>NC_071500.1:18750000-20000000 GCF_028408465.1 Anastrepha ludens
CTCTGAAACGTGTAAACCGCTCGTGATCAATTCAAATATTTCGGTAAACGTTTTACCGATTTTAAAACCAAATTTGATATTAGCTCTTTGTTCGAAACTCATTTTTGTACCGATGACACAAAAATACTGACACTTTAGACGCTATAACTTCGCTTCCACTGAACCGAATGTCATCAAGCTTTCACTGGAAGTCAGCTAGGGATGTAACTTCCAACGCCCTTCCATCCATCAAAAACATTTTTTTAACGCCAGTCTTGTTTATTTTGGACTTCACCTTGTACATCCATAATGGTATTTACATGTGCACAATATTGTTTGCCTGACAACAAGTGGGCCGGATCCAATTTTTTTGGCCAAATGGTCAAAGCAACACTAAACGCGATCGCTTTAGTGGTCGTTATACTATCCCAAGCGTGGGTGTTTAAATGTATTTACATGTATGTGCTTATGCAACAGATAGGCAATAGGCATATATTCATACCATTGGCTATTTATATATATACATAAATGTATATCATTTGAATAAAGAATATTTCAACTCATTTGTGTCGCTGAAGCTCTAGTGTTGTAGCGTCGATGCTGCCTTTTGACTGCCTCGAAACTATACGAGAAAAGTCAAAGTTTATATTGAATGACAGAATACAGTACCTGGCCATTGAATTATGACCGATGAGTGTTTGGCCCTTGGAAGCACACAATCTTCAGAATATCGTTCTCCGGTTCATCTGCGAACAAAATTTGCTGTTTTTGTGACCGCTCCAATCGGCATTCATCGCTGAAGATGTTCTGTAAGAAGAAAAACACAACCACAAAAAAGTGTGTATATTCACATTTTCTTTCTACTGCTATTTGAGAAAGGAAAACATTTTTTTAAACTTACTTTTTTCCAATATTCCTCGTCTAAGTTTCTGTGAAGTGGTGACCAAAGTATCCGCTGATTTCGCATACAGGGTGTCAGTTTTGGCTTTTTTGCGTTTTTGTTGGTCGTCTGCAAAAAAATCCATTTTCGTATAGGCGTCGTTTTTTCCAAAATATTTACTCCAGATTCCTGAACCCCTCTTAAAATCATCCGACTTGAAGTATTTCTGTTCCAGAGAACTGTTTGGACGATTCTGCGATCCTGCCTGGTTGAGGTGATTCGTTCTCGTCGACAATTTTGGCGATTGCTTGAAGTTACCGCTAAAACGTTGTTGGTATTTTTCCACTTTTTGGCAACATTTACCAAAGACGCCTTGGATATTCCAACGGTTCTTGCTATGTCCGCATAGCTCAGGCTCTTGGCTTCCAAAAGAACTGCTATTTGTTGCATTTGCCCGATGTCCAATCCGAATTTCGGCCAATTTTCTAAAAAAAGCTGGTTAAATTAAAAAAAGGATAATCCACTTGACAAATTCAAAATATACATATGTATATTTTGTACCTACTGTTGTTGTATTTTAGATACATGAATATTCACTATTCAATTCTTTCACTTTTCAGAGGATCTCAATTAGTTTTTTAATGCTCCTCACACAAGATCGAATTAATTCGCACTGGCACTTGCACACTTAACTTTTCACTTATAAGCAAAAAAACGGGTCCTTTTCTAATCGTCGCAGGCCAATTGACCGGAAATTCTTAAAAAATCTAAGAACAGGTTAAAAACCCCTTAATACCCTTTTGTATTTGGAAAAGCCCAAATTATATTGAAAATTTTACCTGATATTTCAAGTTTTCAGAAAAAATGCCATCGGTCATAATTCAATGGCCAGGTACTGTACTTACCTAGCTCGTAAGAAACTGACTTAAATTGGTGCTTCCAAGTATATATGGGGATAATTCACTTATTTTGCTTATTGTGAGCAGCTTAGTTGCAAATAAAAATTTAATTACTTGGCAAATTTAATTGTTCCTTGCGCATTTTTATATTTATATTTTTTGCCTTTGTCTATTTTCAATGAGATATTTCAGTGCTGCCAAATACGTATGGAGCAAGCGACTTGTTATTTTTTGACAAGTCACTAAATGCTTGGTCAATCGCAATTTAAGATTAGGCAGTCAGAAGTGAAAGTCTGTGAGTAACTTCGACGCTACCGCTTCGGAGGCGCGTTCCCACCTGGTACTGGGTATCGATCTTGGGTCCCTCAAGGTGCTGAAGTCGAAGTACGGGTGCCGTCCTAACCTACATCTGGAGTGAATCCATTTCCGTGTCCAGGATAAAGTGGAGGACAAAGCGTAAATAGGTATACTCAGTCTCATGACTGAAGTATGTAGTATTTACACAGATAAATCTGCAGCATAGTAAAGCGTTTACGGCTCTTCTGTGCCGTAGGCATGCAAAACTGCAAACAAATCCACACATAATACTAATACAAGAACCATGGGTATGTCTCAAGCGTATCTGTGGTCTAGGTGCTATGTCGTGGGGACATATACTTCATTCTGAAGGGAATGTGAGACCGCCAACATGTATTATCATGTCCTTCATCTAGATCGCTCCGTAAGGTTTGATTCCATTCGAAAACCTGATGGTGTTCATACACCATTTCCAAATCGGAAATGTTTAATGCTCTACTCGAAACCCATTTTCCGGGTAGTAGAACTCTCTCTGAAGTAGAGAGTGGCGTGAACAATAACGGTAGCTACGGCGGTACAGCTGGTATATTGCTAGTCGGATAGTGACAAAAGAATCAATAAGATTTTCCTGGTCTTCCTTTAACAAATTTAAGTCCCCTGGACCTGACGGAATATATCCAGCAATGCTTGAAAAGGAGGAGAGAGGCTGATTGAGGCCCTGAAAAGGATCTTCACAGCCTGTCTTGCACTGAGTTATATATCATCCCAATGGCGACGCGTAAGAGCAGTATTTATTTCGAAACCAGGAAAAGACGACTATTACCTAGTAAAAAGTTTTAGACCAATCAGTTTGATATAGTGGCGGAGAAACATATTCGAGTGGGGGTATTGCCAAGAAGTCACTTAGTAGAAATCAACACGCTTATCAGAGTGGAAAATCATGTGAATCAGCCTTCCAGATCAACGAGAATTTTGTGGCTTACAAGATCCACTTAACTCAGCTGTCTAATAAAACGATCATTCAATTCGTTCTCGTTTCTTACTTTGGGCTTTATAGGAATTCCAATTGACGTCGAATTTTTTTGGGTAATAATATTTTCTGCCAAGGCGCATTTTTATCTCAGTGGCTATGTTAACCACAATAACTGTCGGATCTGGAGT
The DNA here is from genome assembly GCF_028408465.1 of Anastrepha ludens. Taxonomy (NCBI): domain Eukaryota; kingdom Metazoa; phylum Arthropoda; class Insecta; order Diptera; family Tephritidae; genus Anastrepha; species Anastrepha ludens. The sequence goes on from NC_071500.1 coordinate 18,753,217, forward strand.
TCAGAAAACATCCACGCGATCGTCGAGATGCCTATTCTTGCGCAAAGACTGACAGTTTGAAAGGGTGGAGTGTATCGCCACCCTTGACCCATTAATTTTTTTCGAAAAAGCTGTAGCGTTTCCATATTTTGGTAAATAGTGGGCGCAATAGAGCCTACACTTAATCAGCTAAGTAAAATCAAAAATATGTAGCGGGTCCTTTTTAATAGTTTGAGTATTTACAATGAGAATACAAAACAGAAATATTGTTGGAATGCTATTTTTTTTTTCTTATAATTTTGTATAATAATTTAATGGAATTTTTGAATATAATATTCAACATATGCCCGACGCGTACATTAATTACATGGTCCATTCCATCAGCCCAATTTTGGTCGTATGGTGTCAATGGCGCCTTAATTATTGCAATAAATCGATTGTTAACCGCGCTGTCTGGCAGGTTGCGCCGTCCTGTCCTCCATTTTTTGCTGATTAATTTTTGGAAACTAAAAAAATTCAAAATTATGTTGCGCTATTGCGATAATCGAGATGTTTAGCCATTCCAATAAAGGCATAATAACTAAAATAAATTGGCTATTAATTATTTTATTCAATTAACAAAATGTTTACTTCAAACTGAATCACCCTTTATGAATGTATGCACTATTCGAATATTTATTTTAAACAGTAAATCGTCATCTCACATAACTCACCAGGCACCTGCGATTGATTCACAACTTTGTGTTGGTTTCATCGCTTGACTTTCCTTTCGTTTTTCATAAGTTTCGTCATTGTACATACATACATACCGTATACAAGTATATATTGATGCCGCAATTAAGCAACTAAAAATAGTTAGCAAAGATGCCATTTATTTCAATGGACACTCACCCCTTAAATTAGAGTGCCTCACAATGGGAATATATTTTGATAAAAGCCTATAATTATAATATATAAGGAGTTTCCACCAATAATTCCACTTATTCCAAAATTTTTATTTTTACAATGAATTTATTGATTTGCTATTAAACTGAAATATAAATGCATTTAAGAGAGGCTGACACAATCCAAAATCAGTTGACAAATTAATATGTAACTTAGTAACCTTACTTTTGCCTTTGACTTTCGCCTTTGATTTTATTTTCACCTCTGAAAGTTAAGCCTCTCTCAAAGCTAAGCCTCTTTAAAGAGTGTCCAAAATTCGGTGTACAATTTCGTGTCACTTTTATGCTTCGCCGATGATTTGTTCATTTAGAAATGCATCAATTGAAGTGCCTTTCTGTACCCGAATTTGCAATGATCACCTTTTAACCTACTACTGAACGTCATGTTGATTATTTTCATGCGCTTCAAGTTTTTCTCCACCTTTAATGCTGCGAATACCTTTCTGGACGGCAATGCTTGAAAGGGCTTAAAGGGCTGAAGCAATTGGCAAGGTAAGCAATAATATGCACAGATATTGCAAGCTGCGCTTGACAGTCTCAATTTTCGGCAAGTTCTTGAACAAGAGAGGGAGAGGAAAATACTCATTAAATCAATCACAAAAAAAAAATAGCGGGCAATATCGAATGCTCGCGTCAAATTATTCCATGGACTACATTGTCCTGCGGAAACTCAACTTGAATGATGTCAATATTATGATCATTTGCTTGAAATTCTTGCTGAATTCTGTTGCCATTAATTATAGAATTAAGTGTATTTTATGTAGGTTAGGTTAGGTTGAAATGGTTGCCCACTATTAAACACTTTCAGGCTCATAACTCATAGTGATGCCGCGTGGGGAACTTTTTCTTATCTCTCCTAAAATCAGTGTATACTCTTTAAAAATTTTAGAAAATCCCTGATTTCCACAGTACTTAGATCTTCCAATTTATTAAAAAAATGTCTACCTAAAATGGTACAGTCTGTGTCAGAAAAAAGAAACCGCGATTATTCATGTAGTATAGAAGATATACATATACAGGGTGGGCCATATAGCGTTTGCTTTTTGAACCACCTATTTTTTTGAGAATGGTAACACAAATGACATGTCAAATGTGTTCATAGTTTACTTAAAGGTTTGACATTTACGAAATGGGACGCTATGCGCTTGAACAAAATTGGGAAATATTGAAAACCTGTTTCCAAAGTGGTGAGCCTTCTTCTTCTTTTCTGATGAAGCTCATTTTCACATCGGTGCCTACGTCAATAAGCAAAATTGTCGGATTTGGGGCTCAGAAAATCCACACGTTACTGTAGAGAAGCAAATGCATCCACAACGAGTCACTGTTTGGTGCGGTTTTTGGTCTGGCGGCATCATCGGGTCATTTTTTTTTTTTCGAAAATGAGCGATGAGCCGCGGTTACAGTAAATGGTGAGCGTTACCGTGACATGCTCAACGAGTTGTTTCCAAAAATTGAAGAGGATGACATGGACGACATTTGGTTTCAACAGGACGGTGCAACTTGTCACACTGCCGCACACATTTTCAATGGGGTTGACATCTGTGGACTGCGAAGTGGAGTCCAATGCTGTGACGCCATTTTCTTGTTTTCTTACTCCTCAATGTGTTTTTCTGAGAGCAGTTGTTTTGATGATATGGGACGGTAGGATATGTTCGCCTCATTCAGTCGACGTTCGATGGTGTTGATACTCACATCTTTTCCCTTTTTAGCAAGAACTGATTGTGCTTGGCGTAGTCACAAAGAAGGATCCTGCTTAAAAAGTTGGACGATCACTTTATCCTGTTTTTTTGTCGTCACTCGCTTCAAGTGGGGCTCGGAAAAGTCATCAACATTTTTGTACACCTTATACCGCTGATTCCACATCCCAACAAACTTTTTTGATTTTTTAATTACTTTTGCAGCCGCGGCGTAAGATAATTTCCGCCCTTTCGAATGCGTACCTAAAAATACCGCCTCAAAACGCTTCGCGTACTTCTCACACATTTTTGTTTAGTTGCGTTTACGGGAAGGTTTCAAACGACACTAACCTGAGTTAGCACTGGCGTCCCTTGAATGGGACTATTATGCATCAAAAAGCAAAATGAAGTATATCTTGATTTTACAAGAAAAAAAACGGTTCTTTTCTTCTAACACAGACTGTAAATCTATGACTGGATAAAGCAGAACAACGGCACAAGAGGTGCGAGATCGTCCCTTCCTCTTCTTCATCTCGACAACTTCGGCAGAAGTCAATGTGTTTGCACGCCCATCCTTTGAGCGTGTCTGCCTCTAAGAATGTGTCCTGCTGTAACGGTAATCAGTTTCCTAAGATTATGCTTATTTTGGCTTAGCAGAGATTCTGTGCATTTAGCATTGAGATTTGACCCCAATTGGCCGTTTCTGCATTTGGTTTCGACATTACGCCATCTTTCATTTGTTGCTCTTACAATTTTCTCAGAAATAAGTAGCTTACAAGTCTGTGAGGGCACACTTTTGTCATTGTATGTGTACTCGTCAGCCAACTTAGTGCCAAGTCTCACTAATTCAATGGACCTACAGTTATCCTCAATGTTACAATGGCTTCATGTTACGTTTAGGTGAAATGGCTCGGCCATCTCGTTGAGAAATGTGCGGCATTTTATGGTTATCTTGGAGGTTGGCGACTACTTTGTGAGGGATTTTATCGCCGGCTGGATATTATTGAAAACGTAGATCTCATCTCCGGGTGAGTAAAATCAATCGGACAAGATAAATTAGTTTTATTACTTATAATCTTGTGCCTAATCGAAGCTTTTTTCCAAAATTAACAATGTGACGGCCTCAGGAAATATATCTCAGAAATATTTTTTCGAGCAAAAACGGACAATTAATTGTTAAAAAAAAACGAAAGTTTTGAAACAAATCCTTTGATCAGGCACGAAATTTTTATGTTTTTCAAAAGCAGTCTAAATTTTATTGAAACCAACCAAGCGGTCTTTAAGTTACAGTGATCACCAGTTCAAAAAACATAGTTTTGAGAAAAACGCATTTAAAGTTTTGCTATCGCCCGAGGATCGTCCGAGCGCGCTTTGTTAATTGTTGAATAACTCGAAAAGTATTTGTCGGATTCACTTCATATTTTCATACAATCTTTTTAAGATATTATACTTTAAGAAAATGCAAAAAAAAATCTATCTTTTGAAAGTTCTGACTAGTCCCAACCCCTTAAAATATCTGCATTAGTTTCAGAGCAGTTTTAGGGTACTCACTCTAGAAATCCCAGTTACCTAATAACGAATACAACTTTATCAGATTCACCGTGAAAACACAAAATTTTATTTTATACCTCGGGCACATGAAGTTCTTCATTATTTTGTTTGATTTTGAAAACGAAAAATATTATCTGTTTAGGTTTTATACAATAAATTTTATAAACCATTGCTCAGCCAAGTGTTTCTGGTTGCTTCAGTTTTCACCACCAGTGTTTAATACCTACGTATGTATGTGTAATATATAGTAGGTGCATAAGTTCATATGTATGTATGTATATCCTTTGTACAAATCCACTTGGCTACAATATTGTGAAACTTGCTGTTGATAAGTGGCGAGAGTGAAATTTCACCTACGCAAAGCCAGCAGGCAATAATACAAATAATAATACTTGTATATAAACAATAACAAGAAAAATATAAAAATAAAGCGGCTCGCTATACACTGAAATCTTATGTGTGTATGCCTGTAGCCAGATAAGTGCTTGTGATCTTGATTTTATCCATTTCTTTGTACGAATTCACAATTTTTTTTATTTTTATTTATTTATTTCTTTTTTTTTTATGAAACTAGCGCAATTATTCACCCTTTTGTTAGTTTTGAAAGAAATTTAGAAAAAGCGTACATTGTTTTTACCAAATGAGTGTTCCTATGTACGCACCCTAAAGATCTAAAAATGTCACTTGCATCCGCTACAAAATATTTGAAGAAGTCGAAGAGGTTCATAAATGAGTGGATGCAACGGTATACCGAAGTTACAAACGTTGACGACTTCCCCAGACAAAGCCCGCCAAAAAAAAGTACCTTTCCAAAGCAAAATAAGAAAGTTCATTGATTTGTTTGTGACAAAGACTAATTTATAGTTGCGTGAATCTGATGTAGCTTTAAAGAAAAGTGGTGATTATTTATCCAAAGTCTCGTTCAAGGACGTTTACCTGCAGAAGACCTCAAATTCTCGAGTAAATTGAAAAAACCACTGCGCTCATTATCACACACTGAAATAAAACTTGCCAGCGCTACGGCAAATTCAGAACCGAATAAGGTGAACGTAATACTCAAGAATGAATCTTCCTTTTGGGAGAATAGTTGCATACTTTGGTACCGGTGTGCAACTGATAAACGACAACTCCAACGATCTGTTAAGCCTCCAATTAATGTTCACGTTTGGTGCTGCTTCTCCGAAAAAGGATTTGGCCGTTTGTGTTTACCGCCAATGTGACTGCAGTTTCGATGAATAAAATTTACCAAAAAGCATTATTAACTTCGCAGGTGTTTAGAAGAACTAGCCAACCTTGATTTGGCAAGAACCTAATGAGCAGGTGTGTAGATGGGACACAGCAAAATGATTTGAAACGTTGCGTTGACCTTCACAGTCGCTTGATGCCAACGCTAATTTAAATCTTTGGGCAACGTTGCTCCAACGATCGCTGCATTTTCGCCACTGCAAAGTCCTAACATAGCCTAAGGGGAAGGTCCAACGATCATTTTCCCCCACCAGCCGATGCGGTTGATCGCTTGGCAGACGCTCCGCGCGGGAATGCTCATTACTTTTCAATCAAACTCTGTACTGTAGTAAGTGAAATTATTACAATACTTAACCAGAATTTTCTCCAATATGATAAATATAGACCCTCCACGGGAGTTAAGCTCCCACGGCAGCCATCAAATTTTCTCATACTCCGATTAACCTTGTCGAGATATTACATTGCCAAGACCTCTATGTTCATGGGACCTGATTGTAAAATATCTCTAGTAGTTGTGCCAGTCATTATTTTCAAAATACGACAGAAACTCCAAAGTGAGGGTGCAAATAAGTGCTTTACATACTGGATGTTCCATATTAAGGAATTTCATATTAGATGCGGAATTATTATTAGATCAGAATTTGTAAGAATACCTGGAACACGCCTCTGCTTTGTTTCTCACAATTTCTTGATGGCTTCCAAGTATTTGGTTGCAGTATCAAATCTTATTTCTCGTTTTCGCAGAGCTTCACTGCATTTAACGGTTAACTAGGCATAGCTGAAAGCTGAATCAAATAGTCCTGACCCTTTTTCTAGGTTAGTACTCGTTTTGATTGGTGATTAAGCCACTAATAAAGCTTGCAGACAGAGTAAAAACGAAGCACGTCCAGGGTTACTATGAATTTTTATAAATTTTTCAATTTTTACTCACTGATTGATTTATTTAATCAGACAGTAATTTTTCAAATGGTTCGTCGTACATCAGTAGATGAATGTCCGGCACATTAAACTTTCCTGCCAAGTAACAATAAAACGGAATGATTTATCGATTAATTAGGATACAAATGAATAAATGCACCACCTATAGTAAAGGGTGATCAATTTATAGGTATCGGATTTTAAATTGAAATAAGTAAAGCAAATTCAAATATAATTTGCAGTCTTTACTATTTTTGGGTAGAACCATCCATGACATTTATTTGTAAAAAATAATCCGTTTTAAATGTTGGCCATCCGAAACACCATTTTTGAATAACTCGCTGGAGGGTTTTTCGCTCGGTATCTTGTGAATAACTCTAGTAATGTTGGCTCCCAATGCCTCAATTGAAGCTGGTTAATCCACAAAGCATTTAAAGTTTGCATAAAAATAAATAAATAATTACTTAACAATTTTCAGCCGACTCCGACCGGCAAATGGTTTTTATGCGGAGTTTTTTCATGCCAGAAATGCAGTCGGAGGTTTGATATTGTTTGCCGAGGAGCGACCGCTATTATGATAGAAAAACATATTCTATTCAAACCTACGCACCTCTGAATGGTTGTCACGCTCCAACCCATTTGCTCACGGTTTTTAACGATTTCTTATGGCCAGAAATGGATGGTATTGATCTGGACAACGTTTATTTTCAACAAGACGACGCTACGTGCTAAGAAACCATTGATATTTGACGGGGAAAGTTTCCAAACCGTGTTATCTCTCGAAGAGGTGATTACAATTGGCCACCGAGATCTTGTGATTTAACCCCTTGTGACTTTTTTCTTTGGGGCCACGTGAAAGAGAAGGTCTACGCCAACAGCCCAGGGTCGATTCAAGACCTCAAAGATGGAATTCGTGAGGCTATCAAGGACATAGGGCAGCCGCCACTTTGCAAATTGGTTATGGAAAATTTCATGAAAAGGATATTATCCTGTAAGCGTGGTCGTGGTGGTCATTTGCCTAATGTTATTTTCCACTATTAACGGCATACCTTCCTCTTTGTAATGAAATAAACATCCGATCATTTATTTAAAAAAATAGCATTTTTCTTTGAATATCAAAATAACAACTCTTATTGATAAACACTTTAAAAGTCCAAAGGTGTAATATCAGGCACTCTTGGTAGCCAATTCACTGGTCTGAGACGAGTGCTCTCCGAAAGGTCGATGTAGTAAAGAGAGAGAGATCACGGGCTTCAATTTGCGACATCAAAAATCGTTTATCGTAGCCAATAAGCCAAAAATGGGCCTCATCGTTGCACACCATAAGTTGGCCTGATCGCGCAATGAACAGAGCGTCGAGAAGATTTTCACAGAGCGTCGATTTTAATAATACATTTGTACGATATGTAAACGTTGCTAAAGCGTAAGTCTCTCCATGATGAAATGCCAATGAATGCTAAGGGAATTTTGTATTTAGTTTGACAGTAGTCACGTCAAAAATCTGTCAAAAAAAACTCTATTGAAAAAAGTACCTCCATTCTGATCATCCTTTAGAAATCGTCGGTGCGAGCAGTATCTTTACTCCAGTTTCACGGCAGCAAATTAAGTGAAAAATATTTTTTTTAATTTTGAAGCTTCGATTTAATTTTTATTTAAATGGCCACTGCAACCCACTTAAGTTGGAATTAAATACTACTGTGGGCAAAAAGTACGGTGAATTTGGTTGTAAAATGAAAAATCTTTATTTATTCTTGTAAATCAATTTCATCCCCTTCAAAATAATCCCCTCTCGATGAAATACACTTAGGCCAACGATTTTTCAAATCTCCGAAACATGGCAAATAGTTCATTTCCGGTATAGCCATCAGCACCTTCTTCGATTCAGCTTTTATCTCCTCAATCGACTCGAAACGCGTTCCCCGGAGTGGTCTCGTGAGTTTCGGGAATAGCCAGAAGTCACACGGAGCCAAATCAGGCGAATACGGTGGTTGCGGAACGATATGCGTGGAATTTTTGGCGAAATGGTCATGAAGAACGAGTGCCGTGTGAGACGGTGCATTATCGTGATGCAAAAACCAAGAGTTGTTGGCCAATAATTCTGGTCTTTTTAGACGAATTGCTTCACGTAAACGACGCATAACGCTCAAATAATATTCCTTATTAACAGTTTGGCGAGGTGGAAGGAGTTCATAGTGCACCACACCACGAAAATCGAAAAAAAATGTCACCATGACCTTTATTTTTGAACGACTTTGACGTGCTCTTTTCGGTCTGGCCTCGCCTTTAGCACGATATTCGCTTGATTGGTCGGTTGTTTCAGGGTCGTAAGCATAAATCCAAGTCCTATCTCCCGTAATAATGCATTTGAGCTTGTCCTGATAGTCTGAAAGCATTGTTTCACACACATCAACGCGACGACTTTTTTCCAAGAAATTGAGAGTTTTCGGTACCAAACGATATTTGACTTTTCGTAGGCTCAAATGGTCTTTCAAAATGGTTTTCACAGATCCTTCTGATATTCCGATCATATCAGTAAGGTCTTTAACAGTCAACCGACGATTTTTGAGCACTAACTCCTTCACTTTATTGACGTGTTGGTCATCTGTTGACGTCGATGGTCGTCCGGAGCGCTCCAAGTCATCAACACGTTCTCGACTCTCTTTGAAGTCTTTGTACCACTTACATATGTATAAACATTTTTCTGCGACATGGTCGAATCACCAAATGCCTTCTGCAACATGCTAAACGTTTCCGCAGCCGAAATTTCATTCCGCAAACAAAATTTGATGGCACTTCTCTGCTCAATCAAATCAGACATAGTAAAAATCGAAAAATGCACTCTTGGTCGTTTGGTAAACACAAGCGTAAATACAGATATTACTGATAATGACATTCACATGAAAGTTGGCCTAGATGTTATTAACAGTGCTGCCAACTCATCCCGCGAAGTTTGAAAAATAAATTCACATTACTTTTTGCTCACAGTAGTATGACCAATGGCAACTCTGTCTATATTCTTATATCAGCTGTTTTGGTAGTAATAAAACTATTTTTTTATAATTTAAAATGGTTTCTCGTGATGAAAGTGATAAGGAATACGAAGTGAGGCTTTAAGGCTTTAAGGCTTTCCCAAGCTTTTTCTTGCTTGCTCCGATCTAATTTTGCCCTTAGCTTTGCACTCCGAAATACCAGCATTGTCCCGCACCAAGCGCAATAAGTTACTTATTTCACTTGAAGACAAATTTTTGGTTTTTAGTAGTTTTGATGTTTATTTACTCCAAAGATTATTGCTTACAAATATACCTGACTTTAAACTTTTCCTCTTCCAAAATCAAATATTGGCGAAACTGAGAAAATTTAAGTGGAAAATTAAAAAAATAATTAATTTAATAGTTTAATCAAATGAGTCAAATTGAGCTCGAGTCTCTTATTTAAGTTTTAGTTGCTGAAATATTTTAAAAAATAATATTTCATACATTAAACTAAATTTTAAATTGAAAAAAATAAGAAAAAAATTTGTAATTTATCTGAAAAAATGCCAAAAAATCACTTTAAAATCTGCTAATTCGCTTCTTAAATGCTTTTCAACGATCAGTTGGATCCATTGCATTCAGTGTACTCGACTTAGGTTTCACTGCTGGTTGCTCTGCTTGGCGGATTTTGAAACTAGCTTAATGCAATTTTTGCTTCATAAAAAGTAGTTAGGCTACGACATAAAGCAAGACAAACACACGCAGTTACCTATTGCGCTTGAAATGCCAATGGCCGCAAATTCCCGGGCTAAATAAATTTAAGTTATTTACTAATCTGAAATATTACTCAATAAAATTTTTAAACTTTCGAGCGCCATTATACTTAGTAAAAGTTTTGAAAAATGTTGTCTTCTCCGTACATTACATACCTAAAATGTTTTTCAAAAATTTACTTTCAACCATGTGTGCCAAGCACATTCTCATTAATTTCATTTTCGCTCTTGCATTTTGGTTAGTGCTTGCCGGTCTATTATTGCATTTCGCTTGTATGCATCCATATGCTCATATGTACATGTATGTATGTATGCACATACCGCCATACAAATTTTTACAACTCTACCTACTCACTCATCTCGGCCGCATAACAAAATAGTTTTCGGCAACACTTTTAATAGCCACAAAAATGCTAAATAGTCACTCGAAATTTGTAGCTGCATATTTCGTCAGAATTTTGTTAATTTTGCCAGAATTTATTATAACAGTTATGTTAGCGCATTCAAAATGTATTAGAATTTTATTCTCATAACGCTTGCATAGAGGAATTGACATGTAGATATATTCATATATACCAAAAGCTTCAGAATAATGACGGGAATCGATTTTGTCATGTCTGTCTTTCGCACGGTAACTCGAACAAAAATGATTATACAGGTTCGTATTGAAAATGGGCGAAATCTGTCAATAATAATACCAATCTGCAATATAACAGTAATTTTTAAAAACGAAAAAAAATACCTGATTCGAGAGAAAGTTGATTTATTTTAGTGAAACACAAATTAAAAGAAAGCGCGGTCTTTTCTGGAAAAGTGCTGGAAGTTTCTATTTAAACAAAAAGTGTAGCAATGAAGGCCAAGCGACCGCCCTAGACGGTCGGCCCCTTATTCGATGCGAGGATGATAGATTACAAAGTTTAGCCTTCCGAAGCAACACTCAGTTGCCACATCATAGGAGATTCGCTTGTAGAGTTGCGCTCTCGTATTCTTACTCTCTTCCAATCAGTCCTTTTTCAGTCCGACTGTAGGGGGAACTTTTCACGTATGATCCTATCAAGTAATGTCCTTCCAGAGTTCTGCTTCGGTAGAAGACGTGGTGTACCAACCTACTATTGAACTACGGCCTTATAAGGGGCGATAAATTTAGAGATGACCATTTAGACTTTGCATACCCTCGCAAATAAAAGTTCAAAGATGTGATATCACACGATTTTGGTGGCCAATCCACTGGTCCGATACGAGAGAAATATTGTTCAAAAAGTCATTTATAATGCCGCGATAGCGTCCACCATTCACTGTTACATTGGCGCCAGCCACGTCTTTGAAGAAATATGGGCCGATGATTCCTCCAGCCCATTGGCCGCACCAAATGGTTGCTTTCAATGCATGTCAAGGCTGTTATTATTTTGAATGAACAAAAGGCTTCGGGTTGTTCTTTAGCCTAAATACGGAAATTTTGCGCTATGGCGTAGTCAAACTATGTATTTAGTTTGGCAATAGTTACGCGTGATCTGTCAAAAAAACCCAATTTGAAAAAATACCTTCAATAAAAGTAGGTTATTGGAATTATATTTTCTTTCCTACCAACAGGGAATTTGTATAGCACAATGCGTGGACGATGAACATCCGATGATGTTTCTTTCTTATATCACAAACCAATCTCAGTTTTGTCGTGAACAAACCGTCGTCACATCCCTTGTTTGAACAGTAAATTAGTTGATCGCTTCAAAATCGCTGAGAGCCGGTTAATTGCCTGAAGTTGGCCACACCTTCTGCATTCTCTCCACCGTGTATTCGGTGGGCAATGTAGACAGCAAGCAGAAAATGATAGTGGAAGTTTCGCCAACATTGAACGCCCCTCGGTGCATTTCTGCTACTGCAGTGCATTTCTGCTACTCTTTAACGATTTGCCATTTGGAATCTGTATAAAGATGCAATTCCCTCCATTTTTGGAACAGCATCAAAATGCCTGTCTCGTGACATTGGTGCTTTTAACGAAATTCTCGAAGACATATGGCTTAGTGTGAGCTAAATTCTTTTCAATTTCACCTCGAATCTGGTGCCAATGATGCCAAATAAAGCCATTCAATGGAAATATAACGAAATCTCCACCCGTCTTTGTATAACTCTTCCCATCGCTATAGTGAATTTTCGGAATTTGAAATTGAAATTTGAAAAAGGCTAGCCAAGAAGCACCGAGAGAATGGTAACTCCTAAAACACCCTGGCTAAAAGGCCCATTGTATTCGAAGCTCAGGCAAGTAAGGCAAGGGTTAATCGTCAAGGAAGAAAAGATAGAAGTGACAGGGAGAAAGATATAGGATAGAATACATGATGGAAAGAATAATGAGATGGCGCCTATCGTGGTCCCGTTACTTTGCTCTCAGCGAATTTGACATCTAGTTACGTGATTTTAGCTCCAGTATGGCCAGATTGCCATTTTCGTAACTTGATTTTGCATTTTTTTTGTTATTTAATATCAGAGTTTTAGTTGTTTCTTCATGACATTTTTCTAGCCTGTTCTAATTAAAATGTAATGTTTATAATTTTGTATAATATACATTTTTTAATAATTAGTTAAATAATTCACTCAGTTTTATTTAGCTTTACTTTTTTTTAACATCTGGTGGCATTGCCCGCGATTGCAAGTGTTGTTGGTGTTCTTCTGCTTTCGGCACTCAAATCTCTCTCTCGCTACTGCAGTGTTGCCTAGCTTTGGATATAAAAACGCACTAAAATGCTCATTTAAAGAAAATAAAACACTAAATTTTTATTGAATCACTTAAAGAACTTTGTATGCGTGACAAATTGCCTTTTTATTGTTTTTTTTTTTTAAATAAATGTGTTATGCTTATGTACAATTTAATTTATTGTTTTTTTTTTGTTAAGCGAGACTATATTGTTAAAGGAACGACTTATTTGCTAAATTTGAGGTTATGTAACTAGATAAGGTACTCTTTTTGTAAAAATGCCAGTATGGTTTCTTTAGTATTTTCTGATATTTTGTGGCTTATTTTTACAATGAATACATCTCTAGATGCCCTATGTTCCACTAAGGATTGATGGCCGGAAGAAACGATTACACCTCTGTGGTTTTAATCCGCACTCAGTAAATTCAAACGCCTTTTAAAATGTGTAAAAAGGTTTTCAATCTTAAGAAGAGTTGAGAGAGGGGCATTTAATATTCTTGCATTCCCTTAAAAGGAGCAAAAAATTAAATTCACAATTTCAAAATATCAAATTTTATAAGAACCCACTAATTTTCATTATCACCTTCTTTTGTATAATTATACGGTTTTTTTTAACTTAAAGTTTCGGTAGCTTTAAATTAAAAAAAAGAAACAAACACGAAACTTAAAAATTTTCGCATTTTCGGTATAAAAAAGCACTAAATTTATTGCGAAGAGCAAATGGTTGGCAATACTGCACAACTTGGAAAAACGAGACGTCACGAACTCTCTGATGGGCGCAATCTTCTTTCTATCATTCTTGGATAGAATAGAGACAGAGATAGCTTGTCTTGTGAACATTTTTTGGCAAGCCTGAAAACGTTTCCCGGCTTGAGAGAACGAAGTTTACTCATTCTCATGACATCGGAACCCAAAATTCGTAGTCTTGCTTTAGCAAAAGCAGTACATACACAAAGAAAATGCTCAGTGCCATCCGGCTCCTCTAAGCAAGACAGACAAATCGGGTCCTCAATGATTCTAATGGTGGTCATATGCTGACCCCATGGGTAGTCTCCTGTAATGATACTGGCCATTAACCGAGCGTCTTTTCTACCCAGTTTTAGAAGAAAGTCTACATACATACTTACTTAAACTTCTGTATCACACATGACAGTTGTTACGTAACAATATCGCACTGTTGAATAAAAAAAAAAAAAAAAAAAAAAAAAAAAAAATGTAGATTAATTTAAAATATGCGCTCTTAATGCGGCACCTAGTATTTTAATTAACATGAAATGAAATTTGAAATCATTCATGTATGTAAATGTGTGCGGCTAAGCCTGTATCCGAGGCTGACTACTATCGTAAAGCTACAGATGTGCAGGATTTGCCGAAAATAGAAAATATTTTTGTACCAAGAATTGCTAGCTTAGCTACTAAAAATAGTCAAGTACATATACATATGTATGTTGGTTAGAGTGGTGATTCATCCAGAATCCAACTAGCGCTTCCGCACCATTTTGTTACATATGTATGTACTTTTGTATGTGTTTGTGAGCGAGAGTGAATTAGGAATTGAGACAAATTAAAAATTCGTTAGTACTGTAAGTCGGTAAACAAGTTGAGAGAACAAAAGGAACTGTACTTGCAAAGCAACACAGCCGCAAGCAACAATTCGGTTGGAAGTAAAGTCACAAAGATAGTCTCGGTTGGCCCGGAATACAAACAAGTTATGACGTTCACAAAACATATGTAGTTGCATCATCAGATTTGCTATTACTTACTCGTACTACTTTAGATTTGTGCTCGTACTTGTGTGTGCGTGTGTGTATGACCCACATACGATATCTTCGATGCCAAGAACTTGTGCTGATTTTTAGCTTATTTCTACTTCTTTACCCTCTCCCTTTGATTCTTGCCACTTTACAATTTTCACTTTGGCAGACGATGAACTTGTTATTTTCTAATTGACACAATATATGGCGTCATATGGCCAACAACAAACAACGTCAGTTGTGTTAGTGGGTTGTTGGGCGTTGTGTGGATGGTTATGCGCCTAATTTGGCCATAAACAAAAAATTCTGTTTCAATATTTTATATTTTTACCATATTTTCCGATTTCAGTTGGGCTGCATTCATTTGCGCCAGTGGTCGCCGTCGTCGTCGTCAGGATTTTTTCTTTGCTCTCACATAAATATACTCTGAGTCAATGTAATTATTTTTAGTACATAGAAAATTTTTAGCTTTTCATTTTGTCTGTTGTTGTTGATGTTGAAATAAAAAATAAACTATTTGCTAGTTTTGTTGTTGAAAGTGGCATTTGCAATAGTTTCTGTGACAATTTGTGTGACATTTTTATTTTTGCAACTGTTTCGTATATATTTTTAACTCATTTAAATAACCTATTTCTTTTTTCTGTACATTTAAAAATATTTCACGCTAAATTTAAATTAACAATTTTCATTTATCTGCAAGCGAAATTCGTTGGAATAAAAGTGGTGCGGCATTGCTTGCTTCAAAATAGCAAGTAAACCAATCAAGCAATTAAGTCACCTGAATAGAAGTATTTTTTACCAAACGATAGCGGCATTCGTGTGAATGTTGAAATTTACGTATCGCGTAAATTTACGTGCTGTTATACAAACGCACCGGCGAAAAATTTGTGTCGACTTCTTTTATCAGCTAATTCACTTGAGCCTAATTTATGAGCCAAGAGTGCTAACCTACGCGGATTACGAAAAAAAAGATTTCTTACAAATTTTGACAGATTGTTTACGAGATGGTAAAGTTACGAAGTTCGATCAAATGTCAAGGTTTTGTTCACTATTTCCTTTGATTATCATGGTGTAGTGCATCAGGAGTTCTTATCACAAGGTCGTACGGTAAATAAGGAGTATTACCTTGAAGTTATGTGTCGTTTGCGTGAAGCAATACGAAAAAAAAACGCCCGGGATTATGCAAAAAATGCATGGCTTTTGCATCATGATTGATGCGCCTGCTCACTCATCTTTGCTTGTGAGAGATTATTTGGCTCAAAAACAACACTGTTGTCATGCCTCAGCCACCGTATTCACCAGAAGATTTGGCCCCCTGCGACTTTTTCCTATACTCGAGATTGAAGAGACCCATGAGCGGACGGCATTTAGCGACGTTTGAGGAGATAAAAACCGAATCGCTGAAAGAGCTCAAGGACATACCAAAAAACGAACACTGAAAAAACACCGAAAAAACGCTGGCACAAGCGGATTAAATCTGAAGGAAGATTACTTTGAACGAGATAAAATAGAAACTGATGATAAACAAATATTTTTTGAAAAAAAGAAAATTCACCTTATTTTTTTTAACACACCTCGTATACTCGTACACGATATGCGAGGCATTTAAGCTTATAAGAGTTATATGGTCTATTCGATCAGCCCAATTTTTGACTACTTTTTTCAATAAATCTGCCCGCATGGCATCAATGATGGCTTAAATATTGCAATTAATCGATTGTTAAGCGCGCCGTATGGCAAGTTGCGCCGGCTTGTTGGAACAGAAAGTCGTCGATGTTTAACTGATTAATTTTTGGAAGCCAAAATTCAGACAGCATGACCCGATAGATAGCGCTCGCCGTTTACCGTAATGGTAGCTCTTTCCCCATTTCGAAAAAAATAAGAACTGATGATGCGGTCGGTGATTTAAGATATCTCTTTCCGAACATATTTTTTTTAAGTAAATTTCCACTATTTGAATTATTTTTCTTGGGTTAAGCGATTCATGACGACTTTTCAAACCTTACTGAACAGAAATGTCAACGCAGTTATCCATTCTTAGCTGCCAAACCATTGTTATTGACATCAATAGTTCTCATGCAGTTAAAAAAACACCGGATAGTTTCGAAATCACGTAGACTTTTAGAATTCCTTTGTGCGAATGCTCGAATTCCTTGTTATATGGAAGAAAATGCGCAACACTGTCAGCGATAAAAAAGTCAAAATTAACTTATTTAAGGGGGGTATTCTAGTGTAGAGGCCTGAGTTTTGCTCGGTTTCTGAAGCCAAAAAAAAAAAAAAAAATTGATATCCATTTTTTTATCATTTGCTTATTGATTATTAATTAAAAAGTAACCAAAAAGAAAAATCAAATTGACAAAATTATGCGCAGTCAAAGAAGGGGGTCCTAAAAACAGAGGGTATTCTGGCGTGCATGATTCCAACCCTCCTGTAGATCTGAAAATTAAATGAAACGAACTCTTAATTATTATAGATGCCGCTATGGAATAAGTCTTGGACAAGTTAAAAAAAAAATTTCCACAATCTGGCGGCTGTTGGAAAAAAACAATTTTTTTTTGCATATTTTTTCCACAATTCCGATTTTTTTTAAATACTAAATAAAAAGTTATAATTTCGAGCTAGGGTCATCCGATGAAGAAATATATAAAGAACATCCTCCCCTAATCTGAAATAAATCACGAGAACACGAGATATCCTTACCGCCATATCGAAAAAAGAAGTTTTGAGACAAACGCGTTCATAGTTTTAAGACAAGACGAATCAGGCTATGACACCAAAAAGGCTATGACTCATTAAATAATAGGAATTTAAAAAAATCCTTTTAATGACATATTTTGAAAATATGCAAAAAAAATTCGATTTTTTCAAAATTCTACACTAGAATACTTCCGTAAGAAAAAGAGGGTAAAGATTGAAGAACGACACCCTTAGGGTATGCGAACTAAAATAAAATTTCATTTGAGAAAAACTGATGTGTGTAATTAAAAAAATAGTACTGATCAAGAATAACGACTATCGGCTCCCAATATCGAAGCTAAACATCTATGCCCAAACCAAAAAAGAAAATATCGGACACCAATAATAGACGTTTTAAATACTCGTAATCGCAAAATATCGACGCACTAATCTAACTCCGTCAACTTCTCTCTGCAATCGGCCGTCCAATCTGCCAAGCCAATAAGCCAAGGCGAGTTACAACTATTTAGTTCACATTGCATCGCTCTTTCGTTTTTGATTTAAAAAAAACATTAAAGGGTACGCTGAAAAAAACTTCGTTTAGGAAAGGCCGCCGCAACTAAAAAGAAAAAAGTTCCAATTGCTCTCATTGCAATTGTCTTTTAGCTCAATACACTTAATTAATCGATGTTTCGAATCTGCTAATGCCTTACAAAAAATATTGGGTAGTAGAAAAAGTATTATCGTATTTTGTCAACAGATGTCGTTGGAGTCATCTATCTCCAGTGCTATCAACCACTTTGTGTCATATGATATGGTGTTAGAAAGGTGACATTTTGAGCTTCATTTAACCAAAAAAAAATTCAATTCGGAGAAGTTGAGAAAAAAGTTATAGCTGTTCAAAAATGAGTGAAAATAATGAATATATTCGCTATATTTTGAAATTTTTGTATAAAAAAGGGAAGAATGCCACGCAAGCCACCAATGAAATTTGTGAAGTTTACGGAGACGATGCTATATCAGTTCGTGTAGCACAACAATGGTTTGCTCGCTTCCGTTCTGGAAATTTCGATGTGAAAGATGCACCTCGCTCCGGTCGACCTATCGTTGATAAAGTCGATGAAATTATGGAAAAGATTGACCAGGTCCGTCACATAAGCTGCCATGACATCGCCAAGGCACTAAACATTCATCATCAAACGGTTTGGAACCATTTAAAAAAGGTTGGTTACAAAAAGAAGCTCGATGTTGGGGTACCACATGAATTGTCTGTGAAAAATTTAATGGACCGAATTAACATCTGCGATTCTTTGCTGAAACGAAATGAAATCGAACCATTTCTGAAGCGAATGGTAACAGGGGACGAAAAGTGGATTAAATACGACAATAATGTGCGAAAAAGATCATGGTGCAAGGGTGGTGAAGCTCAACAAATGCTCGCAAAGTCAGGATTGACCCCTCGAAAGGTTATGCTGTGTGTTTGGTGGGATTGGAAAGGAATCATCCATTATGAGCTGCTCCAGCCTGCTCGAACGATTGATTCTACACTTTACTGTCAACAACTGATGAGATTGAAGCAAGCAATCGAAAAAAAACGGCCAGAACTGATCAGCAGAAAGGGCGTCGTCTTCCATCAGGACAACGCTAGGCCACACACATCTTTGATAGCTCGGCAAAAACTGGGAGAGCTTGGCTGGGAAGTTTTGATGCATCCACCATATAGCCCTGACCTTGCACCATCGGACTACCATTTGTTTCGATCAATGCAGAACTCCCTTAATGGAGTAAAGTTGGCTTCAAGAGAAGCCTGTGAAAATTACTTGTCGCAGTTTTTCGCCGAGAAACCACAAAAGTTTTGCACTGATGGAATAATGTCTCTAGAAGAAAAATGGCTAAAGGTGGTCGACCAAAATGGTACATATTTGGTTTAATAAAGTTCATTATAAATATAAAAAAAAATGAGTTGAAGTTTGATTAGAAATACGAAAAGACTTGTTCGACTACCCAATATTACCTACCTATCGAGGTGTTCAAATAGCATTTAATTTCCAACAATAACTCTTCATTTGACTCTAATTTCTGTTTCTTCTAAGCTATTTCTTCACTCCGTCATCGTACGAAGTTCAAAGCTTCAATGCTTGTTGAGTTTTTATTGCTCTAATTACTCCAAAGCTGGAAAAGCAGTTGTCATCAATTTACTTCCGAACAGTCTTTCAAAATATTTTCTACGATTCAGCAATTTTGCGGTGCCTATTCTTCCATTGCCATTTCGTGAATTTTGGTACCTGTTTGCTCTTTTCGATGCACTGATTTGATCGCTTGTCGTCAAAAGATCTTAGTCATATTGCCTAGGCCAAATAATATACTTTCAGCCCACCCTCGTAATACAAGTTATTTTTTTTTTTTCAAATATCAAATAGTGGAAGAAAAATTAAATTGAAAACGTTAAATAAGCAAGAAAAATTTTTGTAATTTTCCGAAATAATGGAAAACTGAAATCTATTTTTTTATTCAGTGGTAAAAATCAGCTCGAATGTTTTTGCATTGACAGAAAAGTGCTTGCTAGGAACTACAAATTTATATTTTTCATTTACCTTTTTCCCTGCAGGGTGGTTGGTTAGCTCATCACCGACGTCACCATGACAATTCACTGGGTAACTTCGCAAAGTTCTTCGCCTTGCTCGTATCTGTTTGTCGTTGGGCTGCTTGTTTGCTTGCCTATTCATGCAGGTGGTTGAGGCTGCAGTGTTCCCAAACGCTTCGAACGGATGACACGTGTCTGCTTGTTGCTTGTTTGTTCGTTGCTCGATCACAAGCGGAAAGTTGTTTTACTAAATACATTTTATATGCTTTCTTCCTCGTTTATTAATAGGATAAACAAATGCTGCAACATTTTCTTTCATTTAATTTGATTTCATACCGGTTGTGGGTTCGCACGAATTATTTATTACCTGTGTGGGTGTAGAATAGTGGCATTAATTTTGCTATTTTCAATAGGTTTCCACACAGATTTTTCCAAATATTTTGAATTTTCTCAACAGAATTTTTTTTTAATAGCTACTATGAGGTCTGACTAATTTTGTTTCATATTAAAAATGGTATTTTGTAATGGTACAAAAACAATGCTGAATAATATTAATTAACAGGTGACTATAACAACAATGTTTTTCATATTTGTCTCAGTGTACATTCATAGTTATTGTCGCTATTTTTGAGGCTGTTGAATTTGATTAAAGTCTAATGTTTTCCACTTTGGCGCTAAAAAATTATTTTTAATTTTTGCTCTTTATCATCCATCAGCATTACAGCTCGGGGTGAGCTTTAGCGATCTCAATGATCTTCCTCCCCTTAACTCGGTTAAGAGCTTCCATCCTGCAGTTTTTTACTTTTAATTTCTTCAGGTCTTCGGTTATGTTTTGTGGCCGTGTCAGCCTGGGTCTGCCTCTCGCATTGAGTGGGTTATAGTTAATTATTATTTTTCTGCGGTCGCGATCCCTTCATACGCGCTACGTGACCGGCCGAGCGTAGTCGTTGCGCCTTAATAAACTTTACAACGTGTTCGCCGTGGCATAGATCAACCAATCGTACTAATGTTATTTTTCTACTCTTGCTTCATCCAGATGTACGAAAAGTCTCATAATGAAAGTGGTAAGTTCACATGGTCCTTCTTCTACATAGCACTTGATAAACACGACTATCGTTCATTTTCTTGGGTTTAAAGCAAACTGAAGTGTTTCTCTACCCTTTTAATGCTATCCACATGTAAATTTCCAATTGGCATATTTGCAATAAGAGGAGGAATAAGGAGATTGCTTGTCTCTTCAGCCATTTCAACCTAAACTAATCTCAATCTATAATGCCAGCTATCAGATCTTAAACTATCTGTACATGTCAACTGAACGAATATTAAACTGTGGCAGTATTTCCCGATCAATAGCGTGAATTTCGATACGGCGTTTGAGTTCGGTATTTGTTTATTGGAAATGGATATTGGCTAAAAATTCCCACAGATCATGACCGCTCTATCGATAGATACTTCACTCGAACTCTCCATCAAAATGCTGGATTTACAATACACCACCCAGCATCTCAGTACTAAATTATTAGCCACTTGTTCCTTATAATATAAGTGTGTAGTCTGTGGGCACTCTAAAGAAATTCTGCATTGACATGTAGCTGGGCCCTAAAGAACACCGTAGCCGAGCATAGACGAAAAATCGTCATATTGAAAATACTCGAATTACAAAGTAATTTATCTCTCGAAGCTTTTTCTTCCCCTGTTAGCACATTGTATAGATTCGTAAAAAGCTCAACTATGAAACATACAATTTTTCGAGAGTTTTTGTGGTAGCAGTAATATGTAGAAGCCCCGTCAGTGTAGGGTATATCAAAAGTACTTCGAGAGTGCTCTAGTCATGTAATGGATCCTATAGGAGTGCGCAGCTGTGCAGAATTGAACATTCCACAAGCATTTTAATAGTATCATAGGAATCCATAAAGAAAATCTTTAATATTAGAAGGAACGAGTGCTACATAGTATTAAAAAGAATCCGACATCAAATCACTCTAATTTACGAGAAAACCCCAAGAATAATACCATTTAATTTCTGACATATGACGCTTGAACTAAACACCAAAGCAAGTAATAGTGTAGTATACATACTACAATACTCACCACTCGCAGCCACACACATATACGTATATCAACATATAACGCTTCGTAGTGTCGCTTTTTCGTTTCATCGAGTCTCAAATCACTCCCAACGATTCTAAAGAAGTTTTCACTTAAAAAAAAAAAAAAGAAATAAAAAAGAAATGGATATTGACGAAATGAATATCATAATAAAATTGTGGAAAGAAGGCCAAAATTATCGACAAATAAGAAAAACAACAGGAAGTTCATGGACATCAGTTCGCATAGTAATTCAAAACAACGAATACACAGGAATTATGACTTCAAGAGCAACAGAAAGGAAAAAAGAGCAGTATTATGAAAGGTGAAGAAGGTGTAAGGATAACTGTTTCAAAAGTAAAAGATGAAATAAGGATGTTAAAGAAATACTTTACAAAAAAACAGCTCTTTCATAGACTTGCCATTCAATTCTTTGATCACCTTGGAGACGCGTTCTGAGTCAACGTCAATACAGACAGAGCTAAGAAGCATCTCGATATCAGCATTTTTGGCGTTTGTCTATCATGGAAGAGTCTCTAAGAAGAAGCCATTTACTTCTCTATTGCTTTCGCAACTGAATTTAGGAAAAAGATTCGTATCAAAGGAAGAAAAATTGTGTTGATGAAATTTGGTATGGCGCTGAAATTATGATACCAACAGTTATTGTTGTTGTTGTTGCAATTCATTAGGTACCGCTATTGCAGTCAGCGTCTAACTCAGCTAACGATAGGTCCAGGAAATACTTGTTTCGTCAAGTTGGGTCCAAAGGTAGAGAGGTGTTAGCAGAGTGGGTACCGTGCGATGTACTACTTTTACGTGCCGGACATATATTGAGTATGTCCGGGTCGATTTTGGATAGGTAGGAGATTAATCTACTGCAATATACAGACCGTAGTTGAGCGGCCAGCAAACTTACGCGGGTTAGTTGAAGCTCTTCGTCTGCGATGGGTGGTGGTTGGACCCCAATGATGGCACTGAAGAGCCGGGAGCTTAGGAAGCTAGTGAGAATCTCCCGATGAATGTCAGTTTCATGTCTGTCTATATACTGTGCGGTCCACTAGTTGGAGTGAAACAGGGATCCCAGCTGGTGGCGTGCGAAAATTGTAGTTTATAGGTAGATACAACTATGGATAAGTTTGCTTCTTTAAATATTTTAAAACAAAAATTAAAGCAAGACAATGCGATGCTGAGCTTTCAAATGGTTACTGCTTTGAACAAGACAACGAACTCAAGCGGCTCACCTGGTAAAGAAATAGCTTCTCTATAATGTCTCCAAGCTACTGCCCACACCACCATAATCGCCAGATTTAAAGCGTATTGAACACTTATAGGGGGCTTCTGGAAAGAAATATAAGGAAACACTAAATTCCAAGCAAAGCATGTTTGAAAGATGTTATGTGGAAGGCGTGGGAGCAGATTACTGTCCAAGAGACTACTAAATTGGTAAACTCTACCCACAGTAGACTTTAGAACGTGTTGAAACACGTTACTTTTTCAACTATCTACAAAGGAGCGTATTTGTAGTGATTTTCAGCTTTCATAACACCAGCAATCAGTCATCATCATCATCATAGCAATTATAGCTCCGGGTGAGCCAGTGCTTCCTTCATGATAGCGCTTCATATGACTCGGTTCATTGCGTCGCTTCTCCTAGCATGTATAAGGCGTAAATTTGCATCAACATCGTCTGCCCATATTTTTGGCGATTTTCCAAGCTTTTTACTGTCCGTAACAAAAGAGTCGAATGTCTTTTACGTAATCCTGCTATCGTCCATCCTAAGTAGATAGCCGAATCATCTCAGTCTCTGAGCTTTAGCGAAACGCTCAATGTTTTGTCCTGATATCAGCTGTTCGATCTCGTCATTGCATCTTATTCTGTAAGGTCCATTAGCCTCCCTTACTGCTCCAAATATGAAGGATATTTAGGATTTTACGCTCAAAGCGGTTCTTTATGTTAGATACCCATGCTTGGCAACCATATGTTGCTACTGGTCTTATTAGCGTCCTGTAGATTTCTAGCGCTTACACCGCCTCGATTGTAATTTATTTTTCAGAAGTTTCAGGTGAGCAAAATAACTTTTCTATTAGTAGTAGTCTATTATTCACGCCGATTAGGGGCTCTGCAGTGGTGCACAGGTTTACACCCAGGCATTTAAAATTCTCCACTTTGTGAAAAATATATGGACCGACCTCCAGATTACAATAGTGTGTGCCGCTGAAAGACCTAACACGGTATTTTGTCTTATCGATTTTATTTTCAAGGCCTACTAGTTTTGCTTTAGTTATCAGATCCAGCGTACAGTCAGCAAGTGCGCGTTGGTTTCTGGCAACGATCAGCAAAGTCGCAGATTTGTACGCTTTTCGTGAAAATGGTAGCTCCAGGGGTGGATATCGCTGATTACAAAATTTAAAACTAGGTTAAATATAATATGACGTTAGAGAGAGTATCTCCCTGTTTCAGAGCTGTGATAATATCAACTAAGTCTGAAATACATATTTCCTTGTATCAACACTTTGGATGTTTCTCCTGCTAGGATCATTGATACTAAAGACGCGAGTTTCTTCGGCACTCCCTGCCGACAAAGTATTAAAGGCAGTTTGTTTCTATCGATGCTATCAACAGCTTTTTTAAAATCCGCAAATAGGCAG
The DNA here is from genome assembly GCF_028408465.1 of Anastrepha ludens. NCBI lineage: Eukaryota > Metazoa > Arthropoda > Insecta > Diptera > Tephritidae > Anastrepha > Anastrepha ludens. Next base: position 18,777,715 of record NC_071500.1, read on the forward strand.
TGAATGTAAAAACGGAATTCATAGTAATCATCAGTAATTCACTAGTAATCAGTAGCCATTTAAAAATCGAAGTATTATCTCGGTCGATGTTTTGATTTTCTTTTTATGGGGAAGTTGGCAACTGTTTGTTTCCAGCACCAACTGAAGTATTAAAGGAGAGTAAAAAATTATCAAATACTTTCTTTTTACGCTTTAATCTAAAACTATAGGTTTGTAAGAGCAAGGAAAAGTGTTACAAAATCGCATACATATTTACTTATCTCACTACTTTGCAGTTATCTCATATTTAAGCACCTCGAAACGATTATATAAAATAGAATTCTTTATCAATGCAACAACAAAACAAAAGCGGCACAGAACGCGGGTGGAGACTTTTTCGAAAACTCACTGCGCGAAAGCTTTTTTCTATTCAAAACAAAAAATAAACGAAAAAAGAAAGCATACGAATATTTCGAAGATGTATCCATGTTCGAATTTTCAAAACCACAGAAATAAATAGGAACACAAAAGGCATAAGCGAGCAAATGTTCTTATCCAGGAAAGCTACGTCGTGTTGCCATAGGCGTTCCTCAGTAAACTTGCAGCCATACATATATACATATGCACGCACACACATACACATAAATTTGAGATAAACATGCGAACGAAAGTGGTTTCGAAAATACATATTCTGTGGCGTACAGACATACTTACTCAGTTTTGAAAATACATACTTACATATTAGCTAATGCATTACGTGAGTAGAAGCGCCAATGGCGCGCGCTCTCAATCTGTACCTACTCTGTTCAGTTGTGTGAGAGATTTTCTAATATTTTTGTAAAAATTGTTTAAAATACATACAGTCTAGGGGCGAGTGCAGTCAATCCTGTATGCGTGTATGGGTAGGCGTGTGTTTTCGCGCACGCAAAGTGGCCAGATTGTAGCTACTTTCAAAAAACTGTTTTTAAAAAACAAAAATAAATAAATAAATATCAAAAAAAAATTTACGAATGCTAAAAAGCATTTCAATTCATTTCAAAAACTTAATATTAATGCTTGTGCGCTTAGAAATGAATGAAGCTTAACGCGCCATTAAAGAATTTTCATTCAGGATTTTCTGTATGTGCTTTGCGCTTGCTTTCGTTACTTTTTCACGTTCATTTTACATTCATCATTTTATGTAGCACAGATTTTCGAAAATACGTACGCATTTTCTCATTCAAAATCGAGCGATCTTTCGATTTTTGCGCTCTGGATTTGTGCGGCCGATCGCAAGTTTTGCTCCTTGCTCTCATATAAGCGCTCACTTTCTGCTCCTCTCTTTTATCTTTTTTGGACTTATTTAGCATGCGTTTCTATATGTACATATGTACATATGTATGCATGTAGTATATTCGAGAATTTCCTCACCTTAAAACACTTCTGCAGCATCGTAAGGTGTGTTGTTTTGTTTCTGGCTTTCTTTTCGAAAAAGAAAAGCGTTTTTCGATCATTCAGCTGTGATATGCGAAAAGCATTTTTGATTTGGAAAATCACGTCAGTGGTCTCTGCGGAGGTTTCACGTTAGAACGTACATTTCGAACAGGAAAGCAACGCGCGAAGAAAAGAATTTTTTTTTTTGTGTGGCTCAAATGAAAATTTGAAGATAAAATGTGTTTGCTTTAAGGTTGAAGCTCATGAATGCAGAAAGAAAGAATGTGCACGAAATTTCAGTTACATTTTCGTAATTTATTGTATTCTTTTGTTGATTTTTGTATACCATTGCCGAGTGTCTTATAAGAAAAATAAAATACAAATTGAAACTAAATTGTAAAATTATTGGGCAGGAAATGAGCGAGGGTTGAAACTGAAAACAAAAAAATATTAGATTTCGTGTGAACTTGAAGTGGTTAAAAAAATGTCTATATATTTGAACGAGTGCTGGTTGGTTGGTGCTAAGAAAGTTGGAGACTTTCTTAAATATTCACAAAAATACAAATAACTAGTAACGGCGAAAGACACAAATTCAATGGTATAACTTGAAACTAAAAAAGTTTTTTCCATTATTTGTCAAAGCATTTTGTTTGAAACGAAATTATTGATATGAAAAAATACTTAGAATTGCTGACTTTGGAAACTCAAAGTTTCAAGTGAATTTCAGTTAAAAAATAACGAGTTGCTGGCAAATAAGCAAGCTTTCGAGTTACGCTGTTTTAAATTCAACCACTTACAAGTACGCTCCGCTCGGAAAACTTGTTTTTAAAGATTTTCAACTAGAAAAAAAGCCAACATGTAACAATAAACCATATTTTTCAATCAGTAAGCAACGGGTTTATTGATTCGAAACCTTCACAGGTGTGCACAAGCCTGAAAGAAAATGCTAAATTTTGAAAATTCGAACTCAACAATCATTCCATTTAGAACGAAAAGTTACTACTACAATTATCACTTTGCTAAAGTTGGCAACCATAACAACTACTATGGTTATTCGGATCGTTAAAGTGCGTGGAAAAAAGTGGGAAATGAAAGCGAGCAAGTAGACAATGGTAGCAAATATTATTGTCATAGCAAAAGCGGGGGAAAATATGCAGGAAGTGTGAAACTAACGAAGTAAGCGAGAGAGTTAATGTAAATAATGTACTAAATATAGATTTAATAAACAACTTGCTAAGGTATAACGTTCAATAAAAATAATAAAAATGCAAATGTCAGTAATTTTGAAACCATTTTGAAGCGGGAAAAAGATTAAAAAGATAATAAAATTAAAAAAACAAAAAAAAAAAAAAAAATTAAGGCATACAAAATAAAAAAAAAATTAAGCAAAACCAAAACAAATGAAATAAAAAGAATAAAGTAAAAACAAAAAAATTTAATAAAAAGAATTAAGTAAAAACAAAAGAAAAAAAATAAAAATAAAATAAAATAAAAAGAATTAAGTAAAATACTAAAATAAAACGATAAAATTCAATTAACAGAAATCAAATAATAAAATTAAATTACCACCAACAATAAAATGAAAAATTAAAAAAAAAAAATATTAAAAAAAAAAATTCGAAGTCCAAAAAAATTAAGCACAATAAATCTAAGCCTTCGAACAACACCCAGTAGAGAAAAGTACTATCGTCAAACATTCAAATAATAGTTAAATAACGCCACCAGCGCAAGTAAATATTTTGAAAAAACTACAAAACTGTATATCAGCGTATTGAGCTGAGTTAATTTTCTCTAAAACTAAACTTCGATAGTTGTCATCAAATGCAGGCAGTGCGGCATTTGGGCCGGCTGTGATCCGTCAACGGTTCGACTGTGGCTGCGTTTTTGAGTGGGCCTTCGTGGCGATCATGCGGGTCATTGCTGATACGGATGAACCACCAACAAAATGTTGCAGATATTGTGAAGGTGAGGGCGGATTGGCTAGATTTTAAGTGAATGAAATGAACTCTAACAATGTAATTAAAATATTATAATTCGTTTAAGTTAAATGCTGCCGCAGAATTCTGTATTGACATCTATTCGCTTAACGATCGTCAATTTAAGTGTTTTTGTAAAAAAAAGGTGAAAAATGTTTTATGTTCTTACAACAAAAAGAACAAGATTAGTGCAATTTTTAAGTGAAGGAAGTGCTTAGAAAGAGTTTTTCAAAAAGTGACGCCCACATGTGGGTAGTGAATAATTCCTAAAGCGTACATTTTTTTATGTCATCTTTGACATATGATGTCAAGTAGACACGATAGAACAATTATTGAAAACTTATGAATTACTGAAACTTTTTATCAAAATGGCCGGTTGTTAGGAGCAAACATATCGCAAAATTCGTAATTTTTTTTTGGTGGAAATAATCGTCCAAATGAGTCGACAATTCAAAGGTTGGTGAAAAAATTTAAAGAAATTGGTCCTGCTGAGGATAAAAAAAAGAAGTGCCAGATTAAAAACTGCACGTGCTGTTGAGAGTATTGCTGCTGGTAGCGTAAAGTGCTGCTGAACAACCTTCAACATCGATAACTCGATATTTAGGTGTTCATGAATCGACTGTTTAACGGTTTTTACTTGTAGATGTGCTCATGGTGGACATTGAAATGGTGTAGTTTTTTAGTAGAACCGTATTTTGAAAACAAAAAAAAAACTGTGAAACCAGAAAGAATATAAATTTTTACAGGTTTTGTTTTTAAACAACCTTTAGGCGCCTCGTTTGAAATACCCTTTATTTATAAAGACTAGTACAAATACTGGTTTTTCTACTTCTAAAAACTCTTATTAGAAAGTGTAAAAATTGTATCAGGCCAAATTTCTCAAATTTTGTTAACAGTTTCTGACTCTACCACACGATCGACTCGGATCATATTCGCTTTAAAAGCTTGCGGGGGGCTCAATGCTCCAAAAAACTCGAACCCACTTCGTCAAAACATCTCATGACAAAATATTTGAATTACACAGTCAAGAGGTCGATGTTGCTAGTGCGCTATCCCGCTGGAGGCTAAGTTTGTACTGCTTTCAGGCTCAAACGCGCTAGCGAAGAAGATGATCATCTGCTTTCATTAGGCTCAGGTTCATGAAATCTTGAATTGGTGAGAGTTACGCATTGGTATGTGCCTTATGACGACGGGACCCTAAATGTCGTTCATTGATAATCTCTTTGTGTCTAAACTTTTTTATATAACAGATTCCTTATAAACTTCTATATCCCTTTATTGGGGGTTTGACCTAGATCCTCCTCCTATTTGTGGTATACATCTTGCTGTTGTTCCATAAATAGAGGGTCGTACAGTTGTATGCCGCCTGCGATCGGCAATTCATTTTTTTATGAGGAACTTTTTCACGGTCGAAATACATTCGGATTTTTGCCATTGTCTGCCGAGGTTCGACCGCTATGAGAAACAACTTTTTCTAGCTGTCCAGCTAGCATGTTTTCTTGCAAATTCCAAACATTTTGCCTTGTGTCGTATGGTCAGGATTAGCTTTTTGCGAGGACTGCGATTGGCTATTCCAACTTCTCGTAGTCTTGTTGTACAATCATGTCAGAAACACCTCTAAGCTCACCTCTCTTTTAATTGGTATGGCTGATTTATGGATATGGATTCCCTTTGAAGCACCGTACAATTCTGCGATCGTCCTCCGGGGAAGTGTTTTGTTTCTTTTCCCTCTTTTTTTCGGGTTTGGCACAAATATGATTACATTTGAATTCATTTTTGCTGAAAATGAAAGCATATTTTGTATTTCTGTGTAAGATCTTCCATCTACTCTCAATTTCAGAATCTGCTTGCATTGTTCAGTGATGCAGTGCTTCGCTTAACCCCAAATCTGTCCATTTATAAATATTCCTTCCATAACCTTAAAAAACTGACGGCACTGCTATTTCAATGTTGCACTTAAAAACGTTTAGATTTTTCAGATAAACCCTAGTTTTATTCAGATAAACTCTACACATTTCTAATTCCTTAACGCTTCGTCGATATTTGGTAATGAAATTTTTGTTTTCTTTTGTTTCTAAAAAAAAAAACAAAAAATCTCATTCTTCAACCCCAAAACCGTATCCTTTCCATCCTTACTGCCGCACAATAGTCAACGCATTATTTGCATTGTGGGTGCTAAAACAAGCAAAAAACAAGAAAACACGCATTGCATCAGTGGCGCCAGTATGAGGAAGTGTGTAACTACGGTAATAGCGCAGACACACCAAATTTAGCGAAGTCCTCAACCATTGTGCGATCCTTCTGGCAGAAAAATGTGACACACAGATGGCGCTCCAAGCAGTAAGAAGGCCTTGTTCCTTAGCAACGACAGGTAGGCATTCCCACTATTTAGGAGTGGTAGACAAGACTGATTCTTGTCGAGGCCCTATGCTCCCGAGTGGAGTAAGCAAGGAAAAAAAACTGCCGGCCAGAAGCCTTACAAAATGCCCGAGTGTTTCTTTTTATATAAATCGAAAACTGCGCGTAAAGTTGTCGAAATTTCAAAGTCCTATGAAGTTCCGTTAAAGAACTTGTGGTGAAAGCAATTTCGGCTTAAGTGCTCAGTTATACACTTTTTAAAGTAATTCTACTGAAAAATGTATTTTTGTCGATTATTTGCGCCCTGTTGGCGGTGAGGGTACGATATATGGTATATGGATTGTAATACAATATTTTGTCAATTTGAAAAAAAAAAAATAATAATAAAAACAATAAAATAAAAAAAATCAAATAGAAAAAAAAAAAAAATAAAAAAATAAAAAAATAAAATAAAAAAAAAAATAAAAAAAATATAAATAAAAAATAAAAAAAATAAAAAATAAAAAAAATTAAATATAAAATAAAATAAAACAAATTAAAAAAAATTAAATTAAATAAAAAAAATTATAATTATAAAATAAAAAAATAAATTATATAAGATAAAAAAATAAAAAAAATAATAATAATAAAAAAAAAAAATAAAAAGACCAAAAATAAAAAGACCAAAAATAAAATAATTTTATTAAGGTTCTGTAATCACTGTTCATTTGTAGAACAACATCAAGACGCACACCACAAATATAAGGAACTCGGCCAAACACCTAACAGAAGTGTCGCCGCCAATGATTTATTTATTTATTTTAGTCTCTTAAAACTCGCACTCACTTATAAAAATGTAGTTTAAGTAAATTTACATACTCGCAACATGCACTTTTGTTAAAAAGAATGAAACAAACAAAATACCAGAAACTTTATTTACTCGTTCATTTGCATTAATGATTTTGAACTAGAAAACATCTCAAGTTCATTAACCTGAAAATGTTGCAAGTTTTGGATTTTCAAAAAGTTGCACTGTTTTCAAAATGTCTATTTGTGCATGTGTGTGTATGTATGTGTATATATAAGTGCATGTGTATGTGTGTGCATGTTGCGTGCACTATTTTTTTTTAATTGTACGTAGTACACATTCACCTTTGCTTAATGCGCTGCCACTTCACTTCACTTTCGCATTCTCCCCTCACACTGCGGCCGCTAAACTCAATGTAAACTAAACAGAAATTGTGTTCGACGCATAATAAGATCAATTTAATGAGTTAATTGAAAGATTTATGTGCTTTCTCATCTACAAAGTGCAGGTATATACCTACATACATACATAGTTCACAGTGATACTCATTTATGCGTACTCACACGTAGTAAGTGGTGCACACCCCCTCCTAGACCACATAGATGGGCTGGTTGCTGCAGAAGTTCGAACAAACCAAATTTCATTATATTTAAGATTATTGATTAAAAAGTGGCTGCGAAAGTGTGTAGGCGTGGAAACATTTTAGAGGCATACATTTGTGCATATGAGAGTGCGTAGAAGTATGTGTAAACAAACTTCTTAGTATGAATTCTTCAGTGTATGTGTTGTAGCTTCACTGCAGGCCAGATCAGTTATACCAAACTAGTTCGCCTCTAGTGAATTTATAAGTAGCACCATTCGCATTATAAACGCATGGATAACAATGATAACAAATGAGGTTTCAGACAGGGTGACTCGCTATCGTGTGACTTCTTTAACCTGATGTTGGAAAAAATTGTTCGAGCTGCAAAACTTAATCGCTCAGTCACAATTTTCTATGAAAACGTTAAATATTAACATCATCGGCTTTAACAATCACGCTGTTAGTGCTGGGGGATAAAGAAGCAAAGCGATTGGGTCTGGTGGTGAACGCGGACAAAACGAAGTACCTCCTGTCATCAAACAAACAGTTGGTCCACTTGCGTATCATCACCCAAGTCACTGTTGACAGTTATGATTTCGAGGACTTCGTTTATCTAGGAACCAGCATTAACAAGGGTAACAATGTCAGCCTGGAAATCCAACGTAGAATCTCTCTTGCCAATAAGTGCTACTTTGGACAAAGTAGGCAATTGAGTAGTAAAGTCCTCTCTCGACGAACAAAACTAACACTCTTTAAAGCTCTCATCATGCCCATCCTAACGTATGGCGCAGAAGTGTAGACGATGACAACATCCGATGAATCGACTGTTGGAGTGTTTGAGAGAAAGATTCTGCGCAAGATTTTTGGGCCTTTGCACGTTGATGCTGGCGATGGAACAATCAACAATGAGCTGTATGAGCTTTACGAGGATATAGACATAGTGTAGGGAATAAAGCTCTAGGGGCTCCGTTCGCATTTTGTCCGAATGGATACAAACGCGCCGGTTCTGAAAGTACTCGATGCGATACCAGCTGCTGGTAGCAGAGGAAGTGGAAGGCCTCCTCTGCGTTGGAAAGATCAGGTGGAGTAGGACTTGGCTTCACTTGGTGTGTCGACTCGCGCGCTTTGTTAAATTCGTAATATTTTGACGCCAATAGATCCGCTTGAAGTGCATTTCTGCCCGCGAAAAAAGTTTCGTAAAATACTATACGCGTGGGTATCAAACATTTTTTGTTTTTTTTAAAGTGCAGGACACAAAAGATCTTTAAGGTCTAAGTGTCGGCCATTGCGCGCATTACTAATTTCAATGTATGTAAGATATACTACACCCTTTTCCCTTTGACTTATTTCTGGCGTTTAAGTTGAATTTTGAGTTTTCGTGTATGAAGAGACTAATGCTAGAATTGTATGGCAAATATTTGTATTTGAACCCGCTAAATCCCTCTTTTATGAGCATTCTGTGCCTTTTTTAGTAAAAACACAAAAAGAACCCATTTATTAAGAAGTTAGAGGGTTAAAATATTCCACGAAAATATTCACTGTTGTTTTTTACATAGAACTGCTGAGCACTTCGTATATCTAAAATGTTAAGATCACTTAGTTTCCTATGCCGATTCTCTTATGGTAAGAATGTGCCAACGGGTGAAAATTTTTTCGGTTTTTTGGTCACGCGTGATCTGTCAAAAAAACCTATTCGAAAAAGTACCACCCTTTGTAGGACACAATCACCCTTTAGTAGGACACAAAACATGCCTTAGGTCAAAGTGTCTGCCGTTGGGCACACTACAGATACAAAAATTATTATTATATTAGTAGTATAGGGTGGGCCATGTAAATTTTGCTTTTTGAATCGGCTATAAGAAAAAAAACAAATCAAAATTTTTCCAACCTTTTTTTTTATTTTGAAGACTGAACATTGTCATTTATGAATGAAAAATAATATTGTTCAAATGACTGCCACGTCTGGCTTTACAGTAGACCATTCGATCAACCCAATTTTTAAGCACATTTTCGACTGTTTGGGCTCCAATTTCATGAATGGCAACTTCGATTTCGTGTTTTAAAGCATCAATCGTCTCTGGATGGTTCGCATAGCTTTTGTCCTTAACGGCTCCCCACAAAAAATAGTCCAACGGGTTTAAATCACAGCTCCGAGGCGGCCAATTGATATCGGAATTTCGGCTGATTATTCGATTTTCAAAAACGGTAGCCAAAAGTTAGAGTGTAACTTTGGCAGTGTGACAAATTCCACCGTCCTGTTGAAAACAAATGTCGTCCATGTCATCCTCTTCAATTTTTGGAAACAACTCGTTGAGCACGTCACGGTAACGCTCACCATTTACTGTAACCGCGGCTCCTCGCTCATTTTCGAAAAAAATGGCCCGTTGATGCCGCCAGACCAAAAACCGCACCAAACAGTGACTCGTTGTGGAAGCATTTGCTTCTCTACAGTAACGTGTGGGTTTTCTGAGCCCCAAATCCGACAATTTTGCTTATTGACGTAGCCACCGATGTGAAAATCAGAAAAGAAGAAGAAGGCTCACCACTTTAGAAACAGGTTTTCAATATTTCCCAATTTTGTTCAAGCGTATAGCGTCCCATTTTGTAAATGTCAAACCTTTAAGTAAATTATGAACACATTTGACATGTCATTTGTGTTACCATTCTCAAAAAAAATAGGTGGTTCAAAAAGCAAACGCTATATGGCCCACCCTGCAGTAGTAATTTAGTAGTAATTTTATTTATTTGTAAATATGGCATCTTACATTTCAACAGTTCATATAAATATACAAGTACATAAAGAAAGAAATAATAAATTTGTGGCAAATGTTTCTGTCACAGCTCAAAAATTAATCAAAAATTAAACTCTGCAATACGAAATTCTCTATAACGTATGGCTGGGTATATAAAGTAAGTTAGTCTTTTCCAATTATGGCCATTAAGTAAGTATATACATTACTTCTGCTTCATTTACCTTCGCTGCGTTTAGGTATCTTGTTCTGATCTCCTTCAGTACCGCACATCTTCTTAAGAAGTGCTGCATATCTTCTTCCTCGTTTAAATTGCAGAAGGGTGCATATTTTCTGGATATTTCTACACATGGTTGCATTTTGCTTTAGTAAACTACATCTTGCTTTGAAAATTGCTGTAATATCAGCTAGTCGCATATCTTCTTTAATATATGCTTCCTTTTTGAGTAGTCTAAATACTTATAAATTCGCGTCGCGCTTGACTGTGCTTTTTGCCTTGCCATGTTGAGATCTTTTATTTTCATTTTTGTAAGAAGTTTCACACAGCGATCTTGCCAGTTTACAGCGGTGATGTTTTCTTCAAACTTCAGACCAAACTCCATTCCCATGTCGTTCAGATGCTTAGGCCAAAACAAATTTTTACTTAAGATGCCTTGTGTTAGTTTGTGTGGGAGTCTGTTGCAATTGTATTTATAACTGGTTTTCCAGATATATATTACTTCATGTGTAGGAAGTAACGTTGAAGTTTGTTTGCTTCATCTCTGCAAACTTGTGCTTCCTTTTTGAAGCCATTCGGCTTCGCTAAAAAGTCGTTCCATGTGCAATTAATAATAGCTTTTGCTGAAGTATTCCTGGCTTGGCACCAAGATATTTATATTCGGCCACCAATTTAATTTCTTCACCTTGGTACCATTTTTCTCCCTGGGAAAGTGTTCCACCTTTTCTATAGACAGTCATCTCCGATTTATTTGGGTTTACTTCCATATTCCATTCAGCGCAGTATTTCTCCAGGTTATTAATCAGGGATTGCATGATTTTAGGATTATCCGCCTGGAGAACAATATCATCGACATAAAGGAGAAGATAGTCGTGTAAATCATTTAGGTATAAAGTGAACAATAATGGCGATAACAGACATCCTTGTTTCCCACCAGTGCAGGTTTCAAAATAGCCGGATACTCCTTTTCCCGTTATTATTATGTATTACTATTAACTATTAAAATATCACATTGAATACTTATTTGACGATGAGAGTAAATATCTGTGAAATGTATGTATGTATGTAACAACATAAAAATTAAAATTTTATTCATTGACACACTTACACTTCACATAGATACACGGCCATTATGTGACAAAAATGTTTGACATGTTTTTAGAAATTGAGGGCAAAGCACAAAACTGTAGTAGTTTATTTTAAAAATCAATTAATTACAAAAGGATGTTTAAAAATAAACATTTTAAATATCACGATGTTATGAAAAAAATGAAAACTATTTGCATACATACATACATATGTAGGCGCACATTCATAAAAATCAATTTTGTAAACAAATGTTTATGATTTCAATAAAAACTTTGCTTCGTTTTTGCTGACGCCGCGACTTTGGTGGAATTTAGTTGATGGCTGAACAGCTGTGGAGTGACTAATAAAAAATGTCTATCAAAATAAATAAATTTAATCTTAAAGAAGAACTAATGTTCTCGAAATTTGTTAATAAGATTAATAAGAATAGCGACAAAAAGCGGAAAATTCATGAACTCTCAGCATTGATGGCGATTTCGGTCAAAACAACTTGTTTACACGGTCTCGTCTACTTCGGAAACGTTGTAATAATTTGCTTTGTTGATTTGCTTTGTTGCATTGCGTCATATCAGGCAGGCAACAACAACAGTTGGTAGTGACAGTAATGCATAGTGTTTTGAGTCAGTGTTGGCATATTACATTGAAATACTTACTAATAGACGCAAAGGAAAAATGTTGTAGGCGTTCAATCACTGCAGTTGGCTGTGTAAATCAAAATTTAAATGACAATAAAGTTTATTTTCGAATTTTTTGTGGCTACGAATAGGGATTGGAATGAGCAACATATCACACTGTGCATATAAAGGGGCTGTTGGGTGCCATACATTCACTTGGAGACAATGCGCGCTGCGCTTAGCGGTCCTTATCAACATTCAAAGCCACTGCCAGAAGTCAGAATTTAAAAAAAAAATTGTATTTTTGTTTTGCATTTTATTAATAAAATATCTTAGAAATATAGTTAGGGAGTTCACAAAGTGTACTATTGATGCTATTTCTCCCTTCTGCTATTGAAATAGCACAGTTGTATAGTCGAACGTGTGAACATCCTTTGCTATTTGATGTACTATTGTGAATGCTATTCACCCAATCAATCAGCTGCTTAGCAGAAGTGAAAGTAATACAAAATATAAATATAAACATAAAAATGCCTAGGAGGAGCGAAAAAAGTAAAATAATAGCAGCGATTTGTCAAAAATATACACACGACATCTTCATTGTGGACGAGAGTAAGTAATCCAACACTTCCTTTGTGCTCTTTTTACGTGTTGATTGTAGGTGATGAAGACGAGCAGGAAGATATCGATGAAAGTTTCAGACTGAATATGCTGATATTGCTAAACAATCGCCGAGGTGTCCATTTAGGAATTCCTAAGCCAAACCAATGGAAGCTGAATGTATTGGAGCATTTAGATGAAAACAGATTTTGCCAAATGCTGCGAGTAAACCAAATGGAGTTTGACCACCTTTTAATCTTAGTAAAAGATGATGATGTGTTTCGGAGTGATAACAACACAATACAGCTTCCGATTGAACTTCAGCTTAAAATCGTACTTTATAGGTTGGGATCTTCCGGTGAAGGACTTTCGATCCGTAAAGTGGCATCCTTATTTGGTGTTGGAGATGGCGGTACCATTCAAATCGTAACCAGGCGAGTTTTTTCAGCTATACTCAATTTAAAGGGTAGATTTTTATTCTGGCCCAATGAAAGAGAGCGTTTAAAGCTGGTTGCAGCCACAGAAAAAGAAATGCCTGGATGTGTTGGATTTTGCACAAATTGTGATGGTAAACAAAATCAGCTGATCGTATAGCATAGACAAATAGCACACTAAACATACCTTTTAAAGTTGTATTGAAATAACAGTATTTGTACATGTTAAACAAAAACAACAACTTTACAACTGTGCTAATACAATAGCATGATTAAAGAAATACGACAAATAGTACATATTGTGAACTCCCTAAATGTGAAAATTTGAAGTGAATCCGACAAATATTTTTCGAGTTATTCAACAATGAACAAAGGGCGCTCGGGCGCTCCGGAGCGTTCACAAAATTTTGAATGCGTTTTTCTCAAAACTATGTTTTTTGAACTGGTGATCACTGTATCTTTAAAACCGCTTGGTAGATTTCAATAAAATTTATACTGCTTTTGAAAAACATAAAAAAAAATCGTGCCTGATTGAAGGATTTTCTTTTTTTTTCAAAAATTTCGATTTTGTTTTAAACAATTAACTGTCGGTTTTTTTCTCGAAAATCCGAAAAAATATTTCCTCAGGCCGCCATATTGTTAATTTTCAAAAAAAATGCTTCGATCAAACACAAGATTATCTATTAATAAAACTAATTTCTCTTGTCCGATTCATTTGAATCTTCAAGGACTTGTGATTATCACCGTAAGGGACTTCTGGCGAAACGGGCTCCACACAAACAGCGATAACTTTTACAATTTTTTTTTATTTTTTTTGATTTTTTTTTTTTTGAAATTTTGCTAAAGTCAAGTCGACAGATGATGCATTAATGCTATGTTTTAATTTTTATAAAAAATTTGTAAAAAAAAAAATTATTGAAAATTAAAATTTTTTCGAGCCTCTGATACCATTATGAAACCATTATGATACCATTATGAAATCAACCGCTGTTGGTGGCTGTTGATGTAATGGAGCAGATTTATGGGATTTAGGTTGGAGCAGTCTCCAGTCTGTCGAAGAGAGGAGCACGCAGTGATTTTAATCGTCTACCTGCCATGCCTGGCCATTTACAGAGAAAGTGCTCAACAGTCTTCTTCTCTGAAAGGCCCCCACAGCTTCTACAATGGGTGCTAAATGAAGCTGAAATGAATCTAGCTTTTGCGCGTGCATGCCGATCGTTCAATAATCGGTAAACACAGCCACGAATTTGGAAATTTAATGACGTGGAGTTCACAGGACTTTCTGTGTCCTCCGCCTTTTGTACTGAGGCCAAAGAGTTTTCGAAATAGCACAGGAATAAATGGAACTTCATCTCTTTTACGCTTTTCTGTGAAATAAGAGGTCCGATTCCACTTTAACACCAGTCAGAGACATGGCGATGACCGCGCAGGAGGTCACTCAGACCAATTCAGTCGACCCCCTCTTGGCAAGCTCATCAGCAATTTCATTTGCTTCAAGTTCTAATTTCCTGGCATCCAGATAAGAGAAATATTACCTGCATACTCAATAGATTTGATCTCCTCCCCCTGCTCCGATTCCATCTTGCAGTCGTAGTTTCAAACTTTGTGCAATTTTTATCGGAAGCATAGCGTGGGTTTTGGAACAAGACGTGATTAACAACTTCTTACTTATCCGTGCAGATTGGGCAGTTTCGTGAACTGTTATGACCAAATCTATGGAGGTATTTTATAAATATCCCGAGCCCTGAAACGAATTGAGTTAGGTAGAAATTTGTTCTCTCATAGGATCATACCCCCTTAAGGGTGGGTATTCAGTTGTATGTCCATCTCTACCCTTGGGGGATCTGTTCCACCGGTCTTGCCGCTGTATATTGTCTTAATTTCTTTTGCCAAAATATCTGGCGGGTTTGTCGGGAATCGAGATATGCCACGAGGTGTACATACATACGTATGTATCCTATAGATGGCCTGCTGCGTTTTGAATATGCCAACCTGTTAAGAATGTCCGAATTTTTCTACTTAGTTATTCTACTACTTACATACACAAGGTGGCGCAAAATTAATCACTCAGTTTATAATTTTTCAAAATCCGCCTGCTGTATAGAAATAGACAAGCAATGGAAGCCCTTAAAGTCCATCACTCAAAATCATTTTCTTCTTATTTAGTTAAAAAGTTATTCAAAAACAAACCCGATGACCAGTTATGCGCCACCTTGTATGTATGTATGTTTGTATGTACGCACGAACAATTTCTGTGTCTTCTCTGGGAGTTTTAAATAGGGAGTTTACCTTTAGCCTAATTCGCCTTTGCGTTGAACAATTCACAGAAATACAATAATATTTTTAACACCAGCCGAACCCTGTTGAGGTAGCTCTTTAAAATGCTGTCTACCCCACCCCCTCAGCTGTGTTGCTTGTGTAGGCGTGTTGCTAACCAATTAGTGCGCTGCCAATTGCCTCCGACGCGACGGCATTCACATGCTCGCGCATTACAAAGCGGATTACTTAAGTAATCGCATGCGAAGTAAACAAATCCATACGTACGTGCATACAAATGTATGTGCATACATTTACAAGCATAAGCAACGCAGAGAAAAACTTTGAAGAAAACCTTGACTTGATTTCGCTAATTTCGGCTAGAGTGAGCAAAGCACAAAAACAAGCAGTTAAAATGAATAAAATGCCAAAGGCTTATAGAAACGCGCTAGTAAATCACAAGAACAACAAAAAATACAACAATATACAACAACAACACCAAGTTGCATGTTTATGGCATACTTATCTTTCAAAGCATCTATGTCAGCTGAAGCCACTGCCTGCCACTCTGCCATCACCATCACCGTCCACCGTCACTGGCGTTGTAAAGACGACAAACAAAAGCTCGCGAAATCCTCGCAAATCGGCTGCAATTAATTGCTGCAAACAAAGTGATTAAATTTGAAATTTATCATATTTATTATTAGTCATAGCGCAGCTTTTAGAAAAAAAAATAGTAAAAAAAATACTTATATATCAAGTAATAATTTTCCATTTGAATGCTTACAAGCCAACTAAATTCTTATCCAAGGCAAATTCAGCTCCCACCCACACTTCAATTTTTCGTCAACTTTGTTTTTGTTTGTTTTTTGTTCTTACGTTTAAAAATATAACGCAGCACGACATAAAAACTAAAAACTAAAAAGAAAAAAATTCTTTCTCGCAATTCTTGAAAATGCCATTTGAATATTACCACCGTGTTCCAACAATAAACCAATGCCTGATGTCAAGGGGAAGTTGCTGCAAACAACACTTCAATACTCGCATACACGCGCGTATGGAATTTTCTGACACATTTTACAGTTTTATAGTCTTTTACATGTCGTAAATTATTGAGTTACCTAATTTTCGAAACATCCTCTGGCATATACCCCGAGTTTTTTTGTCTTTAATTTTATTGCTGCTATAACGCGGCCTATCGCCTGCGCCCTTCTATTACCGGTTTCCATGGCGACTTTCTACGCGCTCACGTATGCCACTTAGAAAGTGTAACATTTTCGATATTCTTCTGTCAACTGCACTGTAATTTGTTTGTCATCTAAATACTGGTGTAGGTTGGGCTGCAGACAGGCCTATTTTTATACAGGTTTGTGGGAGAAGAGCCGCGCCAGTGTGTGGTGTGTGTGTGTGTGTATTAGGACATTCAAAAATGATTTATGTTTAATGCTTTGGTATAAAAGTTTAGTTAATATTTTAATTTGTTTCGTATGAAAGTCGCCGCATAAGTGTCCAAAAAGTTTATAAATATAGAGGCTTCTCAATAAGATAAAAAATAACTTTTCTTTTGAGAGCAGTAAGAGCAGTTTTGTCGCTTCAAACGATGAAGAGGCCCCAATTTTTCAATTAACTTGATTTTGTATTTATGCGTTGAATCCAATAACTTTATGCTAAAATCGCTACAATGTGGTCTGAGAGATCAAATTCTCAATTCTTGTGAGCGACGTGAAATTTCCTACTTCCAGGCTAACTTAAACTTACAGAAAGTTCTCTAATGTTTGCGCTACCTACACTCAGTACTTAGTTTAATGTGACATCAAGCATCTACTTGAAGAAGGCAAACATTTATTATAGCAAGCGTGTAGGTTTGGAAACCTTCTTAGCCGCTCAGGAGTAACAATCACGTATGCTGACGATATCGCAAAAGTGGCGAGGAACAAAAGGTATCCACTTGAAACCTTCCGTAACATTGAAAGTCGCTCAAAAGCAGTAGATCTTAAAATAAATGGAGGCAAAATGAAATATCTGAAGATATCGCACATCGAAGAGAGACAAAATCTCGAAAACATGGAAATCTTTTGCGAGTGTTGAGCACCTTAAACACCTGGGAGCTCTAATAAAAAAAAACAGATCGCAGTCATGAGGCAATACACAAAAATATGCTGTAGTCTTAACTGTTTACTACACCTAAATGTAAATTTCACCTCAAAGACGAAGTGAGCTTAAAAGCTTTTGAAAGAATAGTACTTCGAATTGTGTTTGGTCCCATACGTTGCAACGATGGAACGTATTGAATACGCTATAACGACGAATTGCTGAACTTTTGTCGGGAAGAAGATGTCGTTAAACATACAAAATCCACAAGTAGGTAGGTTAGGTTATTTAGGTTGCTTGTCTAAGACAAGATACTCTGTGGCTTTAAGGTCCCTTCAAAGAAATAATCGCCTAGATATTTGGCACGGCTTCTTTGAAGTGCAGGATATTCACAGAGGAGGTGTTTCACCAACTCGATTTCTACTTCATCTCTACAGCTCTTTCAGAAGTCATTGTGAGGCACATCCATTCTACTGGCTAAGATGCCAATAGCGCAGTGACTCGTTGTAACTCCTGTGAGGGCGTTGATAGTAGATCTGCTGAATGCAAGCATATAATTTGTCCTTTTAAGATTTAAATTTGGTTAGAGTGCTTTGGAGAGCCTGCATTTAGTAGTCAGAGACCACCTTCTACTGGTTTTCTCGATTAAGCTCAGGTCAATCGCATTGTATAACTCGTTTAGAGGAATACTTATGCCCTGTACCACTCGCTGAAGGTCCAGCTCAGAGCCTATCCTTGTACACTCATCTCCTCTTTTATTTCCCTCCACTCTAGAGTGGCCGTGGACCCACCAAAGTGTGGGGCTGTGTGTTTGGGATAAGCGAGAGCGGCCTTCTGCATTTTTTAACACAGTTTGAATTGATGCCACTGTTTTGATCGCTGATTGACCATCAACAAAAATGGTAAGGGTTGCTGAAGGTAAGACCATTAGTCGTTTTTGCTGCTTTGTCTATAGCGTAGATCTCAGCTTGGAAGACGCTACACCGGTTTGGGAGTCTAAAGGAACAATTTAATTATCATTCATCCATCTTTAAGCCGTCAGTATAAATATGGTGACCAATCCTTCCTGTCGGCGGCGCCGTGGCCGAATGAGTTGGTGCGTGACTACCATTCGAAATTCAGAGAGAGAACATTGGTTCGTATCTCGGTGAAAGATCAAAATTAAGAAAACGTTTTTTCTAATAGCGGTCGCCCCTCGGCAGGTCCGAGTGTATTTCTGGCATGAAAAAGCTCCTCATAAAAAATATATCCGCCGTTCGCAGTCGACTTGAAACTGTAGGTACCTCCATTTGTGGAACAACATCCATTTGTGGAACAACATCTAGAAGCACACCACAGATAGGAGGAGGAGCTCGGCCAAACACCCAAAAAGGGTGTACGCGCCAATTATATATATATATAATCCTTCCTGTCAGATATGCGTATTTTATAGTCTGTGTTCAGATCTATCTTGGGAACCAGATAGTCTGTTTTCAATGCGTCTTGCAAGTGTACCACAGATGATTGAACTGATACATGACCGTTTAGTTTACATATGTATATATCAATGGGTGGAATATGTAGGATCACTTCCAGCGCAGTCTGAGCCGTCGATCGGAGCGCACCTGTTATTCCTACACAAGTTAATCGTTGGACTTTTATGAGATTCTTTAGGTAGGATTGTGTCTGCACCGTCTCACACCACACGAAAGCTCAATAAGTCAAGATGGGTCTGATGATTGTATTGTACGCTCTGAGATTGATGTACTGTTTCTTTATCCGTTCCCTGGTGTTCTTTTTCCAACAAAAATTTCAGTACAGAATTATGACAAGCTACTTGGCTTCATTCGATAAGGTTAGTATTACTCCATCTACAGACGGTAACTGAAAACTCGGTATCTATATCTTCTAGTGAACAGAAATAGTTCGGTCTTGGCTGGATTAACCATTAGACCGTTTGAAG
The DNA here is from genome assembly GCF_028408465.1 of Anastrepha ludens. NCBI lineage: Eukaryota > Metazoa > Arthropoda > Insecta > Diptera > Tephritidae > Anastrepha > Anastrepha ludens. Next base: position 18,796,804 of record NC_071500.1, read on the forward strand.
TCGCCCACTTGGAGAGTTCCCTTGACGCTGATTGCATAAGCCCGAGTCGAGAGAAATTTCCTTGTCATCAGGATGACTACATCGTCTGCATAACCAACTGTCTTGATCCTTTTCTTGTTACCACATAACAAATATTGCAAAAAAGTATCAAGACAAGTATCAAGTACAAGTCTCGTAAAAAGCATCGAGTAAAAAAAAAACGAATTGCTTCGAGAGAAAAGTATCGAGTAGGTGCAGGTATCGGTGAATAACTAGTGGAACCTCGAAATGGAATCTGAAACGAGCTTGGAACACGCACGTATTCTCTAAGAAGTGAGGATACAACCATTGAAAATTGTCTAATATGAAGAGATGTAATTCACCTCCTCTGTAAGTGACCTTTATTGTGCAGAAGTAATTACTAATAAATTTTGAATTCTTGCATTTTAAAAATTCGCATGCCAACGTGCCATTGGGTTCCTAAAGGGTTTAAGAGTGCAATTGACTAAAATAGAAATGTCACTTGGCCATACAAACATACATACATATTTACATAGCCGTTGGATTGGACGATGCAACACTAAACTATTCGTATTCGTTTTGTTGTTGGCTTTGCAACATAAATTTTCCGTTCCGTTAAATTATTTTCCACGCATAATTACCAAAATATGTGAGGAAAACTTGCAATCTAGAACAACATGCGAGTACAAACAAGAAATTAGCTTTTCATAAACAAACAAACAATTATGAGCGCCTTATCTCGCATGTCGTCCGCACACATATTGCACGACGCTATGTGTGTATGTATGCGTGCACTTATGGCTTATGCCAGCTAACGCGCTAGTGGATGGCATACTATCACAAAAAAAAAAACAACAAAAAAAAAGGAAAAGAAAAAACGCAAAAAAAAAAAAGAAAACAGCAAAAGAAACAGAAACAGAAGCTAAATCAACAACAATAACAACCAAAAGTTATAATCAAGTGCTGTAGTGTCTGAGTTTCATGTGTGGGTGTGTTGGGCTACACATTTCACTCGCACACATGTACATACGTGCCATACTAAGCATGTGCGTGGTATGTATGGATGTGCACACACACACATATGGACATAAGTAAAACTTATGCAGTTAGAAGCACAATATTTCTTTCGTGGTTGCTCCCGTTTTTGCGGATGTGCGAACGCCGTCACTATACTCGCCGTATGCTGTGGCGTTCAGCAAAATGCAAATACATACGAATACCAGCTCTACATAATACTACACACACACACACGTATACGCAGCAATGCTAGTGGCCATTCTATTTCATACTATATGCGCGCATTCTAACAAGCGCCAGAGTGCCAGCAACAGTCTGCCTCAAACGGCTAAATGCCGTTGTTGCCATTGCTACCCATTGCTCGTGGTTGTTTTTTTTTTTATTCTTGCTGCTGCTGCTAGTTTGGGGGCGTTGTTGATAAATTGAAAACATTTGCTTGCAATCTGCCACATGAAGGCTACGCACCTGCCTTGCACGCGCCCGCACTCTCTCCTCCGCTAGATCGGCACATCACGGGCAACATAACTTACCTGGTTGCGTTGCAATTGCTGGCTGACGGACTGACTGACTAAGTAGTTGGGGCAATGTGGTCACATTACTGGCAAAATTGTTGTGGCAAAGTTTTCTGCGTTGATTTCACTTCATTTCTCTTGCAGCCTCTGGGTGCCACAAAATGTGAGTGCGTACTGGCGAAACAAGTTTGAAGCAGTCATACGAGTAAGTTGCTGTAGGGTGTGAGAGTGTTTGCTTTAAGGTACTCGTATACAATAGCATTAAGCTGAATGAACGTTTGATTTTGTTGTGGATGTATTTAGTGCGTCGTTTTTTTCAAATTTGTGCTTGAATTCAGCCGATAGCAGCCAATAGCTATCAATTAGCACTTCGTTTGTTTTTTAATCGGAACTCAATCATTCTTCGCGCCTGTAAATATGCAACTCTCAGCAGCAACAAGTGCACTATTTGGTTATTATTTCATTCGTCTGGTATATGTCTGCACCTCTCAACTGCCTTATGAAATGGCAATCAGTCTCACTATATTTTCCCTCTCAATAGTATGACTTCGCCCACATCTCCGTATGGCTGAAAATTTTCCAAAACTTTCCTACAAGAGAACATAGGAGAGATCCAGACACTATTTTGCGAAGTTCGGCATGAATTTTCTGCATCGACGACTCCAAGACTGAAAATGGTGCTGGGGAGGGCTGACATTTGGACACTAACTTCAGATGCTTTAGGTATAGTAAACACGATGTCTCAATCGGTAGTCTTTGCAATACTTAAAGACTAGACTGAGGTCTATAGTGACATCCAAATGGCTCTAAAATAAAATACTAAAAACAACTCGCACCTTTTCAAAAATTTTCCAGGAATACCAATTGAAGCCAAATTCTGTTAAAAGTCCGAATGAGCTTTAATTTATGTGGTTGGCGGAATACTGTGGTGTTCAACACAACGAACTGGCTAATGAATTGGTAAACTGCGGTTCTTTGGGGCGCCCAATTCAACTGGAGCCAATTTTAGACCCAAGCATCGCGGAAACAGGCGGGTAACAAAGCTCATGAGAACCGTTGGTGCAGTACCTGACACATACAAAACAATCAAGCGTTTTCTGGAGATGCCTAAAAGGGTAGTGGCAAAATTCCTCGTCAGACAGGGTAGGAGCGAGCTACGAGCCTTGAGAGGACTGCTTGCAGGACACACTTCATGGGGGCGACATATGGTCACCATAGGAATCGCTAAAACAGGCAGGTACTCAAGGCGGGTAACAAAGCTTATGAGAGCCGCTGGTGCAGTACTGACATACGCAAAACAACCAAGCGTTTTATGAAAAGAATGGATAGGGTAGTAGCAAGTTTCCTTCTCAGACAGAGGAATAGTGAGTTACGAGCTATTATAAGGGGCAACATGTGGTCACCATAGGCATCATCGACGAGCCATTGTCTACATCTTCTTTGGGGGATGAGCATTGTACAGAACATTTTCTGCGTTGATGTCTGGCTTTTGCCAGACTTAGGCGGTACATCTTTGGGGCGAATGTATTGAAACAGGACGAGTTGCATTTTCTTTCCTTCGACGAACTGCTAAGATTCATAAAAAAAATTCTGGCAAATTTGCAGAAGAGCAATAAGTTTCAAACCCACCAGTCCCTCCCTATTTATTCTTCAAATCCTCTCTGTTCTTAAGTCCATGGCGGAAATATTGCCTGGGTGCTTCTAAAAATTTTCGGTTATTGCATATACGAGTTCTGTCCTGCGAGCTTGCCGATTATTGCGAGTGCTCGAGACGGTTACTAAATATTAACAACAAATATTAACGGAATTCGATGCAATGGTATCAACGCTTATGTAAATCAAAATAATCAAAAGCAAAAAAAAAAAAAAAAAAAAAAATCAAAATATGGAAGATTTGTTTCATTTCAAAATCACGCCTATCAGCCTCTTTCGTTACAATTCCTGCCTCACCTACATAAATATTATTCGATGTTGAGTTTTTGCCTCATTTTCGCGCTGCAACTACAGCATCAGGAGCAGCGATGGGCGCGATTGGAGAGAGATGCTTGTATTTGTATTGGCATCTCAACAACAATAGTTCAAAATCAAGGTCAACTGTGTTCGAATTGACCCAATCAACGCCATGAATATAAATTGCTGCATTTTATAGAGCCGTCTGGCTGCTTACCCAAAAATTGTTTGTTGTTGTAGTGTTGAAAGCAAGATATGCTTGCTCAATTGCTAATAAGAAACACACAACAGCTGGTCATATTTTATATCAATAAACCCTGAACTTCTCAGTTCTCAGCCATGCTTATGTGCGTGTGTATACACTCCTCATATACATACATACATATATGCATACACGGTTAGTTTTGTTCTCTTTTTGTTACAAAGTTTTCTGTGAGTAGGAGAACTAGTTAACCATGTTTTCGCTTTCACAAGAGGACAGTTAATTTCCCTCTGCAGAACAGGTGCAGTTAGCCAGCAATGTAAGTGAGGTTTTGAGCTAGAAAGGGTGAGCAGCGGTCAAGTGGGTTTTTACTTTCATTCATTATATGTTTTTTTTATATTTTTTTTTGTAGTGAAATTGCGAAGCATGGAAGAAATCTATTTTGTGCTTGCTTTTGTCAATTTCTCACTCTGAATTGGAGTTTTTCAACAAAAATCTTATATTTTACTAAATAAAAAATGAGTAATATTATATTAAGTTTCTGTTGAAAATTTTCAAATAATTAAGGGGAAAAGGGGAATCAGGGAATACCGTTTTTTTCTGTTGTTTCTCTCTATAAGATCCATGCATTTATGCTTGCTAAATCTAAAATGTTTAAAAATAGTTGATCTTCTCGACCTGATTTTACGCTATATTTCTTTGCCATTTGGTCGGCAATGTCTACGCCAAATTTATTTTTTTATTGTAATATATAAAATTCAACTGTTTCAGGTAAGAGCTTCTTACTTTTCTGAGCTCTTTAAATTGTAAGAACACACCCAATCGATTTATTTTGTTGTACTATTTTATGAGTTATCATTGCAAAAGTCGTTGCCATAAAAAAATTTAACATGAAGTAGGAATTTTACAATAGAATTTCAAAACCAGTAATTTTTACTGGTGTGGTAATTCTAGTGTTAATTAGAATTTCTCGGAAGATTTTTGGTATTCAGTTTTGTAGCCTAATAAGAATAATAAAAAACAAGTTTGTAGTTGTTAAAATGCCGGTGGACTTTTTATAAATTTTTTCATTGACAGTGTTGTGCATATTTTCCATTATGAAAAAAAATTGGTGCTGCAAGAAAAAAAAAACAAATCTTTGCAAAAATAATAAAACACAAATCCCAAAAATTTCAAACAAAAAATATTTTTCAAAAATTTATATAACATTTTTTTTAAACATTCTTTTTTTTCTAAAAACTTTAAACTTTTTTATATTATTTTTTTGAAGTCAAACTTCTTAGGCGTCGATGGACGAGCGAGAATGGAGAGTAAAATTTCAAGGCCATGCAACGTTTTGGGCATTTTCGTTCCGGGAGAGAAAAAAAAGATGTAACGTAAAGGAAAAGGAGAGAGAGAGCTATACCTTATATATGTATATCTTAGACACACTTTAGGCTATTTTTCCTGAGTTTTTCCTTGTGGTTGTTAATTTCTTGTGAGAAATAACACTGCCTACTTTTTGGCGCTTGTTTGTTGGTGCCTACTGTTTGGGGCGTTTTTTGGTCCCAATTTTTTTGGGCTGTTTTTTTGGTGCCTACTATATGCGTACTATAAAGTGCTACCCATTCCGGCGTCGGATTTATTAGTATTGTCTTGCGGTAATTTGTGCTGTTGCTGCGATACTGGAATCGCTGCGTTTGTGCGGGTAATAAACGCTCGGAGTAGTGCGCGTTGTTGCCACGGTTTGTGCCCGGCGTTTACCTATACCGGTCGACACTTCTCCGTTTTTTGTAAATTTTGTCTATTTGTATTCTCTGCAAATGTTGTGAATTTATTTAGATACATATTTTCTCTCTCTCTCTCTCACTCTCTCTCACTCTCTCTCTCATTCTCTCTCAGGTCTCTCCCTCTTTCTTTGTCTGCCTGGAAAGTTTCACTTCTGTTATGTGTACTTTATTTCTTTCTTTTAATTTAATTTTTTTTTTAATTGTTTTTATTTAATATTTTTTATTTAAAAAAAGAAATTTTCTTGATTTTTAATATTTTTTTAATATTGTTTTTATTAATTTTGTAGTAATTTTTAATATATTTTTAATTTGTAATATTTTGTTTTTTTGTTATTTGTAATATTTGTTTTTAAAATTTTTTTTTTATATATTTTTTTTTTATATATTATATATATTTTTTTTTTTTTTTTTCAGTTTTTATTGTTTTTATTTTTTCGCAAACATTTGCTTTTAAATATTAAGCACCGAAGATATTTCACTTCAAAAAACTTCATAACAAAATTTTCAAATTCCCCAAAGTTTTCAAAATGTTCTCAATTTATTTATCTTTCTGTGAAATGTCCAAAATACTTGGATCACTTGACAAGTACTCGCTCTATTCCAATCTTCAGTTAGAAGTTCAAAAGGGGATATTAGAATATAATTTGTGGTCTCTTCCGAGCTACTTTCTCTCTGATAAAATTTTACTGACTTTTAGATATGGTAATAAAGCTGATTGCTAAGCAGTCAAATCGCTGCCCAAGTTCTAGGTTTAGTTACGACTAACTCGAAATGCATACGAGAAGGTGGAAAAAGTTTGGACTTCAACAGTAAAGTACCGTGCTATACTGAATTCTGGGGCATAGCGTAGTTCTCGAACAGGAGTGGGATAAGGTATGGGCGAAAAAAATACTTTGAAGTTGTGACTAAAGCTGGTTTCGTTCTTAAGTTGCTTTGAATTTGCCGTATGTACACCCAAGTCGTGTGAAAAGCTAGAAAGCGGCTTGCCTTGTCACGAGTAGCTTATTAATTTTATTTTGGAAACACTGTTGGAAACAACAAATCTACAGAGAACTCACTATGGGAATACAAAAAACTCACTACGGGAATCACTTTTTCTATGGGAATCACTTTTTCTACGGGAATATTAATGGGCGCCGAATCATTAATTATTGGACGTCACTTTCAATGTTCTGCAGAATTTTCTTTAAAAGCCTTCGAGAGGAGAACCTGACAGCGTCCATTCAACGGCGTTCTTTTGTATTGCATGTTTCAGATTTCCAGACTACTTCTTTGAGGACTTTCGCAACACTCCGACATGGGATAAAGTTCGTCTATTGCTTCAGATATCACTGTGAACCTTTGTGTCCTCGAATTGTTTTTCAAATTAGTGATAAAATTGGAGAAACTCAAAAATGTTAATTTTACCCATAGAGAGCTTCAAAGATGTGCTTGGTGAATGAATTGATAAGCAAAAATCGCGATTTGTTGCATATTTGCCGGCGGGGAGGGATTAAGCCGAATGCTCTTAAGCGACCAGCCTTTTATGTGTTTATGTAGCAGACACGTGCCAGAAACTACGAACTTTACTTTTTAAGTGTGAAATGATGTCGAAAATCGGGGTCGAAAGTATATCTTAAATTTTTATGGATTTTTATTTTTACCTGTTGCTAAATTACATACATATCTCTTATGTATGAAAATATACGTATTAGGGTGAACGAATAGTGTATGGAAATTTTTGTTTATTTTATTTTGTAATGGCATAACAATGAAAAGATGTATTTATAAAACTTAATAAAAGATTCCAAAGTCTTATCTTCTTCTAGTTCGTTCGATAAAAAATGCCATATATGTAAATCAAAGTTGAATACTTTATACAAAATTTATAAAAATTCGAAAAATGTTCATCAAATTACAAACTTTCTGATCAGAATTTTGGAAAAAAGTCGGGCACGCAGTTTTAGAGCCCATCAAATTCTAGTACAATATAATAAAGTGCAAGTATGAAGTGGCTCAAAATTCTGGTTGATTTTTAATAATATTTTCCCCTGTCGGTATTGCGCATTTTCCAATATAAAACTTGTAAGAAATTTATTTCTGGTTAAAAAATTATATATATTTTCTTGAATTTTTCGTCGAATTTTAAAAAGCTGGTACGCAGTTTTAAGCTTTTATGAATATAACATTTTTTATAGCATAAACTATATTTTTATGAAAAATTAATTTAAAAAAAAACCTAGAAAGGTAGTCAAAATTGGTTAAAATATCGTGTATTTTCTGTCTTGTCCGTGGGTATGATTGATTTTGTTCGCTTTTTGAAAAAATTATGAGTGGAAAATACGATTTTACAGCCTTATTTATAGGCTAAAAAGTTAACTTTATGCAGGTTAGGTTAGGTACATCCGGCTGATCTTAATAGATGTTCCATAGACCACAAGTGTCCGTAGTGTTATCAATGTTATTGGGATCGTGCTAAATATACATAGTCAGCTGCTCTGCCGGCCATTTTGTTCTGATCTGGGCAGTGCACAAATTTCACTCCACCCTAATTCTCATTCTTCCTATAAAACAGCAAAGTAACAAACCATTGAAATACCAACTTTTTCTGAATAATTTCGCGTGAAATGCCACCTACACAACCATATGTTTGTTCGCGTAATGCATAACACGTACACACACATACAGGTACATATGTACATATATCGAAATCAGCCATTGATTCATTCTAAACGCCTACGAAAACACATGGAATTGAACTGGAAGTAATAAAGCAGCAAAGTAAGAGGATCGATTTACATACATATGCACATATACGAGTATGTACATATAAAAACAAATACCACAGCATAACACCTAAAAAGAGCAATAAATTATCAGATATCTACAGACTTGTTTTAGGCTAAAATTTGTTATTGTAGTCGCTTACACCCGTTAGTGTGAAAAATTTACGCTTATCTCGTCATAGCTGTTGATTACGCCAATAGGACGTAGTGCCACGGCGGCTAAGTATACAGTCATCCTCGATTCGTAGCCATTAAAGTGGCAACAACAAAAATGCATTGCCAATGCTCAGTACAAATGGGGAATGCGAAGGGAATACAATAATAAAAATTCATTTTGTTTATTTTCATCAAAGACGAAAAACATGAGCTATACGAATACGAGTATTCTAGGAAACATTTGTGGCAAAAATCTTTGGATGCAGCCTGTTGCTGTGTTTTGTACAAAAATGGGTAATACAATATTAAACAAGAGGAGCAACAAAAAATTGCGAAATAACTCACGTATATGTGTTTGTGGGTGTAAATATTCGGGGAACAAGGCAGAAAAATTTGCACAAAAAAATTTCCATTTTATGGGAAGTCGTGAAAAACAGCCAAAACTGGGGCCAAAACAAGCCTAGCAATAATAACAGAAATAACTATAAAATATGGCAGCCACCGAAATGATACACATACCACATACATATGTGAGGGAAGCAGATGAAGGGATGGGTGGCGGTGGGGTTTGTAGCCCCATTGAGCTTTTAATCAAAATTCCCAAACAATAAAGCTGGGTTGTTATTGTAGTGGAAGCCTAGGGTGGTGGTGTGTGTTCAACTTTATCGATACACGCAGGCTGGAAATGTGTTGAAATAAAACAGCTACAGAAAATTGAACTTTGGCGAACCAAGTAATAACAATAAACACAATGATAATCGTACATTCTGTGCAAGAAGTATACGGAATTTCACTTTTGACATAGGCATGCAAATTTTATATTGTTTTTTTGTGTCACTACGCCGAAATGTTTTCAAGTGAATCGAATTTGTTGACATTTGCTAACTAATTATGCAGGGCGGGGCGAAAGGTTCTTCACAGACGAAACTAAGCTGTAAAAGCAAAATAAACAAAAAACACAATGTGCCATAAAAAACATGCAGTGGGAGAGTAACTACATATGAATCATTACCAGTGCAAAAATGTATTCTAAAATTCATAAATTTTCGTATCCGTCAACTCTGACTTCGGTAAAATGAACTTTTTTTCTTGAAGCCAATTAGAAGTAGTTATGCTACGATGCTCCAATTTATAGAGCTTTAAGTAAACTGAATTCCTTCCTAAATTCTTTGGGATTTGATTTATTTGCTTCTAAGTCTGAATTTATTATATTCTTAAATGAATTTTACAGTTAATGTGAATTAAATACATTCAGTCTGTGAAAATACATTTAGCACTAAATTTATTTATTCATCTGTTAAATTAATTCTTCTCACAGAATTGCACTTAATAAATAAGTAAAAACAACAACAAATAAATAAAAATGTAATAATTAAATAAATATAAAAAAAAAATAAATACAGGGAAAAATACATACCACAAAAGAAACTAAATAAATAAATAATATTATAGTTAAATAAATAAAAAAAAAAAATTTAAAAAAATTATAAATACAAAAATCAAAAACTAATATAAATAAACAAATAGATAAATGAAAAAAATAAATAAATGACAAAAAAATAAAAAAATAATTTAAAAAAAATAAATAAATAAAAAACAAGGAAAAATACATACTACAAAAGAAAATAAATAAATAAAAACAGGGATTAAATAATATTATAGTTAAATAAATAATAAAAAAAAATTAAAAAAAAATTATAAATACAAAAAACAAAAACTAAATTTTTCACCTCGGATCATTTATTGGATATACACCTCGATCATCAAACCGATACTCTTCTACGGTGTGGTTGTATGGTGGACAGCACTCGAAAAACGATGCAGAGTAGCCACAATTGATCGAGTCCAAAGAACAGCCTGCCTCCTGATAACAGGATGCTTAAGTACAACACCTACTAAGGCTCTAAATACGTTGCTTCACTTGTTCCCTATCGATCTGGCTGGCAAAGCGATTGCAGCGAAAGCAGCGACACGCATGAATGCTATATCGAAATGGAATAAGTATCTTGGCCATTCAGCCATACTGAACAGGAACACTGTTATCTCTCCCGACATAGACTATCATGTAAGTCTTCCATCACCACCCTTGCTATTCTCCTGTTCACTCCCAACTAGGGAAGAATGGAAGACAAATCTAACCGAAATCGATGGCCCGCTGATTATATATACAGATGGTTCAAAACAAGACGGCAAAGTGGGATTTGGAATCTTTTCCAAATCCCCTCACATCAATCTATCATTTAGATTACCCGACTACTGTAGCGTATTCCAAGCGGAAGTATGCGCTATCTGGTATGCTGCGAAAACTCTCTTAGAAAATAGAATATCACTAGAGGATATCCGCTTTTTCACCGACAGTCAAGCGGCCGTTCGAGCACTCAGCTCCTCTTATACCCACTCAGATGTGGTTCGATCCTGTCTCTTATCTCTTAACGAGATAAGTGTTCAGAATTCTGTCCAAGTTATCTGGATACCGGGTCACAGTGGATTCGAAGGTAACTGCAAAGCTGATGAGCTCGCAAGAGCTGAAGCTGCGCAATCATATGTTAGTGACTTACCCACAATCCACATTCCGCTCTCAACATGTAAAATGCTCATCGATCGAGAATTTCACAGCATTGCTGATCGGAGGTGGCGAGTGGAAACTACTTGCGTTACGACCAGACAATCCTGGCCATCCTACAATCTGAAACAGACAAAAACCCTTATAAGTCTTTCGAAACACGAACTAAGGCATATAACATCTCTTATCACCGGCCACTGCCTTTTGGGCACTCACGCACGTCGGCTCGGGGTTCCTCAAAACGACCTGTGCAGATACTGCGAGGACGAAGATGAGGAAGTATCGAGCAGACATTTGCTGTGCAGTTGTCCCGGTCTAGCCAGAAGTCGACTCGCTCTTCTAGGCTCTCCAACAATTGACAACCTTTCAGTGCTCTCGGACCTGAAAATCGAATCTCTCATCAAATTTTCGAAACGAATTAATATCTTTGCCCAAAATCTACAATAAAAATCTCGGTTAGGTGGGGAAATCATTTAAAATAATGAGCTCTAGGGCAACACAACGGACCCAACTTGCGGTCTATGTGGCACTCCGATGCGGGGTCACCCTTAAACCAACCAACCAACCAAATTAACAAATAAATAAATGAAAAAAAAATTAAATGAAAAAAATAAATAAATGAAAAAAATATTGTAAATAAATAAAAAAAAAAAAATAAAAAAAATAATTAAAAAAAAAAAAAATTAAAAATACATAAATAAAACAAAAAAAGTATAAAACTTGAAAAAAAATATAAAACAAAAAAACAAAAAAAAAAAAAAATAAAGAAATAAGACAAAAAATACGTCAAGCAGAAAAATAAAAAAATAAATCCAAAAACCAAAAACAAACCAAATAAATAAAAAACAGAATTAAATAACTAAATAAATAAATCCAAAAACCAAAAACCAAATTAGAATGGATAAATAGGAAAAAAAATAATTAAAACAATAAACAGATAATGACAGAAAAAAATATTAAAAATAAATACAAAAAAATAAATAAATAAAGAAATAAATCCAAAAAAGCAGGAAAAATACATAAATAGAACATAAAAAAATGAATAAATCAAAAAAAAATATATATAACACATAGAAGAAAAAATCAATACTGAATAATAGTAAGTAAATACAAAAAATAAAACATAAAAATAAATAAATAAATAAAACTTAACGAAAAAATATAAAAAAACTTAATACAAAAAACAAATAAATAAATAAAGAAATAACAAAAATAAAATAATAAAGGCAAAAAATAAATAATGAAATTTTAAAATTTTAAATACATAGATAGAAAAAAAAGAAAGAAAAAAACAAAAGAATTAAAAAAAGTAAATAAAAAGCACATAAATAAATAAATACAGAAAAGAACTAAATAAAACAAAGTCTTCCAGGATGCTGTTCATATCCCACGATACACAACTATTAGGCGCTGAATTATTGGTTATAAGTAAATAACTGTTATTAAATTATATAAATTTATATTTAATTTTTTTCTTTCGTATAATTCAGAGCCCTCAAATTAAAATAATTATGATTGCAATAAAAATTTACGAAATTAAAATACAATACTTACCCTTGTATTTCATCCAGGATGTATACATAATTATAATTTTACTACTTTACTGGTCCCAAACTAACTAAACAACGTCCAACAATAAAACGAACGGCATTTTTCTTGAGTTCTTCTTCATGTGAAACTTCACACATTTTAAATAAAGTAAATATTAATTTTAAAAACAATGCCGCACACTTTTACTCACTATTTGTGCAGTTGATTTTCCGCTTTATCTTCAATTCGTTCCCTGAGTTGCGCATGGAAAGAAATATAAGTGACCTGCACAGGACAGACGCAATCTAATGAAGGGGGGGCAATATACCCTTAGCACGTATTTTACTATCCACAAATAGTGCAACGGTGGCGATTGATCGCAGAACACCCCAAATTCTATTTACGAAAAGGCAATCGCTACTGCCACACTAAAAGAAACTTACTTCTTTGAGAACGATATAATAAATTTTGATATCCTGGGCACTTATTACTCAGAATGATTATATGTACATACAGATTTATTAAATGATGTACATTTCAAATTTAGAAATTTAAAAATTCTTCCATACTTCCTCTTTCGTCTGCATACTTTTGCAGCACATCATATATTTTTAAAATGGTTTCAGATCTTATTGCTTTTGTTGCACCATATCGTTCGCTCTTACTGCACGAGTGGCTAGCGAAAAACAAAAAGGAAAAAATAAGCCAAAAATTGTGTAAACAAATCACACCGGCATAGAGGGAAAAAATTGTTTACTACTGAGTACAAAGGCATAGAGCTGGGAAAAGCAGCGAAAATATTAACGGCGAGCTGGGAAACAACAACAAATAAGGAAAGAGAAAGAAGAAAAACTAACTGACCGCGTAAACATTTTCGAAATAAGCGAATCAATAGAGGCACAGTTCTTTGAAAAGTATGCAGTATAACTTTTTTTTTGTTTTAGTTTTTTCATATGCGTTGTGGTAGCGCACTACGGTCAAGTGGCCTTTTGAAACCAAGCCAAGCCTCTAATCTCCACTCCCCGTGGAACTACTGCCAAGTATTCGCGTCATGGAGGTGGGAAGGCGATTACCCTCCGCTGTTGGGTCTCACTTTTTCCAGACGCCTTTCATAGTTAAATCGCATGGCGCATTCCACATTTTCTTTGAGCCCGGGTATTTCGTACGAATGTTACCGGTGAGGTAGGTTCTTCATAGGCTGTGTGAAGTTTTTTTCTTGGAGAACGGAAGCGCGAGCATAGTGGTTGAAGCTTTGTAGATATGCCTTGTAGCAGTTATTTCCACTCCAAAAGTGGGTTAGATAAAAGTCTACTATTTCGTGAGGCCTATTAGCCCAAACTTTAGATTGGGAATGCGGTTTTTAAGTAATCCCACTTTGTCTGCTCCTCATCGATGAAGTATTCTCTTATGTAGTGGGTTAAAATGTACTACAAAAATATTAACCATACAATTTGTATATGCCTCTTATTACACCAAAGCTCAATATTCCATTTAAATGAAAGAAATAAGTCAAGACCGAAATTGATCTTTACGCGCTCCATTGCTTGTCTCTTTGTATACTGCAGCTGTCTTGTTCACAAGTCTCAAATATGATTGACATACAACGCTTCTTTCTTCTTCTTCTTCGTCCTCGCTATGGCCACTTAGTAGGGGTCGGCTCTCCTCGTACGCAATGTACAGGTTATTCGGCTCTGGGTTGTCCGCTCGTTGACATATCCTTTTTTAATAGAGCTTAGCCAGTATTTAAAGGGTCGGCCACGTCCCATTGATGATACCGGCTCTGTTACCAATTTCTTTGTTGCATGCTGTTCCGGTCTTTTCATAATACGCCGTACCAGTGCAAGCGATTTTCCCTCAATTTCATTGACATACAACACCATTTGCAAAATTATAAATCTTTCGATAAAGTGATTAATTTTGCGCCACCTTGAAAAATTGAAGCTTCATCCTTTATTGATCCAACTCTTATTTGTAGTGGATGCTTTCCATTTCAATTCAACCGGGCTATTCGGGTCATGTTCTTCGATTTCGATGTAACTTAAATATGTTGCTCTCTGGTCGAAATAATGAGACACGTATTTTTTTGTTCGCCCGAAAAAAATTTTTTTCAAGAGTTATCGGCAATTTTGTTTTTCGCCTCAAACTCGATTTTTTTTAATTATATAAGAAAAAAATTTTTTTAAATGCCCATAACTTAGTCAAAAATGAACCGATTTTAATAATTCTGGGTTCAAAATGATCGTAATTACTTACACAAGCGACTTCATGTAGAAACAATTGCAAAAAAGTAGTTGAAAATTTTTTATTTAGCAAAAAAGAAAAAAAATTTAAATTTTTTCAAAATTCAATATTTCAAAAAATAAAAATGTATTTTTTTTTTTTTATAACTTTTTCCAAATCAAAAAAGCATCTCAAACTTTAATTGAGCTGCATGCCTAGTAGCTAAAATGAGTTGTTTTTGAGTAATGAATTTTTGAGTAAACACCCTGTTTCGCACTTTTTGTTTTTTGCAAAATAAAAAATTTTCAACTACTTTTTTGCAACTATTTCTACATGAAATCACTCGTGTAAGTAATGACGATCATTTTGAACCCAAAATTATTAAAATCGGTTCATTTTTGACTAAGTTATGGGCATTTAAAAAAACTTTTTTCTTATATATATTAATTAAAAAAAATCGAGTTTGAGGCGAAAAACAAAATTGCCGATAACTCTTGAAAAAAATTTTTTTCGGGCGAACAAAAAAATACGTGTCTCATTATTTCGACCAGAGAGCAACATATTTAAGTTACATCGAAATCGAAGAACATGACCCGAATAGCCCGGTTGAATTGAAATGGAAAGCATCAGTGTGCGTTTTCATGTTTTTCCACAAATGGAGGGACTTACAATTTTATGCTGCCTCCAAACGGCGGAAGAATTTTTATGACCAGCTTTTTCAGCTCAGAAACACGCTTGGAGGTTTGCCATTGCTTGCCCAAGGGCGACTGCTGTTAGAAAAAACTTTCTATCAATTGGCGCTTTATGTCCGCAAATTCGAACCCCGAGCACTAGTATATCAACCCATTCGGCCGCAACGAAATTAGTCCTTAGACATTTTCTATTTGATTTATGATAATTCTCGGCATTCACCTGTGTACTTTTAATATTAATTGTCATCTAATCACATCTTTCTCCTTCTACATTCCATTTGAGTATTCTTGTCTTTTTCAATTTCAAGACTTTGTCCATTGTCACAGTTACCTAATTTCGATTGTTTTATTTTGCGCCTCCTACGCGTTTATTTTAATTGAAATCGTTTTTCAGCATACGTGATTTTAAATAGTTTCAATATTTGTAATGCGAGTATTCGCATTTCTTTAGGTGTAATAATTGAAATTGTAACAAAAACTGTGTCAAACAATTCATTAGCAAAAGATCTTTAAAAAGAAAAAAAACCAAAAAAAAAAAATTAAAAAAATAAAAATCAAAAAGAAAAACACCATTAGCTGTAGCAGCTGTAGAGTGCTGATAGCGTCTAATGCCATCAACATTAACATCAACACCAGCATCCACATCAGCAACACCATCATCAGTGGCCGCAGCATCGTCATGTAGTATTAACATCATTATTATTTCACCGACTATGACTCTGCGGCTCGTAAACGTCACAGCATTTTTGCAGATACGCGTACGAGTAGTTGGAAGCGGCTCATATCGCATCAACAAAAATATGAAAATGTCAACGAAAAATGCGAATAATTTCGATTTTCTTGGCAATTTCTCTTCAGATTGTTTCGTTTTTTTTTGGTTTCAGCTCACGCGTTCACTTATTAATTACTATTTTTATTAGAATTAAACATTTTGCAACCGTTTACTCATTACCAATTGCTTATTTATGGCCACTATAGTGAGCGTTGACTATTTTTTTCTTTGCCACAAATGCTATTTGATTTTTGTTGCAATTTTGTTTACACGCAAATATTTGTAGTTGCCAAAATTGTGCGTTCGAAAATGACCATGGCTAGACACACTGAGCAGTCGTCGACCGGACGACCAGCGAACTAGCGTGGCAAGCGATCGGATTGTGTGTGACGATGCATTTTAGAACCCTGTAGTGCAAGCGACTAGTAACGAATTGGTTACTTTCGAGTAACGACGAGAGAATGAGTACACCATTTCCAATAGTACTTCGGAAACCGTTATTTGTACTATTATAAATCAAATATATATATATATTATATATATATAACTCTTACCCCCTTTTTGCGTGTTTAGCCGAGCTCCTCCTCCTATTTGTGGTGTGCGTCTTGATGTTGTTCCCCAAATGGTGGGACCTACAGTTTCAATCCGACTTTGAATGGCAGATATTTTTTATGAGGAGCTTCTTCATGGCAGAAATACACTCGGAGGTTTGTCATTGCCTGCCGAGTGGCGACCGGACCGTTATTAGAAAAAAACTTTTTCTTCATTTTGGTCTTTCACCGAGATTCGAACCTACGTTCTCTCTGAAATTCCGAATGGTAGGTACTAACTCATTCGGCTACGGCAATCGCCAAAAAATAGAAAATCCGAATAGAATTGCGAATATTGAAATGTACTTCAGAGGGCACAACAACGATCTACCCTAAAAGATAGCAAATGGAATTCAAAATCTTTCAAAATACATTTTTCTGTTTTTTGAGTATATCAAACGGATTTTGAACTATAAAATTTAATATCTATTTATTTATTAAGCCAATGAATATAAAGATTCTTATAGGCAAAAGGACATATTTTAAGGTTTATAGGCATTAAAAAGAAGGAAGTGCAATTAAAGTACATATTTATGCTAAATACTCAAGATTTTCAATAGGCGGTCTGTTGAAAATGAAAAATCTATCTAAACAAATTTAGAGATTTTACTAAACTGAATTAAGACTTTAGAATAGGAGCACTTCGAGCATAAAGAGATTTTGAGATACCAACATAGAAAAACTCGAAACTACGAAGAACTCTGTTCGGAATATTAAAGCAAATCCTCTCAAGTCGGTCAGTAACAGTACGGATCAAATCAAAATTGAAAGAGAAAGATACGATTATTCTTCCGTTCTGCTATGATTTTAAGTTAATAACTAAATCGCGTTTCACAGGTAGGAATAGGATCCGAAAAGTGTAAATTACGCAACGCGAAATGTAAGAATACTTTCTGGATTCGTTCAATTTGCAGCATGGCGCGGAGACCAAATGAAGGGTGCATACTCAAGTTTGGAACGTACAAACGCCGTATACAGAAGCTTCAGCGCCGGGTCGGAGAAATCGAAGCTATGACGCCTAATAAAAGTGAGAATGGCGTAAGATTTGGAAATAGTAAAATTTATATGACTAAAAAAAGTAAGTTGCGAATCAAATATTACATCCAAGTCTTTAATTTAACTTACACTTCAGTTATTTTGGAGTATACATTTGAAGGAAATTTCTGAAATACTGTTGACTGTTCTGAAGTACTACTAGGTGGCGCAAAATTAATCATCCAATTTAGTTTTTGAATACTTTTTTCACTATATAAAAAAAATGTTTTTGAATGATGGAAATTTTAATTTCTATTTTTACCTTTACTCCTTTACTTCTCTATTTGTACATATACAGCAGTTGTCCAGATCATACGTGTCAAATATGATCGATGTACGCCAAAAATTAGAAATCTTGCGCCTCATTTTCTGAAGCACAGTTGCCTATACTGACTTTCAATACGTCCAGTTAATCCAGTTGAAAAAGGTATACTGCTGAAATTTTTACGACGCTTTTTTTGTCTTAAAAGCCCAGAATTTTCGAGTGCTCGACTATACAAATTATTTCCAGTATTCTCCTACTCTTTCTATTTACGTAATTTCGCACTACTTCCAGTGTACCACCAATTCACTGTTTGCGACTTGACTCGGCAAATAGCATAAATCACTCTGTACGTCAAATGGAAGGTCAATGGTGGAGTAAAGGGAATGAATCACTTTGCAGAACGATGGCATCGGGCGAGTTCATATATCACAACCCCTAAAGCGTTTGAACCATGAAAGTCAAAATTGTTTTTGGGTAGTCCAACTAAATTTTCCAAGTTGTGATCAAGGTTGTTTCGAAAAATTAGAAATAACGTTTAAAACATTAATCTGAGCTAAATATAATGTGCGCGACTATGAAATAAAATTCCGGGAGCGATTTTTTTGTAAAACATTTTAATCAATTATTTACACTCATTTTGACTCTTCAATTGACAAGTTCTGCTTACGTTAAAAAGAGTGAGTGGTCTGAGTAGTCGAAGTAGTTTTGTCTGAGTTTCTGGGTGACTTCGTTTGCAGATTTATTTATTAAATGTCAAGTAGTTAAAATAGTCAAATATACTTTCAATGAGCTTTATTGGAGCCATAAATGTGGAAAAAGTGTGGCTGGGATTCGCACATCTAACAAAATGTAACAATTTTTTTTGTTAAATTTTTGGCTTTCTTAGACACAAATATTCTTGAATTTTCATCAGAACAACCAACTCAGTATTTCCAAACTTTTGGACGTCTCCTTCCTTTTCCCTCATTTTATGAACAATTTTTTCTCTCCCGAAGTGGAATTTGTTCATCTACTCGCTGTTGCAGTCCATTTATCAACTGTCTTCGAAATTCCGTAACGGATATTTGTTTTTCGGTTATTGCTTGGAGGAGGAACAGAGAACTGATTGCTTAAAATATTACATTATCGCATACTTAAAGCGCGACCGCTTTCTGCCGGCCGAGGGAAAAGGTCAGAAATATCGGCGCCGCGCTAAACGTGTTAAGAGGAGCAGCCATCTGCTTGACAAATGAAAAGATAAACAAAAGCGCAACTTGGTGCATACGGGAAGGAATTTAAGCGGGAGTCGCTTAAAAAAGCACCTGTTGGAAATGGAGTTAGATGGTTAAAAGTTCTACTAATCTGTTACTTGAATAATTTCGCTACGGCTCTGCTCTCACATAAAACTTCATACGATTATTGGAAATCTCCAAAAAATTAATACCTATGATTGATATTTTTTATTTTCTCCTTCAAAATTACTTGGAAAAAGTCTGCTTTTTTGAGGTTTAAAATTTTCATTCAAATTCCTCTTTTCGGTTTCATTTCAGCTGGTGAGAAACTAGTCACTATCCGTTCGTTTAGACACGATATTAGGCCGAAAGAAATGTGTGCGAGTGTATGTATGTAAGAAAGTGTGTATTTAACAATTTTTTTTTTTCATATACACGTAGTTTATATGTATATTTTCTAATTTTTGGACTCAAATGCGTAAGTGAATGTGCGAAGCGTTCATTTTTAGCTTTTAGTGGTGCGTAGAATTTCATATTTGCTGCTGATATACCACGCGAGTTCATTGCATTCGCGAAAATGACATTTCAATGTGAAACTTGTTTTTATGTGCATACGTCGTGTGTATGTATATGTATGTATGTATGCTGTCATAATGTCAATGTGCATAATTCGGCCGAAATACTTAACACTGCACGACCATTACTTTTCTACTTTTGAATTAAGTTTGGCGAAATGTTGGCTTTCTTTCTGCCATTAGTTGAGTTTTTTGTTTTGAAGTGTGTTGCTACACACATACATATTTATGCATTCTAAAGTACTTATCTACATTCGCTTCAGCAGCAGTTTTTGTTTTTAGGCGTTGAGCTTTCAAAAATCGAGTTTTGTAATTTTTAAGGTTTTCGTGCATATTTAAAGGTCTCAAGTGGGAAAATATCTAAATATTGCTATTTTGGATTTTGGCGCAGCCTCTATTAGTCCGAAAAGTTCTGCATAGAAAATTTTAAATGCGTCTTTCTCGCCCTTTGAGAAAGTTTTCGTCGAAAGAAAAACCTTTCCAAACTAAAAACAATTTTTATTGCAGTTTTTATTTATCTATCTTATGGTTACGCTGAAAAATATACCAAAATACTTAGTCTTATTACTAAGCCTAAGGTCAATAAGGTTGCTAGTGGCATCCACTCAGAAGCCTACGGCTACCTGACTGCTGCAGCGTCTTTCAAGCTGAGCTAATAGCTTTAAAATACTACGTTGTGGGTCAGAAATCGTCTGGGTCAGGAACCGATCACTATCAACTCTGTGAGTAAAGCTACCATAAAATATGTGCAGTGCAATAATACTTCCTTGATACAGATGAATTCCTGGAAATTGCATCGTAGATGAGCTGGCTAGCAGGGGAACTGATCTTAAATCAGTGAATTTTACCCAATATGTGGACAACTCTTGTCCTCAAGCAAGCTTTGCATCAGGATAGTCTACATCACGCAAACCAACAGTAGATTAACCATAGAACCCTCTTGCGTGTTAAATAGACAAGTTTGGCCTAGAAGGATTGAGCACAGCATTCGGCCCGTCATCAATCTAGCCGGCTTTCCATTAGTACGGTGGTTGTTACAGAGTCCGGCACTCGAAGTGGGACCAATGAAAAAGGCCATCAATTTAGTTTGGAAAATTACTTTTATTCAATTCAAAGTAAAAAATGTGTGAGAATAATACAAAATTAAGAATCAATTTAATTTTACTCGATATGATCACCTTTTGTCTTGACTATGGTCTTGAGATGGCCCAGAAATGAATCACAAGCTGCCCGAATGCGACTTGCAGGTATTTTGGCCCACTCGCGGACAATGGCTTGCTTTCAGCGTCTCGAAACTGGTGAATCTTTTAGCTCGGTCCTTGCTCTCTAAAATGGCCCAAAGAGAATCAGCTATCGGATTCGCGTCTGGTGAATTTGAGAGCCATTGTATGGTTCACTCGAGCTTTGGAGGACAGTGCCGAGTCCTGTTGAAACGTACATGGCCTGTCACCGAAATGTTTGTCTGCCTACGGTTTCAAAACAACCTCCAGAATACTTTCACGCATTTACTTTAACGCCAAGTCGATGAAAACGATTGGAGAGTGCCCATCCGCGGTTACAGCGGCCCTAACCATTACCTGTGGCGGGTCCGGCCTCCTGGTGGTCAATCGATAACTCAAATGAAGGGTTGGTCAAATAAACCCTATCGTTTTGGGAGTTTACGAATTGCTCAATTTGAAAAATTTTCTCGTTAGAAAACAAAAAATATTCGAAAATTGATTGCTTTCGGTCAAGCGCAGCAACTCCTTCGCTCTCTCAAGTCTGACTTGTTGCTGCATTGGTGTGAAATCATGCACCTTTTGGTTCTTGTAAGGCTTGACCTTGAGATAATTTTTCAGTATGCGGCGGATGCTACGTTCAGATATTTTCAGTTCTTTCGCCATTCGATTGGAACTTCGTCGAGGATTTCGCTCAAGTCGAAGCTAACCACTTAGCGTGACGTTGCAGTGTTTTGATGACCACCTCCATGACGTTTTGCGATGCTACCAGTTTCATTGTAACGAGTAATGGTGCGATAAACAAAAATTTTATTTACTTTAAGGTGCTCGAGCTCACAAGCCATCGCTGGTAGTGATTTTCCAGCCAAATATAATGCAAAACCACCATTGCGTTCGAAATCCATTACTGATTTTCTTTTTTCGCGTTTGCTCTCGGCCAAATGCTACCACACGCTTGTAAAGAATACTCTGGACTGTCATTTAGCCAACTAACAGATAGTTGATGCCCGTACATCACTTCGAGGGCCGGAACCTGTATGATTACCGGCACATGGGAATCGAATGAAATGACTTCCGAATGAGAAGGAGGTGAGGATCGTTAAAGTCCCAACCTTTCACCTAAACCGATTCAATGCAATTGAATAAGAATTATTTTAGAATCATGACAGGAGTTCTAACAGAACATTGAAGAATGAATCATCATCTAACAAAACTGAGAATATACTTCAATGGAATTTGTAGACTCTGCAGGGTTGGAAAATGAAACCTCCAAACATATGCTGGCATCGTGCCCAACACTGATAAGCGGCATAAATACCTCGGCAAAAATATTTTAACAGAGACGGAAATACACTCAATAGAATAGGACAAATACTAAAATTTATTGTCTCAGAGAAAAACACTTTCAGGTCGCAATGCTAGATCTTCTCATAATAATAATAATCTCTGCTTCTTCTTAATTGGCGCGGTAACCACTTACGTGATTTTGGCCGAGTTTAACAAAAGCGCGCCAGTCGTTTCTTTCTCGTGCTAACCGGGGCCAGTTGGACACACCAAGTTGCCAACGTGCAAAGGTCCATCGGATGTTGTCATCGTCCAAGCTTCTGCGCCATACGTTAGGACGGGCATGATGAGAGCCTTGTAGAGTGTTAGTTTTGTTCGTCGAGAGAGGACTTAGAAGACTAAATAATCAGCAACTAAAAATAATATTTTAAATAGTTTTGAATGATTTCAGATATGGGTTTTTCCATATTATCTCGGAATTTCATATAAAATGAGAACTGTAAACTTTGAGGTTATGTACACGGAAGAAAAAGGAGCCTGAGCTCCTTCTCCTATTTGTGTCGTGCATCTTGATGTTGTTCCACAAATGGAGGGGCCTACAGTTTTAAGCCGACTCCGAACGGCAGATATTTTTATGAGGAGCTTTTTCATGGCAGAAATACACTCGAAGGTTTGCCATGGCCTGCCGAGGGGCGACTGCTATTAGAAAAAACTTTAAATATTAAAAAAAATAAAGAATTTGTAATACAAATATTTGATAAAATATGTGCCTTCTAATTTTTCATAACCCATACTAAATACTATGAGCCTCCAGGGCGGTTAAACGTTTTTATACATTTTGTTGCATGTGTAATCAGTACCTTCGTATTTGAGATTTCCTACAACCCTACAATTGAATAGGTGCTCCATCTCTCCCTAGCAAGTTTTAAACAAACCAAATTTTTTGAATCCTCGTTAAAATTTTTATTTGAAAAAATCATTCTGTCGTTTTTATGTCGTCGTTAATGTCTATGCCTCGTCGTTTTAAATTTCATCTCATTAATGCCCTTGTCGCCATCATATATGGTTGTATGTGTATATGACTGTATGCATTGTTTTTACTTGTGCGCTTGCCTATTTAATTGTGAAATTTTCTCAATTTCATACGCGCAGATGTGTCAAATATATTACATATTGTATTATATTATGCAAGTAAAGGGTCTTTCAAAAGACGCGCCTAGATGTTGGTTTAAAATAAAGCATGTAAGAGTTTAGCTTTCATTATTCTTATTCAAAATACGGCTTTTAAGAATTTTATGTGAAAAATGACATCATTTAAATGTGCACCGTGAGCACTTCTATAGGTAAAATCCACGAAACAGTCGAGTCATGAATGCTGGAAATTGTTGAGTACGTCGAGCTATCGATGTTTTAGGTTGTTTAGTGACACGTTTTCTTGCCCAGGTTAGGTCTGTAATTCCTGTTTCTATACTCGACAAAACAAGTTTCTTGAAATTTGTTCACCAACCTTTGAATTGTCGACTCATTCGGATGATTATTTCCACCAAAAAAATCTGGAATTTTGCGATATGCTGCTCTTAAAGATCGGCTATTTTCATACTAAGTTTTCAATAATTCACAATTCACATGTTTTCAATAATTGTTCTATCGTGTAAAATGGTGTATCTGTCTACCTGAAAAATGTCAAAGATGGCATACAAAATGTACCGTCTAGGAACCAATCACTACTGGCATCTAGGCGTCACTTTTGAAAGATCCTCTATACATATACAATTTTTAGCCGTATAAACATCTACGCCTACTTGTATTGTAATAAAAATATATATCTGTTTCGCTAAAATGTTTATTTCTTATATAAGTGCATATATAACTTTGCATTTCCTTGACAAGAAGGACAGGCAACCGGGCCTTTGTGATTGATGTGCGCTTTCGTGACTAGAAATTTATACGCTTATATGTGTATGTACTCGTACGTAAGTATGTATCTACGATTACGTACGCTGCAAGTGCATGTTAAGCGTGAAAATTCAGTGTCAAAAAACTTGTAAGGAAATCTAAATGTAATAAATTAATGCAATAGTTAGAATTTATCTCAACTTTCACATACTTTTATATATACATTTTATATGCTTATTTATGTATATATGTATATATGTACTTGTATACGTGTTATAAAGTTATAATAAAGCTAATGAATGTTTTTAGAGGTTACATAAAGGTAGAAGTTACATAAAAAGTTACAAAACCAAATTTGGCTGCAAGAAAAACTTTGTAAATCAAGGAGTTAGACAAGGTTGTCTGTTTAGTCCGATCTTGTTTTCCTTGTATAAATACTTAAATGACTTAAACTAGTTTTTACCGGGTGGAATAAATCTGGCTAATCGTTGCATTGAGTTTATAATGCACGCTGACGACTTAGTGCTTCTTGCCGGGTCTCCGACCTACAGGCTATGGTCGTTGCAATACGAGATTATATTATGGCTTTCAATGGGACCTTATAGTTAATTTGTCTAAGTCTAAATGCTTGATGTTTAGGGAGTGCACAAGAATTCCTGCATTATACAGTGGGAAGTTTGGCGATGAAAAAAAATTATAGAGACTGTCAATGAATATAAATATCTGGATTAACTAAAGGGTCCGCCATATAACTTTACGGAATTAAAAATGCTATAAAAAAGAAACTACTCAATATTTTTCCAAACTGTTTTTTTTTTTATTTTGAAGTACAATCCTTCCAGTTAATGATGGAACACAACTTCATTTATATGGCTGCCTCGGCTAGCTATGCACCATCCCATACGATCGGTCCAATTTTTCAACACATTTTCGATTGTATGCGGCTGTATTTCAGCTATGACATCGCGTATGTTGGTCTTGAGTGCATCAATTGTTGCTGGTTTGTTGGCATAACACTGGTCTTTGACGGCACCCCAAAGACAATAATCCGACGGCGTCAAATCGCAGCTCTGAGGCGGCCAAACGATATCAGAATTTCGGCTGATAATGCGATCTTCGAAGACAGTGCGCAAAAGATTGATTATAGCATTCGCTGTGTGGCAAGTAGCGTCATCTTGTTGGAACCAAATTCCACCAATATCCTCCTCTTCAATTTCTCGGAACAAAAATTCGTTCAACATGGCCCGGGAACGCTCTCCATTGACGGTTACGGCCACTCCTCCCTCATTTTCGAAGAAAAATGGACCAATGATGCCTCTCGACCAAAATCCGCACCAAACAGTGACTCGTTGTGAATGCATTGGCTTTTCTTCGAGTGCGTGCGGGTTTTCTGAGCCCCAAATGCGGCAATTTTGCTTGTTAACATACCCGCCGAGATGGAAATGAGCTTCATCCGAAAAGATGATTTTTCGGTAAAAGTCTTCATCTTCTTCAAGTCGATCCCAAACGAAGCGAAAACGCATTGGGTGGTCGGTCCTTTGAGCGTATACACAACCATTTTCGTTCAGCGGAAGAATAACACTAATTTTCTGTCAAATCAGATGACAGCTAAGTGTTACCATTCTTCAAATAATACCTAGTTTAAATCCGTAACGATAGATGGCGGGCCCTGTGTAAACTGTCTTACACGAAGCATTCCTTCCTTGCCCACCAAGCGTTTTATCCTTGACAGCAAGCTTACATGGAAGCCCAACATTGAGAAAAGAGTGAGGAAGGCAATAATCGCCTTGTATGGGTGCATAGACGCAAAAATTGACAAAAGATGGGGCCTTTCGCCTAGAGTTGTTTTTCTGGCCACACGCTTCTGACCATCCCAGCACCATCCCGCCCTCTCCCTGCATTCCATCGGTCTTTTTCCCTTTCACCTCACCTCCTTCATAATGACATCACACAGGACGAATCCTTTTCTTGTTCCAAGTGTGCTTATTCCTTGGGCAACCATACCAACCTAGCCTAACCTAAGCTACACGAAGCATTTGAATTTAAAGTTTGCCGACTCTAAAACAGCAATAAATGCTACATGACTAAAATATCTAAATAATCCTCAGATTTCCATTTCTAAAAAACTAAAAATCTTTGATGCGTGCACAGATTTGGAGTGTTGAAAAATATGAGCTAGTAGAGAGACTTTTGCGTTTAGTTGTTAAAAAACTGATACTTTTGCCTGAAAACACGCTGAACTACAGGATCCACATTGAAACCAATCTGCTTCCGCAATATTCGAATACTCTCAGATCTCCTATGTATTATGTTTTGCAATGTTTTTCTATGCCAGATGACAGACTTCCGCATATCCTTGCTAAAGCGACTGTTCGCTGCGCAAACTTTGAGTATGGAGCTCCTAAATGTCTTTTCTTCTGCTTCCTTGAGGGCATATATTTCGCAGTTAAACTCAGCGAAAAAATCTAACACTCACAATTTGTATACTGGTCTATAGCATACAAACATCAACTATTTTAGTGACGACGTGTCTGCTTATGGTATACGCAAGTGCGATCTTTCGTGCCAAATGAGGGCCCCTTAATCTAAATGCAAGGCCTTGTAAAAAATTATTTTCTATCGCTTGTTCAGCTTGTAACTGGATGTCCCAGACAATATTCAGTACTTCATTGGTACCTGTCCTGTCTATACAAATTTTTGTTGTTTAAGATAAGTCGCTCATTAAAACTTTTTCCTGTATGAGTGAGAGGGTAAGGTAGTGCAAGTAATTAGAAAACACTAAAAGTTCTGTCGTGGGCTTTAAAATATACAGATGAAGCCGGCTTCATAAACACCATAATCATTAAATTAAGTTCTTTTTTTTAATTATTATTTGTTTGATTTTTTTATTAAATTTTTTTTTAATTTGTTTTTAATTTTTTTAGATTATATTTTTTTGAATTAAATTAAAAAAAAAATTTTTATTCAATTTTGTTAATATTTTTTTATATCTTTTTTTATTTTATTTATTGTTTTTTTTTTTTGATAAAATTAAAATTTTTTTTTCAATTAATATGTTTTTTTAAATTTTTTTATTTTTTAATTAAAAAATAATCTGAAGCATCTAAAACTGGACTATAGGGCGAGTAGTTAAGGGGTCCCGATGGTTTAGAGCTCAAAAATTTAGGATATTTTCAGGAATTTTTTTTTACAGTAAAAAAATTTAACCCGATATTTAAAATTTTGGGTTTTTTATTTAACATCTTTTACATACAAAAAAGAACAATTTTTGCTTTTTAATTTTAATAATTTTCAAAATCGCGTTAGAGTTGATCCTCCCAAAAAATTGGACCTGGACGGTGTTGTCCATTTTGGCTCTCCTATTTATCTGAAACTCAAAAACCATAAAAAATATTTATCAGTATAACTGTGGCTATGTCTCGACAATAAATAAAAAAAAGAGAAAAGAAGAAGAGAAAAAAGTAGTTTTGAGATAATTGAGTTTAAAGTTTTGAGAGTGGCCGCGTGACGAATCTGACTCCACCTGCTAAAACTGCTGTAGAATAGAAAATCCTGGGAATATCCTTCCAAAAATTTTACAGTATATTCTTGAAAGCTTATACTTTCGAAATAAGCAAAAAAAAACTTAGAACTGGGATGGAAAATTAATGGAATTTTCATAATTTTTCTTCAAAGTTTGAAACTTACATTTATTTGGTTTTTCTTAGACAATAGGCTATGCTTTCAAACAAAAATAATGAACATTCAAAAATAAAAATATTCAAAACTGACTAAATGTTGAAGTGCTATCACTTGCTGCTGGCTGTTAGAGTAGCACTCCTCGACCACATTCTCACGCAGCACATATGAGCTATTTTAAGTTTCTTAGATTGAACCTGAATATTTTAATGACTCAGATGCCATTTATTTCTTCACTCACTTACTCTATTCCTGTTTAAACACTTAAATTTCTTGCATTTATTAAAATTGAAAAAAAAAAAAAGTTGAATCGAATCGTCTCCAATTTCAGCTCTAATAAACTTGTATCTCAAATTTCACCCCTTCCCCCCACTGTAGATGCGCTGCTCGGTTCAATTAAACCACCGTTTCATGTATGCAAATTTACTTAAAATAAACGATTCTAATCGCGTTTGCTTTTGGAATGTTTGACCACTTCAAATTGAATCGTAATCCAAATCCTGTAAGCAATCAAATTCCATTTGTAGCGAAAGAAGTGCTGCCAAAGATTATTCCATTGCGCTCATCAAACAAATTGGACATCATTCATCATTCACACTAACACATTGACAAGCAGCATGCAGTTATACGTACAAACTTTAGTATGCCGACTCTAACGGCTGCCGCTGCTGTGGTGGCTGCGATTTCGGTATCAACTGTTAAGCATCTGCAGCTGTTGTTAGTTTTCGCGTCGCACTTCAGTTTTGAGGTTAGGGTAGAGAAGTTCAGAAATGATTTTCGTTTGAGATGCTGCAAAAGAAATCAAATAAAAAAAATAATTATTATTAAAATTCTTAAGTCAGCGCCTGAGTGCGAAGAAAAACATAATTTTGCGCTCAATCGCATTTTAAATGATTTATTTTTCGTTTTTTTCCTCTTTTTTTAGTATTTTTTTGTGGTACTCATAGTTTAAACTCAGCCATCTTCTTCATGAAGCTCAGCGTAAGTGCGGCACTATTTGTGCGCTGATGGTGAGTTTTTCTACAACCTCTACATTCAAATAATTTTGCTTCCCTTTCGTTGGCCTCCAAGCTTAAATCACGGAAAATTAAAATTAAAAAACTTCTCTTGAAAAATCGGGTAAAAATATTAATGTTTTTCTGCTCTTATTTTTTCTTCGCTTTGTTAGTTGAAGTTGGCAAACTCTTAGCTTTTTTATCAATTTTATTTTAGTAATTTTCTTTAATTTATTTTAGCTCTCTTGCGGTTCCATTTTACCATTGTCTGGTGTGAGTGTGTATGTGCGGAGTGCGGGCTGTTTGTGTGCGTATTTTGTGGTATACTAAAATGGCTTAAATGTTGTCGCCAATCCAACATCCCAGTCGGACTTGTTTGTTTCTAAAACTAGCAAGGTAGAACGTCATAAATCAAAATATTTAGAATTCCACAAAAAGACACATTTTCATCTAGAGAAATCCTGGATCCCGTCATAAAATAATAGTAATTCTAGTAATTTCTGCTTTCTTATTTAAAAAATGTTTCTTGAGTTATGACGTTCTTCTAGCAAAACAGCGATATGTATTTCTTACACTCCAAGAAAAGTATTTCAAGAACCCTTCTTTCTGTTACCACTCTTCGAAAATCAGTCCTTTTACTTGTTCCCACTGGACTTGACAGCAGGCTGCATTCTCAGCGTCTGTTTTCAGCGTTCCCTGCTGCTGCAACGAGAACAACAAATTTTGCGTACTTCTGTGCGGCCGTATCGTTGTCTATGTCCACGCTGTCCTCGCTTTTGTGTTCGGCCGAATGTCTATGAACCGAAAATAGTTCTCTAATTTAAATGCTATGCTGGACAAAACCGTTGTTGCTCTTCTATGCCATTTTCTGGTTGCCTCCAATTTTTAGTCGATGTGATTTGTTCTCCCCATTTGTGCTTATTTATAGTACATATTAGAGTTGTTGTGATTTCTTTTATACATTTGTTTTTGCTTTTACCTTTATGGTCATGCAATTTAATTGACCTTTTTTATGTATCTGGAAAATATTGTAGGCCAGAGCGTGTTTCGGTGCATGAATATTTTCCAAAAAAAAAGAGATAGTTTTTGTGATATAACCGCATTTCACATTTCAAGTGATAAAAGTATTTCGAACATATGATAGTTGTACATTTTTCTGAAAATTGGTTTACTGTAGGCTTGAGTACGAAGTAAAAAGTCAACTGAAAAAAAGTTGAAAAAAGAATTAATGAAAGCTTTGTTTTGTTAATTTTTTAGAATAAAATATGTGTTTTTATAAACAAAAAAATTTCTTTTGAAATTTCGTGTTAAACTTTAAATTTCTTTTTTTTTGTTATCATTCTTCTATAACTTTTTTTCTTTATTCCGATTTTTTTTTATTAATAGTTAAGACAGCTTTTTGATTTTTTGTCGGGACAACTAGCAAGTGCAGCACTCAGACATTAATTAAGTCCATTGTACTACACTTGGATTCCCTTTCAATTTTCTTTAAATCTACCCGATCTCCGTAGAAATCTGAGTAGAGCTTGGGGTGATAAGGAGCCAAAGTGGTCGCTTCTTAACAAATTAGTGCCAAAGACCTCAAACCTGATTCGAGGGAAGGCGGGGCAGATGCACAGGAAGTGGTCCGCTGTCTCATCCTCCTCTTCACCAGCTGGGCAGAGTACACTGTCTGAGATGCCTACCTTTTCCATGTGCTTCGCTGTCTGCACTCTTTTCTGCTTAATGAGCGGATGGTTTGCGACAGTCGATCGGACATGACAGGTAATATCAGTTTAGGCCATCTGCAGTCTCTCTCAGCCTGCCAAGCTCGCTTGTTGGTTGTAGTAACCCATTTGCTAACGGTGGCTTTGATGGCTGCAGAAGGGAGTCGCAAAACGGTGGAATTTCCATAAATTTGAAGGTTTTCATCTATTAATTATTTTTTCTTCTTTTTTTGGCAAACAGTTTTTTTTGTAACTTTTTTGTTAAGCTTTTGTATAACTAAAATCATTTTTGCCCAAAAAATATAAAATATGTTCAACGAAAAAAATATTTTTTTTTTACTTAAACAAAAGCTTAACAAAAAAACCAAGTTTGATATTTGCGGCTGTCTATTATAGGAAGGCGGTCGCCGTAGTCGAAAGTCATTCAGAAGTTCACAGATTCGAATCTGCGTGCAAAAAACACCACATAATAGTAAATGATTTGTCTAATAGCAGTCGCCAATCGGAAGGCAATGACAAACCTCCGAATGTGGTTCTGCCATGAAAAAGGCATTAGACGGCTTAAGGCTGTAGAATCCGCCATTTGGGGAACAACTTCAAGACGCACACCACAAATAAGAGGAGGAGCTCGGCCAAATACAAAATAAGGGCTGTAAGAGCAAATTTTGAAATATACAATATATATATTTTGTATTTTTCGAGTGTTGTCGATATTCTTGATGGCACCCAACCAGAAAGGCTATAAATGACAGCATCCATGATTATTACAGGTGCGTTGCCTTCTAGCAAACACGGAGTCCACTTGCTAGGTAACTAAACAAGAATGGTATAGAAGTAGTGACCACAGAATTAAATCACTGGTCAATCTAGGCCGCCCTTGTTAAGGGGAGAATGTTGAACACTTTCACATTTTCTTTGCCACTGTCTAAACTATTACTTCTTTGGATGACGGGCAGACTTAGAATTTGCAATCATCTACAATATTTTATAGTTCATCCGTAACAAAAACACTTCGGGAATTAGACGGGATATTTATGCCACCCAAAGTGGGACCACAAGAGCGTCCCTTTAAATTGTAATTATTGTGGTTGTCCCTCCCTAACCTAAAAACGAGAAATATGCCTCTTCGCGCACATGCTTCAGCAAATATTACCAAGAGGTGTTTTTCAACCCTTTTAAGGTATATTTTACCGACCGGGTCGAAAGTGAGAATGATAAAACACTCAACTATTTACTCCGCGTTTTACTGAAAACAATATTTTTTTCCAAAATTGCTGAGTGACAAATGATTATTTTCGAAGGAAAAAGTATTATTTTTCACAAACTTTTCACCATTCCAAGCTTAGTTAATTAATTCTCTCTTGTTTGTATACAAATAGTTATGGCTCTGGTTGCGCCTGAAAGCATCTTGTAAAAAATGTTTACATATCTAATACGTACCGCTATCACTTTTAAGCGGGGCAACTCCTCTAGCACTTTCAAATTTTCCATGTTGTTTGCTTTAAAAACTCATTTAAAGTCTAGAGAATATCTTTTCAATGTTTTAGGCTTAATAGAAAGTTTCAAAAGACCCTATAAAGTCAGTGAAGTGATGAGCGTCGAACGAAAGATGAGTCAGAACGAAAACTTTGTCGTCGAATATAACTCAAAAAGTAATCAAGACATCAACTTAAAATTTTACAAGGATATTCTTTAACATATTGCATGTACCACAAATTTTGGCTTAGTTGTCGTGAATGCCCTTGAAATTGTTTTGCAACGCACGCTAGACGAGAATGTGTCGCACTTGATAGGTTGCTTTGGCGAATTTCTTAATAAATATAATCTTTAAGAAATAATCTGCTCTGAAAAAGGTTCCCCGATTGGTAATTCGAATTAAGCGCAGAAAGACCAAAGCCAACAAAACGTGTATCACAGATTAAAGTGAGAAGCTCGACTTAAATATTTCAATATCGGGTGCCTTCAGCGACATACATCATTTGTAAAAAAGCGAAAAAAACCAGCTGCATCTGGAATGTTCGCAACTTGCATTAACACAGTTTTTTTTACTTTCCATTTGGTTTGATTTCTTATGCCTCAATGCGGCTCCGCAGCAAGTTTTTCTCAACACTTTTTCATATATAGATGTACGGTCGCCGTAGCCAATTGGGTTGGTGCGAGACGACCATTCGGGAGTAGTGCGTAGGTGCGAATCTCCGTGCATAAAACAGCAAAATAATAGAAAAAAAAAAGTGTAATAGCGGTCGTTCCTTTCCAGGCAATGGCAAATCTCCCAGTGTATTTCTGCCATGAAAAAAAGCTCCTCATAAAAAAACGATTTGCCGCACGCCACAAAGAGGAGGAGTAGCTCGGCCAAACACCCGAAAAGGGTGTAAGCGGCAATTATTTATTTATATATAGATATATGTATGTGTGCATGTGTGTGTTTGTATGTATGTATATATAAATATTAATATATATATGTCAGTGATAAGCTGCAGCTTCTGGCGAATTATTGGCGTGCGCATATGTTTGTGTGTGTGAACACTATTTGCGTTGACTTCCTACAAATGCCTGTGCAGCGACAGATTGGCATGAATTACACTGCCATCGCCATCGCCATCGTCACTGACACAACAACACTATTCGTTGCACCATTGCACTTCCGCTTGAGTGTGACAACAGTCAACCAGTCAACCAAATAACAGCAACAACTACAGAAAAATCATGCAACAAATATAAATAAACGCAGAAAGTGAAAAATGCAAAGATGAACCAACGCAACAACGTCAAAGGAAAAACAAACTAAAAAAGCGAAATTGTGGAAAAATGGAAATTGCACTTAAATTTGAAAATTCTTGTGCCCTGGGAGTACTCGCATGTGCATTAACCAGGGCCAAAAGAGCAACATTCTAAATTGTGCATGCATGTATGTGTTTGTGTTGGCGTGCACTTGTACAAAGACTTGCTGCCAATAAATAAAACTGTCAACAACGACTGAATGCAACACCGCACTGCGTTGGAGGAGTGTCTGCAATGGGTGGCGAGGTGCTGGTGGGTCCACAGCGGCGGCAAAATGGTAAAGTGTGCGTTGACGCTGGTGCTCGAGTATGAATGCCAGGGCAGCAAGTAATCAGCATGTGGCATGCAATTGAACTTAAGCCACATGTTTATACTGAAATATGGGTCAAATATATAACGGAGAGGCAAAAGCAAAAGCAGCAGCAGCAGCAGAGTTAAGGGCAGCGAATGAAGTGCAGGGAATTTCAAGCATTTGGGAGAAGGCCGCGTGGGGAACGACCGCATATTAATGGCAGAAATGTTGATCTTACCGCAGCAGGTGCGCTTTCGAGCAATGCTTTTGCAGTGTTCTTTTTGTTGTGGCATGCCACTGGCCCAATGTATAAATACACATACATACAGATATTATGAATGTTCGTTTTATTAGCAAGCCGTTTTCCTTGTTTCTGTTTAGAAATGAGTATTTTCCTCTTATGCATGCAAGCTCGTACTCGTACTACTCTTACATATATGAATATGTGTGTGTGCGCGAACTTTGTATATGGAAGTGTCATTGCTGCGTAGAAATATGATGGCCACAATGATGATCCTGCGTCATTGAAAGGTCAAGTCTTTTGTGGCAAGTGACGTTGTAAGAAAGCGAAATGTGGCTACTGGCTACATTTTTCCTGCAGGCAAAGCCACTACTCTCGTCTTCTAACGTCTTTATAATGAATTCTATTCAAACAAATCTAAACAAACCGTTCCTTGGAAAAATTCATACATCTGTATAAGTATAACAATTTATGTTATCTATTATATTTTGCTTTAAGTTATATATTCCCAGCAATTTGTTTTCTTTATGGTTACTTCAATGTATTGGGTTTGATTAGATTGTAGCGGCTGTCGACTATGAGATACACTCAGGCTCATAGTTAGTCATGGGGAACTTGTTCAGAGCAATGTGAACTTTTCAAAAAATTTAGCACATCTCTGTTTTACGCAGTGCTAATCTTTAAACTCATTACAAAAATGTCTACCTAAATTGGTGAATCTACGGCTGCATAGAGCAGCAATGTAGCACAGAGGCTGCGAGATCGTCTCTTCCTCCTCTTTGTTTAGATAGCTCCTGCAGAATTCATGTGTCGGCACGTCCATTCTCTGAGCGTGTTTGCTTATAAGAGAGTGTCTCGCTATAATAGAAATCAGTGGACTAGGACTATTTTTATTTTGATTTTCCAGGGATGCAAAGAATGCTAAACGCACAGCATTGTTAGGTGACTCTGCAGGTGGGTACATTAAGCCATCTTTCATTTGCTGCTCTTACAATTTTCTCAAAAATAAGTTGCTTAAAAGGTTGTAAGGGTATGTCTATGTCATTGTCTGTGAATTTATCAGTCAGCTTAATGCCCAGATTGACTGGTTTGTCGGCCCTACAACTCCCGTCGATGTCACAATGGCCAGGAACCCAGAAGCCATCTGCCATAAGAAATGCGCCGCATTTCGTGCCTATCTTAGAGCCATTGCCATGTTAGAGTCGAGCCTATCTTGGAGTCGTGCCATTTTACCATGCTATCAGTGATAATGTAGACACTGATGCAGTGTCACGACCTAAATTGTTGTCAGCAGTTCAGCCTGAAAAGGACTGCCATAATAGTGAAGCCGAAAACTGATGGAGATCCACAGATGTACGGAATATATGCGTTGCCCTCAAGCTTTGAGCCATCTGCCTATACATGAATGAATTCGCATTTGCTAAAACATCCAGCCTCGTTTCCAGTCTATTTAATTTAATATATTCTAATTTTTTTATATAACATTTAAATTTTTCGTGAATATTTTTTTCCCATAAACTTTAATTAAAATTTAGTTTATTTTATTTTGTGTACAATTTTTTTATAGTATTTTATGTATTTTAATTAACTTAATTTAATTTGATTGTTATAATTTATTATTTTACTTTATTCAGTTTTATTTAGTTTAATTTGGTTTTATTTGATTTTAATTTAATTTGATAAAATTTCATTTAAACTTTACTTAAATATTTTACTTTGTTTTGTTTGATGCGTATCTAATATATAATAACGCATCAAAACACGTCCTTATTCCCATTTAGCGTAAGTTATACCTACATACCAAATTAGTTAAAAAAAAATAAAATCTTAAAACTCACAACTCTATTAATTTTAATTCAATTATAGTCAAATATAGCTCATTCGACGCAAAATTAAATTTACTATAACAGTAGTGTACTAAAAAAAATCCTCAATATCGGATAATATCGTAAAAATTATGTCAAAGTTGAAAAAATAGAGAAAAAATAAAAAAATTCCAAATACTTCCGTCTAGAGTCTCGTCAGCTGTCATTTCAGAAAAATTGTCAACACACTGTCAAAAAGGCTTGTTTTTGTTCTTTCGAACTAAAAAAACAAATTCGAAATCGGATCGAAATTGGCGGAGTTAGGAGTGATTCTTCACATCAACCTACTGAAAAACGGTTTTATGGCCATAAAATGAGATTTTGGGGGTGTATTGGAAATTTCTCCTATACCATTTTGTTTAGTTTTTCTAAAGCCACAAGTTGTGCTAGGTCTCCATAAAAGTATATTTAATTTTTTTTTTTGTCACACAGTGTTATTTGTATGTATCTTTGAATTTATTTAGTATTTTATCCTTTTTTGTTTGAATAAATGTAATTTAAATTTAATCTTGTTTTATTTTATTACATATTATTTTAATAACTATATTTAACTTAATTACTTTTTGAATTAAAATATAAAAATAAATTTTTAATTAATATACTTTTATGTGTAATAAATTTAGTTAATTTTTGTTTGCATATTTTCTTATTTAATGTATTTCAGTTTTATTTTAATTTATGACTGAATTTATTTCATATTTTTTAAGGATTATTTTATTTATTTATTTTACCGTATTTCGCTTTACTTTATTAAATCTAATTTAAGTAAAATTTTACTTTTTTTAATTTAATAATTTTTATTTTATTGTAATTAATTATAAATAATCCAACTATTTTATTTCATTTAATTTAGTACAATTAAAGTTTTCTTTTTAGTATTTTACATTACTTATTATATTTCTTTTATATTTTTGTTTTAATATTTTATTATTTTTTATTTATTATTTTATTTAGTCTTTTTTGTATCTTATTTTATTTTAGCTGAATTAACTTATTGTATATTATATTATTATTTTATTTAGTTAATCCAATTAGTTTTTTTTTCTAATTTATTTTCTTATTTTATGTTATTTTAATTTTTCATTTACTTTATTGAATTTATTTAATATTTTTATATTATTAATTTTTTTGTTTATTTTTTGTATTTGGCTTTGATTGGTAAACTCTATTTTAATTCAAAATTTACTTCTTATATTTTTCGAATTTAATGTTACTCCATATTGCTAGTTTTGTAAAATTTTATCTCATTTAATTTAATTCAAATTTATTTTTGATATTTAGCCTTAATTGATTATATTTAGTTTTAATTTTTTTTATTTTATTCAGTTGAATTTATATTTATCATGAAATGTTTACCGCATTTATTTTATCAAACATTTTCCGGTTTTGTTTGCGGTTTCGTTTATAGTCCATAAGGAAGTCAGTCAAGGTTTCTATTTTCAACATATGAACAAAAACAAAAATAGCAACAAAAAAGGAACAGGAAATACTTATTTGCCATAAGTCAAGTTTTTCAATTTTATTCCTTGGCAAATAATAGTTTCACCTTCCAATTACCAATGCTTGTCTGCAAATATATCACACGCACAAACACACTCCTACTCAAGTACTTTTTATCCTTTCGCCAGTCAACATTTATATATAACGCTAAAGTTTAGTGTTGCTTTGCTGGGGAATTCAAATTTTCAGTTTTTGTTGATGTGTGTGGGTGTTTGTTATGTTGAGTTTTTTTGTTTTGTAGAGGTTCCGCAAAGCATGGAAAGCTGTGGGAAGTGTGGGACATACCTGTCAGCTCACCGCACTAAAAATCCACCCCTGCTCCGTGCAGCTACCGTTAGGGATATTAATGGGTATATAGTTACAAGTTGAATATATTTGTATGAGTTTATGTGTAGTCTCTGTATGTGTGTGTGCAAGCAAATGAGTAAACTTTTACATTTGAAAGTTTAATGCCAAAAGAGAAAAAGGTAATATTAAAGGCGGCACTACAAATTTTCAACTTGTTGATGGCCCTATGGGGTGCCCAACTGTTTGCAGCCGCAAGGCATTGCCACAAAACCAGCAGCGCTTTAAAAATGGCTTCTCGGTCGGCGTGGTTCTGAAGGGAAGTGAAGTGTGGCTTTTAGCATTTGTATGCGGCATGTGGTGCAAATTTATTTCAAATGCAGTTTTTTCTATATTTATATCTACGACAAAACTACTTTAATGCCAGTCGCTGCAATGCGCATGGACACTCTTTTCCATAGCTTGACTTTCATTTCTATTCTCATACGTAATTTTCTGCATTTGCTTTTGTTTCTGCTTGTTGCATCTGTGAGCTTGTGAGAGTCACCGAAATCACATTAGAAGTGATATTAAAATTTATGGCAAAAATAAATTGCTGTTCCTTGAAAGTTATTGACTGACGCGCATGTGTTGTTATACTATTTTTTTATATCAAGTTTTATTTTAAATTGAATACGTAGACCTCAGGCGGGGGCAGTTTTGTGTCCGACATATTAGCAGAAAATACTGCATACATTGGCAAAAAATTTGTGCTCTTCAGGAATCGTTCTTCAGCAGCCGATGGTAGTCCTTCGCGCGCAGTTTGCTATAAAAAAGGGTTTCATAAAAACCATTTACCCTTTGGAGACGGTGTTCCATTCGTGTGTCTGGATGCTGAGACAAAATGCAGACTTTGCATTGGAAAACTATAAATCTAAAAGACTGCGGGTCTTGGCCTCCTATAACGCCCATCTTTCATATAACAGAAAGTTGGAATGTGTGAGGTTAGTTGAAGTTAGGGTGGAGTTGTTGAGGTTGAGATGTTAGTTGAATAAGCAATTGCTCCGAGGGGAGACAGCTGAGTTCGGCGGTGACTTTAATGCATTCATTGTGGTATCATTAAAAAAAAACCTGGAAAAAGAGTAATCGTTAAGGGATGTACTTGAATGCTTACGCAAAGGAACTATGGATGTAACAAACAAGAAAAAATACCGCAGGCGCCGAATATTCAAATTTGTTAATTCAACAGGCATTTCAAATGGTTTTGCTTATTCCGGTTCATATTTGATTGGGTTTCCTTTCGGAGCTATTCTCCAAGACTCGGTTGGGTAATCGTTCCTAAATGATGCCACGGGTATCTATGCCGAAGTAGCGAGGCCATGCCAGAGTTAAGTCCTGAGTTTAGAACTAGTTGGGACGCAATGACAGAAGTTATCTCAGTCACATTTAACCACATCATTAACCTATAGGCAAGGAGCTTGAAACAGGCCATGCGACCTGCCAGGCTTCTAATGCCACGGAGACATTCACGACATTAGTTTCACGTGCCATTTGTGCTGAGTTACACCTCGACCGCCAAATCAGATACAGCATCATAATTAAAGAAAATAGTCTTAGATTACATACGAAGGTGGACCCTGTTTAGATTTAACCTGTTCGACATATATTACAAACCAGCATTCTCTCCGACAGTCGATTCTGGGTTGACGGAATGACCCAGATTTATATTCGGTCTAAGATTTTAACTTCAGCAGCATTATCCAGAAATGTATGGACAATGTGCTGTGACAACAAGAAAAACAAGGACGCCAACTCATTTAATATCGCTGTCTCGCTTTGGTCCGATCTGCAATATCGCTGTCTCGCTTTGGTCCGATCTTGTGTGCAAAATGATAGAAACAAATATTTAAAAACTATTCCCCACTAGAACCGTGCAATAACAATGGTATAACAAAGTGTAAATTTGAAATCCCGCTGATTTTTGCCGTACAATGTTGACAATTTTCTTCCATATAAAGCACATGTTCGGAAATCTTTTATATTGAGAAAAATACTCAAAACCTCATCGATGAAAAATTGTGAAAAGTCAACGAGAATTCTGAGTCTACAGTATAGCAAAGTATAGTAAAAAATTGAATGGGCTACAAACCTTTATAACCTGAATTTTTCTAAAAATTTTGACTAAACAGTTGGAAATTTTGATGAGAATATTTTTAAATTTGTTTTTAATTTTTATAAATTTTGTAAAAAAGTTTGAGCTTAGAGTTTTATGATTTTTATTGTAGAATGATCTATATTTTTATAACAAAAAAACTCAAAATAAGAGTTTAAGAGGAAAAAACAAAAATAGCTAAAGATTCGTAATGCGCCGCGCTCTTCTTATTTTTAGCACAAGCTTACATATACATACATATAAGTACATACATATAATTTTACCCATTGTGATCAATTACATTTTTCGCATTCAACTTCATAATATCCGAAAAGCATTTAGGACTTTAATTGTGACATTCCAGGCATATTTACATGACGAGGGAAACA
Source organism: Anastrepha ludens (assembly GCF_028408465.1). NCBI lineage: Eukaryota > Metazoa > Arthropoda > Insecta > Diptera > Tephritidae > Anastrepha > Anastrepha ludens. The sequence continues at coordinate 18,836,888 of NC_071500.1, forward strand.
ATAAGTTCTGTTTGCCTACTACCTTCGTTTCAGCTCTTGACAATTTGAATTTATATGCAAACCTAATTTATCTCGCAAATTTTATTACTGTACTCATACACATAGATATAATACTTATTAGGAATGACAATTTTTTTCGATTTTTATGATTTCGCTATTTTCGAGATCCCGATATTAGTTTCGGGATTAAGATTTTCATTATTTTATTTTTACGACAATAAAGTAATAAAACAAAAGACAGTAGTTAAATTTTTATAATCCCGGAATATCGGGATCCCGAGATTAGTCTTGGGGTTTAGATTTAAATTATTTTGCAACAATAAAGTAATAAAATAGCAGACAACAATTTGAGATGTTTGTGCTCCCGGAATTTTCGGGGTCCCAATATTGGTCTCGGGACTTAGATTTTAATTATTTTGCAACAATAAAGTAATAAAATAACAGCCAACAATTTGAGATTTTTGTGGCTCCGGGATTTTCGGCAATGGTTTGAGATTTTTCTAATCTCGGGATCCCGATATCAGTTTCCGGAGTTAAATTTATACGCATTTTCAATAATACTACAGCTGGTCCATATCTGATAAAGTAACTTCAGTTATATACCTTCGACATACCTCGCTGCAAAAACAAAAAAAAAAAAAAAATGAAACGTAAGCAAATATTTCTTGGGGAGCAATGAAGTTCATATATCTTTTAACCGAAGAGTAATACGTATTGATTTATGTTAAAAACAAAAAAATCAGGTAGGCCGTTGAACTTTTTACAACAGATGCTTATGGATGCAACGCATTTTAATGTAAAAATAAAACAAAAGCGTTCAAACATATTCATATTTGCTAAAAATTAATTTTTTTGAATTTTTGCTGTCCTATTTTTCGTAAAAAATTAAAAATACCGCAAATTCCGGGATTATTTGCGAACAATCAAAACTTAATTTTTATATATTAAAACATCCCTAATACTTACGTATTATTTTGCGTTATATGTTCATATGTATGTATGTAAGTATTTAGCTCCAAAAAAGTGTAACTCAAATGATTGGCTACACAGCCAACCTTTTTTCTCGCTTTCGGTGTAATTTGTATTTTTTCTATTTTTCTGCTTTTTGCTCTATATGTAATTTACACATTTGACAATATCAATGCCAATGCAATTTCAGAATACCGCTATTAAACCATTTTAATATCAAATTTTTATCTAAGTCTAAACCTGTCAGCTCCAGCTGCTCGTGGAGGAGGTAAAGGTCATAGGCGCGCTATAAATTCCAAGCATCAATTTACATATCTGTGGTACTGGGTGGTGGAGGGAAATAGCGCATAGGAATTTGCATAAGTTCGATATATATTCATGGTAGGTAAATCGGGAAAACAAAAAAATTTACGTGCAATTCCGCAACCTTTTAAAAAGTCCGTAGGCGGTTAAACTGGCTTTTATACAAATACTTCTTTACATAATTTGTAATGCTTTTCAAGTCGATAGTTGTTAGCGGTGGTTTCGTTTATTTTTTGGCAAAAACAAAACCTCTAAAGTACCGAACTGATATACTGCTTTGACCTTTTCACGAAAATCCACAGGTCAAAAAAGAAGAGGAGAAAATGTGCCAAGAAAATTGATAATCGCGCTTTTATAACTTTTTTCTTTCCATATTTTAGTAAGCATGTCAAAATTTATAAAAAAAAATTGCACATAAATATGTATCTATGCATGTAAATATGCTTAAATGGGGTCTTTCAAGTTCAAGTTTTTTTTATTTGGAGCTATTTAATGTGATTGTTTTTTTGTTTTGTATTCTGCACAAGTTTGTCTTCGCTTCAGAACTTTTTCTATAAATGTAATTAAAACCCACTCGAAAATGGAGGATATGTGAAAATTCAATATTTCAGAAAATTATGGTTCATCCCGCAGGTTCATCCCGCCCGTTCAAGGTGCAAGTTTCGCTGCTGTAAGGGGGATATGACAAGAACATATCGAGGATTATTACATTTTGTTAATCGAGTGGTGTTTACAGAAACTGGGCCTATTGGCTTCTAGGCTTGTTATATCTCTCTCTTGCTTGCGCATATCTCTCATACCAGATTGTTGTATACCAGGCTATGGTTCTAACCACCACAAGGCAAATTGTGTATAAGTTTTTGACCATTAAGAGGTTACATGGGTTTCGTGGGTTCAAAAAATCTATGTTTTTGGCTTATTAATTTCTACAACATCTCAAGATTGTTATCCTAAATTTTCAAGTCGATCCGAATAATAGTTTCGGAAATACAGCCTTTGGAATGTGTGCGCTCCAAGCCACTTTTATTGTTACTAAAAGCTTTAAACGCGTTTTTCTCGGAACCGTGTTTTCAAAGTCGTTTGTCAAATGTTCTCGAAAACTACTCAACCAATCTTGATGAAATTTTACACAGGTGTTCGAGATACAACTTTCTCGTGCTTGAACGAAGGATTTTGTTTTTTTTTGTTCAATTAAACCTATTTAAAAAAAAAACAAAATGCCAAGCAAATTTGACCAAAATTTTCATTTTTTTTTTGGAAAAATGTCTGCCCAAATTGTAATTTTTACTTTTTTTGTTTCCTTCGTTTAAGCACGAGTTTATGATCTTAACTAAAACACTTAATTTTGTTTAATCATTTTTGATGATCTAGTCAGGAATTATGCTGACAACGCGGACGCACCTTTTTCTCGAGAGGTCACGGGAAATGACGTCACAATGGAGGAGCTTTATTCCTTTTTTTTTTTTGAAAATTTCAGAAATTATTCTTTAAATATGTATCTACGCATAAGATAGAAAAAAGTTTGAATTAAATAAATAATTTTTTACATAAAAAAAAAATATTGAAATAGGCCTTTTTTACCCGACGAAACCCATGTAACCCCTTAACGACCAACGACAGCCGCGACAATTCGCTTGATCTATAAGATCTAATTTGATCTAAGATGGTTTGGATGAAGAAATCAACTACTCAGACGAAGCTCATTTTCATTTATTTGATCTCAAACGTAAACAAAGGAAATTGCCATATTTGGGCACTCCAAAGTTCACCACAAGTCGTGTCTCATGCGCATTGTGGTACGGTGGTGGTAGTGCGTTTGCCGTCATTGAACTGCGCTATTGGAATTTACGCGAATCATAAAAAAATATAATTCAGAAAAAAAAGAAACTCGAACGTGAAAGCCCCTGTAGTTATTCTGGGGAAGCACCGACTGCGCTTACAACCTGGTGGCATAACTGCAAGCAGATGTGTGTTTTTTTTTTTTCATTTTTAGCATCGATTTCGGCGTTGTGTGTATTTATGTAATTTTCACATTTTTATTTTAGTTACGGCATTGTTGCCTTGCATATTTTTTTTATTTACTTGCTGTAAATTTTATGTCTGAATTTTGTTTTTCATGTTTTAAGAATGCGCTTTCTCCTTCCTAGCAATAAATTCTTGTTGAATTTAAATGTGTCTTTGAGCTTTGCACTTATTGACAGCTGTCACCGATCTGAAATGGGTTGATACTTATTTAAAAAAAAAAAAGATCTTAAATATGTTTGTCAATACTTGCACTGTAGTTAAATTTAGTAGAAGTGAAGTGTATTTAAGCGCCTTCACCCGCGCAGTGGCAATAAGTTCTACTTACTTTTGCTGATCATAAAATGTGGATACCAGAATGCTTCTCAGAGTGAGTCTTTTTTCCCCAGTTGAGAACACTGTTGACTAATTTCTTTTCTACTGAAATAGAGTAAAACCTACCTAATATGAAAAAAAGTTTGTGTAAGGGGAAATACTCGAATTGTTATTATGTATTAGGTGGAAAATATTGAACATACAACAAATACGCTTTTGCTTTCATTTGAACCAATTTAAAAGTAATTTTTTCATTCAGAAGTGAATACCTTTAAAAAAAGCAGCTTCTTCAGACGTTGAAAATTGTTCACCTCGCATTTTATTTGTGATCTTCGGGAGCACGTCTGTAAGGTGGATGATACATTCATTCGATATTCTCAGTGCTCAAAAGCTCTCTTGTGTCAGCCAATACGTGAGAGCTCTCGTTGTCTTGGTGAAAGTAGATTCGTCTTCGGCGGTTGGTTTTTCTTAATTCTCCGAGAATTTTTTCGCAAATAAATGATTGTATACCACTCATAATTGACTGTTTTATGTTTCTCTAGTGATACAGTAACGATATGAGCAGATTTTTCCAAAAATCTGAGGACAATTTGCTTTGAGATGCTTTTTCCACGAACAACTTTTGTCGTAAAGTCTTAAAAAAACTCAAAAAAATTCGTTTGAACGAATCCAGAAAAATAATTCACACCTCGTATTCAGTCTACCTTAAATATATTTGACAGGTATGCATACCGAATGTCGCGGTCATGAGCCAGCACAGTGTAACCATTAATTAACATGTTTTTTTTTTTTTTTTTTTTAATTAATTAATTTTGCTACTGCAAAGTAAAAGACAACCAAAAACATAATTTCTATCTCAATCACAATGCGAATTTCAAATAAGAGTACATACATATCGCACCCTAAATACAAAAGGGGCACAACTCAAAATTTTCCACACTCGAGCTTGACTTGTTTACAGTAGCACAGAAAACAAACTATGTGACATATCACGCTGAAATTTGCCATGTAAGCTTATAACAGTCCTACCAAAAAACAAAAAATTTATTTTTGCCATATGTCATCCGCCGACCGTTTTATTAATAACGTCTCGCTCATATTTGAGCACAAGGTACATTTTGAGTTGTGACCCTTTTGTATTTAGGGTGCGATATGTACGATTTTTATCCATATCTCATACTCCACCTATTCACCACCGCACTCGTTCAACATCTGGGTCGCCGCGGCAGTCAATGGCCTCTGACAGCCGAATAAAAATATGCGCCAAATTGGAAAACTTCTAAAATGGCAAAACATGGATTTTTAATTTACGGAATAAAAAACCTGATAAATATGTAACAATAGAAATATGATAGTAGAAGAGGAAACAGAAGGAAGCAAATACATATATACATACAAACATTTATTCATACACAAAAACATGGAAAACATGCAGACATGAATTTAAAAATGAGGAAAAGTTTGTTGTTGGGAAATTTAATAATTGCATGACTGTTAGAAATTTGACAGCTGCCTGACCCCAATGACCTCAGTCCGCATACTATGTGTGTATGTGTGGGTTGGTCAGGCGGCCTGCGGTAGACGCGGATGCTGTAAAATAAATTTCTGACAGTAATGGATGGTCGCCGATTGGTAAATTATGTTGCGCTTCTTAGGAGAAATAAATACGGCCGGCGAGTAGAGCAGAAATTAATATTTCAATTTGTTGGTTTGCAGCGCAAAAATTGCGTCAGGCACGCGAAAGCTATGAAGAAAAAAATGTAGAGCAACACATGAAAACTATGACTGAAAATTGGTGTCGAGTTTTTGTTCATTAACTTTTTAGCGTGAATAGTACAATGACCTTACAAACATATGTATGTGTGCAGTACACTAAATAGCCAACATTTGCATGTAGCAGACTTAGTTTTTTAATTTTGAAATCTGGAGAAAATTGAAAATAAAAACACGCTGGATATTTGCGCGCGCCAAAAAAATAGGGCACCATTATTTTACGCTGCATAAGGAAGAAAACACTTATGGATGCTTACTTGTACGAGCATATGGCAGCACACGTTCCTCCCGTCTCCCACACACACACACACACATACACACATACACACTCATATTTGTATCGCCATCAGTCAACGTGGCAATTTGGTCAAACAATTAAGCGGCACTTTGCCACTTGCCACATGCCACTTGGCATCCGCTTGCCCGTCTTTCCGATTCGCTGATAAGTCTGCTCGTTTGCACTCAAACAGACGCTAGATACATTTACGGCGCACAAGCGTTAATTGTTTGTTTCACGTTCGAGCAGCTCGATGCCCATCTTTTTTGTAGGCTTTTAAAATTTTTTAAAGTTTTATGAATTTACATATCTTTGCAATGCAAAAATAGTAAAGCGCTTATGCTGTCGAAGAGGAATTTTAAATATGCCTACATTTAAGGCGGTATAAAGCAATACTTGCTGTTAGCAATAAATTTCTAGCAACAATAAAGTCTGTGTCTTCTTTATCAGCCTTGAAGCCGCAGCCAATGACACCCAAATGCGAAACGAGAGTTTCATATCCGGCCACTTGTGTCTACTAGTTGATAAGAAGCTTTTTCCTCTTATGTCGTTGCCTGTTTAGAGCTTTCGCGTTTGCGGTTTAAATTCACGTTGAGTATTGAAACTGTTTCGTTTCTAAAATGAAAATACGACTATGCGGGAGCAGACAGTTCCGCCAGTTGATACCCAGTTTTGATAATTTCTTGTTTTTGAAATTAATTCTAATAATTAAATAATCAAATAAATAAATTATGTTTTTTTATAAAAATTACTTTTTTTTATAAAATTATTTTTATAAAAAAATTTTTCTTTTTATAAAAATTATTTTGTTTGTAACAATTTTTTTTTATAAAAATATAATAACTTTTTTTTATAGAAAATTATTTTTTTTTTATAAATATTTTTTTTTATAAAAATTATTTTTTTTTTATAAATATTATTTTTTTTATAAAAACTATTTTTTTTTATAAAAATATAATAATTTTTTTTTATAAAAATTTTTTTGTTTAAAAAAATATATTTTATTTATTTATTCATTCTTTCCTCAATTGAAATAACTACAACTCAAATTACTAATTACTTTCCAAACAGAGATGTTATTTTGATATTCAGAGAAAAATGCTATTTTTTAATATACATGATCGGATGTTTATTTCATTATATAGAGAAAGGTATGCCATTAATAGTGGAAAATAACATCAGGCAAATATCTCCGCGACCACGCTTACAAGACAATATCCTTTTCATGAAATTTTCCATAACCGAATTGCAAAGTGGCTGCCCTATATCCTCGATAGCCTCACGAATTCCATCTTTGAGGTCTTGAATCGACCCTGGGCTGTTGGCGTAGACCTTCTCTTTCACGTGGCCCCAAAGAAAAAAGTCACAAGGAGTTAAATCACAAGATCTCGGTGGCCAATTGTAATCACCTCTTCGAGAGATAACATAGTCCGGAAACTTTTCCCGTAAAATATCAATGAAACGTTGCCCAGATCAATGCCATCCAATTCCGACCATAAAAATCGTTAATCATCTCTCAATAGCGCAATCCATTCACCAATAACACCTGTTATTGGAAAACCCTATATGTATATGGTAAGCAATACTGTGAGATACATTAATCACAATTCAAAAAGTGTATCTTCAGATTAAGTTTTGACTTGACTCTCGTGAGTTAGATAATATGTCTAAATTTTTACGTAATTGGTTAGACTGCCTTATAAAACGCGTAGGCGGTTCATTACAACTAAAATTGGTCTTGTGATAAGGTAAATGGAACGCATAACTGAGTCTAAGGTTACGAGTGCGACAATTAATAAGTATTAGCTCCAGTAAGAAGTGTCATTTGATATGGTTCGTGGCTATGTCCCTTATAAACATTGCCGATGAAATTTATCTTCGCATTTTTAAAATTGGCAATGCTAACAAAAGGCATCTACTTTTTTACGCAGGTAAACTACGAAGCCAACGAAGAGAATGAATGGCAAATCTGGTGAAACGATTCTGAACCATCTCAATTCTTAAAGATGAACCCCTTATAGAATGGATCCCAAAAAAAGCTGCAATATTTGATCTAACAAGAGAAAAATACAAAATCTTCAGCGTAGAAAGATTCTGGAACTCCTTTGAATTCCTTATTATAAAGCAAGCATAGATCTAGACTTAGCAATCATAGACTCTATATATAGAAAACAACATTTTCGATGTAAATATGGCCCCCCGAGTATTTCTTTTCATAAATTTTTTGGAGAGTGGTAGTGTCTAGCTTGTAAACGAAATCAATCGTAACTTTGCGTCTACTGAAGGCATTTACCATCAAGCTTCAAACATTGTCAAGTCTTCTTGAAGTCTTATGCAGCCACTTACGTCTTCTAGCCGACTGTAAATTTTCAGGTCATCTGCATACATTAGACAACGTGATGTCTCAAAAACGTCTGGAATGTCATTAACAAATTTGAAGTACAATAGTGGACCTTGAGATACGCCTGAGATAACTTTGCTGGCATCGGATTTTATATTGTTTAAACGAACGAATTAAGTTTTATCTGTTAGATAAGATGCAAGCCATTTAAGTAAGCTAGGATGAAGACCAGTTGAACCCAGCTTTTTAAGTAGAATACCATGGCTGATTCTGTGGAACGTTTTCGACAAGTCGGTGAATATGACATTGCATTGTTGGCCTGTTTCAAAGTAATAATTCGTAACACCTTAACAAAGGTAAACGCCTGCACACCTAAACTCTTTGAATAGATAGTTCATGATTTGATATTCTCTCAAATTTCAGATCTCATATCGCCTTATCAGCATGGCTTTGTTATGAGATCTGAAATTCGAGAGAATATCAAATCATGAACTAGCTTTTCAAAGAGTTTACGTATGCAAGAGATTTTGCAGATAATTCAATAATTTTGGACATCCGACTTGCTTCCAGACTTATGCATTGGTATGATAAAAGATTTTTCCAATTACGTAAAAATTCATCAGAAGCTAGTGATTTATTAAAGATGCTCGGAATGTTTTTATAAGGACAAAATTCTTTATTCTCATCACTCTTGCTTCTCTACACTGAAAGCTGACTTCTAAACAATCCTATTAGTATTCCCACAAATGTTTTGTTAAATGTTGCCATTTTTCCGCTCGAAATTTCAAAGGAAATGACCAAAATTGTCAACTTCGCAGCCGATTGCAAGAAGAGCAAACATTTTCCTCAACTTCACAATCTGTTGCAAGCCGCGCTGTTGACATTTCAACTGATTGCTATGATTTGTTGCGAGGTCGTGGCTCGCGTTACGTAAAATTTCCATGCAACGGTAAAATTTAAGTATTAAAAAAAACTTCGTGTTTCAGCCAGTGGCCATGAAAAATTACTCAAAAAATTGGAATCAAATAAAATCTTCAAAAAAAAATGTGCATAATTGATGTGACATCTTTCAATCTTAATCAAATAAAAATAAGTACTCACATCATTTTTGATGTCGCCTAATAATAAGCAATAACTTTGAGAAGCTAATAAAGTGTTAGTGCTTTATATTTTAATATACATAGTTTCGCACGCATTCTTTCATTTTTTGTTTGTTGGAAAATGTTTTTAAAATCATCGAAAAGGTGGATGATTTCATCGCACATATTTCGACATTGCCTAGTAGTCCATTGAAGTTTCTGGGACTGTCTGTGCTCACTGTAGAATAGTAAAATTTATTATATTATATATTTTATAAGAGTCTATACATAGATACATTAGTATGTGTGTATGTAATATATATTATATGATTTCTAAATTTTATTCAAATAGTTCTTTTTTCATATTTTTGTATTTTTGTATATTCCTTTTTATATTTTTCTTCTCCTTTAAATTTTCCATGAATGAAATAATTTGCAATGAATGTGGACAAACGTTCAAATCAAATGCCCACATATAAAAATAAATATGACTTCGGGCATGAATTAAAGCTTCAATAAGTAACTTTGACACATTAATAGTTTTTTCCTCGCGCTTCTTCTGGTCGCAAACATAGTTTGTGTGCTGCCATTGTAATGGAAAAATATACGAGGATCGATTCATGCATACATACATTTGTTTGTTTGTAAATGTATGCATTCGTTAATTTACATACGCACATACAAACATACTTAGAAATATTGAAATATTTGTTGAATTTAATTTTTTCCATGAGATTGATTGTTGTAAACAGTGATGATTTAACAAACAAAAAAAAAAGAAAACACTTTTCCTACCACGTCGCCTGATAGCACCTTATAGGTCAAATTGGTTGATTATTTTATTTCAATTAGGTTTAGAACTGCTTTTCCTTGCTCGCCAATTCTTTTTTTGTAGCTTTCGATAGGAAAGGCCTTTCTATGCATTTCATACTTACGCGTATATTTTCGAGCAAAATGCAACGATTATGAGTTTTTCTAAGTATCATCATTAGATGAAAATGAAAGTCAATGTTGTTAAAGTAAACTTTAAAGGGAATTAGTGGAAATATACTATTCTATTATTTTTTCAAGAACTAAATGTAATTGATTTTAGCAAGTGGAACGTGCTTAGTACTTGCATATAAAAATTAAATATTATTTTTTTCAATGCTAATGCTCTTATGTAAAATTACCCAAATCTTTGGCATGCTCTGAGCTACGTACAAAGCTTCCAGCAAAAATAATCGCTAAAATTTGTAGGTTTGTGATAAAAAAGATTTTTTTTCGTTATTTATTTAGACTCAATTCGAAGAACGCTGAAGAAAAAAGTGTTGATTACAAGGAGATTTATGGTAAAATATCAAATGATGAATTCGGTGGAAGGCAAACAAACCATGTTGAGCGCGCTTGTCACACTGGATTCTTGCATGCAATATAATAGAAACGAGTTTTTCCACGAAGCTTTACGTCTCCTTGTAGACAAAGACGATAATCTCTCTTCGCTGTGTGTGTGTCAGCTCCGGTTGGTGGGTTTACTGAAATATTTCCAGGAATAGTATTTGGTTTGTTGAAAAATGACTCCATAGCCAAGCGAGGTGTTTTTACTTCGCCTTCACAAACTTTGGTATAATGAACGGTGAAAAGTAAATTACGCACTCTATTTCTGTTTGGTACATAGCTGTTTTTGGTAAAAAGGTATTCATGAAAACCTGACAATGATGAAAGCACTGGGCGAGAATTGTTTTCTTTTCACTTCTGGTCGAATGCAGCATTTGTTGGTTCGTATGGTGTCAACTTATACTTAGAAATGAATTGCAAATGTGCCCACATATTTCCTTACAAATGCATGTTGATACAAAGGGGTCTGCTCAGACTCGGTTGCCCAGCCGAAGGTTGTAAAAAAAGTGTCCAACGGAGTGTTAAAATGTTATATCCAACAATCGATTGAAAATTACATTTTAGGAAGCTACTAGGTAGCTCATGTCGTTAGCTGTATAAAAATATGCTAGAGTCACGGCCAAAGTCGAAAAAGGTGTGGCAAGATTATCAATAAGACATATTAATGATCAATAAGACATATTAAAAGATAAATAATGAAAAAGTTTTATATTTTTGTTGTTTTTGTTTTTTACGGAACCGTAAATACAAACTAATATAGTTGTGAAGTATAGGAAACAGTTGGAAAGCGGAAAAATTATTATGCGACGAGAGAGATGAGTATATCGAAAGCAGGAATTTTTTTTTAAAGGTATTAACATTTTAGTCTCTTGTTCGTGCTTTGATAATGAATCACTCGCACTTCAGTTCTGTTTTTTCACCCACTTCCGCAAAAGTGTGGTTGTTTCGAAATGCCATAAAATAGTAGATACAGTTTTTTGCCTTTTATTATTACTAAAATTTGAGTAAAATAGTTTTAATTGATATTTAATACTTAATTTGGAAATAAGATGGAATGGAAACTGCAATATCATATATGGGCTCATATGCCGTAAAGGGTTAAAGACCTCATGGTTTCCCGAAAAAAATGGATCATACAATAATACTGCTGGATGCCGCAATTCCACATGCAAACGGTGTACCTTCTGCTCAAATATGAACGAGACGGTATCAATAAAACGGTCCGCGGATGACATATGGCAAAAATAATTTTTTTGTTTTTTGGTAGGACTGTTATAAGCTTACATGGCAAATTTCAGCGTGATATGTCACATAATTTGTTTTCTGTGCTACTTTTTTTGCCATATGCCATCCGCGGACCGTTTTATTGATACCGTCTCGTTCATATTTGAGCAGAAGGTATATGTATGTGCATAGAAATTGCCTACGACTTTTTTACGGACTAAAGCCGCCGTAGCCGAATGGGTTGGTGCGGGATCCATTCGGAATTCACAGAGAGCACGTTGGTTCTAAGCGCGGTCGCCCCTCGGCAGGCAATGACAAACCTCCGAGTGTATTTCTGCCATGAAAAACCTCAAAAAAAAAAAATATATATATAATGATCATTTTTTACGAAGAAATAATAGAACAAGGAATGTATAATGCAAAAGTTTAACAAAAGTCATGCTACTCTCCATTATACATTCTACGCATTCTGGTATTTAACAAGAAGGCCTGACTTAACTGGTCCTATTACTTCAGAATGAATTGAGTTTTTAATTAGAAACTTTGTGAACATATTTTCTTCTTAATTTTATTAGCAATTTATAAATTTTGCTTTTGACTCAAATTTGAAATCGAATATATATTTGAAGAATTTTATTTTTTTAGTTAGTCAGAGTAAGTCTAATAGACGAGATTTCTCGTTCCTGGTCACCTACAAATGTTTAATGGAAACGAGAAATCTCGTTCCCGGGCGTCAATGTGTTAAGCAACCTAAACCTCTTTCCCGCCTTAGGCCTTCATCTTCTTCTTTTTAGTGCAAATATGTGTCCAGGTTGTATCTATGATTTTCTGTATTTGTAAATATATATTTGCTTGCAGTGCTTGCCGTTTTTTCTACTATGAATTTTTGTATACCTTTAATAGCAAACGTTGTTTACAAGTGCGCATGTAATAATTTTATTTTATTTTTCAAAAATATAAAATATCCAAATATTCTATTCTATTACGTTCAGCGATGATAACCTGCGTACTATGAAAATTACCTCTCACTTCCACTTGTTAAAATGTTACGCATACGCCATGGTATGCATACAAAGTCACGCACATACCATTTAATCGGCCGACCACCTTACTTTGCCTTGACTATTGTAAACAAATAAAAACTAGACGAAAACAAAATGAATGAAAAACAAATACAAATATTGATTTTGTTTTTGGTGTAAACAGCTGTTGTACTCATTTACATCCTCACCACACATACAGGCAAACGTACATTATTTATATATTAGAGTCCACTAGCTTTTATGTCAGCGTCATTTTTCTAGTTGTGCGTCGAATTTATTGCTACAATGTTATAGGATTGTTTAGTGTTTTTTCTCTTTCACTATGTTTGAATGCGTACGTATGCGTTTTGTTAGTTGTCACGCCCGTGGTCAGCAACAGTATGCAACATTACATGTCATCACAGCGCGCATATGGTAGCAATACATGCTCATGTTTTAATACATACATACATACATACATACATACATATGTACATAAGTGTTTGTATGTTCGCCTACCATTTCGCACTTCTCTCGTTTCTCACATCCGTAGCCTTACACACACGCGGCGCTCTACTATGCAACTTTTTGTGCATTGTTCGCATTCGTGTTGTGCTCACGTTGCTATTGTGCGAAATATTTGTTGCCACCACAAAGTCGCTAGAATTTGTGCAGCCAAAGCCTTTCGTTCACCACTTGGCAATCGACCAACGCTTGAAGTTTTTGTCGCCTCCATCTTACTTTGACTTTCAATATTCGACTGCATCCATTCTCTTGGCAGGCGTTCGAATTCTTTTTACTGCGTGCAGTTTTTTTAATTTCTTTTTGTGCCTTCGTTATTAAAATTTTCTAGTATGCTTTTATTAAATCGCTATAAATTAGCCACACTTCGGCTGTTTAGCGCACAAAACAAAGTATACAATTCCAGAAATGTGAAGATTTTTAATGCTTATGGATACTCGTGCCGAAATACGTAGATAAAAAATAATAATTATTGTCACATATTTGTGTTCGTACAAAAAGAAGAGGCAAGAAAAAAACGAATCTGCTAAAAGCTAAATAAAAATTAAAATTATGCAGTTATAAAAAATGTTTAATGATTTGAAAGGCAAAGCACTGAAGAATTTTTCCTACTTGTAAATTGTATGATACACCTACTTTATCCCTTTCAACTGTCATATTTAATTTGATGCTGAACTTCGTCGTAAAGGTAGCCAACAAAGGTGGTACCTTGTTAATTAAAACAACCAAAATATGTGCTTACGCAGATGACATTGCTGTTATTTCGAGGAATACGAACGAAAATTAACAAAATCGCGAACGATATTGGTCTGTTTGTAAACGAAAGCAGAACCAAATATTTGCTGAAGTCGAGGCGGCCAACACAGGAGCAACATTTTTATGTGGGAGCTGATACTTTTGAAGTAGTGCAGCATTTTAAGTATTTGCGAGTTATGTTCGCATGTAGCGGTGATTCAATTTCTGCAGTCAGGGATCATATTATCGCCGGCAAAAAAAAGGTATTATGCCCACCTTACTTTGCTCAAGTCCCGGCAGGTTATCATGTACAAGACCCTTATCTGAGCAATCTTAGTGTAGGGATTTGGGGTACGGACTCTTAAAGTTGCTGACTGCGCGCTGATTGCTGGTATGGAAATACAAATTTTAACAGAGATATTTGGCCCAATAGGAATGTAGAATCCGGTACAACTCCGAACTAAACGATCTCACTCAAAATGAGACAACTGTCAACGACGAAAACCTTGACAGGAAAGCTAATGGACGTAAAAGCAGGCGGTAAAGGCAGGCGGAGGAACCGATGGATAGACGCAGTGGAAAACAATCTTAAGGATTTGGTAATATGTAATTACGAAGTAAAAGCTAAAGATCTACCGCTTTGGAGGAGCATTGTGAGAAAAGCTTAAACGCACCCGCTTTGTAATGCTGTGAAATAAAAAGAAGCGCCGCAAAGTTTTTCTTCTCTTCGAGTTTTCCATGTTGTGTGGATCCGTCTTAATTTTTGCTTACCATTTATTATTGGTATTACGAATAAACAACTATTACTCAATTTACTAGTCATGCCATATTAGTTATTGTAGTATTTTATGATATATTAAGAGGCCAATTTCTCTAAAGAAATATATGACAATAACAGAAGTACATCGTGTCAACGCTATTCACATAAGCTTCATTTTTCTAACTTAAAATAATTTAACTTGTCGGCCGCCGTAGCCGAATCGGTTGGTGCGTGACCACCATTTGGAATTCACAGAGAGAACGTAGGTTCGAATCTCGGTGAAACACCAAAATTAAGAAAAAGATTTTTCTAATAGCGGTCGTCCCTCGGCAGGCAATGGCAAACCTCCGAGTGTATTTCTGCCATGAAAATGTGCCTTATAAAAAATATCTGACGTTCGGAGTCGGCTTAAAACTGTAGGTCCCTCCATTTGTGGAACAACATTAAGACGCACACCACAAATAACAAAAAAAAGGGAGTACGCCCCAATTGTAAATATGTAAATTAGCTTAACTTAACTTGACTTTACGTAACTTAACTTAACTTAAATTAACTTAACGTAAATTATATTAACGTAACTTAACTTAACTTAACTTAAACGTAACTTAATTTATTTTAAAATAACTGAACTTAATTTAGCTTTACCTAATTTTACTTAAATGGACTGAATTTAAATTAACTTAATGTTATTGAACTTCACAGCTACATGGAAAGCATTTGTATGATGACTCCATACTAACATAACTTTGCTTTACAGAACTAAGAAAACTGTTGATTTCAAGATCCATTTAGTCAAGACTTAACTTAACGTACCGCAAGAAATAGGCACGATTACTCAACACATGAAGTTTCTGTTGACATTAAATTTTTCTTTCTTGTTCGTCTTGTGCTACTTTTTTTTATTTTACAGCTGTTCGATCGTTTTTCATCTAATAAATTCAATTTTTACCAACATTTTTTTTGTGAAGAGTATAAAAACTAGACAGCCGTGCCAAAGGCTTAGAGTAATTCTCCTTTCAGCAAATTTCCGGAATACGCTTTTTGTGTGCAGTATCCGATTTAAGCTCCAACTATTCAGTTTCATTCATTCCGAGTCTAAGTTTTTGTCCGCTTCACGTTAGGTCATAGCAGTTGCATTTAAGTAGTGCAAGTGACAGCGCCTACGTTAAACGCTTTTCTCCGAATTCTTTCGTTGAACAAGTGAGGAGCGCTTCGTAATTTAAATTGCAATATCATTCTGTTGTCTTCCCATGACTAATTCTCTTTTCCATCTTAATGTCCACATGTAGAATAAACCAAACAATCACCTTTGCTGTTTTGTGTACATCAGTTAGCTGATGTGAAATGTCAAACACTCCTCGTGTGGGTCGTCAACAAGGTATTAAGGATCTCATTCTTCAATAGAAAATTCCCGTATCAGCATTTTAGATAAAAAACAATTTAACCCGCTCTAATGTTTGTAGGTATGTTTATATGTGCAAATGTATATACAAATAAAAATCAACGACTGTGTTTTTGCTTATGAGCCAATTACTAATCTAGCCTCGTTGTGACGGATTAGTTAGCGCATTTGTATGTGTAAATGCGTAGTCGTGTCGTCGTTTTCGTTGTTCACTTTCATCTCAGCCTCCTCTCTGTGTCCCGCTCCATAAATTTCAAGAATAGCGTCAAAATCATGCTGATTTATATGCTTGCTTATTTGTTGTTTTTCTTTTTGTTTTCATAAAACTTTTTGTTGCTGCTGTTTTCTCGTTTAGAAATTTTTTAGTATTACGCTATTGTTGAAAATTAGCAAAAGCGCAAGTCGAATAAAATTTTGTTCAATTAAGCAAAGAGAAAAGAAAAATGTTTATTTATCACCGTATTTTTGTACTTGATTGCGTTTGTGCATGTGTGTGTGTGTGTGTGTATGCGTTAATGTTTTAGCTGACATTAGCTTCATAAATTGTTTTTGTATATTTTTCATACAAATTATGTTAATGTATTTATGTTTCACTTTCTTCGTCCATTTTTTCGTTGACTTTATTTTTTAGTTCTTAGTAATTCTCAAGCGAGGCATTGCCACTACGCGTAGTCGTCTACAATGAAAATATAATTTTTATTTGCATAAATTTTCGCACAAATGCTAAATAAATGAAGCCTTGACTTTCAGCTGAAGGGCAAAGAAATCAACTCAATGCTTTTATTTCAGCTTGACGGCACTTGATGGACCAAACCCTCTTATAGCGCAGCCTTTCTCTCCCCAATGATTAGGAAAACCAGTGATAACTGCCATAAAACGATTGTAAGACCACTAGTCAGAGCCTATGATTGAGTACTACACTTAACTAAAACCTTCTGTGCGAACATCTTACGAGTAAAATTAGGCAACTTGAGTAATAAGTGTTGGTATGTAGGTGAAATGGTTGAAGTACCAGTCTGCCACTCCACAAGTAGCACTAAAGCGCCGTTTTGGATACTTCTATCTATCCATTTTGATACCTCCAATGGGCAGATATCTACAGCTAACAACAGATGCCCTGTTGTTGCACTGCCCCAGGCTTTTGGAGATCTTACCACCCAGTGACCTTAATCGTCTCTCTACCAAACTGCTCAATAGTCTCCTTCTCTGAAAAGCCCACACGGCTTCTGTATTGGGGACTAAATGGTAAACCTAGCTTTTCCGCGTGTGTGCCGATCGTCCAATATGCCAAACCCGGAAATTTACAAAGAAAGTTGCCGACGGTCTCCTTTTCCGAAAGGTCCGCACAGCTTTTGCAATGACTTTTCTGCTTGTATGCCGATCGTCCAATATGCCAAATCCGGAAATTTACAAAGAAAGTGGCCAACAGTTTTCTTTTCGCAAAGGTCCGCACAGCTTCTGCCGATCGTCCAATAACCGGTAAACATAGCCACGAGTTTGGAAATTGAATGGCGTAGGTCCCCAGAACTTTCTGTTGCGTTTATTTTACTGGCGCCAAAAGGTTTTCGAAATACCGCCCGAAGAAAAAGAGTTCCATTTTTTTGCGCTTTCCTGAGAAATAAGTTGTGCAATTCCCCTTTAACAACAGCCAGGCGGATGCCGATGACCAGGTAGGAAAACTCTCAGACCAATTCAGTCCCCTTCCTGATAAGCTCGTCAGCAATTTAATTTCGCTCTATGTTCATATGTCCTGGAACCCAGATCAAAGAAATGTTGCCTGCACATCCAAGGGATTTGATCTCCTCTTACTGGAGTTTGCCAGTTTGGCTGCCTTGCTCGCAGCTTAAATATCAGAAAAAATGTTAATATCTCTTTCGCTCCCGCATTCCCTAAGTATTTTTCATGCCTGCAGGATCGCAAAGACTTCTGTCTGAAAAACACTAGCAGTATTCGGCAGTTTTAAGGAAATATATAAATAAATTGGCTCATTTAGAGAAAACATCTGCTGCGACTCCCGATTCCATCTTAGAAGCGTCAGTGGAGTCAGAGATACCAGCATCTGTACAGAATTTCTCCTCGTTCCGATCCTGCCTACTTGGAAAGATTCCCTGGCACAACCCTCAAACTCCTGTTTGCGGTTAGAGAGATCTAAGAAATGCGGTGTTAACTGATGGAAAATGCTACCATGTTCATTGAGAGATTACCTCAAGAGAAGTTTGACTTCTTGAACTTGAGCGGCGATGGAAATGACGTCGATGGGAAGTAAGTGAAAAACGACATTAAGGGCAGCACTGGGACAAGTTCTACATGCTCCGTTGATGTCAATGAAAGCAGTCCTTTGCACTCTCCCCAGCTTAGTGTATTATAGCGCTTCAGATGAGCTTCGTACGTACGTTAAAATTGGCGCATCCAAAGAACGAGTAATAACTAAGTATTAACAATTACAATTTTGCTTTTTTCGCACGAGAGAAATTTCATTATTTCCTTCATTAGAACTGCTACTAAAGGTTTCTGTGCTTGTCAGGTTAGCAGGCGCAAAGAAATTCCGGTTTATCATTGTTTTCATGACATTTTGTTTTTTATAAATAAATTTGACCACCGCCAAGAACTGTTCATACAAATTAAGGACATATGAACCAAGTGCCTTGAACTTCAAGCTTTTGTTCAGTGGTAGCTAGGCAGACCAGATCTTATACGGATAGCTAAAAATAGTCTTTCACTTGGCAAGCCGAGAAACACTATACTAGTTTAGACACACTAAATTGCAGGGAGATGGACAGAACAGTCAGAAACTAAACTTTTCAACAGTCAAGCCGACTTTCAGTAGTTCATGAATACCAGTTCACGAATACCAGTTCAATGAGTTTGTGCGCTTAACGTTACGTAGAATATCTAGTGGTACAATGAATGACTTCACGGGACGCGATACCTTTCTGTGTTGGTAAAGCGACTAAAACGGATTGTAGTTTCATAGAGCTGAGCAAAAACTGCTAACACAAAACTGCCAAAGAACTTTTCGTGACATGCGGCTCAGTGAACACATCTACCGGAAAACATGCAGAACATTTTATTTCACCTAACTGGTACAAGTATATGGTATCTACCGCGGTTCCGTTAATCTGTTACAAACAACTCTTATGAGACCAGAATTATAATAAATGCGCTTAAGCACTAGTGCGCTCGGATACAAAAACCATCACTGTGGAATAAAAATAGCCAAAGCAAGTTGCAACATAGCAAATTCTTAGCATAAATACCATTGCTGAAATCCCTTTAGAATTTATGGTATACCATCGACAGTGCAATTGACAAACTAAATCCAAATATTGGCAATAGCATCATTTTATATGAGTGAGTGTACATGTGTGTAAACACACGCATACATAGTTTACACATACATGCATACATGCATTGCAGTATTAATTCAAATGCTCTCAAATGCGTGCGGCATCGCCTCGATGGCGGCGCAAATTGGCACGAAATGCTTTGGCATTTGTGGCAGAAATTAAGCCCAAATAGGCGCAAAAATTACCAAAAACATCTAAGCAGACATACAAATATGCATAGGACACGATTGCATGCTGGCTGGTATCTATACACATACGCACATGTGTATGTGTGAATAGATGCTAGTTTTCTAGTGCATGCATGCGTTCAACTAGCTTGGCGTGCGTAATAGAAAAATGCCCCAATCGGCTCGACGACTGACAGACGGATAGACAGATAAATGCTGCAGTCATCTTACTGATGTGTACTTCATACTGTGCGCATATACATACATACATACATACATACGAAAGAACATACATATTTGCACGGTTTGTTGTGCTGCAATGTTGTTCTAATGCCGGCGTGCATTCAAAGCACTGCTTGTGTGTGTGTGCGCTTAGGCACTAGGGATGTCAATGCTTGTCTGCTTTGTGCAGCGAAAATCTCGGGAATATTTGACCGCAGTTTTGTGATTTTCGGGATTTTTCATTTCTTACGAAACGCATGAAATGGAGGCAGAAAAATCGCCTTTAAATTTTTAGCTCCTTTCTTCAGCAAAAAAAGCATGCAATCTCAACGTTTTTATAGGATTTGCCTATTTATTTATTTAGTTTTTAATTAAGATTAGTGTTTTTTATGTATTTTAAATGTATTTTATTTTATAAAAAGGCCAAGTTTTATATTTTGTACCAAATTTATAAAAATTCGCAAAATTTGCATCAAAATTAAAAAAAAAAAAAATTTAAGAAGAAAAAAAAAATTAAAAAGAAGTACAAAACAAAAATTTAAGAAGTAAAAAAAAAAAAAAAATAAAAAAATTAAAAAGGGAAAAAGACATAAAAAATAAAAAAGGAAAGAAAATAAAAAAGAAAAAAAAAATAAAAAAGTAAAAAAGGAAAAAAATAAAAAAGGAAAAAAAAATAAAAAAGGAAAAAAAGGGGGAAAAAATAAGAATGGAAAAAAATAAAAAAAAAATTAATTAAAAAAAAAAATTTTGAAGTAAAAAAATAAATTTAAGAAGAAGTGAAAAAAGAGTTGTACATAAGCCCAAAAAAATTTAGTATAAAAAAGCGCTAGTTTTGAGTGGCTTGAAGCTCTCGTTGATTTTTGATAATTTTTTTCCCTACGTAGCACCGCATTTTCTCTATATAAAAAAAATTCGGATTTGCAAATTTATTATATCTATACTAATATTATAAAGAGGAAAACTTTGTTTGTTTGTTTGTAACGAATAGGCTCAAAAACTACTGGACCGATTTTAAAAATTCTTTCACCATTCGAAAACTACATTATCCAAGAGTAACATGGATTACATTTTATTTTGGATAATAGGGTTCCGTAAGATATTTGGATTTTTCGGACACAAACTGAAAAAAATCTTATATGTATATAAAATAAAGTCAACTTTTTGTGTGTGTTCGCTAACCGGCCGTGTCTGCACCGAATTAAACCAAACTTACACACAATGTTAAGAAGGTATTGAAGATGGTTTCCGTATAGTTTGGATACCTATTGGTGGATAGGGCTCGAGATATAGGTCAAAACGTGGACCCGGGTAACCTTCGGATGTGTATGTACAATATGGGTATCAAATGGAAGCTGTTGGTGAATGCTTTAGTTCAGAGTATTTTTCATGCCGCTCCGTGACTAGGGTCTCGAGATAGAGACCAAAACGTGGACCCTAGAATGTGTTTGTACAATATGGATATCAAATTGAAGCTGTTGGTGAATGCTTTAGTACAGAGTATTTTTCATGCCGCTCCGTGACTGGGGTCTCGAGATATAGGTCAAAACGTGGACCCGGGTAACCTTTGGTTGTGTATGTACATACAATATGGGTATCAAATGAAAGCTGTTGATAAGTGCTTTAATACGGGGTAATTTTCATACCTATTGATGACTAGGGTCTCGAAATATATGCCAAAACGTGGACCCGCCGTGTCTTTGCACCGAATTAAACCAAACTTATGCACATTGTTAAGTAAGTATTGAAAATGGATTTCGTAAAGTTTGGTTGTAATTCGGAGCAGTGGCAACGGGTACAGCGTTCTTTTGAGCCAGCCATAATGTCTCTTACTTTTTTAACGCTTGGGGCGGAACTGAACTGTCAAATTGACAGTGTGAGTTACAATGTGTCAATATTTCTTTCTGATTTGGATGCCATAAGGAAAAAACGTAAGTGCAACATGTAAAAATTGTTTGTGAATTTTTTTGGAGTGGATTTTGGAACAGTGAATAATTTCTTACGAAATTTGAGAATTTAATGTGAAATCCGAATGAAATTATGTGTTCGTGGAAAAAAAAATTTTTTTCGTTTTGTTTTTTTGAAAAATATAAATGGATAATGGTTAAAAAAGCTCCAATACTTAATAAAACATATAAATTGAAACGAAAAATTCATGGATGATCAGGAAAAAAGACGATTGTTTATTCATATGCGTTGATTTGAAATTTAAAAACAATCTTCTTTTTTCCTGATTTTCAATTTATATTTTATATTTACTCAAAAACAAATAGAAAAACCAAAAATATTGTTTATGCCAAAGCGCTTGAATAAAGAATAAAGAAATAAATAATATGAAAACCATATATTTTCTGTTCTAAACCATATCTATTCTATTTTAGTGTGCCCAGCGAAGGGGGCCGGGTTTGCTAGTTTATATATGGAGGAAATGCACAATACCGTAATGGGAAAAAGTTATGAAATATCAACGAATTTTGCCAGCAACTTAAAACTTACCTACATTTTATTATACTAAAATTCCATGGGCTATACAATTTTGTTTTTTAATTTCGATTATTATTATTATAAAATGGCTATTTCTGCACTGCGACCTAAAAAGATATATTGTGTATCTAAGAAGCCTACTCAAACAGTTTTAGGCCGTTAATAAATCCTAAACCTGCTGTAGGCTTAATTTCTACCAGGAGGTTTGGATCTATAATCCCGCGTTTGTCTGCGTCGTGCTATTGCTGGGCACTGCTATTCTGTTGTTTCTTGTGTCTCCTTACAGAGGCTACAAAAATCATTTTCTTCCACAGCAATTTTGTTAGTGTAGAGCTTTAAGTCTTTTTAGCTGAGGTTAAGGGTTGCCTCTACCTTTATACGTTCTGGATCAATCAGTCTGTTTGCGATTGCCGCATGCACGTTTGGACTCTCCAGTACTCGATTAAGCCTCGTTGTTCCCGATCACGTCAAAAGGCACTTGTGAAGCTGTTGTTTATCCCGCAGAAAGCTTCAGGACCAATGAAGGGAGTGTTTGCACCCTTTTTCGCTAAAGTGTCCGCATTTTCATTCCCTTCGTGCCCCTCATGTCCAGGTACCCATATCAGAGTTGGAATTTTTGGAGAATTTTAGTTTCTTTCCATCTTGTCGCAGACCGTCAGGCACGGAGAGTTCGGATTGAACCCAGAGTTTTTACATGCACTGTAAGTTTGCCTTCTTTAAGGAAGGCCTTAGGGCTGCACTAGCAGCCGACCCTTTGCGCATTGCTCCCGTTACCTTCAGATAGTATACGTTGTTAGGTTTCATCTGAGTCTTAATCTGGAAAAATAGTAAAAATTGGTTGCAATGCCGAGGTGCTATAGTTTTTTCGAGGGCTGTATGTATGCCGCTGTTGTGAAAAGTTACATTGACTTACTTGATTTCCACCAATGCCACGCCTAAATTTATGTATGAACTCCTTTCAATCACAAAATACATTTCTTTACTTTTTTGGGTTTTTCCCATCGATCTTCTTTCGATTCGTACTTTTACCTTCCCTTGAGTTACTTTAACTGTTATATCATATGTTACTTTATATGTCTACGGTAAAATATTATTAAATGCGTATGAATTTAATTTTTATCTTTTGTGATGGTGCAAATGAAATAATTTTCATTTTAAATAAAAAATAATATTTACCCCTTTGCCGTCGTACTAAATTTGGACATGGGTATCGTAGTGGCCGGAATTAATTTGAAATAGTGAAAGAGTGATACCAAGCATGTAAGACTATGAAGGATAAACAAGATTTATTAACTCTAAAAATAAATACGCGCTCGCCATAGCCGAATGGGTTGGTGCGTGACCACCATTCGGAATTCACAGAGAGAACATAGATTCGAGTCTCGGTGAAACACCAAAATTAAGAAAAAGATTTTTCTAATAGCGGTCGCCCCTCGTCAGGCAATGGCAAACCTCCGACTGTATTTGTGCCATGAAAAAGCTCCTCATAAAAATATCTCCCGTTCGGAGTCGGCTTAAAACTGTTTGTGGAACAACATCAAGACGCACGCCACAAATAGGAAGAGGAGCTCGGCCAAACACCCAAAAAGGATGTACTTGCCAATTACATATATATATATATATATATATAAATAGAGTCTAAAATTAATATGGTACTTCGCTGTGGTGGTTGAGAGTAGATATACGACGGCAAAGGGTTGAAAGCCATTTTTTTAGTATCTGTTGTAAGGTAGGAGAGCTTCTCAAATAATATGTTGCAAATTTTTCCGAATTAAGTTGTTGCAAAATAATGATTATTCAAATCCCGATACGTATCTCGAAATTACGGGATTAAAGTATCGAGATTCCGAAAATTCCGATAACGTAGAAATCGAAAAAATTATATCTCTTGTCGGCACTCATCTGCATCTGTTGCATGCCGCGTGCCGGCAGCTTAAGTTGTCTTTATTTACGCATCTAAATGGGCATTTGGCGGTGCGTTTACTCCGGCTGCTCCACATTACTTTGCTTTGATTCTACTTTGGTAGCTGCAGCGTCTTCTTCGCATGTATTTATACTTTGTTTTGGCTTCTGACTTTTTGTGGTAGACGACGCACTCTCTATTTATTTACATTCGCAGAAGTGGCACTTAGTTTGTGTCCCATGCAGCGTTGCCGGCCTTTGAGTGCTCGTTGCTGCTGTTGTGGCTGGTTGCCATATTTTTGTAAGCTGGTTGTATTGATGCGTTTTGTTTTTTGTTAAATGTTATCATGCTCAATGCCTCTTCGGTGCTTATAGCAGGCGTTTTCTTATTTTACCACGAGTTTTTTTTTTTTTTTGTTTGGTAGAAGATTTGTTGCGATTTGCATCTAATTTGGGTAAAAATGTGCTCCTTTTTATGCCTTTACATGCCCGGTCGTCGTGCGGCGCGTGGTTTATACTTTTTCGTTGGCAGGCAGTTTTCTAATTCTGTTGACATATTTTGCAATTGCGTTCGTTTAATAGAAACATTTTTTGTACCTATTAGTTTGTAGCATACGTATGTATGTACATGTACGATACATTTTTAGCAGCGCTTGAAGCATTGCTTTGGTTGGCATTTTTTGTGTTAAAAAGATTTTCTAAGCAGAGAAAAGTTGCGGGTTGTTAGGTCAAATGGAAATAATGTATTCGGAGAAAAATGTTTAAAATAGCAGTCAAACAGCACTAAGTAAAATGCATGCGGGTCTTGTAAAAATAAGCAACATTTGTGGCATGCAACATTAAGATATTCACCCAAGTGCAACTCTAACTTTGTTACATTCTGCCAGCAAAAATATGCGGCGTGAAAATATCTAAACTAAGTAGAAAAGCAAACAAGTCACGAAAGAAGATGAAAAGCTTGTTTTCATTATCTTTTCAATTATTGCAGTATCTTTGAACCCAGCTGAAAAGTTCTGAAATTTTGTTATGTTGTAATAGTAAAAGTTCTGACGCAAACAACCAGCAAGAAAAATTTCTTAGTTTTATTTTGAAGTGCCAAAATCTGATAGGAGTGCGTCAGTGCCAGAGCGTCCTCGAGCTTTAGAATTTTAAGTTTGTATCTGTGTAATTTCAAATTTGTTATGCAAATCAAAGATCAGTTTGCTTAAGTTAAAGGGAATTCCATGAATTTCGCTGGGGATATGGCTGTGCTGAAAAGCGAGGATTTGCTATAAATTCAATTCATACGTAAATTCAAAGTTGGCTTATGCGTAGTGATCATATCGACGCGGGGAAAAGCAAGAAATGCACCATTTCGAGGAATCTACTGCAGTCTGGTTTATTAATGCCAATATTAGTGGGAAATGTGGAAATTTCAAAATTTTCTAGTGTGCCTAACCTCGGCACGTCGCGTATTGACCCGTGATACAATATAATTTTGGTACATTGTTCGCTCTAAAGCCACATGAAAAATAAAGCACTCTTAGTAAGTCGAATGTGGGTAATTAGATTTCTATTTATTTTTATAATTTTTATTTTAAATTTCACCTACAATTTGAGGTGATTTAACGAACTTGGGCCAACTGGAGCGACATCGCTTATGCGTTTATTGCACCAATCAAAAAGAAGACGGATAGTCGGTTCTACGTTACTGCTACGGACCGGACTTATATCCGACCAAGAACTGTCATTCCAGCTGCACTCTCCAAATATGTGACGGAAATGTTTATACTACAACAATAACAACAATGAAAAGGATTCAATTTTATCGAACGTTTTAAAAATCTTTAAGAAATGTTGTCCATGAAATCTTTCGAACTCTTAAACAAACTATAGACATTGATTGCCTCCGTGTTGTGGTTCAAGAACATTAAACCTGCCCTTACGAGTTAATTGACGTCTTTACTGCAACCTGAACGAAATCGATTCAGATTTTTGAGGTTGCTATTGACGTGTGAATCAGTAATAAATCAGTAAAGCCGCATACATTTGCAGCCTCATTCCGGGTTTTATTCAAATTAAAATAAATTTTTTAACTAAATAATGTTACCTAAACCTCTAAAAGAGGAGCGTAGTTCTTTCTAGTTATTCTATACATTTTATGAAATCCGAAAATGGGAAAACAAAAGTCGTCACTGCTAATAAATGATGAAAAGCACAGGCCTACAGAAATTTATCAAAAATTGTAACTTGAGAGGTTTGGTCGCCTGAGAGTGCGTTGTCCAGGATTTGAGTTCTAAGTTTTTATTGGAATATTCATTTCGGATTGGTCTTCAATTTTCAATTCCATATCACAGAACTGTGATGTTTTTTTGTTCAAGATACGGAACATTATTCGTTGCAAAGTCATATGAAAAAATAAGCAGCCTTAGTAAGATTCGAAGAGGGGTGAGTAGACGGGTGATAAAATTGAATGAAAATGAAATGATTTTTTTTTTGTGTTTATAATTTTTTTTGTGTTCTTATTATTAATTTCTATAAATATTTTTCGGTTTATAATTGTTTTTGTTTTTTATTTTCTCTACAATTCTTTATTTATTTTTATAATTTCTTTATTTTTATAATTAATTTCTTTCACTTTTTATTTATGTTTTTAAATCTGTAAATTTTTTTTTATGTTTAAAATTGTTGTTTTTGTTTTCTTTTTTCTTTTTTTTTTTTGCCTATAATTCTTTACTTATTTTATATACATTTTTTATCTTTATATGTTTTTTATAATATTTATTTTATAATTATTTTTATTTTTGTAATTAGTTGCTATATCCTTTTTTATTTTTGTTATTAACCCAAAAAAAATCAAATTTTAAAATTTGTCCTCGACTGGTCTCGAAAGATTTGTTTTTTTTTTACGTGAGTAAGGCACGCGTGGTCTCTCTCGATTGCATCAGAATTCTTCAACATAAGGATAATTTGGGTAACTGATCATTGTGACATTGCTGAAAACTGCGAAGCCGACAAGGGACCTGTGAGGTAGTGTACCCGCGAAAGGAGAGGATCGGAATCCCCTTGACAACCTGCGTTCTACTCCTGGAAGGATGGGTTTTCCACCAACTCAGCGAGTGCTGGGCAAGTACACGAACGTGTAAGGTCGCGAAGTCCTTCTGGCCACGTTTGGATAGGAGGCGTTTGAGGGATATTCTGAGTATGACAAAATCTCATCTTTCAAATTTCGTGGGCATCTTCACGGGGCACTATCCGCGGGCTATACATGCCGTGAGACTCGGAATTACTTCGAGTCCTGTTTGCGTCAGCTGTACGGAGGATGAGGTGGAATCATCTCAGCACTTGCTCCTTAGCTCTCCAGCTCTAACCAGACTAAGATTCAAGCATCTTGGTTCTCACTTCTTTTCTGCGCCTGTTGATATAGCAGGTCTTGATATCAAAAATCTGATGAACTTCATCAGCAGCATAAAGAGGCTAACACAACCGCAAATTAGCCACTGTTCATAGTCCACATATATAGTCAACCCTCCCTCCGCACCCCTCTCCTTTTGTCCTATCATTTTTTCCTTCACCTCTCTTTTCCCTCTTGCAATGGTATCACAAAGGATTAACCAAACTTCTTTCGTCCAAGTGGGCCCGCTCTATGGGCAACCATTACTACCTAACCTAACCTACGTGAGTATATCTACATATGTATGTATGTATGTATGTCAGGCGCATGTGTTTTGCCTTTCAAACACCCAAAATAGCAGAATAATGAATGCCTCTGTTTTTCTTCACTAGGTCGAACATTAATTTCTTATATACTTACTTAAAAAACTAAAAAAATTAAAGAAAAAAAAAGCAAAAGTAAAACACGAAAATTCAATTCATCAAAACCTGTGATTACAAAGTGTCGCTGACGGTTGATGATTTTCGCGCCAAACCGCGTCAATACATCACCAACAGCAAAGTCATTCATCATAAAATACATACATACATATGTATGCATAGGCCTTGATGCTTTTTCCACAGGGCTTTTTGTTCGTAGGTACAACTAAAACAAAAACGAGCACTTTTTCATGTTTTTCCAACACAAAAATGGGCCTCAGCGATTTGTACTGAGACTAGCAAGTATTGCGTTGAAACAAAAGTACTTTGCGTGAGTGTGTGCGAAAAGTGAGTCTGATTAAATGTGTAAACAAGTTTTGCCCACAAAAATTTACTTAACCCAATTTGAGCGTGCAAAAGTATTGGTTTAGCCTGTTGGCAACAATGGTGATATAAATTGATGGGTTTCACATTCAATTTTGATTTTACATTTTTGCAAATCAACACCAAACAAACCCAGTAATCAAGCAAAAGCAAGAAGAAAAAGGGAAATATTACAACATTTGCAACAGATGCGGCATATGCCGTTGATGTACGCCTCATTTGTGTGCGTTTGTGTTACTTGCATTTGTTCCATTGGGAATCAGTAAATGAGCAGATCTCCTTGTTTTATTTTTTACACCACCTTCATAGCTGAGACCAAAGAACAAAAGAGAAAAAAGAAACAAAAATACTTTTTCACTGCTTCTCTTTCAATTTACGTTTCTTTAGCATCACTCAGCGGTTTTCAAAAGCTATAAAAATAAACAAAGTAGCGGCACATAATTAACATTTGGTGTGGTAGTCAGCCTGGCGTTGGTGTACATACGTATGTATGTATGTGCGTATGACTGCGCGTTAAACTTATATTTTTAGTTGAAAATTTGTCCCAGTTCGGAGTGTGTCCCTTTGACATACTCAAAATTATTTCCCTACGCTTCAATAATGCTTTAAATAGTTCTCTCTTTTCCAGGTACAGATGTATGCACGTACACTGCTGGGCGAAATAAAATCAACAAATGTGAAATAAAGAAAAAAAATCCGTGCAATATTCTGCTCTTTGTAAATTTTTGTTTACAAAAAGCTGATACTAAAGTGTTTTTTAAGGAAAAAATGGTTTTACTAGCTTAAGGCAAAAACGAGGTTTTTCATATTCGAGTTTTCTTTCCAGCAATGTTTTGTTTTGACAGCTTTAATAGTTAAATGGCGTACCTTTTAATAGATGTTAAGTGAAAATTCTGCAGTTCGATTTCTCTATTAAATTTTCACAACAGGTTCTCTGCAGAAATTTAGTGGAGTTATTCCCCTTCTTCTTGATTGTCTCCTAAGCGATCTGGTCAAATTGAAGCTTCGGCCTTCTCACTTGATCTTTCCCGCTCAAGAGAAGTCTTTCTCCTCTAGTACTACTAGTAGTTACCACAGCAAATAATTACAGATCTGGTGCGTTTGTATCCATTCGTACGACATGATTCAGCCAGCAAAGACGCTGCTCTTTGCCTATGTCACAGTCAGCAATACGAAAAGGTTCATAGATCTTCCGTAGAATCATTTTCTCAAGCACTCCAAAGGCTGCCTCTTTGGATTTTGACGCTTCTGTGCCATATAATAGGACGGTCATGATAAGAGACTCATAATATGGAGTTTTTGTTGATCGATAAAGGAATTTACTACTCAGTTGCCTATTTGGTCCCTAGTGGGACTAGTTATGAAAGAGCTTTTCTTCGTTGGATTTCAAAGTTGACATTATTATCGGTGCTAAAGCTGGTTTCTATATAAAATAAATCTCTGATTACCTCAAAATTATAGCAGTCAACAGTTATGTCCGTGGGTGCCGAGACGCGAGTGCGCTGATTGTTTGTTAGATGACAGGAAATACTTCGTATTTCGTTCTTTGTCCAATACAGAGAAGACGGATACCAATGTCGCGGTTGTTGGGGTCGATGATATCAGTATTATTTCCTTCATCGCCTGAATTTATAGACTACAAACAAATATAAAATTAGATGTGTACACCTGTGTATACAATAATCGCAGGTTTTGTAATTATAACTTTTAGTTGATTATTTATTTTGATTAATTATAAAAAAAAAATTAAAACTAAAATTAAAAACTAATATAATTAAACTAAATAAAATAAAAAATATATTGTATATAAAAATAACTAAATAAAATAAAAAAAAAAATATTAAAAAAATGAAAGAAAAAAAAATAATAAAAGAAAAAAAAAAAAAAATAAAAGAAAAAAAATAAAAAAATAAAAAAATATAAAAAAAAAAAATAATAATAAAAATAAAAAAAATACAAAAAAAAAAAATAAAAAAAAAAATAAATAAAAAATAAAATAAAATACAAAAAAAAAGTAAAATAAAAATTTAAGCAAATAAGAAATTTTTTATTTAATATTTTAATGTTTTTTTAATATTTTGTTTGATATATTTTTTAATATTTTTTTAATATTTTTTTTTTAATTTTTCTTTTAATTTTTCTGTTTTTCCATTTTTTTTATATTTTTTTTTTATTTTTTTCTTTTTTTCCATATTTTTTATTATTTTATTTAGTTTATGTTTTTTTTTTGTTTTTAATTTCATTCTTATAGTTTATGACACGACGAAAACTATATAATTTAAAAAATTCGACAAATTTTCAACAAGATTTTAAACTTTTTAATAACTTTTTTTGGAAAATTCTACGTATGTATTTTCGTAGCTCATAAATTTTGGTCCAACAAAGTGTTAGCTGAAAGTGGCTCGAGATTCGCGTAGATTTATTTATTTTTTGTTTAGGATGCTGTCCATTTGTTCAAATACGAATGCTCGTTACTTGGTTTTTATAGAAAATCGCACAAGCTGGTCCACAAAAAAAACATAAAACAAGAAATTCGAGCTTATTGCTTTATTTCAGAATAATTTTTTTTGTTTGCACTAGTAAATGTTTAATTTTTTTTCTAAATCGTATTTTTCTCAGTTTCTTTACAACTTTTATTTTGCACACCAACGTTGGATTAGTTTATTAGTATTTGGCGCCTTCAACCAGAAACAATCTATGAAATCCACTATAGTTTCTTGTTAATATTCTAGGCGTGGGTTTTTTTAAGTTTTTCTTCGTTTATTTTTTCTTTTGTTAAAATAATTTTTTTTCTCTTCCCCCTTTGTTCGAAATAGTTTTATGATTTTTCCATATCACTTTGTAGAAGAATGTTGTTAAAAGTTTTCGCATTTGAATTCCTTTTGTTGGCATATATTTTAATGCTGATTTCCACAGATTCTTAAATAGCATCGCTCCGCAAAAGTTGATGTTGCCAATAGTTAAGGCGCTTAAAGCATTCAAAGTGATCTGAAAAGTTATTGCACAACAAAATCAGCGAGAATATTTAATAAATTTAAAATGGAATTAGTGTTTTTCTTTAATGACGAGACTTGATCTAAAGGCGAATACAGGTACAATATTTGCTGAGACTTAAACACCACTTAAGCACACTTTTCTTATATCGTAATTTTTTATTTTTTATTTAAATGACTATAGAGTATAATTTCTCTTTAAATTGGTTAGTCAAGCAGTCTATTCTCCCGATTTAGCCGTCCAAGGCTCGTATTTTAATCCTAATATGAAGTAATGGCTCGGCTTCTTGTTGAATGCAGGGCGTTATTTTGAAGCCCTAAAGTTATGTTTTATTTAAAGAGCATACAAAAATTGGAAAAATGCTGAATGAAGTGTAGCTAGCCAAAAGTAGACTATGTTGAAAAATTCAAATTTCTTAGATAAAAAAATTGAAATCCTGGTTGTAACATTTTCCGGGCGCAGATAATTTTTATAACAAATTTTAGCACTGTCCCGCTAACTTACATACTTAGTATGCCAAGTAGGCAAAATGAGGTTCATTTTGAGATTTAAAAACTATCCTAATTGATATGCTTTTCCGTTTGGGTTTCTGCACACGTTTCATGCTCCTTCCTAAACAAGTTTACAAACGTAATATTTTATATTTTATGTGTTTCTGAATTAGTTGCTGTCTCTGCTGTAATTTATGTTGCATCGTTCGCTTTAAGTCATATTCCCAAGTGTGTCATAATTTGTGTTTGTCGTTCTCACTTCACTTTCCTCTCTTTTTGGAACTGTTGTTTTAGTTTTCGTGGGGTGCCAAGATGTGACGCTAATATTTTTTTCTCGCCAAAAAAATTCTCTTGTATCTGCCTTGTATTTGGAAAAATTATCTTTTATTTATAATTATAAGCCTTTTTTTCGACGTTCGAGTGGTGTTTTGAATTGGTTTTGAGAAAGTTTGCATATACGTACAGTCAGCGTCAAAAGTTGGTATACGCTTAAGTTTAGATATTAATTGCATAATTTGATGGCTGCCAAAAGTATTTTCTCCCACAACTGACTCCCGTTGTTTGTGGTTTTTTTATGCGCTATGGTATTGGTAAACAAAAAAAAACACAATTAGGGGTTAGTCTTGCCGGTCTGTCTACTCAGTCGATGCGGTTTTACAAAAAAAAAAAAAACACAAGATAATAAAAATAATAAAAACAAAAGTAAAATAAAAATAATAAAAGAAATAATAATAAAAAGACATTAATAAATTATTTCTTAAAAAAAAGAAAATAATAAAAAGAAATAATAAATTTAATAACAATAAAAATAATAAGGAAATATAAAATAATAAAAAAATTAAGGTAACTAAAAGACAACATTAATAAATTATTTCTTAAAAAAAAAAAAAAAAAAAAATAATAATATATGTATTAATAAATGTATTAATACAAATAATAATCAAAAAAAATAATAAAAAAATATTAAAAGAAAATAAATAAAAAAATTAAATAAAAGAAAAATATAATAATACAAATAGGAAAAGTAGCCAAAAAAGAAACAAAAATTAAAATAGCAAATAAAAACACATAAAAAAACAAATAAAAAAAACAAATAAAAAAAAAATTTAAAAAAAAAGAAAAATTACAAAACAAAATTAAAAAAAAAAGAAAAATTACAAAACAAATAAGTTTAAAAAAATTACAAAATAAAAAAGTAAAAACAAAATGACAAAACAAAAAGGGGTTAAAAAAATAAAAATAAAAATAATAAAAATAAAAATATTAAAATTCAAAAAAAAAAATTAAAAAAAGGTATTAAAATTCAAAAAAAAATTATTAAAATAATAAGAAAAAAAATTAAAAAAAAAATAAATCAATAATAAAATTAAAAAAAAAAAATTTTTTTAAATGTAAAAAAAAAAATTAAAAAAAAAAAAATTTTAAAATTGAAAAAAATTAAAAAAAAAAAATTAAAAAAAAAATTTAAAAAAAAATTAGGAAAAATTAAAAAAAAAAAAAAACGAATTATTAAAAAAAAAATGTTTTAATTTAAAAAAATTTAAACAAATAAAAAAGGAAATTAAAAAAAAAATTAAAATAAAAACAATTTTAATAAAAAAAATTTCCAAAAAAAATGTTTTGGTGTTAAATGTTAAACGGTTTATTTGCATTTTTTAATGATTAATAATTTATTGAATTTGAAAAATTCAGTAAATTCAGTAATGTTTTTTAACGGCATAATGATTTGATTTTTGTTTTTTGATTATTTTCAACTTTTTTTGAAATTTATTTACATGATTTATATCAGGTTGTTAATTGATTTCTGAAATTTTTTGATTGAATGGTTTGTAAGTTCGTCACTCCTCTACAAAACTGTTTGTGAAATTATTAAGTAATGGCAAAAACATCTAACGATGTCTGTAAGAACTTGTACAAGTCTAATGCAAACTTAAAAAAAGGCAAAAAAACTTATTGGGTAATAATCGTAATCGAAATTTAACAGCTCAGGTTTAAATACCAACAGATATGTGTATGTACATATGTATGTATATACTATTTATGTATGTGTAAGTATTGTATATATTCCACATTCTCTAAATATTTTTAAACACATCTTTGTGTGTAGCTTCAATATATTAATTTTGTCTAAAAATATACCTTTTATTTCATTGCCTACTTTCGCCGTTAATTAACACATCATTTTTGTCTTTTTTATTTCTTTGCAGGTGAGTGTTGCTTTGCCAAATTCCAAGTTATTCATTGCTGTGGGTGATTCGTTCGTTGTTTCTTTGCTAAACAATGTCTACTATATTTTATATCCCTGCAAATACGTAAGTATGTATAAGTATACCGACATAGAAAAGTTTACACATCAGCACATTGACACACAGCAATAACCTGCTTTGGGAAATTTAGTGCAGCAAAAATGTGGAACTGTTGCACTTAAATTTATAAGTAACTTTCATAATTTAATATTCATAACGTGACATTATTCTTTCTACCTACCTCCCATCGAACATACTGCTAAAAACGAAACTCGTGCTTGCACTAACCTTTAGTTTTTTCTGACTAATTTGTATCATAATTGTCAAAAAATGTCATAAATTCAATTGAGATTTCATTTCAGTGAATAATTTTAGGGAACTTTTATGCACTCCCCTGTACCCATACAAACCCACACATATTTAAAGAGGCGCACAATAAACGGGGATAATAAAAATTAGGCTATAAATCAGCAATAAAATAAGACAACTCAAATAAAAGCGAAAACAATGAAAAGATATGTACAACACTTTCATTGATATTTCTAGTGTGTATTCACTACTACTAGCAACCACTCTCCGACTGAGGAATCTTCAACCGATTGGTACATGCCAGCAGTTCCAGTCCAAACTACTTGCAATGCTTTGTATATAACATTTGCATGCCCTAGGCAGTATTACTTTCATTATTTTTTATACTCCCTTTTTATCTCCTCGAATGTTTGGGCCATAAAGAACATTTTTTTCATTGTTGCCAGAGGGCTCAAAAAAAAAGATTCTTATTTTAATGGAAATTTTTGAATTTTGAAAAAAAATGTAACTAAAAACGGTCAGAAAAAAAGTTATTTAAATAAAAAAATTCAGTTAAATTGGAAAAAGTTAATTAAAGCAACAAAAAAGTTAATTATATTATTAAGTTATTTAAAAAAAACATTTAATAAAAAAACAGTTGGTTATGACTTTAATGGAAATTTTCGAAAATCGAGGAAAAATTAATTACTATTTTCCAATTTACCTTAATTGTATTTATTTAATGTACTTTTTTTTAATTTTATTTAATTTTTTTATTTTAATTTATTTTTTTCCAATTTAACTTAATTTTTTTTTTATTCAATTTACTCTTTTTCTGATCTTTCTTTAATTAATATTTTTTTTATTTTAATTTTTGTTTTTAACCAACTGTTTTTTTATTAATTAAAGTAACAAAAAAGCCAATTAAATTCTTCTAAGAAAAAAAAAAAACTAAATGAGATAAATAAAATTAAGTTAAAATAGCAAAAAGAAAATTAAAGTAACAAAAACGGTAATTAAATTTATTTTAAGAGAAAAAAAGTAAATTAAATAAATAAAATTAAGTTATTGTAAATTGGAGAAAAGTTAATTAAATTTTTTTAAGAAGAAAAATGCTGATTAAAAAAAACATTAAATAAAAAAATGAAGGTGATAAAATGTTTGAAAGTCGAAAAATATTTAAATGAAATAAAAAAAATTTAAATTAAAACAAAAATTAAATTAAAGTAACAAAAACGGTAATTAAATTTATTTTAAGAGAAAAAAGTAAATAGATAAATAAAATTAAGTTAAATTGGAGAAAAGTTAATTAAAGTAACATAAAAGTTAATTAAATTTTTTTAAGAAGAAAAAAGCTGATTAAAAAAACATTAAATAAAAAAATGAAGGTGATAAAATGTTCAAAAAACATTTAAATGAAATAAAAAAATTTAAATTAAAACAAAATATAAATTAATTAAAAAAAAAATAATTAAATTAAAACAAAATTTATTTCCAAACAAACAAATTAAATTAAAAACAAAAAAAAAACAAGTTAAATTAAAACAAAATTAAATTAAAAAAAAAAAGAAATTCAATTTAATAGAAAAAAATTTCAAAAATAAAATTTTTTTTTTAAATAAAAATTAATTTAAAATGATAAAAAATTGCAATTAAAATTAAAAATCATCTTTGAATGACATTCGCATTGCCCACAAAAGTAGGCACAATATTAATGTGCATGCAAGCACCATCAAGTTAGAGTGGTCACCGCGCATTTCTTTTCACTATTTATTAGCTAATTTGCCGTCAAAATGTGCTGCAGAGAAGGTGATAGACCCCAAGCACATATTTTGCTATCCATAAGTAGTGCTATGGTGGCGATGATCGCAGCACATGTTAAATACTATTTACATATATGCAATTTACTCTGTTTTTAGTTCTGGTTTTACCTTTATTTTCAACTCATTTGGTGTTTGCTGGGTTGGTGAGCCATTTTCGACTTGCAATTATTACCAATTAATTAAAATGTTATTTTTACAAAAGCACTCCACCCTTTCATATCAGTGTGTGCGTATGTATAAACTACGCATTGAATAATTATACTGGTTTATATTTTATAGATGCAGTGAAATTAAATCCATTATTTTTTTAATATTATAATTAGCATATCGTGCGCCGGATAACGTATAAATAAGTAACCATGCGAAAAGCCAATTGCTTCAAATAGGAATGTAATTGGAATATATTTATTAATTTTTAATATTTTTTCAAACGTAGGCAAATAGTGTAAATTCCTGTTTATTTGACATTTAATAGCGAAAAGCCATTTTGTGCTGCAAATATTTTATGCGCCCTTTTACACGTATGCAAGAGACACATGTGTTAGTGTGTGTAGTGTAATTCGGTTTGAAAAGCGAAAGCTTGACAGCAAAATATGAGTGCATGTTTGTATTTGGATTGCGTCATAGCAATGAAAAATTGCCGCGAATTGAAAATTGGCTGAAAGTCGTGTGAAAAAATATTCCTATTTGACTGAAAATGAAAATATTGTGTTCATGTTTGTTGTTGCAATTGGAAAACAAAAAAACAAAAATCCGAAAAGTATCATGACAAGTCGTGCATGCACACAGCCATTTAAGCATAAACGTTTCTATAAATGAAAATATTTAATTGGCAATCCGAATTGTCATTTAGCAAAGATTTCAGAAAAAAATTCACAAAAAAGTTTTCTTGCTGTTGCCCAAGAAGCTCTAAAGCCACACACATTTTTAATTTTGTGATAAATTTTGATTTTTACGATAAATTTTTTCTTGCTTTTATGTACCTTAAACAAATTTTATCTGCAGACTCATAAACATTTTGGCATTTTTGGTTTGCTTCATAAGATCAAAGCTGAGCACACACATTTTTCAGGAATTCTGTGTATCACAAATGTTGGAAAATGCCTCAACAGGAATATTTTTAACCTCAAATCCAAATCCAAATTTTCGAAAATCAGTTTTCATAGGGACGCACGCTAATTTTTTGACTGGTCTGTTGAAGGATTCTAAACTGAGTCCTACATTGATTTTTGGTTAAAATGGGGGAAACTGTGCGCAATTAACAATATTTCCTATTTGATTAAACGGAAAAATTGAGAAAACTTCAGATGAATAAAGACAGGCGACTTCTCATAGAAGATCGAGATGGGTCTGTCGGCATACAAGGTGGCAAGTTTCTGATATACGTACGATATTACTCACGTCTTTTACCTTGAAAACTGTGAAACCAACATCAATACATACAAAGCTGGGAGACAAAAGTCCGCCGTAGTAAAAAAAAAAATTCCATGAGTTAAGTTACGAATTGAGGGAGTTGCCTGCAAACATTTTTGTTTACATTTATGGAGAAATCGCTCGGCGATACGAGGTTTGGTGCCAAAGAAGTGGCCATCGCAACTGCTTCTTACTGTAATTTTGAAAAACTTCTTTAATCCTGCATTAGATGCAACTGTGATACTAACGTGATTTACAAGGCCCTTAGTATCCCATTATAATTTATTCACGGCAATACAAAAGCTACTTTCCAAATTCTAATAGTTAAGGTTTCAAGCCAATAAGTTCAAATGAATTCAGTTCTGAAATACAGTGTTCAATAAAAACGATCACTCATAAAGGCAGATTAACTGCCTTTAACTCTGTTAACAACCAGTCTCGCCCTTTACCTTAAGCGAGCAGGACCATCCTCTATGTATATTGGAAGGGCTCACCAGCATGGTCGAAACTACATAATTTTATAGTGGTCGTGCCTGTATGGATGACTCAGCTAATTGTGTGGGAATTTATTTGTGTAAAATCTACAGATTTTATGCAGAGTAGTGAACGAAACAGCATACACTTAAGAATTGTGCTGTACTGATGCACAAACGCAAAACAATCTTAAGTGGCCATATAGTTTTTAATAAGTACGGCACTGTGAATTTTAGAGACTTAGGGCCCATAGTAACTTGCCCTAACTTGTATGAAATTTGAAGAATTACTGAGTACTACTTCTGAAAAAAAATAAGAAACATCTGAAGTGTTTTCCCAAATGGTTGAAAAAGTATTGATCGAAAAAAAAGACAAAAAAATTTTTGGTTGAAAAGTATATTTTATTCTAAAAACTATCAAAAACAGGTGATTTAATTCTATAAAAAAGTTAAAATAAATCCAAGACATTTGACTGTTAAAACCTCCATATAAACATTTTGAACATTGAATAAATCGACAAATTTTTAAATCCTTTTAAAATTGATAAATTTGTATCAAAGTATTTAAATTTATTCAATATTTTTAATTTTTTTATTCAAATTTTTTAGTTTTGTTATTCAAATTTTTTAATTTTTTTATTCAAAATTTTTGTTCTTTTTTTTAGTTTTCAAAATGTTTAAATTTTTCAAAATTTTTTATTATTTTTGAATTAATGTTTTTTTTTACATCTTTCCTTTTTCTTTTCAACATTTTTCAATTTTTCAAAATTTTTAAATATTTTTAAATTACATTTTTTTAACATTTTTCCAAGATTTTTCCAGTTTGTTTTCAAAATTTTTCAATTCTTTCAATTTTTAAAAACTTTTAAATATTTTTAAACTTTTCAA
The DNA here is from genome assembly GCF_028408465.1 of Anastrepha ludens. Lineage (NCBI taxonomy): Eukaryota > Metazoa > Arthropoda > Insecta > Diptera > Tephritidae > Anastrepha > Anastrepha ludens. Next base: position 18,875,920 of record NC_071500.1, read on the forward strand.
TTTTTGCAAATTTCTTCAAATATGTCAACAAAATTTTCAATTCAAATTGAATTAAGATCTCTTTTCAAATTTTTTTTAGTTTTCATTAAGATTTTTCTCGTTTTTCAAAATTTTAAACATTTTTAAGTTTTTTAAAAATTTGTTAATTTTTTCAAAGTTTAAAAACTTTATTCAATTTATTTTGAAAATTTAAAATTATAATTTGTAAACTCTTTCAAAATATATAACTTTTCAAATTTTTTTAGATATTAAATTTAAAAAATTGTTTTTGTTCCAAGCTTTTTAAAAAAATTTTGAAAATTATTCAATTCTTTCAAAATATTTGAATTTCAATGAAATTTGTTTGTTTTCTTATTTGAGATATTTTTCAAAATTTTTAAATTTTTTCAATATGTAAATATTTAAACAAATTTTGAATTTGTTAATTTTGTTTCTAAAATTTTGAAATAGTATTTTTTGAAATTTTAAGTTTTCTTCCAAATTTTTCACCTTTTTTTTAATTTCTAAATTTTTCAAAACTTTTAAATTTTTTTTAAATTTTGAAATAATTTTGTTTTAAATTATCAAATTTTTTCAAAATTACAAAAATTGTTCAGAGTTATTAAATTTTTTCAAAATTATTAAATTTTTTCAAACTTATAAATTTTTTTTCAAAATTATTAAATTTTTTCAAAATTATTAAATTTTTCGAAAAAAGTCAAAATTTTTTCAAAATTTTTTAAATTTTTTCAAATTTTTTTAAATTTTTTCAAAATTTTTTAAATTTTTTCAAATTTTTAAATATTTTTCCAAAATTTTAAATTTTTTCAAAGTTTTTTAATTTTTGCAAATATTTTTTTTTAAACATTTTTTTTTTTTTGTTGCCAACCATTCCCACAATTATTATAAATTTTTTTGATTATTATAAATTGTTTAATTTTAATTTATTTTGTTTTATTTAATTTTTTTTTTTAATTTAAATTTTTTTTTTAATTTTTATTTTTATTTTGTTTTATTTATTTATTTTTTTTTTAAGTAGTTCTATTCGTATTTTTTAAATTTTTTCCAATTTTTTTTTTAATTAAATTACATTTTTTTTAATTTTAATAATTTTTTTTTTATTCTTTCAAAATCTTTCTTTAAATGCATTTTAGTTTCTTCAGTTTACTTTTTATTATACTCAAGCCTGATCTAATTTCCAGCAAATTCAAGTCCCTGTCCATGTCGCTTTTTATTCTCTCACATTCCTTATGCCCAACGCAAATATTTTTTGTTAATATTTTCAATGTACAGATACGAGGGTAGGGTAGGGAGCACTACACAGAGCTAGACACAAAGGCCCTTTAGGCTCTGCTTTGAGGTATAGTTTTAGTTAGAAAAAGTTTTTTGCGGTAATTCTGGATATGATTTTAGCTGGAATTTCGTCGCCTAATCAAAGCTTAAATTTAATGTTGCTTTAGTTCGCTATTTTGTTGCAACGCTTGCCAACATTTTTACTTTTTCAGTTCGAGTTTTATAATTTGATCTTGAATTTAAAGCAAACTTTCAAATGGACGTAAATCTTAAATTTCTATGCCCTTTGCTAAAACTCTCTATTTTCATAATAGCTAAAGCTATCTGATTGAAGTCAGATTGAATGAAGGAAAACGTCTAAATTCCCCACGCACTCGTAAACTAAATATTGCCTCCAGCTCTTATCGGTTGATTGCCTTTTGAACAACACCCATTCTGCTGGAGTTATCCATCACGAAACGGTTAATTTTTGGTCAATGAGGTTGCATTTTGCCGGCAGTATATCCATTGTGCGCATACTAGCCTCCCAGGCTTGTATGGATGTTACTTGCATTCATTTATATACATACCTACATAAATACACTTGTGTATGTGAGTGCTAATGTTACTGTGTATATGTATATGTGTACTCATATTTGAGTAACCAGTAAGCAAACGATTGCTTTGAAATTAATAATTTCGCATGCAAGCACAAAGCGCCGGCCAAATAAATCATTTGGCACAAAAATAAATCAGTTGATGAATACCAAAATAATGCGGGTGCATTTAAAATTTTTTAAAATATACACGTAGCTTTGCAATCAACGAATGACTAAGTTGTTTTTCGTTTATTTGCCATGTTAAATGTTTTAAAATATTCCACACAATTTTTCGCTCCACTCTGCGTAGGCGTTACTGAAAGGCATTGCTTGTACATTAATTACAAGCTTTTGGCTGTAAAAACATACGCACATACACATATATGCATATATGCTTTGCATAAATCTCGTTTCATATGTACCTTACAATGAAGGCTGTAACTATGCAATTCATGAACTGGTATTTGGTGGAATAAGTGGTACTAGTTTGAGAGGGGCTAGTGTTGTAAAAGTTAGAAAAGGACCAACTAGAGATGAATGTATTCAAAACATTCAATTGCATTCAAAAAAAAAAAAAAAAAAAATTAAATTAAAAAAAATTATCTCTTAGAAGTAGAGCAAAATTAAGCCGAACAATAATTCCAAAGAAAATAAATGTTTTTATATAATATTTTAATTCATACAGAAATATTTTTAAGATGTTCATTTATTAATTTTGCCTCACTGTTTCAACGAGTTACAACGAGTTAAGCAATAGAAAATTCATATGCACGTGAAATTATAGGCTTTATATAGTAATGCTGCATATTGAGTTTTTCATTTTCTAATCAATTTAATTTTTTAGAAAACTTCAAGGTAACGTCCTCTTTGCTTAAAGTGTGCTACTAGTCCAAAAAAACATACTATTCTCTCTCCTAGTTTCACACATCAAATGGTGCGTGCACACCCCATTCTATAGAAGACGAACTACGTTGTATCTTGCGAGAGCAGAGAAGCAACTTGTAGTAGCCGCAAATAGTAGCTAATGAGAGGGGTGACTGACGTACAACCCAAACATCGTACGGTTCGTCCCAGCGGCGGAAATGGCTGAGGTCGGATGAACTGGTAAGGTAAATCCGGCGTAGGGGAATCTTGATCTTTTTATAGGTGTCAATCTTGGGTTGCTACTGCTTAGTGGTAATCAAGGCCGAATTGGCTTTTCAGACTAGGCTTGGGTCCTGAATGTAGAGGCTGATGGCGGAGGAACCCATCTGGTCTCAACGGCCCGATTAAGTTGGCGCTTGGGTGCCTTGAATTGGATGCTCCATATCCAGGATAAGGGAGATAAGGTCAACAGAAAGAACAACAAATTTTAACATTAAATATTATTTTCATTCTGCACTGGCGTTTTTAACTAAAAATTGTTTTCTTGGTTTTTTTTTTAGAAAGTTGGAATGTTTTTTTCTGCATTCAATTAACTTTGTTTATTTTTCAACAGTTTTCCTTCTTATCGTTGCAAGATAAAGGTGGAAAGGCGCTTATAAGTATGTATTTGTGTTAGTTCTGTACTAAAGAAGTTTTGGGTCAAAGTAGTTTTTCTCTGGGGTTTTCCTGTAATTTTTTATCTGAGAACGACACTGCTGCAATTTTTATTTATGTTGTTATCGTTTGGCTCAGTCAGTTAAAATTTTATTGAGCATCGCTGCCCCGCTGCTTGGTAGGGCATCACCATGTCAAAAATGCGAGTTGCTAGCATTGAAAGGAAATAAAATGTGCCGCAAAATTAATCATCTAATCTTGTTTTTGAATAAGTTTTTTACTAAAAAAACAGAAATGATTTTGAGTGATAGAACTCTTTATTTTGAGTTTTAGACGCTCCATTGCTTATCTGCCTAAGTGTTAAATATGGTGGACGTACAACGCAATTTGCAAACTTGTAAATCTTCGGATAGGATGATTAATTTTGTGCCACCTTGTAAAATACGGACTGCTTGCAGTTCAGCTGTACAGTAAGGTGGGAATAAAGTAGTTCAGTACTGCGTTTGACTGTTAGGGTATATATGTACCTGCGTACATACAATTACATACATACATATTAGTTCTAGTGTGACATTTTAGACTTTTCATTTGTCAATCCATCAGTCTAACGCTTTAGTGGAGATACTTTTCACTTTCAGTTTTTCATTCGTTGAGTGATTTCACTCGCCTTTTGTGTTTTGCTCTTTCAAGGTAAGGCATTCACATTTTTAACCTGATTATTGCTACTTTGTGCCATCCTTCCGCCAACTCGCTCGCGCTAATTACACAGGCCTGCGAAATTTAACTTTTTTCAGTTTCTAGAATGGCTGTACTTGTTTCTTGTAGTTTTTTATGCGCTGAAAACGAATCTGACCTTCAAAATGCTCCATCACGTCAGGATTTTTGGTAAATGAAGCCTAAAAGGTCAAAAAATGGCCATTTTAGCCATTTTTGATAATTTTTTTTGGGATAGAAAATTTTTTTTTCAATTTTCGACGAAAAGGTCGCATAGTACAATACAACTCTTTAGCTTTAAAACCCATTTTTTTAAATTATTGTACGATTTTTAAAAAAAAAGTTATGACATTTTGAAATTAACAGTTTCAGTTACGTATACGTTGGGTATAACGTCTATTGGCGTAACTGAAACTGTTAATTTCAAAATGTCATAACTTTTTTTTAAAAAATCGTACAATAATTTAAAAAAATGGGTTTTAAAGCTAAAGAGTTGTACTATGCGACCTTTTCGTCGAAAATTGAAAAAAAAAATTTCTATCCCAAAAAAAATTATCAAAAATGGCTAAAATGGCCATTTTTTGACATTTTAGGCTTAATTTACCAAAAATCCTGACGTGATGGAGCATTTTGAAGGTCAGATTCGTTTTCAGCGCATAAAAAACTACAAGAAACAAGTACAGCCATTCTAGAAACTCACCCTCGCAGGACTGTGTTATGTTTGCGCCGTATAGACGTAGAGTTTTAGGTACGTGATAAATTTTCCGTTGTGACATTGTAGGCTGATGACAATATTTTTATGCTCTTAGACAAATTAAAGAAAAGATACATCAAAATAAAAAAAAAAAATTAAAAAAAAATTTAAAAAAAAAAAAAAAAAAATGCGAACAAAACTTAAATTATATTAAATTGGAAAATTATAAAAACGTTAGAGCAATGCTAGTTGGTGTTGTTGTTTTACCTAATGGTTAAGGTAAGCTCAAGACGTTGAGAAAGTATACCAAAGTTAATTTGTAAGCACAAAAAAAATGCAAAAAGAAAAAAACAACCCCAGCTCACAAGGAACAGCGCCAAGCAAATAAGCGAAACGAATTAAGCAACCAAAAACCAAAAACAAAAATCCACGAAAAATTAATAAAAATTGTGAAAATGTATAAATTATTCAGGCAAAAAATGTCATTTTATGTTAATAAAGTATCTACTTTGCTGCTGCCTGTGCTACCTTTGCTGCTTCGTTGTTGATCTTAATGGCTTTGCGTTGAGGCAATACATGGCGTATACTCAACAGCTCAATATATTTAGTACAGTACATAAATACGCACATCAATACACTCACATACGTACATCTGGCTAGAGCAAGCATAAACATCACGCTCTTACCGGCCGGCCGGCACATTTTTGTTGGTGTATTTAAAAATATTGAAAATGTCAGAGACTTGTGTACACGTGTGTGTATGTGTGTGCGCTGTGTGCTGTGTTAGTAGCCACTGGACTACCTTGGTACGCGCTACAACAACTACACCTTATGAAGAAAAACCACTTCATACTCGCTGCTCTCTTTTATCAGTTGCTTAGCCGAAAGCGCTAAGTTGTTTGGATCTCTCTGAAATGGCGGTTGCGTGGGCGTGAATTTATGTTATGGGTTTATCTTAATGTTTTCGCTTTCAAGGTTAAATTTTTGTCTGAAAAGTCAAAATTAAGAAATTTGCCTTCAACTAGTTTTTGTATTGCAACAAATTGTCACTATGAATATTAAGAATGATTCAAAAGTAGACAAATTGAATACAGCACGTAATCATGACGTGAAGATGTAGGACGAAGTATCAACTATTTTGCCGAGAGAAAAGGAGAGCTTCTGTTTTGCTTCAAATCACATGCAAATGAATGTTTGATATAAAGGGTGGTTAAATTTCAAGGACCGATGTTGAGTGTGAACCACACCTAAACATCAACGACACCGTCGGATTTCTTTCTTTGGGGTTATTTGAAAGAAAAGGACTACGTCGATAAGTCAGCAATAATTCAAGAGCTAAAGGATGAGATAATTTGGAAATCAACGGCATAGAACCTCAATTATGCCTCAGCGTCATCGAAAATGTTGACCATCGGATGGAGGTGTGCCGCCGAGGCCGCGGCAGCCATTTTGTTCTATACGTGGTTGAGCTATACCAATATTATCATAATAAAGAGAAATGACAATAATTTCCTAAAAAAATTGTATTTTATTCAAAATCAACACCGGCCGTTGAAACTTAACCACCCTTTACATATTTCGATAAGCTGAATTGTAGAATGTTATGATACAAACCCGCTCATGCCTCAATTGCTTTGCTTGGCATAGCTAAAAATACTTACTAGTTTGAAAATAATTGCAAAACAGTTTCCATACAAAAAAAAAAATGGTTTAATGATGTAAACTTGGAAATATTACTTAGTGGAAAATAGTAAATTCAAGCATTAATTTTTCAAGCAGCCATTCTGAGCTGTCAGAGCTTGGTTTAAATTATGCTGATGATTTTTATACCCTTTAATTAAAAACAGAAAAAAATCAGACCCTTGAACTAACATTTAAGAACAAGCGGACAGCAAGAAAACTAGAATGAAATGAATCAAAATGAATGAAGAAATGAATTCATTTTTAAGGGGGAAGTCTACTGTGACAAGGGAAAAAACAGGCTTATTTTCCGGATTTTATTTCTAACAAAATATTGCTCGTACATAAAATCTATTTAAACTCTTATCTTTATTATATATTTAAGTTTTTGAAAAAAAAATTTAAAGTCAAAATATTCAAAATGGCCGCTGTGGCACTTCTGCAAGCGCAGGTCCGCTTTTCTTAGGTGCCTAAACGGTGTACATGAAATCTTACGTTTCGGTGATCTAAAACAAAAAAACAAAATATTGTTATCATATACATAGTATTGACTCTCGTCTGACGTAGGATTATGTCGATAAAAAATTTTGGCGTTGAAAAAAAATTCTTGAAATTTTTTTCTTTTTTTTTGCCTAAAATTGATGTTACTATTGTTTATAACAATTTAACAAATAACGATATCAAAAAAATCCTATGTCAGACGAGAGACACTATTACAGAGAATATATAATTAAATTTTTAAGCTGATTCATTTATCAGAACTCGAGATATCGTGTACACCGTATACAAAAACTTAGTTTCGAGAAAAATGCGTTTAAAGTTTCAGTATAGCAGGTACGCGCTTTGGAGCGCTTCGGGAAAAGGTCGAAATTTCAACGAAGAAAAATTTAGCCAGCTGTAACACATATTGTACCTTATTTAAGAGGGTTCAAAGTATTTTTTAAGCTAATAAAAAAAAAATCGATTTTTTGAAAAATTCACAGTAGACTTCCCCCTTAAAATCGAGATTACATTTTGGACAATATCTCATATAATCAAATTAATCAAAAAATATTTTTTATCATTTTTTTTATTTCTGGCAACAGATGGAAGCCGCTAGGGGCCAAATCTGGTGAATGGTGGTAAATGCTCCAACAAGTCGTATTTTGATTCATGGATTTTAGCCATTGTTCAAATGCGCTCTTGTGACGCGGTGCATTGCCCTGATGAAAAAGAGTATTTTTCTTTTGCAAACTGGGTGTTTTTCATGCATTTTTTTGTTCATCTGGTGTAAAAGGTTGTATGCATTAATATTCAGAATTTATTGTTTTGCCCGTTTGCAAGTAATCCACAAACGAAATTCCTTTCGCATCCTAAAAAACTGATGCTAACATCTTCTCAGTCGTCATCTGCACAGGAACTCATTTCAGAGCCGAAGCACCAGATTCACACCACTCTTTAGCCTCTAGTTTTGATTTAGGATCTTGGCGCTAAATCCAAGGCCCATCGACGCACAAAATTCACTTTATCTTTTCGAAAATGCTCTAAATGTTGCTGAGAAAGTCGCATTCGAATGTGTTTTTATTCCATTGTCAGCGAATGCGGCACCCATTGGGCATACAGCTTTCTGGAACCCAATACTTCAGTCGAAATATTGCTTACACTGCACAATCAGATACCTAGGGCTTCTATTAAATCTCTTTCAGTAGCTGGACGATTCCGACGTTCCAATACGATATCCTGTATTTTTTCCACGTTGTTTCTGTGTTTGGACGTCCTTGACGTGGATCGTCTTCATGGCTTGTACGACTAGGTTTTTGAACAACCTAGTATGTCGGTATATCAAATTGCAATCATATAAAATTTGCTCCTCTGAGTTAAATGCTATTCCCAATATGGGCTTTTATTTGCTCCGAAATTTCTGTAATTTTTGCAAATGGCGTTGTTGTATGTTCATTATATCAATCATGCTAGACAGTTTTAGACATTGAGATAAGCAGTCGAGCGCTTAAAGGCCAAAATAAAGATCTCCAATTATTCAAAGTAATTTTCTACTATTTAGTAAAACAGTTATTCAAAATAAGATGATTAATTTTGCGCTCCCTTGTGTTCAGCAGTTTTGTTCTAAACGCTTCAGAAGAGATTGTGAATCCCGCGAGGATGCCGAACGTAGTGGCATCGTAGCCCGTCGATATCGAAAACTGACGAAAACATAAATAAAGTGAAGGATTACCAATCAGAGAGCTGACAGAGGACTTGAGTATTGCTTATGGATCCAGTCAGAACATTGTAGGTAAACATGAACGGGATCGCGCTGATATAGCTAAATACAAAATTTCCAAGGCTGAATCCGACACAACATTCATCGAACGCATCATTACTGGAGACGAGACGTGAGTTTATGAGTACGACAACCACTTCGGCGTTTTAACAGCCGAAAGGTAGTAATGGAAAAATCGAAGACGGCTCTGATGGCTATATCGAAAATAGAGTTCCAGAAATGTTTCGAGAGTTAGATCCAACGTTGGCATAAGTGCATTTCAATTGGGAAGTACTTTGAAATTTTTCGAAAATTAAAAAAAAAAAAAAAAAAAAATTATTAAGGGTGAAACCTTGTTTTATATGGTTTTGATGGTAGAATGAACTGTAGTTCTATAAAAAAGTGTTACAAATAAATTAAAAAAAGTTAAAATAAGATAAAACAAAATATAATTTTCCAAACAATACAATATTAGTTAGGGAAAAAGAAATTCATAATTTTTATTTATTTTTTTTTTTTTTTTTACCGACATTTTCGTTATCATCATACCGTCAAGAAAGGAGTGGCAGACACCAAGGCCATGGAGAAGGGGGGAATTGAATTTTTATACAGATGGTTCCAAGCTAGACGATAAAGTTGGCTATGGAGTATTTTCGAAAGAATTAGGACTGGAATTATCCCTTCGACTACCAGACTACTGCAGCGCCTATCAGGTAGAGGTTCTAGCTATAAAAGAAGTGGCTACATATCTAAACAAGCTTGCCGTAACAAAAACTACTATAAATATCTTCTCGGATAGCCAAGCGGCCATCAAATCAATGGATGCGGTTACACTCAGATCGAAGGTTGCACAAGAATGCCGGGTAGAACTAATGATATTAGTGTTGTATTCAAGGCAAGCCTTATTTGGGTACCGGGGCACAGGAAGCTGTAAAGCTGATGAGCTAGCCAGAAAAGGTACTGCTCTTCAACTGCTCAGCGATAAAAATACCATTGGAATACCCATGGCCATAAGTAAACTAATAATAAAAAACAACATTATCCAAGAGGCCAATAGGTCATGGGAAGATAAAGATACATGTATAACAGCTAGGCTACTATGACCGCAAATTAACAAGAAAAGGAGAAAGGAATTGCTTAGTCTCTCAGGAGACAATATCAAGGTCATGGCTTGTGTCACCGGCCACTGGCTAATTGGCAGGAGTTTTCTCCCATGAATATTGCAGAAGTTGTAGATGTGACGAAGAGGAAGAAACAGTTGAGCAGTTCCTTTGCAATTGTCCAGCCTTAGCTAAAATCAGAGCAGGTTGTTTAGGTAAATACTTTTTTAATTCTCTTACAGAGCTGTCTGGCGTGGGGTTGGGATCACTTCTACGGTTCATAAGAGCCACAAAATGCTTCCACGAAGGAAGGTAAATGGGGTTCCCGTGCAGCACAGTGGTATCACAACGGACCTGTAAGGTCTAAGTGAGTTGGTCGTGCAGACCGACTACCACCATAACCTAACCTAAACTTCGTTAGCATCAAAAATGCCTGAACGGAATCGACGAAACCAAAATTGCACGTACATAATTAGCTGATACAGGTCGGCATCATAAACATCATTCAGAATTTTAGCGGCCTGGCTTACATTTTCGCCTTTATTAAAAAAAAAAAAACTGTAAAATGTACAAAACTTTCTCTTTTCTGACTTCCATTGAGAACACCCTGTAACTCACAACTGAATGGAACAAACAAAAAATAGCAAAATATTGTTTTTAATGTGTGTCAAGGAATCATCGGGGAACATAAACTTTACATTTTTTGATTAATATTTTGCGAGATATGGATCACTACAGCCTTCTACCGAGAAAATAATGGATTTTCTTTTCCCGAACCTAATAAATACATGAATTTTTCAGAAAAAATTGCATTGGTAGCATTGCAGCCATGAATTGGTTGCCATGTGGTGACGCTCGTTAAAAGCCGACATCTTCAAAAAAAAAAAGAAAAAAATTGCCATACAAACCCAAAAAACAATACAAATCAAAAGGAATGCAATAAAAATACATCCTCTTATTCAAAATTTTATTTATACGATTGTCGCGCAAAAATAGACGTAAATGCTATGCAAATTTCAGAACATTGTTGTTGTTGTTGGCATTTGATTTTCTCTTGATAGCTATTCTTGCATTATTTGCTAGCAAGCTAAAATCCCGAAATTAATTTATTGAATCAATTTCCTCGACCATAAAATAGAATTGTTGGAGGAGGGAGGGAGGTAGGAGCGAGGAATGCAAACAGCAAGAAGAGTGAATTGCACAGGTATTGCTAATAAATACTGACGTGTGTTAGTTAGGTCATACACACATACATATATATATATATGTATGTGGTTGTGTCTTGGTGAGTGTGCGCTTACGGTTACGTGCGGTGAGTGATGTCGTCTTGATTAGTGGTCATTTGGCGAAACTGTTGCAGGCAAGTTCATTGGACTCTCAAGGTTTGCTCACTCACATCTAATTAATATGCGCACACTTTTCACTGACATTAGCCTGCCATGTCATGCGCTCCCCCTCAACTCATTCCACATTGCTGGCGAGCATTTAATGTGCGTTGCATTTATTGCTGTGGCTACACCTTTTGATTTGAATTAGTCTTTGCTAATGATCAAATGGAGAAAATTAAACAAATTCATAAGAGAAATATGTGGCTGCAATTTAAATGAAAAATGTCCAAAAGCAATGCTGCGGAATATAATACATTTGGTTTTATGATTTGGAAAATGTGTGGCATGTATTTGCTCGCTATATTTAACTCATATTGTTTATGCATGAATTTTTCCTTAGCTTTCACTGCTAAAAATGGTGCACTTCTATGTTGCTGGCACAATCGCAGCCACAGACACTGCCGCAGCCATAGCCACCGCCATCGGGGTACTTCAACTGAAATTGAAATATTCAAGGAGAAAAAACCAACAACAATTACGCATATTAATTTTTTCATTCACAAATGCTGCTTAACGGTGTGTTGCAGTAAATTGACTCTTCATCAGCGCCAGCGGTAATGCAATTCGCGGAAAAGGTGTTTATCAGCAGCAGCGCATCTGTCGTGGCCGGCGTCCGCATTCTCGCCCAATCCAATTAATTGCCAAGTGAATTTACGTTTGTACGATATTTATCTAGCAGGCATGCATGCGGGTGGGCGAGCAATCGACGAGCAGGCGGCTATCGAGCGGTTGGCCGCAACAGTTGTTGCTGCGACTGCTGCTGCTACTGATGTCGTCATTGGTATCGTTTGTAGTGCAGTGCTCGTAGCGCCCATCAGAAATGGCAATTTACAATATTTTCGCGCTTATTTAAATTTTCCGCTTCTGACAGCAATAACTACAACAACACCTTGCATGAAAGTTCAAAGTTTTTTCGTACGTGAAAAATTCGCATATTTTTGCCATCAAAATGCACAAAATTATTTGAAATGGTGCACGTTTTTGTGTCGTTGTGGCGCGCAGCTCGTTAGTGTCGCTCCGCCTGCATGCCGCTCAACCTGGCAACACGACCGGTGATATGATGGACCATTTGGTGGTGTTGCTGTTGCCGTTGCCGTTGCCGCTGATGCTTTGCGAGTGGGTAATTGCCACACAGATGTTGAAACAGTGCGGTGTAATGCAATCATCGCATCGTTCGCCAAAGCGTTAAATAAATAATTGAAAATCATCCCATATTTTGTCGGCCTCTTTACACGCTTCCAATTGTCGTGCGATGGTTGTTAGAAAAGTGCGAAAACAATTCAATTCAATAATTCTATTTCTTTGAATATAAGTCCAAATTTTGCACAAAATATAGAAACATTGGGATTTGATTTACCTAACAATGCGCTGAGTGTTAATCACTACTTTGGTGGCATCATTTCTTCTGCATCGGTAGGTAGGTTGGTCAAATGGTTAAAGTACCAGACTGGCACTCCCCAAGTAACACTAAACCGCCGTTTCGATACCATTTTGAGACCTCCAACGGGCAGACAACTACAGCCAACCATAACTGTTGATGTAACGGAAAATGCTGATGGGATTTAGGTTGTAGCATTGCTCCAAGCTGTGGAAGAAAGGAACACCCAGTGACCTTCATTGTCTGGTTGCCAAACCAGGACATTTATAAATGAAGTGCTCTGCACTATCCTTCTCTGAAAGGTCCACGCAGCTTCTGAAATGGGAATTAAATTGTAAGCGTAGCTTTTCTGCTTGTGTGCCGATCGTCCAATGACTGGTAAACACAGTTACGAGTTTAGAAATGAATGGCGTGGAGTCCACCGGTCTTTGCGCGCCCTGTCTATATTATATCGAGGCCATAGGGTTTTGAAATATCTCATAAAGAAATGGAGCTCCATCTGATCTGAGTTTTCCTGAAAAATAAGTTGTGCAATTCCCCTTTAGCAACAGTCAGGGGATGACCGAGTGGTAGACCGATTCCGTCGACCCCTTCCTGGTAAGCTCATCTGCAATTTCATTTCCCTCCATGTTCCTTCGTCCTGGAATCTAGATCAGAGAAATGTTACCTACGCACAAAAGAGATTTGCTCTTCTCCTTACAGGAGTTGACCAGTTTAGATTTGCACCATGGCGTCGTCGGAGCTTGACTATCGGAGAATCTTCCGCACTCCGTAAGTATCCTGCACAACTTATGTAAGTGACCAAACATGCATTAAATCCATAGTAAGATCTTAACTGGCATTTCGGAGTTTTCCAGACCGCTCGGCAATACTACAATTGCCTTTACAACGACCACGGCCCGCCTACCCTCAAGGGAAGAGTGGGAATGAAACGATGTAAGAAAGGCGATTCCATGCGTATACAAAAGGCTCATGGCGTGAAGCAAGGTGGGCGGAGGTGTATAAGTATATTCCGAAAATTTGGTGATATCCTTTACTTTTCGGCTTCCCGACTACTGCATTGTTTTTGCAACCTACAAGGTAGCCACGAAATACACACAACGAGATGCCTGAGTCATTTCACCCAGACAACGCACAGAATCTCTGCTAAACCAAAATAAGCACGATCTTAGTACACTGAATTCCGTTACAACGAGGCACTTTATTATAGGCAGACGCGCCCAGAGGTTGGGTGTGCAAATACGTGATTTGTACAAAATCTATCTAAATGAGGAAGGGCAAGAGACAATCTCGCCCTTTTCATGCCATTGTCCTGCTCTATCCAGACTTAGATTCACCCTTTTGAGTAGACAATTTTTTAATGAGTTGGAAGATCTCAGTGATAGGTTCTCACTGGTTTTGGCTTCACACGCTTCCATTGCGTTGAGCCTGAGCCCATTGTGGACAACCGCTATAATCTAACCTAAGTGTTTTGCCCTAAGCGTGTATGAGATACCTTTAAATAACAACTTTCTAAAACGACTGAGTGAGTTGTACCCGGTTTTTCGTTCGGAAACTCAGATTTCTACAGTATTTGTATGATCTACGCTGAAACTAAAGCAGCTAAATTCGTAGTCATTTCTAGCTTTCGTGCGAGAGTCTTTATTCACAGACAGGCGTCCATTAAGTCAGTATCGGTTAGAATGGCTGGCCTAGTCAGAATAGATCAGCTCACGAGTCACTAAACCGCCTATTTAATTGAAATGGAATTATTCTAATAGAACGCCCCGTAAAGATTTAGTTAGATTAGATAACAGAATTTTACGTAATTCCTTAAATTAAAAAAATAAAAATAAAATATATATATATAGGGGAAAATGGGGAGTTGTGAGACACAGGGAGTTGTGAGACATTGTTACCTTTCGGCATTATTCATTTGTTTACATTCGATTTTAAGTGTCAACAAGTGTTCTCGATGCGATCTCACTTTTCAGCTAGCATTGGTCATATTTACACGCATTCGACGCGTCTCTCCAGTTACTGTGTTTTGGAATTTCTCGGTAAGTTTTTTTCATCATTTGATTTGCGATACATTCGATCAGTTGTTGAAGCAAATTGCAAATGTTAATATATACAAGTTATTAATTGTCCTATTAGCTTTGAATTTACACATTCACTTGGGCATGAACGTTCGATGTGTTTATGACTACGCGGCCATTTATAAAAAAACGATTTGGGGAGTTGTAAGACAACAAATGTGGGGAGTTGTGAGACACCATTTTTTTCGACGTTTTAACGCATCTTTCATAAGTACCTCGCAATATTCATGCGTTGTTTGTATATATATCATGAAATTTTTGGTTAAATTTGAGTTTTTATTGTTTTAAGTTAAGCAGAAACAACTCCATTCATTGCAATGTATGCGATCGAGCTGTGCACCTAAAGTGCGCCAATTTACGAACTGGTTATTATACATGTTCTCACTGCGAATCATCAGATTGATGGCATTGCATTTTTTATACACTTTTTTATAACAATTGTCTTTTCTTTTTTATTTTTCATCTTAATAAAGAACTAACAACTAAAATAAGTCATTTTCATTGATTTAAACCATGGTGTCTCACAACTCCCCACATTTTTGTATTTTGTATTATATTTTATATGATTATATACAATTTTAATTTTAAGGAAAATTGTAGTTTTGTTAAATAGGCCATACCAATAGCTTCCAGTATTCATTGACTAAAGATTCCATCGTTGACATATGCAGAATATTAAGATTTTGAGTCCAAAAACAAAACCCGTCTCAAAACTCCCCATTCTCCCTTAATAATTGCGATTCAGTTGGTTCTTAAGCACTTGCTTTTTTGGCTGTACCGCAAACCAAATATCTGATATGCTAATTAAAGTTTCTATCCCACTATGCTGGATAGTGTTATTGATTTGTTAATTTTCACATTTGACCTTTGTATGCGACAGCATTAGGGTGGTCAGCATTTTTTGCCCAGAATTGTTTAAATATTTACAAAAATTTATACAAAATTGATGGGCTATCAACTAAAAGAAATATTCGAAATAAGATTAAATATAACTTTTGATTTTAATTATACTTTTGTCTGTTTGTTTGGTCTGTTTGTTAACTTTATTCTGCTTGATTTTTAATTTTGAAGGCTTTTCGATTAATCTTAGTTTAATTTAAATTATATGAATTTTATAACGGCATTAAAGTCTATAGTACAGACTTTAAAGCACCTTTAAAAGAAGATTTGAATTGGTACAGGGTAGTGCAAAATTAATCACCCGCTTGGAAGATGTACATGATGATGTGATGAGTGGAGTCGTACGTCAATCCTATAATCCTATTTGATACTGAGATAGACAGATAGCCGACCAAATTCGCGTAAGCGGTTATCGCGCCAAACAATAAGAAGAAGATATACAGCTGCCGAACACAAACAGAGCGGAAAACAACGGAAATAAGAAAACAAACAAAAGATATGGAACCTGCGAAGACCAAATTTCATCACTAAAAATATTTTTTTTATTTAGTAAAAAAGTTGTTTAAAAGCAAAATTGGATGATTAATTTTGCGCCACTTCGTATAAAGATTAAAAATCTAAGAGCATTTTGGTTAAAGAATAATTAGAGAAATGCAAAATCGATACAAATGAAGATTTTCCAAACAAATTTTTTTATTTAATTTTTTTTTCATAAAATTTTAATATAATCCTTTAAGAATATGTCAAAAAAGTTTTAGAACGTAAATTTAGGTATTTCTTATATTATAGATCGTCAGCCGTGACGACTCTATTCTTTGCGTTCCAGCGCTGGGAGAAGTATAGTTACGTTGTATTCAAATTTTAGACGCGTTTTTCTCAAAACTATATTTTTCTCAAAACTATATTTTTCTCAAAACTATATTTTTCTCAAAACTATATTTTTCGATCTCCCTGAAATTTTGCACACATTTTTTTATGATATTTCTTTCTATGTGAATTTACAAGTTTTCGAAAATTTTTAGAAAAAATATTTTTTTCGAAGCAAAAATAGTAGGAAAATTCGCCCCAAATTTCATTTTTTTTCAAGCATTTTATTGCGCGAATTTTTTTTTCATTTTTGTTTAATTCATGTAGAAATTATGGCATTAATAACCAAAAAAATTTTTTGGTTTTTTGTATTCAGATCACTGACGCCGATGCTACAATGCGCGCCGATTGAGAAGCCCCGCTGCGACTTTCCTGGAAGAATTGAGTGTACATCCGCCATTTTAAATGATTAACACAAAAAAAAAAAATTATATTATTTTAATGTATAAATAAACTGTATGCCAATTGTGAAGAAATAATATTGACTTCTTCATTTTAAATAATTTTAATGATGACCGTTATATGTCCCCTTAAGCTCGCCGAAATGCTCTGTGGCACACCTTCCATACAATATTTATAATTTTAAATATTATCTTTTTTTTACACATGCACCTCTTGCCAGTAAACTTCAATTTGTTGATTGAAAAACCATTCCATTCGTTTTGTTTGTTTCTTATGGTTGATAAGTATTAAAATAATTTGTGTAGCTCAAATCATAAGCTTTAGTATTTTATATATCTCCTCGGGCTGTTGCAATGGTTGTAAATCCGTCCGTTATGATGGCCGTACAGAATGGCACTATTATACATATACACCCGAAGGCACATGTCAAACACTCAAACACCTGATAGCATTTATTTAATATTATGAAAGGCATTTGTTTCTGTAAGAAACGGAAGGAATTTGATGGAAAAGTTGAATTTAATAACTAAATGTTCATCATACGCCCAGTCAGATCAATTATGAAATTTTCTACATTAGCATATTTTCGGGTCATACACAAATTATTTTACTAGGAAGCCACACGATTTTGTAGCCTTGTATACACCCTTAAGGAAGTGTCACTTTATTTATTGCATTCATTAATCTTTTCGATACGGTCACGAAGGTCCCTTTAAAAATGTAAAGATGCAGATTTACTATATTTACATTTAACTATGGGAAACATTTCGCATATGCAAAAGTATAATGAACGATTTGATAGCTTTAATACCAGTTGTTAACTTAAACTTCAATTGAAAGTCAGAGGTTGAATCGAAACGTTGGTGGAGAAGTCTTCTATGAGAGGAGCCGCACTAAGCTTGACTTTGGCTTTCTACATCACTACAGAGTTTTCCAAATGGTGTTAGCTACTGGTGGAGTGAGTATTTTGTGCCAGTTTAAGGCGACTCAAAATTTACGTTTCTTAGTGATTTGTTGTTTTTTTTTTGTTGACGGTGCCATGCAGTTTTTTCTATACAACGAATGCTCGAAATTTTATTGTGTATAGAGAAAAATAATTATCTAAAACGCAATTTTTAAACGACTTCAAACAAATATCCACCTTATTATGTTTAAATTCAATGGTTTATTAACTGGCTGTTTAAATTTTTATCGAAATTCTGATAGAAAATTTTGAAATTTTCATACATTTGTTTTTAATATTTCACAATTTTTTTAAATTTTGTGGAAAGTCTAATGTTTCGAGTTATGTTCTAGTATGAAATATATCTTTATAAAAAAAAACTTAATAAAAATTTGTAAAACTGTTGTCCCGATGCCTTTGAATGCTGGCCGCTGTTCACTAAGCAGAAGCAAAGGATCCATGTGGCGAAGGTAAGAATGCTGCCTAGGGCTTTGGGCATACCACAACTAGACAAAATAAGCAGTAAGCAGATCAGAGGTAGCTCGAATAACTGAGAAATTGAGGGAAAATCGCTTGCGCTGGTTTGTGCACATCGTGAGAAGTCCAAATCAGCATACAACAAATAAATTGGTAATTCAGCCGCTTCCATCAATAGGGTGTGGTAGATCCTTTATATCCTGGCTAAACACGATCAAAATTATATGCAACGTAACGATGGGTCTATCTGGGAGAGTTTAATCTGCAGATTGCGTACGAGGAGGGCCGACCACAACTAAGGGATCATGACGAGAAAGAAGTAGAAAAAGTTCCCTCTCTTTGCTGAAAATATAGCTTACTTTTTTCATTTCACAGCGTCGCCGATATTTATTACAGCTACAGGCTGTTATAGCTACAAAATATTATTTTTACAATTTTTCAATATTTTTTCAGTATAAGCAACGTCCCTTTGTTCCTCCCTGGGATCACAGTGAATAATAATAATAAAAAAATCACTGATCTTTTTCTTCTTTATTAACGCTTGTAGTAGCGGCGACTTCCGCTGGTGGAGGCACTAGCGTATCTAAGTGCAACAACTGAAAGAGTGACTATGAAAAGTTATTGACCCAATAACTACTTAAGTGATTTTGGTTGATTTTAGCAAAGCGCGCTTTCTTTCTCGTGCTAATTGGCGAGCCAAGGCGAAGTCAAGATATTTTTCACAAGCACCGCTGATGTCTTTACTTCTTCTTCTATAGTTTAACAAAGCGCGCTAGTTGTTTTTTTCTCGTGATAACCGGCGCCAGTTGGGCACATTCAGAGAAACCAAATCATTCACCGCCTGATCTTTCCAACGTAGAGCAGGTCTTCTTCTGCTCCTCTTCTTTTGCTACCACCAGCTGGTACCGCATCGCATACTCTTAGAGCCGAAGCGTTTGTATCCATTCGGACGACTTGAGCTAGTCAACGAAGCCAATGGATCTTTATTCGCTGCGCTATGATCATGCCGCCGTAAAAGCTTATACAGTTATATGTTCTTCAATTCTGACCACAATCTGTAGTACAATGTATTCAGATCTGGACTTCCAGACGGGCAATCTTCTAAGGATATCAATCCAGGAATATAATTTTTTAGCCGCTGCTGGGTGGGCTGGGTAATTTTTGCCTTATGCGCTGGAGCGGAATCTTACCGGGAGATCCAATGCTCTCCATTGAAGTGAGTGTTGCTCAACTGCTTCACCATGTCATCTAAGATATTCTCCTGGTACACTTTTGCCCCGGTCTTAACTCATTCACGCGCAGAAAGAAGAAGAGATGTAACGCATTTACAAGACACTCCCTACCAAACCATTCCAGAGGCTTAATGGTGGCCGCGCTGAACGCTAGGAGCAACATTTTTTACGCCTCCAGAAGTTTTAGCATAGATTTGGTCGTTTTACTTATTAAAACTTCTTCAACAGTGAAAATGTGCTCATCTGTGAAAAGAACGGCCATGAACCTTTGATCGCGTTGCACCGAAGTAGCTGCTTGTATCTGTCGATCCTAATTTTCTTCAAGCGACGGAAGGCTTTCATGTGAAGATCATATCTAATTAGTTTTGACATGGATCTGGTCGATACATTCATTTGCGTGGACTTGATTTTCTGCTTTCTAAGGTGATTCCTCGAATTTTTTCTCGAACGCCTGTTATTGCTGCATTGGTTTGAACCAAGTGAGGACCACCGCTTCTTTTATTGTCTGGCACTTGAAACCCTTGGGAAAAACAATTCATCGTGCGGTCAACAAACTTTCCCAATATACTAATATAAGTTCTTTCAGCAATTCGTAAATCTCACTTGCACTTTCGCCACACTTTTGTAATGCAATCACTGCAATGCGATTTCCCTTACCTCCCCAACTCCATTATTACCAAACGAAATTTGCCACGAAACTGAGTATAGTTTATGAGCAGACAATGCATACGAACAAAAGCAAAAATAACGGAACTTTGTTCTCGGCGTTTGCATTGTAAGATTTGTCACAGAATTTATGGCAAAACTAAGTATAATTTACTTTTTACTTCTTCGTAAATTCAATAATCAAATTATAATTCAGCTTAGCTGTCCATATTTTCATTTTCGCAAAAATTACACGCCGCCCTCATGCCAGAGTATAGTCAGCCACTTGTGCCCCACATTTAACCAAATAGGTAACGTACGAACAATTGTATTAACAATATTTTTCATCAAATATCTATTCCCACCTCCCATCAATGCCGATCCGGCTACATATTAAGATGTTTGCAGGTACGGCGTGCTGCTATTATCGCATTTTCTTAGGTACATACAGAGTTTTGCAATAATTTTGCGATGAGTCAAGTGCTACTCACTTATGCCCACACACAGACATAGACACATACACAAATACATGCATATTTTCCTCTGTTTCCATTATTTTTATTTTATTTTTCGCTAGACTCTATGCACATATTGACGCAAAAATATTTCATTTGTTATGATCGCAGCCACTTTAGAGTGTAATTTTTCCCCCTACATATTATTATTGTTGGTTTTAATATATTAGCTGCAGTAGTTGTTGTTGTGGTTGTTATTATTGTATTATTGTACGTTTGCCATGACTGTTGCATGAACGATAAACGGCAGCCGTGCTTGGATGCAGCGCTCGTTGCGGTTTGTGTTGTTGGAGGCGTTTGGCATTTGCTTTTGAAATTTGTGTGGTTGCTATTAAATTTTACCAATATGTGTGTGCATATGTGTGTGCGCAAATGAAAGTACTCTTTGTGCGGGTAACTCAAACCTATACATCTGCATATTCATTTCGCCATTGCAAGGCTCGTTTTTCACACACCCATTCGCCCACTGCTGCATCTGGGGCATGCTTGGCTTTCTGTTTGTGGGCACATTCATGTACCCATGTACGTGTGTATATACGTATTTGTATATGTGTATGTATGCATGTATGGATGGATGTGGCAGCTGCTTGTTTTTAAGCGTTTTGTGGATTTTTGTGTCAAGCACATCCACCAACTGGCACATAGAAACTATGCATTAAATTTGCACGTGGGTAATATACAAAAATTAAAAATAGATAAAAGTTAAATTAAAATATGAGACATTCAAAAATTATAGTTATTAGGTATTTATTTAAAAAAATATGTATTCGTCTATATACAACCTTGATCAAAAAGTTCCCGAAACAGCCGATGGGTGATTCTATAAGCCAATTGATTTGAGTTCTTTTAGTTTTATTTCAGTTAATGGAAAAACCGAAGCCGGCTCTTATGGGTATACCGAAAATAGAGTTCCAGAAATGTTTCGAGAACTTCATCAAACGTCAGCATAAGTGCGTTGCAGATGATGGAGAGTATGGGAATGAAGGCGATAATATAACTTTTGAGGAATAAAATTGTGTTTTGAATTTTCGGAGTATATTGCGGGAACTTTTTGATCAAGGTGGTTAGGTCAGAAGTTGTGAAAAAGGATTTTTACGCTAAACAAGAGAATGATCTCTGGGCCTTTTGGCGGGGACTTATTCATTGTCTATCATCCAGCTGGTGTATTGGTGCGTCTCTAAGCGATAGATAGAGAATAGTTTGTGTACCTCTAATCTTGTTAACTCATCTGTGAGCAGTGTCAATTTCGTCTTGGAACTGCATTCTTTATTTCTCAGGCTTGGTTAGATTTACTTTCTTACTGGCCAATGATACGCACTTCAGTTGGGTAAATAGTGTTGACTATCTTGTGAATCATACCAATAATACGATCAGTAGTCTACATGAATTCGTCAGACGTACACTCGATTCACGACAGACGCAACATGAAAATCATGTCAGCTGATATGAATTATGTATCCATATTTTTATGGATTCACGCTCACAGCTAAATAGGTGTAAATGCATCGAGTTATGGTCATTTTAACATACATACATATCCTATATTTATTTTCACAGTGAAGTATAAATAGGGAGCTAATTATCATAGGCGTTTGTGGTGTCTGAAAAGGTGTGGGCGCATTCGGTGTTGAATAACTCACTTGTGTAGGTTTGTTTTTGGTCAAAACTACAACTTAAAAAAAGAGCAGCCGATTGAAGTGAAAGAAGATTATAGTAGAAAACAATGGAGAAATAAATTAAATAAATAGGAAGGAAAGAAAGGGCTATATAAATCGGAATAAAATAAATGCAAGAAGGAGGAACATAACTTCAACAAATAGGAATAAAATTAAGTAAAAGACAAAAAAGAAGGAATAGCAAGTGTGAGTGAGAGAAAGGTTTAAAGATTTGGAAATATAGAAGGAGAGAAAGGTGGATGAAATAAGATGATGTGATGATGAATACAAATAATGTGATAAAAACATGAATGAAATACTTTAATATGAGTAAAAAACAAACTTAAAAAAAATTAAAACAAAAACAACAAATTAAAGAAAAACTAATTTTGAAAAAAATTAAAAATAAATTTCAAAAAAATTATATAAAATAAAAATTGAAAAAAAATACATAAAAAATTCAAAAAAAAAAAAAAAAATACATAAAAAATTCAAAAAAAGAAATATATAAAAAATTTTTAAAAATAATTATTTAAAAATAAAAAAAATAAACAAACAAAAATTAAAAAAATTAAAAAAAATAAAAACAAGTAATCAAACATAAAATAAATAAAAACATGAACAAAATATAAAATAAATAAAAAACTTAAATAAAATAAAATTTAAGAATTAAAAAGGAAAATAATAAAAGAAATAAAGAAAGAAAATGAAATAATAAATACAAAATTAAAAAAAAAAAATAAAATAAAAAATAATAATTAATTAAATACATAAAATAAATAAAAACAAGTAATAAAACATGAAAAAACTATAAAGTAAATAAAAAACATAAATTAAATAAAATATAAGAATTAAAAAAAAGGAAAATAATAAAAGGAAGAAAATGAAATAATAAATACAAAATTAAAAAAAAAAAAAATTGAATAAAAATAAAAAAAAAAATAAAATTTAAAAAAAAGTAAAAAAAAATTAAAAAAAAAAAATAAAAAAAAAAATTTAAAAAAATTAAAAAATAAATAAAATAAAAAATAAAAAAAAATAATTAAATTTAAAAAATAAAATAATATAAAACAATTAAAGAAAGAAAATAAAATAATAGATAGAAAATTAAAAAAAAAAATATTGTAGTATTAAAAATGAAAACACAAAAAAAATTAGTTAAATAATTAAAGCAAAAAAAAGTAAAAAAAAAAACTAATAAAAAAATAAATTTAAGAAAGCAAATAAAATTATAAAAATAAAATTAGAAAAAATAAAAATAAAAATTATTATTTTTTAATATAAAAAATTAAAAAGTCCAAAAAAATACAATGAAAAACTAAAATGAAAAAAAATGAATTGAAGTTGATTGACGATGTGGTGACATGGTGTTGACGATGAACAAAATAAAATGAAAATAAACTTAATTTAAAACCAGTGATATTGAATACCATGAGGCAGATGTAAGTGATTTCGAAGAAGAGTAAAACGGGTGTG
Source organism: Anastrepha ludens (assembly GCF_028408465.1). Lineage (NCBI taxonomy): Eukaryota > Metazoa > Arthropoda > Insecta > Diptera > Tephritidae > Anastrepha > Anastrepha ludens. The sequence continues at coordinate 18,899,671 of NC_071500.1, forward strand.
TAAAATTATTTAGTAACGTTGAAAAATAATAGTGATTATGATTGGGGTGTTAAAGTACATAGTAATGATAAACACTGATGAAGAGGCAGAGGTTGATATTACCGGTAATGTTAGTTTTTGATTGGCGACGATGATGATAAGGGTGGTAATGGTAATTTGAACTGGGACTATATGTAAGAATACTTTTCTTGATGGTAATGATGATGCTGATTATAATTATGATAATGATGATAACCATTATAATGATGGTGATCAGGGTAACAATGCTGATAATCGTAATTGTGATGGTGACGATAAAGTGAAAAACTACTTGTGCTGATGATATATAAGTTATATAAGTGGCGCTTACACCCTTTTTGGGTGCTTTCAGCTTTTATTTGAATACCCTTAAGTCTTACCAAAGCACAAAATTGCTTATGAAAAATCACAACCCTACTTTCTTTAATGCTTTCTTGTATCAGTGGCAAAGCTTTAACTGCTTTCTATATGATAATTTCTATTGCCAGTTAGTGCATTCTTACTTCCTATCCAATTTCTGAGTCATTAAAAACTCTTTTTCTTAACACAATGTTACGCATACGCTCCGGCGCATACCAGTAAATGTGCAGTCTAGTTAGTACCTACATAAATGCAATACATATACGATACGTATTTTGTATCTTATTTCGAAAATTCCAATTTCATGCAGTGTTTACATATAATACGAGCTGTTTTCCATACATCCGTACGTGTGCCAGTGTATTCGTGGCTCATTTGCTGCAGGCATTGTGGTAGTTTGCTGCCGTCAGCAAACTGAAGCATGCATTACCGGATGCCTTGCGGTTAATCGCAAATAATTAGAAGTTTTTAAACATCTGCGTGCAAGTGTATTAAGTATGCGTGAGTAAGTGTGGACCGTTTACTAACTACTTTATTTGTGTAATATAATTTGGTAATTTACGCTTTTCGAAAAAAGGTTTTTGTGCAATGAGTAGCTATAAATTTTTGAACTAAGTTTCCGAAAAATAGCACCTACATATATTGAGTGCCTGCAAAAATCGTTCCGCTGCGTTTTTGTATTACTTGCAATATTTTTAAAGGTTAGTTAATTTTAGATTTTCTGTTTCATAAAAATTTAGTTCGTATTCTAACAAGAACAGTAGAAATTATAGTGATTACAGAATATCGAAATACTTCACAGAGATTTCAGCGTAAAGTACTCAACTTGATAATAAATTGCCGTGGTATGTCTCCAATGCGCAAATCCACAGAGATCTCAAAATACCTTCGATTAAAGAGAGAATAGAAAAACTGCAACCCGCTTTATAAAGAGTTTATTTTTGCACCGAAATACTTTGGCATCATGTCTAATGAGAGAAGACAGTCGAAAGGAAAACCCCACTCGACTTACCCTTTTTCTTTTCTTGATTGGCGCGATAACCTCTTACACGATTTTGGCCGAGTTTAAGGCCGGCGGGCCAATTAGATGTCCTAAATTCAGTAGTTTTCGCGAAGCGTTGTAGGATGAGAAAAAAAACAATTAGCCAAATGAAGTTTTGGGGATAGTTTAATATATATTTGAACTAAAAAAAAAAAATTTGTACAATCTCCAACAATATATTGTAAGCCGAGTTATCAATAGATTCCCAGAGCGCCTTGCCACTGAAGTATCCAACTTCTGTACAAGATACAACTTGCAATTTTCATCTGAAAACAAAAAAAAAAAGATTATTAATTTTGATGTAATTATCTTCGATGTGAACTAAGAAACACGTAAAATTCGAATTTTTGGGGAAGGTAGAAAAAAAAAGTGGTTTTTCAAGGAAAAAAAAAAAACTCTTCAACTGGGTAAAAAAGTCGCTTAAAAAAAGTTTTTGGATGTTTTTTTTTTAGTTCACATAGAAGAGAAAACAATACTGAAGATAACGCATTTTGAATGAAATGGATAGCTCGTTTAGTTTTTTTGCAATCGTGTACATAAATTAGGTAAAATCGTGAAAATGAAAAGCCGAGAAAACGCGCTTCAAAGTTTTCGATAGGAAAAATTATACATTTGTGATTACTTACACCAATAACTTCCTAGTCAGCTATTCCTAGACCATATAGCAGTCCTTCCTCTGCCTCAAAAAATTCATTTTGTTGTAATTGATCAAGTCTTCTTGTTGTACGAGCTTCCTTGCTTGATAATGACGTGCGCCTGTTTTCTCTGTCGAGCCGTTGCGCGTCCACCTTATCAACAAACATCTTGCATTGTTGGCCGATACTCAACTCCAGTAACTGCATGGTAGTCAAAATCGCAGAATAACCTTCGTTGAAAATTCCTACAGCCAGGTAGGCGGCAATTTCAACGATTTTTTTCTCAGAATGCAGATGTTTTGGACAAATGCGCCAGACGGTCGAGTTGAACGCCTCGTTGGAATTTTGCGTGTGGCCGCCTAAGCATCGCGGTAGCAGTTGATCATTTGAAAGATCTTCATAAATTGGGCGAATGTGTTCCTAAATTTCTGCGTTGATCAATCGAGCAGGATGTTTAAAGGATTTCAGTTCATCGTTAGCTTCAGCTTTGCGCCATTCACACCAGCTGTCGACGCCTGCTGGACAATTCTCGTGCCGAGGGACTTGATCCGTTGAACAATAGTGGTCCAGCGTTGCTATTATAGCATTTTTCATGTTTTGAACAGAATCAATATTTCTCCTGATAGCCAAGCCATAGAATATAGTAAGTTTTTTAATGACAGCATCCGTCAGACGATTCTTGCCACCGAGCTTCTCTTGCTTCTTCTTCTTTCGGAGTCGGGTACCCATACGTTTTTGGACGTGTCCCACGCACTCATTTTTCACAACAGGAAATTCGTCACCGTATGGATTAATCTTTAAAATACCTGCAAATGTTTTTGAATCGCCATCACCGATGTAATTCAAAAATTTTACACCAAACTTGGCAACGGAACTCAAAAAAATTTCCACAATGGAATCCACCTCCATTTTCCCTGCGGAGCCTTCGTGATTCGAGGAGCAAGAATCTTTATGTTCTTCGTACCACTCCTCAAATGCGTCGTCGTCAAGTATTTTTTTCTTTTGGTCACATGCCTGACAGTATGCACTTTTGACAATAAGACCAACGACCTTGCCTGTGTAGTACCCAATGAGTGTCGTTACACCGAACAGCAAAGTGTAACCACGTTTTTTCCATGATCAATCGCCGGAAACTTTCAAATGCGTTTCAATTCTTCCATTTTCCAAGTTTTTTACTTTCTCTTCTTCCACAGCTTTTTTAGTGGTGGTTTCGAACATTGATTCCGACGCCGATAGAACATGCCGCACTATATTCTCGTATGATGACTTCGATAAACCTTGACCCATATCCATAAGTCCACAAAACAGATTGATCCCTTCTCGTGCAACACCAAGAAGTCTCATGACAAACACAAGCCGTCTATTGATTTCAAAACCGGTGTTTATTAACGGTCCCGAATTAATTTCTCTTCGACCGCACATACACGATACTACAATTTTAAATCCGAAGCCTCGATGGCCGCTCTCCAAAAATGTTAATATATTTTTTGTTTGCAAGATCTGCAGATTACGATATCTGCAATCGCAGTAAACACTGTTAAAAATTCAACTATCCTATAACAATGGAGCGGATTCACAACGATATCCTCCGTACTCGCCATTGATAGTTTTTTCCCACTAGTGCTTGTATCATAAGACTCTTCATCATCTTTAGTAGTAAAACGATTGCCGTAAAATTTACGTTTATTAGGCCTCGAAGAGCGTTTGCTGCTGCCTGCTTCAGTTTTCGGATAACTTGTCATGATTATTTCAATGTACACTCGTCGAGAGTCAGAGAAAAACTAAACTAAAACGACCGTTACTGCAAGAAGCAGAGGAGAAACAAACACTTACAGAGACGTACACAGAAACAATACACTACAACAATAAGCGCACGGTTGCTCGACGCCGCACTACGCTCGGCTCTGTAGCTCTGCAAATACTTGGAATTTAACTCTGAAAATTTGTGTCTCATGTTCTTGAATATCTAAGCTATTGATTTCAGGGGGAAAAAAAAAATCGATTTTTTTGACCTTTTAATTGGCCCGCCGGCCTTAACAAAGCGTCCCAATCATTTCTTTCTCGTGCTAGCAGGCGCCAGTTGAACACGCCAAGTGAAGTGTAGTCCTTCTCTACCTGATCTTTCCAACGCAGAGGAGGCCTTCATCTGCTTCTCTTCCTCTGCTACCACTGGCTGGTACCGCATCGAATACTTTCAGAGCGGGAGCCGCTGAACTCATACGTGTCTCATGCGTCAACTTACCTTATTGAGCGTATATTTACGTTGGCTGTCGCATCACTGGATGCATCCGTACATGTTTTTTAACAAATCTTATCCACATATATAATAACAAACCTATGAAATAATTTTCTATATGGGGAAAATACTAAACACTTTCTGAGAAAAATATAACCACAAATCACCGAGAAATTTTAGCCATTTCAAATGGGTCGTAAAACTGCATAACCGAAATTAAAAAAAAAATCTTATTAAAAATTCATCCTAGAAAAAACTATATATTTAAAAAAATATAATTTAAATCAAAAAATAAATGGTCACAACTTGTAAAAATGTTGAGGTGCTATATTTTTTCGCGGGCTGTAGTCCAAATTGAATCCAACACGTGGCAACTACCACTGCTACATGTGTAGGTGGTTACCAGACAGGCGAGACTTAAAATCCCCAGCTTGAAAATTATCTCAACCTTAAACAAAGAATCCGAAAAAGAATTCCATTTTGTGGAACAACATCAAGACGCACACCACAAAGAGGAGGAGGAGCTCGGCCAAACACCCAAAAAGGCAGTACGCGCCAATTATATATATATATAAACAAAGAGTCCTTAAAATTAAAATCCCCAAACTCAAAATACCCAGATTTAAATATCCAAGCTTTATAGATAAATGTATGTGAAAAAAGTAATAGGGATCTTCACACCGAGCTTAGAACTCGATAGCTCGGTGCTCGGTCAATTTTTCCCGTGTGTTTGGCTTGTATAAAATGATTTTAATTTCGGTTTACCGATTACCGAACTATCTTGCTGGTAAGCTTAATAATTTTTTTGGTAGTTGGTAAACTGCAATCAACATAAAATGTGCCCTTATGTAGATTACGACTCACTTAATACAGACTCTTAAGACCGTCGCCTCATTTGAAATGGTGTTTTTAGGGTATTTCTCTAAAAGCGTGTAAAACGAAAACAGGAAAAGATTTTTTTATTTTTGTTTTCAGTATTTAATTTCTTGGTCTATTGTTAAAAAATAAAAACTTTTTTGTGGTTATCCGAGGTTCGTTCGAAAAGTTGTCAGTCTTCAAAAAATATATATATATATTTTCCCGTGGTTCCTAGGTGGAACAAAGGGCCTCAATAAACAAGTTAAAGTTAAATCTATTAGAAGCTAGGAATTTTATTTGCCGCCAGGAGCGGCCTGCTTGTTGCACTTCTGTTTCTACTAGTCGCCTCCACGTGTTAGATGGTCTGCCAGGTCTGCGGCTGCCTTGGGGGTTCCAATCCAGGGCTGCTCTAGTGATGAAAAAAATGCACACAGATAAAGCCGGTTCTAGTGAACCGATTTTGATGCAATAAAAACTAAAATGACGTATAATTGATGTCGTTATCATGTGAATTATGAAGATATATCGGAAAAAAGACCTTTAAAGCTTAAAAAAGTGTGAAAGAACAGATTTTCATCTCTGAACGTTCGCCATTTTGTGAATTTTTTTGTAAAGATCGTAGTTCAGATAACGGCATAACAAGAAACCTCTTTGTCTTTTTGATTTCAGATGACTGTGAGTGCCGGAATCCGTGTCGCCAGCGACATACCTGTTTTTGGAAGACCATTTTTTAGAAATTTTTTTCTTACTAAATTGGCCTATTTTCGTGTTTAGCTGGAGACGCTTAGATTTTCTGTAGGGTATGCATGTGTACACCGTCTATGCATGTCTGTTTGTGCGTGTATGTATGTGCATAAAGTCTTGTCGCTCAAACAGATTGAAAAATATGTATGCGACAAACAAGACAGACTCTCATTGCTCAGCTGCTTAGTGAATGTCAAAGTGACAGCTGCTTGCAGTCAGTCAAATCATAAATGCCGCTACAACAACAAGCAAGCGCCTAAAGACAAACTGTTGACAAAAATACGTGTCTCTATAGCTTTGGCTGCCTCGACAAACACACATACATGCACACAGTTTCCAAAATATCTGTGCCATTTAATGCGTACAAAATGTCACTGACACATTTCTATACCTAACACTCACACAGTCTTCTTCGCAGATGAGCAAAGGTGTGCAATTAATTGTTAATGAACAACCTTGTTCCGAATTCTGCTTGCGTTCCAAAAACAAAAGAAACATTTTTTCCCCCTTAAATACAGCAAATTACTTTGTACCCACGTTACTACATCGCGTGCCCCTCTAAAAGCTCATAAATCGCGCCTCGAACTGCGTACGAACTCGAGTCATTGCTGTTTGTATGTTGCACTGTTGGGTGGCTTCCTTTGAATTGCTGATTACCTCTATTATATTCGTTTTTGGCATTCCCCAACAATTATCTTTCGAACATAAACAAAATTTGGGCCAATCCCAAGTAATAGTTTTTACTCGCATCTCCACAGTAAATACAGCAAATGCGAGTAATTTTCTCTTCAATGCCGTCAGCAGCCGGCAAGGAAGAAAGGCGGAAGTCGTATTAGCAAAAAAACAGCTATAAATATATGTACATATAGGTATATATATATAAACTCGTATATATTAATTTATACTATGTACGTGCGTGCTTGTGTGGTTTCGCTATCTGCTCTACCTCAATGCCAAGTAGATAATCACCGCCTCACAGCAGATGATTATCGTCTATTGATGGCGCGCATAGTTCGGCATTGAAAGGAATTTAATGAGGCCATAGTTGAAAATATTTTGCAAAAATTTGTATACCTTTCAAATATCCATACACATAAGTATACATATATATCATATATGTACATACACACTTATGCAAGTATGCACCTATACTTTTCGGTCAACTAACTTTTTCAGTGCTAAATTTTCAATTAAGTTCCTGCTCGTGTATAATTTCCAATTTCGCCTCTGTGTAAATTATTAAATTTCTTTTTTATTGCAAAAAATATTTGTACATTGCTTCGGTTGCAGACAAATTTCTACCGTCCATGCTAATAGATGCAGATAAAAATAATTTTTATTGGATTAATGTGAAACAATGTATGAAAGATGATTTATTCATTTGCGGGCAATTGCGCCGACGACAGCTGTAACAAATGAATCAGCTTCAAATGTCACAAGCGAATGCTTTTGCATACTTTGTAGACTGCAGCAATGTCACTAAGAATATGTTCGTGCTATTTTGTTGTAGTCTGCATATAAAATCTCTCTCTTTGCCATCTTTCACTCAGCCAATATTTCAGTCTCCTTTAAACTGCCAAAAACTAGTTGTTTTTTTTCAAGTAGTGGTCTTTGCGATCCTGTAGGCAAGCAAAATGCTTGGGAATCGCTGTTGAAAGGGAGACATTAATAGCTTTTCCGATAGTCAAGCTGCGTTCAAGTCCCTGTCGTCGCCATGTTGCAGCGTTCTGCTGGTCAACTCCTGTAGGGAGGAGATCAAACGTCTCGAACGTGCAATAAATATTTCTTTTATCTCGGTTCCAGGGCCGAAATTACCGATGAGGTTGCCAGGTAGGGGTCGAAAAAACCAGTTTCAGCGGCCTCCATCTTAGACAAAGGTGTCCAATTGACCATTTTTAAAGGGAAACTGGATAATTTTTTCTTAAGGGGTTATACGCAGTTATGAAGCAAATAAAAGACGGGTTGTCAAGGATTTATCCTGAAGAAACTTCAGAATATTTTAATTTAAAAATTTTTGGCGGTTATAAAAGCATCCTTCAAGAACGTAACAAAATTTTTTATTTATGAAAATGTTGATTATAGAGCGCGCTGCAGGCGATTTCTGGAACCTCCTTTAAAAAAAGACGATTTACGGTGTACATCGTAACTCAGGATTGGTTTATCTGAAATCAAAAAACCAAACAAATTTTGTTAATATAATATATTAGATTATCTAGTAATTAATCGTTCGGCTAATCAAAATAGTGAATTTTCACAAAATGGCAGCTTTTAAAAGAAATGATTTCAATTTTTACGTTAAAATTTGGCCGTAAATTGATTATAAAATGGAAAATAAGTATCAGATTTACAAAAGGAACGATTAATTACTAGAAAATGTATCTTTAAAGATTGAGTTAAAACGGTTGACCGATCAAACAAGCCGTTTTCGAGATATCGTGTACACCGACTTGAAAAATGCCGTTTTAAAAAAAACACGTTTAAAGTTTCAATACCTACCTTAAAACGTGCCGAGGCATCTCTACATATTTAGGTATAACTCCGAAAGTATTGCTTAGATCTACTTCAAATTTCGTGCGTACACTTTTGAATATATGTACATTACAAAAATGCAATAAAAAAATCGATTTTTTTGAAAGTCATAACTGCGTCTAACCCCTTAAAAAAGTGCAAGACAGATGGAGCTTTATCTTATCGTGTCCTATTTCAAAAACACTTTGGCCTCAGTACGACAACAGCAGGATGCTTTCAATTTCTAATTTGAAGAAATAGCTGGCGGGGAAAAGACGTTATTCAAAAGAGAAGGTAACTAGAGAAATGACTGGCTATTTTTTAGCTTTGAACAAATCCTATTATTCCGAAGGGTTCAACAAAGTAGAACAGTGTTGAACGCAGTGTGTAAGCCCTAAACAATCGAATATCAATGCATGAAATACCAAAACTAAGAAACAGTTCTTTTTAATAGCGGTCGCTTCTCAGCAGACAATGGCAAACCTCCGAGTGTATTTCTATCATGAAAAAGCTCCTCCTAAAAATTACCTGCCATTCGGAGATGGTTTAAAACTTTCAGAACAAAGCCAAGACGCGCGCCGCAAATAGGATGAGGAGCTCGGTCAGACACCCAAAAAGGGTTTAAGTGGCAATTATTTATTTTTATTTTTTAAAAGGTCCTATACACTTTTTTATGTAGCGTAGGACTATGCGACAGATCTAAGTTAGTGCGCCTTTTGTTCGTTTGGAAAAAAACTTGGGCATCTAATTTTCATAAGCCACTATCGAAATAATTTCAGTAACATAAAACTAATTTGATGACAAATCCATGCGGGGTTGTTAATCGTTTTGTGCTTAGTCTGGATTATACAGACCTCCGATGTAATTTTTTATCTAAGTTGTCAGTTCTACTGGCGCATGGTTAAAGTTGTATGCCAAGTGAAGCTGTCGCTATGGAGCACAACACCCAACTTATTCGTTAGTTATCAGCACTTCCGGTCGGTAAACTGTGCTCTGTTGACTGCAGAGGTTCAAATATTAGATTGTTTGGCCTGATGGGAGTAGCACCTAGTGGCTTCCAATCTCTCGAAATATACAAACAGCAAAATCTTTTAAGCTGTTAATTCGAGCTTGACTCGATAATTTGGGCTGGCGTTTTGGCCACAATCTTTTTCAGGTTTTGTTCTCGTATGCAATAAACTTTTCTTCACTGCAAAGAAATCGACTTGTCAATTTTGTTACGCTTTAGCAAAGAACCGCAGGCATCAATTCGGCACAAGAAGTTACTTTGACTCAATTTGTTCTTCGAACTTCTTTTCGTAAATAGTTTCAAATAGTTTTTGTTTTGGGTTATCGGCTGGTTAGTTTATGGACAATAGAATAAGTGCTCAAACACCAGCCAGACTCTGTGGTTTTTATGATTCTATCGACATTGTCGACATGAGCTATGGGCACAGGTCTCATCTTTGACGTTCATGCATCCAGAGTCTGCTCTGCGGGTAGCCACAGCGAAGGGTCATAAGCAGCACACGTTTTTTTCGCCTGCTCCGACTTTTCACCTTGGCCTTGGTGGTATCGAAGCATGTATCGAACTTTCTCTTTCTTTACGTTTATTTTGATGCGATAACTGTAATTTATATTTTATTAATTTTGACTATTTTTTTCTCTTTTCAGGTAGGTTTAATTCCAATAACTACATAAATACGCTTTATCTGAATTGTCATATTTGTGAGTGAGTATTTATTAAAAACAAAAAAAAACTCCTACATAAGCGGATACAATTTTTTAGCCGGATAATTATATAAATTGGTTTTAATAATTTTTTTTTGTTTTTCATTTAAATATTTTTTTTTTTTTCATTTAAATATTTTTTTTTTTTTCATTTAAATATTTTTTTTTTAATTTAAATTTTTGTTTTATTTAAGAATTTTTTTTTTCATTTAATGTTTTTTTTTGTTTTCATTTAAAATTTCAAAATTAATTAAAAAAAATTTGATTTAAATAAATTTCTGGTAAATTCATTTCAATGTAAGAACTAAAAATAAAAAATTAAAAAAAAAAGAAAATTTAAAAAAAACAGTAAAATAATACAAAAAATAATAAGTAAATTAAAAAAACATTTTTTTTCTTTTTTTAGGCTTCAAACTGAAATCAAATTCACCTGAAATTTACTTTACACATGCTTTATTGCGCACATAACATTTAGGTATATTTATTTTTACGCAGCTTCAAGTGCAAAACTGCTACACTAAGTCTATTCAGCTTCGCAATAAACCCATAATTACACTAAAAAAAAAAGAAAAAAACCTCTTATATGAGCGGGCGGACAAGTATAAAAAAAAACTTTTTTTTAATTTTCCTATTTTTTTTTAATTAAAAATTATTATTTTTTGTTTTTTTAATTTTTTACAATAAATAATTTGTTTGTTTTTCTTTTAACTTAAGTGAAATTCGGTGTCCACAAATGTAAACATTTTGTATATTATATTTAGTTTTTACTCAGTTTCATGTGCTAAACTAAATGTATTTGCTGCGCAAAAAAACTTCATTAAACTAAAAAAAAAAAAAAAACAAAAAAAAAAAAAATAAACAAAAAATTAAATTAAACTTTGTTTCAATCAACGCCGGCATTTGAGTTGTTCTGCAAATTTTCGTTGTCTTATTGTTGTTAACCGCGGCAGTGAAAACCAGAAAACCAGATAAACATTTACTCTTGTTGTTGTGCCGAACATTGACGTGTAAATTTGAAATTTTTAATGCATTGCGCAATGGATGGAAAATCGACGTCACTACTTTTATAGCAACATATTTATCTGTATGTACATATGTGTGCACACGGTGTTATAAAATGTATCTCTATGTGCACTGAACTCGCACAATGGGCATTTTCTGTTTAATTATGAAACCTTTTTCTTAAATGACGAAAATTAAAAAAAAAAAAACAAAAAAAACAAAAAAGAACAAACCAGTGTAATGAAAAATTTGTCAGCATTTCTCGGAAGCCTCTTGAAGAATGTTTATTCACTCAGCTAACTCAGTATTAAACCAGAAATGAAGCGCATCGCTTAACAGGATTCCACGTTCAAAATTCGGTTAAAATAGTCTGGATGCCCAACGCAAACACTGATTCAGTGACTTCGATTTTTGTACCAGTTAGGTATTATGTGTGGAGACCGCAAAATCTCTTGATCTCTCAAAATCCTCCACAATCTCTTGATCTCTCAAAATCCTCCACGCAGTAGGCGGGCAGAGACCATTGTAGACAGATATGAGTCCTCATTCACACACACTTTTTGAGCTCGCTTTGTATGAACATTGGCTATTTAAGAACTTTCAACACAATGCCCCTATAAAAGGGCTTTCAATTTCAACGCTAACATAGATAACAATAGCAATCGCAATACAGGCGACCTTTACGTAATATTTGCACAGACCATTCCATTAAAGAAGCGATTATTGAAGCTGTAAGATCACAAAAAATGAGAAATTTGCCGGTACTGATAATATTCCCGCTGAGTGCCTAAAAGCTGACGCGAATGCCACAGCCAAAATATTATATCGCCTTTTTTAAGATATCTGGAATGCGAAAATAATTAATACAGTCGAACTTCTCTACAATGAACTTCCATATAATGAAGCTCTCCTTATAATGAACTGGTTTCGAAGACACTGCTTTTTCGTTCTACTTTCGGTGTATTTTTGTCTCCTTATAATGAATTTCTATATAGTGAAGTTTTCTATATAATGAACAAATTTTACAGCTGGAAATTCAAGCGTCCTAAGTTTTTGTCTCCATATAGTGAATTTTTCCAAAAGTTTTCTGTTGCAAAAAATTACAGTTAGATGTGGACAAACTGTAATGAGGGGAATCCCAAAATTAAAACAGAAAGAGCTGAGCTATTAGAGTTTTATTCAGTGATTGAAGTTAAAATGACGCATCGAAGCTGCATTTCGCTTGAAAAAAAGTTATTAATGATTAACAAAGTTAATGAAGAAAAGAAAAAAAAAAAAAAGAATTCGGAGTTCTTCCCAGCACTTTATCAAATATTTTAAAAAATAAGGAAGTGATTTTAAAAAATGCGGAGGATTTGGCAGTAAATACCAAACGCAAAAGACTTCGACCTTGTCATTTTGAGGATATTGACGAAGCAATGCTGAAATGGTTACTCGTTGCACGTGGTAAGAATCTCCCTTTATCTGGACCATTATTGAAGCAAAAGGCCACAGATTTTGCGGAAGCACTAGGACCCCACGAATTTGAGGCAAGTACAGATTGGTTAGACAAGTTCAAAAGTCGGCATGGCGTTATTCAAAAGACATTATGTGGGGAAAGTGCTGACGCCAACATAGAAAACCGTGATGAATGGGTAACGAACGTCTTACCGAAATTAATTGAAAATTACAACATTAACGACATTTTTAATGCCGACGAGCTGAGCCGTAGAGAGCATATCCGGGCCCCGGGGGAAAATTCCGGGCCCCGGGGGAAAATTGCAAGTGCGGGCCCTTTCCAATAATGTCTAATTCTTATAAATACGTATAATCTCGAGTCCGGGCCCCTCTGAGAACTCCGGCCCCGCGGGAAAAAGTACCCTGCACTGCCCACCCTAAAGATGTAAGAGACAAGTTGAGAAACATTCATCTCGCTTATTTTCCTCCCAACATGACTTCGTTACTGCAACCAATGGACCAAGGCATTATCTACAACATGAAACAACATTACAGAAAACGAATTTTAACGAATATATTGACTCAAGTGGATGAGGGAAATTCTGTTATGGCCATAGACTTGCTGCAAGCAGTTCGAAATCTTAGCAATATATGGAATGTCTGTGTTAAACCAGAAACAATTGCCAACTGTTTTAAAAAGGCTGGATTTTCAAAAGATGCTATTCAGATTCCATTTGAGCATTGGGATGAAGAGGACCTTCTTTCAAAATCGGATTTGGCTGCTTTACAGTCTTCATTTAAAAAAGTAGCAAATTTCGAAGCATCGTTTGATGACTACGTAAATGTTGATAATGGTGTGCAGACTTGGGACAACCCATCCGAAGAAGATATTCTCAACAGCATTTTTGAAAGTCGCGGAGTTCCAGCTGAACCTGGTAAGCATTTATCTTTTTATAGTCAAACAAAAATTTAATATGTAAATATTATTTCAGATAACGATGAACACGATTTGACCGTTGAAGAATTGGCAGAAACTGAGGAGGCATTACCTACGTTGATACAAGCTGCTTCATCCATTAGCGTAATTAGAACCTTTGTGGAAATCAGGAGTGACGTGCCGATTAATGTTTTCAACTCTCTACATGATTTGGAAGCTTTTATTGAAAATGAAAAATGGAAGACTGTAATTCAAACCAAACTCACTGATTATTTTAAATAAAATTACATAAAAAATCAATGTTTCTTTATAATGAAGTTTCTATATAGTGAAGTGATTTTCAGGTCCCGTGCGAGTTCACTATATGGAAGTTCGACTGTAATTCCATATGAATGGAAGGAAGCGATATTGGCAAAGTTGACCTAACAGGGTAATTTATCGGATTGCAGCAATTGGAGGGGTATTGGCAATGGGCAAAATATTATATTTAATAAAATCATTTTATATAGATCACATTGTTGAGCTAATAAATAGTAAGCTACGTAAACAATAAGCGGAATTCCGACAAAACCGCTCCTGCAACACTATGCGAGTCATAATTGAGTAATGTATTCAATATTATATCACCCCATATACTAATACGTGATCTGAAATGTACCAGGCCTAACAAAGAAAACACGAATTTTTTTTTGTTCAAAATTAGCTTTATTAATCAACGTAATTTCCACCAAGAACAACGCAATCATTCCAGTGCCGCTCTAACATTTCAATACAATTTTTGCAGAACGATTTCTCTTCTGCCTCAAAATAGGCCCCAATTTCAGCGTTAACCTCTTCATTTGAGCGAAATTTCTTTCATTGTTTTTTTAAGTCTGTGAACAGTTGCTGGGATTCAAATTTGTCGAATACGGTGCATGTGGGAGCAATTCGAAGTTCAACTCATATTGTTTTGCAATTGTTTTGCTTGAAATCAGACGCGGTACGTTGTCTTGATGAAACAAAACGGTGAGCAAACGCGGCATCCACTTTGAACAGAGCTTTCTCATAGCCTACCCAAATTCTCATGCAATATAAAGCCAACACGTTCTTTTGATATTTTTACTATGTCAGCTAACTCAGGCAACTTAACTTTTCGATCACTCAAAACGATTTTGTGGATTTTTTGATGTTTTACGGTGTTACCACCTCATTTGAACGTTCACTGCGTTTTGCATCATCGGTGTCTCTACGGCCATGACCACATTTGAAGCCAGCAAACCATCGCTTTATTGTTGTTTCTGATGGGGCGGAGTCCCCATAACACTTTTCAAGGCATTACCTCGCTTGAAGGGTATTTTTTCCTATCAAGAAGCAGTGTAAAAGTAAAACTCAAAATTCTTTTTGATCTGCATTGATTGTTTTGAAAAATAAGAAAAGTAGCGTCACTCTTAGCACAATAACTCAAGAACTAATGAATAGAATATCGAAGAATTTTAACAGCTGTATTTTTAAGGTAAGTACTAACTGAAAAAAGAGGTAAATGCAATAAAACTAGTGCCATATAAGTGTTAGGCCCGGCACTTTTCAGCCAATGTACATAGGATTTGTTTCCCGAAAACTCGACTCAACTTTTTCTTCACATCCAGTGACGCTTTTCTTCGCATTCTTTCGGTGTTCATCGATATGATGTAGAAAAGGTAAAAGAGTATACAATTAAAATACGTAACTAAGACCGCTGATCGGTAGAGAATTCTCACAGTTATTCAATATTTCCATTGACCAGAATGAGATGGATGATGCACTCTGTATGTATACACTAAGCTAAGCATCTCGAACTAATCCCTTCCCTGCCACTTGAGCCATTTTCGTAGGCGTAAATGTTTGTGTGAGTGAATGTGTGCGCCTGTAGGGATTCGTGTGTCAACTATCAAGTGATTTTCAATCAAAGTTAACAGCCATCAAACGGTACCGACAACAAGCATCGGCTCATTCAGATGTACTGCTCGCTTATTCGGCTGTATGAATGTTCATTTGTGCGGCATCTTGTCTACGTAATATACATATATCCCTTTCTCTTCGTCGCACATCAATGTTACATTTTGTGCATTTTTATGCGCGCCGCGTGTGCTCGGCACAATGAAATAAATTTATGCACACCGCACATTTTAGCCATGAATTGTATGCCAAGAAATGCACAATCGAGCCCCAACTGCGTCACCCACCTTCGAGTGTACATGCATATGTAAATATATATCTATGCACACATCCTTAGGTGTTTCAGTAAGCAAATCAATGTGTTTATGTAAGTGTATTTCATGTGTGCGTGCCCATGTGTATGTTTGTTTACGCTAATCATGCCGCTAACGCGCTGATCTGATCGCTATTTAATTCTTTGAAATGATTTTATACATCTCGCTGCAACCACTATCCTATCCGCTTCATCACAATTTTTCTATTTTCTATTTTTGTGTGTGTATGTTTGTTTTTTTTTCATCTCTTACCATTTCGACTGTTGCCACTGTGGCTGGCTGCGTAAATCTTACGAAGTGCTATTTTTGCATTCTATTATAATTCTTAACACTCTTAATTTTATTTAAACTATTTTCGATTTATGCGTACCTATTTTTTGATTCTCGTATTATTGGCATATTTTCAAAATCGCACAACGATCTCATTTATTTTTTGCCTATGTTTCTGTGCTCGCTGAACTACTTAACTCGCCAACTAAAGTTTTTTTTGTATTCTTAAGAATTTGCAATACTTTTGGTCCCGGTTAATCTGAATGGTACATCTTCCAGCAGAAAAAAAGTTACAATATGTGGTACAAATTTGGTGTCAAACGAAAGGAGTTTGAGAAAACTTCCTCGCGTATTGGCTGCACCTATGGGTTTAAAAAAATATAATTAATCAAATGACTGCTTAACTTAAGAAGATATTACAGTTTCAGCATCAAACGAGAGCTGTTTAAAATGCTTAAATTAAATGTTAAACAGAGTTGCCACCTGTCTCATAAATCCAAATTGATCCAAGAAGTTGAGTAATACAAATATCATAATTTGGCCCCAAAATGAAAGCTATTTAAAAACTTTTTAACCGATTTCTTTAACAGCGTTGCCACATATCTCAGCAACCGAAAATTATTCAATGAGTTGTGTATTATATAACAATTCGACTATCAGACGCTAGACATTTAAAAACTTCCTCATCGAAATTTCGTATATGGTTGCCAGCTATCTGAGAAATTGAATATAAAACAATAAATTGTGTATCGTATAACAATTCTAAAGATATGCATTTAAAAGCTTCCTAATCGAAATTTGCATACGGTGACCAGCTATCTCATATACATTTAAAAACTTTCTTATCAAAAATTTTAATAGAGTTGCCACTTATTTCATAAATAGAAATCCATTCAATAAAACGAGTAACTAATATATTCGTCGTAATGAAATGAAACGAAATTTGTTTAACAACGGCTTATCCACAATTGTTTAGTAGGGTTGCCACTTATCTCAAAAATATAAATCGTTTGAATAAGTTTGAACAAATATTCGAATTCGGCTTTGTTACGATAGGTATTTATAAACTACTCAATCAAATTTTTTTAATAGGGTTGCCACATATCTCGGAAATCGTAAAATAATTCACGGAGCAGTGCACATAACATTTTATACTTTCCAATTTAAATTTTTTAATATGGCCATCAAAACAAAAAGTATTTCCAAACATTTTAATTATTTTTTTTTATAATAGGGTTGCCACTTATCTCATATATATAAGTCGCTACAATAAGTTTGAAAATATATTCCAATTCGGCTCTGATACGATAGGTATTTATAAACTACTTAATCAACATTTTTTTTAGTAGGGTTGCCACGTATCTCAGAAATCGCAAAATAATTCAGTGAGCTGTGCACATAACATATTACTATATTTTCCAGTTTAAATTTTTTAATATGCCCATCAGAATGCAAAGTGTTTAAAAACCGGTTAATAAATTTGTTTGAATAGGGTTGCCAGTTATATCATGAATTGAAATTGATTCAATAAGCTGAGAATTATATTCCAGTTCGGCCCTAAAATTAAAGGTGTCTAAATGTTTTCGAATCGTTTCTTTAAACAGGGTTGCCACATATCTCATAAATTGAAAATAATTCAATAAAGTGAATAATATATTATAATTTGCCCATCAAACGGAAGGTATTCAAAAACTACTAATCAAAAATTTTAATGGGGTCTTCACCTATCTCAGAAATGAAAAAAAAAAAGTTTGGCAAAATGTTCAAGTATGGGCAATAATAAGTCTTTAATCCTATAACCCTGCCCACGTGTATATGAAATTTTTCGGTTCCGCTGCTCTGACATACTGAGTTCGGTTCTAGAGTTTAAAACGCTTCAATCAAAAATTATTTATATGGTGTTGCCACTTATTTAATAAATGAAAATTAACCAGCTAGTGAATCAAAGAATTACAATATAAAAAACAGTTAGTGGCAGAAAAAGTGTGAAAAGTATTAATATAGAAATATTTTCAATTAGGCTGCCAAATTTTCAATTAGGCTGCCATATTTTCAATTTATTAATTTAGTTGTAGAGTTAAACACAACTTACAAAATGTCTATCAAACGGTGTACTCATACATTGAAAATAGCATTGACTATAAAAGGCTTTAGAAGCTCACTCGAACGCCAAGCTTAGCTATTTCGCAATACAGCTTCCATCAATGTCTTGACCGATTGAGTTTATGGTAGTAACTACTTCCATTTGGAAAACACTGCTACTATCCGCACGCCTAATTTTAAGCTTATTGCGAGAGGCTGCTCCCAAAATTCGGCTTTACCAAGCTTTCCATCCAACTTCAAACCATTGCTGAACAGCTTCATTGGGCTCTGACACTCTGTTCAAAACAATCTGCTGCTCGGGATTGGTCTTAAACTGACAAATATACTGCAAGCTGTATTTTAGAGTAGACAGAACTTTGCAAGTAGAGTAACTTAAATATATTGGTGCCATCTATGTGTGATATTGTGCACATTCATATTGCATTGATCTAAATGCGGCTCGCCTGACCGCTTATTCTCGGCATTTTGGTTCATTATTAGAGACATAACATTTCATTAGAAAATATAATAAGGAGAATTTCTTTTTTTTGTGGCGTCTTCGATGGAATTCTTTCTTTGTTGACTTCTGAATAATTTTTGGCCGTCAGTCAACTTGTTGTGAGAACGTAATTGTGAGCATAGCAAAGTAAGTTAGCCCAAACTTTTCGTATATCCGAAGGGTATCGTGTGAGTCACCGCTTTGCTGTTCCCTTTGATACTGTATTGAGTCTATAAAGTGCAGACATTTTTTTTGGTCGCCTGCTTCGACTTTTCACCTTCGTTGTAGTGGTGCTGAAGAATGCATTCTTTTTTCTCTCCATTTTGGAACGCTGTAAAACACAACTGGCTTCGTCAAACACTACACCGTCACAAAATATTGTTGGAGTGCCATATGATCCAATACAATATACGCATACATCTTGAGACATGACTCACTAAAGGCATTTAGCGGAGAACAATCACAATTTTTGACTTTATCTATTCTAATTTTTTCTCTAACCCACCATAGATATTTCATTAGTTTCGACAACTTTTTAATTAAATACATTCAAAACAAGGTCTTTGCATGATATTTAGCATGCCAACATTAGCATTGTTTTGCAAGGTTAATCAAAAATTGTGTAAATATACCAAACATTTCAGATTTAAATAAAAATAAAATAAAAAAAATCGCCCAACTCACCAAACGACAATACAATCGAAAAACCGGTGCCATTCAGTCGACCCTTCGTTGCATTGAGCGCTTAAAAAAAGAAGAGAATATCAGTTTTTGTAATACATAAATTACTATTTTCTTCAAAACATCAATGTTGCGTTTATCGGGTAGAGGCAGTCACACCCACATCGCAATTAAATAAGTAAATCAAATTTTTGTATAAAGAATTTAATTTCAATACAAAGTATTCAGTGTAAGGTCGATTGTATTTGGCTGCTATTTGTGCAGCAGTTGATGGATGGACGGTCGGATGGGCGCATTATTGAATGCTTGGGGTAGACCATCAGCGTTGTGATTTGGGCTACGTGGGCTTGCTCGTATGTATGAATACATAAATGTGTGGGAGAAGCTGTATGCTATTACAAACGACATACATACATACATTCATTGGCTCAGTTAAGCGGAAAGCGCGCCGAAATGCTGTCCCAATAGCGACGCGCTTTTGCTGTCAACTATTTTATTTGCCAATTTCGTGCCGTTACCCGCAGATGCGTTGCAATAAACGTTTGTAGGGAAAAATAACGAAATTAGACAAAAAAATTCGGATGATATTTACTGTGATGCGTTTTTGCTCTTGTTTATACTCTTCAAATTGTTTAATGTCTTGTAAGGAGAAATATTAAAATTAAATTTTTAGTTAAAAAGAAATTAAAAAAAAAAGTATAAAAATATGTAAAACTAACAATAATATATTAGATAAAATAAAATCAAAGTCAGAAATAAAGAAAATGTATAAAATTAAAAAAAGTTTAAGTTTATTATGCCTATTAAATTAGTCCTAACTGTAGAAGTTATAAAAAAGTTGAGTTTTCTTAAATATTAATATAGCTTCAAAGCTTTATTTAATAAAAACAACTGGTCGCTGGACCACAACATATGAGATAAGGGAGATCACAATCCCTTAAACTCTTCCTTTGCGAATGTTTGGGGCTTCAGATAAATACCACTGCTTCGAGGACTGGACAGTGTCGTCAAACCAACAAAAACCTAGCTGATGAGGTTGATTGGCTTTACAAGAACACCGGTTTAAAGCCATATAGGGAAAGCCCTTCATAGTTGGCCAATGTGAGCCAGTCGTATGAAGTTGCCCTCGATTATTGTATTGTAAAATTAAAATATATTAAATTTTAATGCCGAAAATTTTGAATTTTTTATTTTTAATGTCTTCTTATTGGTATTTACAAACTAGTATTAAATTTATTATTATTTAAAAAATCATTTTTTCTAATATACAATCAACGGCAAAAGAAAATGTACGTCATGTACCATATACTCTTAAGTTTCAAGCTTTGTACACAATTTGTAAGAATTCCGCAAATTTTCATTAAAATTTCAAACTTTTTATTGCGAATTTTTGAAAAAATTTCAAGTTTGCGATTTTTGAATGACTTAAGGGGGGGGGGGTAGGGTTTTTAGGGTAAAAAAAAAATCAATTTTGGTTTATTTGAGAAAATGAATGCACATAATCTCAAGAATGTTGTGCCCAAATTTTAAGTCAATCGGTGCAAAACTCACAAAGTTAGAGCATTATAACCGTTGGCCGCTCCGACTCGGCTACCTGCTATGGTCGAACTTTAAATCGATTTTCTGGAAAACAACGTTTTTCAAGTCGGTGGACACTTTTTCTCTGAATCTACTCGACCGATCTTCCTGAAATTTTGTACACACTTTCTCTACATAATTACCGAGGTAACCCTGGGAGGTTTTTGTTTTTTTTTCAATTTTTATTTATTTTACAATAAACAATATTATGCGATTTATAGTCTACAAATCGCACTTCTACTTCAAATGTTAAAAAAATTTGAAAAACAATTTTTTTTAAATAAAAACTCGACAGGGTTACCTCGGACAATTGATTACCTAATGAAAACTCTTTGATTTTTTGATTTCAGATGATCCAATGCTGAGAAAAACTGTCCACGGCAAATTGCCTTTTTTTCGAGACGTCTGCGTAGATCTGCTGTCAACGGCTCAATTTTGTATATTTTCTTGTGAAAATTTTTGAAAATATTTTTGAAATATGAGTTTACAGTAAACTAATTGGATAAATAAATTTACATGAATCATCTTTCCAAAAAAAATTCATAAATAAGTGCATATTTTTAGTGGAATTAACCCTACCCCCCCCTTAAAGCTTGCACTCTATTACACCAAAATTTAATGTTCTATAAATCTGCAAACTCGAATTTTTTTGAATATTCTGAGTAAAAAGCATGAAACTCTGATGAAAATTTACCGAATTTTTACTAATTTCATACAAAGTTTAAAACTTTGCTTTATAGAGTTTTGGTTATAGTATGAACTATATTTTGATTAAAAAAAATTAATTACAAAATAAATAAATAATTAGTCAAAACTTATCAATATGTAATGTACACTATCTTTTGTCGCTGACTGTATAATTTGTTTTAAAGTATTTATTGTTTTCAAATATTAGTTCTTTGGAGTATTAATTCTTTGGTAATATTTTGTTGGAAAATATAAACAATAAAATAATACTTTTTATAAATATACATTTTTTTAAATAAACATTTTTTGAAATATAGATTAAAAAAAAAAAAATAGGTGCATACCTATGAAATGAGACTTTTTTTTACTAATTTCAAACGATTATTAACAAAAAATGGTTACAAATGTAATCTTCAAAATATTAGCCATCGCTAGCGATACATTTTTCCCATCTCCCAGGTAATTTGTGGATGCCGCGCCAAAAAATTGGCCGTCTTTGGCCGCAACCAAATAATAATCGGAAGGCGCCAAGTCTGGTGAGTAAGCCGCATGCACCAGCGGCCCCCAATCGTACGTCTTCCGGGTCGCTCTTGTTCGATGTGGTGGTGCATTGTCATCAAGAAAAATTACGTTGAGACGTCGATCAGCATATTCCGGGCGTTTTCGGTGTATAGCGCTGTTAAAATCGGCCAATTGTCGCTGGTAGCGTGCACCGTCAACTGTTTCACCTGGTTTTAATAGCTCGTACCAAATCATACCACGCTGATCCCAGAAAACACACAGCATTGCCTTGCGGCTGAAGCGATTTGGTTTGGCCGTTGTTTTTGGCTTGTGGCCGGGCGGACCATACGATCGTTTACGCTTGGGATTGGAGAAATACACCCATTTTTCATCACCCATAACGATTCGATGCAAAAAAGACTTAATTTGAACCGGGAGAGCAGTATTTCACAAGTGGTTTTTCAGTTCTCAACTATGCCCCCAAATCGCACTTTGAAGGCACGAAATTCAACATTTTTAAGAGCGACAAAAATGCATTGTTGCCTGAAACATAACAAACAATGAACTGAATATTGTTGACAGATGACAGATGAAAAAAGCAAGACATTTGGGAAAGTTTATAACTACTTCTAGCGACATCTATGGACTAATAGCTGAAAGTCTCATTTCATAGGTATATACATACATACATTCAAATAAAAATGTTTTCAAATATTTATTGGGTCTTTGTTTTGTTTTTGTTGTGAGCGAAATCATACAATTTTGTTTCAGATAAACTTTTTTTTTATACATAAAAAAAAAATAAATAATTGGCGCGTACACTTCTGTTAGGTGTTTGACCGAGCTCCTCCTCCTATTTGTGATGTCCGTCTTGATGTTGTTCCACAAATGGAGGGACCTACAGTTTCGAGCCGATTCCGAACGGCAGATATTTTTATGAGGAGCTTTTTCATGGCAGAAATACACTCGGAGGTTTGCCATTGCCTGCCATACTATACTTTATTTTGAACTATTTTTTATTTTTATTATTTTTTATATTTTATTTTGAAAGCATTAGTTTTGTTTTGGATTCTTTCGTTTTTTGTGATTACAGGGTGGCGGAAATCATCCAATTTTTTTAGATCAACTTTATTATTTGTTATTTTTTCAAACCTTTTGGTGTGAAATAATTACTTTTGTTTGAGCATATAGGGTGAGGGAAATCATCCGACTTTGTTTTTGTTAAAATTTTTTAATAAATAAGAAATGGTGATTTTGAGTGACGGAAATCTTTATTTTTACCTTTACTCACTTCATTGCTTGTGTGTTCAATTTTCCGATAGGGCGATTAATTTTGCGCCACCTTGTACATGAATACATTTATTTAGTTTGTGAAATATATCATTTTCCTTAAGTGTTGGACAAAATGTTGTATTTCAAAATTCTTATATTTGTATTTAAAGTTTTATTTTTAAAAATTAATTGTCTTTCTTTTTTTTCTTAAGTGTTGGAGTAAAATTTGTATTTTTACAAACTTTTAATATTTCTTTTTAAAAATACTTTTATCCATATTTAAAAATACTTTTATTTATATTTAAATTTTCTTTATTCAAAATTATTTGTCTTTCTTTCTTTTCTTAACTGTTGGACAACATTTTGTATTTTTATAAACACTTATTTATATGTAAATTTTTATTTTTGAAAATTAAATGTTTTTTTTTAATATTTGACATATTTTAAATATTTTGTGAGTTATTCGAAGTGCTCTAAAATAATTAATTTTTAAAAAATTTTCGAAAAACAGGTATGTAACATAAATAATAAAAAATTAAAAATATATAAAATGTAAATAACTAAAAACAAAATGAAATCACAATTTGTATTTAAAATGGTCTAAAATATACATTTTTTTATTTAATTTTTTTACTTGTTTTTCTTGGTTTTATTGTTTTTTTATTTTGATTTTGTTTAACTTTTCACAAGCTCACAAACTAAACAGTGAGTTGTCTAAAATTTTGTATGTATTTCTATTTAAAGCCTTTCATGTATAGTTTCCTTAATGTTTAAAACTTTGAAATATTATATAAAAAAAATTGTGTTTTAAAACTTTATTTAAAAGATAGACATTTTCTCAAACATATGCGTTCTCGTAAGTACCCAAAATTTGCTGAAAATGTGAAATTCTTCAATTGTTAACTATTTCCTTTAGCAAAATATCTACCCAAAATTTATCTTTTCTAAATATTATTTTTTTTATTCAAGTGATTATATTTTTATTGGCAGAGTAGTGGACCGGGCGCCACTACTTTTGTGTTTTTTTTGTAACCAACTAATTTTATTATTCGAAGACAAAAATTCTGCTTTAAAGGTTGCGAATTTCATTTTGAAAATGAAATAATCGTTATTTTCTAGTATATCTGCTTTGAGTTTCATTAAGAAAATTTTATTTTTGGTCGCAAACAAAAAGAATGTTGTAATGACGCCATTTCAAAATCTACGCGAATTGAGTCATAAAATTTTGCCGAGCAGAAAAATACAAAGAATTTTTTGTGTGCAAATGAATTCTCTACAATTACTGAAAAATTAGTTTAGTTAAGCATATATGCCAAAACTTAATTAATTTTGAATTAAAAAAAAATATTGTTGACGCCTCTGTATTTATTTATCAAACTCAAATGAGCACAAATTTAAAAAAAGTACTCAGAAATGCAATTTGGTATTATTTCTTTTTATAGTCGAAAGGACTAGTTCACATTCTATCTACTTGTACGCGGAAAAATATGCAGACAAATAATTATTGAATGATTCATTGAGACTATTTTTAGAATTATATTACATATAAATGAGAGCCATCTATAAAAAAATAGCAGTAAAATCTGGTTTAATTTAAGAATCGTTTTGAAAAGAATCAATTTTTCATTAATAAAACCGAAACGTGTAATGAATTATTGGTAAATATCCAGCAATCAACACATTTGTCAATCAATTAAAAACCAATCGCTTTGTTGCTGTTGTTATATTTACACTGATATACGCTGTAGTAGTGGCATGCGGCATGACGACTACTAGTTTATCAATTGTCAGCTTGTCAGCTCAACAGCTTGTAGCTGTGTTGTTAACTTCGATTGATCAGTTCGTTTTTTCAAACAGATTTCTACTCTGTAAAAAAATGTCCAATCATTTGCACGTAAATAAAATACCTTTATAGTATAGTGCCGACTATGAATTCAAACGCCTCTGCATTTTAGCGAAATAAATTAATAAAAATGTATGTGAATATTTTGCAAGAAATCGAAGAAGCACCACTCTAGCGTAGAACTAGTTCATTTCGAGTTGATACCAGTCCACTTCAAACAATTCTTTGTATTGTGCAAAAATATAAAAAGAGTATACACAGATAAAGGGTAAACGTAATATTCAATTCTTTTGCCACTTCGTACTTTTACAACTATTTTTTTTGTTTATTGCTAATTTCTTACTTTATCACTTAGTTTTCATATCAGCGGTAATTCTTGATTTCATCGTGATTTGGCCTGCATTGCACAGTGTTTCGACTATAAGTAGGTAGATGGAGAAAAATTCAATTGAAAAAAAAAAAAAAAAAAAAACAGTTGGTAGAAAAAATCTGTTAAGCTTAGATAGAGGAAAATTTAAGTCGTCGATACCAAATTTCATATAGTTCACTCGCATAGAATGCAACATTCGAAGCACTAAACATCTAACCGTCATTCGGCTCTCAGCGAATTCGAAGGTATCAGCTTTTTTGCTATCGTAACAGGGATTATAACAGCAGTGCGTTTTCGATAGAGGTCCGAAAATACTACGATTGTGTTAGTGATATACAAAAAAATTAACACAGTCTGAACAACGACTAATTGGAAGAGCTTAAAAATTCGTGTGAAATGGGTAGGCACAATTCTGTTGATGAAATTTCTGTGACGTAAGTAAAAGTTGTTCTCACAATTTTGCTTCGGAGGGCCAACTAGAATACCAGTTCAGCGTTGATTTACTTGCTCCCTCTTTTAGCGAACGGTTTATCTCCCTACATTTGTGGAACAACATCAAGACGCACACCACAAATAGGAGGAGGAGCTCGGCCAAACACCCAAAAAGGGTGTACGCGCCAATTATACTATATATATATTAGGCCGGGTCGATTTGTGGGGAGGCAAAAAAATCGCCCATTGCTCTGTGAAAATCATATTCTAGGGATCAAAATAAGAAACTTTGCCGAAGGAACCATACCTCTAAAACGAATTCTGATGCCCCCCAATTTGGGTCGAACTTTTTAGTTTCTTTTCTATAACTCACTGAAATTAATTTTTTCATTTACATATGTTCTGACTAAATAAATTTCTTAAGAAAAAAAATAGATATTATTATAAATAAATAATAAATATTGTAACAAATAAATAAAAATAAAGAAAAAACATAGCCATTTAGCTGATTTTTTCATGTAAAGGCCAAAAATGGTGATATTTTGAAATTGGGGGCCATCAGAATTCAGAAGAAATTTAAATTCCCCTATGTAATTTTCGAAGTATCGGGTATTTTTTTTAGCTGCGTGCGAACTATCGATATCTAAAACTATGGTTTGACAGCTGAGATTGGCAAACTGTGTTGACATTTTTGTTCACTAAGGCTTAGAACGTCATTATCAATCATTTAACGCCAGAAAAATAAAATGCTTTCAAATTATGGAAGTTTTCCTTTAAAAAAAAAAAAAAAAAAAACATATGGAAAAAACCTCTACGCGAAGTTCTTAGAGCACTGGTGGCATTATCGTCCTTTATTACTTTCGAAATGGGGGGTGATAATGCCTCTAACAATACAAATACATATACGAATTAATTTACTGCAATTTTCAAGCCATCATTGACGCCATACCGCCAGATTTATTGGAAAAAAGTAGTCAAAAATTGAACTGATCGCATGCACCATAGCCAACTCATGCCAACTCGTAGGCCTGGCGTTCAATAAATGCCATGACATTGTCTGCCAGATTATAATAAAAAATACATTCCAACAATGTTTCTGTTTTTTATTATTATTTCATGTACTCACTTCGTATTTCTGATAGTGAAAAGCAGGAGCGGAAAAGCAAGATTAAGTTTGTTTATCTAACATTAGTCAATAAAAATAAAATTCAAAAGCCAGCATGGTGCGAAATTTTTCCCAACTCAATTTTAACGGTTATTCGATATGAGAGGAAAAGCAAAATGTTTTTCGTTTGGACATTTATTTACTAAATTTCGCTCCCAATCGTGAATGATCAGTTCATAAACAATTTTGCGCCAGCTATTGACGATCAGCTGTTTTTGTTTGCCAGATCGAATGTTGTGGTGAGTATAGGTTTAGGTGAGGTTAGTATAGAATTAGTTGAATTTAATACTGGCATATTTCCTACATTCCGCATATTTACAGGTACGACGCATAAGTAGCTCGTCAGTCAAGTGCGAGTATTAATTTGCTTATTATCTATTAAAATGCCTGAATATTGTAACTGATGACGTCGTCCAGTGCAGCCTACGTAAATTTAGATTTTTTATGTACTTCAAAACATACGTGTAAATATGCGATAAATAAATTAAGTTCAACCTTGCAACTGAATTAGTCAAAAGTAAAATTCCGATTAGTTTGAATGTACATATATTACTTAGCTATTGGACGATTTGTCGTATTTTCGTATTTTACAATTTATTTATTGATCAGTCAGAGGTAGCCATCATCAAAGAAGCAATTGACTGGCGTTTAGCTACTAAACATTTTAGTATACGCGAATGCTGTTTAAATAGTGACAATAGAGATATAAGTCAGAAGTCCGTTCTTCAATCATCGATAACACATAAAATGTTGGTCAATCATGCGCAGTTATCGATACTTCGCGCCTGAATACTTTGAATAGCTCTTGCGATGCATAGAAGCTTATCGTCTTATACCTATACCATTTTCGTAGCATTTTTTATAACATTTTTTTTTTTATAATATAAATATATAAAATGTTTTTATAATGTTTTATATATTTTTTATATATTTATATTCTGAAATTTTTATATATATATTTTTGAATTTTTAAAAATTATTTTATTTTTATATACTTTTTTATTTTTTATATATGTATATTTTTTAATTTCTTTTTTCTATATTTATATTTTTGCATATTTTTTAATAAATATTGTTTTTTATACGGTTTTTATATATTTTTATATTTCTTGTACATTTTTACATATTAGTGTTATTTTTTATAAACTTTAAATGCTTTTTGTAATTAAAATTTTTATTTATTATATTTTTTTTAAGTTTTTTATATGTTTATATGTAGTTTTTGTTTTTTTTTGTTTTTGTTTTCTGAAATTTTTTATATATTTTTTTTAATGTTTTATATATTTTTTTAATTTTTTTTCTTTTATATTTATTTATTATTTTTTTTTCTTTTATTTTATACTTTTTATATTTTTTTTATATGTTTTATATTTCCTTTATATGTTTTATATTTCTTTTATATTTTTATATAATATATATTGTTTAATTTTTTATATAGTACATATCTTATATAACACTTTCGTAGCTTTATTGTTTTATTTTTTAATGTGTTTTGTAATTAAATTTTGTTTTATTATTATTTATTATATTGTTTATTTGTTTTTTATATGTTTGTATATATTTTTTATTTTTTTATATTCTGAAATTTTTTATATATTTTGTTCATTTTTTATATATTATTATTTTTTAATTTTTTGTTATTGTTTTGTTTTATATTTATATTTTTTTATAAACATACATAAGGGTATTTATATACTTTTTATATTATTTTATAATTATATTATATTGTATAATTATATATCTTTTATATTTTTATATACATATATTGTTTTTATTTTTTGTACATATCTTATATAACGCTTTCGTTGCTTTATTGTTTTATTTTTTTAATGTTTTTTGAAATCAAAATTTTTATTCTTTTATATGTTGATAAAGTTTTTTATATTTTTATATATGTGTATGTTTTAGTGTTTTATATTCTGAATTGTTTTTATATATTTTACAATTTCTTATATATTATTTAAATTTTTTTGTTTTATATTTATAATTAGTATATTTTTATATATTTGTTAAAATTTTTTATATTGTTTTTTATAAAGGTTTTATATATTCTTACATTTCTTGTCCATTTTTACATATTATTTTTATTTTTTTATGTCCTTTTATATTTTTTATATGTTTTATATTTTTATATATTTTTTAGAATTTGTTTATTTTTTTTTTGTATAATTTTTAATATACATATAATATATATATATATTTTTGTATATATGGTATTATGTTTTATATTTTGTGCATATTTTTAAATTTTTTTATATTTTTTATATTTCTTGTATATTTTTATAGATATATGCGGTTTTATTTTAGATGCATATAAAAAATGTAAAATTTATTTAATATTTTTTTCTATATTTTTATATTTCTCGTACATTTCTACAAATTGGTTTTATTTTTTATAAATTTTTTAGATATTTTGGTAAATTTTATATATATTAAATAGTTTTTTTTGTATATTTCTAAAATATTTTTATATTTATTATATTTTTAGATATAGTGTTTATATTTTTTATATATTTTTTATATAATTTTGATATTTTTTTTATATTTTGTGTACTTTCTATATTGTGTTTGTATTTTTATAAATATATTGTTTTTATTTTTCATAAAAATAATACATATATATATTTTTTATTTTTTATATACCCTTTTTATACTTTTATGTATATTTTTTAATTTATTTAAAATTTTTTAATATATTTTTGAACTTTGTTATATTTTGTTATATTTTATTATTTATGCTTTGTATATTTTATTTATTTTTTTCATATTAATTTTATTATTGTTTTATATTTTTTGTTAATATTTGGTTTGAATTTTTTACTCTTTTTATAAATTTCTGTTTGTTTTTGAGTTCTGTTTACGCGCATAAATCCTCCAAGGCTACCTTTCTCCCTGCTGGCATCATCAAATCATTTAAAGATGGCTCAAGTCACTGTCGCGCAAAAGGCAATGTAAAGTGGAGTTGAGTAAGAATTGAAAAAATTACCCTAACTGAACGTCCAGTCAACCCTATAACATTTGCAATACAAATAAAGTTTGTGTTTAAATGAGCATGACATTATTTGCTACCGCTGACAGCACTCGTCCATGCAGCGGGCAGACGCACGTATGTGCCGGCATGCTGAAGCGCAGCCAACTTCATGCAAAATACAAACAAACCGCTGGCCTACCAAAAGTCAATCACCATTGCCATTGCCGTTCATGCCGGCGGTCAGTTAGTTTGTTCGACCGTTTTGTGGCGAGTAGAGTCGCGCGACGAAATGCCTCGCTTTGAAATACGCGGTACTGCTTGTTTATCTTTATTAATCACACTATACATACATATGTATACTATTGTTAACACATACCTACATACACGTATTTAGAGTAAATGTTAGTATTATTCATAAATTGTTTTCAACCACTTTTGTAGTGCTACTCGTCTCTTGCCTTTTTTGCAAAAGATACACTTGATTATAATTTTGCTATGACGATTAGTTACAAGTTAAAGATACACACACATGTATCGGTTCATACATACAAACAAGTGCAAAAACGTCTTAATGTTTGGTAGTGGGTGAGCAGTAATACTTACATATCTAATTACAAATGCACTGGTTTACCTGTGTGTGCGTGCATGATTCACTGGCTTAACGATGATTATCACTGATTGATAAGTAGTTGCTGTCTATTACCTATCCAGTGTAAATGTATTGAGTGCCGATCAGTGCTGCTTATGTTTATCTGAGCAAACAAAAAAAAAAAAAAAAGAAAGAACACTAGTAAAAAACGGAAAGAGTGCGCAGATAAGCTTTGCTAATCAATGTAAATGTTTACTGGATTAGTTTGATGAAGTGTTTGAAAGTTCTAGTCACAAGTGTGTGTTGCATGTAGTGCTGAGTTCGATGGAAATAAAAAGTTAAGATAAAGAAAAGTTGTTGTGCAATATTCTTAATGTTTGTGCAAAAGGAGGAAGAGAAATTATTTGGAGTAAAGAAAAATTATTTGGAATAAATGCGATATTTTATTGTATTAATGAAAAAATGATTAAGTTTTGCTAGAATTCGCAAAAGCATTTTACCAACGAAATATATTTACAGTGTCTGCGGTGATACCATGAAATTCGGCATATAAAACTCAAAAGCAATTTTAAAAGATAAAGAAAAAAAAAATTAATTAATAAATATTTTGTGGAATATGACGCTTTCCATATAAACAGTTACAAAAAAATTTTAATAATAAAAAAAAAACCAAGTACAAGTATTTATTACAATAACAACTTCGAATCGTGCAATTTGTTGAAACTATATTAAATTTATCAACATTTAAATGCGCAGCTGTTTTGCAGAAGTAAGTTTCCACTACATACCATACACATACATACATAAATAAATACATACATACATACATTCATATAAGCAAGCATTAGTGTTTATCCAAATCACGCTGAGTGACTTAGAAACATACAGTGGCGGCAACAAATAAACAGACCAGCAATTCTAAGAAAGTGTAAAAAGAAAGGCGGCGCTGTTTTCCATTATTTCTATAAAGATTAGAAGGTAAGCATACAAGAAAGCTTCAGATCGAGTGTGTACAAGTTTCCGATATCTAGTTCGTTGGGCTTATGTACGAGATGTGGCTACTAACTAACGAGACTCACGCTGTTATAGAAGCGATATATAAGAACATGTGGCAAACGCCAGTGACCACCAACTGCATAGAATAAAGCCTCCCGCGGCCGTAAACATAATAGTCTTGCAACCCTAAATATAATATGTTCCAGCATGTGTTTTTGTTGCCTCTTATCGGCACATGCTGAACGATTATTTTCTGCTAATAACAGAAAACATCCCTCCTTTAGTACACATAATTGGCTTCAGCAAGATGGTGCCACATCGCAAACGGTCAGAGAGATTTCGTGATTTCTTCTCTAACAGGCCGATAAGAAACGCCTTATGACGGCATATTCTGCCCATCTAGTTAACCCTATGTTATGCTTAGCTATGAATATTTTCTCTGGAGGTATTTTAAAGTAAAGTCTATGAAACAAACTAAGCGAACATCTCAGCACTAAAAGAAAATATCATTCGCGAGGTGAATGGCATCCCGACATCTCTTCTATAGCGCGTCAGATTCACATAATTTCACTCTCTCTCTGAAAACTCTCTCTCATTTCAACTTGCCCTTTGGATGACTTCTTTCAGTAAAAGGGCTTTTAATCAGTCAATTTTTTTTTTTTGATTTCTCTCAAATTTTGACATACGATAGTAAAAGTTTCAGTCTTTCTAAACATCTCAAAATTATGAAAATCAGTTCACATTTAGAGAAAATAATAAAATCCGCTTCTTTGTAAATTAGTTATTGAAATAAACTTTTATACTCATACTGGACACCCCGTACATATGCACAGCATATTTTTACAAAGCTTATTGCCAAAACTTGGTCTGTGTGACAGCCGAAACACATATTTTGAAAGCCAGATAAAAAAAGAATATCAAAAATCAACGCGATTTTCGACCCATTTCCAAAAATTCAATGAGCTATTCTGCTTATTTGACATTTTTCTAAAAGTTCGGATTAAAAAGTTTGAAATTTTGATGACAATTTATTGATTTTTTTTATAATATAATTTGCGCAAAAATTGAAACTTTCATTTTTATGGGAATGAGAATGAACAATAGTATTTTCACAAAAAAATATTAATAATTTTAAATAAAAATTATAATAAATTGTCCAAACTTGTCAATATCTCCCTGTGCTTTAGTTGTTGGACGCACTGTATATGCAATTTAAAAGCATATCTTAAGGCCTGTAAGGATTTTACAAGCATTTTAGGAGCATATATTCGTATTTTGAATTTATTGGCAGTTTTTAAAAACATATTTTGGGTTCTGCTGCATGAGAGTAAAGCTATGAATTGTTGTATTTAGTTTCACATGCAATTTAAAAAATAAGGTCACTTTGATGGTGTTGCTGAAGTTCACACCATTAATCAGTGTTTAATATTTCCACGTATTGCTGAGTTGCGTGAAAAATAAAGAAAAAACAATCCACGGTGCTTAGGGACGTGTCATAGGTTCCCGATCAATGCAAGGCTTATGCCGCATTGTCTGCCGAAAGATTTCTAGCCAAGTGCTGCTTTTCAGTTTTATGCCGGGCATATGTCTTGTTAGCCTGTCCACTTCTAACCATTTTCTAACGTGGGATCTACATTAAAAAGTAAATAAATTGTCAGTCCATTGAAGCTGTGAAGAGAAAACCCCACCGCTGAAGTTAAGACGTAGCCGAGAGGCACGCCAGCGTTAAAATAGTTTGGCCGCCTTCATTGAGATAAGATGAAATAATTTTGCTTTGCTGAAGTTGCACAATTTTAAGTAGTTCATCGAGTTTAGACACTTAATCGCTTGATTTTTAAGATAAGATAAATTTACGACTCTCTACCAGTTGTGATAAAGTAGATCGGCGACATCGGAATTAGTGCAGTAAAATGTTGACCAGGCACAGCCAAGTGTTTCTGAGGATGACTTCCAATAGAGACAAGTAAATAAAATAAGTGAAAAAGCCAATGATTTAATTCGTTATTTTTCTGTTAATTCGGCACACAAACTAGGAATATGAAAACTAAATGTCGAAGGCTTCTAAAACAGTTTAAATTATGAAAGGCATTTTTGATATTTTGAATGCATAAAAATTTAGTACTTAGTCACTGTAGACTTAATCACGTTGTCAAATTCTGATATTTTGGGATTATGAAAAGAAAATCCCGGTGACAAGGGATTTTTCGGATTATAGCGTAATATTTCGATTTGATTTGCATCGGCTGTCATGGCATATAACAGTTAAAATATGATACAACACACTAATCTCACTCAGTGGGTTTAATCAGAGTTGGTATGTCATAACAACAGGTTAGTTGAAAAGTATTGAAAGCGAAAATTTTTCGCATTGAAATTTAATATTTTTTTGTATTCAATATACATATATAATCTTCTTCAACTTCAATATACATATTCTATGGGATATACATACATATAGCTCAAAACCTTGTCCGTTGGCGAAGAAGCGTAAGGGTTGGCGCGCAATTGAGTTAAACGAAAAATATATATGGATATCTTAAAAATTTTATACCAGCTCTGTGATGATTTTCCGATAATGTGACAATAATTAATGAATGGACACATCGAAATAAAATATTTTGTGTGCTCAAATGAAAGATGAAATATATGAAGTTCTTTCTATTTTCGGCAGTCAATATAGAGATTTGTTCATTCGGTTTGAATATCATGCATTTTAACGTAGTCCTCACGTCTTTTTACAATACTTGCATTATTTTACGTGCAATCATTTTTTTTTCTCTATAATTTATTATAAAAATATACTTTATTGTACTTTGAAATGTAATTTGTACTTGAAATCGTTCTTTACAATGTCTGCTAATATGCTACGGTTGCAAAATTATGAACTCGTTATTAATATATTTTTTTTATAAAAATATATGTAACTCATACTGCACTAAAAAAACATTTTTTACCTTTTTCCTGAAATTTTTTTTTCTTGAAATTTTTTTAATATTTTTTTGTTTTCCTAGAAATTTTTAAATTTTTTTTTTGTTTTTCTAGAAATTAAAAAAAAATTGTTTTTTGTTTTTCTTAAAATTTTTGGTTTGTTTTTTTTTTAATTTTTTTTTTTGTTTTTGTGTAATGTTTTTTTTTAAAGAATAATGAAAAATGGGAAAAAAACTGAAAAGAATCATTTTACGATTTTTTTTAATTTTTTTTATATTAAATTTGTTTGTTTAATTTTTTGATTTTTTTGTTTAATTTTTTAAATAATTTTTATAATTTTTTAATTTTAATAATTTTTTTGCTTTTTTTTCTTATAATTTTTTGTATGTTCTTTAATTTTATTTGATTTTGTTGAAATTTTTTTTTTAATATTATCTTCTTAATGGTTTTTTTTTGTTTTCTTTTACATGTTTTTTTTGCAAAGAATAAAATAAAAAGGCGAAACAAAAATCATTTCACAATTTTTTTAAATATTTAATTTTTTCTTAACAACAACAAAAAAATCATTTTTACAATTTTTCTGAATTAAAAATCGTTTTTTTTTTAATTTTTTATTTAATTTTTTTGTTTTAAATTTTTTTTTGAATTTTTGTTGCTTTTTGTTTAATTTGTTTGTTTAGTTTTTTAATTTTTTATTTGTTTTTTTAATTTTTTTTTGTTTTTGTTTAATGT
Source organism: Anastrepha ludens (assembly GCF_028408465.1). Taxonomy (NCBI): domain Eukaryota; kingdom Metazoa; phylum Arthropoda; class Insecta; order Diptera; family Tephritidae; genus Anastrepha; species Anastrepha ludens. The sequence goes on from NC_071500.1 coordinate 18,934,982, forward strand.
TCTTTTAATATTATCTTCTTAATGTTTTTTTTTTGTTTTCTTTTAAAGATTTTTTTTCAAAGACTAAAAAAAATTTTTAGAAAAAACGAAAAGAAAAATCAATTTTACAATTTTTTTCAACTTTTTAAATTTATATGAATTTTCTGGTTTTTTTTATTTATTTTTGTTTTTAATAAAAAAAAAAAGTTTTTAATTCTTTCTGTATTCTTTCAAATGTGTTTGTTTTCAAATTTTTTCTTTTACATTTTTTTGTCTCAAATTTTCATCAAAATGTTCAGCTTTTTAACCAGAATTGGCAAAAATTTCTGGGTATGTGGTTGTATACCCCATTGATTTTTAGTATAAGAAAGTTGAAGTTTCAAGTGATTATAAATTACCGTTGATTTTCTTAATTTGGTTTTCAGTAGGAAAAATTTAACGCCGTCTACTATCGAAAACGTGCTTTGTATGCAAGAAAATTACTATGAAATCTTGCTTACCTTTATTAAGTCAATTTCCAGCTCTATATCCGATTATTTGTTGAAACTACTATACTGTATGTGTGCTTGCCCATATATATTGAATAAAATTCATACTTTTTTTTAAGATTATAAAATAATTTATCTTATCATATTTGCGTTTGGAGTGCCGAAGAATTTTAGTCTGAATCACAAGCAAACAGTTAAAGGTATTGATGAAGAAATGAGTCAAAGTTGTTTAAAATTATGTATTTGACAGCCTATTGCAGCGTTTTCAAATAGAAAATAGGAAATGCGAGCTTGCATGCAGTTCAACTTGGGTAAATAAGAGCAGAGTCGGTTAAAGCAGTTTTTATGCGCTTGCGGAGTTTTTTGTTTTTCTTGATACTTAAATATTTCTGTTGAGGATGTATAGGATGCATTTTTTCTGCATTTTTATTATTTATAAATCACTTTACTTTAAAGAAGAATTAAGTGTAAATACCTGGGAAGTAATGTTGTGTTTATTATAAGTCTTGTCGAGTAAAATCAGAATCGAAATGCGAAATTTGCCAAACATTCCAAATTCGCACCTTTGCCTGTTTACAAGCCTTTTACTAAGTTGATGGTGAATTGATTTTCTGGTTTCTACCGATTTTTTATTTAACTGATTTTCTAAAAAGAAGAGAATTCAATTTTTCCAACGGTGTATAATAATTAGGAAACCCTAATGCATCTGTTTGTATTTTCTCTGCTAACACAATTTTTTCTCATTTTTTCTGCTTTTATTCAACTTTAGCGATGTTTTTACGCTCTATTTTATAAAAAAGCTATACTTGTCCTGAATAGATACAAAAATACGTTTAATAAGAAGTCAAAAGAATTTTTTTTTTTTAATATCGGTTAAAAGCTGCCTGAGTTATTCACCTCCCAGATATTTTCGATTGCTGCAACGAGTAATCGTTGTTGGCGATTTCCTTCTTTAAGCAAAGACACTTTGCGAGGAATTTTTCTGAAAATTAATGTTTTAGCCTAAAACTCATTACGAGTAGATTTATGTAACCAGACATATGCATCGAAATTTTGTGACAAACAGTTTTCCTTTATATTTCAGGCTGTTATGTAACAGTTTTGTGCATTTTTTTCACACTATATTATGTAAAGGGCACAAAATGGGCTCATATGTCAAGCAGGGAGAAAATTAATATAGCCTTTTTCATGCCAGAAGCATGAATTTGTGAATTTTCCAATTTTGCGTTAATGGTTTGACTTCATCAGTCTTTTGATGTTCTTTGATATAACAAAACCCAAAATCCCTTGCCTTCTAGAAAGTCACAAAAATTTTTTTATATTAGAAAACTAACCTTTTCATTTCACGAGAGCAATAAGCTTTCAAACTTGATTTCTCTTTTGTTCATTCTTATTTATTACATTCTCATTTTTACACATTCTTGTTTCTGGCATATGGGGGATGGGGAGAATATATTTAAAAAAAGTTATGCAAACAATATTTCACAAAAAACGCTTAACATATTTTATGTCTCCGTTGTAAGGGTGTTATGGCTTCGTGTGTCCATTCATCACTAGGAAGGGGTAAACTTTGAAAACTCTAAAGAAATTTAGACATCAACTTTTTAAATGTATACAGACAAACTTCTTTAATTTGAATCACCATTATTCTATGAAAATCTCCGAATTGAGACTGCGAGTTAAGAAATATTATTATTTTTATTTGCTTTAAGTTGCCACTATGTAAGATACATCTTAAATAATGAACTAATTTATTAGTTCGAAATTAAGTGCATTATTTACTTCTTTCTTCATTTACTTTAATAGTGTCATAACTCAAAAAACCAAACTGTCGAGAAAAACTTCTTTAAAATGTTTAATTTACTATGCCTTCCTGTGTAAAAGTAGATACTTATTTTCATCTAATGAGGTAATATTAATGGATATCGGCCATATTTTTTATACAGCATAAAAGAAGAGCTTGTGGTCCTTTCTTATGCAAAAAAAAGTGTTTGGATTATGACACTATTGAAGTAAATCAGCGATATGCGATATAAAGTTGCATTGAATTAAAATAAACAGAAATTTGTGACTTTCTTTCGGATTTTTTAGTAAAAAAATTTTCATTTATTTAAGGTCGTAAATAATTTCACTTAGACAAGATTGCGTCAAAATTTTGAGCCAGATTGTCGGATTTCGTATACAGAATTTCGAGCTACGGAAGTTTGACTGCATGGCATTTGTTACTACCGTCTTTTGCCGCATTCTATTGGCGAAACTTTGTTATTTACCCTTGCCTTATGAAGCGATTGACGATTGTGAGTGCCAATTTCGATGAAAGCTTTTCTAGTGCGTAAGAACGATCTGGTATTCTGATACGAGGCTCTCATTTTAGGAACGGAAGTAAGGATCACGTCTGCTACACGTTGTTTTAAGGAAAGTGTGAAAAAACAAAACAACAAAAACTAAAAAGAATAAAAAACCGTAATGCAACAAAAAACAAAGAATTCACAAAAAAAAAAAAACAAATTAAACAAAAAATAAAAAAATTAAATTAAATTGAAAACCGAAAAATCAAAAAAAATATAAAATAAAAATAAAAAAAAAAAACAAAACAAAAAATAACAAAAAAAAAAATAACAAAAAAAAAAATTACAAAAAAAAAATAATAAAAAAGAATAACAAAAAAAAATTACAAAACAAAAAAACACAAAACCGAAAATAAATAAACGAAAAATCAAAAAAAAAAAAATAAATAAGAAAGAAAAAAAAAAATCAAAATTAAAAACACAAAATTCAACAAAAAACAAAATATATTCAACACAATGAGTTCACACAAAAAAAAAATAAATAAACAATAAGAAAATAAAACTAAATTACAAACCGAAAAATCAAACAAAAACAAAAAAAAAAAAAAGAAAAAATAAAACGTCATAACAAAAACAAAAAAAAAAAAAGAACAAAACAAAAAATCACAAAACCAAAAATATAAAATAAACGCAAAATCAAAAAAAAAAAATAAAGAAAAAAAAATAAAAAATAAAATAAAATAAAAATCAATAAAAAAAACACATTTGATTTTGTTGCATAGCGTTACTTTCAAAATGTATACAGTGCTAATAGTAGTGCCCACCGTGGTCGTTATTAATTAGTTGACCGTAGCCGTATAGATACATATGTATGTCACTGCCAAGCAAACCAATGACTTAATTGTCATGTTGCTTCTATCTTCTTACTCTGCATATGTTGATTTTGCAGCTCAAGCTTAGCATAGAGAAATATGTTCTGCAGCTGTTTCTGTCTTTGTTATTGTACGATATGTTGATTTTCAACATTCTAACACTTTTCTAGCGCCAATGTACACCATAGCGCTATAAATAGCGCTGATGAAGTCAAGTCTAAGAAGATAAAGCACGATAGAGATTAACTGTTTTGTGTTCGTCTGTGTGTATGTGTGTGTGTGTGCGTGTGTGTGTATCCGAAGAATTGAAAGAAGCAGATGCGCGCACGCATTCTGTAACTTGGAGCCAGTGCTTATAGCTAAATTTAAAAATCCATATATTTTTATAACAGTAAACACAACACTGTTGACTGTTAGCGACTATTATCGCCTAAACAAACAGCCAAGCAGCCTCATCTGAAGTTGCAGCCTCAGTCTCAGTATCAGCCACAACAGCTAATGTTTTCATTCACCACTCAATGTGATTACCGTGGTTGCCTCTTCATTAATATTCTTGCAGTGTTGTTTGTTTCTTAGCGTAAAATATAGTTTTATTTGTTGTTCTAAACTTGCTCGCTCGCAAATTGCTTATGCACGTTTCCCGATAAGCAAGTTATTACCACTTTATTTTCTTCAGCTGCGCAGCGAGTTTGCTTCGGTCGCTCCTCTTGCTCTTAACCTACTATTGTTTGGTCATTATCAAATATATTTACACCAAGTTGCTGCTATCTACATCAACGCTTTTATGGCTTGTTGTTGCTGAAAGTTGTTTCTAGAATTTTTTTTTTTTTTCAATACATATTTATTATTATATACAATATTACGTAGGTAAATGCAGTTGGTCAAGGTCAAGTATTCAGCTACGGATATTAATACATTTCGTCTCATTGAAGTGCCTGCCGTACTGCTAGCAACCACAGATTACACAAGGTGGCGTAAAATGAGTCATACACTTTGTTTTGGAATAACTGTTTTGCTAAATCAAAAACAAAAACGATTTTGAGTGATGCAAATCTTCATTTTGACCCTTAAGCGACCCTTAAGGCATTCCTTGTGCGATTTACAATGCAGTTGTCTATTGTACAAGTGTCAAATATGATTGAGAAACGACGACATTTGCAAAAATCATAAATTTTCCGATAGCGTGAATGATTTTGCGCCACTTTGTATAATAACAGTTTGAGGAAAAAGAAATTTGCTATTTTATGGGTAGGTAAATGTAGTCATCGATATCTGTAAAGTATCGATAAAACAACTTAAAGTTTATGCTCGTTTCAAGGTGATATTACGTACTAAAAAAATTCTTTCGCTGTCTTTTGTTTGTTCGCTTGAGTTGCGAGTTACGGGGTGTTAGCAATGGAAGTCAATAAAGAGATAATTCGATACATTTTACAGGTTTAAAGGCAAAAATGCGCCAGACCGCTGAAATTGTGAATAATGTTTATGGTGCCGATACTGTAACAGCTGATGTCGTGAAATTTTTCGTTAATCATTTGCTTTCTGACAGGGTAGGTGATTAGCTCGCCGCTACCAGTCTTAAGTAGTGGGAATGCCCACCTGTCGTTGCTTAGAATCAACGCCTTCTTACTGCTTGAAGCGCCATCTGTGTGGCAAACTTTTCTGGCAGAAGGATCATACAGATGGTTGAGGACTTCGCTAAATTTGGTGTGCCTGCGCTATTACCGCGATTGCGATTTGCCCTCTTGCTGGCGCCACTGGTGTAATGTGTAACTGTGTCTCTTTCTTTCTTTTTTACTTGTTTTAGCAGCCACAATGAAAGTAATGCGCTGACTTTTTGTGCGGGAGTAAAGATTGGAAGGATAAGGTTGTTGGGGTTGATGAATTAATTTTTGTTTTGTTTTGGTAAGTTTGGAAAAGTGCGATGACCGTGCTTTACGTGAAATTCGAACCCACAACCTCGGGCATATCAGGCTAGTGCACTTACTCTAGACTACCGAGGCCGCCATAACACAGTTTAAAACCATTTACGCAAATAAAAAATAAAAAATATTGTAGAAATAAAGGATTTATTTTTTTATTTTATGCTGAAATCAGCTGACAGCCGGAATAGAATCTAGGCCCATTTAAAAAATATTTTTAATGGTGTATAAGGGGCGCGGAGCTTCGCAGATGCCAGCAATAATTAACAGCTAACCAGCGCTGTGAGGTCATGCATTTTTGGCAGCTCCGTGAAGGGAGTGGTAGATAGTGGAGAGGTGTTTAGTGCGTAGGCGTAGCTGTGCGGCTACATACCACCATTCTAGCAGTGCTCATGACATTCACCTGCGTCATACCGAAAAAAAAGGTATGGTCGTAGAAATAGAAAGCGGAAATGTTATAAATTTCTCCTACAGTGACTTTGTTTTCTATTCAATCTGTGCAAGTATATAAATCACATGCAAATACTTTTCGTACTTTTCTTACAAATCTTAAAAGGGCAAAAGTGCAGTTGTCCTAAATCTTCACTCATAAAATATGAACCTCAACGAAATTGGCAAAAAGGAAATGTGAAAGAAGACAAAAGGTCATCATGATGCATTTATTACAAGCACTCGGAAAATGTGGAAAGGCGTGTCGAAGTCGGCGGCCAAAGGAAGTTACACCCAAGTAGAAGAGTGTAGTTTTGTGTTCTGCAAACAATTACCATCACACACAAATGGCGAAAACGGTGAAAACGATGGTGCAAAAATCTTTTAGAAATATACAGATAACTTTCAAAAAACCGGAAAAGAAAACTACCAATCACCGTAAGCGAACGGGGTGGCGTAAACGATAGCGCGGCGTTCATTGATGAAGAAGTGTACGAGTATTTATCTCATCATGCTCGTTCTATTCGACGATGACAACATCCGATGAAGCGACGCTTGGAGTGTTTGAGAGATACATTCTGCAGAAGGTTTTTGGACCTTGGCATGTTGACGACGGCGAATATTGCAGGCGCTGGAACGATGAGCTGTATGAGCTTTACGAGGACATAGCGCAGCGAATAAAGATCCAGCGGGGCCATATCGTCCGAATGGATACAAACAGTCTGCCTCTGAACGTATTCGTTGCGGTACCAGCTGGTGGTAGCAGAGGAAGAGAAATACCTCCTCTATGTTGGAAAGATCAGGTGGAGAAAGACTTGGTGTTTCCAACCGGCGCCGGTTAGCGCGATAAAGAAACGATTGGCGCGCTTTGTTAAACTCGACTAAATTCGCTTAAGCGGTTATCGCGCCAAACAAGAAGAAGAAGAAGAAGAAGAAGAAGAAGAAGAAGAAGAAGAAGAAGAAGAAGAAGAAGAAGAAGAGTTACTGTGCAGTTATTAGAAAATAGCGCAAGAACTGCCAGCCTCGTCAAATCAGGCAATTATTCAGAATACAGATTGGCGCTATCAGTAACACATCTGCTAACATGAAATGGTTCGGGATTGCTAAGTTTGTACCAGCTCTAAACCAGCCAGCAATTTAATTGGCTTAATCGTAAAATGTTTCTTGCCATTAAGACATTTCATAACTCCTCTTGATCTTTATAATTTTCTATTCACATCTTTGGATATTTATTTTCCTTTCTACTCGCACTGTTTACGTTGTTTTTTTCGCCAGTAGTCACATTTTTAACAAATAGAAAAATAGGAACTCAATCTTCGCATTTAGTTTATAATTTCATACTTGTTCCAAGCCATTGTATATTGCCTGCAGCACACAGCCTCCACTCTGACGCCGACTACTAGAAATCCATTGTTGTTCAGCTAAAAAACCACTTGGCTGGTTTCAAGTGTTTCTTAAGTTTTATTTTCTTTTCAGTTGCTTTTGTGTTTGTTTGCAGCCACAAGTTTTCTTGTTTTCTCAAAAAGGAAATTCTACTTTTTGCATGGCAACTACTTTCCATGCAAATGGCAACAACGTGCGCGCAACTGGTTTTGGTCGTGTGGCAGTAGATAGATTTAATACAAATCGCGCTTCATAATCCGAAAAAAAAGTAAAAAAAAAAAAAAATTTAGATATGTATGCAGATATGAACACAGGCTCTTATTTTACGCTGTGCAAGAAATTCATGGCGATATCAATTAACAATTTCGCATATACATAAGTCTCTTACTTAGGCAGCCAGAATAAATTCAAAACTTTGAAGTTGTTATTCTCGACATTTTCGCTTTTTGAATTATTACACTCTTGCAGCAAATGAGCGATATATATTTCTAATTTTAATTTTTTACAGTCATGAGTAAACAGTTATCGCCTTCCGTATAGTATTTAAGTTTATTAACAGAAATGCTGAATGCGATGTCTCTATGCGCATTCATTCAAGGCGGCGTTAATTCGTGCCACGGCAGTCTCGCCCGTAGTTCATTTGTTTTTCGAACCTGTTTACAGTTGGCCTTAAAAATGATTTCTTCGTCGTTTTCGCTTCTTGTTTTTCATAGCTGCCCATTACCATCCATGTAGTCTGCTGATTTCCCTGTACAAAACATAAGAGGGTTAATGATTTTCGAACAACAGCTTATGCTAAATGCGCCAATGAATTATCTCTGATACTTCGTTCTTAAAGTTTACTACAGAATTTATTTTGCTTTTAAGGGAGGACTTTTAATAATATGCTCCCCAAGGCAATCACTAAGTCTCTAGCTAAACTAGGTATCGGAATCGAGCTTATTAGGTTTATCTTCAGAATGCCTAGCGACAGAATGCTCATGATAAAGTGGGGCTCTCTCCGCCAGCAGGTGAGTAAGGGCACTTCGCAAGACGGTGATCTCTCACTACTTCTCTGGGTGGCCGTTGTTTACGAGTTGGTATAGGAGCTGTTGAGAAGGAGCTGCAGGATTATTGTTTATATGTATGACGTGACACTAATGAATTGAATGAATGAATCAAACTGAGATTTAACCTTCGACCACATGGTCTTGTGTGCCCTCTATTCATCACAGTATCTCATCCAAACTCAGTTCCCTATCTTACGTTTAGATAGAGCTTGATTATGCTCAGCGTATTTGTCTTTCTTCTGGTCATATTCGGCCGAGATGTCTCAACTTTTTTTTCGCGCTATAGAGTCCATTCAAAAATAAGGTGTGCTGGAGTATTCGCGGACTAGACGTAGAAACGCGGACAATTGGACTAATTGATGCTTACACTGCGCCTTGATGTTGTTCCACAAATGGAGGGACGTACAGTTTCAAGCCAACTGCGAATGACAAATGGTTTTTTATGAAGGGCTTTTTCATATCAGAAATACATTCGGAGGTTGGTTATTGCCTGCTGAGGTGCGGCCGTTATTAGAAACCACTTTTTCTATCATTTTGGTGTTTCATGCACGGATATTCGAACCTCCGCACTTCCGAATGGTAGCCACGCACCAATCCATTCGGCTAGAATAGGGATATCTTACCGAAATTGTTAGTTAGACGAAGCTCATCCTATTTGCGGGGAGATAGGAAATACTCAGCGCTAAATTCCCTACAATTGCGGCCGCTCTGTTGATGCTTTCTGACAAGTTGAAATACCTACTCGGTATCTAATCCCTGGCAGAAGGCTAACGTGGAAACCCATCACTGCGGAGAGGTATAAGGGAGGTAACAGTAGCCTTGCGTGAATGCAAAAGATACGGCTTCTAAACTGGATTTGTATTTTGGCTTTTTAAAACTATTATAAAGTGGAGTGAAATCTAAGCTATGAAATTTCGAGATCAAAATTGAGTGGTTGACATTGTCAAAAGTCCTAGAAGAATCCAAATAAACAATATTGACTAGAAGCTCTTCATCGCAAGTATTGTAGATGCGAAAAATTCTGGGAATTCAGCGCGATTAGTGACGGTTGACCTGCCAGTCATGAAACTTTGCTGATAGTTGGATATGCAACGCCTTACGTTTGAAAATATCTTCAAACCACTTTGACACCGTAGATAGTTGGGAAATAGGCCATCATTCTTGTTGCCAGCCTTGAATAGACGTAGATCTGATGCATTTACTAAAAATTAATAAAAGAGAACAAATTTACCAAATATCATTTTAAAGTTGGAAATATCTGTACAACACAGCTGCTCGGATATGCTATTCCATTTTATTTATTTTTTAATTTTTATTGCTGATTTTCGACATAGAGAGTGTTTATTTTGTTGCTGTCCGTTTGGTAATTGAAAAATGTTGTCTAAACAAAAAATGTTCGCACGAATGCCCGTTTTTTATTATTTTGTTTGTTTGTTGTTTTTGTAGTTGTTTTTGTTTTCCTCACTTAGACACCTGATAGTTATTGTTATTTCAGAATTTTTCGTTTTTATTGTAATTAGTCATTTTCGCATTCGAATTTGATGTTTTAATTCGATTTGCCCAAAGTTTCAAACGATAAACAAAAACTTCTTCCCATAGGTACTCGTATGTAAGTATATACATATATATGTATATATGTATGTGTTTAGCCTCCAAATAAAATCCCACGTAAATTAAATTCTAAGTAAGATGCTTGATTTCGTTTATGGGTGGCGTTGGTATTTTCTTGGTGAACTTACACACAAATTACCACCTGCACCACACTGTATTGTGTTAAGAGGTCGTTTTTCCTAGGCCGTTTTTCCTAGCGAATAGATTATTGCAGCACACAACTCGTGAACTTTTGTGCTGGTCTGTGGCACAGGTCTAGGTTTCTTACTTAGTAAGCCCCTTTAAATTGATGTGGTTCCTCTACTCTCCATGCGAAACAATTTGAATCTTTTCTTTGTATTTGATGCCGTTTGCTTCCATTTCAGTAAATTTCCTGGGCTAGCCAGGTATTTCGCTTCAGTTAATATTTGCTACATTTCTTTCAATAGTATTCTTTTAAGGGCAGTTTATATATTGTACTTTTAAAATATTCTGCCACAAACGTAAGCTGGTTCCATTCTAAGTAGCCGTCTACTTTTTTATATCCTATTCAATTTTTTTATTGGCTTTTATTTAATTTGTTTTTTTATACAATGTTATCTTAAGCGGTGATATGCTCCATTATGTTATGTTAAGCTATGTTATGCTATGTTATGCTATGCTATGTCATACTATGTTATGTTATGCTATGTCATACTATGTTATGTTATGGTAAATTATGTTATGCTATATTATGCTAAGTTAAGCTAATTTTTATTATGGTGCGCTGCGTTACATTTTGTTTTTTTGCTTTATATAAAATACTGTTCCACACTGTCATACTGTGCTATGTGTTTTTATGTTATATGTATGCTATTATACAATAGTAAAGTTGATCTTAAACGGATCAATAAAATGTTGCACTTAGGTTAGGTAGTGCTGGGTGATTTGTTAAAAAAACTCACTTAGTCCTCTAGGGTCCGTAGTTTTACCAGTGCTAGGTGGTTTGGAGTTGAATTATTATTTTATGTAATTCTTAATACACATCTTCACGAGTTTTAACAAGCCTTTTAGCCTTTTTTCAGCGATATTCTTCAGGGATGAAAAACATAGTGATCCTAAGCATATTTGTCGAGTCCTATAAAGAGCAGGGCAATGGCAAAGTAGTTGTTCCAAAGTATCCCTAGCACTTACACGCATGGCTCTGAACTAATCAGATTTTGAGTGCGTGATGTGGGGCGAGACAGTGTCCCGTGAGTACTCCAACCAACCAAATATTTTGAGGTCTTTTCTAGAGAGTAATAAAATAAAGTAGTTTTCGTATTCCAAGTCTTAATCCTAATTTTGGCAGTTTTGTACGAGTTTTAGTGTTCCCATATCGAGTGTGTTTCCAGAGCTTCTTGCTCATTTAGTTCTGTTTTCAGAAAGGAGAGAGATGGATACATATCTGACGTGCTCAATCTCAGCAAACGAATACCTCCCTTTGCGACTCTCTCTCTCGACGCTCTCATTTCCTACTATTCCTTTGTAACCTGGTTACCAGTAAATAGTGAAACACGTTCCGCGTTAGTCCCAGGAGCCATAATTGCTTGGCTTTCAATGAAAATATTTGTTCGAGTATTGAGAGGGATTGATTTCAGATGGAGCAAGTGGCGAATAGGTGAAGCAACTGGTATAAATAAATATAGAATGGCTACGCTAGAATAGAGCTGCATAAAACTAATTTTGTTTGTAAAATAGTGAGTTATACCAATTTTATGACGTATAGCCATACTCGCTAGCGACGGATTTTGCTCGACAACTTTGTTGCTGCTTTTACATGCAAATTTTTCGTCAAGTTAGCCGAGCAGAGAAGTGACGAATAGAAGAGGCCTACTATACAATTTTAAATATGTTTTTCATTTATAGTAAATTGAAAAGTTTATGCTATGTCGGAATATCACTTTTTTGAATATTGAAACACCTCCAGCAAATTCCATTATGTACGTACCCCAATGGAATGTGGAACCAATTTTGCTAAACCTATATATGTTTAGATATATATTCTCGTACGTCAGAAGCGATTAACTGGTTACGTTGCGTTATGCTGTGATATATTGTGCTATGCTATGTTATGTTGTGTGTTAAATAATAATTTTAATAAAAAAAAGTAAAAAAAAAAAAAACAATGTAAGAAACATGGCACTGTATAAAATATGACGGAATAACACAACACAGTATATTATAACATAACATAAAATATCATAGCATAATTTATTATAAAATGACATATAACATCACAACACAACATTGCATAGCAGAACATAACATAGCATAATATCACACATCGCAACATAATATATCGTAATATAGTATAAATTAACGTAACGTATTACAACATAACATAGCATGGCATAACATAGTTATGTTATAGCATAACAAACATAGCATAATACATCATCACATATGCTATACCAAGTTATGTTATGTATTATTTTATTTTTTTCATTTTATTGTATTTTGTTGTAAGTTAAGCTATGTTGCAATATACTATGTAGTGTCATGCTGTGATATTTTATACGTTGCCGTGCGTGTCGTATTATGTTTTATTTTATTCTATTTTATTTAATTTTAATTTATTATATTTAATTAAAATTTATTTATATAATTTTGATCTCATTTTATTTGCCCCTCATAAAAAACCATCTGCCATTCGGACACGGCATTAAATTTTGGAAATTTGTGGAAAAACATCAAGACGCGTAAATATATATTAATAGGAGGAGAAGCTCGGCAAGCTTACTTCCTTGCATTTCTCATGGACCACTCGTTTCATACACTTTTCTCTTTTTACGATAAATTCTCACCTCAATCCGCCTAATTAAAAATCTTTATACATAACTATGTTCGTTATAAACCCCAGATCCGATGCACGTATCTAATGACCATAAAAATCTAATAATAAAATTCTGTTTAAGCTTTTGCATGATTGTACGAGTAGTTATTCACGCACCTCCATTTCTTCATACTTCTCTACAGAAACTTTAAAAGTATGTTTTGTGCTTCAGCAATGCTACGCATACAATGCCAAATGTGGTGCCTTACCCCAGCCGTGAAATACATAGTGAAACACATAAGTGATACATAAATACAGTAGAGACGTAGAAGTTTCACTTCTCTCACTTCCTTCGTCTTCGAGTGTTAAATGCTCCTAATCGATCGAATAAAGCTGAATTTGCAGATTTGCTGAATTATCTGCCGCCATAATCGATCTAAGCCGAATGGAAGGATACATGACATAGAAGGAGTAGCAGTGCAGCCTTCCTCTATAGCTACTAAATCTCAATTTCAAAACATGATGAAGAGAGGGATAATAAAAATGCCATTTACATGGCCATGTTAGGCCTGCGTGTTTGCCGTTTAATGTAATGGCTAAAGCGATGTATGAGTTCAACCACCTTCCATTGTAATTGCTTTAACATAATTCCATATATACTCGTGTGTGCGTATTATTCTTTGTATGAGAATACAAAATGCCCGTCGGTTATAAGAGAATTTCATTGTACTGCCAACATGGTACCTCTTATCGCCTGTTATTGAGCAAAGGTCAAAGCTGTGTATGGGCGGAAAGTTTGTGTGTTTGTGTTTGCTACCTGGAATTGTGCGGATAGCCGATTCTTTGATGGCAAAACCAATTATGCGGTTAGTTCCTTACTTGCAAGTAGTTACTCACTCCATCATGATGCAGCGCTCGTTCAAGCATTTATGATTTATTTCCGTTTACGCCTTAGGGATGGGGAGAACTTATATTCATGCAGTACACGCATGGCTTACTTGAATGCTTATGATATAGTTGATATATGTTTGTATAGGGACATATGTACGAGTATACGTATACAAAGAGGTGTAATACTAACCCTGTAGCGAGATGCACTGGTGCCGAATTGGTGCGCCTCTAGTGAGTCTGAATATTGAGAAATTTTGCAAAACGACGACCAAGGAAGTATCATCATTGCGGCGTCTCTTATGGGACAGTCAGGAACTCTGAAACTATGAAAATTGGCATACAAAATTCTCGTTGCAGTACCATATTTTCGTTAGTTCGCGAATTTGAAAAACCATATCATCATCTTCTTGCTCAACTCAAGCCTGCAATTGGCTAATTAAAAGCTGTAAGCATAATGAGTTAGTAGGGCCATCATTTACTTTCAACAGTAATTTTGATACCCTGCTGCGTGGCAGTGCTTAGTCTTGTGTATGTGTCTCAATGGATGTATGCTGACTGACTACACACTTTCGCTATCAGCCTGATTTCTTTTTTCTCTTCAAGTTGGCAGCATAATCTCCTTTTCCTAATTATTTAGTTATAGTGTTTGCATAGACTTATATTTGCTAGCAAAGCCCAAATATTGCCAATTACTCCTACATACTCGTGAGTACATATATATATATATATATTTATATGCTGCATATGTCTCCAACCATATTTAAATGGGAAATAAATTTTTGTGGCCGCAATAGCCGTATGAATGTTTGCAATGAAAGCCCAGATGCGGACAACAAATATTAAATGAAAGGGAAAGATTTTTTTTATATAAAATTGGCAAACATTCGAGTGTATTTCTGCTTTAAAAAAGCTCCTCATTAAAAACTATCTGCCGGCATCAGGTGGCATAAAACTGTAGGCCCTTTCATTAGTAGGACAAAATAATGATGTGCACCACAAATTGGAGTAAAAACATGGACAAACACCAAATGAAGTATGTGCGCTGGAATTATACAATAAAAGTAATTTATACATTTGCGCTAGTGCTGCCAATATTAGCGGAAATTTTTATGCCGAAATTTCGGGATTTTTCAAAGTAACCCCGTGGTCGTGGAATTCGTTTCGTAATATATTTTTTAAACTGGTAAAATCATGTGATTCAAATGCGGGCTCTGGGTTTACTAGGAATCTCCGAAGCTGGGATGAGCTTAAGCAAGAGCCCCTCCCAGACTTTGCTGACCTCAGCAACGCACTTCTCCGGAAAATCCTTGGAGAACTCATCGGCACACTTCATCAGTCGAAATGAGGTACCTGCCCTTGGTTTGTCATGAGGTATTCGACAATCATTTCTGACAGCCGTCCCTCAATGTCACTCTAATTGGCCAGCACCTCCCTACCACCAAGGGGTTTTGCATCTACGGGGTAAACTTGGAGGTGATCCTTGGCCAACTCGGTATAAGCAACCTTCGCAGCCGTAGCCACTGCACTTGTTGTAGGGCCCTCAGCGCCCTGAGTCGAGCATTTTTTTTATTTTTTTGGTAGCACGCCCGCTCGCACCTTGTGATCAGTTACGCTTAGCCGCTGGTTGGTTCCGAGGATTTTCTTGGAGGCCGGTAGTTTTCCTTGAGGCCATGGTTTCGTACTCCGAGACTACGGCCTCATATCTGGTCTTGCCCCCTGCACCGCGATCATCTGGTCTACCGGCCAATCCATTCTTTGTTGAGTTATTGGCTGTAGACGGCTGGGTCTCAGTAGTGAAGTGCTATGGTGAGCACTCGAAGTGCTGGGCCCGACCACTGTGTCCTGGCTAGGAGACGGTAACTCGTATTTCGAGAATGTGCCCAGCACACTGGCTATTTAGGCACTACCAGCCATTCAGTTCTCGGCACGGGTACCTCAGCACCGTAGCTTCAAGTGCTCACAAGTTTATACCGCCTTGACTCGGTCGACAGAGCCTGGTTTTGGTTGGGCTCCAAAAGAATATGCCTACAAACAGATTGAGTCTCTGTTATATTACAATGCATGCACGTGCGACCAAACTCCAAATGCGGAATGACACACAAGCACGGCTAGCAAATGTAAAATCATCAGATCTCAGACTCATGAGCTTATTTAGTTGCACTGTCAGGTAGTTGGACGTTCCTATGATGACAGTGTTCCCATCGTCATCAAGTCGTTTCTTTTTCGCTCAGCCTATTATCGGCGAGTTAATTCATAACTAAAAGGCTGACTAACTAAGAAAAATAAATTTTTTTTTACTTCGTGTACCACAATTTCAAAATTCTTCGAGAAAAATACTTAAGGTGGAAGCAAAATAATTTTGTTGAAAATCCTTCTGCTTTATGACTGCTGCATAGCGCCTTTGCATTGAGTTGATTAAGCCTCGACACGAATGTATTCCCATGCTGCCGTCGCCTTTTTAAACAACTGACCCAAATTTGTGATATTCTGCGAACTGAGTGCATTTTTTACGTCGTTCCAAAGATGTTTTATTAATAGTTTTAAGTCGGCACTCGAAGATGCCCACTCCAGAGCAGTGACCAATTGTCTTCGAAAAACATTTTGGCCACACGAGAAGTGTGTTTCGGATCTTTATTGTTTTATTGAAATTTGGAAATCATCCGTAAAATCTCTTCCGCATTAGGTAGCCTAACATTTTGAATTAGCTGAACCTACTTGACCGCATCCGTATTACCTGCAGTACGATTAATTCGTCCGACACCATTTCACGAAAAGCAGCCATACACCAATATTGAGCTTCCCCCGTGCTTTATGATTGGTGAGACGAACTTGGGACAGGTTTATCTACCGCTCGTACTTCCTACCATCTGGACCAACTGTATTTATTTTCGTTTCATCGCTGAATAAATTATTATGCCGCTGATTTTTAGTTCAGAATTTGTGCTCTCGAGCAAACTCAATTCGGTGTTGTCGTTGCGATGCTGTTACCAATGGTTTCTTCCGTGCCAGTCGAACGTGACACCCTGCTTCTACCAATCGATGCGATTATTGTATATTTTTATTGTATACTTACTATCAAATTTTGTAGTAAAAATTTTTTTTTCGGTATCCTGGAATTTCCATAATCTAACAAACACCGGCATCTCGGGATACCGGAAATTGGCATGCCCCTCTGTAAATATACGTAAGCATATGAATATAATTTCTGTTGAATACTTTGTTTGATTGCGAATACATTTGGACAGTAGTCTCAACAAAATG
Organism: Anastrepha ludens; assembly: GCF_028408465.1. Taxonomy (NCBI): domain Eukaryota; kingdom Metazoa; phylum Arthropoda; class Insecta; order Diptera; family Tephritidae; genus Anastrepha; species Anastrepha ludens. The sequence continues at coordinate 18,951,925 of NC_071500.1, forward strand.
TGTACGAATTTCTTCCTTGAATTTTATTTTTTTCCTCATTTGTATGTATTCTTTCCTTTACTTTTTGACGTGCTGTCCTTTTCATGTACATTTGTATGCACATACGAGTGTGTGTGTGTAGTTCTCAATGCTGCTTTGACCTAGTTAGCCTTGATTAGGGTATTATTGTTAAGCCTGTGAGTACGTTTTATTTTCAGATTTAATTAAATTGCTTAGTTTGTGCTTTGCCTAGTTTTGTGTGGAAAATCCTTTTATATTTACACAAAAATAATAAATGCACACAAAAAAACTAACGAAGGAAAATTCCAATATTTATGGCCATGAAGATGTGCCTCAATGGCTTCAAATGGTAGTTGAAAGCAATGCAGCATGCGAATAAATTGTGTTACCACAACATTTGAATAAGTTTTGACTATTTTTTTTGTCTTTGGAACTAATCTAAGTAGTTTTTTATAAAAACAGTTCATTCTACAACAAATTCCATACAAATTAAAGCTTGTGTGCAAATTAAAAAAAAAAAAGCAACAAATTTTCTTAAAAATCTAAAACTTTTTAATCATAATTAAAAAACAAAAAAAAAAATTTAATTTGGGTGCGCACTTTTATATCCCATGATATTTTAGGATAATAAAGTGCATGTTTCAAGTGGCTCAAAATTCTCATTGATTTTTGATCATTTTTTTCACTCACGGTATTGCGCATTTCTTCCATACCAAAAATAAAAAAAAAACAAATATGTTACATATTTGTTATAACGAAGTAATCGTCGACGTACGAAAAAATGTTAGTATGGTTTGAGAGAGAGAGCGCAATTGAGGATATGATTAGGAGCATGCCAGGTCCTCTACAAACGGATGCCCTTATATTTGTATGTTAAGATTGTCGGAGTCAATTCTAGCTATGTAGAAGTTTAAACTGCCACTTGTAGATTTTTCAGAATGCATTGTGCCAGTGTAAGCTGAACCCCAGTCCAGTGAACCCGAATAGAATACCTTCGTGTCCTTTCCTAAACATTTTATTTTTATTGTGAAAAAAAAACTTAAAACAGCCTGAGTATAATACAGTTTGAAAATATTTTCTATCATAGAAAGTTCTACGAGAATTCACAAATAGAAGGACTTATGCCGCCTCCGAACGAAGATGGCATAAAACGCAGCTTTTTCATGGCAGAAATACAGTCGGCGGTTTGTCATTGTTTACCGTGCGACGATCGGTAGTAGAAAGAACCTATTCTAGCATTTGGTGTTTCATGCCCAGGTTCTATTGACTTCTAAAGGAAATTAGATTGATAGATTGGTTCTATAAGGTTCCACTCACGCAGCTACAGCTTAATCAATTAACTATTTCGAAATAATTCTTTGAAATTCCTATAAAGTTTGAAAGTGATTTTATGAGGTTCCTAGAGCTTATTTTAACTTTTTTAAAATATTCCGTTTGGCATGGAGGGTTTCATTTTAAGTATTTTTTCAAGTTTTTAGGTGTTTCCATAGCCCATTGGGGAACTTGTCCTTATCTCTCCTAAAACCACTGCGAATCGTTCAGTAACCTTAGAAAGTTGCTGATTTCGACATAGCTGAGATCTTCTAATTCAATTTAAAAATTTACTGCCTAAAATAGTGAATATAGATCTGGATGGAGCAGAATAGTGACATAGAAGATGCAATATCGTCTCTTCCTCATTTAGGCAGCTTCTGCAGAAGTAATGTGTTTTGCTTGTCCTTTCGCTGGGCGTGTGTGCCTATTTAGTTCCACTATAACGACAATCAGTGAACTAAGAATGTGCTTATTTTGGCTTAGCAGAAATTCGGTGCGTTTAGCATTGAGAGTCGCTACAAATTCTCCAGGTGGGTTCATACGCTGTTCTTACAATTTTCTCAAAAAAAAAAAAAAAAATTATCGTAGGTTGAATAATGAAACTCACCATATTTTTTCCAATATTCTTCTCTTCTTTAAAAATAGTTATATTTATTTAATTTGCCTAGCAGGTCTGTAATTCTCAACTGGCTTATAAAAATAATTTAATATTTTAAGACTCTCTCTGGGAGAGAGCCCGAAACTATGGGCTTGTGGGTTGTCTGTAAAAAAAAACAGCGAAGCATACGTGATGACCAAAGCATGGATTTTTTTTGTTTTGTGGCGGTGAGGTAGGGTTTAAAATGTCTGTGCGTATTACAGTGACCTTCATCTGCTGCGTCGAGTGGTCTGTCACTAAAATAATCCCTACTCTTCCCCGTTTGGATGTTTCCTCTGCACCGGAATTATGGTAGCATTTCATCGTATACAGAGAATATGCAAGTAGGCGTTCTGATAAAGACGGTCTCTTCTACTCCACTTACCGACCTTCATGGTAGCCAGTTTTCGAGCCAGCATCACGATATCGGCTCATCTTCTAAAGGGGTTTTTAATACGAGGTGTTATTTTGATACTCAAAGAAAAATGCTATTTTTTAATGTTTATAAATGATCGGATGCTTATTTCATTATAAAAGCGAAGGTATGCCGTTAAAAGTGGAAAATAGCATCAGGCAAATTACCACCACGACCACGCTTACAGGACAATATTCTTTCCATGAAATTTTCCATAACCGATTTGCAAAGTGGCTGCCCTATGTCCTCGATAGCCTCACGAATTCCATCTTTGAGGTCTTGAATCGACCCTGGGCTGTTGGCGTAGACCTTGTCTTTCACGTTGCCCAAAAGAAGAAAGTGACAAGGTGTTAAATCACATGATCTTGGTGGCCAATTGTGATCACCTCTTCGCGAGATAACAGGGTCCGGAAACTTTTCCCGTAAAAGATTAATGGTTGCGTTGCTTGTGTGGCACTTAGCGCCGTCTTGTTGAAAATAAACGTTGACCAGATCAATACCATCCAATCCCGGCCATAATCGTTAATCGTTAATAATCTCTTGATAACGCAATCCATTCACCTGTAACACCTGTTATTGGAAAACCCTTAAATTAGAAAGGTAGATTAGGGTAGGCATGTCGCTTAAGCAACTCTGTCCATGCCAAGTTTTTTTTTGGGGCGCAGGACTTTTCTTATGAAAAAATAGATTTTGTTTTTATCTAAAAACTTTATTCAAGCGGGTATTATTTATTTATCTTTAAAAACTTTGAAATTTTGTAAATTCTAATTTTTGACTCTTCCTACTCAAAATCTTGTCGATCCGTGGTCTAGGCTAAGCAAAGTGTAACAGGCTGCATTTACCGACTCTTCGTTCCCTTTTTTCTACGTACTTACGCACAAAGAAATTTGTCCCAAATATGCTATAGCCCAAAGCGTAGCACGCCACCATAAACACCATTAACGTCAGTCACTTCGTCAATGCATTTTTAAGTATTTGTTTATCAGTGCCATAGCAGCGGCAGAAAATGAAAAAAGAGCCAAAAAAAAGCAATAAACCAAAAAATTCAAATAAAGAATTAAGTGGCACAGTTGTGGTATCCTGCTGGGTATTGGCTGCCAAAAAATTAGAATGCCAAACACGCCACATTTGATGCGAGTGCGCACCCATCTGAATACACACAAATACTTTTGGTGTGGTGTGTATGTATGTGTGTGTGTGTCTGCGCCATGCATGCCGTTGATGTAATTCATTCAGCCATGTTGCATCACTATATGTCGCCAATAAATACAATAAGTAGCGATGTGCTGGCATACCGTAGACACCCTCTCAAAATAATAGTAAATACGGGCTAAAATAGAAAAGGGGAAAATAAAAATGCCATGTTGCATAATAGCGCCAGAATGGTTTGGTTCTCAATACATGGCTTGCTTATTTATATACGCAAACTAAAGCAGTCGTCTTCTTACTTTCTTCCTCGAAACGCTGGTAGCTATTTGTAACAAGCAGAATACTCATATTTAGTATATGGAAAACTTGATTACATATTTTTTGACATTCTGTTGCAACAATTCACATTCGCATCACTCATTTTGAACATTCTTTTTGGCGCCTGTCAATTTCCGCCTTATACGTATTATTGATGTCTATGCTGCAATGCCTTGGCTGACATGCAATATAGCAGCAACGCCAAACTTGCTGTGCCTTACAGAAAATTGTGCATGACGCTATGAGTGATACAGCAGAGCATTGAATGATTTTTTCTTAACTGGAATTTGATTGCACAGGGACATTGAAAATGTCTTTTACAACCGTTTTTTAGTTGTCTGTTTTTCGTTTGTGTGTGTGTGTAATATAATTGCAAGTAGTATTTTTTGACATAAAAATGAATTTCAGAAAATAAATTATACTAAAAAAATCAGTTATTATTAAGATTTATCGATTTTGCTACCCTCTACAGCGCACTTCTTTACAATTTCGCACGTACATAAATACATACACATTTTTTTTATCTTCCATTCCTGCTTATTTAGTATTTTTGCTCTTTTATGTGCTGTTCATATTATATCAAACGGAAATTAGATTTCTCAAATACGAATAGCAGTTGGCTCGGAATCTTTTGTATGCCTTAGGAAAAAGCTGTGGACATCGAGTGATGACCGAAAAAATTCTGTAAAATTTTTCAGCTCTCATTTATGAATTTGCCTTTGAGCTATTGAGCAACCAATTGCTGTGGTTACTTGGTTTTATTAAAAAAATAAAAATAGTTATACAGATATCGCACTTTTTTTGACTAAACTTCACTAAACTGTATGCTTGACTTTACCGTTACTAATGTTTTTCTTATAAAATGTGTGAAATTACTTTTGCAAAGCCCCAGAACGCAGGTTCAATGTAAAGTGTGTTTATTTTTTTTGAAATAAATTTTTTTTATTCTTTTTATAAAAATATATTTCTTGACACGAACACTCTGGTGGGGTTGAAAGCTATGTGCGCAGAAATTTTGACGAAAATCGGTTTTTCCGTTTATCCTGTAACCTGTTACCAAAAATGGTACTTCAAATTATTTGCTTAGTGTAGATTATACATATAACAAAAACCACATGAATCCAAAAAGGTGGCAAAAATTTAATCCAGTTTCCATAGAAATTTGTTATTGTTGATGAGCTTGCTCAGGCAGGCTACCGCTTGCCTAAGATGAGTACGTCGCACGTATATCCTACACTCTCAGTTTTGAAGATGAAATTAGAAGAGAAACTAACTCTGGAAGCACAGGCTGTATGGGAAGCCCCGACCTCCTGCAGGATTGTCCATACTAGGTGAAGTCCAAAATAAACAAGACTGAGCTAAAATAGAAACAACAGGAGCTTTGTTCTGATAACTTCGAGTTTATTTATTCAAAATAGTCCCCTCTGGCCTCGATACACTATTTTGCGCGATCTAAAAGCATTTCAAAAGAGTGTTTCAGGTCATTGACCGGAATGTTCTTCAGGATGTCGGTACAAGGCTTTTGGATGGCCTATACGGACGCAAAACGTTTTCCTTTAATGACCAAATGCGATTTTCCGAATAGGTAGAAGTCACAGGGAGAAATAACTGGCGAATAAGGTGAGTGATTGATAGTTGAAATGAGATTTCTAGTCAAAACATCAATCACAAGAGCCGATCGATGAGATGGTGCATTATCATACAATAAGCGCCAGCTTCCTCCTTCGCTGTATTCAGGGCGAATTCGACGAATGCGATGCGACAAATGCTTCAAAACACCAAGATAGAAAATTGCATTGATGGTTTGGCCCGTTGGCACGAACTCCTTGTGAACAATTTCCTTGGAATCGTAAAAACAAATGAGCATCGACTTGGTTGCTCGTCTGGGGCCTTCCACTTGGCAGTATCATTTGACATTCGCTTCGTATCAGATTCATGTTAAAAACACCATGTTTTATCACCAGTTCTAATGTCACTGAACCGAATGTCACCAAACTTTCACTGGATGTCAGCTAGAGATGTAACTTCCAACAACAGCAACACGAAAACAACGAACTTTATTTTATCACTCCCAGAGAAGGAATGTAAAATGGTGGTTGAAGTGCTGAGGGTACATTGCCTCAATCCATATTACCACTAAAATGGGATCCAGAGCTTCGCGTGTAACTTATGCGAAAAAGAAATGGGCTCGCTAGAACACCTCTTTTGCCACTGACCTACCCAAAGCAGAACTCGTTACGACAGCCTGGGATCGCTGACAAAAGCTTAAACTGTTATCACGAACATTTAATTAACACGATTCTAACAACACCAGTAACACGGACTCTTGTGGCAAGGATGCTAGATTACAAGGTCTGATCATCCGACAATTGTGAGAGAAACTTTGGCTATTTGGCAGAGGGAGAGGCGAATGGTAATGAAAAAAATGAGAACGAAATGTATAAAGTGACGTTGGTGGCATGATCATTGAAGGGCTGGATTTTTTCGTATATCACCTACATAATTTCAGTTTTTAATGACTTCTTTTGTAAACAAACTGCTGTTACATCTTCTGGTATGTCATCTTCAAAATTGCTTAGAGCTAGTTAACGGGCTGATGTTGTTCACACTTTCCATATTCTCTCCTCCGTGATTTATCTGGCGCCTGGAATGAGTTTCGGACGCAAGTGTGCTACCATTTTGCACAAACTCCACAAACTTTGTTAGGAGTTTTGATCAAACAAGGCGAAAAAAGATAAGGGGTATAGGCTGTTATTTGATGTGAAACTGGCACTGCTTCTTTATTTGTTTTCGAAGAGGAAACTTTGATAGTCCCAGTTATTGTTTCGGAAAATAAAAAATATGATGTGTTTCTCTCTCAACTCTCTCTCTCTCTCTCCTGTCTCTCTCTCTCTCGAATTATATTGATTTCACTTGTACACTAAATATCATTTTATTTGTAAACTCAAATCTATAAGAATTATCGTCTACATAACAAGTCTTGTGTGAACTTTTGTGAATCGAAATTCAGTAACACTTGTAAAATGTGCACTCTTAACACATTGTGGTCGGGCGTTTTGTGCCAGTGCATTACGGCTGGAGCGGGTAATTTATTGAAAAATGTGCGCGAATTTTATTGTTATTAAAAATCAGTATAAATTTAAAAAGGCTCTGATTTCTTTTTTTAACTTTTATTTTCTTATCTTAGAATGTATTCTCTATCGTTATTATAATAAATAAAGCTACTTTCTGTATACTGTGAAGATGCGGTCGTTTACTCGAAAAAAAGAAAATTTTAACCAACAAATAATTAAATGAAGTAAATAATGAAAACTAATAATGTGTTAAGGTGTGGTAGCGCTCAAAACATTTACCTCTATGAAGAGGTACGCCGCAAAATGTGCACATAAAACAAGTTTCACTTCGCACTTTTTGAGACGCACACACACGACATATTCTTTGCGCATATTTTTTCTTCCCGGTTCCAACAATTTTCTCGATAACGTGTTTCCTCATATCCATTGACAGTCTTCCTGGTGGATCGGTTTTAGGCGCCCTCTTCCCGGAAGTAGATGGTCCTGCCTCTTGAGCGTTGGTATCCTCTTCAGTTGGTATCGAATCAGTAACCCAATGCAAAGCTACGTCGTTTAAAAATTTTTTATATTTTACTTTGTTGTTTTTTGTTGAGTTATAAACAACAAAGGAATTGAACAATGCACAATTTATCATGTACATGGTTACTCGTTTTGTCCATTTCGTAGTCTTTCGTAATATCGAATAATAAGACAAATACTGATCGGCACGATCGACACCTTTCATGAATTTGTTGTAATCAAGCAATGCATTTGGTTTAATTATTTTTTGATGAGTTGTTCTGTCAATATTGTGACTCTCTTTCATTTCCGCCGAATGTATAGATGAAATAAAGCAAACTTCTTTCTTCGATTGCCAGATTTGAAGTAAAACATCCCCTTTGCGGCGAAATATTGTCTGTCCTTTTTTGAGATTTGTTTTTTTAAACACTCCGGTAAACCTCTGTTTTTCCTGATGGTTCCACATAATCTAATTTTTTTTTTCAAAAGAGCTATAGTGTTATCAACACTATTATAGTAGTTATCCATATATAAATGGTGGTTGACATCTGTATATGGAGCTACAAGTAAATGTATTGTCTCTATCAGCCGTATTCCCTGAGCAGAATAAATTTGCATGTTACAAATATATCCTGTTTCGCTGTCACATAAAATTCTCACCAGTATACCATATTTTGTGAGTTTTCCGGCATTATAAACTCTAAAAAATAACCGTTCTCTCCAAGGTATAATGCCTTCATCTAAAGAGAGCTGCTGTTTAGGTTTGTATATTTTCATAAATTTTGGTTGAAAATAATCAATTATGGGCCTGACTTTGATCAATCTGTCAGATGCACCGGTAGTATTCTCGTTATTGTTGAAATGCCACGCCTTCCATATTTGTCTAAATCTATCTCTAGACATTGTTTTTGCAAATAATGGTGTTTCTGTGCAGGGATATGTTGTCCAGTACTCGTCTCTTCTATCTTTTCTAACTTGCCCCATGAAAATAATTAGTCCCAAGAATTTCTTCATTTCAGAGATCGTGATGTCCTTCCATTTCACTGATTTTTTAGGCATCTTGAACTTATTTATATTTTGGTAATAATACCTATTCGATTCCTCAACAAAATATGTAAACAAGTCATCACCAATAAACAAATTCGTCGCATCAGCTATGGATTTGGGAACAGTATCAACATTTATCCCAGGGTAACTCCTCTAGAACTGGAGGATTATCAATCGATGACCATTCTTCTTCATGTTCGTCAGAACTTGATTCAGAATCAGACAAAATAGTTCGACGGGTGAATCTTCGAGATCCCGGAATAATGTCTGTATCGTCGCTCACATCCTCACTATCACTATGAATATCACCATCTGACGAATAATCCATTTTGTCGGTATATAGAGTATATATATATATATAAATAACTTTATATGAAAAATAATGCACTATACTATCGTCGTAAGCACCATGAATTACGCCACTTAACTAAAACTGAAATAAGAGTTGTTTTGAAATTAATTGCTTTTAAATTTGCTCGTATGATGTTTACTGTTAAACACAATTTACCGTTATTATTTTGATTTGTATATGTTTGTACATCGTAATACTAGGTATGAGAAAGGGTAACAACAAACATTAATAACCCGTATATCTTTATTTCCCTTATTCTACCACCCATCTATAAAAACGTATAACTACGTGACCCGCGCTCTACCCACAGTTTGCGAAAAACCTATTTTTACGTGTCCCGCACACAATGTGTTAAATTGCTGGTTATGCCATGTAATATGGTCACTTTGATAGCTGACGAATTGAGGAAACTGCTGGTCTATCAGTGGGGAAAAGATCAAGTATAAGGCCAAGTTTAAGGAGATCTGTTCAGTGAATCAAAATAAAACTGAAGACTTGGGGAGTAACTACTTAAGTGTTTCTCAATGATGGAACGGACAATCCCTTATCAAACTGAAAAAGTGTGAATAGTCCACAAAACGCAATCCATATGGATAGAGCGTGGCCATCATAGCTATTTATCATAAGCAACTTTGGATGTGTCTGCTGTCTGGAGGAAGAAATTTATAGACTCCATTTTTTTGTATTTTGCCGGCTATTGTTAGCCAGGGTGGCGCGTTTTTGAATCAGATGTATTGAGAATAGCGCAGATTTCTGAGATTTGTTAAGTATTTAAGGAAGCTTAAAATGGAAGATCTTAATGAAACCTCTTTCCTAGCTGTTTTCCTATACTCAAGTCATTTTTGAGGTCTTAAGAAAATTCCCAAAATTGTATATTTCGAGGAATTGCCATATAATACGAGTACTGAGTTGATGCAACATTGGTGCCACGTACAGCTAATCAAATATAGTAATCATAGTGCGCGAAAGAGACAGTTGCAGGCATATTTTAAATATTTGAACTAATGCTGCCTCTTTCTGTCAATCTATTTCTCTCTCTTTCTATCTATTTCTCTCTCTCTTTCTATCTATTTATATCTCTTTCTATCAATTTATCTCTCTCTACCTTGTAACAACCTGTTAGATGGTGTGGAAGGGGGAGAGTGGTTGATAAAGGTTGATGCTTGATTGACATTTGACAAATTATGTTCTATCTTATGCTTGTTAAGAGGATAGCCGAACACACTGCAAAAAGTTTATTGCAAATCAATATAATTTATATTTTTGTTAAGAAAGAATTCACTAAATTCTTCATTGCAAATACTGAGTGTTTAGAAGTGGTCGAGCGGCCGTGATACTTTTTTGTTGACATTCGCTTGTCAATTGCAATTCAACTTTGGCGTTTTTGGCGGATGTGTTGACTATCGCGCTATTGACTATTTACATACGCACACATACATACACACATATGCATTTAAATATTTTTGTTTATTTCATGATTAGTGTGTGTTTGTTTTGCGCGTGCCGCTTCCGCACTAAAATTACATATACGAGTGCACATCCAAGCACGTCGTACATGTTTAAAAATATTTATGTAGATTTGTGTAGAGAAAAAAAAAAAAATAACACACATCCGCATTGATATTTGAAATACACAAATTCAATAAAATAAATATAAATTACAAAAAAACAAATATTAAATAAATAAATAAAAGAAATACTAATATTAACTAAATTTAAATTTCACTCTGATTCATTCATAAATTTACATAATCCAAACGAAAGCGCTTCACAAATTGTCTTCATCGCTACTTACTGAGGCGTAAATTTTAAGACATCCAGTTCGAAAATTCGCATGCAACCTGTCAATATTAAGCTTTGTTATAGTTGTTACGAGTATATAAAAATGAAAGATATCTGATTTATCGTCAGACTCGTAAAATGAAACACCGCTAAATTTTTTTTTTTTATTTATTTTTGCATTTATTTTTATGTTAATGATTATTTTAAATTAATGTTATTTTACAATATTTTTTTTATTTTATTTTGTATTATTTTTTATAAATTTTCTCATATGATTATTGTTTCATTTAATACTTAATTGTATTTTATTTTATTTTGTTTTATTTATTTTTATTTTAAAAACGTTTTTGTGTGCAATTAAAATATAGTTATACATATATTTTGGTTTAATTATTATTTAAACTTTTTTAATTTTTTTTTGGTTTTATCTATTTTTTTAATTTTTTTTTTAGTTATAAATTTTTTGTATTTACGTGCTGTTTGGTACTTAATTGAAATTAATTGTGTTTTATTGTATTATATTTTTAATATTTTAAATAATAATTTTCATTCTATTTTATTTTATTATTTACTTGTATTTTATTTTATTACTTACTTGTATTTTATTTTATTTTGTTTCAATTATTATTTTTTTTGTATTTATGTGTAGTTTGGTAGTCAATTTAAATGAATTAAATTTAGAATATTTTATTTAAATTTTATTTAAAATGTGGTTAAATTTCAAAGGCCGATGTTGAATGTGAACCCCACCTAAACGTCAACGACACCGTTGGACTTCTTTCTTTGGGGTTATTTGAAAGAAAAGGTGTACGTCGATAAGCCAGCAACAATTCAAGAGCTAAAGGATGAGATAATTCGGCACATTAACGGCATAGAACCTAAATTATGCCTTAGCGTAATCGAAAATTTGGACCATCGGATGGAGGTGTGCCGCCGAGGTCGCGACGGCCATTTGGCCGATATTTTGTTCCATACGTAATTGAGCCATACCAATATTATTATAATAAAGAGAAATGACAATAATTTCCTAAAAAAATTGTATTTTATTCAAAATCAACTCCGGCCCTTGAAACTTAACCATCCTTTATTTAACTTTTTTTTAAATAATAACTTTTAGGTTACCATATTTTGATATGTAATTTTGTTTTCTGCATTTTTTCTTAATATTTAGTTGAACTATATTTTACAATGCCATATATTATTTTGTCTTAGTTTTCCATACATTTATTTAAATTTATATAGTTTCATTTATATATTTTTATTTATTTATATTTATATTTTTTATTTATTCATATTTATATTTATATTTTCTTATTTATTTATTTTTATATTTATATTTTTTTATTTATTTTTATTAAAACAAAATTATTTTTATTTATTTTTATTTGGTTTTTTATTATTATTTTTATTTCTATTTATGTTGTTTTTCAATATTTATTTTTTTATTTTTAGTATTAAATTTAAATTATATGTTTATATTTTTATTGTTTCTTTATATTTTTTTATTTCTTCTGCATTAGCTTATTGATTTTCTTTTTATTTTATTTAATATTTATTTTTTTCTGTATATTTTAATTTTTTTTATTTTTCCGGTATTGTATTTTCTATTTCTTTTGTGTTTATTTATTTGTTTTATTATAATTTCATTTCATATTTAATTTTTGATATATTTCATATATTTTATATTTTTTTTATTTATCTCGTTTTTTATTTTCTATTTCTGTTTCATTCGTTTATTGATTTTCTTGTTATTGTATTTACTTTTTTTCTATACTTGTCTCGTATTTTTATTTTTATATCTATTTTTTGGTTGGTACTTATTTATTTTATTATTCTTTAATATTTAATTTTCCTATATTTTTAATTTTTTTTTTATTTTCTCGCATTTTTTGTCGTTATTTTTGTTTGTATTATATTTATTTATTTATTGTATTATTACTTTATTTAATATTTCATTAAATCTAATTTTTTGTTATTCTATTATTTTGGTCTTGAAACTATTTTGTCAATGTAATTTTTTTATCTACATAAATAAAAATCTTAAATTTGCTTAGTTTTATTTAATAAAAAATATTTTGCAGCCTTTTTGCACGCTAAGTGCGGGAAATTCTTAACGAATTCCTTACCCATTTACCAAAAAGAAAAGCAAAAGCACTAGCTTATAGCAACACCAACAATTGTAGGATAAACAAAATACAAATATAGCACTGTCTATCAATTTAATTTTATACCTTGCTAAAAATTGAAGAAAAGCACTGCACCAGAATAAAGAATAAAAAACCAATGAGATACCAAAAAAATTTAAAGAGCTTATTTTTAGCGATAGTGTTAACGATGCGAGCGCAGCTTAAAGGCTAAAAAATACACATAGACTGCTCAGTGAGTATCAGCAAACGACCAGCTGTCTGTTGTACTATCCGCCACTGTGCTCCTCCTATTTCTTAGCTGAATGTTTGTCATTAAAATGCATAGGGACGTTGTTGCTGCCATCCATAGCTGCTTGGCATATCAATGATTTTGCAACTTTTTTTTTAGCTGCTTTGTAGTATTTGTTGAAAAGGGCGGCCATTGTGTCACTTAGCAACAACATTTACACTTATCGGGCTATATTGCAGGTAGTTCAAGCAACTCATTTGTGGCTGCTCAGCGATGAATTTGTGAGGATGCGCTGCTGTGCAGTCGCTATGGGCTAAAAACCAAGCCGGAAATGGTTAGTGTTGCATGAAAAAACAATCGCCTCTACTTACATACACGAGCATATTTCGTCGCGCTTGCGTAAGTTCAAAAGTGAGTTTTTTTTGTTCCTACCTCCGAAATGACTGAAAAGTTCTTATTGAATTTTAGAGTTATTTTTTAATGAATCATCATTGCATAAAAATATTTTATTTGCATTTATTTCCTAATAATATATGAATAACCATGTTGTATAAGGTAGTTGGTCGTTGGCAAGCATTTTTAATTAGTTTCATATGAGTATAAATAATTGCATTTTTAGCGTTGCGTGAAGAGGAACGAATATAAGCTTTTATTTCTAACATTTTAGCCAACATTTTTTTTTCGCTATTTTCGTATGGTATTAAAGCGTTTCTGATTTTGTGTAATTAATTGAGCTGATATTCTAGACGATGTCATATATTCTAATGCACCAAAAGCCAATTTACAAGATGTATCTTTGCCTATTTGCTTGGCAGCATTTAATCTAAGAGGTATGTAGCAGAAGTCCCTGGACTGCGTTCATATTTCAGTAACCAATGCCACCATCTTTTGCGCATAAGATTCTACATCCATTTATGGAATTTGGTTTAATAGCAGCTGAGTTAGAACAGTACTTTTGAATCAACGGTATGGAAATAAGATCTGAACCAATATTCAATTTTATTTTAGACTCGGTAAAACGGTGTCCGAGATGCTTCAAATGATATACAAAATGTACTGTGATAAGGGTTTATCTCGTCCTACATTTGAGTGGTTTCAGCCACTAAAAGGTGGATGAAAAGAAGAAGGGTTTGGAAACACTGTAATCGTGCCGTGCGGGTCATCCATCAACGCTCCGTTGTGAGCGAACTAAATTTTAGTTGTGCGTGAATTCATAAAAAATAGCCAAAATCGTCATTCTGTTGTATGGAAATGGGTCAAAAGCTTAATGCTGTTTTCCCTTTGCCAATGCAAGGAAAGCATCTTAGAAATATTTAAGGCATTCAAAGGTCAACTAGTGCCATCCTGAATAAGATTTTCAATAACTGGTTAGATAAGCCGTTTTTGCTTCTCGGTAATGCAAAGCGGTGCATGGAGTTCGAAATGAAATATTTTGAGAGAAATAAATCAACCTTACAAAAATTTTTTTTTCGTTTTCTAAATATGGTCCAGTCGGGGAACTTTTCTGACAGACATGGCACGCTGCATAATATAGCTGCTTATAGTCATTAAACTGAATTTTTTTTACATATTCGAATGTGGACGAAAATATTTCAGTGAAAGTAATAATTATTGCTACTTGTTAAAGCTCTTTCGAATTTGGACGTAAATTTAATATATTTCTATTATACCTAACAACTTCAGCTTCCAGGTAGCTTCCTAAAATTTAATTGTCTATCGATTTATTGAACGATTTATCCGGAGGATTAAATTCTTAGACAGCTTTGCAGCTCATTTCTATAACACTTCCTAAGGAATGCTGCTGAAGTGATAGTTTTTGACCGGATTTAAATCCAGGCCGAACATCAAAATTTCACTCTTACTTGTTGCCTATTTAATTCAAATCTGCTGGGTAAACAGCTCATGGATGTATTGTAGAAACGACAAATGGCAATAAACTTGATGGCATTCCGCTTTGACAGAAATTACCAAGCAGCGAAAAGTCTGCAGGTCAAGGAAATTTTCAAGCTATTTGAGCATAATCTTCTCCCTTTGCACACTTTGTAAAGTCAAATGTCTAGGTTTGCTTTTCGATTTCGGTAAAGTTATTTAAAATTTGAGTTACAAGTGAATTTGAATTACTGACCAGCTGTAAAGTTATTAGGATCTAATATGTGAATAAGTATCTATTTGAGACTTTGAGGTTCTTTTTACTTAAGAAATATAAATTCTTATTACCGTTTGAAGTTCTTCTTGCTTTGGAATTAATATTGTAAATAAAAAAAAAATTATATTCCTCGCCAAGTATAGTACATGAAGTTATTGGCTTTTAGTATCTTGTATCTTTTATCTTTTATCTGGTATCTTATATCTTGTATCTTTTATCTGGTATCTTATATCTTGTATCTTGTATCTTGTATCTTGTATCTTGTATCTTGTATCTTGTATCTTGTATCTTTTATCTTGTATCTTGTATCTTGTATCTTGTATCTTGTATCTTGTATCTTGTATCTTGTATCTTGTATCTTGTATCTTGTATCTTGTATCTTGTATCTTGTGTCTTGTAACTTGTAACTTGTATCGTGTATCTTGTATTTTGTATCTTGTATCTTTTATCTTGTATCTTGTATCTTGTATCTTGTATCGTGTTTCTTGTATTTTGTATCTTGTATCTTGAATCTTGTATCTTGCATCTTGTATCTTGTATCTTGTATCTTGTATCTTGTATCTTGTATCTTGTATCTTGTATCTTGTATCGTGTATCTTGTATTTTGTATCTTTTATCGTGTATCTTGTATTTTGTATCTTGTATCTTGAATCTTGTAACTTGTATCTTGTATCTTGTATCGTGTTTCTTGTATTTTGTATCTTGTATCTTGAATCTTGTATCTTGCATCTTGTATCTTGTATCTTGTATCTTGTATCTTGTATCTTGTATCTTGTATCTTGTATCTTGTATCTTGTATCTTGTATCGTGTATCTTGTATTTTGTATATTTTATCGTGTATCTTGTATTTTGTATCTTGTATCTTGAATCTTGTATTTTGTATCTTGTGTCTTGTATCTTGTATCTTGTATCTTGTATCTTGTATCTTGTATCTTGTATCTTGTATCTTGTATCTTGTATCTTGTATCTTGTATCTTGTATCTTGTATCTTGTATCTTGTATCTCGTATCTTGTATCTTGTATCGTGTACCTTGTATTTTGTATCTTGTATCTTGTATCTTGAATCTTGAATCTTGTATCTTGTATCTTGTATCTTGTATTTGCATCTTGTATCTTGTATCTTGTATCTCGTATCTTGTATCTTCTATCTTCTATCTTCTATCTTTTATCTTGTATCATGTATCTTGTATCTTGTATGTTGTATCTTGTATGTTGTATCTTGTATGTTGTATCTTGTATCCTGTATCCTGTATCTTGTATCTTGTATCCTGTATCCTGCATCCTGTATCCTGTATCCTGAATCTTGTATTTTGTACTGTGTATTGTGTATCTTGTATCCTTTATCTTTTATTTTTATCTTTTATATTTATCTTTTATATTTTATCTTTTATCTTTATATCTTGTATCCACCATTTGGTATTTATGTTTCATTAAAAAATTTACCGCGGCTGAGTGTATTTTTTTTTCTCACCTTATTTGCGAATAGTGCCATGTGGGTTGTAGTTAATTACATTATTTAATTTGTATTACAATATATTATGTGAAAAAATGTAATCGCCGTAATTGGTCTTATGAATTGTTAGGCCGGTGTTTTTTTTAATAATTAATGAGTAGATTTTAGGAACCACACCTTTATTTAGCAAACAAAAAAAGCATCGAGTTTGTTACAAAAACAAAAATATAAGAAAACTATCAAATAACTACAAATTCAATTACTTACAAAAAGTACAAAAAATACAAAAAACACAAAAACTACTTTTCATCACAGCAGCTATCAGTGCAGTTCAGTGTAATTCAAAATGCCAGCACATACCAATAAATACTATAAAAAGCATTGGCAAAAAGATGCCAAAGGATGGCGACGCTTTTTGTAAGAATGCCCAAAATTAATTATATTTACACCATGGTTCATTAAAAATTTTTAATTATTTTTCACACCCTTCGAAACTAAAAAAATATTATGAAATGAGATGAGAAGAAAAAATCAAAAGTTGTATTTACCATATATCGCGCTCGCGGTTTCGGTTTTCCTCGAATATTTTTTGTAGTTGTTTTTGTCTGTAATATAAATTATTGGCAAGGGAAGTGAAATTGAAATGCGTAAATACGAGCAGCAGCTGAACAGCGACGAAGGTGTTGAAACTAAATTAATAAAAACGAAAATAGGTTCGACACATGTGCATCGTCTGCATGACAGTGTGACGTGCCGCAATGCCGTAGCAATGGCACACGTTGTAAGACATGCCGCAGATCACAGCACACAGCGAAATGGCTGCATACATATTGACATACAATCACTTTTCAACGCTTTGCATCGTTGAGCTGTGCACGCCACGCCAAGTGACCAAACAGGCTGAATTGGTTTGGACGCGTTGCTGTGGGAAAGTGGGTTAGTTGGCAGTGGTCAATATGTTGCGACGTGTAGTGCGGCTAGTAGGCAGCTGAACACACATCTACGTTCGGCTTTTGTATTCTGTGCGAAGTATTGCATGCCACTTACTGCACGACTGAATGGGCTGCAAAATGTTGAGGGCAAAATGGCTATCCTGCGCAAAAAAAGTAATACAACAAAACTGAAAAAGAAAATGAAAATAACGTTCAAAAATATTTGCTAAAAAAAGCTTTAGTATAAATATAGTAAATAAGAGCAGATAGTAGTCGGAGAAAAGGTGCCAGCGGGTAGAACACAAATCGACAACAAAACCGTTCAAGGTTGACCATGGTGCCACTACTAACGCTGTTTTTTGTTGCTGCTGCTGTTTTTAGATGTATTTTTTTACTCTCTAGAAAAGTTTGATGTTATTGTTGCTGCTGTGTCTCGCAATTTGATGAATTTCACAAAAATGTGTGCCAACAAATCAATAAACAAATGTGCTCAAAGGGCTGTGAAGTGAGAAAGGTTACTCATACGCAATGTACAACCAGATGTAAGCAAAAGCGTTGTGAGACTAATCAGTACAGTTTTGCCTTGAATGTTATACTCCATATCATATTTGAGTTCTATTGGAGAAAAAAAAAATATTTCCGCATAAATTTATCTTTAAACCTTTTTTGCGGTGGGCCACCACTTCTCCGGCGTCCTCTTAAGCCTGCGTAGGAATTTGTGTGTCTTAGTCGAGCAGTTGCGATAAGCTTAGTAGGCAGAGATTTCTGGAAAATGTTAAGCTAACGGTCATTTTATGATCTTACATCTTACAATTAGCTAGTAACTATTCCTACAAAACTATGCTTCCCTTGACCATCCAAATTAAACTGACCGAGTCTCTCTTATGCCTTTTTTATGCGCCATTACTCATGAGCAGAGAAATCGAATTGGAGATGCTCTAAATTGTAATATCCATTATTTCTTATCCATAGTTCGCCGTAGCCGAGCATATTTGCACGTGACCAACAGTAGGTAGGACACGGGTTCGAAACACCTTGTTGGCACGAAACGCCAAATGATAGAAAAGGTTTATTTTAATAGCGGCCGTCGTTAGTCACGCAATAGAAAATTTTCTAGTATATTTCCAAAAATTATTATATTTACTGTTCTATTACACTGTGGAACAAATTCAGGTTAGCAAAAATTAGGTCCATTCTGAGAGTGGCGGGTGAAAATAGAGGCGAAATTAGAAGACCCGTATCGCGCCGTTTTTTATGTTAGTTCGAATTTTTTTTTAATCGGTCTTCGAAGTTCGAAATCGGAGCAAAATTGTTTATATGGTTTTTTGGCTATAACTCGTCGACTAATTGATATTTTTTCAATCTGTAAAAGCCAAATTATTGCTAGAGACCTGTGGAACAATTACAATTTTTGAAAAAATTGATTTCGAAAATTTTTGTGGTACTTATGAAACAATATACTGAAAATCGGCATTTGACTGCAAACTTCGAAGGCCGATTAAAAAAAAAATCGAACTAACATAAAAAAACGGCGCGATACGGGTCTTCTAATTTCGCCTCTATTTTCACCCGCCACTCTCAGAATGGACCTAATTTTTGCTAACCTGAATTTGTTCCACAGTGTTATCTATTATCTATGTATATTCTGTTATAAATATATTAGGAAATGTATTGTTTTTAATCCAATTTTTTTAGCCCAGTCGGCCTCCAGCTCTTTCGCCCTAGAACCTTTTTCGTTATACTTCTTTGATAATTATTTAGTGATATTTTTTATTGCCTCTATAGATTCAACAATATTTCCTTGGTTGTTATCAGTGAAATTTAATTATAGGTTTCTGCTCTTTACTTTGCTGCTAGACTATCTTGCCTATATCCTATTTTATTTACTCATTAATGTAGTGACAATTGATAAAACGAAATTATAATCTTGGCTTTAAAAAAACTTGTTATTGCTGACAGATCGCTCAACTGATTAGCAGATGGGTGAACAGTAATTGACAAATTATCTATCATCAATTTCAATGGAAAATTAATTCAGTAGTCTGCTGTGTAAGTTTGATAAGTTACGGCGGTCCTGTCTTGGCGAAACCCTCTTATGTGTCATTCATATTTGTATATTTTTGTGCAAAAGTAAAGAGAGAGAAATATTTCTTTTCAACGTCATCAGCATCATCGTGGTCAGCTGTACTTCTTCACATACATACACTCACCTCCGTCTAGTATATTTGCTTAATTGCCCACCTGTGCTAAGTTACATTCCTGTTCATAAAATTTGCTTATTATTTTATTAAAAACGAAATTGAAGAGTGCATCATCAGCGCGCTTTGAAGTAGCCGCTCCTAATCTCAACGGATTTCAGATTTAGTGTAAAAGAAAATATTTTGATTTGCTACACTTGCTTCCCCTTACCAATTATTTATTTATTTCTAATATTTTTTCGTATCAATTCATTCACTATTTAGCCATCTGGCTCTGTGAGTACTATTGGTCACTTGATGACTTAAAATTAGAAATTATGTTTATATTTATACAGCAAAGAATTCTCAATGGAAATAGCTAGTTCTGGTTTGGTGCGTAGTGAGGTTGAATTGGTCAATTAAATGACATTCCATGTTCACATTGATTGGAATGCAAGGAGATGCTAAGAAATACCTGAGCTGCAGTGGCTTGTTAGCTGAGTTGTCTTGTTAATAATTTCGTGGCGTACCAAAATTTATTCCAGCATCAAATTAAGAACTGCAGAATTGCAGTTAAACTTTTTTATTGTATAAATTTAATGTTCTGTGAGTTGAAATTATTTTGTTGCCTCTTCTCAGAATGCTTGGTTTGCTTTTCAGCCGCTGGCATAGTCTGTGGTCTCTTTGTGAAAGTTGGAGATTATAATATAAAAGTAGCAAATTAATTTGAGGCTTGTGGTTTTACTGGAATTTCATAGCTATAAAAAACGTTTGCTTAAGTTGATGCCAGCAATTTGCTGCTGCCTCATTGCTGGAATGAAATTCTCAATAGTTGGAATATTTTAGCATTTCGAATTCCATATAGAATGAAATGCAATGCATTCTTGTGTTGCATTTTTTTTGTATTTTTTTTTTCTTTTGTTTGGAAAATTAAACGAGGTTGCGAAGATGTGTCAGTAGGAGATCTCAAATAATATTGTAATGAAGATGATGCTAATGTTTGTGACTGAAAGGCAGCGCTGAAGTGATTACAACCTTGATTACCGCAAAATCAACTTTTATTTCTGGGTATTGGACCAGACCAACTTTTTTTAAATATTGAGTCTTAAGTAAAAAAAACGATTACTCCGATTTTTATAGTTAGCCTCCCATTTTTAAAATTTGGGCCTTCGAAGTTCGAAATCGGGACTTAAGTAAAAAAATTTTTTAAATTAATGTGTGTAACTATAATAAGAAAGGAAAAATATGGTCGTGATCCGCTTACTCCATCTATTTAAAAAGCAAATTTTTCAAAAAAAAATTTGAAAAACAAATTTAAAAAAAAAATAATAAAAACATAATAAAAAAAAATAATAATAAAAAAATAATAAAAAAAAATAATAATAATAAAAAAAATTATAATAATAATAAAATATGAAAGGAAAAATTAAAAAAAAATAAAGGTAATAAAAAAACAAATAAAAAGGAAAAATTAAAATAATAAAAAATATATATGAAATTAATAAACAAATAGTCAAAAAAGAAATAAAACAAAATATATATAAAAAAAATAAAAAAATAATAAAAGAAAATAAAATTATATTAAAAAAATAAAATAATAATAAAAAAAATAAAACAAAAATTAGAAAAAAATAAAACAAAAATTAGAAAAAAATAATAATAATAAAAAATAAAAAAATAATAATAAAAAATAAAAAAATAATAATAAAAAATAAAAAAATAATAATAAAAAATAAAAAAAGTAATAAAAAAAACAAAAAAAAAATTATAATAAAAAAATTATAATAATAATAAAATATAAAAAAAAATAAAAGTTATAAAAAACAAATAAAAAGGAAAAATTAAAATAATAAAAAAAATATATAAAATTAATAAATAAATAGTCAAAAAAGAAATAAAAAAAAAAATATATAAATGAAAAAAAAAAAAAAATAAAATATATTAAAAAAATAAAATAATAATAAATAAAAGTAAAACAAAAATTAGAAAAAAAAATAATAAGAAAAAATAAAAAAAATAATAAAAAAGTAATAAAGAAAAATAAAAATAAAAAAATAAAAGAAAGAATTAAAAATAAAAATAAAATGAATTAAAAGACCAATAAAAACGAAAAATGAAAAAAATTAAATAAAATAATAAAAAAATAATAATACAAAAAAAAAAAAAAAAATTAAAAGAAAAAATTAAAAAAAAAAAATTTAAATAAAATAAAAGTAATAAAAAAACAAATAAAAAGGAAAATTGAAAAGAAATTTTTTTCTTTTAAATAAAAAAAAAACTTTTTTTAAATTAATTAATAAATAGTCGAAACTTGGCAAGAAACACATGTGTGTAACCAGAAAACGGTAGTAAGTAAGTAAGTAAGTTACATTGTTAATTACACCTTTGAATGATGAACAATTGCAAAACAAAAAAAAGCCATAAAATTTTTCTTCATATCCGTTGAGTAAGTTGTTCAGACCCATTACTAGTATGACTTAATAGTACTGCCCTGTTTAGAAACATCAAGTGCCTGTAATGCGCGCTGTCATACCTGTCAAGGTTCGCCGTAACTCAAGTTTGGTTGTCCTTAATTAGCCACAGTTACGGAAGAGGTGCAAAATCGTTTCTTCCACCTCACAGTTCTTGCAGCTTCTGCTGCATCTTTGGCACGCTCACCCTTACCGCACACGATACTCCCTTTATATAATTATTTTCTTTTAATTATACAATCTAAAATTTTTTAATTCTAAATAAATATACAAAATCATTTGCGTTCATATTAATTTTGATAAGATTTTCAGATTTTCAACAGATTTTTGTTGTAAGAAGTTCCCTAAATCTGCTCTGCCAGTCAATCAGACTTTGCCTTGCTCTGCTCCTCTATTACTTTTTTTTACACCATATCAATTTTTTTGCTTTCTATTAACAGTAGGAAAATTATTTTAATTTATATAATATTTTATGAGCATCGTTAATAAATTCTCGAAATTTTTAGTCTACATTTTCAATGCTAGAACTATTTTTTTTTCAATTGCTTCTCACTCACAGACACAATCAAACTATAAATATTTCAACTATTTCAATTAAAAAATGATGTGCCGTTCCTGAAATTGACGCATTGAAATAAAGTTTTTGTTTTTTTATTTATATTTTAAGTATTTATTTATTTATCGATTTTTTGGCGTGATTTTTAAGCACACACTTTTTTTTGTTTTGGCTGTGTGAAATTATTCATCGCGTTACTCATGCCACATACCTATTTGTTTTTGTTGTTGATTTTTTGCACAGTTTAGCTTGTTAATCGCTCGTGTTCGAATTTATAATGGTTTCAAAGGAATTTTACAATAGTTTCAATTATTCAGACAATCCAGCAAATGCATGCAGGAATTTGAAATTTTTGCTTTTCAGTTACACAGCGCATCAGACACATTTATAATCGCGCTCAATTGGGCACAAGAGGTATTCTGATTTTGTTGACATAACAGTTGTATATAACAGCACAAAGAATCGAGACAGATGCAGATATACTACAATATATGCAAAGTGGCGCACAATTATTTATCCAATTTTGATTATGAATTACTGTTTTATTACAAAAAAAAAATGTGATGGACCTTTATGCGTTCCATTGTTTGTTTGTTTGTATACTCCAGCTGTGTAGTTCAAATATGGTTGATGCACTACTCTAATTTTGCGCCGTCTGTTATATACATATCATAGCGCCCTGAATGATGAGAGGAGTCGATTTAGCCATGCCTGTCCGTCCGTGCGTATGATAACTCGAGCAAAAATTAAAAAAGTTAATATATTTCAACGAAACTCATTGCGAAAATTACAAAGAGTAGATTGCCACTGAAAATGGACGAAATCGCTCAATAACCACGCTCACCTTCATAAGATAGTAATTTTCCAAAAAAGCGGAAAAAAGTGCAAGCTTATAAAGTTCGTTCCGGACCTAATTTAGCACTTTCTGTTCACTTGTTTATTTCAATTTACATAAATTTAAAGGACATTAACTGATAGAGTGTTTCTATTCACCCATTTTTTGACCGACCAAAAGTGGTGGTGTGCCTAGTTTTAAAGTATTTAGAGAACCTTTCAATATTCAAGAGCAGCTTGGCTATTAGTATAAGTAGGCACATCAAATTCTGACTCTGCTCCTATTTTTATTGTACAAAAGGTTTCGTGATATTAAGGGTTGCCTAAACCTCAACATAATACAGTCAGCCATAGTATCTCAGAAAAAACTTAAAATTTCTTGTAATTTCTGTCGATATACACTTCAGATCCTAATATTATGCCAGTTTTGGTGGCGTGGACGAAAGAGTAAACATTTGCTTTATTTTTGGAACACAGTTTCATTCATCTGACTATTTCAGCTGGTTTTCGGCAGTTAAGCATTTTAGTAACTCAGTTTTTCAAAACTTTTGTGAAGGTTTCTGCCTCTCTATTTCAGGATGGGTTTGCTCAATATTCGCTTTAAGGGGTTACATTGGTTTCGTCGGGTAAAAAAAGGCCTATTTTCAATATTCTTTTTTCTATGTAAAAAATTATTTATTTAATTCAAACTTTTTTCTGTCTTATAGATACATAAAAAATAATTTCTGAAAATTTCAAACAAAAAAAATTAAAACTCCTCCATTGTAACGTCATTTCCCGCGATCCCTCGGTAATCAGGTGCGTCCGCGTTGTCAGCATAACTCCTGACAGGATTATCGAAAATGAAAAAACAAAAAAAAAGTGTTTTAGTTAAGACCATAAACTCGTGCTTGAACGAAGGAAAGAAAAAAAAGTAAAAATTACAATTTGGGCAGACATTTTTCAAAATATAAAAAATTTCGGTCAAATTTGCTTGACATTTTTTTAAATAGTTGTAATTGAAAAAAAAAAAAATCCTTCGTCCAAGCACGAGTAAATTGTATCTCGAACACCTGTGTAAACTTTAATCAAGATCGGTTGTGTAGTTTTAGAGAACATTTGACAACTTTGAAAACACGGTTCCGCGAAAAACGCATTTAAAGTTTTGAATAACAATAAAAGTGCCTTGGAGCGCACACATTCCAAAGGCTGTATCTCCGAATTTATTATTCGGATCGATTTGAAAATGTAGGATAATACGAGTATTCCTGAGATGTTGTATTCGTAGAAATTAATAAGCCAAAAAAAAAATAAATCGATTTTTTGAACCCCCGAAACCCATGTAATCCCTTAAGGGCCTGAATTGTTACTTTGTCTTAAATTTCCTGCCTCAAAAAATCGTTTATCACTACCTTCGAATCGCTCACTGTTGACTCACTCCAGCAGTATTTCCAATGGAAAATGGGCCTATAATGCCACCGCTCCAAAACCTGCACCTATCTGCCGTTTCTGAGGATGTCTTAGGTACTCAACGATCACGTGCGGGTTTCCCGATTCGCAGTTTGGTTTCGTTGAATGAAAACAAGCTTCGTTGATTTTAATTTGCTTTGAAAACGCACTGTTTGGTCTATGCAAAATTGACTTTGTTTGCGATATTTCCAAACGTTTTTCAAGCATAAAGCGATTCATTTCAGTCCACGGAGATATGATACTGACTTTCTGTCAAGATTTCCAGCTTTCTTTCAAAATAGTACATGATTAAAATAATCAGTATATGCACCACCCTTTATAATCCGACTAATTTTTTCTCAGGTACAACTGTCTTTATAATTTATGGTATTATTTTGCTTAGTCGAAAAAGGCGACTGGTTACTCTTGGTCAGATACAAGCTTATTTTAGGCCAAGCATTTCTTTAGTTCCATAAAGCATTTCATGAATTAAAAAATATCCTTCTGGAAGTAAGAGCAAAGTAACTTATTTTGTTACATTTTATTACGGAATTAGAAGCTCGGATTCGCAATGAGAAGTCCATAGTATCGTTGAAAGGTGTTTCCAAGACTATACTGCGATGTGGGCAGGGCAGTCGCTAATAATCTGTTACTCACATTTTCCGAAAGTGTATCCATATATTTGTATAAAATAAAAAATAAATAAAAAAAAACAACAATGGTTTATTTCTTAATTGAAAAATATTGAATCACTTACTTATAATCGCATACTTTTTTCGTTCCATTCTCCTTCACAGAATCTACGCAGCACGGCGTGGACGGCGGCCCTGTATCGTGGCGTTTAACGCTCGATCAGGATCTTATTGACACGCTCAAACGTAGTTTCCCAACTTGGTTTCAAGCGTCCGCCAGCAGTGACATCACCACCACTACTTCAATAACGACAACAACAACAGCAATCACACCGGCTACAACGCTCTATAAATCAAAAACCACAGAACCAACGGAAAACGTAAAGTCAGTAATCGTAAACCAACAAACCGTCGTTGAGACAAGCAAACACACGAGCGACAGTAACGGTAACTGTAACGGTAATAGCAACACGAATACTCATCACAACAACACTATTATCAACATCGCCAAAAGTGGTAACAATTGTACGACACCCATCACTGTTGACACCACAAACCATCTGCATCAACAACTGCCATATCTACATCATCACCATTTGCATCATCACAGCAACGGCAACAGCTTAAAGCGACACAACAGCGACAGCATTGGGAAAAACATTTCTTCCCCACAGCTCAACGGTTGCAGTTATTCAGCAATTTTATCCTCTTCATCATCAGCTTCACCTGCTTCGTCGATAGCATCGAATTGCTCTGCAGTCTCCTCGAAGAAATCCATATCGAGTCATAAAAGCAGCAGCAGCAGTAGCAGTAGTTCTTCGTCATCATCATCTTCCTCGAAATCATCGTCTTCCTCTGCCACTTCAGCTAGTTCGAAAAATTCGTCTGCGAACGCTTCCACATCCGTGAAGGCAACATCTGAGAAATTCAACAACGCCGCGAACGGCGTACATCACAAAACCTCGAACGCCGCGCTTGTCGAAACGGGGAAGAAGTGTGTAGCGACAAAAGCAGCTGTGAAATCGGCTGTCAAGTCGGTGGTGAAAGCGCGTGAAAAGTCAGCAGCGTCAACGCTTTCAGCGTCTTCAACAGTGGCGGTAGCAGCAGTAGCGACCACCGCAAACTTAAAAGGGTCGTCGTCGTCAACGAAGGCAATTACGAAATCAGCTTCATTGCACTCACTTAGCAGCTGTTCCGGCTCCGGCTCCGCTTCACTACTCGCAACATTCTCGTCGCCCGGATCGACTGCAACTACCGTAGAGATTATATCGGATACGTCGTGTAACGCGCTCCTAACAGAGTCTCAATTTGGTGGCAAAGTGGGCTTCGGGCATACATTTCAAAACGTTATACTGTTGCAGGAAGCAAACGACGACATGTCTGAAGGTGAGTGTACAAAAAAAAAAAAAAAAAAAATTGAGTGGGCTCAGATGCTGATGGGAGATGCGATGGGTATAACGGACATTTTTTTTTCTCGGCTCTGTTTTTCTTTCTTGCCTTCGATTCTTGTAACAGGTGAGCAATGCTTGAATGCAGTAGCGGCAGCAGCAGCAGCAGCAGTAGCAGCACCACCATCATTCCTATGTGGCGGTGGTGGTATTAGCAGTGATGATGGCACAAATTCCGATGCTTATGATCCGAGGCAATCACCGCCGAAGGCGATCGTTGATTCCAGTCCACTGCAGCCGGCAATGGATAAGAATAAAGAATGTAAGTATTGCATTTTATATTAAAAAAAAAAAAAAAAAAATGTAAACATATATTAAATTAAGGGAAAGTGGAGGTAAATTGCGATTTTTCTATTTCTGATATATTTAGCTTGTTTTTTTATTTGTATTTACTCCATAACCTTAAGCTGATTTTTTCTGGACCTTTTTCTTTTTTTTCTTTCTCGGCCCCTATTTTTTCCTTTACTAAGTAGAAACAAGTTTTTATTACATACACACGCAACCCTTGGTTTTGCTTAATAAGTCAAGTGTCAAAGTCATCGGTTTATTTGCTCGTTTGCCACTTCTTTATAAAAGTTTTCTCCTCTAAGTTTACTTGTCCACAATGCCGGACATTTTTCACAGTTTTTTAAACGGCCATATATTTTTATTTCCTATACAATTATGTATATACGTAAATACAAGTGTGCTTCGTCATATGAATGTATGTATATGTGGATATGCGTGGGCGTAATCTGCACAAAGTTTTAAGACAGTGCAATATTGCCCGTACCAGCAAAGCGTCGAGCAGTGGAGTAAAGTAAAAAGTGGCACATGTTTGCGGTCTATTAAGTTTTTTGCGTTCTCTATTTTTCCTTTGGGAAACTTCTAATTCATGAAAATAAGTTTATTTAAGTTAAATAACAAGGCAGAGAAAGGAATTTATTATGCAGGGTGTCTCACTAACTTTAATGTTTTGTGTGATGGATAAAAAAATCGATATTTTTGCCTTTACACATCGCGTGGGACATAAAAAAAAAATTACAAAAAAATATAAAAAAAATCTACATTGTATATACTTATAAAGGATTTTACAATAACAGGTGTTATCTTTCGCTATCGAGAGATGATTAACGATTTTGTATGGCCGGAATTGGATGGTATTGATCTGGACAACGTTTATGTTCAGCAAGACGACGCTACGTGCTACACAAGCCTCTCGATTTAACACCTTGTGACTTTTTACTTTGGGACCACGTAAAAGAGAAGGTCTACGGCAACAGCCCAGGGTGGATTCAAGACCTCAAAGACGGAATTCGTGAGGCTATCGAGGACATAGGGCAGTCACTTTGCGATTCGCTTATGAAAAATTTCATCAAAAGGATATTGACCTGTATGCGCGGTCGTGCCGGCCTTTTGCCTGATGTTATTTTTCACTATTAACGGCATACGTTTCTCTTTATAATGAAAAAAAACATCCGTGAAACATTTATGTTAAAAAATAGCATTTTTCTTTGAATATCAAAATAAAACTTCTTATTAAAAACCCTTTATAACTCCTTAGGAGATCAATAGTTCCTCGGCCGGCAGTCCAGACTAGACATCTTTAGGGTTGCCGTTTATGTGTAATAAACAATAATGGAAATAACTTTGTTTGTTTTGGAAAATTTTCTCCTTGGAAGTCAATACATTTTTGCATTCGCTTGAATCAATTTTCAAAGCACTTTCGTCACTCAGAAGTGGATACCTCTAAAGCGAGCTGTTTTTATAGGCTTCAAACGCTTCTTCAGACTTTGAAAAACATTGATCGCGCAATTTATTTTTGATATTTGGGAAACGAAAAGAAATCATTAGGTGTCAAATCAGGGCTGTAAGGCGGGTTACCCTTTAATTTGACCTTTTGCTGGGTACTCAAAAGATCTCTTGTGTGAGCCGATACGTGAGAGCTCAAATTGTCTTGTCTTCAGGTCTTGGTTTCTCTTAACTCTCCGAAAACTTCAGATAAACAAATGGCTGTGTACTTGTATATTACAACACAAAATTTACTGTTTGAAGTTTCTTTAGTGGTACGAGTAGAAAGAAAAAACCAAAAAAAAAAAAAAAAAAAAAATAAATAAATAAATAGAATAAAATAAAAAAAACGACCGTTTTCTTTGAGGTGACATAGACGTGCTTTGAACCACCGCGACTGAATTTCTTCAACATCTCTTTGCACCAATCGACAAGAGTCTTTTTTTAGGCAATTGTCCCATTATGCGGTATTCAATGTGAACAAATCTTCTTGACGACCAAATGCTCATAAAATATTGAATAAATGCTGTTCCTGTCCCACTAATGCCCAAGGATGTCTCCAACTCGGGATGTATCACACGGCGATTTTGCTTTATCAACTGACCCACAGCATCGATTGTTTCTCGTACAATAATCGTTTTTGGACGGCGTTCATGAAATGCATCCTTCATAGATCGACAGCCACGTTGCACCTCGTTGTACCACACTTTTACAGTAGCCAGGTATGATGCTTCAATTCGAAGGAAGTTGATCAATCCATTCCTGAATTAATTTTGAGTTAATTCCATATTTTGGGTCAGATTAAGTTTTCAACTCATTGAACGAAGAGTAAATAAAGGTCGGTAGTGAAAACGTTATATGTAAATTTATGGTAAAAAATACCAAACTTTTCGATAAAAATATCGAACTACCGCTCATCACATAGGCAAAAAATATAAATTATTTACTTGAAGGAAACCAGTTGTGCTCCATCAAAGTTTATTTAATTTTAAATGTTTTTGAAATTTCATTCTTAGTTCCCATTTACGATATATTTGAGTATATTTAAAAATGTATACATTTATCAGGTTTCAGGTTTATAGGCTGATAGGTTTACATATTTTTCTTGCGTGATGAGTTTCACGCCGTGTCGCTTTTGCATATTTTCGAGCGCCTAATTATTGTATTTTCAATAATAAAAGTTTCCATATCATGATTACCTATTGTTGGAAAACTCTCAATAAATCAATACGGAACTTCTATGTAGAATTCCGAAAAATTCCATCAATCAGTTAAATTGGAATTTCGTCGAAGTTCAGAAAGTTTAGTCCAACTAAACCTTTGTGGTATAAATTTAGCTAAAGTAACCTAATAGATAATTTTAATAATAGCTTATTTTCATATTACGAACCCGAGATTTTCGTACTGCTTCGAATTGAACCGCATTTTAATATTTCAATTATGAATTTGTGTTATTTTTTACTTTGATATTGCAAATTAGTTTAAAAGCAGTTCTCTAAAGCCACTAAAATGCTGCCTCATTTATAAAAACTGATAATTTTGAAGATACTCGAATGTAAACCATCTGTGTCATCAGGCATTTTGACCGTCAACAGATTCGGACTGTGCAGCATAGCCCATACATATACTCACACACACACTCATGTATATTTCAAATATTTTATAGCATATATGTATATATTTTTGTCACATGCATCTATTCCTCTAGACATTACAAATCAAGTTTACTCATTTACACGCTCATATATGTACATATACATACGTATATATGTACCCGTACTTGGTTTGCAGATTTACTCATCCGGCTCTTCGTCAGCAAGGAAGTATTTTCAGCAATTCATAGCCTTAAAATATGATTTGCGAATCACGTACACGTCACTGCATGCAATTTACGAACTAAAATCGCTGTATACTCGCCCGATTATATTCGTTTTATATTTTGCTTTGAATTGCAACTGAAATGTGGGCCGCTATATTTAAGTCATGGCGAGTCATATGCGTTGGCTCTTAGTGGGTGGTTAGGTGAGTGAGTGAGTGGAGCATGAGACACAAATTTTCCCTCCTTTGCACTCTCAATGCTTGGTAATTACTGTATCTAGTTCCTCTTCATCCTTAAATATTCGCTCCCGCAATTCCTTTTTCAATATGCTAAAACTTAAGTAGTCGTTGGGAGCCAGACTCGGGTAGCCTATATAGTAGCTGAATAATCGTGATGTTGTTGTGGTACCAGCATAAACCGTCCTCATACATTCACGGGTAATGCTGCTAAAGAGACAGTCCTTGGCCGGATATACATAAACCCGGGTCGTTCTGGTTACGTAGAACTGACTGTCGTGGGGACGAGGTGTATAATCTCTTCGGAGCCAGTTTCGCTTAAGGTCGTCTACTAAAAGAAAGGAAAATTCACTTGCTTTCCCCACAACTGATTTAACTTTCTTAGGGATCCCAACCCGAATTGGTTGTTAATTTGACATACGACTTTTCCACTTCAGATTTCTTCACAGCTTTTCACTATTTTCATTGGTTGTATAGACTATTATTTTGATTTATTACCAACCTGACAAATTTACATTTTATCAATGGTTATAATTCCATTCACATATTCGTTAGAGAGGTCTCCTGTGACGTTTGATCAAATTAATATATTCATTAAGAAAAAAAAAAAACAATTAAACAGTTTTGAAAACTAAAATATATTTGTTTTAAATGAAAGAGGTTTTAAAAATTAACTTAAATTAAAAAAGTTTTAAATAGTAAAAAATAAAAAATCTCTCAACTAAAAAATTAAAAAAAAAAAGCTTTAACTAAAAGATAAAAAAAAACTTTAAAAATTAAACAAAGTTTTCAGAATTAAAAAAAAAATTAGAAATAAAAAATATTTCAACATTTGTAAAAATTAAAAAAGATTTGAAAATATAAAGAAATGAAAAAAATTAAAAAAAAAAAAAAAATTAACTAAGAAGTACATTTCGTTTTTTTTTTGTATAAATATATTTAAAAAAAATTAAAAGCTCTATCAAAACATTATGAAGACATTTTTTTTAATTACAAATTTTTAAAAATAAAAAAAAAGTTAATCAAAATGAAAAACAAGTTTAGAAAATGAAAAAGCTTAAAAATTAAAAAGTTTTTAAAACTGTAAAAAGTATTAATCTCGTGTTTTTACTTCTGATAGTTTGTAAATAAAATATAAAAACAATTTCTATAGGCCCTCAAAAAAGTTTTCCAAATTAAAGCGTTTCTTTTTTTTTTAATATTTTTGAGAAATTAAACACATTTTTTTGAATTAAAACTTAAACAAATTTAAAACTAAAAAAATTTTAAACTTAAAAAAAAAACCAAATGTTGTAACACAAAAACACAAAAACTACAAAAACAAAAAATGTATCAAATGTATTTTTTTTTAAGTAAAAACGAAAAGACACAAAAACTGAAAAAAATATTAACACAATTTTTAAAATTAAAAAAAAAAAAAAAAAAAAAAGAAACTTTTGTACCAAAAACTAAACAAAAAAAAATTTGTATCAAAAACTAAAAAATTTTTTTTAAATTTTTAAGTAAAAACGAAAAGAAACAAAATCTGAAAAAAATAAAAAATATTCAGCTCTTTTTCTTTCTGATAGTTTGTTAATAAAATATAAAAACAATTTATTTATAAAAAAAAAAAAAAATAAAACTTAAAAAAAAATTGAATTAAAAACTAAAAAATAGCAAAAATAGTTTTAAGTAAAAAAAAAAAAAAAAAAAAAAAAAAAAAATGTTTAATAAAAAAAACTTCGAAATTAAAAAAGGTTATTAACTTAAAGAAAAATAAAAAAAAAATTAAATCTCGTGGTTTTTTTATAGGGACCCTAAAAAAGTTTCGAAAATAAAATTTTTTAATATGTTTTTGGAAAGTAAATCAAATATTTAGGATTAAAAAATTCAAAAAATTTAAAAACAGATTTTAAATTAAAAAATATATATATTAATCTTTATCAAAAGTATTATTCTTGTTTTTTTTATTTTTTTGTACAATATGGTTTAATATAATTTGCACAGAAGATGCACTCTTTGATGTTGGTGGATTTCTGCATTATATTGTTCTTGTAGTTAGGTCCTAAAAGTTAAATAGAAGCCCGTTATTTTCGTTGTCGAATACTGGATTATTTATAGGGCAAATCACAATCAATGCAGTTGATTGTTCTATTTTTAAAATTTTGCCTGGAAAGTTTTCGAAAACTTATATTCGTGCATATTGAAACATTTGCCGGTAATTAAAAATCTTTATACCTACACGTGTACGTACATACATACAAATATTTTTATGTGCATATTTAGTGGAAGCCAAACGTCTGGCGAATATGCACAGGAAAAGTATTAGCGAAAATCGAAATAAACTTTTAATTTACTTGAACTTGTGTCGTAAAAATTCTTCTCTACTCTCACTCATCGTTGTGGCATGCCACAGTTGTATGCACTTGAGCACGTACTACATACATATGTACATTGTACATATCCATTACGATTTGGCAGGAATTGTGGTTAAAATTATCTTGTAAAATTGCAGCAATTAGTGTTTTAATGATTTTAATTATAATTCGTACTTTTTTCCACTTTGGAAAAAGTGACATTAAAAATAATTTGAAATTTTAAGTGGGTTTTTATGCAAATTGCTCTTCAAGATAACTGCTTCATTACATAGTTCATATAGCGCAGCTGCAGGTTGGCCATTTTTCCAAGCCCGTTGGATTCCTCTATTCTATTTTCTAAATTATAATTATTCGATGAATCGTATGGCTCTGTTTCAGTTATGTAATTCCATAGGATCATCATTTCTGTAACGGTAGGTTCGTAGGGCTCGTTTTCCCTCAAATTCACGATATCTGACTTAGTGGAGTTGTACTAACTGCCGCAGATTTAGTAATTGTTGAAATGTTTCCAATTTCTATACCTTCATCTGAAAAGGTTCTCCCACCACTGAAGCGAGTTTTTGCTACTTCGCGAGCAGTTTTGTTCTTTTCCTCCTGAAGTAGTTATACGTATAGATTCTTTCTCCATTTTTTCGTTGTAATGAAGCAGTGGCTTGCAGTTTTCTGTGCAGTTTTTTGTGCTTACCGATACAGCCTCATTTCTTAAAGAAATAGTTTGACGACAAGAACAAAGGACTCGAGTTGGACGAGGAGAGTTTTTAAACCTGCAGCTATGCCTGTATCGTTGCAGAGCTCATTAGTTTATCATTCCAGCACCAAAGGCGATGATTTCCTAATATTCTGGAATTTTTTTTTCGTGATGACATCCGATGGATCAACCCTTGGAGTGAAAAAAAGAGAAGAAGATTCTGCAGAAAATTTTTGGACCTTTGCACGTTGGTGACGCCGAACATTGTAAGCTATGGATCAGCGCATGGATACAGAGACTCCGGTTCTGAAAGTATTCAAGACGGTAGCAGCTGTGGGTAGCAAAGAAAGAGGAAGACCTCCTCTGCGTTAGAAAGATTAGGTGGATAAGGACTTGGCTTCACTTGGTGTGTCCAACTGGCGCCGGTTAGCACGATAAAGAAATGACTGGTGCACTTTGTTAAACCCGGCCAAAATCGCGTAAGCCGTTATCGCGCCAATCAAAATAAAGAAGAGAGCGGGAACGAGAGAGTCTCTCTTTTAAATGTCTTCTTTAAATGTCTGCTTCCTGATGTAGTTCACCGGGCTTGGGATATCATCCAGCATCCACGTGTTTCCAACAAGTGCAGAGTTTGAATTTGCAATTTTAGGCATTTGAGTTCGCCGGCGGTGGTGTTGACACTCGTTCAATCAGGTTTTCACTACTCAAAATTGCTATTCGACATTTTTCGCCTTCAATTCACATTTCGAATGCGGTGTTGTATAGTTTATGCTTTTTAATGCCAGCAGTTTTATATTGTTTTATTCCATTTTAAAATGAAATATACATGCACACATCCATACATACATGCACACATACATACATACTTGCACTTATGTTTGTGTATATGAATAGAAATTGTTTCAACGTATTTAATTGGTTTCGAGGCGCGCAACTATTTATTGTACAAGCTGCCACCTTTTGGCATTTTCAGACAATTTGACGTAAACATAAACCTCCAATTGTGCACGACTATAATAAACCCGAGTTATAGTAAAGTGTAAAATACTTTTGTTTATAACGCATATGAGGTTTTCCGTTAATATAAATTTTCAATGCCAAACAGCCAAGTATATGCGTACAGCCCGTGACAAAACGATAGCACCTCAACATTTGGATCAGTTTTGATTAGTTTTATTTTGATTGGAATATTCACAATTTTTTTTTACAGCTCACTGCTACACAAAATCCATATAAATCCAAATTTAAAATTTAATACAAAAATCGGAAAATTTCCACAAACTTTTCATCACAGTTTCGTTCTTTTTAATTACAATATAATTTCTTGAAAAATGTTTGCAGATGCAAAGATGCAGTTTTGTGGTTTTTTAGTGTAGTAAAGTGCAAGTTTAAAGTTGTTAAAAAATAAATGGCATTTCTTTTGTATTTTTTTTAGCAGATGTGTTGCTTTTTTCCATATTTTTTCGGATAAAAAATTTCGTAGTACATTCAAAATACCTCAGCGAATTCAGCAAATTTTAAGTACTGACGATAACATCAAATACGAAAAACAAAGCTGCATAAACCTAAGTTAAAACCCTGGCATAAATACGCTCGAATGCAATTCGCTGACAAATATAAATTTTGGTCAAAAGAGTGGCTCAAAGTCATTTTTAGTGAGGAGAAAAAGTTCAACTTGGACAAGTCAGATGGAAAGATGAAGTATCGGATGGACACAGGCCGCGAAAGAACAACTTGGTATTCTCGAAATTTTGGCGGCTACTTCCTTATGGTTTGAGCAGCTTTTGGGCATCATGGGAAGTCCCCTATTTGTATTATTTTTCAAATCGCATGAAATCCCAAACGAAATTTGGATATTTCAGTAAAACAATGCTGCAATTCAGTGTCCCAACTGAGTCTTGTCTTCTTCGAAAGAGCAAAATCGACTGTTTGGATTGGCCAGCATGTAACCTGGATTTAAACCCCATTGAAAATATTTGGGTACTACTATTTAGTTAAGTTTACCAAAACGGACGGCAATTTGAACGGTTGATTGATAAAAAAGGACTATTGTGGAAGAGTAAGACAAAATTGCGGCCGCCGTAGCCGAATGGGTTGGTGCGTGATTACCATTCGGAATTCACCTAGAGGTCGTTAGTTCGAATCTCGGTGAAGGCAAAATTAATAAAAACATTTTTCTAATAGCGGTCGCCCCTCGGCAGGCAATGGCAAGCCTCCGAGTGTATTTCTGCCATGAAAAAGCTCCTCATAAAAATATCTGCCGTTCGGAGTCGGCTTGAAACTGTAGGTCCCTCCATTTGTGGAACAACATCAAGACGCACACCACAAATAGGAGGAGGAGCTCGGCCAAACACCTAACAGAAGTGTACGCGCCAATTATTTATTTATTTTAAGACAAAATTGAAGTTACGTATTTCCAAAACTCATTCCATGAATGCCCAATCGTTTAAATTAATTATTTGTAGCGGTGGGGGCAGCACATACTATGAAATAAATATATATTTTTTTTATTTTTTTTTTATTTTATTTAATTTAATTTTTTTATTTTTGCTCTTATCTTTTTAAATT
Source organism: Anastrepha ludens (assembly GCF_028408465.1). Classification (NCBI taxonomy): domain Eukaryota; kingdom Metazoa; phylum Arthropoda; class Insecta; order Diptera; family Tephritidae; genus Anastrepha; species Anastrepha ludens. Next base: position 18,988,402 of record NC_071500.1, read on the forward strand.
TTTTTTTATTTCTTTAAACTTTTTTTAAATTTTTTTATTTTGTTTTTAATTTTTTTATTTTGTTTTTAATTTTTTAATTTTTTTTTTTAATTTTTTTATGTTTTTGTAATTTTTTTTTTAATTTTTTTATTTATTTTAAATGTTTTTTTTATTTTTTGAATTTTTTTCTATTTTTTTTTTTAATAATTTTTTTAATTTTTTTTAAACTTTTTTTAAATTTTTTTTTTAATTTCCTTAAATCGTTTCTCTTAAATTTTTTTTTATTTTCTTGGTTGGTTGGTTTAAGGGTGACCCCGCATCGGAGTGCCACATAGACCGCAAGTTGGGTCCGTTGTGTTGCCCTAGAGCTCATTATGTTACATGATTTCCCCACCTAACCGAGATTTTTATTGTGGATTTTGGTCAAAGATATTAATTCGTTTCGAGAATTTGATGAGAGATTCGATTTTCAGGTTCGAGAGTACTGAAAGATTGTCAATTGTTGGAGAGCCAAGAAGAGCGAGGCGACTTCTGGCTAGACCGGGACAACTGCACAGCAAATGTCTACTCGATACTTCCTCATCTTCGTCCTCGCAGTATCTGCACAGGTCGTTTTGAGGAACCCCAAGCCGACGTGCGTGAGTGCCCAACAGGCAGTGGCCGGTGATAAGAGATATTATATGCCTTAGTTCGTGTTTCGAAAGACTTATAAGGGTTTTTGTCTGTTTCAGATTGTAGGATGGCCAGATTTGTCTGGTCGTAACGCAAGTAGTTTCCACTCGCCACCTCCGATCAGCAATGCTGTGAAATTCTCGATCAATGAGTAATTTACATGTTGAGAGCGGAATGTGGATTGTGGGTAAGTTACTAACATTTGATTGCGCAGCTCCGGCTCTTGCGAGCTCATCAGCTTTGCAGTTACCTTCGAATCCACTGTGACCCGGTATCCATATAACTTGGACAGAATTCTGAACACTTATCTCGTTAAGAGATAAGAGACAGGATCGAACCACATCTGAGTGGGTATAAGAGGAGCTGAGTGCTCGAACGGCCGCTTGACTGTCGGTGAAAAAGCGGATATCCTCTAGTGATATTCTATTTTCTAAGAGAGTTTTCGCAGCATACCAGATAGCGCATACTTCCGCTTGGAATACGCTACAGTAGTCGGGTAATCTAAATGATAGATTGATGTGAGGGGAATTGGAAAAGATTCCAAATCCCACTTTGCCGTCTTGTTTTGAACCATCTGTATATATAATCAGAGGGCCATTGATTTCGGTTAGATTTGTCTTCCATTCTTCCCTAGTTGGGAGTGAACAGGAGAATAGCAAGGGTGGTGATGGAAGACTTACATGATAGTCTATGTCAGAAGAGATAACAGTGTTCCTGTTCAGTATGGCCGAATGGCCAAGATACTTATTCCATTTCGATATAGCATTCATGCGTGTCGCTGCTTTCGCTGCAATCGCTTTGCCAGCCAGATCGATAGGGAACAAGTGAAGCAACGTATTTAGAGCCTTAGTAGGTGTTGTACTTAAGCATCCTGTTATCAGGAGGCAGGCTGTTCTTTGAACTCGATCAATTGTGGCTACTCTACACCGTTTTTCGAGTGCTGTCCACCATACAACCACACCGTAGAAGAGTATCGGTTTGATGATCGAGGTATATATCCAATAAATGATCCGAGGTGAAAAACCCCAGGTTTTGCCTATAGCTTTCTTGCAAGTATAAAGAGCTATGAAAGCTTTTTTGCATCTGTTTTCGATGTTCAATTTCCAACTCAACTTCCTATCTAGAATAACTCCTAGATATTTAGCTGAATCAGATAGGAGTAACGATTCCCCTTTTAAGGTTATTGTTTGCAGTGGAGGAGATTGTTGTTTCCTATTGAAGAGAACAAGATCTGTCTTTGCTGGATTCGCATTTAGTCCGCATTCGGTGCACCATTTTGACAGAATATTGATTGAGCGTTGCATGAGCTCAGTAAGAGTATTCAGTAAGAGTATTTGCCTGACACGCAGAGAGCAATATCATCTGCATAGGCTACAACCTTGCAGCCTGCTTTTTCGGGATTTCGGAGCAAACTGTTTACAGCGAGATTCCAGAGAAGGGGTGAAAGTACTCCGCCTTGAGGAGTGCCTTTGACGGCGTACATTCTCATGCGGCTTAACCCAAGCTCTGAAGTGATTATTCTACTTTGGAGCATTTGTTCGATCATCTTTCGGATGGAGTAATTAATACCCAATTTGGCAATTTCAGACAAAATAGCGTTGGGTTCAATATTATTAAAAGCACCTTCTATGTCCATAAATGCGACAAGAGAGTACTCCTTATTGTGAAGGGAAGTTTCCACTGTTTGCACCAGTGAATGAAGTGCCGTTTCAGTCGATTTCCCTTTAGTGTAGGCATGTTGTGCCTCTGAGATCAACTTAGTATCAAGTTGGGTTTTGATTTGCTCATCTAAGACTTTTTCAAAAGCCTTTAAGCAAAAAGAGGTTAGGCTAATGGGCCTGAAGTCGTTTGGTTTACAGTGTGAAGGCTTCCCCGTTTTCGGAATGAATACTACCTTCGATTTCTTCCAAATTGTCGGAAGATAAGACAGATTTAAACACTTGTTAAAGATCCTGGTTAACCAAGGCAGTAGAATTTCTAGTCCTTCTTGAAGTTCTGCTGGAATGATGTTGTCAGGACCTGGTGATTTAAATTTTTTAAAGCTTAGTATTGCTGTAGAGATGCTATTAGAGCTGATTAGATCTGATCTATTCCCATAATTACTCCGAAAAGTGCTGGGAAGTGCAGGTAACTTGACAACACAGCCTGGAAAGTGAGATTCTAGAAGTATTCTAAGAGTGTGGTCAGTTGAAGTAGTCCAAGTTCCATCTTGAGTCATGATAAAACTGGGAGAGACTGGGTTTGAAGCAAGAATCTTGCGTAGTCTGCTTACTTCTGAGGTGTTTTCTAATTCTTGAGTGTATGATCGCCAGGATGTGCGTTTTGCACTTCTGACAGCTTTCTTAAAGTCTTTGAGACATTGTCGATATTCTTCCCATTCGTCTGTTATTTTAGATTGGTTAAAGAGTTTCCGAGTTCGATTGCGAAGTTCTGAGATTTCTGGAGTCCACCAAAAAGGTTTATGCTTACCTCCTGTTTTTGTCAGGGGACAAGATTGTCGTGCTGCGCTTTGACACGTCTTCGTTATCATGTTGACAGCGTTTTCGATATCGTTTTTATTTGCCATTTCAAACTGCCTGATATCAGGAAGTCCATTGGCAAGATGTTCTTTATATTTGATCCAATTCATACGCTTTTTGTTAAGGTACTTCATGGGTTTTGCCGTTTCGGCTTTTAAAGTGAATGTTATATATTGGTGGTCGGAAAAAGAGTGCTGTTTATCAACGCTCCAGTCCTGAACCAGTTGTGTACATGATTCGCTAGCAAGAGTAATATCGAGTACCTCTCTTCTAGACGAGTTAAGAAACGTAGGGACATCACCTCTATTACATATATCAAGCTTATTCGCTAGAATATAATCAAAAAGTTGCTCACCTCGTGTGTTGTTGTTTGTACTGCCCCAAACAGTATTATGTGCATTAGCGTCTGCTCCAATAATGACGCGTTTCTGGATCAGATGCGCCGTATTGACGAGCCTCCTCACTGCTTCAGGAGGAGGCGCCTCCGCTGCGTCGTAAGGCATGTAAGCCGACACAATCCAAATCGGGCCGTGGACTGCTTCAACCTCTATGGCAGTGGTGTCAGCATTGCTAAAGGGAAGAAGAAAAGCATTAATATGTTTTCGAATGAGAATACAAGAGCGCGATCTAACGTTAGCCTCACCTTGAAACAAGGTGTAGTGCCTATCTTTCAGGCCGCATATCTTGTTGTTTGATATCCAAGGTTCTTGGATGAGAATGATGTCTTCTCTGAGGTCAGAGAGACGAAGAATGAGGGCTGCCGAGGCAGCCTTAGAGTGGTGCAGATTAATCTGCAGCACTTTTAGACGGACATTCGATGACTGTGGCGTTCGCGTCATCACCGCTATCTAAAAGACTATCCTCGTCCCCGAGTTGAATGTTAAATAAGTTTCCCACAAGCTCGCTGTTTGATTCCGAGTCGGACTCAATCGTCGAATCTTGTGAGAGAGGCTTATCGACATCCATCTCGGGGGCCGCCTTACTCTCTTCGCTGGGTGCGAGGAGATTTTTCGGCTGATAGGTCCAAATGGTAGTGGTAGTGAACCCGAATGCCACAATCCCCTTGCGGTCGTCCAGTGCGTGAACGCTTTCCTGGTCCAGGAGCAGCGTGACATGTCTGGAGTTTCCTGAAGGCTCTTCCACCTTAACTACCCTCCAGTTTTTATTTTCTTAAATTGTTTTTTTTTTGTTTTTAGTTTTTTTTCTTTTATCAACTTCACCAAGTATTTTTTACACTATTAATTTCGTATGGATATATTGTTTGGTTATGTGGCACTTATGAAATACAAAATTAAGTTTTATCAAATTGTACTCAAAGCTTTGTGCTTACTTTTTAATGTATACAAAAAAAACAAACAAGAAAAAAACTGAAGTACGTTTGATTTCTTAAAAAAAAACTGTGTGTTTTGAAATTTTGAATTTTTGGCAGTTTTTTGAATTTTGTTATTTGAATTTGTTTTAAATTCTGGATTTTTTGTTTAATTTTAAGATTTTTTTTAATTTTTGTAGTTTTTTTATTTTTAATTTTTTTTTTAATTCTGAATTTTTTTTTAATTTTTGATATTTTTTTTATTTTTGGATTGTTTTTAATTTTTGAATTTTTTTTATAACTTTTAGATTTTTTAATGTTTAATTTTTGGAGCTTTTATTTTTGAATTTCTTTTTAATTTTTAAACTTTTTGTAATTAATTTTTCAGATTTTTTTTTTTTTTGAAGAACAAAAAATTGCCCAACCAGGTAAATTCGGTGAGGTGCTATTGCTTGTCGCGGCCTGTATGTACTTTATGTATGCAAAAACATATAATTCGTAAACATGCATGAGCATCACATACACATACACATATATGCGGGAATCGCACTGGGACCTTTAGCAAGTTGGCAGCTTATTATTGTTTTGGGTGAACAAATTTGAAGTAAACAATGGATGTGGATTTATTTACATGCATATATAAAATATGTGTCCATATATATAAAAGCTGAGTAATCATAGCAAGTGAAATATTGCACTGGGCATATAAATTTATGTATATACATACAGTAAGGGACAAAAGTTTTCGGCATTGCTTCGTATTATGTAGAATTAAAGTGTCGAAAAAATAAAACAAAGATATTAATTATTATTATCTGTAGGGTAGTGTGAGATTATATATAAAAAACCTAATACAATACTTCTTTTGTTCAATTAACAAATAAATTAGACTGAGAATAAATCAACGACATAAGACAACTCGACTTTTAGCTGCACGAAAGTATTCGGCATTTAGATTACGTTAGGTCGCTGGACAATTACGGAGGAAGTGTTCTACTGTGTCTTCCTCTTCTTTGACTATATAATTTCTCCAGTATTCATGAGAAAATACTCCTAGCTTAGAAGAGTGCTTGCCTGCTAATGACCGGTGACACAAGTCACGACCTGAACAGGCTTCTTCCTGAACAACCTTTGCTTTTAGTATAACTGCCTTCATTGATTTGATAGCCGCCTGGCAATTGGACAAGATATTTGTCATAGTTTTTGTTACGGCGTGTGCGTTAAGGTACACAGTTCTCCCCTTTATCGCTAAAACTTCTGCCTGGTAGACGTTACAGCAGTCCGGAAGTCGACATTTAACGACGAATGATATATAATAATCTGCACAAAAATACCGAAAATTAGTCAATAAAACAATAAATACGTATTTATTATGCATAGACATTTATTATATGGCCTTCAAAGCAAGCTCTTTCACGCCGATATATTACATGTATGCCAACGAAAAGTCTGATGAGCACTGTTCTTTCAGCTCTCAACTTTGGTGTTGGTATGTACGAAAATTTATTGGATTTCCAACCATTTATATTTCTCGAGTTGATATCTAAAACTTTCCTCCGGATTTGGAACCTTTGAGTATATAGTAAAACTTTACTATCATAAATTTTTGCCGCTTAGTTTTTTGTATTGACGTAGTTTGAATTTATTAAAAAAACAAAAAAAAAAAAAAAAAAAAAAAAACGCCTTACTACAAACCAATTTTTTTAATTTGTATTGAAAAACGATTATTTTTTAGAAATACACTTTTTATTGGCAAAAAAATATTTTTTTTTAAGGTTATGTGACAATCCTATTTAAAATATATTCGAATTCAAACCTTTTAATTTTTCTACTGAAAAGTTATATGGCAATCCAATTTATAATCAAGAAGCAACGTTTTCATGACTAAAATATTACTCTTTGTTTGTCTTTTATTGAGAAACTTATAATTTTCGATCTGATATCCATCATCCTTCTCCGCGGAACTTCTAATTTTTGAGAAAATTTATATATTTTTATTGGAAACGAATTAAATTAAGCTCATATGCGAGCTCTCCTTAACATTGCTTCTCTCTTAGATGTAAACAACTTATGTGACAATAGGTGCCTGCGATTCGCCACTCCTCCGCTCGCTATGTTGAGGCTCTGCTCGCTTGCCGAAAAATTTGCATATGCACAAGATTCGTCACTAGCTGCCTGGTACTACTACTCACTATTTTCACTGCTGCCAACTCTATTGTCTGATATTAACCAATTTTTATAAGACCTTATTCGGTCAGGCACATTTTTTTGGTTCAACTTTGCGAATCCTCTTTTGATAATGCCCGTCAAGCTGCTTTGCTTGCAGTTGTTTAGGTTTTAGTTTACAACAACATTGGGTAGAACGAGAACACAGAGTCGGACAGAGTCCGAGCATCCGAAGAAACGAATTGTAACAAAAAATGTTTCCCTGTGTGAACGCGGTCTTACTAATACTCATTAAGTGCTGCCAGACAAATGTAATTCTTAGCAACTCATTTTCAGTGCTGCCTGCTAACTTTTGTTTATTTACTAAAGGGTGATTTTTTAAGAGCTATAGGAAATTTTTTCAAAAAAACACACGTAGAATTCAGAAAAATGCATGAAATTTTTATTTAAATCGATAGTACAGTCCATATAATTTAATGTTTGAAGATTATTTCATGCAAATGTTGACCGCGACTGCGCTTCAAATGGTCCGTCCGCTTAGTCCAATTTTGGCATACTCTTTCCAATGTGTCGGCCGGTATCTCACATATAAATGCTTTAATGTTGTCTTCGAATCTCGGTGAAATCAAAATTAATAAAAACATTTTTCTAATAGCGGTTGCCCCTCGGCAGGCAATGGTAAACCTCCGAGTGTATTTCTGTCCTGAAAAAGCTCCTCATAAAAATATCTGCCGTTCGGAGTCGGCTTGAAACTGTAGGTCCCTCCATTTGTGGAACAACATCAAGACGCACATCACAAATAGGAGTAGGAGTTCGGCCAAACACCCAAAAACGCTGTACGCGCCAATTATATATTATATATTATATATATATATATATAATGTTGTCTTCCAATGCGGTAATTGAAGCTGGCTTGACTGAATAGACATGAGCTTTAACATAGCCCCACAAAAAATAATCTAAAAGCGTTATATCGCACGATCTGGGTGGCCAATTGACAGGCCCCGAACATGAAATAAAATGTTCACTGAACTCGCCTCTCAAAAAGTCCATTGTTACGCGTGTCGTGTGGCATGTGGCACCGTCTTGCTGAAACCACATGTCATGCAAGTCGAGCTCTTGCATTTAGGGCAAACAAAATTATTTCACAGTAGCGCTCACAATTCATAGTTACGTTACGATGCGCAGCATCTTTGATGAAATACGGTCCAATGATACCTCCAGCCCATAAATCGCAACAAACTCTGACCTTTTCTGGATACATTGGTAGCTCTTGCAATTCTTCTGGCTGATCTTCACTCCAAAATCGACAATTCTGCTTATTGACGTACCCATTGAGCCAAAAATGAACACAATTTTTCGATAAAAAAGATGATCTTCGGCCAACTTTCCAAGAGCCCATTCTCCAAAAATTCTGCGTTGCCATAGATCGCTCGGCTTCAATTCTTGCACCAACTCTATTTTGAAAGGCTTCACGCCTAAATCCTTTCGCAAAACTTTCCACGTTGTTGAGCCACAGAGGCCCAATTGCTGCGAACGGCGACGAATCAATAATTGATGGTCATCATTAACACTGGCCGATACAGCTGAGATATTTTCTTCAGTTCGCACTCTACGTAAGCGTGTTAGTGGTTTGATGTCCAGTAATGTAAATTTGGTTCTAAATTTAGTCACAATAGCTCGAATAGCCGCTTCAGTGGGTCGATTAAACTGACCATAAAATGGAAGAAGCGCGCGATAAATTTTCTTAACAGAACACACTGAAGATGTATCTAACGTCGTCTTTCACGGCGCTCCAAACTTTTAAAAACGCATAATCATCAATTTTAAATCGCAAGTTACTTTCCACTGGCTCTCAAAGCATTCAGAAAGAAAGGCAATACATTTAAGTCTTTTTCTAAACACTTTTCTTCCATTAGTACGTTGTATGGCCGAAAGCTTTTGCCTACCACTGTATATTTGGAATACGTACATATGTGCTTGCTTTTTTGTTGCCACATTTTCATGCATTTCCCTTATTACTGAATTGCGAATGAAAATTTGTGGCAGTTACAATTCGCGCGATTCCATATAAATGCAAATTTTCATTGATCAATTTCCGGTTTTCCCACACCTTAGACGCTTTCGCATTCCTGGTGTTTTACGATTTTCCACAACACACACACGCATGCACGCGTTTATATATATATATATACATATATATGTATGCCACTAATATTACCTATATACTATTTTGTAAATAAATACAATGAATTCGGAGGCATTATTGTAATTTCTTATGAGCATTTCGTTTGCAGCGGTATTTGTTGTTGTTGTTTGCTTGCCCATTCGGCTGTCATGTAAATCACGTAATCGATTACGTTATTGGCAAATGGGCAAATGGGCAAATGGTATATTTGTGTGCGTCAATGTGTGTATGCTCGTTTTCTGCGCCTCGTAATTAATGTGGATTTTATTGCCGTGTTCGGTCCATACGAATAAGAAAATAAAAAAAATACAAAATTACAACGGCATCAAAGCATGTTTTTCGGTGTACTGCAAGTACATATATACATATGTATGTACATACCTACATTTTACAACAAAAGCGAGTTGGAACTATCGTAAGGCAGTTCTTCTTTTCGTTCAAAATTGTTTATTTCGTTTTCCGCATCATTGACGCGTACGAAGGCATACACTTTTCCTATTGTTGTGCGCGTGCAGCATTTGCTGTATATTGACAGCAATCGGCAGCTGACCGTGTCCTCAGCAGGTAGCGAACTTTATAATTCAAGTGATTATTTTTGTTGGAGAAAATTATTGGGTGTAATGATTAATTAACATACATACATACATACAATGCTTTATATACATACACATATATTTAACCCATAAGTGTCTTTCCACTGATATTTCCTTTACATTTTACTTTTGCGCTTTAATGATAAAAAAAAAAGTTTTAATATTATTAAAAATGTAGCAGTCGTTTTCGGGAGTCATTTCCGGAATAATACAAGGTGGCGCAAAATTAATCATCCAATGTTGTTTTTTTAGAATTTTTGTTTTGTTGACAATCATTTAATTCTTTGATTATTTAGCCATCAGTTATTAGGTGCAAAATTAATCGTTTCATTTTGTTTTCGAATTTTTTTTTATTTCTTAAATTTTGTTTTATTTATTAATTTTTTTTTAGTTTTTAGTTTAAATGTAGAAAATCATTTATTTTAACCATTACACCTTCCACTGCTTGTCCGCTTGAATACTGCAGTTGTCGAGTGTCAAATATGATTGAAGTACGACGCCATTTGCAAAAATTAAAAATCTTCCTATAGCGTGATTAATTTTGCGCCACCTTGCGTAGCGTCTCTATGCGTTTAGAATTTTTTTTATTGATAGTCAATTAACTTTTTTCTATTTTTGTTTTTAGTCATAAGTTATTTGGCAACTCTGCTTAAAATTTTGTTGTAATTGAAATTTGTTTATGTTTTCCTTTTTTAATTTTTCCGAAGTATAAAGAACTATTGTAAATATCTTTTGAAAGATATTTTGCCGCTGAAAAAAATCATCAAGTTTCAAAATTCAAAGGGGGAAAAATAGTTATTTTTTTTAAGTGTTTACTGTTCATTATTTTGTTCTATAAGTATAGCTGGTTGCCTAACAAAAATCGTATTATCGCCAAATTTAGTAATATATATAATGTACAAAATTATAAAATTTTCACAAACTTTTTATCACAATTCCAGGGCTTTTAAATAGAAGTTCCAGCAGCTTTATAGCTTATTAAATATTCTCCATATACATTTTTTTTTGGCAAAATATTATTACAAACTCTCAGGCCTCAGTGTCATCAATTGGCAGTACAAATTTTAGAATTTTCGAATAAAAATGCAATTTAAAAAAAATACCTCTTCTGAAGAGCCTCAAGAATCGATCAATCCATCGGGAATGTATTTACATTTTTGGGGCACTGTGTAGTTATTTCTCAAATGCAACAGTTTTGCTGCAGAGTAATGTCAGATAATCCAAGTATTTTGGATATGGTCGACAATTTTCCTGAAAATTGGTTATTTCTAGGCTTGAGTATAGACGAAGTAAACTGAAATTATGGAATTTTGAAACAAATAGCTTTGAGATTTATTCAAAGTTGAAAAGTTAGGTATAGAGGCTTTAAAGTGAAGTATCTTCGACTTATTCTAACGTTTCCAAGTTTTTATTTTTTATTTTTTAGAATAGGATATAATTTAAAAATATTTTTTTTACTCGTGAAAATTGTTTTATTTAATGTTAAAAACCTTAAAACATTATTAAATATAATATATTTTTTCGTTTGTTTTTATGAAAAAATATTCTTTTTTCTGAAAATGTACAAAAATACATTTTTTCCTAAAAATTTTAACCAAAGTAACACAATTTTTCCAAAAACAATTTTTTAAAGCTATACTCTTTCCTATACTCCTCAATTAAAATTAAGTTTGTTTGTTTTTGTGAAAAAAGGTTTTGTCTCAAAAATGACAAAAATTCATTTTTTCCTAAAAATTGTGACCAAATAAATATAATTTTTGTGTAAAAAAATTACAAAAAAAAAAACTTGTTTTCTTAATGTTAAAAGGATTGAATGTAAAAAACCTTATTCTAAAATTTTTAAGATAGAATGCATTTCAAAATTTAGTAATAATAAAATAAATTACATGTTTTTTTGTGAAAAAAGAATTGTTTCCTAAAGATTGTCTGTAAGTCTTCCATCACCACCCTTGCTATTCTCCTGTTCACTTCCAACTAGGGAAGAATGGAAGACAAATCTAACCGAAATCGATGGCCCTCTGACTATATATACAGATGGTTCAAAACAAGACGGCAAAGTGGGATTTGGAATCTTTTCCAATTCCCCTCACATCAATCTATCATTTAGATTACCCGACTACTGTAGCGTATTCCAAGCGGAAGTATGCGCTATCTGGTATGCTGCGAAAACTCTCTTAGAAAATAGAATATCACTAGAATATATCCGCTTTTTCACCGACAGTCAAGCGGCCGTTCGAGCACTCAGCTCCTCTTATACCCACTCAGATGTGGTTCGATCCTGTCTCTTATCTCTTAACGAAATAAGTGTTCAGAATTCTTAATATGAATACCGGGTCACATTGGACTCGAAGGTAACTGCAAAGCTGATGAGCTCGCAAGAGCTGGAGCTGCGCAATCAAATGTTAGTAACTTACCCACAATCCACGCACGTCGGCTCGGGGTTCCTCAAAACGACCTGTGCAGATACTGCGAGGACGAAGATGAGGAAGTATCGACCAGACATTTGCTGTGCAGTTGTCCCGGTCTAGCCAGAAGTCGACTCGCTCTTCTAGGCTCTCCAACAATTGACAATCTTTCAGTACTCTCGAACCTGAAAATCGAATCTCTCATCAAATTCTCGAAACGATTTAATATCTTCGACCAAATAATTAAAACTTTTTTTTTTCAAAAGGTTTTTTTAAGCAAGACTTTCTTCAAAAAATAAAATTGTTTGTGTTAAAAAGCTCTATATCAAAACTTTAAATTTTTAGAGAATACGTTTGAAAATTCAATAACTAAAACTAATAACAGTTTTTTTTTGGTTTTTGTGAACAAATTTCCGATCTCAAAAAATAATAAAAATTAATTTTTTCTTAAAATATTTTTCCAACGAAATACAATATTTTTGTGAAAAAATTTTTTGAAACTTAGAAATAAAGTATCACAAAAAAAAACAAAATTTAAATAAAAATTTAAATTTAAAATTTACATAAAAAAAAAATAAAAAAAAATAAAAAAAAAAATAAAAAAAAAAATAAAAAATAAAAAAAAATAAAAAAATAAAAAAAATGAAAAAAAAATTAAATTAAAATAAAATTAAAAAAGAAAATAAAAAAAAAAAAATTAATAAAAAAAAATTAACAAAGAAAAACTAAAAAAAGTAAAAAAAAAACTAAAAAAGAATTAAAAAAAAAATTTGAGATGTTAAAAATTGAGGTATTTGGGATTTCACTTTAAAAAAAGGCAAAAGCAAAGTTTTCAAAATTATAATTTTTGTTTTTTAGTTTTTATGTTTACTTCTTTTTGATAACCAGTTTACAGAAAAAATTACGCCCAAAACAATTGGATTACTTGACATGGATTCGCTCTTCATGAAATGTTTGCATAGATTAGTATTCAATGCACTCAAGCATTGAAGTGTCTGCATGCTATGTTTGTTCTATATTGTAATCGAGACAAAGTTCGAACAAAAAATCCATAGCTGTGGCTCCATATCCATGGCTTTATCTGCTTGTGCTTTCGGCTCAATAAATGTAGTCGTGGAAAATCTGTCATAAAAATATGTATGGTTTTTTAGGATGAATTTACTAGGATGTATTTTTAAGCTGCAGCTGTGTTTGTATAATAAATGAAATGTTGTATTCGGGCCAAGTGACTTTCAGTTGCTTTGTTAAAAATCCATAGATATTGTAATTGTTGGTCAGTTTGTTCCAGTCTCTTAGTCGAGTAAGCCTAATTCATGCTATGCTCATTCAAATTCAGAGTACTGCAAAGTAGTTTAGTTTTTGTTTCGAATTACCACAGGTGTGGGTAGGAGCCCAAATATCCTCTTTACTTGACTCATTACTCATCCGACTTTGGTGCTATTTTTTTTTGCCCACAAACGAAAACGTAATATTTTACGCACTCATTTTCCGCGCAACCCATCATTTGCGTGCAGTATTTTAAATGTACATCCATATATACACTTTGTTTGCCTAGCTTTTGGCTTAAATTCATTGCCTATTTTCGTTTTTTAAATTTTTGTATCCATCAAGAACCTGGGTAAATACATTTCTTACACTTTTGCCTTATCACTGAGTAGTTGGATGTCTGCGCGCTCTACCAGTTGGTTGTCATCAGCGTCAGTTTTGACAGCTTCACATCACAATGTTATGAGGCTCGCGTAGTTGGTGGCAGCTTTGGCTGAGTATTCCATTAAAATTCATTCATTCAGGCGCACGAAATCTTTTTTCTCTCACAAAACGTAGATCAAAGCATGCACCATGAGGAGCTTGCGTTCAGCTAAACTGAAAATATACCAACATGCCATACACATACATGCACAGATAAACCGCATACGGCACTCATTCTACTCACTGCAAGCAGTTCATATATCTTATTTTGATTTTATATTTGTTGACACGTGCAAAACAATATTTTGGAATTGCTGTCATTTATGAACTTTCATTCCTGACTCGTACATGCATAAAAATATGGCTTGTCTGTGCTTTTATTATTTACACGCACAAAGTGGTAGGAACTTTTGCATAAAATTTAACTGAAAATTTAGTTGATTGTTTGTGTTAAAGGTGGCGTTCATTAGCAAATGTTTGATGGCATTAACACGTCGCATGTGCTTAGCGTTTCCTTGAATGTGATGAGATTAGCAGTATGAGCGCAGTGGTTGCATATTGGTAAATTTGCTTATAGTTTACTTAAGTGGCTGTTGTAGTAATTTAATTCTTTCGATGTTACTCATACGACATGTGGCCCCAAGCTGGCAAGCCTATGCTCAATATACATGCATAGATTGGTACAGGATGTTCCATATGAACACAAACTTTTTGTATACAAATACAAGCACATAACTAAGTCTTTTTTCTGTGTTATCAAAATAAAGTTCACGATAAACATCCTTTGCAAAGCACTAAAATTACTAACGAAATTCTGATGCGATGGCGGCAATTTCAAGTCATTAAGTCGGCCGTAATATTCAAGCCAGTGAGATAACGTGTGGAGGTAACGCGAAAATTGCAGCTGCAATTCATTTAATTCAAAATTAGTTAAGTTAGTTGATTTCGTACCATTCAAAGGAATTGCGCCTCTTTTAGCTCACATTGTTGCCAAGTATGGGTTAAAAGTTTTTAGGCTCCTTCCTTAAAATATCAAACCAGTTTAAGAAGTGCGGCCGAAGCCTCTTGCTCATTTGTGGTGCCGAAACTTCTCTGATTTAATAAAGAATTCTCGTTTACAGCCGCAGAATGCAAAATGCGATCGGCTGGCTGCTTTTTTATGTAGCCCTGCTCAAAAGGATGCCTGAGTTTATCAAAACAAGCCACCCCGATTGCCGCTGTTACGGCAGAACTCGTAGTCGGTTTGTTTAGACTACGTGCAGAAATAGTCGAGCCTATCGCGCTTGACTGCTCAGAAGTGCCAAGGCCAGGCCCTACCAAAACCTTAGCAACGCCACAACTCAGAAATTGAATATTGGCGGAAGCTGGATTAGAGAGGCTTCCTTCTTGCGGTTGCCTAAGAAATCCGGACTCTGCATTTTTAATGTTTTTAAATGATTTCATTTTGGTTCCACGTGTGTAGAGCAAAAGGGGATCCACTTGCTCAGACGCGTTTGTGTGCAAGTAAAACTGGATAATATAGACAGTCACCAGCTCTTCTGTATACTCCTTTTGCGACTGGGCTATTTGATGGACTGGGCCGCCAGCCAGGTTGAGTCTCGGCAAGGGTCGTATTGCACCTTACTCTAGCCTAGTGCAGAACGAAAAGGGAAAGGAAAACTAAGAATAGGAAAAGGAAAATGGGAATGACTACCTCTTTGCTTCAGCAGCCATGTAGGTGGAAACGACAGTCTTTGCCCTTAGTAGGCTCCGCACAACGCCGACGTGTGTAGTCTCACAGTAAAATTTGTTTATGGCCATATTTAGTTTGTAATTTTTTGCCTGCGCGCTTTTAGAATAAGTGGAAAGAAGGGTTAAATTCCGTTTCGAAGCGAATGTATCCAGTAGTACAATTTTCCGAGAAATAATTTTGTAAAACATTTTAACCGCTTAGCTCTTCCTACGAACGGGTCGATTAGATCCTTATTTTGGAATATTTAAATAAAATGTCATTTGTGAGGTCGTTAGAAGACTAAAATATTTTAGAAAATTGTTCACCAAAAAATTGCACTAAGCGTTTTCTTAGACAAAATCTTTATCCGAAAACGCCAGATGCTATTTGACTCACTGGCAAACGTGTGCTGTACTCTTCACTCACCTTTTATATACTCGTCGTTCACCTGTCCGCTCGTAGTCTTGATGTATTCATTGACGTCAAGTTTAAATTAGACACGTGTGTTATGTTGATGGAACTTCAACCTTTTTTTTTTCTACTCTCCTATTATAGTAGTCTGTTTTCCCCCTATTCAACTGTTGTCTTTTCCATTTTTCTTTGCTGTTATCTAAAGCGATGCATACTTCCCGTGGTATTTGGTGTGCCTCATGTTTTGTTTTGCCTCAAATACTTGTTTTATTGTTTGGTTTTGTGTCTCCTTGAGACGTCTGTTATGCTCATGCAAAGCGTCCTCCTGTGGTTAAGTTTCCCACTTAAGTAATTTTTTAATTTTTTTTTTTTTTTTTTAATTTAAGTACTCATGACATTTTTGTTCATTTTGGCTTGACATGGAATTTACGTGAAAAGAGCTTTGTTGTTGTTCCGCACAAAGTCGTAAGTGTCACAAGTATGTATGTACGGCAATATTACACACACAGTCACACGTATACACATCTGTATAAATGGCAAATGTCCATTCACTTAAATTTTTACAGATAAGTGAGAGTTGTGCGAATATTGTAAATTTTTGAGATGTTAAAAAATACAGTGCACGCGCAGTAATGGAAACACAGAAAATATGAACATATTTAAGTGACCGAAATTTGTCCATTCTCTGTTGTAAGTTCAGCTTCATTTGGGTGAGAAGGAGCGTTGTCGATTGCCAGTGTGGCTTTAATTGGTAAGATTTTCTCCTTTAAAAACGATGTAAACTTAAAAAAACAACCAGTTAACCCTGAAAACCGAACAAAACTTAAAAGGAATATTCACCTGTGGAACAAATGACCCATGAAACCATTGCTTGAAAATAGCCGAAGTCAGCCAGGTGAATTTCGAGCTCTTATAGTTGGTGGAACACTGAAAGTTTTTAAAACAGCGTGGATTCTTTGCCTTTCCAATTACCAAAAGCTTAAGCTTGTGGGATCCAGTGTCGTTTGAACAGCATAAAAACATGATTCGCTGCGTCTCGGACTTTACCCCTGGGGCTCTCTTCTCCAAACTTGACACGTACGTTTTCTCTGGCAAAAGTGTCCAGAATAACTCCGACTCATCAGT
Source organism: Anastrepha ludens (assembly GCF_028408465.1). NCBI lineage: Eukaryota > Metazoa > Arthropoda > Insecta > Diptera > Tephritidae > Anastrepha > Anastrepha ludens. The sequence continues at coordinate 19,005,169 of NC_071500.1, forward strand.
ATTATATAACTGATCGTTGCACAACTCCAATTCGGGCATTTTAGCTTTAAGTTTTTCTTTAAGCGGATCCACTAGCTGAGGTTGCGAAGAGAGTTTTTCGTCTGATACTTTAAGAAGACGAATACCGTACCTTTTCTTGAATCCTTGGAGCCATCCATCACTAGCGAAGAAGTTTGCTTCATTTTCTTTAAATTTTGCATGCAGTGTTTTTGCCTTTTCTTTCAACATTAGATCACTTACTGCCCAGTTTTTATCTCGCATTCGGATAAACCAACGATAAATAGCCATCCACATTTTGGGCAACTCTGAAGAACGTAGTGTTTTTCTATTTCCCGGTCCATAATATGTGTTGTTTACGCATTTTAAAATCGCTTTTTCGCTTTAATGTTAGAAATTGTTGATTTTGCTACATTATATTTCTTTGTTAAAATCGTGACAGATGAGGTTTTTTTTAAAAGCCGGTAATTTTAGCCTTTTGTTTTAATGCCAAGCACACCGGATTTTTAGAACTCATTTTCACCCGAAAACATAAGACGAAACACTCTTTGCAAAACCAAAACCGCGACTGAATTATTTTACTCCTTACATGCAATTACGAATAAAATGCCTATTTTATAATTAGGGGATTCCCCAATTTCAGAATTACTTGAGATCAATGTAAACTACATTTAAATAATTGTAACGTTTATTGTTCATGTTATAGAGCTTTTTGGGTTTGTCGACGTTTTAGAGTAGTCAATGCACAAAAAGTCTGTTCATGTTTTGGGGTGTTCACGTTATCGAGCGTGCGCTGTATATTTAATTTTTATCTGCATTTTTTCATTTTTTTATTTGTTTCTATTTAACTGTTATTTGATGTTTCTTTTATTTAACTTCCACCTTTTTTTATTTAGCTTTTATTTCGTTTTTTTTTTTAACTTTTTATTTAATTTTTTTTTATTTTATTTAATTTTTTTTATTTCATTTAATTTTTTTTTATTTATTTTTTTTTTTTAAATTTTTTTTGTTTTGTTTTTGTTTTATTTAGCTTTTTCTTAATTTTTTGTTTTATTTTTTATTTTATTTTTTATTTTATTTAAAAAAGTATTGTTTTAATATTTTCTTTTCTTTTATTTTTTTTTTAATTTTTAAGATTTCACTTTTTTTTTTTTAATTTTTTTAATTGTTAGTTTTTGTAATTGTTAATTTTTTTTTGTTTAATTTTTAATAATTAATTTTCTTAAATTTTTTTTTTTAGTTTTTTTTTTACAATACTTTTTATAATTTGTGTTTGTTTATTTTAATTTTTTTCTGTATTTAAAAAATATATATTTTTTTGTTTTTGTATTTTTTTTTTCAATTTTAATTTTTGAATATTTCTCCGTGCCACGTTATGCTATGTCACAAAAAACATCAAATGCCATACGCCATATGCATCAAAAAAGGTCTAAGTAAAAAAATGAAAAATGATGAAAATTTGCCGAATTCGTACAAATTTTCTGCAAAGTTCGAAACTTCGTTTTCTATGTCTAGCTTCTGTTGTAGTATGAATTATATTAAAAAAAAAAAAATTATAATAATAATTGAAACTACGAAGTAAAGAGTCAATTTATCAATATGTGGTGCACACTTTCTTTTGACGCTGACACTACGTAAAGGAGATGTGCGTCATGGCGTATGATGAATTTCTTTAGAGTATCATTTCAAGTTTTATATGAGAATTGTTGCGCCCAGTATAAGTAATAATTAAATAATTAACAAACAAATACAGAAATAAATGCCAACAAAAGTACACATCCGCATACTTCATATTTGCCCAAAACACTTCAAAACACTTCGTACTATAACGAGTACTTATAAATTTCAATTTCATAAACTTAAATACCAAGCACAGTGTGCGTTCATTTTATTTTATGCTCCTCAACCTTGTTAATCTAAAAAGGAAGAAAGATTGAAGTCTGCCACTTTGGGACGCTGTTTTAATATGCCTTAAAAATAAGCACTTACAGACTGCTACTCCTTCTCTTCCCATGCAGAAATTTATTAAGTTCATAACTTGCCTTCCGTATGCACAACTGTCTCGTTCTGCGCTATTAAATTTATTTTAACGCAGTCTAAATAAATAAATTAAAAACTTGACACTGACTGTGGCTCGAAAATTAACGCCTGCTTCAAATATTTCGTAGCATTTGCTTGTTTTCATTTCATTTCTGTTGTTTGTGTAAATGTGTGTTATTGCTTCTTTTACTGTCTTTTAATTCCTTAATTTTGGTATAATTTTTGCTCCAACTTTCCACCCATTTTCCACACTCTGTTATTTTATTGTATACTTTTTATTGACATTGCGTACAAGTTGTTAATTTCAAAGCGCTTGGCAGAAGCTTCGTTTGAGAAAGGCGCCATAAATTTTTGTTTATTTTACTTACTGCCTCCACGTATTTCTTATATTTTGTCTCGTTTTGTGGTGCTGTAAATCCTCACATAAGTACTATTTTTCTTAGCAGAGATAATTATAAATATGGTATGTAGCGGCCAAACTTAGGTTTTTGTTTAGTGCCAGTTTCATTTAGTGCCTTGCAAGGAAATCCTACCGATTCTAAGATTTTATTGTATTGGGAAGTGAAGTACTTTGCTCAAGTGCTGACTAGTACTAATTTTGATTTTATACGGTCCCCAAAAACAATAAAAAATAAAAAAAAGAATAATTAAATCTACCCTGCCACAGAAGTGAGTAGCAAGGATTGTTTAATATTTCAAAAACTCATTAAGCTCTCTAATCACAATGCTGACAGGCATTTAAATAGGCCACTGTAGACTGAGAAGTCCTATACATAGTCTAGATATACATCCGAATGACTAACCTCGATTCTGTGATGTAGCCACACAGATCTCTGAGCATACACCTCTAGATTGCGACGCCTTATCGAGGAGGCGGGAGAAATATATTGGCTTCGCACAGATTTCCAGACTTTTTATGAAGTTTAGGTGAGGTACGACTAAATGTGAATGGTAGAGCAGCGATTCCATGCCAAGATACCCAAGACATTTTCATACAGTTTTTTAATTTTTTTTTTTAATTTATTATTTTGAGATTTATTTTTTGTTGCAAATTTTGCTTTGGAGATTACTAAAGCGCAATATCTTAGATTTTTGTTTAAATGTTAAATTTATTTTTTTTTTGTTTAAGACAAAATATACTTTAAACAAAAACTTATTTGTTAAAAATTTTGGTGAAAAAGTTTTTTTCTAGTAATTTTTCTTGAAAACCACCGTTCTTCAAATTTGTTTCTCATTTGTTTATCAGTAAAAGCTTTGACTATTCGTAGTAACCTGAAAGTTTCATAGTGTGATTCCCATAATTGTAAATTGAAAAATCTGTGGAAAAGCGAAGCGCTGATCTGTTTGCAAATCAGTCGACGTGAGGTAGATGCACGTAATTTTTCGCTGTTTCGCTGTACGTATTTGAATATAACCCCAAAGTTATGGGATTCCCAAACAGCAACTTTCAGTGATTACTGAGTCTCAGCTATCAAAAAAACAGAAGATAAAAAACCTACGAGGAGAGTTTCCCAAAAACAAAAACAAAAAAAAAATATATATACATATATATATATTTTTTGTCGTAAAAGTTTTATATAAAAAATAACATTTTCGAAAAATATTTTTTTAAGATAAAATATAGTTTGAAACAAATTTTTTTTCATAAAGAATTTTTTTTCTGAAAAAAAAAAAAAAACAAAAAAACAAAAAAAAATTTTAAGAATAAATATAGCAAAAACAAATATATTTGTGATTTTTCTTGATGAAAGAATTTCTAAAACAAGAATTGTAAAAATTAAAGAAAACTAAAAATAAAAATATTTTTTTTTTTGTAAAAACTAAAGAAAACAAAAATAAATAAAAATTAGAAGAAAAAATCAGAAGAAAAAATCAGAAGAAAAAATTAGAAACAAAAAATTTGTAAAATTTAAAGAAAAAACAATAAAAGTAAAAAAAAACTTTTGTTTTTTTGTTTTCTAATTCTTTCATAACTTTCCCGAATTACACAAAAAAAAAAAAAATTAAAAAAAAAGAGCGATTCATTCTTAAAAAAAAACTTTAAAATTTAAAGAAAAAACAATAAACGTAAAAAACTTTTGTTGTTTTGTTTTGTAATTCTTTCATAACTTTCCCGAATTAAATAAAATCAAAGAAAAAACAGCAGTTCATTCTTAAAAAAAACTTTAGAAAAAATTTGTGAAATTTAAAGAAAAAACAATAAACATAAAAAACTTTTGTTTTTTTGTTTTGTAATTCTTTCATAACTTTTCAACTTTCCCGAATTACAAAAAAAAAAAAAAAAATGAACAGCAATTCTTTCATAAAAAACAAACTTTCGAAAAAATTTGTAAAATTTTAAGAAAAAACAATAAAAATAAAAATCAGTAAAAATAAAAAAAAACAACTTTTGGTTTTTCTTGTTTTTTAATTCTTTCATAACTTTCCAACTTTCCCGAATAACAAAAACAAAAAAATTAAAGAAAAAACCCAATTTTTTTAATTCTTTCATGAAAAAAAACTTTCCAAAAATATTTGTTTTTAAACTACATATATTTAATCTTAAAAAAATATTTTTTTTTTCTGTATATTTAATCTTTAAAAAAATATATTTTTTTCTTTTATTCTTTCATAAAACAAAATTTGGTTGCAAACTAAATATATTTTATTTAAAAAAAAAAAATTGATTTCTTTTTTACAGTTAAAAAGAACCAAAGATATTTCACTTTGAAAGACTGTATATCAAAATTTCAAAACATTAAATAACTCAAAGTTTCAACGGGTCGTTACAATCCTTGCACATACCTCATACACATATCTATGTGGCTAAACCTAGCCCCCTTTTGGTTTGTGCGCAACTACCATTCGATGCCTACTTTTTATATAAATAGAAACATTTCTTCTGGTAGCGACAGGCAAAGATAAACCCCTGTGTGCATTTCTGTTCCTAAAGAAAAGATTCTCATAATAAAACTGTCTGCCGTTCGGCGGCGGTATAAAGCTGTAGGACAACTTGTTTAGCTTAATAATTTTTGGCGATAAAAATTAAGTCAGCCTGCCTCGATAGCACTCGCCTTTCATCGTAATGGCAGCCATTCCTCATTTCGAATGAAAAAGGACCGATGAGGCAGTGCTCTATGTACTTCGTGAACAGATTTACTTTTATTTTTTCGAAGTAAAATGCTACAATTTGGAGGCGTTTTCCTGGCGTTAAACGATTCGTGATGACTTGCCCCAACTTACTGAACAGAAATATCAACACAGTTCTTTATCGATATTGATAGTTCTCATGCAGCTAAAAACACCCGTTATATACTTATACAATTAGGTCCTTTTTCAGTTGGCTAAAATCTGTAAATGTCATTTGCAAACTGGTGTGAAATCATACTCCACTACATACATAGATGTTATGTTTCTCTCACTAGACCTTCTTTAGCTGAGGAGTATAAGCATAGGATTTACATCGTTATTATATTATGTTTCTCTACACAGGGTGTCAAAGGAAGAATGCGAAATACTTACTTCTTTTGATCCATACTATAACCTCCTGAAATATTTTACATTCTTTTTTTATCACCCTGTACACATTTTTAAGGCTATTGTTCTCGTCTATTGCTTTTGCTTTGCTCAATGTGGCTCTGTGTTTACACAATTTTTGGTTGTTGTCATCCCACACAGCTGGTGCGCTCTGATAAATCATACTCCAATCATTAGTAAAATTTTCATATGCATTTGTGTATATATGTAAACATGTATCGACCTTCATTTGTGGGCTTTTATTCCATCCACAAGTTGTTTGGCCCGGCATCAAAATTCAATGTTTACTTTATTTGTAACTTATTTTGTGCTGTCACGTTTACACCGTTCTGCCGTAATATTATTTTTATGTACTGGAGAATTATTTTTTTTTATCACAATTACTGCAATTTAAGTAACTCGTAATTCAGCTTTTGGTAGTCGGGCAATTATTTCACACGGACTCTTCGTTGTATTACTGGTATATGCATTTTTTCGTGTCTATATACTTTATATTTTAGATACTAGTTATTTCAGAGGTCTTTTGTGTATCCGCTTATGTTACTCATACATTACTATTTTTCTCTCTTCTTTCTCTTCATTAATGTGCTGCTTTCCGCCGCTTTCGCTTACATCAAATACAACAAATGAAAAATGTTGGCTTTTCATCGTACGATGCTGATCGGTCACTTGTGGCGTGGCTTACAACGCAAATCTTTTGATATGTGGTTACGATTTGGTTGGTCGATGCAGCACTTAAAGTGAAATTAATGGTGAGACGACCACATTCACAGCTCGTCGAACAAGGAATCATACCACGTAAGTATCTACAGTAGATTGGATTTTTTTTATTGTAGTTGCACACGTCCAAACGTAGTATTTTGTTTGCATTGCTTGCTAACGGTGGTGGTTTGACAATTTTTTTTTGTGGGGTAATTTATATGTATCTTGTATTTGTGTTTCGAAAATTTGTATTCTTGTAATGTATTGAAAATGTCACTTGGTGTTGAAGAAAACCTTGGAGTGCGAAAAGACTTTCAATGAGATACTAACCACTATACTATCGAGGAATTACATGAACAAAAACAAAAAAAAAATCAACTTGTACTTGAACTGATGAGAGAATGAAATACTCAAAAAAGCTGTAATGTTATGTACACCTAGCCCGTTAAATCAGCGTACACCTTAAGGGGGGCCTCTACTGTAAAACTTAAAAAAAATCGATTTTTTACTTTTTGTTGAAACATACTCAGAAACAACTCCAGTCTTAAAAAGAAATCTTGAATAGTTTTCAAGTTATAAAAGTTTTAGCAAAGCAGGTATAAACTGAGCGCTCGAGCGGTTTACGGTCATATGCGCTTGATAATGCGCTTGTTTAAGCGTGTTTTTCTCGAAACCACGTTTTCAAAATTGCCCACATCACAGCTCCGTGAAAAATTAACATATCAAGCTCAAACTTTGATAGTATATTTTTAACAATATTTACTAGTTTTTAAAGCTATGGTGGGAAAAAATTTATTATTTATAACCCCTTTTTTAATAAAAAAATGACAACAAAAAAATGTCGATTTTTTAAAAAACTTCAAAAATTTTACAAACAAATTTTTTTTGCAAGTAATAGGCTTAACATCTAAAAATAATGATATATAATAAAAAAAAATTGTTTTTTTTTCATTTCAGATTTTTTTTAAATGCGCGACAGTGTGGGCAGATTTCAAAAGGCGTTTCGGGGGAGCGGCTGTACAGCTGCCATTTTGAAATGAAAATAAATTTAAAAAATTTTTTTGTACACTCAAGACCTGTGTTTATGTAACCCTAAAATTTTTTTTACTAATTAAATTAATACAAGTATGAAAACAAAATCCATGAAAATTTGATTTTTACAGTAGAATCCCCCCTTAAAACTATATTTAAATTGTTTAAAAACAATATAAATTTATTAGGTTGGTGAATAGGTTCGTAGCGTTTACCGAAGACTTTTTTAAATAAAAAACAATAATTAGTTTAATGAGTTAATTATAAATTCGCCATTGCTGTTTACAACCTCATCCCCCCTCTCGACCAATTTGTTCACACCGTTCCGCCAACAATCACCTGGTCTGGTGTCAAAGAAATTGTTTAGCCAGTTTTTAAGGACCTCTTTTTTATCGACGCTAATGCCTTTCATATGGTTTGACAGAGAGCGAAAAAGATGGTAATCGGCCATTGCAATGTCTGGAGAATACGGCTGATGCTGAAGGACCTCCCATTCGAGCTCTTGGAGTGCGGTTTTGAAGACCAGTGCAACATGGGGCCTGGCGTTGTCGTGAAGGAGTCGAATAACCTCATTTTCGCGGCATAGCTGGGCAATAAGGAGCTCCTTGTTGACCGTGACATTCTTATCGAGCATTTCCCAGTACACCATGCCCTTCTAGTCCCACTAAACACATATCATGACCTTCTTTCGGCATGACTCTCAGCTTTGGCGTATCTCCTGGAGCCACCCACTCCTTTCTTTTTTTCTTATTGATGTATAGGCACTATTTTTCATCTCTTGTGACAATTTGGTACAAAAAGCGCTGTTTAAGAAAATATAAAACCGCTATGAACTTACTCCCCAACCCAATATAAAAGAAATACCGCCTATTCCGATAATCTTCGTGTCACCAGTTAAAATAGGTGCCAAATGGGTTGCATGTCCATGCATGAAACAGCAAAATGAAAAAACCTTTTTATAATAGCGGAGGCATCTCGGCAGGAGTGAATTTCTGTCATGAAAAAGCTTCTCGTAAAAAACATTTGCCGTTCGGAGGTCCCTCCGAGGAGGTCTCTCCAGTTGCAGAGCAACAACGCACGCGACAAATAGGCGAAGGAGCTCTGCCAATCACATAACAGAAGTGTATGCGCCAATTATTTATTTAGGTGACTTGGGAAGGCTCTCCAGTGATAACAAAGCTGGAATCCATTTAAATTTTGATTTCGATAGGCTAAGGCATCGAAATCTTGGGCCAGGTGCGTTAAGGCTGGAAGAGTCACTTTCTCTGCGTATCGTTGTACTTCCTCAGTTTATTAAGGAGCATAATAGTACTATCTCAGATCTTTACATTGGGGTCCAGTCGACTGCTTCAGGTGGTCAGTATAGATTTTGAAAGATATTTTTAAGATTCTTCGGCACATTTTGGGTTGGTTGCTACTTACCTCAGGACTTTGATCGCTACCTTACTGTTTGAGAAAAGGGCGTGCGTGGCTTTAGCTACATATGCCGACATTTTAGTTCGACGACGTTTTTTAAGTTTTAGTTGTAATGAAAGTAGAAATTCTATGTCCTAGATGTAGAAACAAAGCTATTCAAAATCGGAATGTGTTATGATTTCATACCTCTTCTGTTTCTGTGGCGGTTGTCATTCAAGCCTTTTAATAATTTTGTTTAGATTAATACCTTCTTTACTTTCGCGGTAAAAACAATCTTACAATGCGTTTATTACCTAAACAGCCTTGGCTGTAAAAAAAAAACACAGAAAGATTTTATTTTGTTTATAAGTTTTTTTTTTTAATTTATGTTTAAAAATTATTTGAATTTCTTAAGTTTTTTGACCTAGTAGAGCGTCCAAGTAAATATTTTAAATATACACTCGCAAACTAAAGGGGCTTCTTATAAGAGGTGTTATTTTGATATTCAAAGACAAATGCTATATTTTAATATAAATGATCGGTTGTTTATTTCATTATAAAGAGGAAAGTATGCCGTTAATAGTGGAAAATAACATCAGGCAAATGACCACCCCGCCCACGCTTACAGGGCAATATCTTTTTCATGAAACTTTCCATAACCGAATTGCAAAGTGGCGGCTGTCCTATGACCTCGATAGTCTCACGAATTCCATCTTTGAGGTCTTGAATCGACCCTGGGCTGTTGGCTTAGACCTTCTCTTTCACGTGGCCCCAAAGAAAAAAAGTCACAAGATGTTAAATCACAAGATCTCGGTGGCCAATTGTGATCACCTCTTCGAGAGATAACACGGTCCGGAAGCTTTTCTCATAAAAGATCAATGGTTTCGTTGCTTGTATGGCACGTAGCGCCGTCTTATTGAAAATAAACGTTGTGCAGATCAATATCATCCAATTCCGACCATACAAAATCGTTAATCATCTCTCAATAGCGCAATCCATTCATCCTAACACCTGTTATTGGAAAACCTTTTAGTAGGCCACATTCCGTGGATGTTTTGGTAAAGCAAAGAATAATAGATAGAAATAATAAAAACAAAAAAAAAAGCACCCGATGTGAAAAAGCCAGTATGATTCTCGCAAAAACCACACACATACATTCAGACTGATAGCTTTTCAAATATTCTACGTTCACGCCGCACGTTTTCAGTTATTTGTTTAGCCATTTAGCTAAATAAGCAAAACCATAAATAAGCAAAATATTATTTGTTTATGAAAATGATGATGATAAAAATAAATGCTCTAAAGCTTGAACTCGGACGCACACCAACATTTAAGTCATGCAGCTGGTTTTAAATGTTCGTGATACTAAGAGCCATATTGCAGTTTTTTTTTTTATAAATTCAAATGAGCTTGGCGATTGGCATCGATTCCGAAAAAAATATTTTTGTTGCTACCTCATAAATTGTTTCCATGGAAAAAAATTGCCACCAATTATTTATTTTGTTTTTTATTTAATATTTACACTGGCCGCCAACGCTCACCATTTAAAATTTATCATGGATTTTTCATGGAAAAAATACACTTTTCCATTAATTTGATTTAAAATCTTTACGTATTGATCTTTTAATATCTTCTTTTAACTTCCAGTCACAAATGACCCAAATATGTTTTTTTTAAGATAATAGGTAACCTGAAAGCCATCCAAAATTTTAAAAAGGAGAAGAAAAAAAACGAAAACTTAAATTGCCTTACGTTTTGTTTATGTATTTTTGGTATACATAATTGCGATATACCGGAATAAAATTGGTAGATGTATTAGTGAGTTCGTGGAAACTACTTCCTTCTCTACTACGTCCTCTACTTTCACTCTTAAGTTGAAATGTCCAAAATGGGAAAATGTCGAGTTTTTTTCGAAGAGAAATTCGTCCACAAATATTGAGTTCGGCATTGATATATAGTTTTAGTGAAGTTTCAACAGGGCGGAGAAAATCGCTGTAAATAATACTAAAATCTACGTACAGCACTTACAGTGCGTTTAATAACTATGTATATCTATTAATGGTGATCATTTCAGAGTTATGGATTTTAAATGGAAATAAAACAACTAAAATTCAAACTGATTCAGGAATCTTTATTATTTTTGTGTAGAACCATTCATGACCATTTTTTAAAGATAGTCCCTTTGAAATGTTGGTCGGAATCGCGTCGTAATTCGGCTATCCATAAAAATCAATTTTGAATGACTCGCTGGAGGACTTCGATCGGTATCTTGTGAATAACTTCAGTGCTTTTGGCTTTCAATGCCTCAATGGAAACTGGTTTATCCACAAAGTATTTATATTTTACATAACTCCACAAGTAAAATTCCAAAGATGTGATATCACACGATCTTGGTAGCCAATCCACTGGTCCGGGACGAGACATAAATTCCTCACCAAAACGACGACGTAATAAATGCATTGTTTTACTGGCTGTATGACAAGTATCGGCGTCTTGTTGGAATCAATTAGTTGTGGAGATCTCGGGCTTAAATTGTCGGTATCAAAAAGTCGTTTATCAGGACGCGATAGCGTTCGCCATTCACTGTTACATTTCCGCCAGTCTCGTCTTTGAATAAATATGGGTCGATGATTCCTCCAGCCTATAGACCGCACCAAACGTTTGTTTCCAATAGATATAATGACTATTCTGGCATGGCTTCAGTTTGGTCTTCAGTCCCAATATGGCAATTTTGCTTATTGACGTAGCCATTAACCCAAAAACGGGGCTCATCGCTAAACACCATAAATTGACCTGAGCGCGCTTTGAACACTTTTCACAGAGCGTCGATTTTCTTAATAAATTTTTACGATTTGTCAACGTTGTTTAGTTGTAAGTCTTTCCTTAATGAAATGTCAATGAATACTGAACAAAAATTATGTATTTAATTTGACAGTAGTTACGCGTGATCTGTCACGAAAAAGCCTATTGGAAAAAGTAAGTACCTCCAATCTGATCACCCTTTATAACACAGGGGCTTATTGACAAGTCTTGTCAAATTATTTGTTTGTTATTTATTATTCATACAATAATTTTTGGCGAGCATTCGTTGACAGGGAAAAATACACAAGACCGCCAGCAACAAAAATTGTCAAAAACCAACACGAGTTTTGAGCCATTTTAAGCCAAAATTCCATGGGATATAAAATAGCAATTTGAAATTTTTCTTTAAATTTCCTATATTCTGATTAAAAATAAATTTATTGAAAAGTTTGTTGAAAATTTGTTCGAAACTTGAATTTATGAGGTTTGTGTAGCAGAATAAACTACATTTTCCAAAAAAAAAAAAACCAAAAAAAAAAAAATTTATTATATTGAAAAAAAAAAAAAAAAAAAAAAAAATTATTTAAATTAAATACTTCTAAATCAAAACTTGTCGATAAGTCTCTGTGCTATAGTTTCTAAACGCCCTGTGTGTATGCTATGAAAACTTTAGTCCTTCATTGTATGTTAACATCCAATTCCATATGGGTATCTCTGCGACATACAGTAAATCTTTTCTTGTAGTCCACTGTAAAAAACATTGGCGAGTAGCTGATGTGATGCCTATTGCTGGTATTGTGTCTTCCAAATACACTTTCACTTCAATTGATTCCTCCAATACAGATTCCGTTAAACCTGAAATTGTTTTTCTGCGTAGTGGAACCACTCAGCTTTGTACTTGTGAATCTGAATAAACACATTTGGTATATTGAGGATACGACATTCAGCTTCGTTTCATCGTGATACCTCGCTGCTATGTCTTAAAGTTTACATATAATGCTTACTAAAATAAGAAAAAAAAGACTTAACCGCGAAAGCTATTCAATCGTACTGCCACAGGAAATAGGTGTGTACATAAATGCAATTCGAATTCAAGTTGAATTGAAATTACCAGCAATACGCTTTCACGAGTACACAGCAAAGCGGTTGATGGAAAATTTATGCTGCACGCATTACCACTGATATATTTGAGGCATATTTTAAGGCTTCACTCCTACAAATATGTTATGCATAAGTCATGACAAGACATTATTCAGTAGGCGTCGCTTTTTCTTCTCTCAATTTACGTTTATTTTCACTGCACTTTGGATTTCAAATATGTTTTGTAAATATTATAAATGCTAATTTTTTAGGAATATTTGCTTTTTAATTTTAAATTTTTTTTTTGCCTTTAATAATATATTATGCATTTACCTTACAGCCCTAAAAACTTCACCCGCCATACACGAGCAATGCAAACAATTGGAACGTGCCAAAACCAGCGATTTGCTGAAAGCAAAGATACAACAGCGACCAAATCGGGAAGATTTAGAGCGTCGTCATATTTTGGAGGAGGATGAATGTCATATCGATCCGAGTTTAGCGGAGAAACAGCGTATGCTGAAGAAAGCACGCTTAGCCGATCAACTTAATTCGCAAATACAGCACCGACCTGGTCCACTCGAGTTGATCAAAAAGAATATATTGCACACCGAAAAACCAATCGAGAAGATTGTCAAGGAAGGTTTGGTGTCATTCAAAGCCACAAGCGAAGGTCTACTAACACGGCCTCAACATCCGCATAGTTATGTGACTTATGAAGAGGACTCACAAAGCTCTGAAAGTGATACACGTCAGACACCACCACGTGTAGACGAGATATGTGCAAGTGGCCAGAGTGATGCGTTGCAGGCCGCTGCCGCTTCGGCGGGCATTGTTACGGTAGCCTTAACTATACCCACTAGCGGCGGGCAGGTCGTAGTGACATCGGCACCATTGTTGCCAAGTAGCACGCCAGCAACGAAAATATCAACAGTGCCTCCACCACCACCACCCCCTCCTGCGCCAATGGTGTGTAACATACAAGTGAAGCAAGAAACTGCAAATCTCTTTGAGGAGCTATGCCAGTCTGTGGCTGGACCAACGGCTAGTCCTGGTGGAAATTTTCTACCGATGGTGTCGTCACCGGGATCTTTGACATCGGCCGCTTCCACATTGAGCCCCCTATCCTCGATTGCCTCGCCATCACAATCGCTAACTCCACTTCCACCATTGAGTTGCCAGCTTTCACTGGGAAAATCTGATGCGCCGGGTAAAGAAAAGAATAGAAAGAAGTCTAAGTCTAAGCCCGCTTGTAAAGCGCGCACAATTAAGTTTCATGAGTATAAGGGTCCACCGAACGCGGCACAGAAAATGTCATGCAGCGAAAGTAGCCAACCTGAGGAGACTTCATATCAATTAATGTTGGAGCAACAAAATTGTTTGCTCAAGTTTCTTGAGACTCTGAATAAAAATCAATCAATAGTACCCGCAACTACGGGCGCGACAGTAAGTACGAGTTCGAATGTTAACACAGTTGGTGGCTTAGTGACAACCGTGGCTAAGTCCAATGCAGTGGCTTCAACAACAGCATCGTCAGCTGCCAAGATGTCTACTGCTCTGCCTTCACCGGCACCTGCCACACCTTTGTCCAATATAACGGCTGTAGGTGACAGTGCAAGCAACACAGCCTCGCCGGCCAATTCGACATTTTCAATGATTTCCACTCCACGCCCACCGCCACTTCCATCACCTGCCCTCTCCGTGACATCTTCCATACCACCCAGCCCGGCAACCAGCTACGCTGACTCCACATGCTCCACCACAGACATCTCGCGATTGGAAAAGATGAAAGTTTCTGATTTGAAAATGCATCTGAAGCGACGCAATTTACCTGTGTCCGGTCCAAAACCGCAACTGATCGAGCGTCTCAAACCGTTTTTGCCACTTGATGCAACCGAATGCTCGACAATAGTAAACACGCCAGCGTCAACGGCTTCTTCAGAGCTTATTTCCAGCTCAGTGGGTGAAGCTATGGATGCTACTAATTCGGCAGTGACCGATGTGCCAGTTGCCATGATTGTGAATTCACCGCATACCGTTGCGATGTCACCGGAGCGACACAATCTGGAGCCCGAACAAATGGACATAGTGCAGCAAGCAGATTCCCCACGGCCGGTACCATTTCAGACGATTCTACAACCGAAACCACAAGCTGCCACCATAATTCTAACGAATGATGATTTGGTGCGGGAACAGAAGCGGCAAATCGATGAACTGCAGCGACAGTTGCAGCGTTCACAACAAGAATTGAAACAGATGCGACAAAAGCAACAGCAAACTAACCAGCAACAAAAGCAGCTTCTGCATCCCCAGAAACAAACCGTTACCGCACAAGTGGTGAATGCATTGCCAACTCAGCAAATAACACTTATCACCACTACAACGGGGCCCCATTGCGCGCCGCTCACGGTATTACCACAGATAAAGGAAAACATAACGTTACCTACGAAGGCAACGGTGAAATCGCAAGCTACGAAAGCGAATGCTGCCAACGCAGCTGCTCACAAAGCAAACACCAATAATACAACAACTGTGACACCGCAGGCGATGAGCCAGAAAATGGTTGTGAAGCAACAATTGGAGGCGAAAATACAAAAACAGAAGCAAGCGGCAGCTGCGGCGGCGGCGGCAGCCGCATCACAACAGGCACAGAAACATGTACAGCAAGTGCAGGCTCATGCTCTGGCGCAAGCTCAAGCCCAGGCCCACGCACAACTACGACTGCTGACAACTACACAAAAGACACAAACTTTACTCATTCCAACAGTGACGGCGACACAAAAGATTGAGGACAAGAAATTGCCCACAGCAGCGCGGCAAAAGAATTCCATCAACACTAATAGTAAGGGCAATAATGCCAATTCCAACACAAACGGGACTACAACAACTATTCTCGCTAATCAAATACCGTTGACCGCAAAAACGCATAATAATTTGGGTCTCGTATGGAACGAGGGCAATCAGACGATCTTTCTGGTTGGGTTGAACGATCAGCACATGACGGCACATACGATTGGTAACATTTCTTTGGCAAATGCGAGTCCAGCTACTAAGAAACTTTTGAATGGACATCAGCGTACCAGTTCGCTGCCAAGTATACTACTCCCGATTACAACTCCTCAAGGACATGAACCGCAGCAACTGATTGAGGCGAAGCCAGTAATTACACAGCAACAGCTACAACAGTTGCAACTGCAACACCAACAACAACAGCAATACCATAATCACACCTTCCTGCCGACACAACAGATTATACAATTGGACATTAAGCCACAAACTCAACCACCACCGCCACCACCTCCACCACAATATGAGGAAGCTACGAAAAAATTGGCGGCTAAAGCCAGTTTGGCGCAGGTCAAAATCAAAGAGGAGCCGAATACCGGCCGCAATACGCCACAAACACAAATTAATTCAGTGACCACACAAACGACAAGCAAACGCAAGAACGCTGTGAAATCAGAGAAGGTGACAGATGTGCTGGACATACTTGTTAAGCAGGGTGAATTACCTGAAAGCGTTCTAGAGCCCATAACGCCCGTGACCCCTCTGACACCGGGAGGTGGTAATGCGCTAATGACAGACATGAGTGGCAATTTGATATTTAACACAAGCTCTTCGGGTAGTGGTCCTTCTGACGATTTGGCTGCCTCGGGTGCACTGGTGCCTAAGCAGGAGCCACAAACCAGTCCAATGCCCGATAGTACACTGGTCTCTCAACCCATGGACACAACCCCATGTGGCCAACAGCAGAGCCAAATGCAGCAGACACAACAGCAGCGAGCGGAGAGCGACATTGACAGAGTTTTCCAGATGTTGAGCAGTGACGGTGATGTGCCGTCTTCATCAATCAACTCACCACTGACTAGCGGCTTCATTGAGAATATCGATATGGCCTCGCCAATGCAGCCGGACGCCCACATTGATGCTGCAAGTGTGGCTAAGTCATTAGGCATCTTCCTGGAGCAACATCATTCCACACCACCGCCACAAACGTCGGCTACAGGCATATCTTTGCACCAACACCACCAACACCACCAACAACATCAACATCAGTCGCCGACACATCACGATATGCTCAGCAAGGCAACCAGCTCGCCAGAGAAATCTATGGCACGGAATATGGGCAGCCCGGATGCAAAACTTAATCACTTTGATGAGTTTGAGCTGCTCGAGTTGATGTCACAGCAGTTGGAGATGGACATTGGTGACGATACAAGTAATTTCGCAGGGACCGTCGATGTTGGCGTTAATTCTGTTGCCCATCATCATCAGCACTTACGTCATTCCAACGATGATTGCAAGAGTGGCAACAACGTCGACTCCTCGGCCAATGTAGGCGCCCAAAATTTGAACGGTCTGCGGCGTGACATGAATCCAAGCTTGCAGCCATCGATCAATGAGCTTATACAACAACAATTGCACCATCATAGCCATCAACAACCGTACCACCAGTTGCAACACAACAATAACAATAGTGGTGATGTGATGAGCGCTGTTGACGTTGACTTCGATGCAGAAAGCTTTGTGGCGCAATTGGCTCAAGTGAGCAGCCATGATGGTATGGCTAATAACAACAACAATCTTTCGCATAATCGCAGCATATTGGGTGGCATTGGTGGTGGAGAACACGGTAGCAGAGGCAGTCCACACAACAACAATTGTCACAGTAGCAACAGCAGCGAGGTATCAAGCAGCGGCGACCATCTCACAAATGTACGTGGACACAGCCACAGCAGTAGCAATAATCACTTTAGTGCCACACCTATGGATGTTTGCGACGATTTCGATAATCCGCTGGGCAGTTTCAGTTTTTCTGCATTCTCGCCAGATTCTAACATCAACACGCCACCACATCCGTTCGGTAGCAGCGATGGTAGCAGCAGCAGCGCCATATTGAATGGTGGTTGCATAAATGGGGAAACCAACATGGGACTTGGCTTGAGTGGCGACATGGTGAGTGGAGTTGGCGCAGCGCCATCAGCATCTGCCACGTGTGGCATGCAAGCGAACAACGCCATGGGTGTGGGCGAACAAATGTCCATTTGCGGCATCGCCAATGGCCTTGGCGAAGGCAATGCAATGCTGGGTGGCAGCGGCGGCGATGGCGTTATGGGGGAGAGCTCAGTGACTGCAACGGGTAGCGATAGCTTTGGGGCTGCTGGTGACATCTTTGATTTGTTCAACATGGACGACTATAAGATGTCCTGGGGTGAGGGTGATTTCGCAGTGTAAAAATGGTTGAGAGATAGCGAAAGAGAAAGTTAGAAAATGTGTGGTAAAGCAGTAAAGGTGCTGTTGAAGAATGTTGTGTGTTACATGTTTATTTACTGGCCCGTTAACTGTTGAATAGTGCTGGCCTCGGGATGAGCGCACGGACGGCTTTGTGCCGAGCCTTTGCGTTGCGTTAGAAATCTAAGTCGAATGACTGCTTCAAGGGGAAAGGCTGTGTGCATGTTTATTAGGCAATTATTATGCGCATACGCAAGCTTTAAAGGGCACTCGATTAGTGAGAGGTATTTTTGTTGCCATAACAAAAACAAAACAAATGTTTTAGTACACATTATCAGCGCTTCAGTTGGCTTCACAACCACCAAAACATATGCGTACATTCAAACTTATTCCTTTTTATTACTACTTTATATTGTATTTGTACTATCAAATGAAGCTCCCCACTTTGAAAAAAAATGCATTTAAAATCAATTAAATAAAACCAAAACAAAATGAGGCTTTCGAAAAAAAGCTCAAATTTCCATGCTGTAGCCAAGCAGCTGATAATGTGTAGAAAAATATTATTGGAATGAGTGAAAGAACGAGTGCGCAGGCATTTCGTAAGTGGTGGGTGGTGAGGGAGGAAAAGTAGTTGAAAGAGAAGCAAAAAGTAACTGGAAAGCATGTAATGGGAGTGCAAGTAATCAATACCATTCCAAAAATTAAAAACAATTTAATTCAAAAGTGAGCAGTGGAGAGTATGAAGAGCGTTTTTGAAAAGCGCTGAATTAATATGGGGGCAAGTAAATGCAGGACAGTTGCAGAAGGAAAGAAAATAAGAAGCTTACGAAAAGTTATTTCTCGAATTGCTGCTCGGCCAAGCTGTCACAAACACATACTTATGCGCGTGCATACAACCAAGCTCATACAGACGTCCCAGAGCGTGTCGTGAAACATTCTTTTATTTAAGTTTTTATGCAAAAGGAAATAAAAACAAGAACAATTTAAATAGTTTTTAAAATAATTACGTTAATTTACAATAACCAAAAAAAAAAAAGAAAAAAAAATTGAAAAATGACAAAAATACTTACCACTAAACGCGTGAATAAAAATACTTAACTACATAAATACATACGCATATTTATATTAATTATATAGCGCTCATTTGTAATAATCACTTAAAAAGCATGTAAGAATTAAGCGGAAAATATCATATTATATTATATTGTATAAAACAAAAAACAAAAAATGCAAATAGGCATATATTTTATAAAGGTTAATATATAAAATCATGTGAAAAGTATTTCCTTTGAGGAAAGAAAACGCCTTTTTTGATGTAAGTGTTTTTTTTTAATGTAACAAACACACGTTTGTTGCAAACTATTAATAAAATTTTTCTAAATTACAAAAAAAAAAATTATTGTACATTGTTCATTCAACGATGACAAAGCCATGTTCGATTTAGTGTATGAGAATATTTATATTAATTTTAGTGTAGAAAGTGCCCAACTTAAGAAATAAAAAATATTATATAAAAGTGAAGATTTGCATAAAATGTTGATGTGGAAAAAAAAAATTCTGTTTAAATTAAATGTCTAACATTTAAAATGCCAAGTAGTTAAAAAAATAATTGAATAATTAATTTAAAAAAATTATTAAAAAACAGTTAAATTGTAAAAAACAAATAATTAAATAAGTAAAAAAATTTTTTTTTCTTTTAACAGATTTTAGATGCAATACTTGTAAATTGTTTATAACCAATGTATATTATTTAAATTTATGAAAATTTTCTCATAATTTTGTGCGTACACAGAATTAATTTGAAATTTAATGGGCGCGTAAAACACCTGCAAATTTTAAAAGAATTTTAAAAATAATTCCGTTTTAATTATTCACTTCTTTAAAATGCATAAATGAAGTATTTTTTATTCGACATACATACAAATGTAGATATGTTTGTATGCATATTATGATATTTAAATAAATTTACACTTTGACAATTTAGTTTAAATTTACTTTTAGAAACATTTTCTATGCTAAAAAACGAAAGTAAAAAATAAAAAAGTAGAACAAAAAAATCAAAGAAAAGAATAGAAAAAATGAAATCAGAAAATAAAATAAAAAAATAAAATGAAAAAGTAAAATAAAAAAGTACCTAATATAAAAAATAAAATAAAAAAGTAAAATAAAAAAGTAAAATAAAAAATAAAATAAAAAAGGAAAACAAAAAAGTAAAATTAAAAGGTAAATATAAAAATAAAATAAAACAGTAAAATAAACAAATAAAATAAGAAAATAAAATAAGAACTAAAATAAAAACGCAAAATAAAAATAAATTACGAAAATAGAAATAAAAGAATAAAGTGAAGTGGTAAAATAAAATAAAAAATAAGATCAAAATGTAAAATAAAATAAAAGCTAAGATAAAACCTTAAAATAAAAAAGTAAAATAAAATAAAAAAGTAAAATAAACAAATAAAATAAAAATAAAAAAAAGTAAAAGAAAAGATAAAATAATAAATCAAAATAAAATAAAAAGGTCAAATAAAAAATAAAATGAAAAAGTGAAATAAGAAGTAAAACAAAAAAATAAAATCAAAAAACAAAATGAAATAAAAAATGAAATACAAAAATAAAATAAAAAACTAAAATAAAAAAAAAAATAAAATCAAAAAAAAAAAATTAAAAAAAGTAAAATAAAAGATAAAATAAAATGAAAATGTGAAATAAAAAAATAAAATAAAAAAGTAAAATAAAAAAATAAAATAAAAAAATAAAATAAGAAAATAAAATAAGAACTAAAATAAAAACGCAAAATAAAAATAAATTACGAAAGTAGAAATAAAGAATAAAGTGAAGTGCTAAAATAAAATAAAAAATAAGATCAAAACGTAAAATGAAATAAAAACTAAGATAAAACCTAAAAATAAAAAACTAAATAAAAAAGTAAAATAAAATAAAAAATAAAATACAAAAATAAAATAAAAAAGTAAAATAAACAAATAAAATAAAAAGAAGTAAAATAAAAGATAAAATAATAAATCAAAATAAAATGAAAAAGTGAAATAAAAAATAAAATCAAAAAGTGAAATAAAAAATAAAAGAAAAAAATAAAATAAAAAAATAAAATGAAAAATGAAATAAAAAATGTAATACAAAAATAAAATACAAAAATAAAATAAAAAAGTGAAATAAAAAAATAAAATAAAAAATAAAATAAGAACTAAAATAAAAACGCAAAATAAAAATAAATTACGAAAGTAGAAATAAAGAATAAAGTGAAGTGCTAAAATAAAATAAAAAATAAGATCAAAACGTAAAATGAAATAAAAACTAAGATAAAACCTAAATTAAAAGGTAAATATAAAAATAAAATAAAACAGTAAAATAAACAAATAAAATAAGAAAATAAAATAAGAACTAAAATAAAAACGCAAAATAAAAATAAATTACGAAAGTAGAAATAAAGAATAAAGTGAAGTGCTAAAATAAAATAAAAAATAAGATCAAAACGTAAAATGAAACAAAAACTAAGATAAAACCTAAAAATAAAAAAGCAAAATAAACAAATAAAATAAAGCTAAAAAGAAGTAAAATGAAAGATAAAATAAAAAATCAAAATAAAATTAAAAGGTCAAATAAAAAATAAAATGAAAAAGTGAAATAAAAAAAAAAAGAAAAAAGTAAAATAAAAAATAAAAAATAAAACGAAAAAGTGAAATACAAAAAAAGAAAAACAAAAATTAAAATAAAATAAAAAATAAAATAAAATAAAAAATTAAATAAAAAGAATAAAATAAAAAAGTAAAATAAAAAAATTAAATTTAAAAAGAAATAAAAAGTAAAATGAAAAAATAATATAATATAAAAAAGTAAAAAAGTAAAATAAAAATAAACTAAAAAATTAAATAGTAATAAGATAATAAGAAATAAAATAAAAACGTAAAAAAAAAATCAAAATCAAAAAGTAAAATAAAAGATAAAATAAAATGAAATGTGCAAAAAGTAAAATACAGAATAAAATAAAAAAGCAGTATAAAAAAATTAAATAAAAATTTAAAATAAAATAAAAAAGTGAAACAAAAAATGAAATAAACAAATAAAATTAAAAATAAAATTAAAAAAAAATAAAATAAAAAAATTAAATTAAAAATAAAATAAAAAAAAAATAAAATAAAAAAAAAAAAAAATTAAAAAAAAATAAAATACAGAATTAAATATAAAAATTTAGTAAAAAATTTATTAAAAAAAATTCAATAAAAAATGAAATAAATAAAATAAAATTAAAAACAAAATGAAATTAAAAATAAAATAAAAGAATTAAATATAAAACTTCAGTAAAAAATTTAATTAAAAAATTCAATAAAAAATTTAAGTAAAAATCAAAAAGTGAATCAACTGCATACTTAAAACGATGGGACTCATCTTTGCGTGCATAAATCGCAAAAAATCCTCATTCTAAAAATAAAGAAAAAAAAACAAACACGCACTTAAATAAAATATTAATACTTGTATTCAAGCATAAAATACATTTTTATATTATATATTTAACACAATTTTTTCATAAAACATTCAGTAAAATATAAGCTTAGCGTAACCACATACGAATATGGATACATGCGTGTACAAATGAAAAACATGCATAATAATATATACATATGTACATATACATATGTATACTAATGCATATTATTCGAAATAACGGTAAATTAAAATGCTTAGCATAAAAGAAATGGGAAGTGGTCAAATGATGTCTGACACGAATTCAGCGTTGCGCTAAAATTATTTAATATAATAATTTATATGTATATACACATACATGTATACACACATAGTACATACATACAAACACTTAGTGCTTACTAAAGGGCTGCATGCCTGTTAAGGCGATCGTTTTTTTGAAGCGTATGCATTTTAGGAATATGTATGTAGACTTAAAGCTGTGCTAAAAAATGTGCTAACGGTTTATTTTGATCAAATACACACACACACACACACATACTACATACACTCATATGCAGTTACTATGCGAATGCGAGTGAAATGACACGGAAAGTGCAGCAATTTCCAATAGCAACTTTCCTCATCGCTCACACATACACGTGGACACACATACATATTAACCCACACGAAGGACATGTATCAGCATAGCTGAGCTATGAACAAGCAAACCACAAAAACAAAAAACGAAATGCAATAAATAAAAGGCAACAATACTTTTCCACAGCAGCATTAGTTTCCACAGCCGCACTATGAAGCAATTTAAAAGTAAATGCAACAAAATGTGTATATGTCGGTGTGTGTTTATAAATTGTTACTTTACGAAAATACAAAAAAAAAAAAATATTTTTAATTACTTTAACAATAATAAGATAGCTACATATTTTGTTAACTGTTAACTTTTCTCCGCAATTATGCAACAAATGAACCATTAAAATATACTCGTACTTGTGTACATACATACATATGTACATGCAATGCTTGCAGAACATTTAAATGTGTGTGTGTGCTACTATGTTATGCTCATTTTAATATAGTTTGTAATGAAAAAGTTTCTAAGCTCATTTACTAAATAAACATAAACATAACATACATAGATACATACATACACAATATTGTATACCATAATTATTATTACATACTCTCTTTACGCTAGTATACATACATACATACATGCTTATACATAACAAAGTGATAAATAAAAACAAAATGAAAAAAATGAGCAAAAAACATCATTTAGACTATACAATAAACCTTATTAAATAAAACATCTTTTTCCATTATTAAATAAAAAAATAAAAAATCAGTTGTTTCATTTTTAGACAAGCGATTTACGATTTGTTGCTCAGTATAAACTACATAACTAAGTGAGTACGTAGGGGCACTCCACAGGGAGGAGTATTAAATCAACCCCAAAGTTTTTCGCTAATAGTCCGGGAGCCAGGGGTTATTTGGACCTCATCATTTCATGCCGACTGATTTTAATACTGAAGGCAGACGCCATCCAATGGGTGACGAAACCAACCGTCACCTAGTCCAGTAGCGGTGGGTACGTGCGTGGGATGCTGCGAAACGTGTCGAAAAAAAAAATTTAATAACTCATTTAATACCGGCTGAACTTTTTTTCATGTATTGTTGACATTTAGTAGAATAAAAATACGACGTAAATACTGGCGTATTTTCCCCCCTCTACGGCGCAGCTGACTATTTTTTTTATTCTACTAAATGTCAATAATACATGAAAAAAGTTCAGCCGGTATAAAATGAGTTGGTAGAATTTTTTTTTCGACACGTTTCGTACCCTCCCACAATCACACCCACCGCGGGTGAGCCAGCTGACGTTCATTTTCGTTATTAATGAAAGCTAAATCACAAGTATAGTCAAGAATTTAACAGTATAAAAACGCAGTCTAAAATCGACCCCTGGTTCCCGGACTATAAATTGTACAACACATGTCTCAATGAAGGCGTTTTTCGAAAAGTGTGGAAGAAACAGAGGTTGGTGCTGCCACTCAAAGCGGGAAAGTCGCCGTACCATCCATCGTCATATGCTAGGTACTCACGGCAAGGTACTAGAGCGCATCTTATGTATGTAACAGAATGCAAGAGTTTCTAGGGAAACCAACAGAGTTTTCCCCAAACCAATATGGCTTTAGAAAAAGCTGTTCAAGCGTGGACGCAATTCAATCTGTAATGAGTATTGGTCGTTGCTTTTAGCGATCAGAGAAGCATGCAAATCACTAAAACTATACAAGAGTAGCTATTTTTTCAGACAATCAAGCAGCTATCAAGGCCTTAGACTCCAACTCCATTTCATTCGAACTAGTCTTGCAGTGTAGAGAGGAACTAGAATTACTTAGGCATTGGCTTGAAATTACTCTGATATGGGTTCCCGGTCATGGGAACATACGGGATAATGAGATAGCGGCTGAGCTAGCAAGAAAAAGTTCAACACTAGACATAGCAGAGGCGAGTCTTCACCCCACTCCACACAATAAAAGCATCCATTGCTTCACACTATCATGCTTTAGCCGAAAGAAGATGGAAGCAATTAGCTACACGTACTACAGAAAAAAAACACATGGCTGTCGTACAAACTCCAAAGGACAAATCATCTGTTAGGATGTTCTCGGCCAAAGATTTCACGCATCACTGCAACACTTACAGGACATTGGAAAGTAGGGGGTCATGCAGCCAGACTCAACCTCCCCTTCAATCCCATCTGTAGGAGCTGTCAAGCGGAAGGGGTGAAGGAAAGTCTTTTCCACACTTATGTGAATGTCCAGGACTAGCTAGGGCACGTCTTCGCTCCTTCGGTAAGACTTTCTTACAGCAAATTAATGAGATCTTAGACATCGAGATAAAGAATTTGCTGCAATACTTGGACCTCACTAAATGGAACTGAAAAGAAAGACATCATCAGACGATGGCAGTGGTAATAAAACGGCGCTGATCACTAATTAGGATTATTGCAGTGGAAATACTCAACCATTAGCTAGGATTATTTCTGCGAAAATACTCAACCACTTCAACAACAACAACAACAACATTGCTCGTCAAGCCACTAGAGGCAGGAAATGACTAGGTGGCACAAAGAAGTACTGCGCTGTTGTTACCTTAGACATAAAATGCGTTCAACTCCGCAAGCTGGTGTCTGATTATGTGTCCACTGAGCGGTTTCGCGGTGCCGACATATCTGCAAAACATCATATCAAGCTACTTTGCTAACTGGCTCTTGCTTTATGATACTGATAACGGCATAGGGATGTATAAAGTAACTGGCGGTGTTCCACAAGGCTCGGTGCTTGGCCCAATACTGCGGAATGATGTGTTTGACGGTATCCTCAAGCTTGAGCTTCCTGAAGATGCTACCTTCATTGAATACGCGGACGACCTGGCGTTGGTGGTAGTGGGAAAGCATCTGAACGTGCTGCAAGCGTTATGGCACGATGCAATTGTAAGAATGACAAGATGGCTTGGAAATGTGAAGTTAGAACTTGTAGCCCAAAAAACTGAAGTCGTATTACTGACAACACGACGGGTACGTGAAGATCTAGTGATTACGGTAGCTGACCAAGACATAAGGTCGCAGCCATATATCAAATACCTGGGAGTACTCATTGACTTGAAAATGACATTTAAGCATCATTTCAGATACAAGTATACGGAAACTCCTGTCAACAGTGACGAGCTCAGTGATTCGGTACGCAGCACCAATCTGGGCAAATACGAAGCCATATACAGACTTGACGCCTTGAGAGTAGCCATTGCCTATCGTACTGTCTCAGATGACGCAATTTATGTAATAGTGAGCATGGTGCCTACCGAACTTCTCACGCTTGAGATGCATAGGTTACATAACAACATTGGGCAGAGACCGTCGAGCGCGGATAAGAAAGAGGAAAGTCTGCGAACAATTGAAGAATGGCAGATACGGTGGAAGCAATCCGAGAAATATAGGTGGACCTTTGAATTGATTCCAAGTATTGCTAGGTGGAATGAGCAAAAACACGGAGAAATCGATTTTTGTTAGTTGCTTTTAGTTGCGATTAGTTGCTTCAAAACAGACCACAGGCTGCGGCCCAAGTTTAAACCCGCATAAAACAGAACTAATGCTTTTCACCACCAGATACAAGATACCAATTTTTATCCTAGCAACCATTAATGGACAAACTCTCTCACTTACGTCCAGTGCAAAGTACCTAAGGGTAATTCTGGACTCCAAACTTAGCTGGAAATTAAATGTCAAGGAACCAGAAATTACTTTATATCAATCAAGGCAATCATTTTATGTTCCAAAAAGGTTCTTAAGGCACCGCCTCACGTTATTCCGCTAAATCTTTATATCAAGAATATGGCAATCATGAGTTAATTTTGGTTAAACGCAGTGGACCGCTGGAAGAAAAAACCGTATGGTCATGCCGGTATATTATACCTCCAAGAGAACTGACTAACATGCATTAAGAATAGTGCCACTTTCTTGCCATCTCAGGAGGAATAGAGTAAGGGATTCGTACTACAAAAACTTCGACTCTACAGTCCATACCGATGACTCTAAAATGGATTGTGGTGTTGGAACAGGTATACAAGCATATTCCCATTGACTTAAAATTGAAAAATCTGTACGCCTTTCTAATTCTTGCAGTGTCTTCCAGGCAGAAGAACAGGCAATTGGGGAAGCATGTACGTCACTTATCGCAGATTTCTCTTTTAAGGGCAATATCGCTATTCTTTCGGATAGCCAATCTGCAATCCCGGCACTGGATTCGGCTACAACAACTTCTAAGCTGGTGGAACAAAGTAGGAATAGCTTTGGCAACTTGAGTGAAAATCACAATGTTACCTTAATCTTGGTCCCACGGTATCGGAACATTGCAGGTTATGAAAAAGCAGATGAACTGGCAAGAGGGGGATCTGCAATGAAAACCGATCTGGCAGAATGGGTATTTACACCACTGAGTGCAATCAAGAATCCTTTTTTCCTCAAAGTACCTCCGAATCGCGGATTGTGGATGGAAAGATCAGACGGTATGCAAAGTTAGCAGAACGTTATGGCAAACGTATACAACCTCAAACAATCGTCAACATTGACAAACATGAAATGACGGGATTCACGGTAGTCATAATGGGCTTTGGGGTAGTCTGTTGGGCAACAAGTAGTCAAAATGGTTATCCCTCACAACACAACTGCCACAGTGGTAAACTATTTTCCATTTCCTCAGTGCATGCTCTGCCTTATGAAAAGAGAGAATGTGAAGCCTGGGCAAACTACTGTGCGAGAGTCTCGAACAACTGTCTGGCTTTGACCTCAACCATCTAATAAGGTTCTTAAACCGCCCATAACTGTTAAAGCAGTTCGTAACGCAAATGTGGCAACAAAATGGTGGGAAAAAGGCTAGTCTGGATGAATCACCACTTTAACCAACTAACCAATAGATGTCAAATTTGTTCTGTGGTCGAAATGTAAGAAAATCAGCAATCTAAACACTGACCTTGGATTACTGGGCTGACATTCTCAATTAAGTTGTATTGACTTTCTTTATTTTGAAAAGTTTGCAGAGAATGTGTGATAAAAAAACGAAAAAATGAACCAAAATTTATCATCAATTTGGTTAGTGAGAAATTTTTTTATTTTCTTACTTTGATGGCACCGCAACCTTATGTTGGTTTTGACCGAATCTAACACATTGCGCCATCTAGCTCGATTTGTTACTTGCTGGCGCCAGTTGGTGACACCGAGTGCTACCAGGTTATGCCTCATTTGACCTCCCCAACGGAGTTTAGGCCCTCCCAGTTCCGTGTCGGAGTACTTTCGTTCCTACTCGAGACGTGGAAGAAGGTGTTAGCATCAGTTGTTTTTTTGGATGAGAAAGGAAGCTTTTTTGTGGATTACTGGCAAACTGTCAAAACAATGGATTCTGAGTATTATTATAACCCTTTAGACCAATTGAAGGGAAAGGTTCGAAAGTTCGAAAAAAGACCCCGTTTGCGAAAGAAAAAAATTCAAAAATTCTTTTCCATCAGGACAATGCAGCGTGTCACAAGAGCATTTTAACAATGGCTGAAATCCACCGTATTCACCAGATTTGGCACTTAGCGAATTCCATCTGTTTCTAGACCTAAAAAAATGCCTGCGTGGAAAGCGTTTTTCTTCAAATTATGAGGTCATAACAGCTGTGAAAACATATTTCGGGGCCCTTCCAGATTCTTAGATCAGGAATGGACTTCATAAATTTGAATGTCGTTGGAACAAGTGAATTGTTGCTCAGGGAGACTTTACTAAATTGTAAAGTATATTTAAAACCATAAAATTGTGTTTTTCGTATCGAACCGCAAAACGTTTTGAACAACCTAGTATGTATTTAAAAGCTCCCTATCCAAATATACGAAAATATGTCGTCGTAGGAAATGAGATTCGAAAATGGATAAACATCCTTGTTCGTAAAAAAGTAATCATTATATTGATTACATTTCAGAATTACACTCATTTGCAAACACATCTCACCGCCTACCTAAAAGTCAAAGAGCAGCTTTTACAACCAACAGCTAACTGAGTATTGTAGGAATATAGTACACGTACGTGAAATGGTTTTGTTCTTCCCTCATTTATGGCAACACTCAAATTCCACTCACATAATCTCCAACTCTTCTCCAACACAACTGATGCTATTGAAGACAATACTATTTTGAACACCATCTTGAATAGCTATGGAGATATTTTTAGCTCAGCTCAATGAGCTCCACATCCACACATACAACACTGTATGTACGTACATATGCAATAATAGAGGGCGTAACATATAAAGCTCAGAGGGAAGCTAAAGCATTGCTATATCAAATTATGAGCTGGCTGTTGATGCACAGAATAATAATGCCAAATAATTACGGAACATCATCAGGCGTCAATGGGGAGGAGTTGTTTCTATCAAAAGTAAAAACTCAAAATCCCCCCATTCATAGCTGAGTCATATAAATAGCTGCCAGCTGACAGCTGCAAGCGCCGCGGCAATAAAAAAGTAATAATCGCAGCCATCAGCAACAGGCTGTTTCTAGATCAGCGTACTCTTATGTGTGTGTGTGTGAATATTTAAGTGTTTGAACTGTGCTTTTTGCTAGGAACAAAGCGTAATCTCGGGGAAGGAAAGAAAAAGTGATTGATGCTGGAATGCAGTTAAACATTGTGGGATTGATGAAAGCTCCATTTAGTTGTGGTTGCGCGTAATAAGGATGACGAGGATATTGCCTTGATTTTGGTGGCGAACATTTTTACTTTCCCATATCCCTTTTAGAATATTAGAAAGTTATTTTGAACTTTCGTCTATCAATTTCGAAAATGCCACCTGCATAGACTGCTTGCAATTAGCAGAAACAAAATCTATTTAGAAGGTTAGAGAGCTTGGACTTGTACCAACAACTTTCCCATTTTCGTGAAAGTGTTGCCATTATTGCTGAGTTGTTGAGCAGTTGAAGTGTTATAAAAATGTCGCGAAAGCTAAGAATGGGTGTGATTGAATAAGAAACTATTTTTTTTAAGGATGTATTACTTCTTGATTGGCGCGATAACCGTTTACGCGAGTTTAACAAAGCGCGCCAGTCGTTTCTTTCAAACCGGCGCCGGGTGGACACACCAAGTGAAGTCAAATCCTTCCCATCTGATCTGTTGACCGAAAGGGGAAGACTCTGCTGCCTCTTTTTTCTCTGCATTGGAAAGATCAGATGGGGAAGCCTCTACTGGCTCCTCTTTCTCTGTTGCCACCAGCTGGTACCACATCGAATGCTTTCATAGTCGGAGCGTTTATTTCCATTTGGACGACATAACCCAGCCAGCTATCTTTATTCGCTGCGCTATGTTTGTGTCGTCGTAAAGCTCATACAGCTCGTTTCCATCCCCTTCGATATTCGCCGTCGCTAAGGGCAGAAGTTTCAAAAATCTTCTGGAGAATCTTTTTCTCGAACACTCCAAAGGATGCTTCATGCGCCATTCGATAGGACGGGCTTGATGAGAGCCTTATAAAGTGTTAGTTTTGTTCATCAAGCGAGGGCTTTACTACTCAATTGTCTACTTAGTCCAAAGTAGCACTTGTCGGTAAGACAGATAAATTTAACGTTATATTGTGTTTGTATGTAAAACCCTAATAAATTACTCAGATTTGTTATAAAGTTTATTTAAGCCATTCAAAAAAAAATTTTTTACTAGTTCTTCATACTTACAGAAACTGCTGTTTTAACTTCATCAGATTAACAATTTTTTATGAAGCTCTTCGCATTTTTGGAAATCTGAAGTGGCTAACCTTGAACAAGTCCACGCCTTTAGAAATGGTGCCCTCCCAGTAAGAAATGTGATTTCCAACTGTGAATAGCTCCGTGGTGTGGTACCAGTGCAGGTTTCGTAACTACCATCTCATCCTTTGAGCATCTCTTGATGGTGTGTTCCCTCCTGACCACAAAGAGCTTAAGTGCAATTGGTGTAGTTGCGGTAACCTCTCACCTAATCTATCAGCTGGCTTCTTCCCACTGATGCCATTGAGGCCCGTCAACCATACCAGATGAATGCAAATGTGCGCCGCTGAAGAGTTTAACAGATTTTGGGAGGAATCTACAAAAAAAAAAATTAATTACCAATAATTAAACAATAATAAAGTGTATCAGTTACGAGTATTTTTGTGATTTTATTGTTCCACTAATTTAATAAATAAATTAAAAAAAAAAAAAAAAATTAAATGGCTACTTTTTCACTGCCGTAGTTTCTCCGCAGATTGATCTCTGGATCTGAACTGATGGTAAACACCACCGCTTGAAGGTTAATCCGAGCGTTGTTCATCGACACCGGCTGCTTCTCTGTGTCTTCGATTGGCCTGTGTAGCAGTACAGAACAACCCCGGTTGCTTTAGTTCGCTTTCTTAGTTGCCGATTTCTACATTATTTCCCCAGTAAAGGGTTAAAACGAAAATTAATTCATAAGGAACATAACAGAAAACAACAGTTAAACTTATGCGCTTTTAGTACTAAGGGGTGATCAGATTGGAGGTACTTTTTGCAATAGGGTTTCTTTGGCAGATCACACGGAACTGCTGTAAAACAAAATACACCAACTTATAGTATTCAGCGATTAGGTACATTTTTGGCTTAATGGCTACGTCAATAAGCAAAATTGCCGTATTTGGGCTGAAGAGCAACCCGAAGTCAATCAGGAAAATTCATTACATCCATTGAAAACAAACCGTTTGGTGCGGCTGGAGGCATCATGGGCTCACATTTTTTCAATGACGAGGATGGCGCTAATGTAACTATAACTGGCGAGCGCTATAGCGTCACGATAAACGACGTTTTGATGCCGAAAATTTAAGTCCGGGATCTGCACAACATTTGGTTCCAACAAGATGGCGCTACTTGCCATACAGCCCGTAAAGCAATGAATTGACTGCGTTATCGTTTCGGTGAGCAATTTATCTCTCGTCTCAGTCCCGTGGATTGGCCACCAAGATCATGTGAAATCACATATTTGGACTTTTACTTGTGGAGATATGTAAAGTCTAAATATTTTGTGTATAAGCCTGCTTTCATTGAGGCATTGGAAGTTAATTTTACTAAAATTATTCGCGAGATCCCGCCCGAAATCCTCCAGCGAGTCATTCGCAATTGGTGTTTACGGTTGGTTTAATTATGGCGAAGTTCTTACGGGATTCAAAGGGATTGTCTTCAAAATTTGAATATCATGAATGGTTCTACACAAAAATAATAAAGATTGCCCAATTCGTTTCGTTGTTTTATTTAAATTTAAAATTTGATACCCCTAAATATATCACCCTTTACTTTACCATGCACATATCTGATAAAATCTCAAAAAATGTAAAAAGGTAGTAACGAAAAGAAGAAAGTTCGTATATTTTCTAATCTCGTACATTATTGGCGGAACGAGCGAAAATTAGTTGGCTTTAAAACATTTTCAAATTATGTTCAGGTGAAATCAGGTAAGTCAATGAAACTTTTATTGCTTTTTAAAATTAAAAAGAAAACGAAAACAAAAACAAAAAAAATTGCAAATATATTTATAAGTGCTCAAAAGTTAAAATCAGTGCTTGTTTTTGGTATTAAAGGGGATATTTCTACTTCCATTTCATTTGCTTTGTAAGAAATTACAAAACCCAACATATTTGTCAAGAATTCCGAAATTTTCAGGACTTACAAGCGACCGGTATCCCGGAATTACGGGATTTACAAAACTAATTTGTAGTAAGATATCACTCACCAAAGGCATCTACATAGCAACAAACATTCAGAACTTTGTACGTCAACTTAAATATTCATTACTTTCTTGCAAGGAAAAAAAAAGACAAAAAATCATTAATCAAAGTCAGCAAAACAACTTTAGTTTTGAGCCTATCCATTTCCCACCAGTCTTGGAAATGAAAATTGCATGGAAAAAGCAGGAAATTAATTACTTTGATTAGCTGTGCACGCATCATATTTGGTACCTGCTAATGTTTTTGGAGTACCGGTGCGTATGAGTGATATTTGTTTGTGGTATGCGACCGCCGTAGCCGAATGGGTTGGTGCGAGACTACTATTCGGAATTCACAGCGAGAACGTAGGTTCGAATCTCGGAGAAACACCAAAAATTAAGAAAAACATTTTTCTAATAGCGGTCGCCCCTCGGCAGGCAATGGCAGTCCTCCGAGTGTATTTCTGCCATGAAAAAGCTCCTCATACAAAAATATCTGCCGTTCGGAGTCAATTTATATACAGCGCACGCTCGATAACGTGAACTAATTCAAATCAAGGCAGTTCACGTTAACAAAAGTGTTCATGTTTTGGAATGCCCAAAAAGACTAACTAAATATATTTTTTCACAATTAAATTCACATTTTATTCTTGTTTCGTTACAATTTAATTGAAAATTAAATCATACGATGGTTTTATTTAAAAATTCAGTCATCTTATTTTGTATCTTCTGTTTTTCTAAAACTTGAAGCACAGCTTTCTCCCTTAACCGTCTTATCACACTCATATCATTTTGATCGACGTCTTCATGACCAGCCCTTATTAACGCCTTGTTGAAAATTTCAATTGCTTCAGTCGGCTTAATTTGCTCTAGTTGCTCTGATACGCTGTCATCATCGGATTCGACCTCTTGTTGATGAGCGTCATCTGCATTGCCCTCCTCGATATCTTCGTTCCATTCATGAATGGCTGGTAACGTGAATTCAATCGGAAATTTCTAATAAAAAAAAGTTGTTTCAATAACCCACATACATATCTTTGAGCATATCTGCGAACACGAACAAATCTCAGGAAGCTGCAAAGTTCAGCTTCCCATTTTTCATGCAAAAGTCATGTGTAGAACTAACGAAAAAAAAAACTGACTCAATTCGTACTTACGCTCTCGCGAAGGGACTGCAGAGCTATCATAGGTATGCTAACAGATCATAATCTATTGGCTGCACATGCGTACAAGATAGGGATTGCTAACTCGGACAAATGCAGGAAATGCAGAGAGGATGTTGAGCAAACTTTAGAACACCTTCTGTGCGTTTGTCCGGCATTATTATAACCGCGACTAAAATGCCTGGAAGCCCCACTGTTTGAGGGTCTGGAGGACGTCTCAAAAGCGTAGCTCCTAGCTCTACTTAGATTCGCTAAAAGCGCTAACATCGTTCATGGTTTCTACTTTAGGTATTCATAGAGGTCGGTCTCCAACTGGTATCTCTAGGGACCAAAAGGTCTATGCGTGGCTTATTGCTAACCTAACCTAACCTAATGATTTTACTGCATTCTGATCCATCGGTTGAATGAGGGGAGTAACGTTTGGTGGCATAAACATTGCCGAAATTTGCCCATTCTCCGTTATCAGTTCAGCTTCATTTGGGTGAGAAGAATGTAACCTTAAAAAATAACCAGTTAACCTGAAAAAAACGGACAAAACTTAAAAGGAATATTCACCTGTGAATCAAATGACTCATGAAACCATTGCTTGAAAATAGCCGACGTCATCCAGGCGGATTTCGAGCTGTTATAGTCGGTGGGACACTGAAAATTTTTAATGCAGCGTAGATTCTTCGCCTTTTCAACTACCAAAAGCTTAAGATTGTGGGGTCCAGTGGCGTTTGAACAGCATAAAAACATAAAACGAAACACTCTTTGCATGCAATTACGAATAAAATGCCTACTTTATAATTAGGGGATTCCCCAATTTCAGAATTACTTGAGATCAATGTAAACTACATTTAAATAATTGTAACGTTTATTGTTCATGTTATAGAGCTTTTTGGGTTTGTCGACGTTTTAGAGTAGTCAATGCACAAAAAGTCTGTTCACGCTTTGGGGTGTTCACGCTTTAGAGCGTTCACGTTATCGAGCGCGCGCTGTATGTGTACATATATATATGTATGCAGTTATACATAAAGTTAGAGAAATTTATTTTTAATAAATTTTCAAGCATGAAAATATTTTAATTTATAAAAAACTAGCTTTAACCCGCAGCCCCGCTCGCGTAGGTGTAGTTTTGAGGGATTTAGGATATGTATATAAAAGAATCACAAAGAATAATTTCATAGAAAATAATTTTTTATTAATAACCATAATATTACAATACCCGACATCCCTTGCTATGCCTCGTTGAATAAAATCAAAACAACCAATCAGAAAAATACCAAGCAAAATTATTTTTATTAATTTTCTATCTCAAATCTTGCATTTGGGTCATAGTTGAACAGCTTATGCGGATTATGAAGTCTAGAGTGTGCTATAAATTGTGGAAAATAGGAAAAACTAAAAATTTTTATATTAAATTTAAGCAAATATTCGATTATTAGTGACGAGTGAGAGTGATGGCGTGGCCTGGGGGCTGTGGGAAGGGAGTTCCATCATAAAAACATGCCTATAACCTTCATTGGGTGAAAATATGAATGTATACAAATTTTTACGTCATTTGGTGTTGTCGTTTCGTAGTGATACGCGGACAACGTACAGACATTCACTTTTATAGTATAGACGTATTAATATAAAAAAAAAATATTGAAATTAAAAAAAAGAAGTTATTTATCTTGCAAACACATATTTCCGCCAATAAAAAGCACATAATTATTAAGAGTTTCTTAAAATAAATCTCTTTACAAAAGTACCAATCCGTTTGATGGCGTTGTACTCAAATAATGCTCAAAATCTGGACTTGAGATAAAAAGCTATGGAAATGCTTGCAGCCATATATGTAAATATTTAAATAGTCTTTTAAGCTGCAACCTCCCTAGCCATTTACGTGCGTACTTCATCCACAAGGTTTGGCAAAAACAAAAATAAATGCATTCCAACTGTATTTATATACTTTGGTTTCCTTGAATTAAATGCTAAAATTAGATCAGCACCAGAGAGCTACGCACACGCTAAGCATCAAAGTACATAAAAATGCCCGAAGGAAACTGATATAAACAAATTACGACAATTACATGGCGCGCAGCAACAGTTGTTTGCATTCGGCCATTCGAGCACATACAAATATATGTAGGTGCGTATGTTCATGTACCAACACGCACACACACACACACACGCACTCTTATATACATTCCTTGACATACAGAATGTATGTTTGAAGGCACGCAAAATCTCCTTTAATTGTGTTCATGTGTGAATGAATGCCAGTTTTCATTGTTTGAGTTCTACCAACTTGCGTGTGTGCGTAAACCGTAGAGTAGATGGCGCGTGCATCACCCTCTCATCATACCACTTACTTTGTAAGTAGCGCAACGAGTGGCAGCACCGCAATGCAGTTACACACATACAGTAAAATGGAAAGGATTTCATCATTCATTGCTATTTATTAGGTGCTATTATGAGTAGCCTCCATGGTAACCAATACAAATACAAGGTATACAAATGTTCCAAAGCTTATTATATTCATCAAACTACTTTTCACTGATTTAGGAATAACATTTTTGGGACGAGCTCTATGCTTGACTGCGGGTTCTATTTTTAACACCTCAATCGTAAAAAAAAAAATTAACAGAATACACCAAACTTTTACTTCTTTGCGCATACTCCTACACTATTTGTCGTATTACAGCGCAAAAGTGGCATATAAACAACTGATTGACCCTTCCTCCTACAGTTTTATGCTGACTCTGAACGGCAGGTGGTCTTTTATGAGAATATCTTGAGTGACAGAAAAACATTGGAAGCTTTGCCATTGCCTGCCAAAGGGGCGACCCCGCTATTTGAAAACAACTTTTTAAATCAGTTGATGTTTCATGACCGAGGTTTCGCCTCGAGACACTTTCGATTGGTAGTCATGCACCAACTCATTCGGTTATGGCGGCTGAGTGGTTCGCTTGAATGAGAAATTCCGGGTACTTTTGGTATTATAGCACAGAGGTTTCTTGACAAATTGGGATAATTAATTTGATTCTTTTTTTAATTTTAATAATTTTTTTTTATTAAAGTTGAGTTTATTCTACTTCAAAAATCGGCAGTCGTAGTCAAATGGGTTGAAATTTGAAAAGGTCGAGCCAAGGAGCACCAGGAGATTTTGTGGCTCCTAAAACACTCTGGCTAAAAAGCCCATTGTATTTAAAGCTTTGGAAAGGGGTTACCAGTCAAGGAGGGAAGGAGAGAACCATCAGAGAAAGAGAAAGGAAAGAATAGAGACAGAGAATTTGTGAGAATTTTCCAGATTCTTTGGCAAATCTGTAAATATTTTCCAGTTTTAGAGAACGAATATTACTCATTCTCATGACATCGGAACCCAAAACTCGTAGCCGTGCTCTAGTAAAGGCAGGACAGAAAGTGCTAAGTGGTATCCGCCTCCTCCAAGCATGACAGGCATACCCGGTCCTTGATGATTCCAATGGTGGTCATATGCTGACCCCTTGGGTTGTGTCCTGTAATGATACCGACCATCAACCGAACGTTTTTCCTTCTAAGTTTTAGCAGAAGGTTTGACAATTTTCTGTTCGGACTTGTCACAACACACTTTGCAGCTCTGAAGCGTTTTAGACCGGACCATCGCTTTTTATGTAGATTGCCTACATAATCGCTGATTCAATTCATGATTCCTGCGGAACTGATTCCGCTTATTGACACTGGCCCCTGTTGGGGCCCCGCTGATCCACGGTTGGCCAATTCGTCGGCAATTTCGGTTTCTTGAACATCGGAGCGCCCCGAAACCCATATAGGTACAAGCCTGTTCTGTCTTGCGACAGAAATGAGCTTCTTCTTGCATTCTTGAACAATCTTTGGGATTTGTTTCGCGTTCTCCAGGGCCTTCAGTGCAGCCTGACTGTCACTGAAAACTCCAATCTGTCTTCAGCTCCATCTCCTCTCGATTATCCATTCGGCTACTTTTAGGATGGCAAAAACTTCTGTTTGGAAAACCGTTGCCATTCCCCCCATAGCATAGTGATACTTATTACTATCGTTTAAGTCCCATCCGGCTCCAGACCCTATTTCAGTCTTGGACCCATCGGTAACGAAAATATCCGTCAAACCTCCCTGCATGCATACTGGATTGCTCCATTGCGTGACATCAAATTTCCTTCCGAATGAAACTGTGGGTATCAGGTCATCTTTAGGTGCCAAAAACAGTGGATACTACTCCGACATCAACTTAAAGATTTCTCTGTGTCCCGAAGTTTGGTCTTCGTGCTAGAAGCCATATTTATGGAGTGTGCACATTGCTTTTATTGCTTCCTGTTGTATCTTAAGATCCAGGCGGCGTAAATCAAGCATAGCATTTAACGCATCTCCAGAGGTTGTACTCATGACACCCGTAATGGATAAATATACACTTCTTTGCAGCCTGTATAGCTCCCGGGTTGTGGACTGAACCATGCTCCGTCGCCACCATACCACAGAAGCATAAGTGATGATTGGTCTGATAAGTGCTGTGTACATATATCCATAGAACAACAGCAGGTTTCAGACCCCAAAGGCTCTGTCAGTAATCGATTTTCTCAAAAATCTTCTGCACTTTCGTGCAAAGCCTTCTTAGGGATTTATCCGATGTTAGCGCACAGACATCGTCCGCATATGCTTGGACATTAAAATGGTGAAATGGGTTGGTGTGTGACTATTATTTCAAACACCAAAATGATAGAAAAAGTTTTTTCTAATTAGGCATCATAAAATATCCAACAATTTCAAAAAAAAAAATACGGCAATTCGGCGGTGAAGTAATACAAATTTAATATCGACTTGTGCTGCCATCGGTCTAAGTTGGACACCTGCATTGCAACAGGTTCCTGCCCCATTGAGTTTAATAATTAATAAAAAATCTAAAAATTAATATAATACTTAAGAATATATTAGGTGCTTCAGTTTCAATAAAATATTGTGGCCAGTTCTGCCATTTTTCCTATATATACGCTTTTATTCAATGATCTATTCAATATCTCGTTTATAGTTTTCAACTATAACTCCACTGCCATCGTAACATTACCTGTAGGGAGCAAAATATGTGCAAGGGGACAATCGCCACCTCTGCACTACATTTCGTACACCTTTCGGATATAGCTGAATACATCCAAAATCACAGTAATTATAATTTTTTATAATTTACTATTTTTTATGGAAATATATTCAACAAGTCTTTTATCCTAGCTGGACTATAAAAAACAGGAATAATTTTTACTTATTTTTGTCCAAAAATACAACCTTTTCTCGGAATGATTCAGCAAAGACGAAAGACTCTGAAACCAAAAGCTCATAATTAATATATATTAGAACTTATGAAATTAAAAAAAAAAAATATTTCCTTACTATACTTACTCTTGAACGACATTAGCGTTGTCTCCAAATTTACTTACTAGGGTACACCGCAGGGTGATGTCATCTCGCCTCTCCTTGGACTAGTAGCTATTAAGGAAGTTCTGACTAGTTTAAACAGAGGGAGCGTAAAGGTGAAGGCATTTGCCGATGACTGGGTTCTACTGTTTCAGGACCCTTTCCGTCATCCAGAAACTTTGGAAGAAGCATTGACTGTACTCAGTCGATGAGCTGCCAGTTGCCGTCTTATGGTCAACTCTGATAAAACGGAGTTGATGTAATTCCCCAGAAATCACAAACATCCACCTTTCTGTCTTCTTAAATTAAACAACCACTTTTTTACACTCTTGGCGGAAGTCAAGTATTTCGGTGTAGTACTTGACCCCAAGCTCCATTGGAAGCTGCACATCGAAAATCGAATTAGAAGGCCAGTATAGCTGACAACTCCTGTAAATCGAATTTCGGCAAAAAATTGGGTCTCAAGCCAACTGTCGTACTCGGTTGTACAATTTGTTGGGTCCGCCTATTTTGAAATATAGTTGCCTAGTTTAGAACATGCACCACTGCCGCCTTAATGCCATTCTGCACTTATCTCCCATTGATCTTCAAGTTCAATCCATTGATTCTCAGAGCGTTATTAAGTTGAAGGCGGTTGGCCTTGGAGGGCAATCTCCTGTAGGACATGACAGCAATTTGAGGCACATTTCTTGTTCCTCTTCTGTACTTTGTGCAGATCTTTGCATCATTGCATCACAAATTAGATTATGACGGTTGCGCTAGCGCTATCTTCAAAAGCAGTCTGGATTGGAAAAAGGGAGATTCCACACGGACATAGGTACCTCTGTCACCTCCGACGGATCCAAGATGGAATCTGGAATTGAAGCGAGAGTTTTGTCTAAATCAGCCAATATTTCAGTCTCTTTAAAATTGCCGAAAACTGCTACCTTTTTTTCAGGCAGATGTCTTTGCGATCTTGCAGGCATGCAAAATGCTTAGGCATCGCTGTTGGGAGGGACAAATAAATAGTCAAACTGCGATCAATGCTCTGTAGTCGCTAAGTTGAAGCTCTATTTTGGTGAACTCCTGTAAAGGTGAGAGTAAATATGTCGAACGTGCAAGGCACATTTCTCCTATCTGGGTTCCAGAGCATGAAAACAAAGAGTTATATGAAATTACCGATGAGCTTGCCAAAAAGGGGTTGATGAACTGATATTAGTTGTTACCATTTCAGTCATCGTTGTCCCTTTGACCGTTGTTGAAGGGAAAAGACAAAATTTATTTTTTTGGCCTCAGTATGATAGAAGCAGGACGCTTAAAGTACTGGCGATCCTCCGCTCTTAAATTTCCAATGGCGGCAATTATCGGTCAGCGGGTGGTCGGAGCTCATGCGGAGAAACTTGGACTTCCGTACAACCTCTATTTCAGAAGCTGTGCTATATCTACATGTAATGCAACAGTGGCGATTGACTACAGCACATTTGAGATGCTATTTACAATCGCTATCACGCGTACTGGGGGGTATATACTCCTACACATACACTTCAATTGATTACATAACACAGTGGACGCAGCTTAGTGATGCGAGTGTCTGGCGTGAGTGCGAATGTTGACTTCATTTAATTGCGTTGAATTTGTGGGAACGAAGAATCGGATGGGCTCACAATTCCAAGCAAAGTAACGAAAGCACGTAAAGGAAATTTGAGTAAACAATTTCAAAAAAGTCAGCTTGGTGAAGATGGGAGAAGAGATGGTACAGCGTGCCGGCTGGATGAATGTCACAAGCGCTGCAGGAAGTCAAGGATAAACGAAGTATGCAAGTATAAAGGCGATGAATGGCGAGTAGCAACAAGTTGATCAAGGCGAGAGCAGGCAGGCAGACAAAGCAAAGCGTCTGCGACATAGCAAAGGCTGCGAATGTATAAGTAGATGCGAGACACACACAAGCTAGGTAGTGGTCTTATTACATGCAAACATACTTAGTTATGTACATACATGTATATATGTAAACATTTATATGTAGTGGTATTCAATGCTAAAACCGATATAAATACGGATATACAAATACATAAATTTTTCAATGCCGCCGCTTAGCTTTGTGTCCTGGTGGTGTAAAAACGTTGACATCATCAATTCTTGCTTTTTGCCTTTTGCTACAGACAAAATCGGCTATAAAGCGAAGTAGCAAGACAAGACAATTAAAACGAATGGTGAATCAAGCTTATCTAAATGCTTTTACTAGCAATGAAAATAAAATGTAGCAAAATAAAAATAAGAATCGCATGGAAAAAGAAGGAAATTAATTACTTTGATTAGCTATGTGCGTAGTTGGAACCTGGCAATGTTTTAGGGCACCGGTGCGTATGAGTGATATATGTTTGTGGTATGCACAGAAGGCTAGAGAAATAATCTTTTGACAAACTTTCGAGCATAAAAATATTTATATTAAAAAAGAAATATTACATTATTTTTACAATATCTAATATTACTAAGAAATTTTCTTTACAAAAAAAAAATTAAATCAGAATTATTTTTGAAATATTTACATTAAAAATATATATATTGAATCAAAAAACATTTTAAGATTAAGGTTATGTTTAACATTCACATTTA
This sequence comes from Anastrepha ludens, assembly GCF_028408465.1. Taxonomy (NCBI): domain Eukaryota; kingdom Metazoa; phylum Arthropoda; class Insecta; order Diptera; family Tephritidae; genus Anastrepha; species Anastrepha ludens. The sequence goes on from NC_071500.1 coordinate 19,046,806, forward strand.
ATAAAAAAAATTGATTACAAAAAAATTACTTTCCCATAGCTTTAGATATTAGAATATTTCATTTATTAAAAAAAATATTGGTTAGAAGAAAATTGTTCAACGATTTTGCTACTTGTAAAATATTTCCATTAAAAAAATATATTTAAAAAAAAACATAACATTTTACAATTATGTTTAGAATGGATATATTTACTAAAAATATAGTTATTTCTTGTCAAAATATTTCCACAAACAAAACAAAAATTATTGCATAAAAAAAAATTCAGAATCAAAGTTATTTTAAAATTATTTGAATTTATTAAAAAATTATTATTATTTATTATCAGATTATTTCCACAAACAAAAAAAAAAAAAAAAAATGATTACACCAAAAAAAATGAGAACCAAAGTCATTTATTATCGGAATATCTGAATTTACTAAAAAAGATTGTTTGCATAGACCAAAAACAAAAAAAAATAAAGCCAGAGTTATTTTTAGAATATTTAAGGGGACAAATACATGTAAATGTCCATATTTTCCCTGATTTTCATTAAAATTATTAAAAATGAAGAAGTATATTAAATATATTTTTTTCAAAATTGGCATACAGTTTATTTATAAATGGTGGTTAAGTTTTAAGGGCCGGTATTGATTTTGAAGAAAATACAATTTTTTTTAGGAAATTGTTGTCATTTCTCTTTATTATGATAATATTTTTATAACTCAATTACGTATAAAATAAAATATACGCTGAGGCATAATTGAGGTTCTATGCCGTTAATGTGCCGTATTATCTCATCCTTTAGCTCTTGAATTATTGCTGACTTATCGACGTACACCTTTTCTTTCAAATAACCCCAAAGAAAGAAGTCCAACGTGTCGTTGACGTTTAGGTGTGGTTCACATTCAACATCGGCCTTTGAAATTTAACCACCCCCTACATTAAAATAATGTAAATTTTTTTTTTATTTTAATCATTTAAAGTAGCGGATGTACACTCAATTCTTCCAGAAAGGTCGCAGCGGGGCTTCTCCTTCGGTGGGCATTGTAGCATCGGCGTCAGTGACCTGAATATACAAAATCAAATTTTTTTTTTTTATTAATGTCATAATTTCTATATGAATTAAAACAAAATGGGGGGGAAAAGTTCGCGGAATAAAATGCTTAAAAAAAAAAAAAATTATTTTGGGGCGAACTATATTATTTTCCTACTAAAAAAGACAATTTTTTTCGAAATTTTACAGGTATCTGTCCCCTTAAATTAATAAACACGAAAAATGTTATTATTTACTATCAGAATATTTATATTTATATTATATTACAAAAAAAAATCATTACATGAAAAAAAAAATTTTTAGAGTCAAAGGTACTTTAAGAATTTGTTAAAACAAAGTATTACATAAAAATCATAATATTTCAGAATCAAAGTATATAGTAGTGGAGGGCATACGGCATAACACAAAAAAAAAAAAATGTAATACTATGAAAGAATTATTGATATCGAATTTTTAACAAGACGTCCTCCTTTTTGTAGATAATGCATGACATTTTTATTTAAATCGATAGTACAGTCCATATAATTTAAAGTATGAAGATTATTTCATGCAAATGTTGACCGCGACTGCGCGTCAAATGGTCCATCCGCTAAGTCCAATTTTGGCATACTCCTTCCAATGTTTCGGCCGGTATCTCCCATAGAAAAGCTGTAATGTTGTCTTCCAAGGCGTTAATTGAAGCAGGCTTATCTGAGTAGACATGAGCTTTAACGTAGCCCCACAAAAAATAATCTAAAGGCGTTATATCGCACGATCTGGGTGGCCAATTGACAGATTGACAGGCACCGAACGTGAAACAAAATGTTCACCGAACACGCCTCTCAACAAGTCCATTGTTACGCGTGCTTTGTGGCATGTGGCACCGTCTTGCTGAAACCACATGGCATGCAAGTCAAGCTCTTGCATTTTGGGCAAAAAAAATTTGAATATCATTTCACGGTGGCGCTCACCATTCACAGTTACGTTACGATTCGCAGCATCGTTTAAGAAGTACGGTCCAATGATACCTCCAGCCCATAAACCGCACCAAACTGTGACCTTTTCTGGATACATTGGTAGCTCGTGCAATTCTTCTGGGTGATCTTCACTCCAAAATCGACAATTCTGCTTATTTACGTACCCATTGATCCAAAAATGAGCTTCGTCGCTGAACACAATTTCTCGATAAAAAATTGGATCTTCGGCCAACTTTCCAAGAGCCCATTCACCAAAAATTCTGCGTTGCGGTAGGTCGTTAGGCTTTAATTCTTGCACCAGCTGTATTTTGAAAGGCTTCACACCTAAAACCTTTCGCAAAATTTTCCACGTTGTTGAGTAACAGAAGCCCAATTGCTGCGAACGGCGACGAATCGATAATTGATGGTCATCATTAACACTGGCCGATACAGCTGCGATATTTTCTTCAGTTCGCACTCTACGTAAGCGTGTTGGTGGTTTGTTGGTTTGATGTCCAATAATGTAAATTTGGTACTAAATTTAGTTACAATAGCTACAATTGGCGCTTCAGTGGGCCGATTAAATTGACCATAAAATGGAAAAAGCGCGATTTTTATAACAAAATTCAATGATTTGCAAGCGTTGTTCGTTTGTAAGACGATTCATGGTTAAATTATAGACCAAACTGAAGATGTTTGACAGTGAAATAAAACACGTAACGTGTGCCAGCTGTTTAAACCAACTGTTTAAAAAGATAATAGCTAAAAAGTCACCCGTTATAACCGCATTCAAGCTGCTTGTCTGTCGTCCACTCTACGAACTTACGACAAAATACTGCTTCATTCTTCCTTTAAAGCTCCCACCAACTCCGTTTTATTATTTATGCGGTGACTTGTTCCATAGCAGTTAAGTCAGGCGATGGCCTTGGAGTATCATGCACGAGAGAAGAATTATGAATCTACCAACTATGCTGAATATTTGTTGTTTGTTTGAATATTTGCTTGTGCTGGTAAACGATAAAATCTTCTTCCCATCTGAATTTTCGACGGCTTTCGTTTACATTTATTTTCAAAAGGCTTAATAAGTTGTATATTTCGTTTATATTTCCTTTTCTCATATGCATTACTTGGTTTAGCGGTGGATATTGCACGCTATACCACTCTAAGCCTAATCCGTGATATAGCATTAGATTCAGATGGATATTTTGAAACTTTTCAGTAGCCTATGATCGCGAACCTTGTAGAAGAATGCTAAATTTATTTCGTTCCGGAATATTACATTTTCCCAGACGGAAACATTTTCTATACTTAAATATGTTGTTAGGAAGTTAAGATCTTGCTCACAAATTTTTTTTCGCTTAGCGGCAACTTACACTCATATTTTCTAAGCACATTTTTTGTTATTTCAGGACTAGCTTTTTCCCAAAATATTTCTCTTCTATTGATGCTGATTTTTGGGCACTTTTATGAAGATATTGAAGAATTTTGTAGTTGGCTTTATTTATATTACTCAGACAAATTTTCAGTTCTGAACTTTTTTTTTTGCTTTTTTTATGTTATTATAAATCATTTGTTCATATTGGAAACAGTGGGTGGGGTTTGATTAACAATCCACTTCTTACTCGTACGATTACTGACAGTCGAAACTGGACATTCTCTCCCCACTCACTCAATGTAAGGTCATTTTGCTAATTTAGTGTCGGAACAAAAATGATTTTATATAAAACGAATACTCGGTAAATCTTACAACGCAAAGGCAGCTCAAGGGAATTTTTGGCTTCGTGATTCGTATGAGCAGCAGAATCTTAGCAGAATTATCTAGGGTTGCCGGTATCCATGCCCTTGCACACGGTCTGGACGGAACGTTCTTTTTTTCGACAACCGCGAGCTTGACATTTGGGTATATCTCATCGAATGTCTTATACTAGTTGCCAGTCTAAATCTGCGCATGCAGGCTGGGTTCCAGGATTTTTCAGGATTACCGTTAGCACCACTTTCGTTAACGCCGCCTCCACACATTTTCGTTAGGATTTTGGAATTATACCTTCCGGGTGATTTTCATTTAGAACACCTATTATTATAAGGTATTTTGCAATTTTTGCGAATGGTTTTTTCGGTGTGCCACGTAAAATTTTGGGCCTTTTGGCAGCTGGTTTCATTTCCTGCAAAGATCTTTGTTGTTTTGAAGTGAGCTGCGTTTGTTGGAAGTCAGGGTTAAATATGAAAATGTTCACTTTCGTTCTATCGATTGACTCCTTTAACTCTGCTGTTAGTTCTTGCTCCTCCTTTTTGTAAATGCCTGGCAGCACTTCGGCTATCTTCGCAGACTGCTTGATCTGGGTTTACCAATCTCATAACCGACCATTTTTCGATACTGGAACTAGCCGTAGCTATATTACCAGCTGGGGCAAATTTCGTAGGCCGGATCACAGAAAACTGCGAGGCTAACGTTCTTTTGCTTGCGCTTGGGCCTGTAGCAAAAACTGAGCTTTCGCTTTGTCGGTTGCATGTTTTAATGTTCATTCAAGATTACTGATATAAGAGGTTTTGAAAGAGCTCGATGTAACTGTAGCTCGAAGGAACTTGTCGTTCCTATCGGTCTGCTATGCAGATCATTGGCCTCTTTTGGATTTTGTTTCTTGTTTGGGGAGCTAATTTTTTCGGAGAAAGAATGTCCGCCATTACATAGCTTCGATCTACATAGGTAACCACCGACCATGTTAAAGATACTTTGAGTAGTGTGGTACCTATTACCAGCCGGCACCGTCGGTGAAGGTTCAGTGGGGAATTTTTCCTAACCTACCAGAGGAAATATATCATCATTTTAATTAGGGCGCCATTATAACCTTATACCCATTCTTTATTCTCCAACTATAATTTCTCGCTTTTTTACTTAAATTAAATGCCAGTAACTTTTTAGCTCATTCACTTGTGAATAAAGACCAATGTCAAATATTTGTATGAAAACCTACTTCCTGAGAGCCGAATTTGCGTGCTTGTCATAACTCTCTATATGTATGATAATAGGTAAATACTTTAGTAAATTCCTGAAGCAAATTGAAACAAATTTAAGTTTAAAATTTCAACTTATCGAAATCCGTAGTGAATATTAATTTGCCTTTTTACATGCCCACTTTGTTCTTTGGTAGTTGCTATGTGATTTCGTGCATAAAAATTGGAAGGACAAAAAAGATAATTTCACAAACTCCACTTAGAAAGGTGATGAACGCAATTAAAAGTTGCTGACACAATGAAAGCGAAATTTCAATAAGATTCCGTTGGCTAACCTTCTACTGCTATTCAAATGTGACTGCTAAAGAATTAGAAGAGAAAGAGAGAAAGTGCAAAAAATGTGAATTTAACTCCCTCTGGAAACAAAAGAATTAATTTGTTTAATGCATGAAAACGAAATCAATGCTGAAATTTATATCAATTGGCTTGGAGGCACTTTTTCCAATAGGGGGGTTTTTTTTTGACAGGTCATGCATGACTACTGGCAAATTAAATACATAATTTTGCTCAGTATTCATGAAAAGACTCAACAACGTTGACAAGTTGTACAATTGAAGTAGGAAAATCGACGCTCTGTGAAAAGTGTTCATGGCGCGCCCAGGCCAGCTTTTGGTGTTCAGCGATGAGGCCCATTTTAGGCTTGAGGGGTTATATATATTACCTTGTGTTGGATTAAAAAATCGATCATTTTTTTATGGCATATTCTAAAAGTACGTCATCTTAAAAATATAAATTCAAAAAATCATAAAGATCGGAGCACTAGAACGAAAGTTACAGACCGTGGAAGCGCGCGACCTTATCCACAAATGAAGTGTACGCAAAACTTTAGACGCGATTATCTCGAAGTCGTGTTTTTTGAAAATTATTCGGGGTGATCATTATTTATCAAAACCAATTTGACCGATCTGCATACACTTTTTTTTAATTATTCGAAGTTACAACTTCGTTACCCTGAACGGTTCACTTTTTATAAATATTTTCCTCTTTTGCTGGAATTAATTTTTTTTTTAATTTTTCAACCCTTCAAAGATCGTTTTTTTGGTGCAAGGCGGTTTTCATACCGAGAAAAATTTTTTTGGGGTAAATAAACTGTTCAGATTCACTAAAAAACGTTTTTCTACAATAATCATTTAACTTTTTTGATTTCAGTTGAGCTGCTCATGCGCTATCGTGATCACCGCAAGCCTCTTCTAAAAAACGGCGTTTCATGGGAGGGGCGATATCAACAATAAATAATAAGACTTTTTAAAATAAAAACACCAAAATTTACTCTTCAAGAGTTACCCTTCAGTATGATATATGCCTCATTTGAATAAAAGTTCTAAAACATATTTAAAAAAAATTATGACAATCGTCCATTTTTTCGGGCTCACAAGGTATATAACCCCTTAATGGCGACGTCAATAAGCAAAATTGCGATATTGGGGCTTAAGAGCAACCCGAAACCATTTGGGTTCTGAGTAGAAATGGAGCTCCCGCCAAGATTATTCGCTTCATCAAAGCCCTCTATGAGAACTACGAACTGGCAATGCTTCACAAAGGCGATATCAGCGATCCATTCTCTACCAACGCAGGCGTAAGGCAAGGTTGTCCCTTGACGCCCCTTCCCTTCGCCATCGTCCATCATGACGTCATGAGCCAACTGACCCTGCAAACAAAGGCATCCCATGGAGTTTCACCAGACATCTTGAGGGCCTGAACTTCGCCGATAACATCTGCCTCCTCTCTTACAAACTCTCTGACACGCAAGCGAAGGCGAACAGACTAGTGGCGCTGGCACGCACTGTCGAACTGGAGATCAACATCGCCAAGACCAAGGCTATGAGAGTTGACCACAATAACGCAAAGCAGCATCGGCTGCATCTTCACGGCAGATGGTGGAGTAGATGAAGATGCAGTAGATGAACTGCAGGCTAAACAAAGCAAGGGCGACGTTCTGGCGACTGCATACAGTATGAGGGAGTTTGCAAATCTCCAGACGATCTAAACTGCGAATATCCAGCTCATGTGGGAAGTCCGTATTGTTGTACGGAATCGAAACTTGGCCGGTCTCTAACACCTTCACACAGAGGCTACATTCTTTCGTCAACCAATGCCTACGTATCATCTGCAGAATATTCTAGCCAAACACAATCAGTAACGACGCATTGTAGAGATTAACGTGTGGGAAATCTATCCTTGGGCAAATAAAGCGCAGAAAAGGGCGATGGATAGGTTACATATTCAGCATCACGAGAATGTCACTGGACTGGAACCCACAAGGGAGCCGAGGTCGACCAAAAAACACTTTGAGAAGGTCGATGTTGCGTGAACTAGCAGACACCTTCACAACGAGACTCAAGTGCTTCCAGTAATGGAGCATAACAAACTGCTCAGCAAGCAGTTCCTGCTGGGATGTTACCGCAGGTTTCACCCCTGCAGACACCTGCTTGAGACTGAGCCGCCTCCCAGGTACGTCAGGAGACATCTCTTATACTACGCCGACGAAATTCAGGGCAAAACTGACCGAAATCTACTGGACCTGAGAGTGTTTAGACAGTCAATAAACGACATTCACCGGGAGACCGTCACCACCTTCTTAAGCTCCCGTCCTGTGAATGCCGTAATCGGAGTCCAACCACCACCTATAGCAGATGAAGAGCTCCAGTTTCCTCCGTCAGACACGTGTAACACTGGCACAATTACGTTCTGGATATTGTAGCAGGTTAAACTCCTACTTATCCAGAATTGACCCCGACATACCAAACATATGTCCGGCATGTGAAGGCACCCCACACGACACTAACCACCTTTTCACATGCCCCCTAAAACCGACTCATCTAACACCCCTTTCCCTCTGGACCCAACCCGTCGAAACAGCACATTTCCTGGGCCTACCTTTAGATGAGCTAGACGAAGACGACCGGTGCCCGACACTGGCGGGGATACTATTACTGTTAACAAACAAACCAAGCAGATGCCGAAATCACACACACAGAACCGTATGCAATGAAAGAGTCTTGCCGATGCTCCCGAGAGAAGTGAATAAGGAGGGAAAATATGGATTTCATATTTACTTCGTTTTGCCCTCGATAGCCTCACGAATTCCATCTTTGAGGTCTTGAATCGACCGTGGGCTGTTGGCGTAAACCTTCTCTTTCACGTGGCCCCAAAGAAAAAAGTCACAAGGTGTTAAATCACAAGATCTCGGTGGCCAATTGTGATCACCTCTTCGCGAGATAACACGGTCCGGAAACTTTTCCCGTAAAAGATCAATGGTTTCGTTGCTTGTGTGGTACGTAGCGCCGTCTTGTTGAAAATAAAGGTTGTCCAGATCAATACAATCCAATTCCGGCCAAAAAAATCGTTAATCATCTCTCGATAGCGCAATCTATTCACCAATAACGCCAGTAGTATGTATATTCCGGGCTACAGGACAATATCAAAAATATTAAAATTTTAATATTTTTATCATTTTAACTCAAAAATTTAACATTTTTACCATTTAACTCATTTTTTTAACTTACAGTTACTCAAAATTTTAACATTTTTTAACATTTAACTCATTTTTTTAGCTTATATTATCTCAAAAAAAAAGTTAAAAATTTTGAATTGGGTCGATTTAGTCCACCCCTAAATTATAGTTACTCGTAGTTAATATTTTTAAGATATTAAAGATATCTATTTTTGATGTACTAGTAATCAATATTTAGGTTGGTACAGTTAAAATTTTGTGTTGGGTCGATGTCTATTAAGTGAAAAAATGTTAAAATATTTATTACAAAATATTTAAAGTAATCTATTCAAACAAAAATAAAAAAAAAAGTTAAAAATTTTGAGTTGGGTCGATTATTATTGATTGATAATTTTAAATATTTATTACAAAATATTTAAAGTAATCTATTCAAACAAAAATAAAAAAAAAAGTTAAAAATTTTGAGTTGGGTCGATTATTATTGATTGATAATTTTAAATATTTATTACAAAATATTTAAAGTAATCTATTCAAACAAAAATAAAAAAAAAAGTTAAAAATTTTGAGTTGGGTCGATTATTATTGATTGATAATTTTAAATATTTATTACAAAATATTTAAAGTAATCTATTCAAACAAAAATAAAAAAAAAAGTTAAAAATTTTGAGTTGGGTCGATTATTATTGATTGATAATTTTAAATATTTATTACAAAATATTTAAAGTAATCTATTCAAACAAAAATAAAAAAAAAAGTTAAAAATTTTGAGTTGGGTCGATTATTATTGATTGATAATTTTAAATATTTATTACAAAATATTTAAAGTAATCTATTCAAACAAAAATAAAAAAAAAAGTTAAAAATTTTGAGTTGGGTCGATTATTATTGATTGATAATTTTAAATATTTATTACAAAATATTTAAAGTAATCTATTCAAACAAAAATAAAAAAAAAAGTTAAAAATTTTGAGTTGGGTCGATTATTATTGATTGATAATTTTAAATATTTATTACAAAATATTTAAAGTAATCTATTCAAACAAAAATAAAAAAAAAAGTTAAAAATTTTGAGTTGGGTCGATTATTATTGATTGATAATTTTAAATATTTATTACAAAATATTTAAAGTAATCTATTCAAACAAAAATAAAAAAAAAAGTTAAAAATTTTGAGTTGGGTCGATTATTATTGATTGATAATTTTAAATATTTATTACAAAATATTTAAAGTAATCTATTCAAACAAAAATAAAAAAAAAAGTTAAAAATTTTGAGTTGGGTCGATTATTATTGATTGATAATTTTAAATATTTATTACAAAATATTTAAAGTAATCTATTCAAACAAAAATAAAAAAAAAAGTTAAAAATTTTGAGTTGGGTCGATTATTATTGATTGATAATTTTAAATATTTATTACAAAATATTTAAAGTAATCTATTCAAACAAAAATAAAAAAAAAAGTTAAAAATTTTGAGTTGGGTCGATTATTATTGATTGATAATTTTAAATATTTATTACAAAATATTTAAAGTAATCTATTCAAACAAAAATAAAAAAAAAAGTTAAAAATTTTGAGTTGGGTCGATTATTATTGATTGATAATTTTAAATATTTATTACAAAATATTTAAAGTAATCTATTCAAACAAAAATAAAAAAAAAAGTTAAAAATTTTGAGTTGGGTCGATTATTATTGATTGATAATTTTAAATATTTATTACAAAATATTTAAAGTAATCTATTCAAACAAAAATAAAAAAAAAAGTTAAAAATTTTGAGTTGGGTCGATTATTATTGATTGATAATTTTAAATATTTATTACAAAATATTTAAAGTAATCTATTCAAAAAAAAAAAAAACAAAAAAGGATACATTTATTTTTTAAAGTACCTTTCAAAAAAAACGACGAACTCCTCAAAACAAGAGTCTTTGAGTCAGATTTGAACTTGCAACAAAATTATTGTTATAATTCCAACTGCTTAACCAACTCATCTAAACATCATATTCTGAAGTAATGTAATTACAGCTGAGTAGTATGCAAAGCAAGCAATGCTGATCTTATCAACATTGCTCACAATCTATAAATAGAATAAGCATAAGCACAAACCAAAAAAAAAAATGAAATACTGTTGAATACGAGTCACAAACTGCAAGATAAGCATAATATTTGATAAGCTTTTATACATCAACACATGTTTCGACTCTGTCGAAACCGTTTGACTTTGTCAAACATGGTTACAAGTGCAGTATGTATTTAGCGTTAGAAGAGGGTGGACGCAAAATAATTGAAACTTCAAATTTGAACTCTTTGAAGTTCAAATTTATAAAATTTACCCAATATTGGTTCATAACTTAAATCTCTTATTAAATATGTTATTGGATTAGATGGATAAATTTTACTAATATAAAATATTTCTCGAGTCCAATTATTTTTATATTTGTTTTCAAATTGTTTTTTATGTGATTGAATTCTTACTTTTTCTCCAATTTTAAAAACTGGTTTTTCTAAATTGTTTCTATTAATTTTAAAACAATTATCAAAAATTAATTGTTCATTTTTTTCATTTACTTCACATGGTTTCATACCAATAGTTCTATGTACATCTTTGTAATTATATTCATATAATATTTTATCAATTACATCAATCCAATTAGTATTTTTCTGAATTTCAAATCGTATTTTTAGTTTTTCATTAATGGTTCTATTAAATCTTTCTACAATTGATGATTTCTTTTCACTAAATGTTTGATACATGTTAATATTGTATTTATCTAAAACTTCTTGGAAATGTTTATTTAAAAATTCTTTACCAGAATCTGTATGAAGTAATTTTGGTGCACAACCTGCTTTTTTAATAATATTTAAAAATGCTTCAGAAGTTGTTTTTCCATCTTTCTTTTTTAATGGTTCTATATAAGCAAATTTAGAAAATGTATCAATTACATTAAGCATATATTTGTATCCTCTATTAATTCTAACATTAACTGTTGTCATAATTAGTAAATCTGCTGCCCATAGTTCATTTATGCCTTTAGTAATAATTTTTCTTCTTTCAAAATTTTTTCTTACTGGTTTATGCAACTCTTTTGCTATTTTAAAATCATTATTTTTAGTATCAATAAATTCATCTTTATCCATTTCAAAAATATTTAAAATTTATTTTAATTAAATAACAATGATATCAGATAAAGTTTTAAAAGAATATATTAAAACACAAAAAGACTTAAAAAATAAACTTCAACAATTTAATTTAAACAAAGTAATAAAACAAGAAAAAATTAATGAAGATCTTCAAGCAATTATTGAACCATTAAATCAATCAGTTATTAATGTTCACAATTTAAATGATAGCTTTAAAAATTTAATAGTAGATTTAAATCAATCATATAAAAAAACAATAGATGGACATTCACAAAGTGAATATGTTTCAACGGAGTCGAAACCGTTTGACAATAATATGAATTTACAAACTAATGAATTTAACGAAAAGCAACTATCACCAATTAGAAAAACAAACAAACAAAAATTAGTTGAAAGTACACCAACAACTAGCACAGGTTCACGGAGCGAACAGTTGACTCCATCAACATCAAAAGACGCTCTTTTGCGTAGTGCAAATGAAACGTTATCTACACCAGTACAATTTATTTCAGACAAAATTGGAAATATGGCAATGAAATATTTAAATTTAAATAATTCTGATATGAAATTATGTGACAATATTTTTGGTCTAAGATCTGAAGATGGAAAAGATTTATGGATTGGTAATACTGAAGTAAAAATTAGTAATAATGATATTATTTTAAATAATAAAACTTATAATGGAACAAAAGGGTTATGGGAATTAATAACTTTAAAAGAACCATCAACAGCTGTAACAAATAATGATTTACAAAATTATGAAGAAATTATATTATCAACATATGCTTACATGCAAAATAATGACAAAAGTTCTAAACGTATTAAATCTAGCGTTGGAAATAAATATATGAATTTTATTAGACCAATATTGATTAAAAATAAAATTATAAAAGAAAAAGTAGGATCTGGTTTAAATTCAAAAAATAATCTTTCAAAATCATTACAAAATTTTAAAATTAAAACTAGTTTACCTACTGAATATGTTCGTTTTGCGAATCGTTCACAATGTGAACGTGTTTATTGGAATGATATTAATGAATTAAAAGATAGATTAAATTTGTTGTTAGGAGAGTATAATGCAGGAAATGATAGTCCAGAAATACATAATGAAATTATGAATATTATTGAGGAACTAAGAGAAGAAAATATGTTGACTCTCTCCGAAGGAAACGTATTAACTGTTTAATTAAATTACATATAAATTTAAATAAATTAAAAAATTTTTTTCTAATAAATGGGAATTGATAAGTTTGGACAAAAATCTTTTTCAGAAATAAATTCATCTAATGAATATTCTCTTAATAGAATAATATCATTAGAAAATGAAGTTGAAGAAATTCGTTCAAATAGTGATCAAATGAAAGATATTATTAGTAAATTAATGGAATTAAATCAACTACTTCAAAAAGAAGTTGAAAAACAAGAAAAAGATAATGTGGTAGCTTTTGGTGTTGTATATAAAGAAATAGAACAATTAGAAAATAATTTAAATCAAGATATTATTAACATAACTAAACAAGTAGATTTTATAGAAACAAATATTGAAAATTTTAAAAACAGTTTAGAAAAACAATTGGATAGTTATTCGGAAAAACAAATTTTAATTGATAATTATCTTAAAGATTTAGTTTTACAAAATAAAGACAATATTAATCAAAATAATATTACTAAACAAAATGATGAAACTAATAATAAGATTGATAAAAGTATTCAAGTAGATGAATATATAAAACAATTAAATATTGAAGAAAGTGAAACAGATATTGAAGAAAGTAAACTACAAATTGAAACAAATATAATTCAAAAATAATTTAAAAAATTCATACATATATAAATGATAAACAAAAATAATAAATCAAAATAAAAATTCAAATATTCAACATCGTTGAAATATGTTCACATCATATTTCATTTGAAATTAAAAAAAAAAACTTAATCTAATATAATTAATAATTTAATGTATAGTAAATAGGAGGGGTTCGTTTTAGTTACCTACATTTCCTATTTCATAATGTCCCCAGGGTAATTTGTAAGTCTTATTTAACTTATCGTTATCATTATTATTCAACTTTTTATTGAAATAAAACTTATCATCATAGGGTGACAATCCTATTTTATTCTCTTCTGTAGTATATAGTTTATTATCATATGATCTAATATTATGAACAGTTTCATTTTTATTTTTTAAATTAATTAAACAATTCTTATAATCTTCAATTGTTAACTTTTTAATATTATTTTTCTTTATTCCTTTACAAACTTTTTTATCACAAACATCGGTCTTAAATGCATACATTTTACTTCTAAGTCCACAAAATTCTCTAATTGGTATTCCATTATATTCATCTTTAAATTTTCCTGGTACTTTTTTATTAATATTAGATTTTAAATCTTCAATTGGAAAATTATCTATATAATCACTGGTATCATAATTATCTAGATCATCTTTCATTTCAGAATAAATATCAAAATCATCATCAATATGTTTACCTTCAAAATAAAGAATAAATGAATCAGTATCTGTTCCTAATAATTTCATTCTATTACCATATTTAGTTTTAAGTTGTACATACATTTTAAACATTAATAATTTTGATAAATCTAAAATATTTTGACCTCCAAAGATAGGTTTATTTAATTTAATATTTGTATTTTTACCAAACACTACACACATATTATGATCTATTATTTTTCTTGATTGATATGTATTTCTACTTATTAGTTTTCTCATAATTTTTTCAGTTTTAACTATTCTAACATTAAGTCTATTTCTAACATTTTCCATTTGCTTACCATATACACTATTATTCATAAGTTTGAAAAAATCTTTTTCAAAATCGTTTTTAGCTTCTTTTCTAAGTGTTGTATTTTTTTCAATATAATTTTTTAACCATGCTTCTTGTCTACATTTAATACCTCTATGAATTTTAGTTAAAATTACACCATTATTTAAATATTCTTTTAATAATCTTATATCAATTATATAATTTTTCTTTGGTAACAACGTACACATTAATTTTTTAATTTTATCATTTGGTTTACTACCAATCCCTTTATTAATTAAGTCTGTTTGATTTGGTGATAAATCTTCAAATTGTGGAACATAATGATGAGGTGCTGGAGCATAATCATTATAAAAGTTGTGTAATTCCGGAGGAATACTTATATCAACTTCTAATGTATATCCAATATTATTATCATCAAAATCTTTATTTAAAATATTATCAACATTACAAAAATATTTAATTTCATCTTCATTTAACCATTCATGATTACCAACACTTAATTTTTGTGACATGGCCCATCCATATAAATTATTTGCATCTAAATATAAAATATAACTTGTTAATTTTTTAGAATCGTATATACCTTTAAGAGAAGCTTCCTCTTTACTTAATTTATAAACTTGTTCTACAATATCAGCATGTTCACTCTGTGAACCGTTGACAGAGTCAACATGTTCCTTTCGGTAACCGTTGACATGGTCAATATGTTCACTCTGTGAACCGTTTCCTTCGGAAATGTAATAATAACAATTATTAGCTTTAGCATAGTTATGTGCAATTTGTGATATTCCACCTCTAGTTCCACTTTCATAAAATTCATACATATCTTGATCTGTTAATAATTCTAATTTTTGTTTGGTTAATTTTAAAGCAGATGAATTACTTAAATGTGGTGAACTTATATAATGTATAGGATCTAAATTATAATTTTTAAAACATTCTTTTCTAAAATTATCAAATACATCACTTAAAAGTATAACATCTAATTTCAAATACCAGTTATGATAGTCTCTAAATGTTTTACAATTAAAATGTTTCCAAAATTTATTTGCAAATTTATAATCGTTAATATTAATATTTCCATTTAATGATGAATGAAAATCTTCAAGATTTGGAAATTCTGTTATACTTAATTTTTTATAATCATCAATAAATTCATATGGATATACACCTTTTCTAAGTAAATAACATTTATTTTTTAATGATAGATTTTTAAAAATATTATTAAAGTTTTCTAAATGATCAAAATTAATAGGTTTTATATTTTTAGTATTACAAACTGAACAAATACTACAAGCATATATTTTATTCTCAGTATTTTTACTAACTTTATAAGATACATAATCCATTTTTCTTATTTTCTTACATGTTACACAATATATATCATTAACATCTAATAAATTTTTAACAGCTTTATCTAATGAAGTATTTATAAATTCCATTGAATCTATAAATCTTAATTCTATTTTTTCGACAACTGTATATAATTCTAAATCTGTTGAATTACAATTACGACAAGTGTTTCTTGTCTTTAAATTATATTGATATTTACATTTTTCATTTTTACATTTTAAATATTTAGTTTCACCTACAATAACTGGTTTTTTAATTTGTTTAAATTTTTCAGTACTCGTTGCTAGAACACTAGTTTCAGTTTCAGGATGAAATTCATCTAAATATTTTAGAAATAATTTTGAATCATAACCTTTTAAATTATGAATAATAATTGGTAAAAATTTTGGCATCTTTAACTTTAGATTACATTTATTACATAAAGCCATTCTATATTTACCAGTTGTATGGTCATGATCCCAACATTTTTTATTTTCTTCAGAAAATGGAATATCACAAATTTCACAATTGTTAGTATTATCAAACTTTAATATCGATTCTTTATCCTGAATTATATTATTCAATTTTCTTACTTCATAATAATCTTTAGCATATTTTATTAAATTATCTAAGAATGATTTCAATAACACTTTTCTATTAGAAGTATTCTTTGAAATATATTGTTTGTTATAAGTGTTATAAATACCATAACTATTTGGAATGTGTTCATGAAGTAATATTGTATTTTTACATTTGTCAGATTTTTTTTTATTAATTTTTTCCAAAGTACATTCAAAATCAGCATATAAAGTATATGGATGAAATAATTCTGCACCATTAGATTTATATTTTAAAATATTTTCACCCTCTTTAGGTAACTTTATATTTTGTATTATATTATTATCATCTTTTAATAAATAACATGTTTTTATATGTTCTTCTAATTCATCAGATTTTTCAAAATGTTTAAAACATTTATTACAAATATGTAGATGTTCATGCTGATGATGAATTTTACCACTTAAAAATCCAGATAAATTTTTAAGTGGTACAAAGTGAGATTTGTATGTTTCTTCTGTAATATTTTCTTCTATATATATAATATTAACATGTTTTTTTGGCAAACCATTAACGAAATTACGAAAAGAGTTACTTTTATACATTAATTGAATTTGGTAATATTCATCATCATTTTTTTCTGAATCATAATGATAAAAATTCATGGTAATATTAAAATAATCTTCTAATTTTTTAACATTTTCTTCATTAATTATAAATGGAAATTCTAAATTTAGATTTTTAAATGTATCATCATTTTCTAAATCTTCAAGATATTTTTTATATTTTGTTGGTCTTTCTGGATGAATTTTTAACACATCTTGATAAATAGAATATAAGATACAATATAAAATACATTTATTATCAGTATTTTTAATATTAACACAATTTCTATTAGTAAATGGAATATATGATCCAGCAAGAATTTGAGACTTATCTCTACTAATATGTGTTTTTACTATTCTAACAAAGCTAGCTGTAGATCCTTTTGTACATTTTTCTGAGAATTTATTATTTATTTCCTCTATCATTAAATAAAATTCTTTTGTATAGTTTAATCTATTAACATAATGTATTTCTGATCTATACCAATATTCATAACTTTCTTTAATTTTATTAGTTTTTTTATCAATAATCACAATATTTACCGCTGTTGCTAAAGACACTTTAAAATTACTATATTTTTTAAAACCTTTGAAAAAATATTTGAAACAATTTCTTTTTATTAATTCTAAATGTCTTTTAATATTAAATTCTTCATTATTTGTAAACTCTAAATCAGCAACCATATTGTTAAAACATGAACCATTTAATTGTTTTTCTTGAATATCAATAATATCAAAATCATAATCATCAAAATTTTGAAATATATTTTGAATAACATCATTATTATGCTTTTCTATTAAAACACTTATTATGTTTAATAAACTATTTTTATTTTTATTGTACCAATATTTTGGCAATTGAAAAATATGTTTATTTGCTCTAATATATTTTTTTAAATTTTTTAAATTTTTAGATTTCAATTCTTTAATATTAAATGGATTCATTTTTATTTGGTTGATATTTTTACTTAATTTTTCCTTATTTATATAGAAAAATTTTTTTTAATAATTTAACTTCGCACCTCAAACATTTTAATACTTTAAATTGTGATGTAAATACTAATTAAATTTATTTAACTTAATTAGAAATTAATTTTTATCAGAATTTTTTTCATTATTTTCTTTATTATTAATATATTTAATATGAAATTGAGATTTTAAATGACGTTGTTTATGTGGAAGAGTATAATTTACACCACATTCACACTCTACGCTTGTAGTTCTACTTGGTAATGAGTTACGATATGCGAATTTTTGATTGTAACATTTTTTACAATACCCCTTATTCAAATTAGAAATAGTTGTTTCTTCTAAGCATGAAAAACATATTTTTTTACCATCTATAATAGATAAACATATTTTTTCACCATTTATTATTTTATGATATAATCTTTGTTTTGGTATGTTTCCTTCGTGAATGGGTTCTTTTGAAAACATAATTTCACTCATTATTTCCAATTTATTAACAAATATTTTTTTTTAATTTATGTTAACTTTGTTAACTATTTTCTTCGAAAATATCAATTTACATTTCTAATATTTAATCTTATACTAATTTTTTCTTTTCTAAAATCAATTAAATTATTATCCTGATCAACAATATAAATAGTTATATTTCTAATAGTATTTGTATTTACTGGATAGTATATTAAATTTTTAGGTATTTCATTTATTTTTTCACCAGGTTTATCATTGATAAAAAATTCATGAATAATATTTGTTTGTTTATTATTTTCATAACTACCTCCTACAATATTACATTTTATTCTAATAGAATTAACATTCATAATATTTACTGGTAAATCAGATGATACTAATGTATTAGGTTGAATAATTTGTTCACTAAATCCTAGTAATGAAGCTATGGAATTTTTTTGTGTAAAATCAATAATATAATCACTTTTAATTTCAACTTTTAATGTTGTCATATTTGGTTTAATAGTAATACCCTTTATTTTCTCTTTTATAAAATTGTTTATATCATTTATTTCATATGAACCAGTTGGAAATGTAATTTTTTTGTTAACACTGTTAATTGTATGTAAATTATCTTGTGAATCATTTCCTTCGAAAATATGTTCACTTTGTGAACCAATGACAGAGTCAACATAATGTAAAATATTATTTTTTAATTTTTCAGATATGTTCGGTATAGAATTATAAGTAGAAAAATTAAGCAAACACATTTCAAAATCATGTTTAACTTCATTTGACTCTGTTGAAATATGTTTATTATCTAAAATTATTGGTTCATCAAAATTACATGAAATTATTGAAGTATTTCCATCTAATGATATAGTCGGCATTATTTAATTAAGTAAAAATTTTAAACATAGATGACCACAAATTATTTCATTTATTTCTTGATCAATATTATTATTAAAAATTACAGTATTTTCATTAGTTTTGAAATATTTTTCTATTAATATTGGTAATTTATTTATAGCAAAGGAATCATAGTAAAAAATATGATTATTATATTTTTTATATGCTACCCAGTGTGTACCATTACCATCATTATTATCTAAATTTATTATTCCACATTCTTTATCTTTTATCTTTTCTGGTAATCTATCTTTCATGAATACACCCCTAAAATTTGCTATATTAAATTTTCTAGCATATTTTTTTAAATCATAATTACTTAATGGTTTAATTGGAATTAATTCAAAATCAAATTTTTTTTAAGTAACATACCATTACCAGATTTTTTAAGTAACATACCATTACCAGATTTTATATTTTTTTCTTCTAATGCTTTATTATGACGTATTTTTTCTTCTAATAATTTATCGTTAGTTTTTTTATCATTATATGCTCTATATAATGTTGTTCCTGCAGTAACTGCAGCTCCTATTGCTGGAATAAGTGGTAATAGTGCTGGTAAAAATCCACCAATTTTTTCATTATTAAAACTTTGTAACTGAGACATAGATAATTTTAATATAAAAATTTTAAAAGTAGTTTTATTATTATCTAAATGTTTTTTTATTGAATTAATTTGTTTTCTAGTTAATGGTAAATATGTTTCATTCATTACACTTTCTTTAGTTCTTTGTAATTGAATTGGTTCTAATTTTATAGTAATATCTGTTTTATTTTTCATAGCATCATAAACTTGTTTTTGTTGATCCTCATTTAGAGATATTGGATATTTAATATATCGTCCACATTTTGGAATAAAATTA
Organism: Anastrepha ludens; assembly: GCF_028408465.1. Lineage (NCBI taxonomy): Eukaryota > Metazoa > Arthropoda > Insecta > Diptera > Tephritidae > Anastrepha > Anastrepha ludens. The sequence goes on from NC_071500.1 coordinate 19,066,853, forward strand.
ATTTCATTTTCATTTGTATTATGTTCACTTTGTGAACCGTTAACAGAGTCAACATTTATCAATTCTTCAGTTAATGAATTGTGAGTTGTTAAACCCATACCCATTTTTCTTTTAAATTTCATAGCATTAGTAGTTAAATATGCATTTACTTTTTCTGATAAACTAGCATCTTTTGCTGAAACTCTTGACCATGCTTTATCTTCTAAAATTTTATCAGCTTCATGTCTTTTCTTTATATCGTTACTTTTAGAATATGCAATATCATGTTCTTTAGCTGCTTCATCTAATTTATTAATTGGATGTATATCTTTTTCAAGTTTTAATTCAAGATTAGTACCAGGTCCTAAATAATTATATCCTGGAGAATGTAATTCAAATGGAAGATTATTTATAAGATTATTTATAATACCACTACCATAATATCGCACCATTTATTATAATAGAAAATGTGATGTATTTATTTATTTATTTGGATAATTATTAATCATGAACTGAAGGTAAACTTGAAATATCATCATCAACTTTTTTATTAATATTAGACAATTCGTTTTTATTTTTCTTATTTATTTTAGTTACATTCTTTAAAAGTTCCTCTGTTAAACTATTTGATTTAGTCTGTCGAGAATTGTATTCATTTGTCGAGAATTGTCGAGAATTGTCTTCTTTTGTCGAGAATTGTCGAGAATTGTCTTCATTTTTAGTGTTTTTGCCAATAATTTCAATACCAAGTAATTTAAGTCCATTATTAAGAGAATCGCGTGAAATATGATTTTGTTCGCAAAATTTTACTTTAGTTAATTTTAAAGTACTAGCTTGTTCTAAATAATTAATAGCTAAATTTCTTTCTCTAATTTGTTTAAGTTCATTAGCATTTTTTGGAATATGAATATTTTTTGAATTTCTAAAACTTTTTGTTTTCCCTTGTAGTGATACAAGTGGTGAAACAGTTTTAGTAGAAGGGCTTGGATGATTGTATAAATTAGTTATATTCTTATACATTTTATTAATTTTAATTTATTTATAAAAAAATTTTTTAAAATAATTATATTTTTCTTAGTGTTTCAATATAAAAAAATATTAAAAATTTTTATTATAATAAATGTCGAATATACATACAATTGAAGAATTTAAAACAAATACTGATGTGCCTATCTTGAAATTAAGAGGATCTAGTATAAAACTATTAAATAAAGAAGAAATAGAAAAAGAGGTTAAACAAACACAAGAATTTATTAGGCAACATAAATCTCAGTTTAATAATAGAAGTGGTTTTGTTCAATGTTTAAATGATGCACTTAAAAATAATGATCATGTATGGCATGAATATGCTGTTTGTATTATGAAAAGTGTTAAAAATATTAAAGATTATAATATTGAATTACATTCAGAATCAAATAAAATATTAGTAAATGAATTATTAAATGAGAAAGCTATATTAGAATTTAGTTTAATGAGTTATGAAGAAATTATTGGCAAATTAAATGATGATATGTATGAGTTACAAGTAAATTATGATATTCTTGAATCAGAACATAATAACCTTATAAATAGCATTGAAAATAAAAACGCTGCATTAGCTGAAAAATATAAGAACAATTTTATTAAAAGACAAAAAGCTATTGAAGAATCTAAAACAATGAAGATTGGACTAGTAAATAAAAAAATTACAACACAAAAACTCAATGATTTATTGAAAAGTGTAAGTAAAATGAAATAAAAAAAAAAAATATTGTTAATAAATGAATACTTGTGTTAATATTATTCCATATCAAAATGATTGTATATCACAGTTATACATAATTGATGCTAATAATAAATATAATGGAGGATGTAGATGTGTCATAATGGATCCGTCTTTATTAAAATTAATTTCTATTGTAATTTTTATTGTAATTGCAATTCTTATATTTTATGCAATATATTTAGATATACAAAAAAAGGTAATTGAAAATGAATGTAAAAAGATTAACAAAAAAAAAAATATTAAAAATATTTAGGATTTTTTCTATTGCATTAAATGAATAATTGTAAAAACAATTTTGATAAAAATAATCAATTATCAAAAATAGATTTTATTATTTCAAATGGAATAGATAAAATAATGCAAAATGAATACATTTCAATGGTACTAATTATTATTCTATTAATAATGTTTTTTTATAATTTGATAAGACAATTAAATACAAGACTACAATTATTTTAAACATAGGTTTCGACCTAGTCAAAACATATTAGTAAATTTTTAATAATATTTTTTAGTTAAATAAATGAAAGAAGAAAAAGGTATCGAATCTTATGACTTTTATGAACATTTGCCATCTAATTCTACACTATTAAATGAATATGGAAGACCAATAGAAATAAATATTAATAATCAAGACATTAAAACGTTACCATCAAAAAGTTTACTTAATATTAGAGGTCAAATTATTGCTAAAGATAAAGATGGTAAAATATTAGATAAACTTAATCCTGATAAAATAAATTTTGTGAATAATGGTATAATAAATCTGTTTAGTAAAATTACATATTTTATTAATTCAGTTGAAATTGATAAAATTGAAAATCCTGGAATAACAACAACAATTAAAGGCTTAGCATCATTTTCTAATGATTTATCATTAAATAATGCTGGTTGGCAAATTGTAAATAAAGGTAGTGTTTGTAATAAGAAAGGTTATTTTTCTGTTAGCATTCCATTATGTATATTAATTGGGTTTTTTGATGATTACAAAAATTTCATTTTTAGAATTAATCAAAAATTAGAATTAATAAGATCAAATGATGATACAAATTGTTTAATTATTGATAATAGTTTAAGTGATCATACTTTTTCTATTGATATTAATCAAATTATATGGAGAATGCCTCATGTTAAATTTTCAGTTGAAGTTGATCATGAAATTAATAAAAAAATTTCAAATAATACAAACTTTCAAATGTATTTTAGAAATTGGAGATACTATTGTACTACTGCAATTCCAGCTGTAAAGACTTATACCTGGAATATAACATCATCTAGTGCTAAACCTAGATATTTTCTTATTGCATTTCAAACATCAAGAAATCAGAATAATTATGAAGACAATAGTAAATTTGACCATTGTAATTTAGAAAATGTTGTAGTTAAATTAAATACAAATAGATATCCAAACTATGATATGCAACTATCTATTAATCAAAATAAATTTGATACATTATATAATATGTTTCTAGATTTTAAAAATTCATATTATGGTTCTAGTATAAATAATTTACCAATAGTTAATTGTGATACATTTTTAAAAGAATATCCAATAATATGCATTGATACATCTAAACAGAATGAGGTAAATAAAGAGGCTGCTATTGATATTAAAATTGAATTTAAATGGACAGAAGATTTTCCATCAAATACAGTCGTTCACTGTTTAATTATTAGTGATGATAGTTATTCATATAATCCACTAACAAATCAAGTAATGCATGTTTGACTTGTTTTTTTTTAATTTTTATAAAATTTAAATTAACTAAAAATTAATTGAAATAAATATGTAATTAATTATATTAATAGATTAAAAAAATTTATCTAAAATTCTAATTATGGATGGTCATTTAAAAGTTACTAAATTAGATAATAAAATTAAATTAACTATTCAAAATTTTGATACTCATAAACCAATAAAAAGATTAAATGAAATATTTCCGAATATTATTAGAGCAATTATTTGTGGACCAAGTAATTGCGGAAAAACAAATGTATTATTAAATATATTATCAAAGATTTATTATTCTGATATAATAATTTGTTCAAAAACTTGCTATCAAGAAAAATATAAATTTTTGGAAGATATGATAATTCAATTCAATAAATTGTGTGTTAAAAATGATTTGGAATCTAAAGATATAAAATGTTTATCAATTCAATCTCTACCAACACCTGAAAATATTAAACAATATTCTGTAATAATATTTGATGATATCTCTACAGAACAACAAGATAATATTTCCAATTATTTTGCTTATGGTAGACACAATAACATTTCTTGTTTTTATTTATGTCAAACATATTCAAAAATTCCTAAACAATTGATAAGAGATAATGCAAACTATATAATTTTATTTAAACAAGACAAGACTAATCTGAAACACATATTTAATGACCATTGTAATGATATTGATTATGATATTTTAAAAAATATGTGTATTCAATGTTGGAAAGAACAGTTTGGATTTTTAGTAATAGATAAAGAACAAGAAACAAATGATGGTAGATATAAAAAAATGTTTGAATTTTTCTTTACAATATAAAAAATGTTTGAATTTTTGTTTAAATAAGATTTTTATTTTTTATTATTTCCATTTATTTTGGAAATCTTTATATTTTTCATTTTTTTCATCAAAAACTATATCTAATATTTTTCTATATTTATATAATCCATCAATGGTGGGCAGCAGATTTACTAATTATGACAACAGTTAATGTTAGAATTAATAGAGGATACAAATATATGCTTAATGTAATTGATACATTTTCTAAATTTGCTTATATAGAACCATTAAAAAAGAAAGATGGAAAAACAACTTCTGAAGCATTTTTAAATATTATTAAAAAAGCAGGTTGTGCACCAAAATTACTTCATACAGATTCTGGTAAAGAATTTTTAAATAAACATTTCCAAGAAGTTTTAGATAAATACAATATTAACATGTATCAAACATTTAGTGAAAAGAAATCATCAATTGTAGAAAGATTTAATAGAACCATTAATGAAAAACTAAAAATACGATTTGAAATTCAGAAAAATACTAATTGGATTGATGTAATTGATAAAATATTATATGAATATAATTACAAAGATGTACATAGAACTATTGGTATGAAACCATGTGAAGTAAATGAAAAAAATGAACAATTAATTTTTGATAATTGTTTTAAAATTAATAGAAACAATTTAGAAAAACCAGTTTTTAAAATTGGAGAAAAAGTAAGAATTCAATCACATAAAAAACAATTTGAAAACAAATATAAAAATAATTGGACTCGAGAAATATTTTATATTAGTAAAATTTATCCATCTAATCCAATAACATATTTAATAAGAGATTTAAGTTATGAACCAATATTGGGTAAATTTTATAAATTTGAACTTCAAAGAGTTCAAATTTGAAGTTTCAATTATTTTGCGTCCACCCTCTTCTAACGCTAAATACATACTGCACTTGTAACCATGTTTGACAAAGTCAAACGGTTTCGACAGAGTCGAAACATGTGTTGATGTATAAAAGCTTATCAAATATTATGCTTATCTTGCAGTTTGTGACTCGTATTCAACAGTATTTCATTTTTTTTTTTGGTTTGTGCTTATGCTTATTCTATTTATAGATTGTGAGCAATGTTGATAAGATCAGCATTGCTTGCTTTGCATACTACTCAGCTGTAATTACATTACTTCAGAATATGATGTTTAGATGAGTTGGTTAAGCAGTTGGAATTATAACAATAATTTTGTTGCAAGTTCAAATCTGACTCAAAGACTCTTGTTTTGAGGAGTTCGTCGTTTTTTTTGAAAGGTACTTTAAAAAATAAATGTATCCTTTTTTGTTTTTTTTTTTTTTGAATAGATTACTTTAAATATTTTGTAATAAATATTTAAAATTATCAATCAATAATAATCGACCCAACTCAAAATTTTTAACTTTTTTTTTTATTTTTGTTTGAATAGATTACTTTAAATATTTTGTAATAAATATTTAAAATTATCAATCAATAATAATCGACCCAACTCAAAATTTTTAACTTTTTTTTTTATTTTTGTTTGAATAGATTACTTTAAATATTTTGTAATAAATATTTAAAATTATCAATCAATAATAATCGACCCAACTCAAAATTTTTAACTTTTTTTTTTTATTTTTGTTTGAATAGATTACTTTAAATATTTTGTAATAAATATTTAAAATTATCAATCAATAATAATCGACCCAACTCAAAATTTTTAACTTTTTTTTTTATTTTTGTTTGAATAGATTACTTTAAATATTTTGTAATAAATATTTAAAATTATCAATCAATAATAATCGACCCAACTCAAAATTTTTAACTTTTTTTTTTATTTTTGTTTGAATAGATTACTTTAAATATTTTGTAATAAATATTTAAAATTATCAATCAATAATAATCGACCCAACTCAAAATTTTTAACTTTTTTTTTTATTTTTGTTTGAATAGATTACTTTAAATATTTTGTAATAAATATTTAAAATTATCAATCAATAATAATCGACCCAACTCAAAATTTTTAACTTTTTTTTTTATTTTTGTTTGAATAGATTACTTTAAATATTTTGTAATAAATATTTAAAATTATCAATCAATAATAATCGACCCAACTCAAAATTTTTAACTTTTTTTTTTATTTTTGTTTGAATAGATTACTTTAAATATTTTGTAATAAATATTTAAAATTATCAATCAATAATAATCGACCCAACTCAAAATTTTTAACTTTTTTTTTTATTTTTGTTTGAATAGATTACTTTAAATATTTTGTAATAAATATTTAAAATTATCAATCAATAATAATCGACCCAACTCAAAATTTTTAACTTTTTTTTTTATTTTTGTTTGAATAGATTACTTTAAATATTTTGTAATAAATATTTAAAATTATCAATCAATAATAATCGACCCAACTCAAAATTTTTAACTTTTTTTTTTATTTTTGTTTGAATAGATTACTTTAAATATTTTGTAATAAATATTTAAAATTATCAATCAATAATAATCGACCCAACTCAAAATTTTTAACTTTTTTTTTTATTTTTGTTTGAATAGATTACTTTAAATATTTTGTAATAAATATTTAAAATTATCAATCAATAATAATCGACCCAACTCAAAATTTTTAACTTTTTTTTTTATTTTTGTTTGAATAGATTACTTTAAATATTTTGTAATAAATATTTAAAATTATCAATCAATAATAATCGACCCAACTCAAAATTTTTAACTTTTTTTTTTATTTTTGTTTGAATAGATTACTTTAAATATTTTGTAATAAATATTTAAAATTATCAATCAATAATAATCGACCCAACTCAAAATTTTTAACTTTTTTTTTATTTTTGTTTGAATAGATTACTTTAAATATTTTGTAATAAATATTTTAACATTTTTTCACTTAATAGACATCGACCCAACACAAAATTTTAACTGTACCAACCTAAATATTGATTACTAGTACATCAAAAATAGATATCTTTAATATCTTAAAAATATTAACTACGAGTAACTATAATTTAGGGGTGGACTAAATCGACCCAATTCAAAATTTTTAACTTTTTTTTTGAGATAATATAAGCTAAAAAAATGAGTTAAATGTTAAAAAATGTTAAAATTTTGAGTAACTGTAAGTTAAAAAAATGAGTTAAATGGTAAAAATGTTAAATTTTTGAGTTAAAATGATAAAAATATTAAAATTTTAATATTTTTGATATTGTCCTGTAGCCCGGAATATACATACTACTAACGCCTGTTATTGGAAAACCCTATATTTCGGCAACAAACTGAGTTGAAAAACAGTGTTCCGACATGACCGCAGTCAAGCTCACGGCTGCCAATAAATGGAAATGTTTGAAACATAGTACTTACGAGTATTTTATGTTAATTGGATGGGTGTGGCAAATAGGGATGTGCACATGCATACATACATGCTTGAGTGTGTGTGCGTGTGCGAGAAATCTTATGCCGTGCGTATGTTTGATATGACTTCAATTAAATTGAAAGGCTTAATATTAAATTCTATATACGAGTACTAGACATATACATATACATACCTACATATATATACTTATACATAAAAGTATGTAAATGAATATGGAAGTATATAAAATGGCGGATGTTAATCAGACACGCATTTCCTGCATGCCTGAGTAGGCCAACAGGCGAACAGCCACACCAAATTTCACAATTTCCTCCCTGGAAGCTTCCAGAAAACACCTTTATCGCAAATCTTCTTAATCATGCCAAATGCAATACCTCTTCCCTGATGTATAGAAAGCTTTTTTACGAAATACATAGTGAGTGGAGCACTAACGGCTGGAGCTTTGTATACACAGACGGATCCAAAGACAATCTGAACACCTCATTTGCGGTGGTGAATGAACAAGGAGTACTCATTAAAAAAGGTCTACTTTTCCCGCATTGCTCCATCTTTACCGCAGAAGCTCTGGCGATTACCTTTGCAGTCGACTACGTTTCCAAAGCTAAAGGCAAATACATAATCTGCTCGGACAGTAAGTCTTCCTTTCTTGCTCTTAACAACACTGCATACAATGAACCCTGGGCTATAAAAATTCGATCCGCCCTTTGCAGATGCAGCTCCAAAATTAAAATTATGTGGGTCCCGCGGCATTGCGGAATTGGTGGTAACACCTTCGCTGACAAAGCAGCCAAGGAAGCTAGCTCCTCACCAAGTATTTTTCACAACACTTACTTTAAGGCGGATATTAAAAACAGAATCAATGCCTTTATTAAAGAATTCACACACAACGATTGGTGCAAATATCAGCATGCCTACAAGCGCATAAATCCGGAACGAAATAGGCCAGATATCCCATCGAAATGCTCCTCTCAGCAGCTAAAAATTTTCACAAGATGCCGTCTAAATCATACTAAAATTAGCCACGAACACCTTCTAACTGGGAAAGCAGCCCCCGAGTGTAATATATGCAACCGCCCACTGTCTATAAATCACATTTTAGATCATTGCCCTAAGTTTTCCAATAGTAGGAAAAACATATTTAAAAACCAATCACCTTCCGTCGCATTAAGAAAATACTCACCCGATAATGTTAAAGATATTTACAAGTTTATATACCAAAACAATCTACTATATCTTGTATAATACAATGATGATAAAATGTTCTCTAAATCTAAGTTGTTATACTCAGTAATGTTAAAATATATTAGATAAACATCAGGCCGATAGTCTTAGTAGCTAGTGCCTCTTTTTTGTAATATAGTTATTTATAATTATATTTCATTATTAATAAATAAATAAATAAATAAATTTCATATACCTACTAAATGTATGTATGCACGTACGTAAGTGTATGAATGCATATTAATTTGTTTGACGTCTAATAAGCTTTGCATATCAAATACACTTTTATTTAAACGCTTCAAGTGGCAAATTAAGCCCAGAGCTTACGACTGTACAAATGAACGCCCTTGTGACTGAACCACTTCTACCCATATTCGACTTGTTATTGAGGCTTTGTTTGTGTATTAATTTAGTAATTTCCTCTTTAATATCCATAACCATTTATGAAGTGTGTGGTCATAATTTCAGAGTATTAAGCCTTTTCACTTGTCAATTAGCCCAACATTAATGCCAATGAGCATCATTTGAAGATCGGTTTTTAATCAGCTTAGTTGGGAGGTAGTGAATGCGGAATAAGTTCACTGAGTCACTTAGATAACTGCATGGATTTTAAAGTGGTATTTTAAGATATATTGATGATGGAGTAGAGAACCGAGTGTGGGTATTGGGGATGGCAATCAAGAGATGCCGACAATACGGTAATCCTAAAATTCCGTAATCTCGTAATATCGGGATCCCGATAACTGTACATATTTTTGAAGTTTCGGAAATCCCCAAATGGTTTACACGAATTTTGGCATAATTTTGTTTTTTTTTTGAAATTTAAGTGCCGAGATAGTTGGTGTAAAATAACACATGGGTTGAAAAGTTTCGGTCCTAATGGCGCAAGTTTTATTGCATTCTCCATTGTTATAATTACATGATATTCTATTCATTGGCTCGTGAGTTATTGTTCTGATAGTGACGGTGCTTTACAGGGTCCGGCACTCGAAATGTAACCAATTAAAAATACCATAAATTTAGCGTTTCCACGACAGTCGGTTCTATGTTACCGAAACGACCCGGATTTATATCCGGCCAAGGACTGTCACTCCAGCAGCATTCCCCGCATGTAAGTATGTGGAATGTTTATGCTGCTACAACAACAACAACAACAACCCTAAATTTAGTTAGGAAAATTACTTTTATTCAATTCAAAGTAAAAAATGTGTGAAAATAATACAAAATTAAAAATCAATTTACTTTTGCTCGTTATGACCACCTTTTACCTTGACTTTTGCCTTCAGACGGTCCAGAATCGAATCGCAAGTTGCCCGAATGTGGCTTGCCGGTATTTTGGCTCACTCGCGGACAATGGCTTTTTCAGTGCCCCGCGACTGGTGAATCTTTTAGCTCGGATCTTGCTCTCCAAAAGTTCCAAAGTGAGTAATCCATCAGATTCGCGTCTGTTTGAGAGTCATTGTGTGGGAGTTATGAAATTGGACGTTGTTTCACTCGAGCTTTGTGAGACGATGCCGATGCTGAAAAGTCCATGTTTTGCCACCGAAATGCTTATTTGCCTACGGCTTCAAAGCAACCTCCAGAATACTTTCCCGATAATATTTTGCATTTGTGATACCTTGACGAAAGGATTCGATGAAAACGATTGGAGAGCGCCTCATCTGCGGTTACAGGGGCCAAAATCATTACCTGTGCTGCCTCCTGGTGGCCAATTGATGGCTTAAATTCTCGTATGAACGGCCGGTCAAATAAACCCTATCGTTTTGGGAGTTTACAATTGCTCAGTTTGAGAAAATGTCTCGTCAGAAAACACACTGTCCGGAAATTGACCGCTTTCGGCCAACCGAAACAACAACTTCGCTCTCTTAAGTCTGATTTGTTGCTGCTTTGGTGTGAGATCATTCGCCTTTTGGATCTTGTAAGGCTTGACTTTGAGATAATTTTTCAGTATGCGGCGGATGCTACGTTCAAGTCGTACATTGACTTTTTGAACCATTTCATTTCGCAATGGTATTATCTTTGAAACTATTACGTTTGAAATCCATAACTGATTTTCTTTTTTCGCGTTTACTCTGTACTCAATACTCTGGTCTGTCATTTCGCCAACTAATTGGCAGACGTCAACTACGTGAGCGGTCTGAAGTGGGTTACACTTCGAGTGCCGGACCCTGTAGTTATTTTCAAAACAATGGATCAAAAAGAACGTCGTTTTTTAATTTTACACAGCTTCTTGTTGGGGGAAAATACCGTTCAAGCAAAGTATAAAAAAAAAAAATTAAAAATCCACAGAATCGTCTTGAATGATCAAAAAGTGAAGTTGCTGTTTTTAGTTGATATCGGAAAGATATAAGAATGAGGAAGCTCTATTCGAATTGGACGCCGCGACTTTCACTGTAGATAAAAAACACGAACGTGTTGATTATTATGAGCGGTGCTTGTTGAAACGTAAAAATCCGGAGATTTTGCCTCGATATGTGTCATTGGATGAAACATGGATCTATCACTTCGCTCTGCAATCAAAACGTTCGTCATCTGAATGTCGTCGTCCAAAGCGCCCGAAAGCACAACAATCGTCTAGAAAGGTTATGGCCTCGGTATTTTGGGATGTGCGGGGTGAAATATTTATCGACTATCTTGAGAAGGGAAGTACCATCAATAGTGAACCGTTATTGAAAAGCGAAATTGCAAAGAAACACCAGCATATGGCAAAGAAAAAAACCGAGTCTCAAGTCAATCAAAACAATGGCAAAACTATAATGCATGAATACTGGCTATTCGTAGACCTGAAAAAATTCGCGCCGGTAAGAAATTTCGCTCGAATGAAGGCGAAATTAAATCGTACAAATCGTACAAAGGTAATTTTGAAATGGTAGAGCGGCGCTGGAATGATTCCGTTGTTATTGATGGAAATTACGGTGATGAATGAAGCTAATTTTGAACAAAAAAAATCTGTTTTCTTTGTTAGCCTCGGAACTTTTCCGTCCATGTGTTACACGCTGGCTTTTAACTCTGGGTTTTTGCACATTGTCTTCGAAAATCAACGTGCATTTACACGATGACTTTTCGTTTGCGGTTTTCCTTGCGTGTTTTCGACGTTCTAGTGGATACTTTTCGTTGGCCATTCGTTCGCTGAGTGCGAGGGCAAAGTGCGCTTGAATAAAAATACGAAAAAGTGAATAGGTTTAAAGCAAAATGTCAAAAACCCCTCGGTGATCGTGCATGCGTGCCTACCTCGTTGACTTCTGCACACTTTTTGCCGCGAAGCTCGACACGCATCCTACGCTCTACCGAGGGTGCAAAGTCATCGTGTGTGTTGGCTTTTAGTCTTAGCTACTATTGGCGACTGATAAGAAAAATCAGAGAAATCTTCATTTGTTTAATTATTTTCTTTCTCCTAAAAATTTTGGGCAAAGTTTCCTAAAAAAACTTAAAAAAATTTCCAAAAAATATTTGTATGTCAAAAAGAACCGAAGATATTTCACTGTAAAAAGTTCTATACCAAATTTTTGTTTCCTTGTTCACTCCTCTCGGGAGCATCGGGTCTCGCCAAGACTCAGTCTTGCGTTGGTTTCGTAAAGCTATTTGGATTTCTGACAGAGAAGGTGATTAGCCTGCCGCTACCAGTCCTAAATAGTGGGAATGCCCACCTATCTTACTGTTTGGAGCGCCATCTCTGTTTCACATTTTTCTGCCAGAAGGATCGCATAAACGGTTGAGGACTTCGCTAAATTTGCTGTGTTTGCGCTATTACAGCGGTGGCCCGCTTCCTCTTGTGGACGCCACTGATGCAATGTGTAACTGTGTGTTTTTCTTTGTTTTTGCTTGTTTTAGCAGCCAAAATGCAAATAATGCGCTGACTATTGTGCTGGAGGAAGGATGGGAAGGATAAGGTTTTTTGGATTGAGTAATGAGATTTTGTAATTTTTTTTATTTTTTTTATATTTATTTTAGAAACAGGGATAATAGGTAAATTTGGAAAAGTGCGAGAACCGTGCTTCACGTAGGATTCGAATTCACAATCGTTGGGATGGCAGGCTAGTGCACTTACTCTAGACTACCGGGGCCGCCTATGCATAAAATTTACAACCTTCAATAAATCTCGAAATTATTACTGTTTTGTTTTTGTTTTGTTTGTTAAAACCTTTCCAGTTTACTTCTTATTATAAACAAGCCCACAAAAAGCGAATTTTTCGCAAAATTGTAGTCACTGTCCAAAGTACTTGAAACACTTCACATGGAACCGCTCAAATACTTATCATAGCAGCGGAGGAGCTGAAAAACAAATAACACGCGGAGCAAAATAACTCAATGCGTCTCATTACCAAACAATTCTCCAGTTAATATGTCGCAACCTCGCCTAACTGGCACCCAACTTGAAATTTGGTTATTTAGTAAATATCTGAAAGCATAATTTCCAATACAAATTTAGTTCATCGGAGCTTCTCATTTACCGGAAAATATGATGTAATAAAGATCTTACCTCTCAGTCCAGCTCTCTGATGTCTAAGGATTTGTATGTGAATGTCAAAGATAGGACTACAAAGCCAGCAGCATCCGGTAAGAGGCAATAAATACAGATTAACCAATTTAATTTCCGCTACTGTTGCACAACCACAACCTGCAGGACTCTACTCGATTGCCAGCTCAGCCACTCCCACAACAAGGCCACAATGCAATCACAATTACAACCAGAAATAAAAAAAGAAATACTACGAATAATCTTTGAAATGCATAAGCGGATGAAAGTGCATCCGCTCGCGATGAGGCGAACTACATTGCAAAGTCTTGATGATTAGTAAACACCGAATGGAGTGTGTAGATGGTTTGTTTAATTGCGTGATGCTATTGTTGCGTTCCATACATTCACGGGTATTGCAATTTTTTTATCAGCCTTTATCTAATTTCTGTTTGCCTCTTTTCTTCGCGACAAAGCAATTAAGGGACACTGTACTAATGCCTGTTGCGTGACGGAGTGGCGAGGTTGCGATTTAATTATAAAGATGATGGCCATCAGGCGCTAGTGTTGATGGTAGGAAGTGAAGAGAAGTGTTTGCAAATGAACTAAGGGGTTACGATGGCGACTACCTATGCATTGAAGCTGAATTGTAAGTATGTATGAATGTGTAATGCCAGATTCCATTTCAGGCAGCGCATGAACTTGGCATTTAATTAATTCTAAAAATCTACAATAAAAAAAAAGAAATAAAAATATTATGTTATGTTATTTTAAATTTCGCAATTGACGCAAAATCAATTATTACTTTGAGTAATGGAAATCTTTTGAACTTCACATTTAACATTCATAATTTTTCTTTCAAGTGGAAAAATTGATATCCGGCAAGTGGCTGCCGCCAGGGTTGATACACATTTATGCCCGTTTTGTCGCATATTCCATGACTTTCCACAGGACTACCTTCGCTAAATGTTCGCATTCATGACGAATATTCTGCTTAAGGGCTGCGATTGTCTGAGTTCTGTTGGCCCAAAGAAAGAAGTCAGCGATTGTTAAATCGGGCGAACTTGCTGGCCATACCAAATCGCCAAGACGGGAGAATACGCGACCAATAAACACTTCGATCGCAATATTCTATGTTTTCGTCCATCAAACGTGGATTTTCAGTGCCCCAAAAGTGAAAATTTTGCTTATTGACGTAACCGCTTAAGCGGAAATGCTCCTCGTCGCTCATAGTTATTTTCAACACAAAATCGTTCTGTCCGTTGTTGAGATTGAAGATAGCTTGATAGTAATTTACGTACGACAGATGATCAGCTGGCAATAACTGATGTACTTTTTGAATTTTGCACGGGAGCAATATATAATATATACAAACATTTTCACCACTCAAAAAACCAAAGTGAGTAAATGAGTAATAAACAATAGGCAAAATGAAGGGTTTTTTGGGTATTCTACTTCACAATGGATATATTGTAGTTCTCAACAGGTGCAGGTTTTGGGAGATTTCATAAGATAGGTAGGTAAGATGGCAAGAGTACCCCAGGTACACTTCAAGTAGCACTTATGTTCCGTTGTGATACCGTAATGTGGACCAATACCTGTGAAAGGGAGAAAAACCGTATAACCGTATACAGCCATCCAGTGCTGTTGATGTAGTGGAGGAGAGAAAAGGGATCTAGACTGGAGAATTTCTTCAAGTCATCCTAAGATACTGATTTCAAAATTGTATACAACGCCAGGACTCAAAGCCACTGAGAGTTCAAGAAAACAGAAAGAGGCGCATGCCAACCAGGGCATATTTTGTAAGAGGATTTATAATGGACAATGTCATCAAATTCCGCCTCTATATACAGTCTGTCTTAGAAGAAAAGAACCGTTTTTTTTCTGTAACTTCAAGATATATTTCGTTCTGCTTTTTGCTGCATAATAGTCCCGCTCAAGGGCTACGATGCCACTGCTAACTCAGGTTAGTGTCGTTCGAAACTTTCCCGTAAACGAAACCAAACAAAAATGAGTGTGAAGTACGCGAAGCGTTTTGAGGCGGTATTTTTATGCGCGCATGCGAAAGGGCCGTAATTATCTTACGTCGCGGCTGAAAAAGTGATTAAGAAATCAAAAAAGTTGTTTGTGATGCGGAATCAGCGATATAAGGTGTACAAAAATGTTGATGACTTTTCCGAGTGCGGATTGAAGAGAGTGATGACAAAAAGGCAGGATAAAGTCATCGTCCAACTTTTTAAGCGGGACCCAAGCACGATCAGTTATTGCTAAAAAGGGGAAATATGTGAGTATCAACATCATCGAACGTCGACCGTCCAACATCATCAAAACCACTGCTCTCAGAAAAACACATTGAGAAACAAGAAAACAAGAAAATGGCGTTACAGTATTGGACTGGCCATCCCAGTCTTACTGACACAGACTGTATATAGCAACCACGATCGCACATTATACGTTTCTTTTAAAATGTTAAAATACACAGCCTTATTCATAATACCCTCAGTAAAACGCAATTCCCCCGGCCCAGATGCAGGAAATGAATCCTGTAGGCTTCATAGTTTTGCCAAGTAACACTTTATTTGATCTTCTCCATATATAAGGTCTGGCATCTGGCATCTTCATCAGTGAATAGCACGTTTCGCCAAAATGGGAAATCTTTTGATTGATGTTCCTTGGCAAATCGCAGCACTGCTTTACGATTACCTTCGTTGATATGGGGGTTATGCCTTGCTCTTGTGCCGTTGATATCAGCCTTATTGAGTATATTTCTAATTGTGTGTGGGCAACACTTTTCCCCCAAATCATTTTCGGCGGTTGTTGCGAGTTTCGGTGCACTTAAAAATTGATCCTTTCTGACTTGTCGTAAAATTAATTGTTCATCACTCGTAGAGGAAATTTTGTTATTTGCAACTTTTGATCTATTTTTAGCACTTCTATCCTCTCTGTACCGTTTTATGATACGATCGATTGTACGGTCCATTGGCTTCCATTTAAAATTTCAGTTATTTCCGGAAGTGATTTTTGGTTTTCGTAATGATGAACACTGGCACTTCAACACTGGTTTGTCCTCTTTGGCTGCCCATTTCACTTTTTTATTATCTGTTGCAAACGTATTGCCCTACGAATCAATTATAACATGGCTGGTGCGAACACACTTGTAGATACTTCAAAAGCAACCCTGAATTTACTGTTTTTTTTTCATTTTATCAAACGTCAAATTTTAATTGTTAACTATCATTTGTAAGCGAATCTTGCCGGTATAAAAATATAAAGTAAGTTAATTTATAAATTTATTTTGTAAACTTCATATGAATATTTGAATTTATTTCTGTGAATAAACGTTAAATAATCATAGAAGTAAGGGTTGTTTATTTCTTTTGTATTTATTAGCAAAAGCTTACCGGGTACGAAACATTACCCTTTATCAGCAAATGACACAATATTCAACATACTGCAAAGAAGTTTAAGGGGTTAGAAGGCCGAAAAAAGCGAATTTTCCAGATTTTTTTCTGATGTTAATTAAAAATATGTATATACACTAAGTTATCTTTTAACTGTATAAGCAAAATAAATTTTTTTGACAAACTGGCGGTTTCTCCAAAAAAAAAAAAAAAACTCGATTTTGACCAAAATTTCGGCCTTAAATTCTTCTTTATACTTTACTGGACCGATTATTATAAAAATTAGTATAGGGTTCCCATATTCGACGGACTCATCTGGGAACCCTGTATGTTTTGACAGAGACGTCAGATCGCTGAATGACATACCGCGTTGGAAGCGTCAGTCCAAGCAGATTTTTACCATGGAACAGTACACCCCACGCGAGCGCTCCCAAATGGTTGAAATTTTCATTCAACAAAAGAAGTCAAAAGAAGAAGAAGAACAAAATAATCATGTCGGAAGAGGCTCATTTCTTATTGAATGGGACGTTAAACAAGCAAAATTACCGTATTTACGCCACTGAAAATCCTCACGAAATTCAAGAGGTACCTCTTTACGACGAAAAAGTCACTGTTTGGTGCGGGGTTAGTGCGAAAACGATTATTGGGCCGTCAATCAGGAGCATTATCGCAATATGATAACCACTTTTGTGATGCAGTTCTGGTTTCAACAAGACGGCGCTCCACCACACGCAGCTCGCACCTCAATCGATTTTTTGAAGAAATGGTTTCCTCGTCGTTTGATGTCGAAAAATGGCGATTTCGACTGGCCACAGCGTTCGCCCGATTTAACGCCGCCTGACTTATTCTTGTGGGTATATTTAAAAACAAAGGTTTATATTAATAAACCAAAGACCATAGAAGAGCTCAAGAACAAGAAGGCGGCCATTTGAGAGATATCATATTCAAAAAGTGATGTCAACAAATCTACTTGAACCAAATAAAATGATTATTGCCGTCAACATCAAAAAAATTGTGTTTTTGTTTGATTAAAAAAAAACACACACATGGGTCCGTTGAATATGGGCAATCCAATATGGGCAGGCTTGCCCACGTGTCGGAAAACCTTTTGATTTATTCGTCTATGCACCAGATGGAAAAACAAGAAATATTGTGTATCCCACATCACTTCAATAAACATCGAATTGAAACTAAACTTTGTGATGTCACAATTTGTACGAAATAAACAAAATCAATAAAATGGTTTAGAATGAATTGAATATTTGTGCATTGATTTTTCTTTAAAGTTATTTTTCTTCAATTTATTGTATTTTAGTTTTTGGCATAGCAACGCGCGCCGGGTACAGCTAGTTGTCTATGAAAACAATATTTATCGTTGAGAAAAAATCTTCTATTAATTACTAAAAAATATATTTAAGAAGCTCGTGTTAAAATTTGAGACAAACCGGTTTAGCCATTTTCGGGTAATGTTGGTCACCGACTTTGAAAACACCATTTTGAGAAAAACGCGCTGCCGCTCCGGTCTTGTACTTTCAAGCACTCTGAAACGCTCTTTCAAATTTGCGTGTAACTTCAAAAATATACCGGAACGATATTAAATTTTCTGTGCGTATTCTTAAATATATGTACATTAAAAAAAAAATAAAAAAAAATCGATGTTTTGAAAATTCTAGCTGTATATAACCGCTTAATGTTTGGGACTTACCGGAACTCCACTTTAAAAATAACATGAACTTAGGTGTGATTGCAACCAATGTTGCCTGATAAATTAACACTGTACGAGTTTGACTTTTGCGTTGAAAATTGCCACTTGTTAAATAATTTGTTTTTGTTTTAATAAATAAGGAAGCATTTCAAATTTTACTTTTGCCATTTAATGCATTACCTAGTAAATATATTAATTAAATAAAATCAATTAGTTTTTATTGCAATAATTGTCCCCCCATTTTATGTAAAACCATATAACATATATAGGTGGCTGCACGTGTTCCGCTTGGAGCTACTGTATATAGGTATGTGAAATATATACTTGTATTGTTTAGAAATGATCTGGTGGAGACAGGTGAAGCAGAAGATGGGCTCCAAATTAATACGAGTAGCGGTAAATATTTTCAGAGTCTAATAGTGTCAAAGCAGAAAAGCAAGTGCACACAACCGCCTCGCTACCCCATACGACTATTTTACTCTAAATTAGAAGTTATTTTTAAACATTTATTTTTTTCTTGCATTACGACTGTGGCAACATTTATGATAATCGACTTTACACAATGAGTTGTTGGTTTCAGTCTATATGCAATGTGGCATGGTTTTCTCAATTGCAATGAATTTAAGTTATTGACCAAATGCGAGTTGTGATTACAGGACACTTTAACAAATAATGTATACATAATTTGTTGAGTTAAACATTGATTCGAAATTATCGCAAAAGGGCGCTGAGCACACTAGTTCTCATCTTTCAAACTTGCTACTAAATCCGAGTTATCGAACTATCACCAGCTACTTGCATGCGAAAAATATTGAACTCAAATTATGATAGTAAAGGGGCTGCTTAGAAAAATATGGCAACATTGCCGCATTCGCAACAAACTTTGAACTATGCAACACTGCATGGCTCGATTTGCTATCATTTTCTAATCTATGTTCCTTTTCTAATGTCAGACAATATAATCTATGCTTCAACATTCGCACTTTGCCACGTGAGGAACTATACTATAGTAAGAATTTTAAACTTTGTAAATTTATTAATTTTTGAACCCGTTTGGTTGGTTCGTTGAAGTGGTGATTCTGCAAGAATCCAATAAGCACTTTTGCAGCATTTTGTTGCCACATCTTCGCTACCAACAAGTTATACGGGTTATTCCTTCACGACTATATCCAGTCCGTGAGACTGAGAAACCCTACAAGGCTGTTTGCGTCTATACCAGCCAGCTCTTCGGGGTTTTCAAAAAGCGGTTTGTCAAGTGTTAAAATCCTCGCCTTCCATAGGGCAGAACATGCACAGTGGAAGTGGAAAATAGTTGACTATTTCTTCGATTGATTACAACTATGACAGTATATAAGTCTATTGCTCTCCTATGAAACAGAAGCCAGTTAGCACTGTCGTGAGTCTGCAGTCATACCTTCGTTTCATAAATAACAGTGATATTGCCCTTTAAAAACACAAAACATTCCTCTTTTGAATATATGGTTCAATTACACTAAACGTAGAATCTCTCTTGCCAACATGTGCTAGTTTCGACTAAGTAGGCAATTGGGTAGTAAGTCCTCTCTCGACGAACAAAACTAACCCTTTATCTCTTTCCGGCACAGTTTTTCATTGATAATGGTAGAATCGTAAATTTCAATATAATCTTGCCCTGGATGCATTTTTTTTTAATAGATGAGCAGGGGCGTAAATTTTATGGTGGTTAGCTGAGGTAACCATTGTGAAATAAGTATACACAATTTAGGAGTTTTTTTTATTTATTCAAAACTAGTATTATAAATGTTCATGGTGATAATTAAAACACTCTTTTCCTTCCCGGTAGCAAAGAGGTACTTTGCATATTTTTCAGCTCCATACAGTACGCACAGGCATATTTTTCGTGCTTCGTACATGAACCTGATCTCTGGGACCATCAAAGTTACTCAAAATGAAAATGCAACGTTTATCTTTCCGTTTCATAAAGGAAACCATTTGATTGTCACTGACTCTATAATCGTATTCCCCGCGCTTCAATTCCTTATCGGTTTTCAAATTAGGGAGATGTTTACGCATTTACTGTCCCACATGCATAGACGTTCTTCTGACGTAAATTGACCTGGAGTTTATAGCTGTTAAAATAATTGTTAAAGTACACCTTATGGTTTTTATTTTCCAATCCCTCACAGAATTTTCTGACAACATTACCCCCTAAATTGGTTTCCACCTTGTTTTCGACTTTTCCTGAATATATCTCGAAATCTAAAAAGTATCCAGTCGAAGCGCATATTGTCCACACCTTGTACCCCCTCTTTGTTGGTTTTTTCGGTATGCACTGCTTCAAACAGCTTCTTCCGTTAAACTGTTGGTTCGCAGCTAGACTGGTTGTTTCGTCCGGCAAATGGTTTGAAGTTGTAAAGTTTTCAGGAGATAAAATTGTAAAAGCTTTTCCCATTTTGGAGGGTCCATACCAAGGGCTAGTAGGGGCATACCTTCTGTAGAGGGCTGATTACGTCCATGCAGATGGGATAGCGGAGCTTCATAGTCAGAGTCAAACTCCTCATCAGATGGAAAAATATTTTCACCAAGTGAAAACTGTTGCGAGTCAAGGGGAACGTCTTCGATACCTAGTTCGTCTTCATCAGATCCATCTCCACCCGCACAGCTATCAGTATCTGAAGGTATATATATACTAGACACTGGAATTGTTGGCTCCTTTCTTATTGCACCATATTGCGTGCCATCTGCTTTGACTAAAAAACTAATGCGTACAATTTAAGATATTTGTATCACACGTACATTTAAACAATGTTTTTTCTTACCGATCCATGATTTTACACCCAAGAAAGCGAGAGTTACGATATGCTTTGCTATTAAAATTAAAGCACACTTTTTGAAACGAAAATACAATAATTTGAATGAAAACTTTTGTAAAACTATGAGGCACTTGTTTTCCGATAAATAAATACTCCAAACCAAATGAAGACAAAACGTAAAATCAGTTGAGGACACATAGCGGTATTTTTCGAATGTGTTTGTATGTATGCATACAAATGCACAACTTCTAATTAATTGACATTGCCAAGTCAAGCAAACAAAGCGAATAAAATGACAATCAGTCACAATAGTTAATAGGGTTTTCGAGCGTTCAGCAAATTCATGTTTACCCTATGAGTGGTAATTAATTTGAAATAGAAATATTTATGAATTGGGATATTGAAATAACAAAGTATTTAAAAAGTGAAGTGTTTTTTTGTTGAAACAGGCAAAAAGGGAAGTGTTTTTTTGAACGAGGCAAAAAATGAAGTATTTTTTCGAAAGAGGAAGTGGTGGAATATTTGGAAAAAAGCGAAGTAAAATCTTCCAAACGAAGTAAAAACGGCAGCACTGCAATCGTGTTCGACGCTTGTGAACTAGACAGCACACAAACAGGCACCTGTCTCGAGCGCGCCAGGGTCAAAATAAAGATTTTCATAACTCGACTTATAAACAACTTTTCACAGCTTGAGATAATAATAGAACATAATGACTTTGATTTTATTGTACGAACACACTTCAATGAAAATAATTAATTACAAGGTTATAAATAGATTATAGATTGCCGTTTTGATTAATTTGATAATGAAAATAGTGCTTGAAAATTAGAATAAAATAAACTGTATGACAAAGTCATCTATGACTGGAGGTGTAATATTACATGCACTAAAAATTAGCAGTGCATAGATCACCGACAAGTTTAAAAAAATAGTTTTTCGAAATTTTCAGAGACAATATGACAAATCTGATACTTGAGAATTGTAGGTATATTTCATATATCAATAAGTTTTCAATTTCACGATCAGATAACTTCTTCGTGGCCATTTTCTCTAAAAACCCAAAATTTTTGTTCTATATTGTATTTCACTAAAATTCGCATAAAGTTTAGCTACTTACCGAGCGGTGGCTACCTCTGCTAACCACTTTGAAAAAGTAAAATTATTGCAAAAATATAAAACGTTTCCGTAAGCTGGCGCTGTTTTTAGTCGTACATCCAAATTAAGGTGGTTAATTGGGGTGGCCGCCGTAGCCGAATGGGTTGGTGCGTGATTACCGTTCGGAATTCACAGAGAGGTCGATGGTTCGAATCTCGGTGAAAGCAAAATTAATAAAAAAAAAACATTTTTCTAATAGCGGTCGCCCCTCGGCAGGCAATGGCAATCCTCCGAGTGTATTTCTGCCATGAAAAAGCTCCTCATAAAAATATCTGCCGTTCAGAGTCGGCTTAAAACTGTAGGTTCCTCCATTTGTGAAACAACATCAAGACGCACACCACAAATAGGAGGAGGAGCTCGGCCAAACACCTAACAGAAGTGTACGCGCCAATTATTTATTTATTCATATTTTTTTTTTTAATTGTGGTGGCCAGCATGAAGAAAAGAGTTATAAGGCTTCCATTATGCCCGTCTTAACGTATGACACAGAAACTTGGACGATGACAACACCCAATGAGACCTCTTTTGGAGTGTTTGGTAGAAAGATTCTGAGTAAGATTTTTGGACCTTTGTACGTTAGTGACGACGAGAATCGTAAGCTATGGAACAATGAGCTGTATAAGATTTACTACGACATAGACATAGCGCAGCGAATAAAGATCCAGCGGTTTCGTTGGCTCGGTCATGCCGCCCGAATGAATACAAACGCTCCGGCTCTGAAAGTATTCAGTGCGGTACCGGCTGGTGGTAGCAGAGGAATAGGAAGGCCTCTTTTAAGTTGAGAAAATCAGGTGGAAAAGGACCTGGCTTCACTAAAGATGGTGTAGTCAATCCTCCGATGTGTACTGAGTTTATCACAGTAATGGACTAGCAAAAGTTTTTTCCTTCATTTACCCTCGTTTTATTTAACCTAAATGCACTCAAGGTTGCCATCTTCTCGATATGCAGATTTTTAAATCTACTTTAAAATAAATTGAGCTAAAATAGAAACAACAGGAGCTTTGTTCTGATAACTTCGAATTTGTTTATTCAAAATGGTCTCTCTGGCCTCGCGATCTAAAAGCGTATACCTTTTGTTGGGTGCTTGCCTGGTGTTCTCGTCCTATTTGTGATGTGTATTTGTTATGTTTTTCAACAAACGGAGAGATCTGCATTTTTATGCCGCCCCCGAACGGCAGATGATTTTTTATGAGGAGCTTTTTTGCGACATAAATACACTTTGAGGTTAGCCATTGCCTGCCGAGGGGTATCCGCTTTTAGAAACAACTTTTTCTTTCTTTTGGGAGTTTCATACCCCCGGGATCCTCTATAAGTTAGGCTTGGCAGCCGCGTCGCACATAGAGGCAACCATGCCACTTAGACCACGAAATGAGTCCGTAGTGAGGAAAGCAGGTTCCTCTATAACTGGGGTTAAATTCACTGAATGATAACCAATTTTGCATTAGTGGTGTTTCCTGCAGGGCATATTTGGCTTAATTGTGATACACGTGTGTCCTTTTGTTCCACCCCGGAACTTTAGTATTAGTATATACATACATATATACTCATAAGTGTGATTATACACATACAATTTCAGGTTACATTCACACGTAACCAAAATTAAGCTCATCAACACCTTTTACTTATTTGCGCTTAGTTACCTGGGCGGATATGCGTAAATACGGAATACGGAATAAATTTTTCATCTGTGTTTTATTTCTGTATCGGAAATTCCAGTTAAAATTATATTTATTTTGTATTCACTTGAATTACAACATCATACACGTGCTTAGAAGGTTTCGTGGTTTTACATTACCTAATTTATTTCGAATAATGTGACCCTCACCTACTTTATTTCGCAATTCAATTTCAATGTGTAGCGGGTGGGCTAATGAGTGCGGGAAAGATTAAATTAGAAAAACTTAATTCGGCGTCATACTATTTTTTAAAAAGCGGCCCCCTCTTTGCTCCGTATACTTGATCCAATGCTAGCTAAATTTGGTGATGCCCTCCTAATAATAAGATTTCTCGAGGTCTTTAATATGAGCGTCTCATCGATGACCTCTGCATTCGACTCAAAGCGCTTACCGTCCAACAATTTACCAGTGGAAGCGAAGTTATTGCGTCTAAAGTATCAGTTTGCTTGTGTCATCGGTAAAAAAATGAGTTTCAAGCAAAGAGTTAATACCAAATTTTGTTTTAAAATCGGTAAAACGTTTACCGAAACATTTGAATTGATGAAAAAAGTTTATGACGATGATTGTCTATCTCGTGCCAGAGTTCATGAGTGGTTTACACATATAAATGACAATGAACATACGGGCCGACCACCCAAAATCAGTAATCACTGAAAACTTCTTCGAAATTGTTCGTAAATTTATCAAAATTAACCGAAATCCTCATTGAGATTCAAGGAATCGGAGTTGAATATCTCCAAAAAAATCGATTTATCGCATTTTAAGTGATCATTTGGGCTTACGAAATGTCTGTACACTTTTCATTCTGCACAAGTTAACTGAGGACCAAACATTTCCCAGAATTCAACATTCGAAAGGCCTCATTAAAGAGGCAAGAACAGACGAGAACTTCCTTTACCACATTGTAACTGGTGGTGAAATGTGGTGTTTCCAACATTTACCTGAAACTAAGAGTCAAAATGCCGAATAGAAGGCCCCAGACGGGCTACCGTCCAAAAAATCGCGTTTGGAGAAGTCAAAAATCAAGTCGATGCTCATTTGTTTTTACGGTTCCAAGAGAATAGTCCACAAGGAGTTCGTACCAACGGCCCAAACCGTCAACGCAATTTTCTATCTTTTGTTGCATTGCATTCGTCGAATTCGCCCTGAATACCGCGAAGGAGGAAGCTGGCGCTTATTGCATGAGAAGGCACCACCACATCGATCCACTCTTGTGACTGATTTTTTGACTAGAAATCGCATTTAAACCATCAATCACTCACCGTATTCGCCTGATATGGCTCCCTGCGACTTCTACCTATTCCTATTCTACCTATTCATTCCGTCATGAAAGGAAAACATTTTGAGTCCGTATAGGCCATCCAAAAGTTTTGTACCAACATCCTGAATAACATTCCGGTCAATGACCTGAAACACTCTTTTGAAAAGCTTTTATATCGCGCAGTGTATCGAGGCCAGATGGGACAATTTTGAATAAATAAACTCGAAGCTTTCAGAATAAAACTCCTGTCGTTTCTATTTTAGCTCAGTCTTGTTTATCAAGTGCTACTTATTGACCATAACGGTATTAATTCCCGGCTTTGGAGTAGAAAAATGTGTTATGAGGATGCTTACTGGCTTCACTTTCAACTGCGGCCCGTACGTAATATAGTAATCTGGGAGATTAAGCTCTAATAGGTTAGGCGGCCATAAGTTCGGTGTTATGTGTAAATGAACATTTTCAGCCATCCAATCTTGTGTCGAAATCGCATTGTGTGAAGAAGCAGAGTCATGTTGAAAGATGTATGGGATAGTGTACGCGGCTATCAGTCCAAGGTTTCACTACTTTGTCTAGAACTTCGAATTTACTTGCTCACAACACCTAAAACCATAACAGTGGTTGGAAACTTCATGTGCATGACAACAGTAACCTCTGCAGAATTGGAACAAAGCCATCTGTAATTCTGGTTCTTTCTGCAGTTGCTCTTTAGATAGGTAGGTGAAATGGTATGGCGCTCCTCAAGTGCCACTGAAGCGCCGTTTTGATACCATTATGAGCTGTTGATATAATGAAGAAGATTGTTTAAATTTAGATAGGCGCACTGCTCCAGGCTGTCGAAGAAAGGAACACATCTTCTTCTTCTGAAAGGTCCCCACAGCTTCTGTAATGGCGATTAAATGGTAACCCTAGCTTTTCCGCGTGTGTGCCGATCGTCCAGTGACCGGTAAACACAGCTACGAGCTTGGAAATTGAATGGCGAGGTGTCCAAATGACTTAAAGTAGAATTTATAACGAAGATATTCAAAGACAACTCGAAGGATCAGACTCTCAGAAACATTAAGCTCTCTCGCAAGGGCAAGAGATTTTGGATGGTCGTTGTCAATCATCACTTGCACTTGTTGAATAAATTCTGCAGATCGGATAGTATCAGAACGTTCCTCATGTTTTTTGCGTTTTGCAACAGATTTCACTTCACCGCCTGATGCCTGATCCAATTTATGGTGACCCATATGAACGAATAAACGGACACACTTAAGAAATTAAAGATTTCTAAGTCGGCGTGATTTGCACACACAGCGACTATAACTGCATGTCTCCTCGTTCCTTGAGTTAAGTTGTAGTCCTCCATGCCTTTTCTGGGCAAAAAGAAAAATGATAGTTTTGGAATTTATACCGTATGCACCCTGTATATATAATATTTGTTATAGTGACAGTAAAAAACAAACTGTTTTGCCTTTCTTACAAATTTAAAACGACATTTGTGTACAAAATTTCAAGATGTGTGGTTGAAAATGTTTATAAAGTAGCACACCAAAAGTCTTTCATTCCTTTTGAACCCCAACTCGTCCGAACCCGTCCGAATGAAATACGCTATTCTTATACAAATTGATTCCCCATATTTATCTACGCAGCTTATATATACATATCCTTGGAGTTCTTCAAGTTAAAAAAAAGAAAAAAATCTATTGCACCAATTCACCTTAGATTCCTTAGATTATACAAATTTCAGTTGACCATAGAATAGAATTGTGGGAAATAACTTCGGGACATTCAAAAAGCCTGAAGATTTTGGTGTTCAAGTCGCCACAACTACAACAATAATAACTTGAATAAAGAAAACAAATCCTTGGGCATTTTGTTGACGCTAAGAATCGAAAAAAAATGAATCAGTATAAAAAGGTTAGAAAAAAGATTCAAAATATATAACTAAGCAAATGAAAAAAAAAAATAACTATATTAGACAGGTTAGCTGTTGAGTGCTGGCGTCCAGGGATAAATATCTTATGCGAAAACATTGAGCAATAATAACAAAAAAGTATTAAAAACAAACAGAGTCGCTCTGCCAGCCACACATTTCTGCCCTTGGGCAACGAATCAACTACGTACGTCATGCGTAGCGCCCCAGGTACATAAGTACGTAGCTGCACCGAGTGATTTAAATGGATTTAAGGGAAGGTGCGGTTGTTGCGGCTTCAGAGCGTCTAAATGTGTTTTCCCATTTTATTTTTTTTTCTCTCAACACATTTTTTGTTTACTTTTCTTTGTTTTGAATTTGATTGATGCCACTTGACGGGGGTGATGAGTAGATGAAGTACATGGTGAGCCTAAACGTTTTCATGAGAATGCTGCATACCTGGCGATAAGCCACAGTTGAAGATTGTGATGTTGGAAGGAGGATTCAGTTGGGACGTACATTGGTAAGGGCATAGCAGAGTAACAAATGTGTAGTGAATTTTCGTACTAACTGCGCTTATATTTATTTTCTTCGTTTAGCTGCAGACGATTTTTTTATTTCTAGTAGTCCCACAGTGCCTCCGATGAGAACTTCCTATAATGATAAGGACCCCTGCGAACAAACTGAGGATAACGATTTGAAGGCATGCACCTGAAATGCCCGGCCCCTTAAAAGGGGAAGGTGCCTCTGCCCGGCTGGTTGATACCCTCGTGAGAGTAAAGGCTGACATCACTGCCATTCAAGAGATGCGATGGACGGGGCAAGGCAGGAAAAACTTAGGACCATGCGAAGTCTACTAAGTCTACTACAGCTGCCATGTAAAAGAGTGCAAATTCGGTGTTGGATTCGTTGTGGGGGAGAGACTTCGTCACCCAGTACTGTCGTTCACTTCGTTGGATGAGCGTCTCGCAATAATCCGCATCAAAGTGCGATTTTTCAACGTCTCGCTCATTTGCGCCTACGCCCGGACGGAAGAGAAGAACGATGCGACCAAAGATTAATTCTATGAGCGCTTTCAACGTTCCTTTGAACCCTGCTCCCGATATGACGTAAAAATCGTGCTTGGCGATTTCAACGTCACGGTGGGCAAGCAGGGAATTTTTGATCCCACAGTCGGAAAATTCAGCTTGCACAACGAAACATCCGGTAACGGACAGAGACTGATCAACTTTGCCTGGGCCCGAAACATTGTAGTCTGCAGAACCAGATTCCAGCATAAGAAAATACACCAAGCTACGTGGCTGTCTCCTGATCGAAAAAACGCGAAACCAGATCGATCATATTGGAATAGGTGGAAGATACACTTTCAGTGTTTTAGATGTACGTACATATAATCCGAGGACCCAATATCGATCGGATCACTACCTTGTTGCAGCGAAACTACGCACACGCTTCTGTGCAGCGAAAAACGTATATCTACCTACGCTAAGAATGTTCGACATCGAAAAGCTGCAACCACAACAGACAGCCCGAAGATTCGCCACTCGACTCTTACTCTTGCTCTCAGAGAGTACTGCCCAGCAATCCGGCATGCACGAGCAATCAATGGAGCAATATTTTTCGCTCTCTACGTACCGCCGCCGAAGAAGAAATCGGATTCTAGGGAGCACCTCTCGAACCTTTTAAATAGTGATACCTGTGCATGTCACAGAGAATGTGAAGATCCCGTTACCACAATCGTTGACGACGGAACTGTCGTTCCGATACCCGACCATGATGAGGGGAGAATATTTATAACGCGGCTAAAGAACAACAAACCCGCGGGCGCTGACGAACTGCTGGCTGAGGTATTCAAACATGGGGGCGAGGAGCTGGTAAGGAGCATGCATCAGCTCCTATGCAAAATATGGTCGGATAAAAGCATGCCTGCCGATTGAAATTTAAGTGTGCTCTGCCCAATTCATAAGAAGGACTATCCTGCAATCTATGCCAATTACCGCGGGATTAGTCTTTTAAATATCGCCTATAAGATCCTAGTGAGCGTATTGTGTGAAAGGCTGAAGCCCACCGCCAACCAACTGATTGGACCTAATCAGTGTGGCTTTAGACCTAGAAAATCCATCATCGACCAGATGTTCATGATACACCGAGTCTTGGAAAAGACCCATGAAAGAAAAATCAATACACACCATCTTTTTGTCTACTTCAAAACTGCATTCGACAGTACGAAAAGGAGTTACTTGTGTGCCGCAATGTTTGAATTTGGTATCCCTACAAACTAATACGGATATGCAAGACGACGTTGTTCAATACCAGCAGCGCCATCAGAATTGGGAAGGATTGATACCAAACGAGGTTCCAGACAGGGTGACTCGCTGTCGTGTGACTTCTTTAACCTAATGTTGCAGAGGATTGTGCGAGCTGCAAAACTTAATCACTCAGGCACAATTATTATAAGAGCGTGCCAATGTTTTTGTATGCCGATGATAAAGACATCATCACAATCCGGATCGTTCCGGTTACGTATAACTGGCTGTCGTGAGAACGATATTGCTGCAGTCTTCTTTTCCTGTTAATTTTCTGTTGCGGTTTTGACGTTGTCATTTACAGTTTGAATCATTCGGTCCAGCTGAATTTGTGTTCCAGTGGGCAATGCATGTGAAACTCTTTTTCTTCAAGTTTTAAATTAGTTCTTCTGTTTACAGAAGCGAGAGGTGCTGCGTTCGTAAAAGAAGAATTCACATTAAACAGCTGGTGGTCCTACGCATTTCACGCACGCGCAGTGACGAACACTCACATCATTCCTTTACGCGTAGAAGGTAAAAAATAACACCTGCCACATGCCTGCCATCATTTGCGTATTTTTATTTTCATTTGCGTGCATCCGGTAACGCAATACTTCTGTCAATTCCAGTGAATTGCTATTGTCGTTTATAACTGGAAAGTGATGATATTGATAAATGAATTTCCTTATAATTTTTACTGAAATATTCTGAATACAAGTGAAAAGTAAAACCACGTGTATGACGGAATTTTGGGAGTTTGTTTAGGAACCACTCCTTAACATCTCCAGCAATTTTCTTTGCATAAATCGTTATAAATTGTCTAAAATTGCTCATGCGGCATTACACCACACCCGACCCCGAGACACTAGTGTAGCTTTCAGTGGCAGTTGAATTTTGACGTACATACTTTTGCCATTATGTGGGTATGCGATTAGAAGAGGTCGTAAAAAAGTCAAAACAGAGCTACACTCTTCGTGAGATTAGCGATGATTTAGATTTTGTAAAGTTAGACTTAGTGAGGTTATCATTTTTTCTCAAACTAATTTTTATTGAGAAAGAAATCTCGAATTGAAGGTTTTTAAAAACTTTAAAAATTCGTTTAGTAAATAAATTACGATTTCCATACAACTCTGCGCTTTATTTTTTTTTCAAATTTACACTTTTCGGTGTGCAAAAATACAATAAAAATTGTGTGAACTTTTGAGTTTTCGGATTTCGGTATAACCTACTGTATCTATACGATTTTTAAGGCCCGCATTAAAAATAGAGTTTCCCTTTCTAATTAAAAAAGCGCTGAAAAAATTGCTTCATGGTGGAAAGAGCTTTATTGAATTATCAGTGAGGTATATTAAAAAAAAAATAATTAAACAAGTTTAAAATGTTTGTTTTTATTCGTAACGGAAACACCTTCAAAAATGAGTTGTAAAGTATATTAAAAAAGTTGAAAAGCGGAAAAATTATTATCCGCCGAGGAAGATGAATATATCGATTCCAAAAAAAAAACAAAAAATAGCTAGATAGCTTCTCATCTCATTTCAATCAAGGTTGGTCTGGAAATCTTTTGAAATTCTCGAAACTCTAGCATCAAGAAAGGAGTCATTGGTCCAAAACGTATAAATGTTGAGACAATCCTTAACCTCAGTTTTAGGTTTCAGTATTGTTCTAAAACTGTTTTTTTAGGCTACATGGCCGCACAATTTATCTGTTTAGGCCATAGTGCGCAAGTTGCCAATTTATAATAATAATATCGACTCCATGAAAATATAATTTTTTTTTTTTTGTTTTCAAAACGACTTAGGTTTTACTCTGTTATCGTTTTTTTGAAAATGAGTCACTCGCACATCATTGCCAGGTGGATTTACTTTATGCTACCCAAAAGACTGATTACCATGGATAGAGAAAGTGATGGAGGAGTCAAAGTTGAGGTTAAGAAGGGTTGCTCACAAGGCGGTTAACTCTCTCCCCTACTTTGGTGCTTTGTTGGGGACTCTCTTCTTAATGATCTGCAGGAAGTTGAACACACATCCAAGCCTACCCCGACGATGTGTGCGTATTAATCTCAAGACGATCACTTGAAGTTACACGCAATAAAATGCGGGTAGCTGCAGATAAGATTGAGCCTTGGGGCGAATTGCATGGTCTTTCGGTGAAACGTGGAAGGCCTGTTGCTACCCACATTCAAAGGGAAAACACTTCAACTGTCTTCTGAGGTTAAATACTTAGGAGTAATCCTAGATAGTAAGCTTATCGGGGGTTAGCGCGTTGAGCAGAACAGTAAAAGTCTTCTGGCAGTGTAAGAGAACCTTTGCTCTTGTGCATGGCGAGGAATAGACTGCCTCGGGTTCTGCTGTACACTTTCACGGACCGCGGCAATGTTCTCGGCTGATCTTGCGTTCCTTGAACGTTCGGGTGTTGGCAGATTATTTACTGACCCGGTCGTCTCAAATTTGGCCACCAAACATCAATTGACAACGCCGCGACTTGACATTATTCGGCCATCAAATTTTTCGCGCAAAAGAGCCATTGTTCCGTTAGCTGTGTGACAAGTGGCATCGTCCTGTTGAAACCATATATCGCTCACACCCATATCTTCCAATTCGGGCCATAAAAAGTTTGTTATCATCTAACGATAGCGAACACTATTCACAGTAACTGCCTAACCGGCCTCATTTTGGAAAAAATACGGCCGAATGATGCCGCCGGCCCATAAACCGCACCAAATCAGTCTTGGATTATCATTTGCCCAAATGGGGCAATTCTGCTTATTGACGAATCCACTGAGGTGAAAATGTGCCTAATCACTGAAGATGATTTTCTTTGATATGCATTTTGATATGAACGCCCGTTTTCATAATAAGACTGAATAACTTTGACGCGTTGCTCGATTGCGTATCTTTCCATGATTTAAATTGAGTTAGTCTGAGAGTCAGCCGCCGTAGCCGAATGGGTTGGTGCGTGATCACCATTCGGAGTTCACAGAGAGATCGTTGGTTCGAATCTCGGTGAAAGCAAAATTAATAAAAACATTTTTCTAATAGCGGTCGCCCCTCGGCAGGCAATGGCAAACCGTCGAGTGTATTTCTGCCATGAAAAAGCTACTCATAAAAATATCTGCCGTTCGGAGTCGGCTTGAAACTGTAGGTCCCTCCATTTGTGGAACAACACCAACACGCACACCACAAATAGGAGGAGGAGCTCGGCCAAACACCTAACAGGAGTGTACGCGCCAATTATTTATTTTTTTTATTTAGTCTGAGATTGAAAAGTGTCAAATGAAATGCATAAAAAAACTTGACGTTCAGGTGTGGTTCACATCCAACATCGGCCCTTGAAATTTAACTACCCTTCGGTAAAGGGTTAATATTAGGTCTCAATTTAATCAAATCTCCTTTACTGTTTTTAGTATGATGAAATCAAGTGATTCCCTTCTTATGGCTTTGCAGTGGGCTGTACTGAACTTTTTAACTCCCTACCAATTTGATTGTGATTTGTTTTACAAAAAGAATTTTCGCAGAATTTTCTTTTATTTTACATTGACTTTCAATGGGTTAAAATTATAGGAAGCAACTACTGGCCTAAAAAAATAGTATTCAGCGAAGTTATTGACCCAATTAGCGGGATTTCTTCGGCTGTGCAACTTTTATTTTTTTCCCCACTCATTTTCTCCCTACAGGACTTTTCCATCATTTATATACGTAATACACACAATGACCACATATAAGATAGCTTTAAACGAACTGCATTGAGAGATTCGCCTACATACTACAATACGAATTTGAATAATTTTAAAATATCTCTTGAAAAAAAAAACAAAGCGCATGCATACATACACATACAGATACGCGTATATGTGCACGAGTTCATAATCAGCAAGCACTTTCGCTAGCTTCTTGGGCTTCCACTAACGGCATTTTTGTTGAGTTTTTGCGATGTTTTCCAGTTTCTCCTGTTGCTTGCTGTGACGACTTCCAGCGCATATACGAGTACGAGTACATATTTAGTGTGCCAGCCACATTTTCTTACATACTTAAATTTACTAAGTCACGCAACAGCCGAAAGTCTCAACCTGATAGTGTTAGTCCATGCAAACGAATATCGAGTGCCCTTCAACAGTACCAGACGTCACCCCGTCCGCTTACTAACACTCTCTCACATACTCGGCTTTAGTATAAATCCTACTATCCCTGTAGCGTTAGCAGCGCAGTGGTGAGCCTTTCACATATTGTGGCGTATCGAGGTTACAATGTTAGGCATCTACTCGCATATTTTCATTGCCAGCAGGCTTGGCAGTGGCGTTGGTTGAGGTGGCAGGGTTGCAGCAAAAAAGCAACCACATCTGCTCACACTCGCACGCCAACCAGTTGAATATTGCTACATATATATGTAGGTATGTGTTAGTATGTGCGCTGTTTTTGTTTTCATTTAACGCAGCAGCTGTAGCGCGCTTTTAGGCGCGCACTCCGCAACTTTACTCACATACATTTTATGTCCATGAATGAAATTCTCTTCTTGGATTCCGCTCATTTATCCCGTTTTGCTCTTATTTATGCTTGCGACACTCTTTGTCCTACTCTCCTTCTCTCTGACTCCCTGTTTGTTTGCTTTTTCTGTATATAAGTTTTTGCTCTGTTTGCAATTGTTGTGACGACGGTTTTACTTTTTGCAAACGTACGTATGATTTTAATGCCCCTGTTGCGCATTTCACAATCGTTTTCCATATTTACGAGTACTCTCTCCTATTTTTGCGGTTGGATGATTTTATGCTCAAAATTCGTAGTTTTTGCTCAGCGGAAGTGCCTTAAGAGAGTTGGTTAAAATGTTGAAATGGAAAGTGCTTGAGGCATTTCGTACAGTAAGAAGGTAAGAAGGTACAGATTTAAAAACGAAAAAAAAATATTACAAGAAAAATCCTCGAAAAATGAAAGCTTATTATTTTTATAAACAAATGTGGAATCTAAATTGAACTTGTTTCGTCTTAATTCTCGCAAGGAATTCGAAATTTGCTTTTAAAAGGGCGCAGTATAATAATGCATGCTCCCTCGAAAAAATCGGTGGATCTTAAGAAAAGGACTTGCAAAAGAGAACATATTTTTAAAATACTTATTAAGCCGCTCTTGAAATTACATTTTCTAGAAGTTTTTATGTCTGGGTTTGAAAACTATAGGAAGCACGTGCAGGTCTATCAACAAAATGCTCCTAAGGTTTTTTACTCCAGGCATCCCTCTCCTTCCTGGAACTTTAGTCAGTTACAAACTACTGCATCTCGAGGGTAGTCGCTTTGTTAGTCACACAATTTTTTCCAAATTGAGCACTTTGCGAGAGTCTCGAACAACTGTCTGGACGTCTAGGATGACAACAACCTAATAAGGTTCTTAAACCGCACATCCTGGATATAGTAAAATAATGATAGCCCTTGAAGAAGTTGGTAGCGAGTATGGGCCAACAAAATGGTGCCGAAGCCTTAATTGAATTCTGGATGATTCACTATTTTAACCAACCAATCAAATATACAATGAGTTGGCCATGGATAGCTATTTAAAGAAAAATTTTACCTTGAGTAACGCAAATAGTAGTCCACTGAGGGTTTAGGTTAGGTTAGGTTGAAGCGGTTGCCCTCTGTGGAACACACTCAGGCTCATGACCTATTGTGATACCGCGTACGGAGCTAGCCCTTATCCCTCCTAAAACCAATGTGTACTTTTCAAAAATTTTCTAAGATCCTTAATATAATTTGGACAGAGCGGAGATCTTACAATTCATTAATGGATTGTCTACCCCAAATGGCGAGGGATAGAGCAGGACAGTAACACAGAGGTGCCCACCGATTAGGCAGTGCCCCGTAATACCTGAAATCAGTGTGGTAAGACTATGCTTATCTCTTCCTAGAGAGAGAGAGTTTCCCGCAAACATTTCACTGCGAACTTCTCAGACATTCCAACAACCCTTTTTCTATGAGGTTTAGTGGCTACATATTTTACAAACACATTAAGCTCACAGGTTTATTTTAACTGAGAAAACTAAGTTTTGATTCGATTCTTCTTCCTCTTAATTGACGCGATAACTGCTTACGCGATTTTGGCCGAGTTTATCAAAGCGCGCAAGTCGTTTCTTTCTAACCGGCGCCAATTGGACACACCAAGTGAAGCCAAGTCCTTCTCCACCTGACCTTTCCAACGCAGAGGAGGCCGTCCTCTTACTCTGCTACCACCAGCTGGTACCGCATCGAATACTTTCAAAGCCGGAGCGTTTGTATCCATTCGGACGACATGACCCAGCCAACGTAGCCGCTGGATCTTTATTCGCTGCGCTATGTCTATGTCGTCGTAAAGCTCATACAGCTCATCGTTCCATCACCTGCGATATTCGCCGTTGCCAACGTGCAAAGGTCCAAAAATCTTACGCAGAATCTTTCTCTCAAATACTCCAAGTGACGCCTAATCGAACTCATCATCCTCGCTTCTGCGCCATACGTTAGGACGGGCATGATGAGAGCCTTGTAGTGTTACTTTTGTTTGTCGAGAGAGAACTTTACTACTCAATTGCCTTCTTAGTCCAAAGTAGCACTTGTTGGCAAGAGAGATTCTACGTTGGATTTCAAGGCTGACATTGTTATCGGTGTTAATGCTGGTTCCTAAATAAACGAAGTCTTTCACAACCTCGAAATTAGAACTGTCTACAGTAACGTGGTTGCCGATACGGGAGTGCGCCGACTGTTTGTTTGAAGACAGGAGGTACTCTGTTTTGCCCTCGTTCACCGCCAGACCCATTCGCTTTGCCTCTTTATCCAGTTTGGAGAAGGCAGAACTAACAGCGCGGTTGTTAAGGCCGATGATATCGATATCATCTGCATACGCCAGCAATTGTACGCTCTTATAAAATATTGTGCCTGAGCGATTAAGTTCTGCAGCTCGTACGATGCTCTCCAACATCAGGTTAAAGAAGTCACACGACAGCGAGTCACCCTGTCACGACAGCGAGTCACCCAACCTCGTTTGGTATCAAACAGCTCGGAGAGGTCCTTCCCAATTTTGATGGCGCTGCTGGTGTTGAGCAACGTCATCTTGCATAGCCGTATTAGTTTTGTGGGGCTACCAATTTGATTCGATTAGACATCCATTTTAACTGCTTTCCATCATTCGAAAAATTTAATTAAAAGTAGTGTATCGAGTAATTCTAATGTTTGTTTGAAATTTTCGTGCGTGAAAGTTAGGATAGTCTTCACTCTGAAGCCGAGGAAGCATGGCTATGCATTTGCAAAAAGCTTGAGACTAATCAGTGAAGGATCTGTAGTACGCGCTCGAAAACATATTTGGTCAAGAGCTTTGATGGACACTCTCATGCATGACTCTCACAAGTCTGCTATTGATGGCCAAACCTGGTAATCTATCATCTTTAGTAGTAAACTCCCTATTAACCAAACTTACGCGGTTAATAGACGAGCATTGTCATCCGGTCAGTCTGCCTTGATAAATTTGTTACACTTGGACTTAGCGATTCAAAACGATGTGCCAACTGCATTCTTAAGGACTGGTGTATGACGATCGGATTTTCGTACACAGAGAGTGGTTTAACTGGTTGTCAGAGCGATACCCTCTATTTTTGGTATCTAATGACAAACTGATACCAAAAACATCTTTTGGAAGGAAACATGTCGTTATTTTTTTTACAAGGGAAAATTTGCCCTCGACGGGATGGCATTTGGACAGTAACTACAGATTGGAAGTATCTTTAATACTTTAATGAATTTAGTGGACTGGTCGAGTTGTTTCCAAGAAACCGTCCGAATCTCTTTAAAAATTGTTAAGGAATACAAGTTAAAATAAACTGTAATGCAAGGCGGAATGATCTTGAACATATCATAACCAATTTTAGAGCCACGTATAGTGGAAGCCACCGTAGCCGAACGGCTTAGTGTGTGTGTCTACCATATGATTGTGTGCGGGTCCGGATCCCGCTGTGAAACAGCAAAGTAATAAAAAATGTTTTTTTTCTAATAGCGTTGGCTCCTCGGAAATGGCAACGTCCTAGAGTACTTCGGCCATGAAAACGCTCTGCATGAAAAATAACCATCTTCTTTTTGAGAGCTGCACAAAACTGTAGGTCCCTCCATTTGTCAAGACGCATAGCATAAATTAGAAGAGGTACTCGGTCAAAGAAACTAAAAAGGACTGTAAGCACCAGTCGAGTAGATCAGTGCTTTCAGTAATAAGCTCCATAAGACTCAGGAAGAGACATATTATTTGTAGGATGAATAATGAAGTACCAAGCCTCTTCTTTCGTCAGGCTTAGATCTTCCAGTTTAAGTCCTATGTATTGAGATAGAGGAGCTTTCTGTCGACAAACTGCTAAGATTCATAAAAATTCTTAGAAGTTTGTTGATAGTTAAAGAATCACCACCTCATTTAGTCCTTTTCATCCACTTAAATCCTATCTACGGGCCTAAATGCAAAGGGAAATACTGTCTGAGCGGGTGGAAAAATTTGCCGCCATCCATTTGTCCACATGGACAATTGTAATGCGCCTTGAGGAGTTCACTATAAATGGTTCAAGGCCGAGTGGTGTAATGTAAGCGTCCATCTTATATCTTTCGTTAAGATGTAGATATTGTGATTTGGAATACCTCCTCAACAATTTATCGGAAAGTTGCGAGTTAAGCAGTAGGTACTATTATTATTATTATTATTGTATTGTATTATAGGACCATGCAGCACTTCGGCCACTAATGTAGTCTATTACAGTATGTTTAACCGCGCGCCTCTCAGGCTTTTTGCTCCATATCACCAATGGATTTATAGTAACGCCACGTAGGTGCACGGGTATTCATTTTGCAAAAGCTGCACTTTCTCAAGGGTTATGCTCTGGAGTTTCATTATTCGGTTCGCAAAATGGTAGATGCTTGTTTCTACTAATTCTAGTTTCCTGCAGCGAACCACGCCCACAATGTACAGTCTGCAGTGAGAGTTCATAAGCCTTCTCTATCTAGGATTGGGAGCCTATTTTATGCGCTCCTGAAAGGGAGGACCAATTGTTTAACCAGTTTCCACGCTATGCCTTTCACCCAGTGACGTATGAATTAGTACACCTTCCTAGTCTTTGATGACTTTCTTTATGTGAGCCTTGGAAAGCAAGCGAAAAGGTTCTGGTGAAGTAGAGCCTAAATTCGCTGATCGTTGCCGTTATAACATTAATGTTCTGGTTCCAGCTCAACAAAATGGCATTTCCTTGAATTCAGCGCATAGAAGACAGGCTGCACTATTCCTCATCGAGTTTGTATGCTATTATGTGAAACTACACTGCTCAAAATATCTGATAACATACAGGTTAGCGCCGAAGTTGCGCCCCTTCGAAAAAATTCTCTGCCACAGAATTGTATGCTATAGATATTTGACTAAAGGCGTTTCCCTGATTGCCGGTTTTAGCAGTAAGGCAGTAAGGGACTAGCATTTAAGTTAGGTTAGGTAAGGTTAAATGGCAGCCCTAGTTTAGGGCACACTTGGACAAATGTTGAAAATTCGTTCGTTGTAGTGCCACACAGGGGAGAACAGAAAGGAGATGGGAAGGAAGAAGGAGCCTTGGGACTGGAGACGATGATGACCATGCATTTTACGACGACATCGACGGTGGCTGATTTGCGTTCGTAATTAGCCTCAACAAACTACTGATGAACTTTACCAAATTCGTGATATTTATACCCGCTATATCCGCCGGCGTAGGAAAAAAAATGAGAGCCCAGATGTCTAAATCTTTGCCAGACCAGAGCAGGGCAGCTGAGAAGAAGGTGTTGAGATGATTCCACCTCGTCCTCAAGACGGCTTCTGCAGAACGGACTTGAGGCGTTCCCAAGTCTCACAGCATGAACACCTAACGGACAATGCCCGGTAAGAATACCCACCAAATTCGAGAGGTGGGGTTTGTTAGCCG
Source organism: Anastrepha ludens (assembly GCF_028408465.1). Lineage (NCBI taxonomy): Eukaryota > Metazoa > Arthropoda > Insecta > Diptera > Tephritidae > Anastrepha > Anastrepha ludens. Next base: position 19,106,266 of record NC_071500.1, read on the forward strand.
TAGGAGTTCCCTCGAGCGTCTCCGATCTACCCGTGGCCAGAAGGATCTCGCGACCTTGCACGTTTGCGCACTAGCCCAGCGCTCGCTGAGTTGACTTGAGGCCCATCTTTTCAGGAGCAGACCACAGCTTCTTAAGGGAACCCCCTGTCTTTTTGCGACGAAACCGTCTCCAAAGTTCTCTGTCTAGCCACTTATCAGCCCAGCAGTTACCCTCTATGCCGCTGTAACCAGAACCCAAATGCATTTAAGTAGTATTACCCAGTATTAACAATAAGTGAAGCCAATTTTGCTCTAAGTCCTTCAGATATTCTCAAAAACTCTCTCCTCCTCAAACTTAATTTTGATCTAAGCTTTTGTTTTAAGTTTTTATATAGTTGCTTAAATAAACTGATTTTTATCTTGACTGTTCGCTGCCTGCTGGGCTTAGAAAGAGACTGACTAGATAGATTAAGAGTAATTTCATTAAATTATCTGTGCTCTCACGCGCGCTTTCTTTCTCTCTCGCCTTTGCGCTTCCACATTGAGAACTGCAGAACATTCGTGCTTTATTTTGCTTCCAATCGCTACGTTGTCCGGGGAAGCCAAAAAATAGACTGTTGCTTCTCCAACAAAGTGTTAGTGCGTACACATACACTACACTCATATACATATAAGGTGAGCAACAAAAACTGTGAACTTTTTATTGATACACGCCAGTTAAGGTAGAGTGGAATATGGCAATGGCTAGCAGGTTGTTCTTGCACAAAACCCCATCAAACGTTGTTGAGCCAAAGAGGGGAGGTGGAGCAGTAAACTGAGTAAATACAGGAGCAACAGGAATTTTGTTGTAAGACGAACGAACCAAACTGAACCCGAGCCGAACGTGTTGAGTTGTGAGTGAACGTACATATGCTTGGGAATAGTAACTGCAAAACAGCAAGCAGCCACAGTAAAAAAAGCAAAAGCAAATTTGTAGAAAACAGGAGTAACCACGGCAAGCGGTTAACACGGTGACGGATGCCCGTGCGTGGTAAGGCGATTGGAGAGAGTAACTAAAGAATGTTTTAGCCTGAGCCGACAATTCAAATTTACTTGCACAGTTCGAGTCGAGCCGTTGCGAGGATAAGTCGCTGAACGCGGAAAGTGAACTCAACCAGCAACGAACAGTGGGCAAACTAAATCAAGCAGCAACACTTTTTATGTGAGCTAACCTGTGTGCAGTGTACCTGTTAGTGTGTAGTGACTGTAGTGGTGTGCCAATGAAGGGCAGGTGTTGGTAATACATACCCAATGATATAGACATACATATATATAAATATATATACCATATATGTATATTTAGATACACCCACATATATGTACATACATATATATACATATACTTTAACTTTTATGAGCGTTTGTTGGTGTTTTAGTGTCAATATATGTGCAGTGTGTGGTTGTGAATGACTTAAAGGTGTGTAAGTAAGCAAAGGCTTGCCCGAAGGAGTGGAGTGTCTTTTTTTATGAATTATTGGCAAGTGGCAAAATTTTAGGGAGTAATGAACAGTGAAATACATATGAAACTAAGTGGAGTAGCAGTGAAATGCAGCGAATAATATTTCAAATATAAATACGTACATATACTCGTATATATGTGCACATAGAATGGAATTGATGGAGTTGCTGGTGCATGAAGGTCAAAAAAATAAAATGAAATAAAAAATAGTAATAAGAAAGTAGAAGGTTTTGATTGGCGTGAATAGCAGTATTGGAAAAAATGTAAATATATGGAAAGTGAATAACAAAATTTTTTTATAATATGCAAATTTAATTATTTGACAGGCAGCAAGTAACCGTGTGATAAGAAGGAAAAAAATGTTAATAGAATTTACAGTTATAGTTGAATTTTCATTAGTAAATTATTAAATTTGCAGCTGATATTTCTTCGTACTGGCTCAGTTACGCAGTAAGCAATAAAAATATAAAAATACCACGAACTTGATAAAAAGTAATTCGGGCTACTTGTGCGTTTTTTTAATTAATTTAATTGAATTCCATTGAAATGGATGTTGAAATATTTTAAATGGAAAAACTACGGATTTATTGAAATTTTTTTTGATGAAATCTGGCTTCAGCGCAGGCAACGCTACTTAATTAACAAATAATTAAAGTAATTGGAAGAAAAGTTTGGTGCCACATGAAAGTATTTGTAATAAATTTAAGTTAAAATAATTTTCATATATTTTTTGCATGTTTAATGTATCGAATTTGGGAGCTAATTGGCCCTTGTTTGTGCGTTTTTATTGCAATGAATGCAATAAAAAATTTAATATTTCAGAAATATTTGTTGTACTTGCGTGTGTTTATGTAATTAATAACTTAAGTTGGATATTTGAAATCGAATCGCTTCATGTGCTCCTCAATTTACAGTTAACTACCTATACAGGATATAAATACATTTATTAAAGGGTGATCAAATTAGAGGTATCCGATTTATTGAAATAAAACAAGGAAAATTCAATCTTTATTATGTTTGTGTAGAACCATCCATAGCATTTTTTTTTTTTTATAATCACTTTAAAAAGTTGGCCGCAAATGCGTCGTAATGCGGCCATCCAGAAACACCAATTTTGAATAACTCGCGCCTCGCGGGAGGACTTCGCTCGGTATCTCGTGAATAACTCTAGTCAGGGCCGGCGAAAAAGGAAAATTTCGAGTATTGGGCTAGCAAACCATAGCCCCTCCCCTACCCTTATTCGTTCTAATTAAAAAAGTACCCCATATTTTTTAAAGAAATTTACAAGCAATAAGAAATCACACAAACGATGTGCTTTTATTTTCAAAATAATATTAATTAAATCGTCTTACAACAAAAAACATCTACAATATTCAACGATTTATCTACTTCATGGCAAACGAAGCTGATCGTTGAGGATTTTTCGAGATAAATTCATTCAACAATGTTTGAACATCCAAAGTGTCAGTGACATCTGAATATATACTGTGGGCAAAAAGTAAGGTGAATTTGGTTGTAAAATGAAAAATCTTTATTTATTCTTGTAAATCAATTTCATCCCCTTCAAAATAATCCCCTCTCGATGAAATACAGTTATGCCAACGATTTTTCCAATCCCCAAAACATGCCAAATAGTCCATTTCCGGTATAGACATCAGCAACTTCTTCGATTCAGCTTTTATCTCCTCAATCGACTCGAAACGCGTTCCCCGGAGTCGTCTCTTGAGTTTTGGGAATAGCCAGAAGGCACACGGAGCCAAATCAGGCGAATACGGTGGTTGCGGAACGATATGCGTGGAATTTTTGACGAAATGGTCACGCAGAACGAGTGCAGTGTGAGACGGTGCATTATCGTGATGAAAAAACCAAGAGTTGTGGGCCCATAATTCTGGTCTTTTTAGACGAATTGCTTCACGTAAACGACGCATAACGCTCAAATATATTATATGAAATGACAATAATAACGAACAGCTGATATACGCATACAGAGAGGCTTAAGAATTTACGCTTGTTCAACAAAGGTGGCGCTTTTAGCGCATTAATTGCATTAACATTCTCTGCTTTTAGCTAGATTAAGTAACATGAAGGAACATTTGAAATGTAAAATTTTGAGAAAATGTTATAGTTTGTTTTGGTTTTCATTAATTTTATTGTTATTCAGATAAAAATTTACCTTTGCTTCAAGATTCCGAGTATTGGATCCAATACTCGATGAATTTCAAGTATTGGGCACCCTTTTGCCGGACCTGACTTTAGTAATTTTGGCTTCCTATACCTCAATCGAAGTTGGTTTGCTCAATCAAAGCTGATTTATCTACATAAAAAGCGTTAAGACTTACACAGCCCCACAAATAAAAGGCCAAAGGTGTGATATCGCACAATCTCGGTGACCATTCCAGTGGTCCGAGACGAGAGATAAATTACTCACCAAAACGAGGACGCAGTATATCCATTGCTTCACGGGCTGTATGACAAGTAGCGCCGCTTTGTTCGGATCCTAGTTGTGAAGATCACGGGCTTCAATTTTATACATCAAAAAGTCGTTTATAATAACGCGATAGTGTTCGCTATTTACTGTTACATTGCCATCAGTCTCGTCTTTGAAGAAATATGGGCCGATAACTCCTCCAGCTGGCTTCGAATTACTCTTCAGCTCGAATAAGGATATTTCGCTTATTTTCCTCAAAATTGCAATTTTTTGAATCGATTGAAAGGATTTTAATAAAGTTTAATGCACTTTCACGCCCTGAGTGGAATTTCACTGCAATTTGTCCAAACAATAAAAACAAAAAATTTGGCAAGGAAATACAGCTCAAAGATTTCAGTTTTTTCAACTATGCTTAAAATTTCACAAATTGTTTACATATGTTTTGCTCACGTATTATCGCATAAGACACCTTCCTCTTTAAACTTTTAAATTTTGTGATTCAGAAATCCTAGTTCTGCGAATAGCAGTACGCCATGCTGTGAGCATTTGGGTGACCTATGAAAAATAATACAAATAAGTACTAGAATTGAGAAAAAAGATCTATTTTAATTTTTTTACGTTCAAAGAACATAATATTGCTTAAAAAAGCGTCACCTGAGAAAAATTATTCTGAATGTTTGCTTAAAGATAGAATTAAAAAAAAAAATTAAGTCAGGCATCATTTTCAAATATCTGTAACACTATTTTTCATTGCATGTTTTTTCGTAAATTCTTTATTGGAAAATGGTGCACAGTGCAAAAATAATAAAGGAGAAACGATATCGCTGAAATTTGTTAAAAGCTTCATTTTCAGTTAAAAAATAAGAAATGCAAAATAAGGCAAAGACTGGCACACTAATGCGCCTACCTCACTTGTATATCATACAACAGCTCATGTTGTTGTCTATGCCCTCCCTCATGCAGCTTGCCCTCCTGCATGTTCAATATGTGACCTAAATATTCGCCTAGCATCGAACTAGTGCCCAGCCCAGATATTTGTGGGTAACTTTAGAGACAATTTCATATTGCCCGACTATAATATTCACAGCTTACGAAGCTTTCTGCTGTTTATTAAGAGTGCCTCGGTTTTATGGGCCACTTCCGCCAGTCATGTCTGAATTTGTGAAACTGCTACATTTGTCTTGCCACTTCCTTTATAAGTTTTTTATGACTTCAATAGCTATATCGTCTGCGAAGCTTATGACTTTTGATCTTTTAGGGATTTGCTGTTTCAGAAATCCGTCGCGCATTACATTCGATAGGCTGGCAAGGCCTATGCGCTAGCCAAAAAGGGTACTAATCTGTCACTGCTTGAAAAAAGGCCATATTGGAGTTCCTATGGCAACTTGCAAATTAAGGATAAAAAATAATATTCCCCAAAAGGCCAATAGGTCATGGAAAGAAGAAAATAGTTGAAAAATTTGCCTTGTAGTCCAACTAAAAAGCAAAAATTTGCACAATGTTGGAACATTGTGAATATACCCAGCGTCAAATAATAGGACTATGAATAAGTTCGTGCGGTTTTACAACAGATGGCGTAACTTGATTATTATTCCATCGATCCACATTTCCAAACATTCATTGGAGAGCTACTGTCGTAAGGCACAAACGTCAGTATAAGTTTTTTATTTGAAGCGTAAACAACAATATTTTTACCACACTTGAAAATGTCGAATTTCGTGCCAAATAATGTGTTTTTGCGGGGAATTCTTCTTCATTATTTTAATATGAAGAAAAAAGCAGCCGAAAGTCATCGTATCTTGGTGGAAGTTTATGGTGAGCATGCTCTATCTGAGCGAACGTGCCAGAAGTGGTTTGCACGCTTTAAAAGTGGTGATTTTGGCTTGGAAGACGAAGAACGCGAGGGTGCGCCGCCAAAGTTCATGGATACCGAATTGGAGGAATTGCTCGATCAAGATCCGGCTCAAACGCAAGAAGAGGTTGCAAAAACTTTGGGAGTTGATCAATCAACCATTTCCAAACGTTTAAAAGCCATGGGAATGATCCGAAAGGTAGGCCATTGGGTGCCGTATGAATTGAAGCCAAGAGACGTTGAACGCCGTTTTATGGCATGCGAACAACTGCTTCAACGGCACAAAAGAAAGGGTTTTTTGCATCGAATTGTGACTGGCGATGAAAAGTGGGTCCATTACGACAATCCAAAACGTCGGGCAACGTATGGATACCCTGGCCATGCTTCAACATCGACGTCGGCGCAGAATATTCATGGCCTGAAGGTTATGCTGTGTATCTGGTGGGACCAGCTGGGTGTTGTGTATTATGAGCTACTGAAACCGAATGAAACGATTACGGGGGATGTCTACCGACGACAATTGATGCGTTTGAGCCGAGCACTGCGAGAAAAACGGCCGCAATACGCCGATAGACACGACAAAGTTATTTTGCAACATGACAATGCTCGGCCACATGTTGCACAAGTGGTCAAAACATACTTAGAAACGCTCAAATGGGATGTCCTACCCCACCCGCCGTATAGTCCAGACCTTGCGCCATCCGATTACTATCTCTTCCGATCGATGCAACATGGCCTGGCTGACCAGCACTTCCGTAATTACGATGAAGTCAAAAAATGGATCGATTCGTGGATTGCGGCAAAACCGACCGAATTTTTCACAAAGGGAATCCGTGAATTGCCAGAAAGATGGGAAAAAGTAGTAGTAAGCGATGGACAATATTTTGAATATTAAATTTGTAACCATTTTACGTCAATAAAGTTTCAAATTTCGAAAAAAAACCGCACGAACTTATTCATAGTCCTATTAGCTGAGTTAATAAATGTTTCGCAGTCCAGAGTTCGAAATATTAAGAACAAATCGGTAGAAACCGAATAGAAGTAAAGAAAATTTTGTTTGAGTATAATAATTTGGCCACCCTCTGTATGTATGTTTCTACCTTGCTACAATAATTTGGCAGTAAATAGATTAAGTACGGGGAGTAGAATTGCACAATCTCTCAAGAGGGAATAGCTCGAAGGTCGTGACTTGTGTCACCGGTCATTGGCTGTTAGATAGGCACTCTCATGAATACTGCAGAAGTTATAGAGATGACCAAGAGGAAGAAATAGTGGAACACTTCCTCTATATTTGTTCAGCCTTAGACAGGAGTAAAGCAAAGTTGTTACTCGCTTAACTCTCTTACGGAATCATTAGGTGTTGGAATATAACCTATTCTACGCTTCATAAAGTGCCTAAATGGTGCTATGATGAATAAATACTGAAATTCCCGTTGACGTTGTGGTACCACAACGAACCTACTTCGCCTAGGTGAGTTGGCTATTCTAAACCGCCTACCACATACATCTAACCTAACCTACATGGGACAGTAGGAGGCCTAGTACTGTTCCATGTGGCACACCTCCAAAATTGTATATTCTTTCACGCCTTCCTTCGCCTCGTAAACGCGTACTTTATCCTCCAAGCAGCTACAAGTGCACTTGTGTGTGTGTGACTGTGTAAGCCGCTGCGTGAGTGTGTAGGAGTTATATGTGAAAATTAGATGTTAATTATCTACTTCGGTGTATTTACGCTGGCGTCTTAGACATCATAAAAAGGCGTTGATGAATAGAATTTATGATCTTGAAATACACGTTTTTTTAATTTTCCCTTGGCCTTTGTAAGCTGAGTAGGTCTTGCAACAAGTTACTTTGCGTTGCTTAAGTGTCTACCTACAGATATTTTTGAAATGTAACATTTAACATTTGAAAGCATGAAATGGTGGAATTTAATAAAAAATAAGTTCAACTCACCAACAGCATAAAATATGCGCAACCTTTAGAAAAAGGCAAATCAGTGTTTAATGAATTCAAACGAGGTTCTCGCTTTCATTTTGCACCTTTAAAATTCATATGAAAAGTTTTATAAGCAAAGTTTTAAAAGTTTTTTTTCAGTTTAAGCTTATTGAAGTGACTTTTCTGTAATGTTTTTCGATTTGCTTATCCCATCTATTTCATCTTCTCAAAACTTGTTTGTTCTAAAATTCTATAGCAGCTTGAAACTACATTTTTTTAACAAAATGGCACTTAACGCACATCCACGGAGGACTACATATGAATATATAGCATATTTGTGTGGAGATGTGTATGTATGCTCGCGTATGTGTATACATGTTTGTATGCGTAGCGGATGACCAACCATGTACCGTCTGCTCAATCATCCATGCGTACATTTGAAACGACAGACTGGTGGGCAGTTCTCCCATCAGTATTTAAGTCGTCACAGGTTTTTTTGAAAGCTATCTGCGTTTTAGCAAATTCACCTGGCGAAATATTCGCAAGTATAAGAAGCAGAAATGGTAGCGAAGGGAAATGAAAAGGAAAAAATTTAATAATGTTGGAAGCTAAGTGTTTTAAATCGCTTTTTATTCTTAGGTATTTGTAGGCAGTCACGCGCAAAAATTCTGCCTCAGGTCTCCATGCCAACTTTAATTTAAGATTTTCTTTGTTTTACTTTCTTCCCATTTTTTACTGCCATTTTTTTACATTTTTTCTCCATTGAAAGGTATGAAATTTGTTTCTTTTTTTGCACTTACAGCACCTTTGAATGATTGAATTTTTCATGAAAGGCTAGGCTATTCATCTTCATTTGTCAGACTTGTCATGCGCTTGCAAGGATATACGAAGAATAGACGGATTAAGGTTTTATGCGTACATGCACATACAAGGTGGCACAAAAGGTGGCCCTGCAGGGAGAAATACTAGTAATAAAATAGAATAGTTATAGTTCAGCTTCACAGCTCAGCCAGTTTGAGGTCAATCTTTTTTCCTTGTTATACATTTTTAACGCGGCGATGCCCTACGAAATGCCAGTTGTCCAGCCATGCAGTAGCAAAATATCAGTCCACACTAGCGAAGAAAAATTCTAGTCCAACTTTTTTCTAAAACAACCAGTAATTAATATAAGAAAAACACATTCATTCCATTCGCTTCCAATATTTTCAAATATGCCTTTTCATATTTAAAATGTATAAAGAAAATGGGGTTTCTTAAAATTAAATCAAACTTCTTTCAGGGTAAGTAGGTCGGGGTGGCTGCTAATACGACACATTTAAACATGTCGTAGGTCCATTGAGATATCACTGGAACTTTTTCTTTACACTATGAGTTCCTTTTAAACCTATCTTGCGCCTTTTATAAACGAGCTTAGGTTAGGTTAGGTTAGGTGAAGTGGCTGTCCTACGACGCACCTAGGCCAGTTAGAGGCCCCTTGTGATACCACCGGAACTGTCCTATCCTACTCAACTTGGTCCTCTCTAAACCATTGTGTGGCCTTTAAAAAGCTAGCTATACTAGATAGTTTGAGATTTGCAACATCTGCAATGCTGTCCAGAAAAGCGAAACCGAGCAATCTCCACCGCCTTCTACACAGAGCCATGCACCCGCATAGAAGGTGTTCGATTGTCTCTACCTCCTCTATATCTTGACAGCTTCTACAGTAGTCATTAGATGGTGCCCCTAATCTACTGGCATGTCTTCCTATTAGACAGTGCCCAGATAGGACACCTACTACAATCCTTAGATCCCTCCTGCCTAACTTAAGTAGACTCTTAGTGCGACCCATGTTCCATTCGGGCCACGCTAGCCTACTTATAGCGCAGGTGTTTAACTGCCTCCAGTTGGAGTTAGCAGCACTAATGGTGTATCTGTCTATCAAAAGTTTACATGTTGCCAAGGGCATAGGTATGTCAAGCCTGTCCTGACTAATTTGGAGCGAGGAGCCTAATCTAGCTAACTCATCTGCCTTACAGTTACCTATAATGTTACTGTATCCTGGCACCCAGCGTAGATTAATAGAAAAGTACTGTGCAAGTGTTGTTAATAATTTGTAACACTCCTTTACTGTCTTAGACGAGTGTTTGCTTGATAGAAGCGATTTCAGAGCTGCCTGACTATCGGAATAAATGAAGATATCTCTAACAGTGACTACGCTTTTATTTAGCATTAAAAGGCTTTCTGAGATTGCCAGGATTTCGGCTTGGAATACGCTACAATGATCAGGTAAGCGAAAGGATAAATTGGCGAAAATAGTTTCCGAATATACACCACCTCCCACTTGATCATTGAGTTTTGAGCCGTCCGTATATATACTAACCCCGTTTTCGTAGTTTGTTAACCCATTCACCCATTCCTCTCTGGATGGAAAATGGACTGTATAAGGCCTGTCTAGGTATGTATTCACCGAGTCACAAAAGTCGGTGGTATTAGGAATACCTGGAAACATCCCAAGTATGCGCGAGTGTCCCCATTTGTTTGTCTTGAGCATCGATGATTCCCTCAATCTTAGAGCCGCTTTGGCGGCCAGTTGTCTACAATATAGGTCAATTGGTAATAGATGCAACATAACGCTTAGAGCCGAAGTTGGCGTTGTTTTGAGCGCCCCAGCAATACTGAGGCTTGCCGCCCTCTGAATACTATCTAGTTTCTTAATGGAAGTTTCCTTATCAAGGGATGGCCACCAGACCAGGACTCCGTAGATCATAATTGGTCTGACAATGGCCGTATATAGCCAGTGAACTATTTTGGGGGCTAATCCCCATTTTAAGCCTACAGTTCTCTTACAAGAATAAAGCGCCGTAGCAGCCTTCTTTATTCTTTCCTGAACATTCAGCTTCCATGAAAGTTTCCTGTCAAGGGTTAAACCTAAGTACCTGGCCTTTTCACCGACCAGCAAAAGAGTTCCGTTGAGTGTCAGAGGCCGACAGTCGGGAATTTTATATTTCCTTGTAAACAACACTAGTTCCGTTTTGGCCGCATTCAGGCTCAAACCACATGTTTTGGCCCAAGTATCCACATATTTTAAGGTTCTATGCATTAGACTGCAGAGGGTGTCTGGAAACTTCCCCCTTATTAATATAGCTACATCGTCCGCGTAGGCCACAACCTTAATTCTCCTCTCCTCCAGATCCAACAACAACTTGTTCATTGCTAGATTCCACAGAAGAGGAGAAAGTACCCCGCCTTGAGGAGTACCTCTACAGACAGATCTGCGCATCACCGAAGAGCCCAACGTCGAGTTCACGAACCTGCTCGTAAGCAACTGCTCAATGAAATTCACAAAGGTTCCGGAAATGCGCAGGTCTGACAGCGTGTTCGTTATGACCTTAGGCAGGATATTGTTAAAAGCTCCTTCGATATCTAAAAAGGCTGCCAGTGTATAATCTTTAACTTCAAATGAGCTTTCAATTGATGTGACCAGTGAGTTTAGGGCCGTCTCTGTAGATTTTCCTTTACAGTAGGCATGTTGCGATTTGGACAGACGTGAGTGGGGTATGCTGTTCCTGATAACTGAGTCAATCAGCTTTTCTAATGTTTTCAGTAGAAAAGATGATAGACTAATCGGTCTGAAGTCCTTAGGTTTGGTATGCGAGCTTCTACCTGCCTTCGGGATAAAAATGACCTTAACCTCCCTCCATGCTGAGGGAGTGTGATTTAACTGAAGAGTACTTTTGAAAATGGTTACTAACCACCTTGTGATATGAGCCAGAGGCTGCTGAAGTTGTGCCGGTATTATCCCATCAGGGCCTGGCGATTTATACGGCTTAAAATTTCCTATAGCCCAAGTAATATTTGTTCCATTGATTATGTCTGAGATATCTGAGCTAATCACAAATTCTGATCTAAACGAGCTTAACTCCGTTGGTTTAAGATGCGCTTTATCCGCTACATCTGTTAAAACTGCACTGTAAAGTCTTCTTCTAGGTACTCCTTCACACTCACCAAAACACTTCGTCTAATAGTTTCCTCCTCCAATAGCAGCTCCTACAATAATTTTAGTATGCAACTCCCAGCCATCTTGCTTGCTTACCTATTAGACAATGACCGGTTAGTACACCTATCAAAGTTCTTGTATCCTCGCTGTTGAGTTGCGGCTATGCCAATTTACTTTATTCGCATGCTGCCATTTTGGATTTACTATCCTTAATTTTCATATCTATCAGTAATTTGCAAGTTGGTATGGGCATGGATATCAATGCTTTCTCCTATTGAATAGTTTGGGTTGTTTCTGGCAACTTCATCTGCCATACAGTTTCTTGCTATATTTCCATGACCTGGCACCCAAGGCTAGTTTAGGTTGAAGCGATTGCCCTGTGGGACATACTCAGGCTCATGGCCCATTGTGATGCCGCATTGGGAACTTGTCTCTATACTACTATATATCTCCTAAAATCAGATAAACTTTTCAAAACTTTGGAAGACATCTGATTTCCACAGTACTGAAACATTCGAATTCATTAAAAAATTGTTCATCAAGAGTCATAAACCTACGTCTGCATAGAGCAGGACAATGGCACAGAAGGTGCGCGATTGTCCTTTCCTTCTCCTAATCTAGACAACTTCTGCAGAAGCCATGTGTTTGCACACCCGTCCTCTGGTCGTACCCCTTTATAACTGTGATCAGTGTGCTAAGACTGTGCTTATTTTGGCTTAGCAGAGATTGTGTGCTGCTGCTCTTGCCGCTGCTCTTACGGTGGCACCCAAATGAAATTTACATTGAAATACTGGAATAAGCCATTTAGGAGTTTACAACATTCTAGGACTGTTTTTGGCGAGTGCGTTTTGGACTATAGCGCTTCAGTATTGCTGCCTGGCTGTCTGAATAAATGACGACTTTCCCGATGGATAATACTTTTTCAGGGTAAACACAAAAATTGGTTTACAATAAGTAAACCTAAAAAAATTAAAATATATTTTAAAAATATTGTTTAAAATATATGGGAAAAGAAAATATTGGAAATATAATTTAAGCATTATAAAGAAAATTATTAGTTAAATTCAGATGAGGATTTATAATTTATGTGTCTAGTTGCTAAGAGCATTTCGTTGCGAGCAACTAAAGAATACCCCGTCGCATTAAGGGGCTCGGTTGAGTAGAGCTCGAAAATAAAGGAGGAATATTTTTTACAATAAAAAAATGAAAAACGATATTTAAATTCTTTAGGATTTTTATTTAACTCCTTTTACATACGAAAATGAAAATAACAATTTTTTTTTTAATTTTAATAATTTTAAAAATGTCGCTGAGGTTGACTCTCCGGAAAAATTGGACCAGAACGGTATTGTCCGTTTTGGCTCTTCTAAAGGGCTTGCCAATAACAGGTGTTAGGTGTTAATCAGGAGAGATGATTAACGATTTTTTATGCCCGGAATTGGATGGTATTGATCTGGACAACGTTTATTTTCAACAAGACGGCGCTACGTGCCATACAAGCAACGAAACCATTGATCTTTTACGGGAAACGTTTCCGGACCCTGTTATCTCTCGAAGAGATGATCACAATTAGCCACCGAGATCTTGTGATTTAACTCCTTGTGACATTTTTCTTTGGGGCCACGTGAAAGAGAAGGTCTACGCCAACAGCCCAGGGTCGATTCAATACCTCAAAAATGGAATTCGTGAGGCTATCGTGGGCATAGGGCAGCTACTTTGCAACTCGGTTATGGAAAATTTCATGAAAAGGATATTGTCCTGTATGAGTGATTGTCTGGAGCTATTTTCCACTATTAATGGCATACCTTCCTCTTTATAATGAAATAAACATCCGATCATTTATATTAAAAAATATCATTTTTCTTTGAATATCAAAATAACACTTCTTATTAGATATTCCTGTATTTATCTGAAATGCAAAAACAAAAAAAAATATTAAACAGCATTCAGCTATGCCCCGCTACTAGAATAAAAAAAAAAAAACATTTGATAAAATGGCTTGGCTTGGAATTTGATACTCTAAAGTCGGGTTTTTTCAGTGTTTTAATCGAAAAAAAGGACTTCCGGACTTCCAAATAAATCGGGTGGTGTTTATTGCGTCTGAGTAATTTTTGGCTTGACATCTAAGTATCTGGCCACCATATGCCAAGAATGATTCTACATAAGACGTCAACTATCGAATGTTTCGCTCCCATAATGTAAAACCGATTTCATATTTCAATTGAAAATATGAAATTTCATCTGTTTCGAAATGTGCTTAGCTTACCACATTTTCTTTAGAGAGGCAAACGTGCTCTTTGCTTTTCTTATTCTGCTCTGAACATCTTGATTTGCACCGCCGTATTGCATAATCTGGTTTCCTGGATATAAGAACTGGTTTACTTTTTCAACCGGGTTGCTCAGATATTGTGTGCTGCTGAGTGTATTCATGCCAATCAATTTTGTTTTAGAAATATTTATTTTTAATCCAGTATTCTTTGTACAGCGCGTCAGTTCATCGAGCTGCTTCTGCAAGCTTCCCTGGTTTTTAGACAGCCCAGCTAAGTCAGAGCGTAGTAAAGATCATTCATTTCATGCCGATAGTGTGCCAAAGTATACCTCTTTGTGGTTATTTATCGAGAGCAACCTTTAAGATGCCATAGATTACATACAACTACAAATAGTAAGGGAGACAATGTGCACCCCTGCTTTAAATGTTTTAATTTGGTTTAATTGGGTCAGACGAGTTGTTCTGTATTGGAACATCGCGTACTGCTTTTTATTAGGTAGCATATTTCAACTGTGGCATTACTGTTACTGCATATTTTTTCTATTTTCGGTCTGTCGTTTTGGTACAGCTGGAATTTTGTTGTCGCTTTCCACGTCATCGTCACTTAAGACTTTGGCTGAGCGCCTCATGCAAATTGGGTTAACTTTGACCATCGAGGGCTATCAGAAAACTCGCGTTTACCACAACAAAGTGCAAGCCGCGTAAATCCTTTGAAGAAGATAAACATTGAAGAAGAGTTCGACAATTGGAAGCAACAAAACAAAATACCAAAAAAAGCAAGCACAAATGCGCATTAAGTCGAGTGGAGGCCATTTGACCGATACCATTTTTTCAACATCATCAGCTTCAATGTCATCAATTTCAATGTCATCAACGTCAATGTCATCAATTTTACATCCTGAAATAAACTTTAAACAATAATTAAACAGCTCTATTTTTTTTCTTAATTTCGATTGAAATGGTAGCCAATTCGCGTTATGAATCTACTATTGCGCTACATTCTATGAGTACATAGAGTATGTGTAAGTAGGTATATTAGGGCGGGTCAGTTTGTTTTTAAATAATATAATCGACATTGCTTCGGCGACTGAAGTATTTTAATGGGAGTTCGGAACAAAAAAGTCGCGGAAAATGGATTTCGAGCTTCTTTATTTTTAGTTCAATAATGTTTTTTTTATTTCGGTAAAGGTTTTTGCAAAAAATCTATTTCTGTTCTTTTTGGATATGAGAAATTAATTTCTGACTTTAATTTGGTGCAAACTAGAGAGTGTAACATAGCAAATCTTAGTAAATTTTACACTTTTTAAAGAAAAAAATATCAATATCCGCTAATGAAAATTAAAAAAAAAATATATAATTATATTATATTGCAATTAGTATTTGTTTCTTTTTTTAATTAAAGAAATACTTTTATTTGATAAAAAAATATGAGCCGTGGAATGTGCCAGAAGTTACTATATTCACTAAAGTATTACACTACGTGACAAAACCACATGTCGAGTACAGTTTTTCACAGGTTTGGTGTGCCGTTCAAAAGAAAAACTCAGCTGCCTGCAAAGATTTAAAAAAATTTACTGTCAATATTTAAAGTAAAGGGTGGTTAAGTTTTAAGGGCCGGTATTGATTTTGAATAAAATAAAATTGTTTTAAGAAATTATTATCATTTCTCTTCATTATGATAATACTGGTATGACTCAATTACGTATGGAGTAATATTGGTCAAATGGCCGCCGCGTCACACCTCCATCCGATGCTCCAAATTTTCGATGACGCTGAGGCATAATTGAGGTTCTATGCCGTTAATGTGCCGAATTATTTCATCCTTTAGCTCTTGAATTGTTGCTGGCTTATCGATGTACACCTTTTCTTTCAAATAACCCCAAAGAAAGAAGTCCAACGGTGAGAAATCACATGATCTTGGCGGCCAATTGACACCTCCGCGATGTGAGATTATTCGGCCATCAAATTTTTCGAGCAAAAGAGCCATTGTTTCGTTAGCTGTGTGACAAGTGGCACCGTCCTGTTGAAACCACATATCGTCCACATCTATATCTTCCAATTCGTGCTATAAAAAGTTCGTTATCATCTCACTATAGTGAACACTATTCACAGTAACTGCCTGACCGGCCTCATTTTGGAAAAAATACGGCCCATAAACCGCACCAAACAGTCACTCTTTGTGGGTGAATTGGTTTTTCGGCAATCACTCTTGGATTATCATTTGCACAAATGCGGCAATTTTGCTTATTGACGAATCCACTGAGGTGAAAATGTACCTCATCACTGAAGATGAAGTGCGCGATATGCATTTTGATTTGAACGCCCGGTTTCATAATAAGCCTGAATAACTTTAACGCGTTGCTCGATTGTGTGTCTTTCCATGGTTAAAATTGAGTTAGTCAAGTAAAATTGAAAAGTGTCAAATGAAATGCAGAAAAAACTTTGATGGTTAGGTGTGGTTCACATTCAACATCGGCCCTAAAAATTTAACCACCCTTTAATACCGGATCATGATGGCGGAACATGAGAATGATATGAAATTTTTTTTAATTTTTTTCCTTGTGAATGGAGTTTTAAACATATGTTTTGCCCACCAGTGCGCAAGTTAACACAATATGCGCTCATAACTTCATACATACAAACAATTCCCAATCGCTTGCATAAGCCTGTGGACAAGCCAAAAGCTTCCATCGCACGGGCAATTGACACCCACCGTGTGGGATTGTGGAATTGTTTTTACAAATATAATAACTAACACCTAATCGCTTGACTAAGCATGCGACAAAACCAAAAATTGCAATCCCACAGGCAAATGACACCACACGCGCATCCGGCCAGACAACGAAAATAAAGAAATGCTCCAATAAGCCAATTCGCCAATGCAGCGCTACCGCTTCATGCGAAGCTACTACGCTTACGTTGTGTTGTTGTGTTACCATTGCATGGGAGCGTGAATAGGTTTACGCTGCATTACTTTTGCATGAGAACCGTTTTTACCAAATTTATGCAACGTGACTTCTGACTATAAATGTTACGAATAATTTCTAAGTTAGTTAGTTAATTTTTATTTGTCGTGAATAAAGTAATCAACTCAAGGCATTATGCCTAATAAAAATCCGAAGACTTATTTTTAAAAGTGGAAACCTTTTAACGTGTCTCTTTCACAAAAATGTTTCTCGTTATTTTTTATATATAATTGCTCTAAAGTGTAAGGATTAGGATTACATAGTTCTTTATAGCGAATTCCGTAGCAATGTGGAAATGGGTGAAAATTTGAAATTGAAATACAGTTAAAAATACCATTGGATTTATTGTTGTGCCTTCTACATTTTAATGAGTTGACTCTTCGCCATTGAATTGGAAAATTTGAAAATATAGTTAGTGGACCACGGATCTCAACTGGCATGTCGGTACCATAAGTACGAGGAATATTCAAAAAATAAGGTGAACTTTCAAATTTCGCGGGCTACGTACATTCGACTTGCGATTATTATTTTTTTTATCTTGGTACACTCGTCTCGAAGATATGCTCACGGTTTTGGCAACATAGCATATTTGGTTTGTTTGTGAGAGGCATAAATAAGGCACGTGTTTTGTGTGTTCGACTATTTTCTGCTATCGAAAAAAAATGTACCAAAGAAGTTGCATAAAATTGTGTGTAAAAAATGGAATTAAGTGCTCAAAAACACTTGAAATTTTGACAGTGGCATATGCTGAGAGTACTGATTCTGAGTAAAAAAAAAAAAATGTGTACAAGTGGTACAAGCTTCTCACAGAAGGTCGAGAAGATGTGAATAACGACACTCGCTCTGGACGCCCCAGCACATCAACGACTGATGAAAATGTTGAGAAAGCAAAGAAAATTGTTATGAAAAATCGTCGCGATCACAGTTAGAGAAGTTGCTGATGATGTCTGCATATGGGTTGGCTCATGCCATGCAACCCTTTCGAAAATTTTGGGCATGCAGCGTATGGCAGCGAAGTTCGTTCCAAAATTGCTGAATTTTGACCAAAAACAACGTCGCATGAGCATCGTTCAGGAATTGTTGAATGGTGTCAACGACGATCCAGATTTGCTTCAAAGGGTCATAACTGGTGACGAATCATGGGTATACTCGTATGGTAATGACATTGAAACCAAAGCCCAATCGATAGAAGAGTCTAAGAGACCCAAGACCAAACAAAAGCACGCCAAGTTTGATCAAATGTCAAGGTTTTGCTCACTGTTTTCTTCGATTACCATAGCGTAGTGCATCAGGAATTTTTACCACCTTGAAGTTATGCACCGTTTGGGTGAATCAATACGAAAAAACGCCCAGAATTGTTGAAAAAAAGCCATAGTTTTTGCATCTTGATAATGCATCTGCTCACTCATCTTTGCTTATGAGAGATTATTTAGCCAAAAACAACACCGTAATCAAGCCTCAGCCCCACTATTCCCCAAATTTGGCCCCATGCGACCTTTTCCTGTTCTCAAGATTGAATATACTCATGCAAGGACGGTGTTTTGCGACGATGGCGAAGATAAAAACCGAATCGCTGAGAGAGCCTAAGGACATACCAAAAGGTGCATATCAGGACTGCTTCGAGGATTGGAAAAAAACGCTAGCACAAGTGTATTATATCTGACGGGGACTACTATGAAGGAGATAAACTAGAAATTGATGAATAAATAAATATTTTAGAAAAAAATGAAAACTCACCTTATTTTTTGAACACACCTCGTAAGTGAATGTAAAAAACTAATATACATATGTTAACTTATGCTAGGCTCTCTAGCGGAGGAGTTTGATATCAAAATAAATATCACAAAGAAATTTCTCGTATGAAAAAAAAAAACAAACAAAAAAACATTGGATTAATTATTTAACATTGAGGATTAATTATTATCATTATTATTTTCTATGGTTTCACAGCGAAATAAACGGCCGAATTGAGCACTAATAACTAAAATTAAAAATAAAGAGGCTCTTTATCCATTTTAAATGATTCACCGGAAGTTTTTTTTCAGAATTGTCAGTATATAACTCAGACGCCGTAACAAAGTAGAGAAACATTTATTCCATCAAAATGTACACTCATATATATATATGCATGTAGAGTTTTTTGTTTATTATCATTTCAGACAGCAAAACTTTTGGTGCAAACAGGCGATTTGCTTCCATGTAGTGCAATGCTCAAATTAGTGTGAAAGTGAAAAAGTGTTATTTTTGTGTAAATAATACAAGCAAATTGCTGACAGAAAAAGTGCAAAATATACACCTGAACAAATTTCAATTCTAAGCTCCGCATTGCTGCGCCATACTTCCTTTCATTACAGGTAACTAAACAAAGAATAAAACGAACGCTACAGAAACAAAAAAAAAAAAATAATAATAATAATAGCAAAAATAAAAATGATTGTAAAAGTAAAAAGTGAACTAAATACTTGTTAAATATTCAAAAATATATACATTATTATATATATTTACCGAAATTTTGTGAAATATGAATATTATAATTAATGTTGACTCTTGTTAAAAGTGAAATTTAATATATTAAATAATAACATAATAATAATTATGTACAAACAACATAGTGACACCTCCCTAAAGCAAATTTTGAATTAATGAACTTGTCAATAAATATTCGATAAAATACAATTCGCATGGCCAGCAACTAGCAGCATTTCAAACTCATAAATATTCAATTAAAACTGGAGCAATTGAAAGTGTGACCAGCCGCAGGATACAAAACCCGGTAAGTATTTGTCGTATTGGTATTAATGAACTAAGCAATAAGATTGTGTGTGGACAGCGTTAGTGTGATATGTCACCTTTACATACGTACACTCTGTTAGCCTTCCGTTTAGGAGGCAATTTCTCAAGCACAGCCGAGAATTTTATGTGCTAATGGTATGACAGCGATTTATTTGTAGTAGCCGCAGTATAGTTGATGAGAGTCAAAACAAATCAGTATTATTGTGAAAGATTTAATTGTTGATATTAAATTAATAGGCGGAACATATCCAATGGAAAAATTAGTGACAAATTGAGGGTCAAATTGGGTACCGAATTAAATGCGAAATTGAGTAACTAATGGAATGACAAATTACACAGGCCGACAAAATTTAACCAACATTCAGACCCAGAAACCAGACTATATATTTCCGAAGGTTTATGATGCGCTGAATCCAAATCTGGCCTCAGAATTGCTCTATTAGTTTGAGTTTTCGAGATATCCTAACCTAAAAGTGCAAAAAACCCCATTTTTGCCCATATTTGAGGTTATGTAGCCTTGCAGATGTTTTCTTTCACCAAAATTAAAGGATGACATCTTTAAATACAATCCTTCTTTTTTCAAATGGCGTTTTGTTTGCTCAAATATCATTTTTTTTCGCAGAGATATCGCATTTTGAAATTTTCATGTTTCGAAATTTTCCTACACCTGAAAATCGATTAAGATAACATAGACATGATATAGTCGCTTACTAATTTTCTTGGGTTTGAGGGCCTGAAATATATGGATTAATAGTATGTAAATTTGGAGTTTGTGGGAAAGCCTGCTTGCGGTTATGTGGGTTAGCCTGCTCGCGGTATGATAGGGGTGGTTTCTAGGGGTTAGGGCTGTGTGTGACTCGGTACCCAAAGGTTAGATAGTGTAGGGATGTGGTGAGTCAGCACACTTATGGTGTGAGACAAAATTTTAAGAAAAATAAGACTCAATTCAAGAAAATTAGTAATCGAATATATCATGTCTATGTTATCTTAATCGATTTTCAGGTGTAGGAAAATTTCGAAACATGAAAATTTCAAAATGCGATATCTCTGCGAAAAAAAATGATATTTGAGCAAACAAAACGCCATTTGAAAAAAGAAGGATTGTATTTAAAGATGCCATCCTTTAATTTTGGTGAAAGAAAACATCTGCAAGGCTACATAACCTCAAATATGGGCAAAAATGGGGTTTTTTGCACTTTTAGGTTAGGATATCTCGAAAACTCAAACTAATAAATTAATTTTAGTTATCAATCCGAATTTTGCATGGACAGAGAAGCAGATATTAGTTTAAATTATTTCGGATACTTTTCCTTGTAGACTAGTGTTATAGGACAAATTGAGTGACATATTGAATGACACATTGAGGAAAACATTTAATGAAAAATTGACGGAAAAATTGAGTGGCATATTGAGAAAAAAAGTATATTATATGACAAATTAAGTAGATTTAGTGGCATATTGAGAAACAAATTGATTGACTAATTGAGTGTCAAATTTAGTAAAAAATTATATAACAAAGTGAACTGCAAATTGAGTTAAAAAATTACTCAATAATTTTATGACAAATTGACAGTTTAGTGATAGCTAAGTAGCAAATTGAGTAATATATTCAATGACAAATTGAGTGACATATTGAATGACACATTGAAGAAAAAACTTAATGGAGAATTGAGCAACAAATTGAATAAAAAATGGAGTGGAATATTGAGAAAAAAAGTATATGACAAATTTAGTAGATTTAGTGGCATATTGAGAAGCAAATTGATTGACTAATTGGGTGATAAATTTAGTAAAAAATTATACAATATAATAAAGTGAACTGCAAATTGAGTTAAAAAATTACCCAAAAATTTTATGACAAATTGAAAGTTTAGTGATAACTGAGTAGCAAATTGAGTGACATATTGAATGACACATTGAAGAAAGCATTTAATGAAAAATTGAGTAGCAAATTGACCAAAAAATTTAGTGTCTTTTTGTATGACAAATTGAGAAAAAAAATACCAGTCTAACGGTTAGACGCGATAGAAGTGAAACCTTCCGTAAAACAAACTGAGAGAGAATGAGACGAAAGCAGCATTAGGAGCGGGATAATTATAGGTTCATTATAATATTGCTATAAAGTTCATATTTTATTTTCTTCATTTTATTATTATTCATCCTCAATGTTTTCAATTTCAACAAATGATACGAGTGGCTTATGATAGCTAAAATATGATACAAATGCTTTGGTTTCGATGTTGTCAACATATCTTTGAAATACCGCGTCAATTGTTGTTTTTGATCGTGTTGTCGATTCAGTGCGATTGTTACACATTTTTAAATTGAATGTTGTATTGAGAAAGTCAATTAAAGGAACCGCTGTGTCCTGTGCAAAATTTACGTTAAAATCGCCACTTAAAATCCTTGGAACTTTATCGTAATTTTTTCTAAGTATCCGCGATACTTCTGGTGTATACTTTATTAAATTTTCGTGAATGAATTCCGTGATGCTATTTATTGATTGATTCGGTGAAATATAAATTGCCACAATTGAAACTGTTTTTCCATTGCTCAATCTGGTTTCGCATGCACATATTTCTCCCACTTTAGAGAGCTGAACAGACAGTGATTCTAGTTGCTGTGCATTCAGATCTATCTGTGGAGTTACAATACGAGCACCGTCAATTTGATTGTGGTATATTGCAACACCGCCTGCAATTGCGGTAAATATTTAAAAATGAAAATATTTACGTATATAAAAAAAGAGTTTGTCTGTAAAGTCGGTTTACTGACGATAGTTTAACGTAACAACGTCATATGAAAATATTGATGTAAGGGTTGCAATTTTCAAAACAAAATTTTAATTTTATTTTTTTGATAGATATTTTGTATGAATATAGAGAAGGAGGTAAATGGAATCGCAATGGAATAGGTCAAGTTACATTTACACAAACGTGAAAAATGACGAAACATTTATCAAATTCATGAAAGATATCTTCAATTTCGATTGTGCATCAGACGTTAATAAGTCAACAACACTAAGAGGCACCATCATCGATTTGCCTTTTTCAAGACACTTTACACTCGAAGCACTCCCTTTCATTTCCTACTTTTTCTATCATCGTCCTATTCTCAACAGAGAAATGGTTCATTACCATGCACACAGGAAGAAGGCATATGCAAATACAAATATGTGAATTTATATACACATGCGCATATACATACATATATATGCTCACTCAAGTAGGACAGACCCAGATGTCGAACGTTGCCGAACGCGGGGGCCGATTGTGCTCTTTGTCGTTCGTTCCGGGCTTCCGCTTGCAGTTCATGCAAGGTAACGACCATGAGCAAGGTAACGACGATTGAGCAAGGTAACGACACATTTTTTTGTGCGTGCAGCCGGCTAAATCGAATTATAAGACGTTATCACGTCAAAAATTATATATCAAGTTGAGTAAACAATTGAGTAGATCTAGTTACATATTGAAAAACGTATTGATTGGCAAATACTCAATACATTGAAGCAAACAAATTTAATAAAATATTATATTATGAATTGCGTGGCAAATTGAGTAAGAAGCCGAGTAAAAAATGTTTGAAAAGTTGAACTTTATAATTTCAATAACATGTTGAGACTCAAAATGTATGACAAATTGAAGGACAACTCGGAAATTAAGTGAGTAAAATATTGAAGTACAAATTGAGTTGCATATTCTATGACATAATGAGAAAGATAAGTGAAAAAATAATAAATAGGTGACAAATTTATTGTTATATTTAGAAAAAAATTTGAGCAACACGTGAGGATCGAATTATAGGATAAATTGAATGAGAGCCTGAGTAATAAATTGAGTAAAATATTGCATGACGTATTAAGAAAATAAAATAAAAATTGAGTAGCAAATTGAATGACAAATTGAGTAATAAGTTGAGTAAAATATTGCATGATATATTAAGAAAATTATTATATGATAAATTGCGAGACAAATTGAAAAAATTGGGCAAAAAATTTAGTGACAAATCGAGTGTCAAATTGGAAAAAAAATGGAATGATAAATCGAGTGGCTATTGAGTGACATATACAGACACAAATTGTATGACAAACTGTTTGGCCAATTAAGTATAATATTAAATTATGAATTCAAAGCAAATTGCCTGCCATATTGAGAAAAAAGTTATATGATAGATGAAATGGCAGATTGAGTAAAAAACTTAGTAAGCAATTTGATGACGAATTGAATGATATATTGAGAAAAAACTTGAATGGCATATTGAGTGACAGTGAGAAAAAAGTTACATGAGAAAGTTAGTAAAACATTTGATCATAAATTGAGTGACCCAATGAGTGACATATTCAGCAATAAATTTTATGACAAATTGAGTAAAATATTGAATGAAAAATTGAGTGGCATATTCAGAAAAAAATTATATGATAAATTTCCATTTAATTGAGTACAAAATTTAATGAAAAAGCGAAATATTGAGAAAAAAAAGGTGGAAAATTTTCTGGCCAATTAAGTGACATATCGAAAATTAAATTATGTGAAAAATGGAGTAAAATATTGAATGAAAAATTAAATGGCATCTTGAGTGAAATATTCAGAAAAAATTTCACGAAAAATTTAGTAAAAAATTGGGAACATATTGAGAAAAAAATTATATGAAAACTCGACTGACAAATTTAATGAAAAATTATTGAGTGGCGGCCGCCGTAGCCGAATGGGTTGGTGCGCGACTACCATTCAGAATTCACAGAGAGAAGTAGGCTCGAATCTCGGTGAAAACACCAAAATTAAGAAAAACATGTTTCTAATAGCGGTTGCCCCTCGGCAGGCAATGGCAAACCTTCGAGTGTATTTCTGCCATGAAAAAGGTCTCAAAAAAATATCTGCCGTTCGGAGTCGGCTTGAAACTTTAGGTCCCTCCATTTGTGGAACAACATCAAGGCGCACACCACAAATACGGGGAGGTGCTCGGCTAAACACCCAAAAAGGGTGTACGCGCCAATTATAAATAAATAAAATATTGAGTGACAAAGTGTGTCATTATAGATAATTGATAGTGCAGTGCTCTTTCGATAGTTTGGTTATATAGATCAGGGCGTCTCAAAGACTTTGCAATTGTGCCCGCTTTTAAGTATATTGGCGATTACTTTTTGGTGGCACTAAATATAAAGCCGAATAATAAGATTAGATGATTAGATTTAAACAATTGGTGATATTAAATCACAAAGAAAAATTTGTTTTTATTATTATTTATTTAAGTAAGATATGTAAGTATTTAGCAAATTTAAATTCATTTCGAACAAAAAATTTAATTCTATATTTGGTAATTTAAATTATTATTTTTTTTTGAAATATAGTTCATACTACAACAAAACCCATATAAAGCAAAGTTTCGAACTTTGAATATAATCTGTAAAAATTCGGCAAATTCTCATCAAAACTTCAACCTCTTTTTAAGAATTAAAAAAAAACAATTCGGTTTTCGGCAAGTTTCAAGCGGTTGAAAAAAATGGGCTTATTTATAGCATAAATAAATAGTCTTAACTTATCAATATGTAGTGTACTCTTTCATTGCCGCATTATGTTGCATTTCCGTAAAGCAGATACCTTCAGAGTTGCAGCCAATTTGGTAGACATAAGCGCACTCAGTTAAGCTGCTTAGATTTGCATAAGGAATTAAGCCGTGGCTGAATATTTGTATTGCAGGATGTAGGACCTATTTGACGATTAGTAGAGTTAACTGATTTTTTGTATAATAAATGTTGTTGCTGAATTTATATAATTCATATAAATATATGACACAAAACGGTAGAAGAACGCACTGGCAATTCTGTTTTAATTTAGGGAAAAAGTTCATTTATCGATTTTTTTGAAAACTCAATTCTTAAATCTGTATCACTCGATAAGCTGGTAAATGCAAGATGACAAGATAAATTATTTTGGTTTTCAATAATTTTTGCTCTAAATAAAAAAAAAATATTTTGAGTGATTTTTCCATATTCCATTGTTTGTCTGTTGGTAAAATTTTATAAATCTTTCGATGGGGGATAAATTTTGCTCCACATTTACTGCTAGAGTTTTTACTGGTAATTGACGGGCACTAATTATTTAATAGAGTATGGTTTTTGAACACAATTTTCTTTTTCATGATCAACATTTTATGAAAAAAAATATTTTTTTAACTATGTCTACAGAAGCCGCGAATGATCAAATATAACATTATACAATATTATCAAATATATATTCTTTTATCTTCAGTTATGGCAGCATTTGTAGCAGGAAAAATGTTCCAAACAATGCTTAATAATAGTTCTAATTTTAACAAAAGGCAACATTTCATTTTGCTTGTAGCGCCAACATTAACAACAAAAAACTTCCACTTAACTGACAGTAAAAAAAATATCAAAGACATATAAAAAACATTTAGATAGCAAACAGCACCATGTATGGAACGCAACTAATGACTGGTGCCAACAAGTAAACCATACAAAAACCCGTACAACAGACTTATAAAAAAGAATAAAAATAGGATGTCGCGACTTGACGTCATAAATTTCGAACGTCTTCGTCTGGGGCATACAAAGACTACACATGGACATCTCATGACCAACACCAACCCAATTTTGTGAACGTGCGAGCTGGACTTAAGAAGTACCGTACCCCACATCCTCCTTCATACTCCGCGCGCAGAAGACAAATCTTCAGCAACTCAAATCCAATGACCCATATATCATCCCCAACTTCCGATTAAATATTTTTAATAACCAATTCCTAAATAACCAAAATACCATAGAATTTAATATGCAAAAGTACTCTAACACACAGCTTAAGCGTAAGGCCTCGATAATATTGTTTTAAAGGGACAGATACCTATAAAGGGCCATATTTTCGCTGATTTTCATTAAATTATTCAAAAAGAAGAAGTCAATATATATTTTTTTCAAAATTGGTACACAGTTTATTTATATATTAAAATAATATACAAATTTTTTTTTTTTTTTAATCATTTAAAATGGCGGATGTACACTCAATTCTTCCAGGAAGGTCGCAGGGGGGCTTCTCAATCGGCGGGCATTGTAGGATCGGCTTCAGTCACCTGAATACAAAAAACCTAAAATTTTTTTTGTTTATTAATGTGATAATTTCTATATGAATTAAAAAAAAAATTAAAAAAAAAAATTAAAAAAAATTAGCGGAATAAAATGAGTTGTGCAGCGAACTTTCCTACTATTTTTGCTTCGAACAAAATTTTTTTTCGAAAAAATTTAGATAGAAAGTAATATCATAAAAAAGATCTGTCAAAATTTCAGGGCAATCGGTCAATAACTTTTCGAGTTATCGTGTACGCCAACTATAAACTATAGCTCGTGTAAGAATTGAAGCGAAGTGACCACAGTTTGCGTTGAATATTTGCTGATTGCGTACATTTAGATTTCTTATTCAGATGTATTGGAAAAAGTCGTCGAAAAATGGGCTGATCGAATGGACCTTGCAACTCGTAGCCATGTTGAATCTATGCCGAATATGAGGTTAAAAAAAATAAATGCCATCAAATTATAATCAGATTTAATAAAAAAATTCTTTCCACAATATTTCTGTTTTCTCAAGCACTTACAATAATAAAAACACACGCCACAATAACTTCATTTTTCAGCTCTAAACACCTGCATACATTTTATTGCCTCTAGCCAGCATTATCACTTATTATTGTACTAGCACCTACGATGCAAATGTGTTTTTTTTTCGATTTTTGTTTTTACTAAAACTTTTCCTTACGGAGTCCAACTGACACTTTAAGGCATCCTGGTGGTCTAGCGCTCGAAAATTTAGGGTATTTTTAGGAATTTTTTTTTCACAATAAAAAAATGAAAAACGATATTGAAATTTTTTAGGCTTTTTATTTAACTTCTTTTACATGCAAAAATGAGGAAAAACATTTTTTCTATTAATAATTTTAAAAATGGCCCTCCCGAAAACTTGGACCTGGACGGTGTTGTCCATTTTGGCGCTTCTATTTATCTGAAACACAGAAACCAAAAAAAAAAGAGAAATTAAAACTAGAATTAACAAAAAGAATTTGAAAAAATGGCGCGGTTTTGAATTTGACGCTCTAAAAATCGGGTTTTTTTCCAGTTTTTTAATCAAAAAAAAAAAAAGAAACCAAATAATTGGAAAAGTAATATGATTCCAGTACGGGTGAAGCCATAGCTAACATATTAAAATTTCAGATGATTCGGTTGAATAGTTTTTTGTTTTTGTTTTTGACAACACTAGGCTGACAAAAAGTCGTTTCAAGATAAATGAGTTTAAAGTTTTGAGAGTGGCCGCATGACGAGTCTGAGTCTACCTGCTAAAACGGCTGTAGAACCGAAAATACAGGGAGTATTCTTCCAAAAATTTGAGAGTATATTCTCAAATGCCTATACTTTCGATATATATATACATACACACACATACATAATTGGCGCGTACACCCTTTCTGTGTGTTTGGCCGAGCCCCTCCTCCTATTTCTGGCGTGCGTCTTGATGTTGTTCCATAAATGGATATATCAAACAAAAAAAAAATCAATTTTCTGAAAATTCTGGACCATCGGGACCCTTTAAGGGGCCTTGACGCAGTTAACTTGAAAAGGTAGTGTTTTAGATCATAGTTTAGTAGCGTGAAACTTTATAGATCGTTAAAAGTTGCATCAAGAGGGAATTATTTTTAATGCTATGTCTATTAAAGGAATAATAAATTCCCATGCAAAGTATGGTTTTAATGAAAACTAAATCAACAAATTCGATCTTAACTGAATGATTAGGGTTAACCAGTCTATATGGGTAAGATATGAAGCACAACCAAATAAAATTTCGAATTAAATATAACTTAGTCCCTTCTTCCTCATTTAACCATCAATTAAATTCAACGCGTCTACTGTAATAATGAAAGGAATGCACGCAATACATTAACACACGCAATGCATTCCAACACACATCAGTGGTTTTTTAGGCAGGGAGACGTGTACGTATAATGGCCTTTTATATGGCGAAGCTTGTCAGAAAAGAGATTTACAGCCGCCTATTCATATAGGAAGTTTTTGGTTCGCAGAAAAGTAGGCATATTTTAATTAATTTCTGCTTTGTTAAGTAAAAGTATTTAAAAAGTTCGTTTGAATTGCTTGTTTGGCATAAAAGGACAAATTCTTGTGAAAAAACCACAATATTAATAAAATGCAGTGGAGCAGAATATGGAAATTTAATAACATTTCATTATGATAATGTTTTATAATGAAAGCATAGTTAAGTATCAAAAGTGTTGATTGTTCAGTTTGTTTGCTCATTGAACGGCAAAAGTACTATACAACAACAAAGTATTGAAAGAATGTTGAATATATGCAACCATATTTGTATGTGAAAATAAAATATGTCTCAATCGTCTCTCACCACACAGAATCAACTACAAGCTGGCCGAAAATTAATCACTCCATCGGAAAATCTGGATTATTATTAGTATTATGAAATGCATTTTTTCAATAAGAACTACGAGAAAGTCTATATAATTATTTTTTATAACAGGAGCAATGAAAATATGCCCAACTGACCTATTTGGTGTGCTCCTATGCATACCACCGCCTCCCATTTGACATGAGAAAGAAGCTCGTTTGAGCGCTTTAATGTTAAAGGGCATCTAAAGAACTTAGAAGACTTCTGATTAGAGGTTTGCAACTTTATCTCCCAAACCCATTCTCTTCGAGAACTTTCAAGTTCTTATTAATGAATGGACGGCCTGGAAAAATAATTCCATCACCTTCGAATCTGGACCCCAGATATGGCATACTGATGGGTCGAGATTAGAAGATGGTAGAATAGGTGCGGGAATAAATGGACCTAAATTCAAAAAATCGATTTTAATGGGGTTTATCCAACAATCCTCCAGGTAGAAATACATGTCACTGAAATATGTGTGAAGTAATGTCTCTATAGAGAACTGAGTGGAACCCACATTTACGTATTTCGGATATTCCGCCAGCTTTGAGAGCTCTTCTAACTACTAGAATAACCTCAAAAATTATATATGACTGTCTGAATCTTCTCAACACGTTAGGGAGCTTCAACACATTATTATTAGGTTGACTTCCTGCATACGAGGCACGTGAGGGAAATGATATAGCTAACAATCTAGCAGAAAAAAGGGGCAAGAATGCCTCTAACTAGCCCTGAGTCTTTCTGTGGACTTAAAAAAGGTCACATTAACGAACTTCTCAGGACGTGGGAGGAGAAGAAATTCGTTGAACACTGGCGCAATTCCATCGGCCAGCGGCAAGCGAAACAATTCCTGACGCTGGACAGAGGAATTTCTGATAAATCACTTTCACTCAGCAGAGTAGATTTAAGTTTTTTAACTGGTTACTTAACAGGCCACTGTAACCTCCGATACCATTTAAACGAAATTGGGCTCTCTGAGACCATCACCTGCCGATTATATGAAATGGATACTGAAAATCCAGAACACATTCTTTGTAAATATCCTACAGCAGGCAGAAAACGGCTACAGCAGCTTGGTGGTACTGCCATGCCTCCATATAAACTATGAAACAATAAGCCCCAGCATGTGCTAAAATTCTTAAAAAGTCTTAAAATAAAGGGTACCTCAGCAGGTTTATGTCGCAGTGCGCAGTAGTCCAATAACAATAATAATAATATAACTATGAATAAATAATGAAAATTAAGCCAATCAATTTACATCTAATTAATTTTGCGCCAGATTTTCATTAGTAGTTCTTTTAATTAACATACAATATGTCCTCTAAACATTGAGACTAATTGCTGGCATACACCATTTGAAAACAAACAATTGAATTAAAAATTAAAAAATTATATTGATTATATTGATTTCTTTCAACTTTCGCTTGACTCGATTGATCAACTATTGTTTCGTACACCATCCGCTTGAGAACTGCCGAGAATTTTTCTATTGGACGTGCCTGTGGCACGTTTGGAGGATTGCCATTTTTTGGCACAAATGGTATTTTTTGCTCAGTTAACCATTTCAATGTTTTTTTTGTGCATAATGGCAGCTTGCAAGGTCTGACCAAAACATGATTACGTCGCTATTGTGATATTTATCGATTTCTTCAGTTTTGGCAAGCATTGATCGATGTAAACGCTTTGGCTTTGTTTTTGCGAAACAATGGTTCTGAAACACTCTTCGAAGAAATGGCCACTCACACTAGCTCCTTCAGCTCAAATTTTTAGTTGCTGGCATATTTAACCTCGTTTGGTGTTGTTTCGATGTTGTCAGTGTAAAAATCGTCGTTGCCACTAAATTCATGACGAGAAAATGTGAAGTAGAGTAGAATGGGGTA
Organism: Anastrepha ludens; assembly: GCF_028408465.1. Taxonomy (NCBI): domain Eukaryota; kingdom Metazoa; phylum Arthropoda; class Insecta; order Diptera; family Tephritidae; genus Anastrepha; species Anastrepha ludens. The sequence continues at coordinate 19,137,300 of NC_071500.1, forward strand.
AGATAGGTATGGGGGCACCATAGGTAGGTGGGGTTTTCGTCGCACTGTTTTTGCAGAGGTCACTCGTCTTATGTGAATTGAATACGTGGTGGGGAACAACGTTCGCGACTGTCATTTTGGCCGTCACCATTGATTAGTTATCCTAGTTCTGGCGTCGTTTTGTTTTTTGCGAGCTTTTCTCCGACATAGCATTTTTTTTATTCTACGGTGCAGTGCATTTAATGTGTGTAAATATTTTTCAGGTGGGTTTTATTTTACGTAGAAAATAATTCTGAACATGAATAATGTGTTAGTTTTTTGATATTTTAGTTTAAAAAAAAAATATCGACACTAACATAAAACATGTGCTTGGGGGCACTATAGGTCAGCCGTCTGGGGGCATTATAGGTCACTACTTTTAATTGAATAAAATAAATTTTAATTGTTTTTGCAGCAAAATGGTGCGTAATTATGTGCGAAAAACGCCGAAACGAAGTGAAGAGGACGTAAAAAACGCAATCGCGGCTGTCCGAGATGGCGCTAGTGTTCGATCAGCCTCTAAACAATTTAAAATTCTGTTCGAAACATTACGTGCTCGCGTGATGAATTAAAGAAAAATTCCTAACTTTTATAACATGTGCAGTGTTCATACTCTATAAATAAAAGTTAAAACGTTAATTTCCAAGCCATGTACATTGTTCTTTTCCCCTCACATATAGTGACCTATCGTGCCCCCCGATTTTGAAAATATCGAAAAAAAGTACCTTTGTCTTATTGAATGCAGCTTCCAAAATATTTAGCCAAACATAAGTCAGTATAACCAAAATGTTAGCAGATAAATAACCTTTCAAAATCTTGCTTATTTTTCAAAATCAATGCAAAAACACCGTAGCAAGAGCTTTCCAAAAAAAAAAAGACCTATCTTACCCCATTCTACTCTACCTTTTATCATCCAAAGTTATGATTTTTTTATACGAAAAGTGTTCACGACGAAGTGCACAGCAGCAAATTGGTATTTTTTCGAGTGGTTTTGCTCTATATTTTGGTTCTCGCTTACGTTTACGATAAATTACATTGTTTTTCTTCAAAGTCTTGTGAACGCCAGACCTTGAAATGCCTATTTTCGTGTTGATTGACCAACCTTGTTTTTGGCAATTGACAGCAGTTTTTTCGTTGTTGCGGCACTTGCTTTTTGTGGGCGACCCGGTATAACCTTATTCCCCGGTTCTTTTGAATTCCCGCAATCTTTAAAAACAAGAAAAATAGTCCCACGGGAGATTGATTTATCTTCAAACAACTTCAGAATTTTACTTGTACAGCGTCGTCCAAACAGATTGGCGACAGATTTACGCAAATCTTGTATGGCATTTTGAATGGAGACTTTCGCGAAATATAAGTTTGCCAGTTAAGTATTTATAAGCACACGTGGGCATGGCAAGTGCATAGAGCTACATCTGCGTGTTTCTTTATGCACTCAAATATATGTCTGAAGTTAATCTCAATGCTTAGTGGACATATGATAGTAAAAAGTTATTAAAAAAAAATTTGCAAACACACCGAGATAAGTCTTAGTCAATATGTCACTGGGGTGTTCACCTTGAAAATCCAAATACCAATAAAGAATGACCAAGTAATTCAGAAAGCTGCGATTCAATGAAGTTCCTGAAAAATAGTAAATCCCCTCGGGTTGATAATATCGCCCCTGAACTATTTCGCGCTGACCCCATAACAGCAAACTACTACAGCCAACCACCGCCAATTTTTTAAAGAAAAAAAAAACAGCAGTTAAGCTTAGAAAGGCGACTGAACCGAGCCAAAAATATTGACGGACCAAAAGCCTGGTCAACGAAATTGTAGCACATATTTTCAATAAGCTTTTAGCCACAGTGATATTGCCGAATATAAGGAAAGAACGACCCGGGTTGCGGCCACACAAATCATATGTGGATAGCGTCAACAGCTTACCATCATCGTCGAACAATCGGTAGAGTAGAGATCTCCGCGTTACATGGTATTTAGCGACTTTGAATTGGGAAGTGTTGCCGAATACCCAAAAAGCGGGTATCGTTTGGCAAAGTATTGCATGCTGAGGTAACTTGCCGCCTTCTGCATGAAAATCAGCTAGCTGTTAAGTGAAGTAAGAGACAAGGCTGCACTTTATCACCATTACTTTTCAATACTGTGGTGAACACTGTGTTGCTTAAGGCAACTAAGGAAAAGCAATGCTGCCACCGAATGTAAAAAGCACTTTTAATCCAGAATAATAAATAAGAAAATATAGACTCTTTTTGCTACTTAGGTTCTGTCCTTGAGAAATGTAGCAGCTCTTCGGCAGATGCCGTTAATCAGCAACCGCTCAATACAGAAATTGTAAAACTTATGTGAAATTGGATTTGCCATATCCTACGAAAACCACACGATGAAGTCGCTAGACGAGCCAGTGCATTGAACCCACAAGGCAGTAGACGTAGAGGAAGTCCAGCTCATACCTAGAGAAGGCAGCTGGAAATTGAAATGGAGAATCTCCAGACAAGTTGGAAAGAGGACAAAACTCATGCAACCAACCGAATATTGGTTGGTAATGGGAAAAAACCTCCTTCGGTTGTGTTAAGTTTGGGAAGAAGTTCGGTCTTCCGACATCTTGACCAAATTGTTGATGCCGTTCCGCCAAAAATTGAATGACCTGGTGTCAAAGAAGCTGTTGAGTTTTTAAGAATATCTTTGCTATCAAAGGTAACGCCCTTCATATGGTTTGACAGGGAGCGTAAGAGATGGTAATCGGTCCGAAAAATACGGCGAATGCAGAAGGACTTCCCATTCGAGCTCTTGAGTGCGGCTTTGACGACTTGTGCAACATCGGGCCTGGTGTTGTCGTGAAGGAGTATGGTTTGACCATGTCGATGATGCCTTTTCAGTCGAATAACTTCATTCACGCGGTGTAGCTGGATAATGTAGAGCTTCTTGCTGATTGTGGCATTCTTTTCGAGCATTTCCCAATGCACCATGTCGTCCCAGTTCCACCCACCTCGTCTTTGGCGTATCTCCTGGAGCCACTCACTCCTTTCTTTGCTTCATGTTTATGTATAGGCACCATTTCTCATCTCGAGTGACGATTCGAAACAAAAAGTGTTGTTTATGACCGCAAGTTGCTCGATTGCGGCCGAGATGTTGAGAGCACAATTTGAAAGCGACTTTCTTCAATTCTTCTGTTGGTAAATCTCATTGAATGAAGGACACCATTGAGAATCGTTTATAATCACAGTTCATTCCTTCTGCCAATTCACGACTGGCTTGGCGACTGTTTTTCTTCAAAAGTGATTTGAGATATTTTTCACAGAATTCAGAAGGCCTTCCGCTGTGCGAGACGTTTCATCGACGTCAAAGTCACCAGTTTTAAACTTTGCAAACCATTTTCGTGCTGTAGACTAGCCTATGAAACTTTCTCCACACACATCGCAGATGTCGTGGGCAGCTAATATGCCGCGGAGCTAGCCTACACTAGAACAAGAAAGAACTCAACAATTAATATATACGTGGACAGTCAAGCAGCAATAAAAGCAATAAGCTCATATTGTATTAAGTCCACAAATGTTCAACGAAGCAGGGAGGCCATAGAAAGGCAAGCCGCAAACAGTAGGCTGCATATCTACCGGGTACCTGGTCACAAAGGCATTATGGGGAACGAAATAGTAGATGAGATAGCAAAAAGTGCTGCTGGACTACCTTTTGAGCAAGAGAACGGTATACCAAAGCCGCTAAACCGCTGAAATGGACGACCACATGAAAAGGCGAGTGGAAGCTAGGTAGATTAATCTGACCACATGCAAAACAGCAAAAGTCATGTGTAGAACTATCGACAAAAAACTTACTCAATTCGTACTTACGCTCTCGCGAAAGGACTGCAGAACTATCATAGGTATGCTAACTGGTCTTACTCTATTGGCTGCACATGCGTACAAGATAGGGATTGCTAACACGGACAAATGCAGGAAATGCAGAGAGGATGTTGAGGAAGCTTTAGAACACCCTCTGTGCGTTTGTCCGGCATTATTAAAAACGCATTAAAATGCCTGGAAGCCCCATTGTTTGAGGGTCTGGAGGACGTCTCAAAAGCGGATCTCCCAGCTCTACTTAGATTCGCCAAAAGCGCTGACATCCTACATAATGTCTACTTTAGGTATTCATATAGATCGGTCTCCATCCGGTATCGCTAGGGATCAAAAGGTCTATGCGTGGCTTATTGCCAACCAGGCTAACCTAACCTAACCTAAATATTTGACCTAACAAATTTACATTTTGTTTTGTTTATATAAAATTTAACTCTAACCGAATAATTTTTATTTCGAAACCTTCAAACTGGGGCTTACAACTTCTTACCCCCTTCAACCAATTTTTTGCTATGCCCTAGAAAGCAATTGAGTCACTTTTTCTCTAAGGCCTAATTGGACGTAACTTATCAAGATCCAATGATATGAATGGCTATTATGCAAATTATCATGACTTTGTTCTTGCAGTTCCATAGTGGCTTTGTGCCTTAGTATGTACAAAATCGCATGAGTTGCCTTAGTTGGTGTCACACGCTAATGGAAAATCATATACTGATAAAATAATATAATTTAGATAATACAAAATTACCAAGCTTTAATAATTAACCAGTTTGATGATTCAATTAAATTTGTTTTCCATAAAATAAAAAAATTTAGTAATGATAAAGTAATAAAATGTAGTAGTAGGTAATAAAAAGTAATATTAAAATTTAATAGTAGGTAATAAAAAGTTGTAAGATTTCATAATTAACTAGTTTGTTAAGCAGACACTTAATCAAACTACCTAATTTTTTAACTAAAATTAAATTTCTGTGGAAATAGTTTCTGTAATACAGACTGGCGCCGTGCTATTTCCGTGCCTCTTGCCAGTTCAGGAGAACAAAGTAAACTGTAATAAAATAGTTACGAGCGCTTTTAATTACAATACAATTCATTCTCCGAAAAAGAGCAATAAATTTGTTTTTCTTAAACATTGTTTGTTGCATTTCTTTTGACATTTATTGACATGCGAGCGCCTAAAGAGATGCGCACAATAATAGCATGGCGATATTTTGCAAAAGTTTTAACTATTTATTTATTGTTTATTTTTTTAGAAGTATTAGTTAATATACAACTAAAAAATATAACTCAAAGCTTCGCACTTCGCACAAAATTAAAAAAAAAAATCATCGGAGTTGGAAAGCTTTCCGCCAGAATTTTCAGACAGAAAAAACCAATCCAATTCTGGAGTAAAATTAGATTATTCCAGTTTACAGTAATTGAAAATTCCCCTTCATTTTTGATATTGTGCTTTTTCTTAATTTGTATTTTTTTGTTAACGATGCTCTTCATTTTCTTCCACATAACGAATACTCGAAAGTTTTTTGTGTTTAAGAAAATCAGTCATTGCTGTTCTATTTTTGTGAGCATCTCTGCACATGCCTTTTTCCATTATTACTGCATACTAGTATACAAAAAATGGGCACCTATTTAAAAATACGACCACCGCCCAAAACCATTCAACCACTTTCACGTAAAGCAAAATAAAAAGGAATTCAGTTTTAATGAATTTTTATTAACTGAGCCCATTTTGGGTTTACACTTTGCTACTTTTTATTTCAACAGACATCCCCATGCACGTCTTGTTTCCGTAAGCCACACCAAAGAAGAGTTTTCGCTTTCATTGCCACACAAAAGTATGCAACAAATAAACCTGAGTACAATAAAGGCACAAAAAAAAGCATTGAAATACGAAAACAAAAGCAACTTATGTGCAAATGTGGTGAAATGAAATGAAAATGAAAAGGCCATCATTGGCAATTTTCCCAGTGAGACGGCGAAAGCGAAAGTCAGAATGCTGAGTTTTTGCAAGCACAATCATATATGCATACATACACACATACGTAGACACCTAAACGGACACATGTATTACACTGTGTAAACTGTGGCATGTAAGGCAGCACCCTGCAGGAAAGAACTATCAACTTACTAAGCACCACAGCTAAAAACACAGCGCAGCAAATTCAAATTTTTGTATCGAAATAGAAAAACGATTATGTCACCCTTAAAGGTCATCATGAGTAGACCATTTTTGTAGTATTGTACAAATTTATAGTCATGCTTGTCTAAATTTTTCTTTACAGTGTAAAAAATTTCGAAATTTTGATCATCGAAATTTCATTTAAGTTATATAGAAAAAGTAGTATAAGTCTAAACTTTTGATAGGAAAACTCTTGACAATGTTCTACGAGAGTAATAGAATTTCACGATGGTAGTTTTTGTCGAACATTTGAATCCACACAAAGTGATGCCAAGTCCTTCTCCAGCTGATTTTTCTAACGCAGAGTAGGTCTTCCTCTTCCTCTGCTACCACCAGCTGGTACCGCATCGAATACTTTCAGAGTCGGAGCGTTTGACCCAGCCAACGAAGCCGCTGGATCTTTATTCCATGCCTTATGTCTTTGTCGTCGTAAAGCTCATACAGCTCATTGCTCCATCATCTGCGATACGAACAAAGCTTCGGATTTTAATCCCCTATGTCCTTTTTTGCAGGGCAATGTGATCAATTTTTAAGTTTTACCTTAATATTTTGCCGGAAATTTCAGTTGAGGCTATCGAAATATTGGGTGTACGAATATTTATAAGCAGCTTTTAATTTTAAGCATCGGTAAAAAAACTTTTTTTATATAAAAAAAAATTACTTTTATAAAAAAATTAATTTGTATGTAAAAAAAATGTCTTTTATAAAAAAAAAAAAAATTTTTGTAAAACAAATCTCTTTCATATAAAAATATTACTTTTATGTATATTACAAAAATAACTTTCATTAACAAAAAAAAAAATTTTATGTAAAAAAAAATTTTATGTAAAAAAAATAACGGTTATGTGCAAAAATAACTTTCATGTACAAAACTAACTTTTATGTAAAAAAAAAACATTTGCGTAAAAAAATTATGTTTATGTAAAAAATTGTATGTCAAAAAATAATTTATATGTAAGAAATAACTTTCATGTACAAAAATAACGTTTATGTAAGAAAAACATTTGTGTAAAAAAATATCTTTTAAGTAAAAAGTAATTAGAAAAAAAGTTAATTCCAAATACCAAGAAGCTAAATTTTTCCAGCCTTTTTCAAATTCACTTTGAGCTGAAAATTTTTACAAAAAAGCAAAGAAGTATTAGTTATTTAGAACTCAAAACATCTAACCCTATTTGATGGTATTTATTTTTCGAATCAAAAATATTTCTTTGTTGACAGATATTTCGCCTGCTTCTCGTAACAGTTATGCTTAGAATTTTATTTTTTTGTGCTAAAATAAATTTGATTATCGTTAAAATAAGTCGCTTTAATGGTTTTAGATTTTTCCATAAACCTCTATATTTTGTCACTTTCTCAAATCCACCCACTAGAGCGAGTGACTTCCTCAAAAGTTGGTTGCCGAAAAAAGAATTGTGAGGAAATTTCTTTCATTTTGAAAGCTAAATATTAAATTAAAGTAAAATAGGCTGTATTTTCTAAATGTAGCCAATTTATTGTTAATTTAAATTAGGTTGTAGCAGCTGTGTACTATGAGACACACTCAGGCTCATCGCCTATAGGTGAATGGTTGGTTGGCTGGTTGAAGTGGTGATTCTCCAATAATCCAATTAGCGCTTGTGTACGAGCTTATTGCCACGTCCTCACTACCAACAAGTTATATGGTATCCTTCACGACTATATCCGGTCTGCGATTGGGAAACCTTATGAGGTTGTTTACGCCTATACCAGCCAACTCTTCGGGGTTTTCAAAAAGCGGCTTATCAAGGGCTAACATCCTCGCCTTCTATAGGGTAGGGCATTCATACAGGAAGTGGAAGATAGTTTCCGTGAGTCTGTAGGCATCCGTCAGTTTCATATTTGTTAATATTGACGTTTGTTTGAGGTTATAGGTAGGCCATAACATTCTGCTAACACTGCATGCCGTCTGATCTTAGCATCTACAATCCGCCATTCATGGGTATTTTCAAAAAATTGTTTTCTTGATTGCACCCATTGTTCTTAATATCGATTCTGGAGGAATGTTATTCATGGTAGATCCCCTTCTTGCCAATTCGTCTACTATTTCGTCTCCTCCAATATTCGGATGCCCCTGAACCCAGATATCGTATTGGAAAATCATGAGTGACTGAAATAAATTTAGTAGAAGCGCTAGCCATCTCATGAGGCATCTAACTGAGCAGAGTAAGCAATATTTTGATTGATGTATCGGGTTTCAGAAAGTTGTGTGCCCAATGGGTGCCGCCTTCGCTAACATTGGAACAAAAACACATTCGAATACGACTACCTCAGCAACATTTAGAGCGTTTTCGAAAGAATAAAGTAGATTTAGCGCATCGATTCATTGCTATGGATGAGAATTGGGTCTAGAGCCATGATCATTAATTAAAACAAGAGGCTGAAAATTGATGTGCACCGGGTGCATTGGCTCCCAAACGAGTTCGTGTCCAGAAGTTGGCTAAGAAGGTGTTAGCATTAGTTTTTTGGGTTGCGAAAAAAATTTTGTTTGTGAATTACTTGCAAACTGGCAAAACAATAAAATGTGAATATTATTGTAATCTCTTGGGCCAGCTGAAGGAAAAAGATTGGGGGAAAAGACCCAGTTTGTAAAAGAAAAAATTCGTTTTCATCAAAAACAAGACACCGTGTCACAAGACAATTTTGACAATGGCTAAAACCTCTGAATTACTTTTAGAATTGCTGGAACATCCTCCGTATTCACCAGATTTGATTGTTAGCAGTGTCCATCTGTTCCCAGACCTAAAAAAATGCATGCGTGGAAAGTGTTTTTCATCAAATGATGAGGTCACAACAGCTGTGCAGCGTTTTTTACAGCCCTTCCAGTTTCTCACTTCAGCAATGAAACTCATAAATTAGAATCCTTTGGTCCAGTGTTGGCGTTCATAGATGTGCGCCAGCAAAATCCTTAATAGTCATTGTTTAGGTACCGAGGGAGGATTTTAAATGGTTCTGCATTGCAATAAAAGCAAAAAAAAGCAAAAATTTTCAATGAAGCTTTCCAATATTTTTGAATGTGAATAGTTTTTAATATTTCTATGTATTAGACCAACCACATTAGTATACGACTTCATGCCTTAGTTTTAGAGCTCGTATGAAAACGCCCAGAAAGATGTTTATAGCTCTACAAATATCACTTCTATTTTTCGCTTAAAACTTAAGGAGTCTTGTATAGCCAAAAACCAAAAAAGTAGTCATGTTTAATTATTAGCTGATTTCAAGTGACTTTGATTTCCTGTTGGGTGCATTGAATGTTTGTTTATCGCTGCCGTTACTGTGCTTTTCAAGCGCTTTGTAGAATTTATTTTTTCATCCACTCAGCTCATTGTTTTCACATGCACAACAGTCTATGTGTGAATGCTTTGTTTTGCTTAATACTCCACAGCAACTGGTGGTCTGTACGCCATTTATACACCCATAGCCGCTCGTGCCCTAGTGATCACATTGAAAAATACCAAAATCGCTATGACTGGCACAACGGGGCGTATGAGCGTTATTGTGTTTCGCTCTACTTCAACATTTGTGAACATTTTTGTTATTGTAATGGCTATGCTTCCCACTTGGTTGACATGGCGGTACGAGGTGGCAACAACTACGTTAGTGGCTTCAAGCTTCTCTATGCCAGAAAAATTGAACATCCCTATAAGTGAAAAAGTAAAGAATCAAAATGCAAAAAAAAAACAAAAAAAATTACAACAGTTAAGGATACAATACGGCAAAAAAGTGAAAGCTGAGTAGAGTAAAGTTTTCATTTTTGTTGCATATAAGTAGAGGTTTGCGTATACGTAGGTATGTATGTAAGGCATATGTGCGTGCAAGAGTGAAATGCTTTGGTTGTTTCTTGTTGCTTTAAGTCAAAGTTGATTTTTCTGCTTTTGCTTCACTGACGCCTTTCGTTTACTTCCTCCCGCATCTGCCACCTTCGGGATAGGCTGAGTTGTGTCGGATACATACTTTTTTTGCTCACTAACGTGCTCGTAGCTAGCAAATGAGGCATTCATGTACGCAAAATGCTCTTTGGTTATCATTTGTATGTGTAAGTATACACATGCAAACACATACATCTTTATATGTATACATACATATATTTGAGTCTAGCTAACTTTGTGCTTGTCGCTTTCATGCCAGAAAAATATACATTTTCAGACATCAATTAGGTAATTCTTCGAATATTGCGAGTTAATCGAAGCGAATAAAAGTTTTAGTTACTTTGCTCAATGAGAAGGAGCTATATGTGGTCACAAAAACATATCTTCTCATGCACAGATGAAGGCAGACAGGCATCGAAATGGGTATGGTATCTAGTTTTCGTAGACTTTCAAGTCTAATGAAGCTTTCAACTGTGCCACAAAATCCATCACAAGCATTTATCCCATGAGACGTGGCAAAACGTGCCTTCTGCTTTTATGCGGGAATCTTTGTATGAAGTTAATAAGTATAGGTTTTTATTATTGTACTGTTATGTACTATCAAGAAAGTGATTTTTTAATTTTATTTTATACATATTTCATCAAAAGTCTTTTTTATTTTAATTTGATTAAAAACATTTACCGCTCTGCCGTTAGCTTTCGATTTCCTAAGCATTTTCCGATGCAGTGTAAAAAAATTTAATTCCTATGATGAACATGTGAAATAAAATCAATTTAGTGTGTTTGTATTTCTATGAAAAAATGATGCACTTCTCCGTTCTACACCTTTTTCACTGCTGTACTCAGCCCTGTAAAAAGAACGAAGGGTTTTGCCTACTTAGGAAAGAGCCCAAAGCGGGTATGCATCTATATTTTTCTGGCAAGCATCTTCAAGCATTTCGTAACATTAGTTTGTGGAAAATAAATCCATTTTTTTCTCGGTAGATGGTTGTGGTGATCGATATATCTTTTAAGTATCGAGCAAAAGATTTAAAGTTTATGCTTGTGGTCAAGGTGATATTTCACACTAAAAAACTTCTTTCGCTGTTTTTTGTTTATACCATTCAGTTGCGAGTTACAGAGTGTTCATAATGGAAGTCAAAAAAGAGAAAACTCGGTGCAATTTTGGTTTCGCCGATTCCGTTTAGGCGTTTTTAATGTAAAAACAAATGTGAGTAATGTCGTTAAAGTAACAAACAAAAAAAAAAAAAAATTAAGTGATCTGTCATATTAGTAATCATAAGATTGCCTAGGAGTTAAAGATCGACTATAAAATTATTTTAAACTAATTATTTTAATTAATTTTATTAATTTTAATTTTAAAAGAATTTTAAATGGTTTTGAAAAGACTGTTTGCACAGGATCAACTTGAACTTTATTTTGAAAAGCTGACATAAAATATTCAGGATACACCGCAAGATTTCAAGTAGTGGACTTGCCTTCTATGAAACCGTGTTGGTCTACAGAGATTAAACGATTAACTGTATCTTTCACAATAAGCTCAAATAACTTTGAAACCGTGGTTAATTTGGAGTTTAGTTTATAGCTGACAATATTATTTTTATTGCCACTTTCGAATATTGGCCTAATAGTTGCTACTTTCCAGTCATCCATAAACTTTTATATACATCAATATTAGATTCAACTATATTTTCTTTTTTAAGTAATTCATTAGGAAATTTCAAGGATATTTAAGGAAACGCTGATGCCTGTATTGTATTTGTCCTGGCAAAAAAGAAGGAAATATTTTTTAATAGAGAGCATCCTTTTAATATCGGCCGCCGTATCCGAATGAATTGGTGCGTGACTACCATTCCGAATTCGCAGAGAGAACCTAGCTTCAAATCTCCATGAAACACCAAAATTAAGAAAAACATTTTTCTAATAGCGGTCCCCCCTCGGCAGTCAATGGCAAACCTTCGAGAGTATTTCTGCCATGAAAAAGCTCCTCATAAAAATATCTGCCGTTCGGAGTCGGCTTGAAACTGTAGGTCCCTCCATTTGTGGAATAACATCTAGACGCACACCACAAATAGGAGGAGGAGCTCGGCCAAACACCCAAAAAGGGTGTACGCGCCAATTAAGTATATATATATATCCTTTTAATATCCATACTGATATCTTAAATTGAGTAAAAGTATTTAAAATCATTTTTTGAAAACTTAGTCCTTCGAAACCTTAAGATCCTTTACAAAAATTGAGTGTTACTTTAAGTATATAAAATAGTTGTACGCGCATATGAAATTTTTCTTACCTAACAAATAAAGTTGACTTTTGTCGCACGATGACACGGTGATTTTCAAAAGGCATTAGGAATACATAAAAAGGAAATTACGCAATTGGAACCAACTTAAGTCCCTAACCTAATTTGAAATGGTATTTTTTGAAAAGTGTGTAAAATAGAAACGAAATTTTTTTTTATTTTTGTTTTAAATATTTCATTTCTTGATCTACTTTTAAGAAATACAAAATTCTCTTTGGAAGGAAAAAAGATTTGTTGTTTTTATTTTGAGTATTTTATTTTCCTGCCCATTCTTAAAAAATAAAATTTTTTTTGGCCAGACGAGGTTCGGTCAAAAAGTTGTCAGCCTTCAAAAAATTGTCTTCCAAAAAAAGGTATGTCGCTGACGACACGGATTCCGGGACTTACAGGTGTCTGAAATTAAAAAGACAAAGAGATTATTTTTCACTATGAATCTCTTTATCATGTGAGCTACGATCTTAAAAAAACAAAATTTAACAAAATGGCAGACGTTCAAAGATGAAAAACCGTTTTTGACCCTTTTTTTACTTTAAAGATGCGAAAAAATACTAATTTTTTTTTTTTGCGAATAATCGTAAATCAACTGATAACGGCATCAATACGTTATTTAAAATTTACAAGGTGAACGATATGAAGTGTTACCAACTTCACATTTCTCGTATCTGTAAAACAGCTCATGGCATCAACGTCAAAATTGTTCTAATGACAGTTCAAAATATTGTTTATAAGCCATCAAAAGCATTTGTCAGTTTTGTTGAACTTTTTTTTCTGTTATGAAAATCAAACGTAATAGTGTGATTGCGTTATATTTGGCTGGAAAATCACAAGCGGCCATTGTTCGTGAGCTCAGTCACCTCAAAGTGAATAAAATGTTTGTGTATCGCACTATAAAACGTTGCAATGATACTGGTAGCATGGCAAAACGCTATGGAGGTGGACCAAAAACAACCGCAACAACGCCAGAAATGGTTGGGAAAGTGAAGGCTCGACTTGAACGAAATCCTCGTCGCAGTGGAAGAAAAATGGCCAAAGAACTGAAAATATCGCAAGACAGCATTCGACGCATATTGAAAAATGAGCTCAAGGTCAAGGCTTACAAGTTCCAATAAGCAAACGATCTTTCAGCACAGCAAAAAAAGTTCGGTGCGAAAGGGCAAAGGAGTTGTTGCGCTTGCACGAACGTGGCGAATTTCCTAACATTGTGTTTTCTGATGAAAAAAATTTCCCAATTCAGCAGTTCAGAAACACTCAAAACGATCGTGTTTACCTGACCGAACACTGATACGAGAATTTGAGCCTACGTATGGCCACTCGAAGCAATTTCCCATCGCAAGTAATGGTTTGGGCCGCACTGACCGCTGATGGACGCTCTCCAATCGTTTTTATCGAGCCTGGTGTCAAAGTGGATGCGACTAATTATCGGGAAGCTGCTTTAGAGCCGTGGACCCGCAAACATTTCGGTCGTAGACCATGGACGTTCCAACAGGACTCAGCTTCGTCTCATAAAGCTCGTGTGAACCAAGAATGGTTAAAAAAATCATGTTCTACACTTCATTTCGTCCACACAATGGCTTTCGAATTCGCTAGACGCAAATCCCATGAACTATTCCATCTGGTCCATCAGTTTTGGAGAGCAAGGTGAGGACTAAAAAATATGCCAGTATGGATGCGCTGAAAAAAGCGGTTATACGAGAATGGGCAAAATACCTCAAGATCACATTCGTGCAGCAAGCAAATCATTTTTTGACCGTTTGAAGGCAAGGAATAGTCAAGGCAAAAGGTGGTCATATCGAGCTAAAGTGAATATATGTGAAAATTGTAATCATTTTTGAATAATTTTGTCTTTGAAATCAATAAAAACTAAAGTTATGGTGTTTTGAATAGGTAACACTTCATATTGGCTATATCTGTGCTTATTGTCCATATGAAGAACATATTTTGAATGCTGACAACTTTTGCAACGAACTTTGTCTGGTCAAAAAAAAAAATGTTATTTTTTAACAATGAACAGAAAAATAAAATACTCAAACTAAAAATAACAAATCTTTTTTCCTTTGCAACGAACTTTGTCTGGTCAAAAAAAAAAATGTTATTTTTTAACAATGAACAGAAAAATAAAATACTCAAACTAAAAATAACAAATCTTTTTTCCTTTGCCTTTTATACGCCTTTAAAGAACACCCAAAAACACCATTTCAAATGAGACAAGGGCCTTAAGAACTATTAGGAAGCATCGTAGGTGCACCCTGTACTCATATATTCATATATTTAACTACACTGTACCCTCGTATGCACGCCCGTAAATGCCCGCACCAAGTGGATTCAGTTCTGGGCGCACTTCTTGTTAATATGCAAATGTGGCCAGGCGTGAGGTCACTCGTTTCCGGTACAAAATCAACTTTGGTCAGTTGCCCAACTAAGTCTCTGAATTAAGTATTATAGTTGTATGTGTATGTGTGTGTGTGTTTGAGTGAGTTGCCACAGAGGAGGAACAAGCAAAATGTGCGTCTCCACAGTTTTTGTTATCATTTCCGGTTGGGCCTTTGTGACCAAACACGAGCTTACGTATGAATGATGATTTTGTTTTTCAAACTGCAATACAAAATCTGAATTACTTATGTATGTACATATATGAGTTGGCACATGTGTTGGAAAATGTGTGAAATCACTACACAGAATGCACCTGGTTACACATTCAGCAATAAATGTGGTAGATATAGCAATGAGGTTGAGCTGTTGGGCAAAATATTTATAAACAAAGGTTTATTTGGGTTTTTGCGCATTTACTCTTGAGGCGAAGGTTTCACTTGCGTCTTTTTGTTGGGTTTTTGGTACATTTGGTTTTTAGTTTTTCCCAATTTAAGTACATCACATGAATTAAATGACCTATACTTGGCAGAGCTTGTTATTTTTTTATTGTAACGTTCATATATTCATATATATATATGAATATATTTTGCAGTAGCTCCTGAGTTTTTAAAAGGCATCAATAAAGAAGTTAAAATTAAGTTTATTTAAAGCTAAGAATTTTATGTGTCGCCAAGCGCTTCTGCTGTCTCTAGTAGCCTCTACGTGTTAGATGACCTACCACATTTTCGACTGCCTTGAGTGTTCCAGTCTTCTCTGATATCTCCATGCGGTTTTCGAGGCATGTGACCGTTCCATGACCACTTTCGCACGGTAATGATCCGAGTCGATGTTGGGACCTCGGATCGTACGTTCATCTAATACACTAGAAGCGTGTCTTCCATCTATCACAACATGATCGATCTGGTTTCGCGTTTTTCGATCAGGAGACAGCCAGGTGGCTTGGTGTATCTTTTTATGCTGGAATCTGGTGCTACAGACTACCATGTTTCGGGCCCCGGCGAAGTCGATCAGCCTCTGTCCGTTGCCGGATGTTTCGTTGTGCAGGCTGAATTTTCCGACTGTGCGACCAAAAATTCCCTCCCTGCCCACCTTGGCGCTGAAGTCACCAAGCACGATTTTTATGTCGCAGCGGGGACAGGGTTCAAAGGAACGTTCCAGGCGCTCATAGAAGGAATCTTTGGTCGCATCGTCCTTCTCTTGCGTCGGAGCGTGGGCGCAAATTAGCGATATGTTAAAAAAACGGGCTTTGATGCGGATTGTTGCGAGACGCTCGTCCACCGGAGTAAACGACAGTACTTGGCGACGAAGTCTCTCTCCCACAAAAAATCGAACATCGAATTTGCGCTCTTTTACATGGCATCTGTAGTAGACGTCACAAGGTCCTATGGTTTTCTTGCCTTGTCCCGACCATCGCATCTTTTGAATGGCAGTGATGCCAGCCTTTACTCTCACGAGGGCATCAACCAGCCGGGCAGAGGCACCTTCCCCATTAAGGGATCGGACATTCCAGGAGCATGGCCTCAAATCGTAATCCTTTTTTCGTTTGCAGGGGTCGTCATTAGTATAGGGAGGTCTCATCCGAGGCTTTGCATATCTTTTCGTTGGTGGGGATTTTTAAGTGGCGGGTCCCAAACCCAGCGCACAACCAGCTATCCTGGAATGCTTCGCCTTCTCAAGTTAGCTCACTCCCGAACGGGTGTTCGGAAGCTACCCGGAGGATACGTGGGCTAATCCCGGACGTTGTAAGCTGCTTGAACCATATGCAGAAGAATCGTCCTGGCCACTCCCAAGTGAATAGCGATCAGTAACTTTCCCCCACAGTAACATCCCCCACTTCTTTTCTTTACTTCTTCAAATAAATAAATAAATAATGGTTTCTACTCCAACTCTACCTGAGTCTTACAGGTTGCAGGATAAATCGTTTCTCAACATTTTCCGGGTAGTAGAGCTTCAGTAGCTGGGTTGAGATTATCGTCGAGTCAACAAATTTGTGTCAAACTTATTTCTATAGCGCCCATAGTTTCTTCGATATGCAGTTTGAACTTACCGTGAACGAATTTCATCGGATAAGAGTGATAGAGGATATATGTACATGATTTATATCGATTTACTGCAGTGTGTATAATCTTAAAAATGTGTAGCTGGTCATATTATTATTTCGAACTAGTACTGGGTATAGAGCCGAATTAGTGCTGGCAGGCGCTGTTACCGAATGGGTTGGTGAGTGACTACCGTTTGGAATTCAGGGAGAACTTAGGTTCGAATCTCGGTGAAAGACCGCAAAGAAGAAAAAGTTTTCTTTAATAGCGGTCGCCCCTCGGCAGGCAATGGCAAACCTCCCAGTATATTTCTGCCATGAAAAAGTTCCTCATAAAAAATTTCTGACGTTCAGAGTCGGCTTGAAACCTTAGATCCCTCCATTTGTGGAACAACATCAAGACGCTTGCCACAAATAGGAGAAGGAGCTTGGCCAAACACCCAAAAAATGGTGTATGCGCCAATTATATATATATATATATATAAATATATACGGAGCATTACAACCTCCTTCAAGGATTTGTAGAGTTTTTCTTGAATCCATCTTCCAAGATGAACTTTATTGTGGACTTTAAGTGCTTGACATTCATTCCAAAATGCTTTAATAGATGGTTAGCCATGGTTATTTTACTTTCGTGCATTAGTGTAGAGCATTTCCTCATTATATGCCTCGTAGTTTCGTTCTTTACTCTGCCGAGTATCCAGGCTGCAAAAGAATAAGTTTACAGTTTAGTCAGGTTGTGGTTCAGCCTAAAATATGCTGTCGAAATTCTTGTGATAATTCTTAAGTGATGAGCTACTGTCCTTTAATATATTATAATTTTGAAATGTGCAAGGAAACGCCTTTTTAGGGTCTCTGTGGTAGTTTGATGGTGCTTTGTGTGCTGAGGGTTTGAGATATAATAATGAGATAGAGAGAAATATTTGGAGTCGCAGTGTCTCTCCGTTCTTTGGTTTGCCAATACCTTATCTATCTATGCATCTGTATTGTGTAAGCTACATAGAAGGACTTTTAAGTGCAATACAATGTGAGCGAAGGCCTTTATTCCTCTAGTCCACTGAAAATTCGTAAATTTTTGAGACAAAAAACTCGGTAGGTATACAGTTGTTTATTTACTAATTTTAGTCTACCTAAATCAATTTAAATATTTTTAGTGTGTTGTAAGGATGCAAGTATGTCTCGGGTATTTTTAAAGAACTCGAGCGCTTAAAATTATAATATAAAACAGAAATATTGTGGGAATGAATTTTTTTATTATAATCTGGTACTAAATTTCACGGCATTTATTTTTTTAAAAACCCAATCGGCATATGTTTGCAAAGGCTACGAGATATAGTTTAATTTTGGACTACTTTCTTCAATAAATCTGGCTAATAAATCTGATTGAGCCCAATCAGCAAAAAAGCGATGCCAAGGACGTTCGTTGGCACGTAAACAAAGATCCTTACGTAAAATTTTCCACGCAAAGGTAGTACAAAAGCCAAAAAGTTGAGAATGACGACAAATAGACACTTCGATGTTTTCTTCAATACTTCGGCTTATGAACTTCGCGAACAGATTTTTTTGTTCAGACAAAATTTCTACTATTTGGAAGCATTGTTCTGACGTTAAACGATTCATGAAGACTTGCTAAGCCTTTCTAAAAGAAATGTGAACATGCCATTATCGGCTTTTAGACTGTCGATAGCTCTCATGCAGCTAAAAAAAACACCCGTTACTTATTGTAACTGTCCAGCCCTGTGTATTTACTTATTCACAAGTTTGAATTGCTGTGTGTTTACGTTAATACAAACATACAAATATATGTACGTATGTATGCCGGCGTTCACTCAGTTAAACAAAATAAATATTTGCTTTTAATTGTCAGCTTTGGGAAAAGACGAACCGCTCAAGGCTCAGGCGGAGCGCCAAATGGAGCATAAACCTAAATAAAATCTTGTGACAAATAGATTTCTAAAATTGATTCCTTCCGCGCGCTTTAGCTACGCAGGCTGGAGGATATTGTTCTTGGCCACAGGGTGTGATTATTTCGACTAAGTTAATTTTGATATGATTTACGTATTTTCAGCCGCTGTTGGGAGTTGTGTCAACTGTGCTGCGAGGCATCAAGTTCAGATGGGCTTGAAACAAAAGGCAATTACTTGTATAATTAAATTCTGTGCTGGCGTACATGGAAGGTTTAGAGAAATTTTTCTCTTACATATCGTTGCTGATAAAATTACAAAAAAAAAATAGAATAGAATAAAGTATACAATAAAGGGTATTTCAAAAGTGGCGTCCAGTTGTCCGCAGTGAATAATTCCTAGAGATTACCTTTTTGTATGTGATCTTTGACATTTGTCAAGTAGGCAGGTATACAATTTTACACGATGGAATAACGCGTTAAAATTATTCAAACTTATTTTGAAAATAGTCGATCTTTAAGAACATCATATCGCTAATTTCGTGATTTTTTTGGTGACAATAATCACCCGAATGAGTCTGGTTCTGCTGCGAATAGAAAAAGGTCTCTTCGACCTAGGACTGGACGGGCTGTTGCGAATATTGACACTGTAGCACAAAATGTTGCTAAGCAACCTTCAACATCGATATCTCGACGTTCTCAACAATTATGCAGTTAGGCATTCATGAATCGACTGTTTGATGTAATTTTCCACACATAATTATTAAGCGCCATATTTTGAATAAGTGATAGCAAAACCTGAACGAATCTTAACCTAATTTTGACATGCTTTACACTAAAATAACTTCTAGGCGCGTCTTTTGAAATGCCCTTAAATTATTTCCATAGTGGACGCCGTGGCGTATGATTGACTTTTAGCTCTGGTTGCATAACACCCTGATTTGATATTTATGAATGGAATATGTTCTAATGTGTGTATGTAAGTAGAATTAAAGGTCTATAAAACCAACACGTATCTTTAAGCATATACCTGAAGTACATTAGGGCGGCTCATCAAAAAAAGTTGCTGTGCTTTCACCGCAACTATAAAATTGATTACATTTTAAAACTTCCGGCAAACTATTTCGGATAAATATTAAGATTTAGGTGTGCTGGAATGATTTTAAAGTACTTTTAAAAATTGAGTTTTTAACTCAATAAAACAATTTTTTTCTAAATATAAGGTTGTCAAAAAAGTCTTGCGGTATTTTTATTGAATTTTCAATTGTTCATAAAATTGGTTATAATAATGCGATTTAAGTCAAATATGCGCCGTTTTGTTCGATGACGAGTTCCCAACGAGATGCCAACTTCATAATGCCCCTCTTATAGAAGCTCGCTTCCCTATTGTCAAAAAACTCGGAGAGCCAATTTTCACAGGACTCGCTTGAGGACAACTTCCGACTACCAAGCTCGTTCGCCATGGACAGAAACAAGTGGTAATCACTTGGTGCGAGATCCAGACTATACGGTGGATACAAAAGAACCTCCCATCCGAGCTCCCGGAGCTTCTGGCGCGTCACCAAAGATGTTTGTGGCCTGGCGTTGTCCTGATGGAAGACAATTCGGCCTCTGTTGATCAAAGATGGCCTCTTCTGCATGAGTGCTGCATTCAAGCGGTCCAGTTGTTGGCAGTACAGGTCCGAATTGAGCGTTTGGCCATAGGGGAGCAGCTCATAGTGGATGATTCCCTGCCAATCCCACCAAACACACAGAAGAACCTTCCTGGCCATCAATCCAGGCTTGGCCACAGTCTAGACAGCTTCACCGCTTTTCGACCACGACCGTTTACGCTTCACGTTGTCGTAAGTGACCCACTTTTCATCACCAGTCACAGATTCAGAAGCGATTCGCATGCATCCATACGGGCAAACATGTTTTTTTGCGCCAAGTCGTGTGGCACCCATACATCGAGCTTCTTTTTGAATTCAAGCTTCTTCAAATGGTTTATAACGGTTTGATGACTCATGCCCAGCTCTTGGCCGATGCTACGGCTGCTACTATGCTGGTCTCTTTCGATCAATTCAGCGATTTTATCGCAATTTTCGACGACAGGCCTTCCGGACCGTGGCGCATCTTCGATTACCTCTGCACCAGAACGAAAACGTTGAAACCATCGTTGTCCGGTGGAAATGGAAACTGTATCGGGTCCATAAACTGCACAAATTTTATTGGCAGCATGAGATGCATTTTTGCCTTTATCGTAGTAGTACTGTAAAATATGCCGTATTTTCTCTTTATTTTGCTCCATGTTTGCGACGCTATAACTCACGAACGACTAAAAGCAAACAACAATTAATCAAACACGTTAGCACGTTTCTAGCTTTCCAAAAAGCTCTAGCGTGAACCGATGCGATGAATACAACTAGAACTACACGCTTGCAAAGACAAGCTTGCGGAAATACCGCAAGACTTTTTTGACAACCTTATATGTTTTTGAAAAAATTACCTGATAAAAGAGTTTGGGCTTAAAAGATGCGCATAAAAAGATTATAGTATTTTTTCAATAAAATCATACCAGTCGAGGAATGTTGATGCAAAGGATCAGAAACAACTTAACCAATGATATCTCAGAGTTCTAAATCGGTAAAAATTTGGCCAATTTATCAAAGCTTTTCTTAAACATATCTTCAAAAAATAGCATCTAAAAACTATTATTTTCATGCCTTTGAAAAATTCCTTAAATATTTTTTTGCAAAAAAAAAAAAATTAAGCTTAAGCTCTTCTTTCGTTTTGGGTAATCCCTTGAAAAAAAGAGGTTGTCTGTAAAGTTGGTTTACGATTGTTTAACGTGACAACGTCACAAAAATACTAATGGAATGGTCACATTTTTCAAAAGAAAATTTAATTTTATTTGTTTGATAGATATTTTGTATGGATATAGAGAAGAAGGTAAATGGAATCGCAGTGGAATTGATCAAGTCACATTTACACAAACGTGAAAAATTACGCATTTGAAACATTTATCAAATTCATGAAAGATATGTTCAATTTCGATTGTGCATCAGACGTTAATAAGTCAACAAGACTAAGAGGCAACATCACCGATTTGACTTTTTCAAGACACATTACACTCGAGACACTCCCTTTCATTTCCTATTTTTCTTATCATATCATATCGTAGAGAATAGATTCGTACATTTGATATGTTCATATGATTCCTATGCATCTTTACATATTGATTTCTTCTTTTTGTTTGAAAATTGCATAACATAAGATAACATAACATAACATAACATAATATAACATAACATAACATAACATAACATAACATAACATAACATAACATAACATAACATAACATAACATAACATAACATAACATAACATAACATAACATAACATAACATAACATAACATAACATAACATAACATAACATAACATAACATAACATAACATAACATAACATAACATAACATAACATAATATGCAATTCAAGCAAGGTATGAGCAAGATAACGACGCATGAGCAAGATAATGACGCATTTTTTGGTGCGTGCAGCCGGCTACATCGAATTATAAGACGTTATCGCGTCAAAAAATATTATATAATATTATATATTTAAAAAAAACAACTTCTGTTTATATAAAACTCGGTTTTTGGGGGTACTTTACGATCTGTTCAGCTCACGCAATTTTTAATATTATTTAGCAGGGGTCTCCGAATATTATAAATTTTATAATTTCGATGGAAATCTGTATAATTTTTTTTTTGGTGCGGAGAAAGATGCGCCCTAATGCACATATAAATTACGAGTATGTACACCCAGCTACTACCTATCTCAGTGTTTATGACACTTACCGCCTATCTTTAAAAAAGCGTTCTCTACATTTTATTAGCTGCCATAATTTCGTGATCTCATTAAATTAAATGTGAGTCCTTGTTATGTGAAACAGCGTAAAAACAGCAGTAGAATCGGCTGTCTATCTCTGTTATCGGAAGCCGCCTGCTACTTTATGTGCTGCATTAACAAAATATTAGATTACACAACCACAAAATTTGTGCTACACCACCAAATACACTCTGAATGTAACTAATTTCTGTATCTTTTTCAATAGCAAAAGGTGCAATGATGATTAAAGTGCGGGTGGGAGGATATTTTTCACAATTCAGAGTACTAACTTTTGGACATATAAGTTGGTTTGCATTTAATTGTGTTTTATAATTTTGTAATATTAATTTGGGGCAAAAGAAATGCCTTATTTCTAATTAATAGTTAAGCATTATTAATATTATTTAATTATTTAAAATATTTTTTAAAATTATTTTATAAAATTTAAGAGATTTAACACAAATTGCAGGATTGGAAATAAACAAAAATTCGTAAGAAATAATTGAATGCAAATTTGAAAAAAAACGTGCCTATCTTCTCGTCATATAAATACAAGTGAAGTGGTTCCGTCCGTATATTTTCACACATTTCAAATGGGGAATAAGTCGAGTGTTGCATCTCACCCCCATGACACTACTTCGTACATGCTGAGTACAGACTAGCAACACAAAAAATACTCAAAAACTCTCCCTAGTATTTTAAATACTTATAATTAGCCGATAGATCAATAAATTAAAATGACCCATGTATATTTTCTTATACTCAAATGACTCCAATCAGCAGAGAGATGTTGCAGTTTAATATCTGCATATAAGAAAATTCATTACTAAGCCCCATTTAGGTTAGGTTAGCTGCGTGGCTGCCCTTCACAACAAAATGAAAGAGGATCCACTCAATTGGAACAAACGGTCAAGCCTGTACCCACGAAAAACGCGTCCGCAGTTATTCAATATGCCATCACAACTTTTGTGAATTCTGCCAACTTTTCCAGTGAGACTGTGCCTAAACTATTATAGTCTCCGAGAAGTGGTACCATAGAAATACAAGAGATATGAAGCGCAACCTTCGTAGAGCCATGAATGCGTGCAGCAAAAATTTACTTGATTCCTAGGGTAAGTCGCATATTCGTTCATCAGAAACTGAGTAAAGTCCGTATTTATCATTTATCGAGCAGTGGCCAAATTAACCGCGATTTTTTGGAAGTCCTCATATTCATTTAAATGCTGTTGATAGCAACACTTACCGCTTTTCCAGATACTGCAACATCATAGTGTAAATGGAGAATAAGCCTTTTGAAAACAGAAAATATATTTTTTTCCGTGGACGCCGTAGCCGAATGGGTTGGTGCGCGGCTACCATTTGGAATTCGGAGAGAATGCAGGCTCATTTCAACATTTATTTCTTTAGTTTAGCGACAATAATAAAGCATACATTTAGGAGGTGTATGCACATGATTTGGCGTAACAGTATAAATTTTGAAGTGTTTTTTTTTTTTTTGCTTAATTCTTTAAAGCTTAGGAATATAGTTTAATATACGCAACAGGGTAGGTCTGATTATATACTTATCCTGTTATCTTACATTCTTTTGCTTTAATTCAATGGGTTTTCCTATAACAGGGGTTATTTTGAATAGCCCGATATTTCGGTAGATGTCACTTTTGAAGCTATTATTTTTTGATATTTGAAAAGTAGAAAACACGCCGTTCATAAAAATGGAGCGATGCACGCTCAAATAATGCATTGAAATATTAAATTTCACTATAAAAATGGTGAAAATTTGGCAGAGACGGTTTGTAAAACTCGAACATTTTTGGGTCATCGTGAAGCACCTTGTCGGACCGCAATACAGAAATTGGTGAAAAAATTCGAGCTGTTCGGACAAGTTAGTGATGTGAAGAATAAAACCCGTGCATGTAGCTCAAGAACAGCCGAAAATATTGCTGTTGTAGCCGAAAGTGTTTAAGAAAACCGAGGCTTGTCCACCATTTCTCGTCGTTCTTTGGAATTAGGCATTCCAACAAACGTCATTACACCGTATTTTGCATAAAGATTTGGGTCTTAAGGCTTATAAAGTTCAGTTAAGACAAGAACTCAAGCCGGCCGATCATCAACAACGTCGTGTCTTTGCTGATCGGGTCGTTGAAATGCAAGAAAATAATCCTGAATTCCATCGAAAAATCATCTTGAGTGATGAGGCCCATTTCCAACTCGGTGGCTTCGGCAGCAAGTAAAATTGTCGGATCAGGGTTTGAGAAAATCCAAGAATTATTGTTGAAAAGCCTCTTTACCCGCAACGTGTGACTGTTTGGTGCGATTTATGGTCCGGAAGAGTCACTGGACTTTACTTTTTCGAAAATGAAGCTGTGCTATTGAGAGATGATCAAGGAATTTTTATGACCGGAATTGGATAGTATTGATCTGGACAACGTTCATTTTCAACAAGTCGGCGCTAAGTGCCACACGAGCAACGAAACCATTGATCGTTTACGGGAAAAGTTTCCGGACCCTGTTATCTCTCGAAGAGGTGATCACAATTGGCCATCGAGATCTTGTGATTTAACACCTTGTGTATTTTTTTCTTTGGGGCCACGTGAAAGAGAAGGTATACTCCAACAGCCCAGGGTCGATTCAACACCTCTAAGATGGAATACGTGAGGCTATCGAGGACATAGGGCAGCCCCTTTGCAATTCGGTTATGGAAAATTTGATGAAGAGGATATTGTGCTGTAAGCGTGGGCGTGGTGGTCATTTGCCTAATGTTACTTACATAAGTTGTAAATGACGTTCGCTATACTGTAATGTTTTTTGTTTTATTTTTGCAATTTTTAATTATATTTACTGCTTCAACGTTTCTTATACACATCTACAAATGCCAGAGATATTTCACTCCTGGAATAATAACTTAATTTATTTTATAAAACATTTAAATTGAATTTACTTTGTCTTGTTTTTTCTTAGCTGATATTTTATGTTTCACAATACAAAGATATTTTGTTTTCCGTCTTTATTTATTTCTCTTTTGATTTTAAAATGCTTGTCTTTTATTTCACCTCTCTTGCGTGTTGCCGTTAAGCAATTTCCAGCATACTTTCATTCGCTAAAACAATTCTAAACACACAAATGTCGTCCATTTATTCAGGTAATTTTTTATATATTAAATACAAGCCTAGCTGTTTCAACTTCGGCAAACAGCCGCCACTTACAACTTCTTTTCTTTACACAATATACAGTTTTTACATATACATAAACATAATTGCTCACGCCAAACACCAACTTATCACCATTATTGTCATCATAAAATCACCTTATTCCTTCAAATACCCCACCTATATGCGCACACACACCACACACACATCTTGATTTCACTTTCCCTTATTGCGCTCCCTCAATATGAGCGCTTTATTAAGTGGCTTGCGAAGCGCCGCATACATTCGTATTTCGATTGAAATCGCCAGAAGCATTACCAATATGTAAAAGCCACTTAAATTGCCACATTAAGAAAACAAAAAGGTGGGCTCATTGCTTAGAATTTTTTTCGTCAGGCATTTAAAGGGCAGGAGTGCGATAAGGGTAGTAAAGAATGAACTAAAAGTTTCAAAATTTTCGTTTAAGTGGTAAGCATGGGGCACCGTCGGCCAGCCATTAATTTAAGTTGCAAAGTGCTTATATATGGACAGGGTGTTTCCAGTTAAAGTGTCTGTTTCAAATTTAATTCAATGATAGGCTGGTAGGTAAAATGGTGGAAGTATCACTCTGGCAATCTCCAAGTAGCACTAAGGCGCCGTTTTAATACTATTATGAGACCTCCAACGGGCAGACAACTACAGTGAGTCAGCGCTGTTCATGTAATGACGAAAATTGTTGGCATTTAAGTTGGAACATTATTCTAGGCTGTCAGAGAAAAGAGTACCCTGTGATCTTAATCGTCTAGCTTTCAACCCCGTCCATTTACAGAAAACGAGCCCACCAGTCGCCTTCTCTAAAAGGTTCGTACATCATCTGGCATGGCTTTTCTGCATATGTGCCGATTGCTCAATGGCCAGTCAACATAGCTACAAATTTGGAAATTGAATGGCGTGGACTCCCTGCTGGACTTTCTGCGTCCTGCGTCCATTGTACTGGGGTCAAAGGGTTTTTGAAGTAGCTCACGAAAAAATAGAGCTCCATCTCTTCTGTGCTTTCCTGAGAAATACGTTATGCAATTCCCCTCTAACAACAATCAGGGGGATGCCGATGACCGGGCAAGAGATCTCTAAGATCAATTTAGTCGGTCCCTTCCTGGCAAGCCCATCAGCAATTTCATTTTCCTCTACGTTTCTATGTTTTAAAACCCAGATCACCTAAGATATTTGATATCCTTCTTACTGGAGTTGACTAGTTTGGATCTGCCCGATGGTATCGTTTGAGCCTTCCTCGATGCTTGACTATTGGAAAAAATGTTAATATCTCCCTCGCTCCAGCGTACCCTAAGAATGTTGCAGGTCTTCAGGATCGCAAAGACTTTTGCCGCAGTCTTTAAGATTGCTTCACAGAAAATAGCACAAAAAGAATAAATCGGCCGATCGGCAGTCAAATTTCTGAAAATCTAAAAATATCGTGAAATTATGTTTTCTGCTGATTTCTGACAAAGAGACATCCACGAAGCTGTCAAAAAACAATATAAATAAAAACCACCCAAAAGCGAAATTCGAACTTGAAATACCCTGTCTGAAGCCGTAGCATACCTAGCTGCCTATGGCAGTTCTTTATCTTGCTTGTCTGTTTTCTGCCATCGTCGATTGACTAGCCTGCAGCGTTTGAGGCTATTTACCTAGCTTGCCTGCTCTCCTTATGCTTAGTTGGCAGTAAACCACTTATCGTATCGCTGAATTATTAACGTAGCCAGGGTCCTAGCGTACTCGGAGCTGCCTATTGTTTGACTGCAATGCTACTTTGCTACTCATTCCAACTTTCCACTTGCTACATTTAAGCGTTTTGTGTGTAATTCGAAGTTCTTTGTGCTACCTGTAGGCCTCTTTTACTTGTTTTTGTTATTTGTTCGTTATCTCTTGCCGCTGATTGCATTGCCTCAACCTGTGTCCGCTTAACGCCGATTATCTATACGAAAGGCTTTCTTCCTCACAATTGAGGCTCCTTTCGCTATTTTGATGTTATTGTAGCGTATTTGCGCTCATTGTTGCCCTCTTCACTGTTTGTTAGTCATGCAGTTATATTTTATTTTTGTTCTTGTGCTTTTTCAGCGCTTATATCTGTGATATTATGACATTTCAATTTACATAGATAATCATTAGTCCAAAAAAATATTTCTGTCGCAATGAAATTCTCTCTGATCTACTTCCAGTATTTTCATTTTTTTTTTTTCATATATGCACATGTACCTATGCGTCCATTGGCTAACTGTGCATCAAGATTGCTATGAAACTAATTTTCCTTATTTGTCATAATATTGTTGACATTCTCAAAGCGCATATTAATGAGCAGGAAATTTTTTCTAGCCGAAGTGGTTGTTGTTGTAGTCAATGCTAAAAAAATACGTTAAAATAACAAATTATTTTTTTATATTTCCTGCTGCTAAGCATTAACCAGAGCCTTTGGATATATAAGAATGGCGCTATTAAATTGACTTCTCCAACTTCTTTCACTCAGCTGCATTTCTACGTGCCGTCAAATATTAATTTCTTAGCCAATAAATTTAACCCCAGATCATTGAAAATAAATCGGCGTCGCTAATCAATCGTCTCACAGACTACAAAATAAAAACAAGTATACTTCATTTTTCCAACAAAGAGGTATTAAATTATTTCTATTTAACTATTTGTGAAAGTTTTCTTAGCGAGGTGGTGTGACTGGAATATGAAAAATTCGCAAAACTGCGGGCGTATGTAGTCCATCAGACGAATGTTTAGTGATCCAGTGTTAAAAGCAGTAAGGTGCGCGGCTAACATTCGCTTACTACCAAAACAAAATTTACTGCAGTTCCAATAAAAATAAATGGCAAAGCAATTACAATTAAACCAGCTACTAAATACCTTGGAATTACATTTGGATTCGAAACTAAATTGGAATCACCACATAAAGCAAAAGGTCAAACAATTAAAAGAAAAACTTCGACAACTTCATTGGTTAGTCAGCACAAAATCCAGACTTACTATACAGAACAAGCTACGAGTATTAGTGTACAAAGATATGATTAAACCAATCTGGCTATAGAGACTACAGGTGTGGGGAACGGCTACAAAGTCTCATATAGTAAAAATTCAACGACAACAATCGAAGATTCTTCGAATTTTGACCATGTCTGACAGGTACACGAAAAATGATGACATCCACAGGACTTTTAATATAGCAACAGTAGACAAAGAGACCAAAAAAATAGCAAGAAGCCACTTTGAAAAAATAAAAATACAGGAAAACAATAATGCAGAAATCAACAAACTTCTGGAAAGGGGAAAAACACTGAAAGACGCTTAAAGAGAACTCGACCAAGCGACTTAATGAATGCTAGAAAATAATAAATGTGCAAAGGTGTTAAATTGCTGTTATATTGTTGTACAATTGCAATTATGTAGAGTAAAACTTGTATTGAATATTATTTAATTGCATATTATTTCGTTTATTTTAATTTTTATCGCTTTGGCACTCGCCATTAAGCGATGCATGTAAATCCTGGCCAAATTGTTAAACAACGTACTTAATGTCAATGGACAGATGTATAAAATAAAGGGGAACAAAAAACAAAAAAACAAAAGAAACACATTCGAAAGTGCGCAAGTTCGAAACCCCGGGCATGCAAAACTAAATGACAGACAAATTATTTTTTAAAAGCGGTTGCTCCTCGGTAGGCAAGCGTAAACCTCAGTGTGTATTTTTGCTACGAAAACGCTCCTCATAAAAAACCATCTGCCGTCCGGAGTCGGCTTAAAATTGTAGTTTGTGGAAGAACATCAGCACGCGCGCCACAAATAGGAAGCCAAAGATCCAGAAAAGGGTCTAAGCGCTTATTACAGTGCCGCTCAACTGAATAGGTTTGACTTCTTTTTTAGACTTAAAACATAATATCTTCATAACGAGCACTCGGATTTAAACCAAATAAATTTTGTTAAGTAAAACTATCAATTATTTATAAAACACAAAAGAATTTTTTTTTTTTTTGGTTTGGCTTTTATATTTTTTTTATTATATTTTCAAAAACATAGCTGAAAATCTACATTATTTTTGGCTCAAGTGAATAGGTTTGACCAACAAAACTATAAAAAAAAAATTATTCACAGCAATATTTCATGGCACTTGGTAACTTAAATAATAAAATACACTATTTCTGCATTATTTAATATTTGGTATGACCACCTTTATTCTTAATTATTTCAAACATTCGAGTTGATAAGGAATCGTAATATTTCTGAATTTCACTCAGTGAAATAGCTGACCAGGCTTTTTTAATCGCTTCAACCAGGGTCGCCGAGTCTTGAATTTGCCTTCCCCCTTCATACACTTTGCTGGATAAAAGTCCCCAAATGATCTCGATAATATTGATGTCTGGGGAGTATGGCGGCCACTCGAGCAAGTTGACATTCTGGTTCTTAATCCACTGTTTTGTAACCCGGGCTGTATGGATGGGGGCGTTGTCTTGTTGGCACGTCCATTGAATAGGTCCAAAAATTTCGGAAAACTGGGGAAAAGCCTTTGGAGTACAGTCTTGTAGACATTTGCATTCATCTTTGATGAAACAAACTGCAGCTCGCAAGTTCCATAAAACGATATGGCTCCCCAAACCATTACGCCTCCTGTACAGGAGTGATGGCGACTCAAAAAGCATTCCTCTTTTCGCATATCGTGAAAATAATAGTTGTAGCCATCCGGTCCGTCGAGATTGAACTTTTTTTCGTCGGAGAAGACCACAGCCTTCCACTCCTCGTTCCATGTCATGTGATCCCGCGCAAATCGAAGTCGCGCTTCCTTCCGTGCATCATTGAGAGGAGGTTTTTTATTTTATTTTTAATCTCTTTAAGTGTTTAGCACTCCGAATAACTCGTTTTACCGTTGCCAAACTAGCATTTACACCGCATTCATCCCTGATTTTACTGGTAGAGAGGTGGGAATTCGAAGCAGTTTCAAGGATTAGTTGCCTCTCTGATGCCGTTGAAACATATTTTTTTCCTACTTTCATATTTTCCCGTAATCGGCTTCATTACGAAGAAAATTTCTTACCACGTTTTGGCTTCGACCAATCTTCTTTGCTATTTCATTATGTTTTAGGCCAGATTCAATATATCCTTTAATTTCACCTTTTTCAAAATCGGTTAAAGATTTTCCCCGACCCATATTAAAAAAAAAAGGTAGCAATTACTTTAAATTTAAGTAGGCCAAAGAAATTATACTATATGTTTTCAATCACGCAGTCAATCAAAAAGTGAAGTCAAAGTTGTCAAACCTAATCAGATGAGCCAAAAATAGACCACACCTTTGGCGAATTTCACGATGAAAGCAAAATTTTGATTTACCGTTGCATAGAACCCGTTACATTTTTACGCCATACTATGAGTAAACAAATGAATGTTCAAAACAAAAAAGAAAGAAGGGAAAAATGCCATAGCAACAAAGAGAGAAGAAAAAATAGAATAAATAATTTTTAAACCTATTCAGTTGAGCGGCACTGTATATATGTATGTGTACAATGTGGCGCAAAATTAATCATCCATTTTGGTTTTTGAAAAATTTTTCCACATAATGAAAGAGAATAATTTTAAAAGATAGAAATATTTATTTCGACCTCTTTCAAACTTTTTTGGTTGTACCCGCCCAGTAAGGATTTCGCGTAGCCGCATAGTTTGATGCAAGCTCAACTCTCATAGCCTTTGATTTTTAAGCTTAAGCTTATGCTCGATGTTGTGCTGTCGCATAGTAAAGTAGAGCTCGGGCCCTATTAATGAAGAGGCCGCCATCTTTCTTGCTAATGCAACAGTTACTTTGTACTAAGTTAAACCCCTGTGTCCTGGGATCCAAATTAGCCGGATGCAATTTTGCGCTCCTAACAGATTCAGTTTCTTGCTACACTTAAGGACAAAAGAGGACTTAATCTCACAATATGACCAAGCGGTGTCGCCGTATCACTGTCGCTTAGAAGAGCAATTCGCTCATTCTGGAAGTTCCTTTCTAGGTTAATCTGTGCTCATAGACAAATGACATATATTACATTTCCGCTTAGAAAACTACCCAACTACACAGAACGCTTGGTTCTGGGACCTTATGTTCTAGACCTTCAGTTGTCTTCGAGCCATCTGACTACCAATGCAGGGTACACTCCCTTCAAAAGCTGATGCACTCCAGTTTCCCTTATCGCCATTTCAATTCTGAACTTTTTTTCGAATTTGATGACTTCAGTGGTATCATCTCTGGGTGGGTGGTTAAGTGAGCGATGCAGACATAGCGATTCCATGTTTTTTGATGATATAACTTTTCCTATATCGAGACCTTCTCTAGGATGCGCTTGGTTGATTGCTGAATGGCTATATGAAGTGGTAACAGCTCGAGCAGCACCTCCATCGCAGCTGTAGGGCAGGTCTGCATCGCCCTCGTGATGCACCCACATTCTTATCGTTTTTATCCGGATACATATCCATCTTATGATTCTTGGGTTACATCCCCAGGATTTTCCTGCAAGGCGTTTGCGGATTTTAATAGCCTTTATTGCGTTGGCCCAAGTTGCGTCAGCCTGCCTTCTCCAGTTGAGCTTGGCATCCAAGACAAG
This sequence comes from Anastrepha ludens, assembly GCF_028408465.1. Classification (NCBI taxonomy): domain Eukaryota; kingdom Metazoa; phylum Arthropoda; class Insecta; order Diptera; family Tephritidae; genus Anastrepha; species Anastrepha ludens. The sequence goes on from NC_071500.1 coordinate 19,169,461, forward strand.
GCCAAGATACTTAACATCGCTGACCATTCTAATATCAACTCCGTCCATCCTGATCTCCTTCATTCCTGGTAAAACACTTTTTCTGGTGAAGGGAATGAACGCTGTTTTGGACGTGTTTATATTGAGACCCACCCAAGCGTATCATCTTTTTGTCACTTCTCTATATCATCATCATCATCCGCGTATCTCTGAGAGCGGACTCCGAAGTGAAGCAGGTCGTCAACTACTAGGCTCCACAAAAGGGGTGGTAAGAAGTAGTTGAATAGTGGGCTAAGCTATTTGTAAGTGAGAAATTTGTATGTGGGTCGCCACCACTTGGTTTACCACCACTTGATGCTTTCATCCGAGGAGAGGCCCTGAATGCCATCTGCAGACTGAAACACAGTGGGAACTGGTACGGCCCTTGTTCGGCATTGGAACACAGAGAAGGCATGGACATCGATCCAACGATTCTCTCCATGTCCCTTGACTCAATGCCATCAAGAGTCGTACTTGAAAAGAGATACAGTGTAGTGCTCCCAGAGGCTCAGTTGTGGGGAGACTCAGAAAATGAGCCCGGCAAACACTGTTTTCGCATTTTTACGGATGGCTCCAGGACCGAGCATGGCTCCGGCTCTGGGGTCTACGTGGAATCCAGCGGGACAAAACTGCACTTTGCTCTTGGAATGCATACATCTGTGTTTCAAGCGGAGGTGTACGCGGTTCAAGAAGCGATGAACTTTGTTGTGGAAAAACGATGGAGAGGCAGATCTATATGTGTCTGCAGCGACAGCCAAGCAGCGCTTATGGCCTTAGACAGCCCTCAAACCACATCAGGGGTAGTGAAGTCGTGTAAATCCAGCCTGAACTATGTCGGTAGACATAATAGCCTGATGCTAACATGGGTCCCGGGACACGTGGGTATCGCGGGTAACGAGACCTCTGACTCCTTAGCTAAGATGGGCTCTGAAGCCAACTTCTTTGGCCCAGAGCCCGCTTTGCCACTCCCCTCTGCGGCCATCACGGCCACGGTTAGCAAATGGGTAACTACTACCCACAAGCGAGCTTGGCAGGCTGAGAGAGGCTGCAGATGGACAAAACTGAAGTTACCTGTCATGTCCGATCGACTGTCGCAAACCCTTCTGTCATTAAGCAGAGGGGAGTGCAGACGGCTGGAAAGGTTGGGCATCTCAGACAGTGTACTCTTCCCAGATTGTGAAGAGGAGGATGAGACGGCGGACCACTTCCTGTGTGTCTGCCCCGCCTTCGCCCGAATCAGGTTTGAGGTCTTTGGCACTGATGTGTTAAGAAGCGACCATCTTGGCTCCTTGGCACCACAAGATTTACTCAGATTTCTTCGGAGATCGGGTAGATTTAAAGAAAATTAAAAGGGAATCCAAGTGTAGTACAATGGATTCAATTAATGTCTGAGTGCTGCACTTGCTAGTTGTCCCGACGAAAAAAAAAAACAAATGTGGGTCGCCAAGAGAGGGCTAAATGCATGCCCTCTGCGAATGCACGATGTGCTCAGACATTAGGAATCTTGCGGGCTTGGGAATTGGTTGGGCCGTTGGATGGTATGATGTTAGTGGTATAGTTTCCGCCAGTCGGAAGTATTCGGACGGCGAAAAAATTGTTAGGCATTCAGTTGATTATCTAGATCTTGTGTGTGACGTTGTGGGATTTCGGGTATGACCATCATCCAAGAGCTGGTAGTAGGATTGGCTACGAAGTCTGACCTCAGAGCTTGCCCTTCGGACAGCCCGGCGGGCAGTATTGTGGTGGATGTGGTTTAACACCCAAATGCGGGCAGAGCATTTTCGGCTGGATGTGAGCTTGCATTGCAACCGGGTGCCAGGCCCACAGTACGGCACAGGTTTAGATAGGTCTCGAGGTTAGGATAGGTGGTTAGTGTGCTCATTCACCACTGATTTTTGCACGTTATGGAATCTGTTAGGAACGCACAATCGAATCTAGTTAGTTTGGGTGCCAGGGCACAGGTGTATAACTGGGTACAAAGTAGCGGACGCATTGGCAGGAAAGGCTACGACCTTGTCATTTATAGGACCAGAGCCCTTGACTGCAATGGGACAGCACACCATCAATGATAAGCTTAGGAGTGAAGAGCTAATTATGGTGAGCTGGTATCAAACTATGGGGCTACGTCAGGCGAAATCCTTACTAGGTGGGTACAACTAAAAAAGATTTATAAAACTCGTAACTCTCTCCAAAGATAATCTGATAATGCCCACGGGCCTTCTCACAGGCTCTTGCAGGCTGCGCAGTCACCTGCACACAATCGGGATATAGTCTAATCACTCTTGTCGTTTTTGCGACCAATCCCAGAAGACTGCAGTGCACTTTCTTCTTGAATATAACGCTATAGTGCGGAGAAGGTAGAGATATCTTGGCTACGCTCAGTCCAACCCCAGCTCTGTCTTTAGTTTAATAAGTGAGCTGGGTCTGGATGAGGTACTGTCATGAGTAGAGGGCTCAAAAGACCTCGAGGTCAAAGTGCAAACCTTTAAAGAATCTTAATTTAAAAACTAGCAATTAAAGCGCTGGATTTTTCCAGTAAATTTAATAAAATTATATTATTGTAAAAAAAATTTCATTCGCAAAATATCCATACAAAGCCAATATTCGGCAATTAAAAATATTTAGCCTAATTTGCTGAAACTTCTTTGCTATACTCTACCGCAAACGAGATTAACCTTTTTAGCGCCATGGAATTTCTATGCCCCTTTTCACAATCGATAGTTGAGTATGTAATGACTCGCCAATATGAGTTTGCATGAATGTGCTTAGTTTGATTTTCACAATTATGTGCTTCATTAGCTCACAGTTTCCTCCATTACCGCTCGTTTGGCAGAAAAACAAGTACTTAGTTTTCGAAATTTCGTGAAAATGCCAATTTACTTCCTGGAAGTGCTAATAAATTCTGCAAACTAAGTTAGACAGTAGTAAAAGCATACCAGTACACACACACACACACACACACACTAGCACTCGCACTGGTTCTAAAAGCTCGAAACACTTTTACTGGAAGCACCACCCGAAATGCCAATCATTGTTTGCTAGTCATTAAATTCGGATTGAACCTCAATTTTTCCTTCTAGCAGAAAATTTGTTGTGAAAAGAATTCACTACCCTTCCATATATACATACATAGCTGAGGGTATAAATATATAATAATACTAAAAACACAAACAACAAGAAAGCGTAAATGCGTAAATGCGATTTTTCAAAATACTTCCGAAAGATGTTATCGATTGCGGATGCTTCACTCCAGTTGATATACACATTTTGCTCTATATATAAATACAAATGTACTCGGATGAGTGAGTATCTGCTACTTTAGTGGTTGTAGCGGATTTCACTGAATCAAGATTATTGTTGAGTGCTGCCAATTTTTGGTGGCAATCGTAAATCAGCGAATGCTTTGAAAATCCCTTTGTGATAATTTGAACTCCTGCTGCGCAAGGCAACACTTTTATAAGCCTAGGCTTTAGTCGCCTAATTACACCCGCGCGCATTTCTGCTCAAGGGCATTCTAATTTTGTACACATAACGGTTGTATGCAAAGGAATCGGGATTAATATGGTCATATGCACATACATATATGGATATGTGTGTGAATACACATACATACAAACAAAAGCCCCAGAATGATGAGTGAGCAGTGGTTTTAGTCAGGCCCGTCCATGCGCACGCTAGCTCGAGCAAAAACGAGTATTTTTGAATACAAAAAAATACTCTGTGTCCAAGGAAGTTTCTTGTTGAAAATCGGTGAAATTAGTGAGTAACCACGCCCACCTTCCATGTGACATAATATCTCTCTTATTAATGATGGAAAATTGCTCAAATTCAGTACAAATGATGAAGTCGTGAGAAAAAATACATCGGAAGTAAAATTTGGAAAAATGGCTTCTGCCACGCCTCTTTTTGGCTACCCACTTTTTATATAACAGGTGGCGCTAAAGTAATCCTCCTATCAGAAAATGCTATAAATTTTGCGATTGACCACTAATGTCAGTTCTGTTTTGACATTTGTGTAGTAAACACATGCGAAATACACGTTAATACTCGTAAACAATGTTACGCTACACTGCTCCTGAACGCAGAATATTGCCGACTATTTATTTGACCAATAATCGGTCGGCGACTTTGGCACAACATGAATTTTGTCGCAGATTTCCTCGCCGTCCAACGCCTACTGGTGAAACACTGCGACGTTTAGCCGCTCGCCTCGAAGAGACTGGCACAACACGAGATGCTGCCAGGCGTGGCAGACCCCGGAGTAGCCGTTCTGCAGAGAATATTGCTGCTGTAGCCGAGGATGTCATGGAAGCGTCGTCGACATCGACCAAACGACTTGCCACGTAAATGGGTATCAATCGACGGTCTTTACAGCGAATTTTGGTACAAGATTTGAAGATGTTTCCGTAGAAAGTCCAGACGGTGCATCAGCTGTTAGCTGCTGACCGCCAATCGCGTCTAACATACGCTCAAGCTATACTTGATCACCACCAAGAGGAAGCTGATTTTTCATCAAAAATAATCATGAGTGATGAGGCCCATTTCCATCTTAGCGGGTACGTAAATAAGCAAAATTTACGCTTCTGGGGCACTGAAAATCCGCGTGTAACCCACGAATAGCCATTACACCCGCTCAAAGTCACTGATTGGTGTGTTGTTTTCGCTGGAGGAGTCATCGGACCTTTTTTCTTCGAAGACGTCGCGGGCCAAACGGTTACTGTGAATGGTGAGCGCTACAGAGCAATGATCAACGAGTTCTTTTTGCCGCAACTTGATGAATTGGGATTGGAAAACATTTGGTTCCAACAGGACGGTGCAACGGCACACACTGCACGTGCCACAACCGGTATGCTGAAGGATGCATTTAACGGGCTCCTAATCTCCCGTTTTGGCGATTTGCACTGGCCAGCAAGATCGCCTGATTTGACCGCTCCATTCTTCTTTTTGTGGGGCTTTTTGAAGTCAAGGGTTTATGTCAACAAGCCTCAGACTCTTGCAGCTCTTAAAGACAATATCCGTCAAGAATGTGAGAACCTATCGCCGGAAGTTTTGGCCAAAGTGATGGAAAATGCCATAAAAAGGGCTGAAATGGCAATCAACTGTGGCGGCGGCCATTTACATGAGATCATATTCTCAACTTGATGTAAAAGAAATTAAAAGACCAAATAAAAATAATCCACAAGAAGAATCAAACTTTTTCATTTTTTTTTTAATTACTGCCAAAAGTAACAGCTCAAGGTTACTTTTGCGCGACCTTGTATTATATCAACACTAAATTGCTGTTCGTCATTTTTTTATCTCTTATGTTGCGTTCATTTTTCGATGAGTTTGTTGAATTCCAAAAATTCTCATCCGAGGCTTTGTTGGTGTTTTCATTGTGGCGGGTTCCAAACCCAACACACAACCAACTATCCTGGGTAGCTTTTACTTCTCATACTAGCTCGCTTCGAAGCTACCCACAGGATACTTGGGCTAAGCCCGGAAGTTGTGAGCTGCTTGGACCATATGTAGAAGAATTGGCTTTGGCCACTCCCAAGTGAATTACAATCAGTGACTTTCCCCACATGCGTGGACTTCTACATGTGAAACCATCCTCCTCTCCGGACCTGAGGCACAATTTTTTACAAGAGCGTACAATTTTTGGCGTCAGCCGATAATATTCCTTAACAATTTTTCTTAATTCTACCTCTTCCACAATACAGCTGACGCAAGACGCACTCGTAGCAATACCGAGTCTCACAGCACGTATACCTCACCCATGAAGTCCTATGATGGCATCAACGAAATTCCAGGGCTAAGTTTTTGTTGACTTCAGAAACTCTCTTGAGCTTCCACTCGTGGCTAGAAGAATCTCTGAACCATACAAGTTTGTGTACTTACCCAGCGCTGAGTTGACGCGACTTCTACCTCTCCAGGAGCAAACCATAGGTGGTGAAGGGGATGCCAATATTAGAATTCTCACAGGTCTCCTGTCTACCCAATTCATCCGCCCAGCAGTTTCCCCAATGCCACTGTGATCAGGTACTCAGATGCGCCTAATATGAAAGAATACGGATATGATCAAAAGAAAAGCCAAGCACTTCCGGACCAGTTTCAGGCGCGTCGTCATCATGCATAGGTCTCTGAATTCCACTTGGCTGTCGGAGGAGATATTTACTTCCAATGCAGCTGTTGCATAATAGGTGAGCAGTAAACCTGCTGTTTCTTCTTTTGATTGTGGCTATCTATGCATGGAACACATTGCTGTGATCCGGTAATCTGAACTTGTCGAAGAGCCTTGAACATCCTTGAACTCTTCCCTCCAACTTCGAGCCATTCATGAACAGGTTCACCGGACTCTGTCTCCAAATGCTGCGTCCCGTAAGCTCATCCCGTGAAGGAAGGTGAGTGGGGAATGTTCCGATCAAACCTAGCCAGGGAGTACATTGATCAGTCACCAGCCGGATATACTCAAACTTTCTAAGAATGCTGGAATGAACCGTTATATTTCAAATAATATTACCATCTACTCTAGGTTTGTAAGTAGGTAGGTGAAATGGTTGAAGTGCCAGTGGAACTCTCTAAGTAACAGTAAAGCGCCGTTTTGATACCATTATGAGATCTCCAACAGGCAGATAACTACTTCTAACCAGTGTTGTTGATGTAACGTAGAAGGTTGATGTGATTTAGGTTGTAGCACTACCCCACGCTGTCGAAGAAAGGAGCACCCAGTGGCATTAATTGTATGGCTGCCAAACCCAGTCATTTACAGAAGAAAAGCTCAACACTCTCCTTCTCTGAAAGGTCCACAAAGCTTCTGGAATAGCTTTTCTGCATATATACCGAATTCCCAATGGCCGGTCAACACAGCTACAAGTTTGGAAATTGAATGGCGTGGATTCCCTGCTGGACTTTCTGAGTCCTGCGTCCACTGTACTGGGGCCAAAGGGTTTTCGAAATAACACATGGAAATGGAACTCCATCTCTTCTGCGCTTTCCTGAGAAATACGTTATGCAATTAACCTTTAACAACAGTCAGGGGGACGCCGATGACCGGGTAGGAGAACTCTCAGACCAATTTTGTCAACCTCTTCCTGGCAAGCTCATCAGCAATTTCAAATCCCTCTATGATATGTCCTGAATCCAAGTCAGAGAACTGTTAGCTGAACACCCTAGAGATTGGATCTACCTTATTTACAAAGGATTATTACAAATAGATCCTCATTTACTATAGTGATCTATTAATCTTCTTATTACGCCCATTTTGAATCTCCTTCGATCTTCTGTCGATATCTGCTAAATCGAATTCGTAGGTACCGAATGCTTGTAAGATTCTTTAAAGTTCTAAATTCGGTTAAATTTATTGAATCGGCGCATGATTCAATAATAAAAGGTTGTGCAAAGTTTGACTACTGATTTCGGTGGCTACTTAATCCATTCCTTCACAACCTAAATCTTAAAAAACATAAGCTTCCTACAAAAAGATATTTTTCCGATCCCCAGAATGAGTTTTTTTGGTCGGGTTTTTCAACTTTTTAATCGTTTTCTTTAGAAGAGAAATGAGGTTTTCCAAGAGCGCATTATGGATTTCTTAAGTAGCTCAAATGGCTGGCACAGAGTGAAAATGAAACAACTTACATCGCCTTTGATTATTGCTTCATGGAATTGTCCTGAAAGATGCTTACAAAGAACGGTGTGAAGAAAATATGAAGCTTTGATGCTCGCGCTGATTTATTCCATTTAGTCATAATAACAATTTTTGTGCAGTTAGAATTTAAAATTTAAAATATTTTACAGCGAAACAATCAAGCCATAGTGACGCACACCAGCCGGGTGCAGCTAGTCATTCAAATAATAACGCTGTGGCGGTACTCAGTCCTATTTACTTGGAAGCAGTAATGCCAGTGCTATTTCATAAAATCAATTACTTTATTTAGTTGAATTCGATTATTTATTTCAATTTTAATTACCACTGCACGCTAATGTAGTTTATTTTAAGCGCCACCTCTTTGACACTACCTACACTATCAATTAGTAATAAATATGCAACACTTTTTTTCAGTCGCTTCATTAGCTGACCGACCAGGCGGATAGGTTCGTATGTGTAAGTGCGTGCCCAGATGAAACCTGCAATTTTCGTAATTAGAAACAGCTGCCAATTAGTAGTCAATAATTACGCGAGCAGCCCCAACGCCCATTCGACTAAAAGTGGACAGCTACCAGCCATTATCGTGGTCACTGGTACTAAACTGCTCTTGCGTTAGCAAATTATTGAAACCGTGTTTGCCGTCGGCATATCGTGGCAAATGCTTAATGCAATCACCAACACTTTCTATAATAGTTAATTGAGGTAAAAAATAAAGTAAATTCAGGCAGTTATCATGAGGAAATTTATTCGCCATTTATCATGCAGGTGCGCATCAATCGCTCTCTTTTCTACAAACAAATAAAAAAAAAAAACAATGCCTTGCTTTACACGATAATATACTGAGAATTGCCAAGTATTCTGCTTCTGTTTCGATAGTTCTAAACTAGTACTAATTGGTACAAATGAGATCTAGTACGTTCTGATTGGCTTTTGATCTAGTTCCCAACAAGTGCACAATGGGTAAAAAATTCAATTGTTTGGCATCAATTCAAAAATTTCATAGCAACGAAAACTTGTCTCAGTACAACACATGAAAAAATATTGAGTTTGGGAATAAGTTCGTGGCATTTTTACCGAATACTTTTATTTAAATAAAAACAATAATTATATCAATAAGTTAATCAATTAAATATTCGCCGTTGCTGTTTACAACCTCTTCCCACCTCTCGACCAATTTGTTGATGCCATTCCGCAAAACTCGTCTGGTCTGGTGTCAAAGAAGTTGTTGAGTCAGCTTTTAAGGACCTTTTTGTTATCGAAGTTAACGCCCTTCATATGGTTTGACAGGGAGCAGAAAAGATAGTAAGCCGTCGGTGCAAGCTCCGGAGAATACAACAGATGCGGAAGGACCTCCAATTCAAGCTCTTGGAGTGCGGTTTTGAAGACTTGTGCAACATGGGGCCTGGCGTTGACGTGAAGGAGTATGGTTTGACCATGCTGATCAGGTCTTTTCAGTCAAATAGCCTTATTCACGCCGTGTAGCTGGGCAATCTAGAGCACCGACACTCTTTACGAGCATTTTCCCGTGCACCATGCCCTCCAAGTCCCCTCAAACACATATCATCATCTTCTTTGGATGAAGATCCTGGTTGACTCTCGGCTTTGGCGTATCTCCTGGAGCCACCCAGTTCCTTCTTTCCACAAGTGAGATTCTGAGAAGCAATTTGAAAGCTACTTTCTATGTTTTTTTCGTTGAAATCGTGAGGCACCCAGGTTCCCAATTGTTCGTTAGTCCCATTGAATGAATATTATTGAGAATCGTTTTGTGATGCTCGCAGTTCATTTTTTCCGCGGATTTATGACTGGTTTGGCGTCCGCTCTCCTTCAAAAGTGATTTGAGACGTTTCTTGTTGAATTCAGAAGGCCTTCCGCTATGCGTTACGTTTCAGCGACGTCAAAGTCGTCAGCTTTAAACTTTGCAAACCATTTTTGTGCTGTAGACTCACCTGTGACACCTTCTCCATACACGTCGCAAATATCCTGGGTTGCTTCGGCAGCTTTTTGACCTCGATGAAAGGCAAAGAAAAGCAGGAGTGTAAGCCTCAAAACTAATAAAAAATAAAAGACTCAAAAATATATACAATTAATATAGTTTTGTAGAACAGAAAGAGTTCTATCGAATGAAAAGTGCGCTTTGCGAATACCGTGAACGAAAAACGAATGTTAATAACGAAAACAAAGACCTGGGTATTAGAATTTTATGTATTAAATAATTATTTATTCCAGTTCGTTGCTATATTTTTTGTGCATAACCGTTTTTGATGTGCAAAATTGAAGAAACCTTATCCAACATGGCCGTGTATTGTGGAGTGAAACATAACTTTCTGCAAACTTCTGCAAGAAAGTAATTATTTCAAATTATAAAATATAGCATTTTTGCAGCGTTTTGCGACTTTTTCGCTATTTTTGTTTTGCAAGTATAGTTTCTAGATGGATATTTGAGCAAGTGAAGGAATATGAATACCTCTTTCTCTCTCCTCTGGCCTCTGGCCACCTCCGCATTGGAAAGATCAGGTGGAGAAGGACTTGGCGTGCCCAACTGGCGCTGGTTTGTATAGTAAAGAAACGACAGGCGCTCTTTGTTAAACTCGACTAGAATCGCGTGAGGCGTTATCGCACCAATCAAGAAGTTGTACAATGAATATCAATTAAGCGCGGAGAAAAAATATGAAATAAATAAAAAATAAATGCTGAAGAAATATAAGAAAGTTTACGGAAAAGAATTCCCAATGATTGCTGTCCAACTCGATTGTTATATTGAATAGTGTAAATAATAAATACTGCATCCTCATCAGTGAATCCTATAACGACAGTATCGAATCTGGTAGGACATCCACTCAAGAAATTCAGTGATGCTTAGCCTCGCCTGAAGAGAGAGTTGCCATCCGATTTGGCAGAGAATCCAGGTCGTAGCACAACTCTTCTTGTGGGAAATACCGAATGAAAAAGTTAGGGCTTTATTATTCTGAAATGCGTGGCTTAACGTGGACAACATCAGCAACGTTTATTTATTTCAGAGCTGCTATGCCCCATAGTATAACAACGAATACAGCTGCAGTATTTTTCCTCGAATTGCTCTAATTTAACTTTTAGCGTCATAAATTTTGGAAAATAATCGTTACAATATAAACACAATATTTTCTCTAGATGAGGACAGTGATCACGTTAATGCCGAAATTGATGATCCATTTTCTTTAGAATTAGATGTACGGATTTATATTTAATAATGGGTTAGTAGGTATCCTAAAATTTTTTGTTTAGATAGTAATTTCGAATATATTGTAACTTATATCCAGATATGCACGAAATATCCAGATATGCATGAAAAATTCACAATTGACCAGATAAGAGTATACAGAATACGCCGCGTCTTGGAAAATACTCATGACATGATAAGATGCCAGCTTACAAAAGCACGAAAAGGCAGCCTATAAGTTGCGATGTCCGAGCTTGGTGTCCCTGCAAAACGAATACGGATACGGGTGTGCAAAATTATGTTGTATAGCGAAATACCATTCCGAGCTATTTGATATTAAACGAGCTTTCAGTCAGTATGACCCGCTGACGTGTGACTTCTCGGGCACCATTTATTATAAGAATCTGCAATCTCTGACATATACCAACGATATTGACATCAACGGCCTAAACAACCGCGCTGTTAGTTATTCAAATTGGATAAAGAGGCAAAGCGAATGGGTCTGGTGGTGAACGAAGACAAAACGAAATACCTCCTGCCATCAAACAAACAGTCGAGGCATTCGAGTATCGGCACCCACGCCATTGCTGACAGTTATGATTTCGAGGTTTTAAGAAACTTCGTTTATTTAGGAACCAGCATTAACACCGAAAACAATGTCAGCCTTGAAATCCAACGTAGAATCTCTTTTGCCCGCAAGTGCTACTTCGTACTAAGTAGGCAACCGAGTAGTAAAGTCCTTTCTCGATGAACAAAACTAAAGTTTTATAAGGCTCTCATCATGCCTGTCCTAACGTATAGCGCAGATGCGTGGACGATGACAAAATCCGATGAAGCGTCCCTTGGAGAGTGTAGAGAGGAAGATTCTGGGGAAGAATTTTGAACCTTTGCACGTTGGTGACGGTGAGTAGCGGAGGCGATGGAACAATGAGCGGTATGAGCATTACGACGACATAGAAATAGGGCAGCGAATGGAGATCTAGCAGTCCCGCTGGCTAGGTTATATCGGCCGAGTGTCCACAACTTGTCCGGCTCTGAAAGTATTCGATGCGACACCACCTAACTACTACACCTAAAAAATCAACTACAGTTGTAAACTTCAACATCATCATCATCATCAGCATTGCATCACATTTCGGGGTTAACCGTTGCAATTTGCCTCCGCGTCACTCGGTCATCAGATTTTCGTTTGATATCAGATATACCCATAGCACCAAAGTCAACTTGAGTGTCACCGTCCCTTCGTTTTCTCAGCCGGCCGCTTCTCTGTCGTCTTGCGGATTTGTTTCGAAGATATGTTTCAGAGTTCTTTCGTTACTCATTCGTAAAATGTGACTGCACCATCGAGTCCTTTGCGATTTGGTGTACCTGATTTCTACCCCAGTAAAATATGTCTAACTCATCGTTCTACCGAATGCGTTAAGTATCCTCCTCAAGTCGTATATTTTTTAAGAATATTTCTTTCAACACAATTTAAGTGGTCGGTTTCACTGGATTTCAGCACCCAGACTCCGAGCAGATGAGAGTTGTAAACAACCGAAGAAAAAGGAAAAGATTTTCCATATCCTATGTGAATGCCTTGTCCTATGGAAGGAGAGAACGTCAACCTTGGGCGAGAGTCTCGAACAACTATGTGGCTTAGGTGTCAACCAGCTAATAAACTACTAAAACCGCACACACTGGTTATAGTCGGGCTGTAGTTAACCGTTAAACAAGTTGATAGCGAGAATGTGGCAACAAATTAATGCTAAAGCGTAAGTTGGACTCTGGATGACTCACCACCTCAACCAACCAACCAACGAACCGTGCCAATCCACAATAAGAGTATAAACTTACATAAAATAGTCACGTCATTGATGGTGCATTGGTTGACAAAACTAGCAATGGTTGCGCCTCTATAAGATGTAAGAGTGGGTATGGCCCGGTTAGTGTGCAATTTCTTAAATTTTTATTTAATTTATAATCATTACTAAAAGTTATGCCAAACTTTTAGCCTTCTCGCTGATTGTGTAGTGTAAAACTATATACTAATAAATATTGAAGTGGTCCGCAAATGACGTATTCGTACTAGTTCTAAAACAGATTTTTTTAACTACTTCAGGTTCTCCTCGCAGGGATATACGCAAGTTAGCGCCGTTAATTGCATTCAGAGGCACACATACATCCTTACACATGTACACATGTGCATGAACATTTTTATTAGTATGCTTGCTCTAATATAAATTATTTATGACGCTAGTAATTAAAAAAAAAATACGTGAAATGCTCGTTAATAGCAGTTAATTGCATATTTTTAGGCTCCATACAAAGGCCAAATGGCGTAACGGCAGGTGTTAACTGATCGGATATTAGAGAATACTATTGTGCTTTTAAAATTGTCGCTGTTCACAGTTAATACACAAATAACTGAGTATTCTAATGGAAAAATTACACAACTTATTGCGGTAATGGAAATCTGATTGGTATTAATGGAAAAGCGTTTTGTTGTTCTAATAGAGTCAAAAAGCTGAATTAAAAGTAACGAGTTGATATATGTTATGACATATTTATCCTAAAAATATATAGAGTGGTTGCTTTGCCGCCCCCAAAACGTCAGACGCTTTTTTATGGCATCTGTTGTGTGTTAATATTTTGGCGCTCAGCTACGCATTCTTAGGCAAGATTATTATCATATTTGGACGATTTTGGGAGCGAGTGGTCTGATATGCTGGTGTGAAAATCCCCAAAAAATGCATGGTCATGAACTGGGGTAAAGAGAGTTGATGGCACTGATGATGATGATGATAGAACGAAGTGAAGTTATTGTGTGAACTTGAGAGTTAGTAAATTACTCGATGTAAAGAATGCAGAGTTGCGGCCATTATCATACCGTTAACCTGTTCTCAGCGATTTAAAAGGTAACAGTTGATTGGCTGAAGTAGCAGGTATTATGAGAGCGGGTTGTTTACGAAAAAAAGTGCAAAGAAAGAGGGAGAGACCCGAGAGAGAGAATGAGAGAGAGAGAGAGAGAAAGAATATATATTAAAATAAATTCACAACATTTGCAGAGAATACAAATATACAAAATTTACAAAAACCGGTGAAGGGTCGAGCGCCACAAAGTAGGCCACAAGTAGGCCACAAAGTAGGCAGTGTTATTTCTCACTAGAAATTAGTCACCACAAGGAAAAACTCAGGAAAAATAGCCTAAAGTGTATCTAAGATATATACAAGGTATAGCTCTCTCTCTCCTTGCCCTCAACGTTATATCTTTTTTCTCTCTCTCGGAACGAAAATGCCCAAAATGTTGCATGGCCTTGAAATTTTACTCTCCATTCTCGTTCGTCCATCAACGCCTAAGAAGTTTCACTTCAAAAATTGAGATTTCGTTGCTGACATACGAAAATAATTAAGGCTTAAAATAAATTAGCAGAGAGCGGGTACCGCACGAAAAACTAATGTCAAATATAAATTGCTTCTTTTCGTTTATAACAAAGAGACGAGGCCTAAAAAAATATAACTTTCCAAAGCCAGATAAAAAGATTATTGATTTGTTTGTGACAAAGCCAAACTTATGCATGAAGCTGAAATAGTAAAAAGTAGTAAGAAATGTTGTGTTAGTGCATCCAAAGACACAATTTGAAGACGCTTACCTGCAGAAGACCTCTAATTCTGGAGCAAATTGGAAAATATTTGCGTAGGAGGCAGCAGATTTATGTTACAAACTCATTCGAAATGGTGTTTTTTGGGTGTTTCTTTTTTGGCCATACAAGGTTCGTTGAGAAAGTTGTCAGTCTTCAAAAAATGGTCTTCCAAAAAACGGTATGTCGCTGGCGACACGGGATCCGGGACTCGCAGGTTTCTGAAATCCAAAAGACAAAAATGACGATCAAAAACAAAAAATCAGTTTTTGCCCATTTTTTACTTTAAAGGTTTCGGACCTTTATAAAAATATAAAAAAATATGTTTTCCAAGTGATCGCTTATTCTTAGTATGTAAGAATTAACTATTCAATAGACTACAAAATGAAATAAATGACAATAAAATGTTTCCGAAGTAACATCCATTCGGCTCATCCAATTTTAGATCCCAAAACCACTTTGGTGTTTAACTTTGAATTTATTAAGGACACCACTTTTGACTACACCAGAAGGCGTATGTGTGTATGTGGATTCGTGTTTTAGTAAATTTAAAACTCATATCGAAAACTCCAGGGAAGCGAATACTTTTTCACCCGCACAAATACACATACGCACACACATACATATTTACACTAAGTCTCATTGCGCGGATTGCACATAAAAGACATTACGCTGTTCCGTAATGTTCGCTTGTCACATTTATTTTAACATCTAATTTGCATAATTCCCTCAATGCTTTCTTAAGCGTTCAGGCTTTGAGTTTGTGTACGTACGACTCTCTACATGTCTCTCAATGCCCAGCAGAACTTTGCAACAACTGAGTAGTCCCCGAGTACTCACAGGCGAGTACGCAATTACTAGTCATTACTCACTTTACGTATGAACTTTTTCTAATAATTATTTTTTTTTCAAGAGGATTTTGAAATTCTCTTCTTTGTCTTCAAAAATATTGCCGTCCTTCAAAGCTACTGAAAAGAAAACTTATTTTCACTATATTCGCGAAGCGAAAATTCATCTAAAATGCTTGGCAATAAATATTTATTTTGTGAAATATGCGAATTTTTTTTCGTTTAATTTTTTTACAAATAGTTGATTAACACATTGCAGACGTCTCAAAATAAATAAAAAAAATCTTCTCCTGCTTCGAAACGAGTACTCTCTCTGGACAAATCGACTCGCTTAACTAGAGACTTTGTTACTGACTCTACATATACATTTTGAGTAAAGAAAAATTAAAATTTGTACGAAAAAATATTTCATTTTCAAAAGGGTTTGCTCTCGAGCAAGTCCTTACATAGAGATTTTTAGCTCAATGATGGACAATGGCATTGGATCGGTAGTGCATTCGGAAAAATTACACTTAAATGGCTCTTATAGACTCCCACACTGAGGTAGCGTCTTCCAAGCCGACAGAGCAGCAAAAACGATTAGACTAATGGACTTACCTCCGGCAAACTTTACAATTTTTGTCAAGCAGTGATCAAGGCACCGGCTTCGGCGCGAATCAACTGAAGATGTGTTAAAGAATGCAGGAGGTCGATCTCGCTCATCCAACAACACAACATCACACTTTTTTAGATTCTCGACCATACCGGGGTGGGGGGAAATGAAAGAGCGAATCATTGTGCAAGGAAAGGCTCTGTGCTGAACCTTCAGCAGAAGACATAAGCATTCCTCTAAGCGAACTATATACTGTGATTGATTTGAGCGTAATTGCGAAAACCAATAGAAGGTGGTCTCGGACCACTAACTGCAGGGTTTCCAAAGTGCTCGGGGCAAAATATTTGCTTGGGCTCAGTAGGTCTACTACCAGCATCCTCACAGGAGTTATGACGGGTCACTGCGCTATTGCCACATAGCCAGTGGACAAGTGTACCTAACAATGACTTCTGCAGGAGTTGTGGAGATGGAGAAGAAATTGTGTTGGTACAACACAACCTCTGTGAATGTTCTGCGCTTCAAAGAACCCGTGCCAAATATTTGGTGATTAATTCGCGTACACCGATCTCCTCCTCCTATTTGTGGTGTGCGTCTTGATATTGTTCCATAAATGGAGGGACCTACAGTTTTAAGCCGATTCCGAACACTCGGAGGTTTGCCATTGCCTGCCGAGGGGCGACCGCTATTAGAAAAGGGTTTTTCTTAATTTTGGTGTTTCACCGAGATTCGAACCTACGTTCTCTCTGTGAATTCCGAATGGTAGTCACGTACCAACTCATTCGGCTACGGCGGCCGTCGCTACTTACCTTCTTAAAAAGATCTGAGTGATTCAAGCAACTTAGTTAGGGGCAAATGCAGGTATCACAATGGACCTTAGGGCCACCGATTGTCTTGTTTTAGACAAGCAACCTGGCTAACCGCACCTATCCTAACGTTTGTATTGGTATGTACAGGGCTAGGACGTTTAAACCAGAATATCATAGAGTATAGAGCATTTCAAATATAGGCTGACAGGTACCAGACGGCTTTAAAAATACATACGAGTACTTAAATAAGTTACTAATAAGAGTTCATTTAGTAATTGATCACAGCTCACAACCCTCGCAAGCAAATTAATGAAGCTGAGTGGCCTCGCCTGAGTGACTTATCAGTGAAGAATTTAAAAAACCTTAGTTTTTGATGATGTGGTGATTTTGAACAAACCCACTTTTTACAACGAGCTACAACAGAGTGAAAAGTTGGATAGTCTTCACGAGGGCGTGATGCAATACATTGCAGATTTCATTTTGAAAAAGGAACCGATCAGAAGGAACCGGAACATGAACCTCCTCATGGGTGAATGAGAAAGTGTTCAGATAACTAATCAAGTGCATCAAACGACGAAAAACTTCATATATGGGGCATATTCTACGAAACCCCAAAATATGAATTGTTGTAACTCATGTAACCCTGCAAGGGCGAGATTGAAGATCGGGCGTAAGCAGTTTTCTTGGTTGAGGAACATAAGGCAGTGTACCGGTATACAACGAGTTGGTCCCCTCTTGGAAGCAGCTAGAGATCGCGAATTATTTTCAAATATAGTTCATAATATAAATTAAAAAAAAAAAAAAGTAAAAAAAAGATGTTATTACTTTTAAATTATATAATCGTTTACATTTGATTACGAATAGCAAATAAAGAAGAATAACCTTGTAATGAGTGAATGAAGTGCTCAGAGAAGGCTTAACGAAGTCCAGTACCTGTTTTCTGAGTATTGCTAAAAAAATGGAGCTAGTGTTAAAAAGTGTAACTATTTAGCACTGCGACAGCTACTTGGAAAAGCTTCTGCGTGTTCGGAGCGCCAACGTCAAAGTCCCCTTTTTCAAAACAAAATTATATGAATTAATTATAATTTTACACAAATCATTTAGAAATGCAAAGTGTTGTTAAACAAACCTTTTACATATACAGGGTGGGCCATATAGCGTTTGCTTTTTGAACCACCTATTTTTTTGAGAATGGTAACACAAATTACATGTCAAATGTGTTCATAATTTACTTAAAGGTTTCACATTTACGAAATGGGACACTATACGCTTGAACAAAATTGGGAAATATTGAAAACCTATTTCTAAAGTGGTGAGTCTTCTTCTTCTTCCGCGGTTACAGTGGTTTCAACAGGTAGGTGCAACTTGTCACACTGCCAAAGTTACACTCGAACTTTTGGCTACCGTATTTGAAAACCGAATAATCAGCCGAAATTCCGATATCAATTGGCCGCCTCGGTGAAAATATTGATTAGTTTTTTTAATAGCCGATTCAAAAATTTTACATGGCCCACCCTATATTAGAAATATTTCTTAATTTTTTTGGGTGCTCGACCGAGCTCCTCCTCCTCCTATTTGTGACGTTCGTCTTGCTGTTGTTCATCAAATGGGCGGACCTACAGGTTTAAGCCGACTCCGAGCGAATGTAGTTTGTGAAGTAGTTAGTAGAGAGATAAAAATCGTGACTCCAAACTTACGTAGGCCAAGCGTAGTAAAGTAAGTTATACAGTCAGCATCAAAATACTATAATGTGAGCACTGCATATTGACAAGTTTGTATTTTTTAATTTTCAATTTTCAAATATTTTTTTTATAAAAGTATAGCTTATACTATTTGTTAAATTATTATTTATTTTTTATTAATTTGTTATTTTTAATTTATTAAATTTTTGCTGCAGTCTCCAGCCATCCCGCCAAAGCTTATTGAGCTTTCTATTATGACGCTTGCAACACCACGGCGAAGGTCATTGTGCAAGAGAGTGTTCTGAATAATTTTCCATTACATCGGGCATTTAAGAGGGAGACGCTTTATCAACATCGGTATTCAACCTGGTCCTGCACGTAGCAATTACTGAACTAAATCAAAATGGGACTATATTTGACAAGTCGTTCCAGCTTACTTATCATAGCGAAAAACAGGAGTAAATTACAGAGTGCGTTTAAAAAACTAGAAAAAATAGTACGAACATTTGGCTAAGAATTCATACAGAAAAAACGAAGTTTATGGTCCGATCCAGCTCTGGTTTAAGGCATGATGATTGGATACTATGAATTCGAGAGTGTGCGAGAATTTACCTAGGTAGGTAGGTGTAATGGTTGAAGTGCCAGTCCGGCACTCCTCAAGTAGCACTGAAGCGCCGTTTTGATACCATTATGAGACCTCCAACAGGCAGATATCTACAGCCAATCAGAGATGTTGATATAATGGAGAAGATTAATTGGACTTAGGTTGGCGCACAGAATTTACGTATTTGGATATCAAAATATCAGCCATTAAAGATATGTCATTGACAATTAGTGACAGAGTTTTAGTGGCAAATCAGTCTTATTACTCTAATCTGAAACTGCTTAAGTCAAAATTATTATCTTGAACCGCCCTATGCTTACCTATGGTTGCAAACTATGGACATTATAAACCACTGACATTAATCAGCTAATGAGTTTCAAAAGAAAAATTTTATGAAAAATTAGTGGATCAGTATACTGCAGGACGGTACTTACCGAATAAGATATAATCATGAGCTGGAACTCTTAGCAAAAAACGAAATTGTGATAAGATTTATAAAATCTCAGAGGATAATATGGCTTGGACATGCGTTAAGAATGCCCAAGGAGAGAACAACTCAAGAGGCAATGAATAGCGCCCTGTTGGAGACCGAAGAAGAGGACGCTCCACAAAGAAATGGCTCGAAGGCGTTGAAGATGACCTTGAAAAGCTGAACGTGCGGCGATGGAAGGAAGGAGCCTTAGATAGAGATGGGTGGCAAAAGATTGTGAACGAAGCAATGGTTCACCGAGGACTGTGATGCTAAGAAGAAGAAGAAGAAGAATAAGAAGAAGAAGGGAGAAAAAATTTAATCATTTCATCATGCTATTGGAGCACAAACATAACAAATCCCCATTATTCATACAAAATTATGTTAAGAGACTCTCTCAATTTCTCTTGCTGCCGCTCTCGTACTCACAATTCGCATATAATGCACATTTGTTGGAGATGTCCATCCCAAAGCGTCCAACTCAGCGGGTTACACAAATTAGATTTAGTTGTAGAAACTCACGGTTAGGCTTAAGTTCACTTCTAAGCGCTTACAAAAAAAAAGAAGACAAAAAAAATATTCTTGTGTCGGTGGCTTTGAAAAGCCTGCTCCTTTTTTCCCCCTATAAGAAAATGCAAAGCAAGAAAACTCAGCTAATGCTTCAAAAGTAATCATATATTCGTTTACTGCTTTGGAAAATCCTTGTTTTGTTCCGCACCTACATACTCGTAGTACTAAGAGAGTACAAAATCAACAAATCAACAAATCTCGTTAACAGCTCTGAAATCAAATCAAGGTGCGCACTTTCATTCCTTGCCTTGGGAATATGTACATACCTCCTTCTGGTTCCACTCGTTGAGTACATGTGATTATAGATCTGCATATGTGGTTGTTGATATGCTAGCATACACTCAGCTTAACCCTTAGGAGCATGGTGGGAAGCCAGGTTCCCACCTTCTTTTTTCTCAACTTTTCTCTACAGATTTCATATTTATGAAAATGGGACCGAGAAAATTTATTTATATGATAATCCATATATCAAAGAATGTAACTGAAACTAAGAAAATTGTTTTGCGTGAATTTAGAAACAATTACAGATAAACAAATTGAAAAAATCGTCTATTTTCAGGAAAAAATTCATTTTTCAACAAAGTACATAATGTATAAAGATGGGACATGATACTATAAGGTTTTTGGGGTTGCTGATTACGAATCTGAGGTCAGATTTGAGAAATTCAATATGGCGGACCCCAAAAACTCCCTAATATCAAACTTGGTGAGTATCCAACAAGTTTTCAAAAAATATGTCCGCCATTTTGTATCCGCCATATTGAATTTCTCAAATCTGACTCAAGGTTCGTAATCAGCGACCCCAAAAACCCCCTAATATCAAATTTGGTGAGTATCCAACAAGTTTTCAAAAAATAGGTCCGCCATTTTGTATCCGCCATATTGAATTTCTCAAATCTGACCTCAGATTCGTAATCAGCGACCCCTGAAACCCTTAAAATTACATGCAATCATAAAAGCGGTTGGTAAGTAAAATGTGTGCCTCAAAGGGTTAAATAACATTTACTGCAACATTTTTCTTTGTCGTCTATTTGCTACTTTTTATCTTGCATATTTGCATAACAATTTTGTTATCTTTTTTTCTCGCTCTTCGTTTTTTGTTTTGCTGATATACAAAAGGAAAATTTCAAAAGTCATAACTCATTTTATTATACCTATGTACGACGTAGTTTTTGTGATTTCATGTCTGTTTAGAGCTTTCCAGCTGTGTCAAGTAGCTTGCACATACATACACACACATACATACATATGTATGCGGATATAAAGTACCTGTGCGTGCGAGGGTGTGTGTTTCAATGCTTGTATACCGAAGTGTGTGTCCAGAAAATTTTGCAGCAGCTTTTCTTCACAAGCTGTGGAATTTATGCAGAGTTAGAATTCCGTTTGGATCATTGAAATTTTGTTGCATTCGTGGAAGCCACCGTTCATCTGCATAGGTACAAAGCATTATGTGATTAAAATGTGCATTATGCAAAAAAATAATACAGTAAAAAAGAATGTGAGTTATTGAAAATGCGCGAATAAACGTGAAAAAGAATGCCTTAAAATTTGAAAATTTTTTTTATATCATCTGATTAGATTCAGTCAGCATCAGCATTGATAGCACTACAGCTCTGTAAGAGCCATAGCTTCCTCCACAATTTTTCTCCATGCATTTCGAACCATAGCCATATTACGGTAGTTCATTCAGCATAGGAGCTTCTTAGTTCCTTCTCAATGCCGTCTAAACATCTTTCTCCATAAATGCGTACATCCAAAATTTTGCGAGGTATTTTTTCATCTGGCATTTCGCAAACGTGTCCTAGCCGTCGGATGCGCTGCGATTTAACAAACTACACCACATTTTCATCTTGCAGGAATTCCGCTACCTCGTTATTACAGCTGATCCGAGGGACTATTTTTTTCTCGTATAGTAAAAAAATTTTTTTTTTTAATTTTAAATTTTTATATATATGCATGTGACCTGTCTATGAAAAGGTACCTTACGTGTCAAAATTTCATTTTTCACTTTTTTGTTGATTCGAATAGTGTGGGAAAGGCTCTTTAAAATGGTGAAAACCAGAAAGTCATAATTTGTTTAAAAGTTTGTTGAAAGTAAAAAAAAAAGAAAAGTACAATTACGAAAAAGACTGATTTTTTTAGAAGTTTAAACTTTAACTGCTGTTTTCTCGAAAACTTGTTTTCGCACGTAAGGTACCTTTTCGTAGACAAGGTCACATATATATATATATAATTGGCGCGTACACCCTTTTTGGATGTTTGGCCGAATTCATCCTCCTATTTGTGGTGTGCGTCTTGATGTTGTTCCACAAATCTAGGGACCTACAGTTTCAAGCCGACTCCGAACGGCAGATATTTTTATGAGGAGCTTTTTCATGGCAGAAATACACTCGGAGGTATGCCATTACCTGCCGAGAGGCGACCGCTATTAGAAAAATGTTTTTCTTAATTTTGGTGTTTCACCGAGATTCGAACCTACGTTCTCTCTGTGAATTCCGAATGGTAGTCACGCACCAACCCATTCAGCTACGGCGGCCGCCGCGGCCAGAAATTATATTCTTAATTTTGAACTAAATATGAAGTGTGATCCGAAGGCCTCCTAGAATATCGTTAAATCAAAAGAAGTATTATGTGTTCCACAATTCCGTCATCAATCTTCTTCCTTAACGAAAAATCTGCGTGTTCTACACTTGACGCAGCTAAATTATTTGCTGATTTTTTATTTTTTTAAACGAACTATGTTTCCGGCCTCGATGCGGAGCTCTTCTTCATAATGGAAACAGTAGAAATCATATCCAAAAGAGGGTTCGAGAAAGTAAATCGTAAAATACTTTTGGATAGATATTCGGTTCTCAAAGCTTTGAATAGCTTCACATTCAAGCTAAAAGTCCTAATAGAGTGTACCAGTGCACTCAATAAACTGGCCACTCATAATCAGGTCTCACTGATTTGGGTGCCAGGGCATGAGAAACACGAAGGAAACGAGACCAGGCAGACTTTTCTGACAAAAACCCCATTTTTCGGCTTTAACAAAAATAATATAATAGAGGAAACCAAAAAATTAATCCCAACGAAAATCAGGGAACGCTGGAATGGCACAAGTGGCCTTAATCATGTCAAAAAGTTTTTGAACTTCAATACCAACAGAGAAAAATCTGCTCTAATCCCAATAAAACTCTGATAAAAAGGGTATCAGATTACTCTGTGGAGCACTTATAGGTCACTTTGCCAATAATAACTCTTTCCGTCACGCTTTTTACTGCGACATAAAAACTTAATTTTTTGTTGTTAATTGGTGAATATGGAATACCAGTAACATACGAATGCAAAAAACAAAAAATTTTTACCGTTAGGTTTTTGAGAAACAAGGTGGTCACCACCAGTAACCATTTATTAAAACTAATGCACTCAATTACTTCACTTTTTTATTTATTTTTAGAAGAAAGACAATACAAAATTTGGTAATAAATTTACACATAATTATTTCTTGTGAAAATCTGAAAAACATGTCTTTCCTTTTCGGAGGCAAAGTGGGACGTGGCATGTTCTGCATTGCCATACTGTGCGGACAGGGGCGGTTTTGGTACTGCAAAAGGCGCATCTTCTAGGTGTGCCTCTAAGCGGTTGGTGTCGATTACTCTCATGGCGGATTTCAGCAGGCACGCTAGGCTAAATGTCAAATCATTAAAATGAGGTCTGTTAATCAGAAGCTCTTTGTAAGCTATTGATAACGCAGCAATCCAAGAAATGAAAAAAAATTCGGTGCCACCACTTTTGGGATTTTCGGTCGATGGAGTAACATGCTTTTAATTGATCGAATTTATCAACGAAGTTCATACTGCTGTTGTATTTCTTTACAGCCAGAGGGCAATCGATCCTAACTGCACTTCCATCACGTTCCCTGCGAGTAACTTGTTTCTTGTAACCCCGCTTGATAGGCATGTACTGCTTCAGAGAACTGCGACCTTTGAATTTTATCATTGATTTATTCATCGATCGCGACACATTCGGATGGTTTATAATTATTTGTGAAGTTGCGGCGAAGAATTTCAAGCATAGGACGGACTTTATATAACTTATCATAGTCTGGATGCGTTCGAGCAGGCAT
Organism: Anastrepha ludens; assembly: GCF_028408465.1. Taxonomy (NCBI): domain Eukaryota; kingdom Metazoa; phylum Arthropoda; class Insecta; order Diptera; family Tephritidae; genus Anastrepha; species Anastrepha ludens. The sequence continues at coordinate 19,193,601 of NC_071500.1, forward strand.
GAGATTATTGTCATTCAGATGCAAGCATCCAAGAAGCCAGCTGAAGCGATTTAGGGGCATACAAAAGGAAATGTAGGAGTCACGTAAATCAGGAGCAGAAGACCAGTAATCTTTGTAACTCGGTAGCTTTTTTATACCCATCCCCATATTTATGGCCAAGAAAGTTTGTATTTCAGAAGGACTGGTAAGAGAAAAAGGTTTACCTTCTTGCCTTGCATGTAGGTTAGTTTGAAAGCTTATGACCTCAACCAAGTCCTCTGTCCAAAACATGCGAAACAATCGGAGTGGTGGTACATCTTCCAAGCTGATTATATGATCAGCTAAGCTCACACTCTCAACAAACTCGCCAGGTATATCCATAGAGAAGGTAATTTTCCATTTAGGAGGCTGCAAGGTCGTAGAGCTAACAATATTATTCTGACTTACAAAGTTTGATAATGGTATGTCATCCTCGTCGTCGAATAACTCTTCATGGATATTCTGTACATCTGCCCCACACTCATCCAATATCGATTTTGACACTGGCCACTCAGGCGTGTCTAGAGTTTCATCCTCATCGGAACTGGCTTCACTTTCAGGTCCTGAAGGTAAATCTTCATACAAACATTCTTCAATTTCCCTTTGCGTCAATGATCGTGGCATTATTGAAATATTTGCCTAAAATATTGTAAATACCAAAGAAAGTCCCACTCATAGTGACCGTATAAAAAAGCAAATTCTAGGAATACTTACGTCACGGTGGTTATTGTTGCTAACCACCACTGATTATAAAAAATATTCGTAAAATAATCGAAATTTAAGCGAGAAAGCAACCACTGTGTATCAAACACACCACAATAACTAAATTTGTGCAAAAATCAAACCGTAAATTGCATTATTGAATTTATTATGAATTTTTACTTCTAGCTTTCACAAAAACGCGCGGCCACGGATTTTTACTTTAAATTTTCTCAACACGTGGTGGGTGTATTTCTAGCTAATAGCGCCCTCTTCACTTAAAAGGAAGCAATAATCAATATTCGTGCAAAATTAAAAACATATATGTCGCCCACCGTCGCAAAAAAAATAAAAAACCACCGAGACGGAAAGAGATAAACACTTTAACACAATGACAATGGGATTATCTAGTACAAGAATATGCATTTCATGCAGGTTCTGCTGTGATGAAGAGGAGTCTATGGAACACTTCCAACTCACCAAGTGTGAGTCATTAGGCCACAGGAGACACAGAATCCCGGGCTCGTACCTACTAGAGGAGGAAGACCACCTACAATTGCCACCTCCTAAGGAGCATAAGTAACTAATTAGGGGCGCACAATAGATAAATCTGGTCGCAGTGCATAAAGGCCTTAGCCTAACCCGTACACCATTACCTTACGTTACATGCTTCCGATAACGATGTGTCTTATAATAATTTTCCATTTTACTATGATAAACGATTTGGTTCTGCATTACTTTCTCACTCAACTGAGAATATAATAACTGGGTTCTAAAAACGCAAAGACTCCTCCAAAATGGACTTTGATGACCTTTCGGTTTTTTTTTATATTTAAAAGCTGCCCTTCACTGGTGGCTCCGTTGAAAAAATTTCTAATAAGTCATTATCTACTGGAAAATTCAATGATGTACGAATCAACACGTATTTGTATCGAGCGGTTCTACACTTACAAATGTGGCCGTCTTTAGTGAGTATTGTGTCTTAGCATTCCCTTTTCTAGAACCTTCGACAAAGTTTCACCTTCGGTGTTGATCGACAAGGTCGCTTGCCTGGGTTTTCGCTCTACTTTTGTGCAGTCGCTTAGATAATATTTGCCATATCAGCCATATCAAATGAATTCAGTGGCTATTGGATAACATTAGTTTCGTTCTTGGTCAAAAGTTCACGGTCAATGATGGCACTGTGCGAGGGCGCTTTACCATGGTTCAACATTTGAGAGTTGTTTTCTCACAAATCCTTTCTTTTTTGGCGAATTACTTCACGTAAACGTAACATCTCATAAATTCCAAATAATAGTCCGTACTAATTGCGTAACCTTCTGGCGAACACTCGTGGAGTCCATTGCCGTTGGAGTCCAAAAAATGTGCGCATCCCTTTCTTTTTTGGCTGAAAAGGACATGGTTTTTTTAGTGTTGGTGCATTCGGAGCTCTTCACTCACTCGACTGATGTCTGGATTGAGTGTCGTACTCTTAAACCCAGGGCTCCGACGTCTGGTTGCCAGTAATGATACATTTGATGAATGTTGGGTCGGATTCAGCCTTGGAAATCATGTATTTGATAACATCAACGCGGTCCATTTTTTGTATGAAATTCTGGTCCCAACCAATTCAACTCCTTTTTTTAACTTAAAAAAATCGAAAACACGTGCGGAGGTAGATTTTACGGCGTAACTTTTAAGCAAATACCAAGCAATGGCAATCAAATTTTGGTAGAAATATTTATCACAGATGGGGCAACCTAACACAACAAAAAAGCAGGACTTAAATCAGTCCACTGCGAGCATCACCTCGAGCTGTGCCGGGAACTTTTTAATCAAGGTCAGCTCCTTTACAGGATATGGTCGGATGAAAGCATGGCAAGCAAATAGAACCTGAGTGTACAGTACCCGATACATAAAAAGGGTGATCCTGCCATCTGTGTAAATTTCCGCGGGATAAGCCTGCTTAACAACGCATACAAGGTCCTGTCAAGAGTATTGTGTGAGAGAATGAAGCCCATCGTCAACAAACTGATTGGGCCTTATCAGTGCGGCTTCATATTTGGTAAGTCTACCACAGACCAGATCAACACAATACGCCAAATGAGAAAAACAACTCGACACGCACCACCTCTTCATCGAATTCAAAGCCGTCGATTTTGACAGCACGGATAGAAATCACCTCTCTGCCGCCATGTCTGAGTTTGGTATCCCCGCGCGCTAGCTCAAGCGCACACAGAATTAGTAGTAGTCTCTCCGAGCCGTTTGATACCAAGCGAGGTTTTAGACAAAGCGATTCTCTATCTTGTGACTTTTTCAACCTCTTGCTGAAAAAATCTTTCGCGCTGCCGAGCTGAACCGCACTGGTACTATCTTTTATAGGAGTGTCATGCTATTAGCATATGCCGACGACAACGACATTATCGGCGAAACAAACCGCGCTGTAGGCTCGACATACTCCAGTTTAAAGAGAGAGGTGAGCAATGTGGGTCTCGCGGTGAATGAGAGCAAAAGAAAGTACGTACTATCAACACACAAAGAGTCTTCGCGTCTTGGACAATATGTCAGTGTTTACAACCAACAATTCGAAGTTGTGAAAGACTTTGTCTACCTTGGGACCAGCATTGACGTCAGCCTGGAAATCAACCTGAGAATAACGCTTGCCAAGAGGTGTAACTTTGGGTTCAGTAGGCAATTGAGAAGTAGACCTCTCTCCTTCGAAGGACCAAACTGGCACTCTACAAAATACTCCTCATTCCGGTCCTACTATATGGATGATGTCAACAGGCGATAATAAAGTTTTGGGAGCCTTTGAGGGAAAAATTCTACGTAAGATCTTTGGCCGACTGCCCTGTAGTGAAGAGTACCGTGTACGGTGGAACATCGAGCTGTGTGTGCTATATAGAGACATGGACATAGTTAAGTGAGGTGATTTTGCGACACGGTATCCGAAAAAGGAAGGCGTCAAAGAGGAAGACCACGTCTCGTTTGGAAGGACGAAGTGCTGCAGGACCTGTCTTTACTCGTGAATTCCAACTGGCCCCAATGAATGCAGGACAGAAACAGTTGGCACACCATTTTGGATTCACTGAAATCGACACACGGCTGTAGTAAAATTTTAGGCGAAATAATTTTGTAGAACATTTTAATTCATTAGCGCTCGCGTGACAGGGTCCTCGAGGCCCCGTTTTTAGAAAATCCGAATAAGATAGTATTTTGAAAGTCACTAGAAGGACTTACAGATACTTTGCACATTGATTTTGGCTGAGGGGACCACTACGGAAATTTTATGTCAAATATTATTCTAGGTTTTAAGAAGAAGCTTAAAGAAATAAATTCATATTTAAGCTCTTTGCTGCTGAAACCATATATTTATATATATATTGTACAATACATATGTATGTATTGTATATGAACAACAAAACTAAACATCTTTGTTTTTCTACTTACAGGTATGTAACTCACATCAAAAAACTTTATTGTTTACTGCATGGGACAATCACCGTGACATGCTGGCTTACGACAAATGTTGACTTGGTATGCATAAAAAGCTTGAAGTTTGCTGAAAATTTTAAATTTACCACACGTGCCACAGCCAAAGCGCTGTTGCACGTTGCGTTCTTTCGTAAGAATATGTACAGAAATATGTGCTGAGGCACATGCAAGCATACGCATAAATGCTAGGGATCATATGCGTACACGTGAGTCAAGCAAAGGGGTTTTGTGTGAGAAAGTGTTTGTTTTGTTTATTTACTGAAGCCTGACAATTAAACATTTTATTACAGCAACGGAATTGTGAAATAATATTGAAATAATAATAAAAGGAAACTGGGTGTACCAATTGTCTTACATTCATCTAGAAGTATAGAATCTATGGTGAAAAGTATAGGATCCTAAATACTACTGAAATGCTGGCAAATGACTTTAGGGGCGTACAGAGTTACTTTATTCTGGAATATCAATTTTGGTATTTTTTACGAGATTTTCGCATTATAGAGCGGTCTAGCCCGTAGTTCTAATATGACCTTCGTCATTGGTTTCTTATCTCGTCCAAACACCTTAAGTTGTATGCGCCAGTTAAATGGAATTACACTCGGTGTCATAATTCTACGCTCCACCAATTTTTAAATAATATTTAAATATTTGTCAGTGAAATTCTAACGGTAGTTTAGTACAAACTCAAATTCACCATCTTTGTTGCTTACTAACGTAGTAGCCATGCGATTTTAACGCTACTTACTTGTATTAATGGTAAGGCTCTGAGCACATGGCTCGTTTTGCCATCGGCACGACATGTATTTTTTAATACAGTGACGATGACGAAACGCTTTCATACCCATAGGTTAGGTTAGGTTAGGTTGAATGGCAGCCCTAGCTTAGGGCACACTTGGACAAATATGAAAAATCGTCCGTTGTGATGCCATACAGGGGGGAGGAGAAAGGAGAAGGGAAGGAAGAAGGAGCCTTGAGATTAGAGACGATGATGACCATGTCATTTACGATGACGCCGACGGTGGCTGATTTGCGTTCGTAGTTAGCCGCAACAAGTTACTGATGAACTTCACCAAATTTGTGGTATTTAGCCCCCCTATATCCGCAGGCGTAGCGAATAAAAATAAGAGCCCAGATGTCTGAATCTTTGCCAGACGAGAGCCGGCAGCTGAGAAAAAGGTGTTGAGATGATTCCACCTCGACCTCAAGAAAGCTTCTGCAGAACGGACTTCGAGAGCTGGGGCATTGTTAGCCTTAGGAGTTCCCTCGAGCGTCCCTGATCTCATAGATGACTAGATGTGAAGCTCTTTTTCTCGTGAGAGCGCTGAAAAATGTGCATTTTTTATAACATTTTCCAATATTGCCACACCGGTAGAAACATGAATTGGGTATTTTTGAGCCAAAGGTCTGGAATTTTTAGTTTCCACACCACCATTGAGGTTAGTATTTAGTGTGCGGTTGCCCAATAACCTTATATCACTCGTAAACACCTACATATACTAAAAACAAGCACAATCCGTATGAAATATGTACATAAATAAGCCAAAAATTTAAAAATTTATATGTAAATGAAATTATTTAAAACTGATATACATAAGTAATTTAATAATAATAAAGTTATGAACCCGAAAAACATAAGTGATAATTAAAAACATGACTTATTGCGATTTTTTAATATAACACAGAAATTGGGTAACAAAAAAAAATTCTCAAACAACGAACAGAATAAGTTAAGCAGATTACCTTTAATTTTTGTAAAATATCTCAAACACAAATTCAGTTCCCTTACCTACGCTTTTCAACCATAGAATATTTACGTATATACAAATTTACATAAACCAACACACAGTTTTCAATAAAATTACATTATGTACACAAGACTAATTAAAAGAAGAAGTCGAAAAGGATATAACGAGCTTTGAATTCTACAAACTCACTTAAATTCAAATTATTACATTTCAATTGAATTAATTTTAAGACAAATAATTATAAACATTTCAACAGTCATTTCTCCATTAAGCAAAAACGAACTGTTTTCGTCTGTTATTTTTGGCGCGTTTCTTCTGGCAGTCTGCCATTTCGCCTATCAGCTGTTCAAAATCCCATAATGTGTGAGTGCTGCCAAGTTTTGAAACGTCCTCATGGGCGCGTTCTCTCTCAAAATGAATAAGTTTCACATCTAGTTATCTATGCCTGATCTACCCGTGGCCTGAAGGGTCTCGCGACCTTGCACGTTTGCACACTAGCCCAGCGCTCATTGAGTTGACTCAATACCCATCTTTCCAGGAGTAGGCCACAGGTTCTTAAGGGAACCCCAATCCCCTCATTTCGTGACGAAACCGTCTCCAAAGTTTCTTGTCTAGCAAGCTCATCAGCCCAGCAGATTCCCACTATGCCGCAGCGATCAGGAACCCAAATGAGCCTGATGTCCAAGTATTCGGATGCAATCGAGAGATAAGCCAGACATTCCTCGGCCAATCTTGAACGCACAAACAACGAAGCCAAGGCCCTAATTGCCGCTTGGCTATCGGAGTAAATATTTACTTCCTTAACGGTAATTACCGAAGTAAGCAACCAATCCAATGCTTCCTTAATTGCAGATACCTCCGCTTGGAAAGCACTACAGTGGTCCGGAAGCCTGAATTTGGGTTTGATGTGGAGCTCTTTACAGAATGCTCCCCCACCAACGCTTCCGTCCAAGCCCATACACAATACGACTATCTATCGCCAAAATACGACTTGTCAGTATGTCGAGCGATAAAAAGGATTTTATTTCATTATATTATATTCTCCATAGGAGGAGAAACAAAAGAAAAAGGAGGCTTTGTGTGCATCCGTAAATTAGGAATAACTCATACAGCAGACTATTCATTGCCACGAAGGAGCTTTAAGAGGATGCTTACAAAATTCAGACATTTTGTAGTATGTATAAAAAAAATAATTTCAAAGAGTTTTTGGAAACTGTGCAGGCGGGTATTCAAAAATCGTTTCTTTTCATGCTACTTTTTTAACTACCCACAAGCGAGCGAAGACTTATGACACTAAGTGTGTATACACGGGGTAGATCAATTAAGTTCCAGAAATTTAGTTATACAACCAGAAACCCTGCGTCACTTGTAAGCATGTACCCGTAAGGAGTGTCTTTTTTTTTGTTCTAATTCAAGTCGGTGAAAATCGTGAAAACCAATTTGAGGGTTATACCAAAAGCTGGCTACAAGATGGTGGAAATTATTGAAAATTAATCTGAATGATTCATTTCTTTTTAATATTAGCAAATTGGTATTATTTTTGTACATTTTTAAACTCATTTGTTTAGTTAAAAAAAATCGAAGCAGAGTTATGAATTTATGAAAAAGAGGTGCGAAGTCAAAAATCGCTAAATGCTCGTCATTGAGCTCCTTCTTATTCTATAAAATAAAATAAAATAAAAAACTCGAAAATTATCGAAAATCTTATCTGGAAAAAAATTTCGGACCAATCAGAAAAATGCTTCAATAAATTTTTGTTAAGATTTTTCTGATTGTAAGATGCATTTCTTAAATATACTTTATTATAGAACACTCTTTCTTCAATCAGTCAATACCTCTACTAAAATTATTTTATCTTTTATTAGGCACAGAAAGCCATTTAGCCTCTAAACCGATCACTGTTATTGATAACAGCTTCATGTTTGTATTCCCTATAGTTAGGCGCATAATTCCAACCAATTGACTTGCCTAAAGTATAGAAAAGGAAGAGTGTAAAGTTCGGAATGAGAATATTTTGTAATTTTTGACGTGACAACGTCTTATAATTCGATGGAGCTGGCTGCACGCACCCAAAAATGCGGCGTTACCTTACTCATGCGGTGTTACCTTGCTCTGAGGCGTTCCATTTAAGGCTTGAACTGCAAGCGAGAGCGCGGAGCGAACGACAAAGAGGCACAATCGGCCTCCACGTTCGGTAACGTTCGACATTTGGCTCTCTCCTACTTGAGTAAGCGATGCGTCCGGACAGCTGCTATAATACAATACTAATTTAAAGCCAATGGGAAACTACATACACACATACACATGCCTGTATGCACACGAACTTTGTTCCAAGAGCCAAATGAGGGTGCGCTTTTACTCACTTGAAAGTGTGTAAACAAATTAACAACAAACATGCGAACTATCGCTTTTATAAGCAATAAATGAGCAGCAAAGAGATTAAGAGAGCAACAATGCATCATTCCATTCATTGACTGGCACATTTCAAATTTTATACAATAGTATTCAGTAGCGAAACGTGAATCGGCAGCAGGTTAAGAAGTTAGCAAAGTTTTATTAAAAGAAACAGAGAGTATAACTGAATTTGATGTACACAACTCCTTTTACAACAAATTACAATTAAATTTGCAAAAATAATTAGGTAACTAATTAAAAAACTTTTATTCAGTTTACTTGCTGAAAGAAATAATGTCAATACAAAATGTATTATTATAAAATAATAAAATTAAAATCTAAATTTTAACAGTCGAGTAGAAGTTGAAGCAATAAATTTTATTCAAGTATTTTGTAAATTTAAAATGATTTTCTGAACGAAGAATTTTATGAAAAATTTTTCTAATTTGTGATGATTCATTTTCCAGAACAGCTATGTATGTACATTGTAAAATTGACATAATTGTATTTATGCGTACAAATAAATGTACCTAGATCAATTCCATTGCGATTCCATTTACCTCTTTCTCTATGTCCATACAAAATATCTATCAAACAAATAAAATTAATTTTCTTTTGAAAAACGCAACTATTCCATCAGTATTTTCTTATGACGTTATCACGTTCAACTATCTTCAGTAAACCAACTTTACAGACAACCTCTTTTTTCATTTCTATTTCGAATGGTGAACGTTCGTTAAGTTAAAGGTTCCCACACAAAGAAAAGGTTCCGGGTTAGTTATTTTGTGCTTCGAAGCAAATTGGGTCGAGAATTGGAGTATTTTATATGCAAGTTGGCGCAAAATCCATTTTCAAAAGTTTTAAATCTGCCGATAGGATGATTTATTTTGCACTACCTTGTTTATAGACACATAAAATATTACAAAAGTTTTCACTTGGCAGCTCCATGCAGTCACACGTTTCTTGGATAGTTTTAGAAGATGTTACCTCAAATAACATTTAGACATGGAAAAAGTGCAGTTTCTTGTTTCCGATTTTTTATCCACTCAAAACTTGCGCTTTATTACATCAACATTTAATGAGTCATAAAATTTATTCCGATGAAAAGTGTAAGATTTTGATAAAAAATTATACAATTTATTTTTAAATTTGCACACAGTTTCAAATTTGAATTTATGGAATTTTATTCCGAAATTTTAAACTTTATTTTCATAAAAATCATATAAGAAACAAATTAATTGTCAGTACTTGCCAATAAGTTCCTGTGCTATAATTATTAAAAGAAGTGTATATATCTTATATTAATAATAAAAAATAGCTAAGTGAGAAAATTTCAAATTCGGACTGCTAGAATTTATTTTTTGTATATTATTAAATTTATTTTAAAAATCTTAGGTTAGGTGTTTTTCGTTTTTTATAAAAAATATAAATACGAACATTTACACTGTACCACCGCTCACACACTTCTCGTCATATTTCTATCACCAGTAAATATCCAGTCAATAAATATCCAATATTGCATCCAGCTCATTGAGTTACCATCAAGCAGGACGTACTGAGCTAACTGATTTGTGAGCTGAAAATTCATGCGATTGATTGTGTGCTTACAATTCAATGGAACGTACAAACTACTGCAAGCATCTACAACCCAACAAATCTTTTCGTTAGACATCAACTTGAGATGCATTTGATATGGAAAAGCATATGAAGGGTGTCAATTTAGAGGTATCGAATTTTAAATTTAAATAGAGCAACGAAAATTCAAATTGATGGGGTAAATTTTACTATTTTTGTGTACAACCATCCATGACATTTAGTTTTTAAAGATAATCCCTCTCAAATGTTGGCTGCAACTGCGTTGTAATTCGGCCATCCGTAAACACCAAAAGCACCAATATTGAATGACTCACGACTCGCTGGAGGACTTCGGTCGGTATCGATGTGAATAACTTTAGGAATGCGGGCTTCTAATGCTTCAATCCATTAGCCAATCCAAAGCATTTAGATTTTACACACCCCCACAAATAAAAGTCCAAAAGGTGTGATATAACAAGATCTTGGTGACCTATCCAGTGGTTCGAGACAAGAGATAAATTGCTCACCGAAACGACGACGCAGTAAATCCATTGTTTGACAGGTTGTATGACAAGTAGCGCCTTATTGTGGGAACCAAATGTTGTGGAGATATCACAGACTTCAATTTTCTTGATCAAAAAGTTGTTTATAATGGCGCGATAACATTGAGTATTAACTGTTACATTGGATCCAGCCTCGTCTTTGAAGAAATATGGTTCCTCCAGCGCAAAGGCCGCACCAAATGTTTTTTTTTTCGATGGGTGTAATGACTGTTCTTGAAATTATGTAATCGCTTCGGGTTGCTCTTCCATTAAGCCAAAAATGGGCCTCATCGCTGCCCACCATAAGTTGGCCTGAGCGCGCTATGAACACTTCTCACAGCGCATTGATTTTCGTAATACGATTTGTAAACGTTGTTGAGACGTAAATCATTCCGTGATGAAATATCAATGAATACTGAAAAACTTATGTATTTAGTTTGACAGTAGTCACGCGGGAGCTGTCCAAAAAGCCCTATCGGAAAAAGTACCTCGAATCTGATCACATTTTATCTCAACAGCGCTCAATAGGAGGATTGTAGTGTACTCAAATAAAAACGCACTTTTCTGCAAGCGGATTCTCTTAGTAATCAATTTGAGAAATCAATAATTCTCCATTTGACCTTAAAGACATTTCTCCAACTGGTATCGAATGCATTCATCTTATATTTTTTATTTTATAATTTAAGTTAAGTTTTTGCTTTATTCGATACTTTCAATATATTATTTATATTAAAAATTAATTATATAAGGTTTTAAATAGAATTTCTAAAAAAAAAAAATAATTCCTTCTTCGACATGTAATTGATATGAAGGCTAACAAGTCAATCGAAAAGTACATTTACTTGGCAACGACAGAAACAAAGATTTAAGTTAAACAGATAAGTGGCGTACGTTCCGAACCAAAATATCTGCCACTTTTTGAATTAATTACAGATGTACCTCACAGAAATAAGTATGTGTGCAAGGGTATTTTCAAATGAAAAACTAAAAAGGTGCAGGAGAAATGTTCAACCAATAATTTTAATATATATTCAGGAAAAATAGGAACAAAAAATTATACAACAAAAATTCAACTTGACTAAACTTATTAAATTAAAAAAAGAAATTGAAATAACTTCACTGAAATAAGTATAAGTGCATTGGCCTTTCTTTACACTTTTTTCAACGTTTCTAAAACTTTCGATTTTCTAATAATTAATATATCTTTCATTTTGAGAAAGACCATCATTTATACGCTTAGGCTTAGAGTCTGTCAAGTTTTGAAGAGTGGAATTACCTATCTTATCCCGCTCTTCCATTAAAGCACCTTTCAGGTTTTTGTTTGGCTTAAACTACCGACCATTTTTATAAATAAGGCCCGACAATATTCCCCCAGAGGTCCTCAATTGGTTTAAAATCGGGACTTAGTGCTGGCCAATCCTGAACTGAAATTTTTCTTGACGATAGGAAGGCCTTAGTTAAACGAGCCGTATGGATTGGGGCGTTGTCTTGCTGGAAAGCCCAGTCGTCTCCGTATATGTTTCCCGCAAACTCAATGAGAACATTCTCTAATATTTTAAGAATTCTGCGTTGGTTCTTGTCGGAATAAAACAAATTGGAGACTTTCCACGCATCCGAAAGTGGCCCAAATCATCAAAGACCAGCCACCGTGGTTCCGCTTTTGGCGCGTTTGCCGTGGTTGCCTAAGGTCACGCCAATATTTCTGGCAACCATCTGGACCATCTAAGTTGAACTTTTTTTCGTTCGAAAATACAACGTTTCGGAATTCGTTAGTACACAATTAATATTTTCCGGCAATTGCTAAACGAGCCTTAATGTGGTGTGCCAATAGTCTTGATACCGGCTCCCGCAAACAATATTTAAGTGTTCCGTCCTCGACCAAAATTTGTTGTATTCGTCTATCTGTGACCTTAAGACTTAAATGGTGTTTGATTTTCTTGCAAGACATTTCTTTTTGAGCAGCCAGACGTCGAATTTCTCGTTTGCATGTGCTGTCGATGTTAGTTGATCTGGCGCTTCGGTTGAGTTGACCATATGTTTCTGGATTTTTAAGAAAGCTGCCGATTTACTCTAGCAGTAATTTCATGAATACTTTTGCCATTTTCGCTTAGCCCTTTAATCAGACCATGCTCTTCAACGGATAAATGCCTTCCACGTGGCATTCTACAGATTAACCCATCAATAATTCAGTTATTCTGTGTTCAAAAGAAGTAATCTATTTTATTTAAATTTTCCCTTATGATACCAATGCAAATAACACCAAATTTTTTGATAACTTGCTCTCAGTGCTTGCCAAACCAATACTGATCTCTGATTGCAAATATACTTATTTCATATGAAAAACAAATCTCGCAAAAATCTCACACAAATTTGTAATAACGGTACTAAGAATAATGACTAAAGAAGAATTTTGCAACCGAATAGTAAAGTTGGACTGCAAATGCGGACTTTGGCATACCAAACAAAAATCTACCGGTACTATCAACAAAGATATCGGTATAAAAAACTTTGCACATATACATATATCTATGAGGTACAATTGTTTTTATATACATTTTTTTATGCAAAATAAAGTTGCAAGAAAAATATAAAGCAAGTTGTTAATGATTTCTCAAAGATGCCTCAACTTCAGCACAACTTCTGGAATAAGGTATGAGAAAATGGTAAATATCAATCATCAATGCTGAAACTCAACTTGAGTATTAAAGGTTTATCAAGCGTAGGAGAGTATTTCCTCTTGTGTTTGCTGGCAAGAGACACACCAGCCATTTCATGCGTTTTTATTCGAGTGTGTGAGTGTGTACAGTATACACTATTGTAGCGTCCCAATGAACTGTGGAAGTGCACATTAGGATCCACCATTTTCCATGCACACAAAAAAATAAAAATAAAAAAAAACCAATAGTAAAACAAAAAACTGGAAGAAACAAAAAATCGGTACTGTGCTTTCATCGGAACTATTTAATATTTTATATTAGTTTGTGTGAAAAATAAATATATTATTTGCTCGGTAGATGGCTGAAGAGAATGATATCTCGTAAAGTATCGATCATGCTCGTTGTCAAGGTGACATTTCAGACTAAACAAAATATTTTGTTGTTTCTTGTTTGTTCGATTCAGTTGTGAGTTACAGAGAGAAAGTTCGGTATATTTTACAGTTTTTCTTGATTATGAATGATGTTTATGATGCCGTTACTGTAACAGCTAATTACGTGCAATTTTGGTTTCGTCGATTCCCTTCAGATTATTTTTATAAAAATTATTTTTATTTGCAGGTCGATTTTTTGAATTAGTTTTAATTGGATGAAAGTCACAGAAATCTGAATATCTTTTCCGCAATATTTGCGCGGAAATCTTCAAGTTTTATAGCTATCCTGGAAAAAACCGCAACTCGTTTTTGGTGAGACACCCTAGTGTACGCACACATGTATGAATGTCCATAAGTACATCAAATCTATAGTTAGTTGGTGCGCTGTGTCAGCATTTGCAGCAACAAAAGCAACAAAAACAATATTCAGTCATGCTTTGTGAAAATACGACAAATTGAGTTGATGTCGTTGATTGGCAGCATGGCCCACATGACAAGTTTTGTAGCAAATCCAACAACAGTAAAATCAACAGTAAAAGCAATAAAAAGACAAAAGCTGTGTATTTATCATACAGGGTGTGCCTTAGGTTTATAATTTTTATTTTTTACGCCATTTTTCTACCTTTCTCTGCCATGTAACAGTCTTCAGAAGGAGAGGACAACAATTTATTATGGAGCATCTAAAGCTGCAAAAAAAGTGGTGGAGTTATTAAGAATATTCACCTTTTGGGTATTTAAGTTTGGAAATCTGTGAGCAATTATTTGAATAAACTCTGCAGCGTCATTTGGAGACCGCACAGTTCACAGCTGATTATTGAATTAAAAAAAAATTTTCACTTAATATACCAGGTCATCAGAAAAGAAGTACTTTTTTTAATAGGGGGTTTCTGGCAGATCACGCGTGACTACTGTCAAACTAAATACATAATTTTTTTTAGTACTCATTGACATTTCATCATGGAACGATTTACGCCTCAACAACGTTTACAAATCGTACAAATGCAGTACGAAAATCGACGCTCTGTGAGAAGTTTTCATCGCGCACTCAGGCCAACTTATGGTGTTCAGCGATGAGGCCCATTTTTGGCTTAGCGGCTACGTGAATAAAAAAAATGGACGTGCTTAGATTGAAGAACAACTCGAAGTCATTCAAGAAGAGCTATTTTATCCATTGAACCTTTTGATGCGACCTGTGGGCTGGAGGAATCATTGGTCCATATTTCTTCAAAGAGGAAGTTGGCCAAGATAAACGACTTTCTGGTACTGAAATTGTAGCCCGTGATTCCTTGTTTTAGTCTGAGAGTGGCATTTTTTTCCCCACCAACCCTGCATACCTGCCTAGTCTTCCTCTATTCACCACATGGGATGCGACCGATGGTAACTCCTCACTCACTTAAATGCTTGCGCAAATTAAAGTAATGTTAAAGAAGAATGACGTTCTCAAAAGGATATCACTGCGCCCGAATTTCCGGCCAAGAACTCAACAAAAATCATGCGTGTACCATAAAACTCACCCTGTATGTGGTTCACTACATACTAGAGTGCTGAATCTACTAAATGAAAAAAAGCATAGTTACCATCACAAGTCAGTGGAGAGATTATTTAGAATTACATTTTGTGCAGCACTGTGACGATGGATAGATAATAGGGTGCGATGAGTGCGAACGTCAACCAGGCATACTACTATACATACATACATATATACATACATACACACATATACAGAACAAATAAATGCGTACGGTGCAATGCACGATTTACAATGGTAAGTCCATCAAAGTCCTGTTTTACAACCAAGTAACAGCATAAAAAACTTCAATTGTGTTTGAGTGACAAAAATAACGGCCCAGCTCTGGCCATTGTCAAAATAAAATGTGTCAGATTCACACTTTGACTGTTCACTCAACCCTTAGTTGATATTAATGAACTATCGAATTTTTGACTGAATGACTCGAAGAGCCAACAGCCAATAAAAAGGAATGGCTCATCTCCCGCCACCCACTGAAAAGTGTTAAAAGTTGACACATTTTTTCAATGCTTTTGCGGAATACAACCGCAACGCAATATTAATTTCGTAACAAAATATCCAAATTGTGGGACGCGTATAGCTCGAACAGTCCGATTTGTATGCATAATCCAAAGACGTTGCGCCGAGTCGCCGAGATCGGAAAATACCTGAACGGCCGATCACATAAGAACATAATCCGGTGTTGAAGAAGAGCTATAAACATTGACGCGATTAGTTGCAATGGACTTACAAATTTCAATGGTAGTGAGTGTGGAAAAATCTCTGGAGAGCAAACAATTCACTTTAGCGGCCTTAATAGATAGATAGTGCTTTTAACAAGGGCATGGCGGAGTCAATTGTCACTGCATTCGGTAGTCTAGAAGTGGAAAGATCTACAGTCACTCACATTCAAAGTCGGGCAGATGCATACGAAAACTTCTAGACATAATATCTATGTTTTGATGAAAGAAAACACGTTCTACCTTTTTCTGTTTTTTCACAAAAATTGTTTTATTTAAAAACAACAACAAAAATATATTCCAAGTTGCTTTATAAAATGTTAATGTATAAAAAACTGAAAAAGGCCACTTCTCTGTCTCACATTTAAAGTCGGGCAAACCATGTTTTGCAAATATGCATACCGTTATTTCTAAATTTTCTATACTTGTATTAAAAGTTATTGTTCATTGTTGCCTTGTCAATCATTGGGTGAGTTTATAAAAGTATTTTGCAAAATGCCGCGTAACGGTAAACAGTCTACATTGGAGGAACGCAAAATAGTAATTCAACTGCACTTAGACGGAAAATCTGAGCGAGCAATATCGAAATTGATAAAAAAAAAGCAAGTCAACAGTGCACGATATTATTGCTAGATACAATGAAAATGGTTTCATTGCAAATAAGCATCGTGGAACCCGTCCAAAGAAGCTTTCCTCCAAAGATGAGAGCATGGTGCTAAGGGAAGTGAAGAAAAATCCATTCATTTCTGCTCCAAAATTAACTGCGATGGTTAAAGAAGCTTCTGGGGTGGAGTAAATCCCGAAACAATAAGAAGACTTCTTCGAAAAAATGATTTTCACGGCCGAGTTGCGCGGAAGAAGCCCCTAATAAGCAAGAAAAACCAAAATGACCGGCTTGTTTTTGCTCGCCAATATATGGCTAAGGATTTCGATTTTTGGAGCACTGTAAGTGGGGGAAAAAATAACAATTTCATGATTTTAATATTCATTCTTTAGGTATTATTTACTGACGAAAGTAAATTTAATTTATTTGGATGTGATGGAAGGGGTAAAGTGTGGCGCAAACCGAACAAGGAGCTGGAAGGCAAGAATTTAAGAAAAACGGTTAAACACGGTGGTGGATCTGTAATGGTTTGGGGTTGCATGGCGGCGTCAGGAGTTGGAAAATTGCATTTCATTGATGGAATAATGAATAAACACGTTTATTTAAAAATTTTGAAACAAAATTTGAAAGAAAGCGTGAGAAAACTAGGCATCGAAAGTAGTTTTCAATTCTACCAGGACAACGATCCCAAACATTCCGCATATGACGTCAAGAGCTGGTTGTTATATAACTGTCCAAAGGTAATAAAAACCCCTGCACAAAGTCCTGACCTCAATGCCATTGAGCATTTGTGGGATGAATTAGGTCGCCGGGTGCAGGAAAGGCAGTGTACATCAATTCAACTCTTGAAAATTGCTCTGCAGGAAGAATGGAATAAAATAAGCCCTGATGTTTGCAAAAAGTTAGTGGAATCGATGCCAAGCCGGCTACAAGCTGTTGAAAAGCAAAAAGGTGGAGCGACGAAGTATTAATTTTGCGTTGTGTATAAATTTTTTCGATTTTTTATGTCGTGCCCGACTTTAAATGTGAGACTGAAAAGTGACCTTATTTAAGTTAAGCCTTCGTGTATATTTTATAAGAGACTTTGGAATATATTTTTTTGTTGCTTTTAAATAAAACACTTTTTGTGAAAAAACAGAAAAAGGTAGAAAGTGTATCCTTTCATCAAAACATAGATATTATGACTAGAAGTTTTCGTATGCATCTGCCCGACTTTGAATGTGAGTGACTGTATCTGTTTGTGGTTTTCATCCCTGCTGGGATGTAGAGAAGTTAATGGGGGGCCAGGAGGTGCTGAAGTCTTCAGATTTGAGCTCAAGGGAGGCCGCAGGGTGATGTCCTTTCGCCCCTACTTTGAATAGTTGCTATTGATGAAGTTCGAATGAAGTTAAATAAGGACAGGGTGGTACCATACGCTGATAACTTGGTCCTAATGGTGATGGGGCTGTTCGCCTCAGTTAATGCTTTGGTCTTGGAACGGCTGTACTCAATCCCTGGACTGCCAGATGCGGCCTCAAGTCAACTCTTATAGGACGAAACTGATGCTTCTTCTTCTTCTTAATTGGCGCGATAACCAAAGCACGCCAGTCGTTTCTTTCTCATGCTAACCGGCGCCAATTGGACACACCAAGGTAAGCCAAGTCCTACTCCACCTGATCTTTCCAAAGCAGAGGAGGTCTTCCCCTTCCTCTGCTACCACCAGCTGGTATCGCATCGAATACTTTCAGAGCCGGAGCGTAGCCGCTGGATCTTTATTCGCTGCGCTATGTCTATGTCGTCGTAAAGCTCATCGTTCCATCGCCTGCGATATTCGTCGTTGCCAACGTGCAAAGGTCCAAATATCTTACGCAGAATCTTTCTCTCAAACACTACAAGCGTCGCTTCATCGGATGCGCCATACGTTAGGACGGGCATGATGAGAGCCTTATAGAGTGTTGGTTTTGTCCGTCGAGAGAGGATTTTACTACTCAATTGCCTACTTAGTCCAAAGTAGCACATGTTGGCAAGAGAGATTCTAGGTTGGATTTCAAGGCTGACATTGTTATCGGTGTTAATGCGGGTTCCTAAATGCTGATGCTATTTACCAGAAAATATACGCCACCGTATTTTAGACTTCCTAGATTAAATAACCAAGTTCTCCTGCTTCCAGAGGAAGTTAAGTATCTAGGAGACATACTTAACTCCAAACTCCGTTGGAAGCTATACATATAAAATCGTGGAAAGAAGACTAGCATAAGCAGGTAGGATTAGAACGAGGGGAAGATCTCTACTGTGTATGTTACATCTGTCTTCACTGATGGCTCCAAGATGGAATTGGGAGTCGAAGCAGTGATTTTCTATAAATCATTCGTGTGGTATTTTGAAAATCCTCTGGCCCCAGTACAATTGGTGCAAACGCAGATAGCTCTGAGAACTCCAGACCACTCAATTATAAAACTTGCAGAAGGACCCAGTACAATAGACGCAGAGCGCAGATAGTTATGGGGGCTCCACGGTATTTAATTTCCAAATTTGTAGCTCTGTTTATGGCACACACGCAGAAAACCTTCCCATTAACCCCTATGGCCGAAGCTGTGGTGACACTTCAGAGAAGGTCTGTAAATGTCGAAGTTTGGCAGCTAGTCGATTAAAATCACTGGATGCTCCTTTCATCCGACAGCCTGGGGCAGTGCACCATCCAAAACGGTGCCTTAGTGCTACTTGGCGAGTGCCAGACGAGTACTTCTAGTACTCAGTATTCTGGACTGCTGCTAATCTATCCATAATAACAAACGCTAGTATTTTGTATAGCTCATTTAAGATGGTTATACCCCTCCCATTACGACGGCTACTAAGGTGTTTACCTATTATAGGGTGTAGAAGTGGAATCAGGATTCCTGCTTCATATTTTAGGAATTCAGCAGGGATGTTGTCTGGGCCTGCCGAGGAGACTTGGTGATTCTGTCGAAATACTTCTGCTAGAGTTGCGCCATAAACGAGACTTCCAGCAACCGAGCACTTACTTGTGGCGTTCAATTCCTTGAAATATTTTTTACAAATACTTGAAAAGTTCCGTTTGGAATAGAACCATTAAGTAATTTAAGGCATTTTAAAGAAATCGCGGACTAAACTGTTTTAATTACCTGATTTAATAAAATTTTATCTTCAAATTGATTTCCATTTTCAACCCAAAACCTCTGTTCTTATTGTAGCGGCATAAACATTTCCCGTATATATACTGGGGTCACAGTCCTCATATATATAATTGGCGCTTACACCCTGTTTGGGTGCTTGCCCAAGCTCGTCCTCATATATGTGGCCTGCGTCTTGATGCTGTTCCACAAATAGAGGACCTACAGTTTCTAGCCGACTCCACACGGCAGATGATTTTTTGAAAAAACTTTTTCATTGCAGGCTTGCCTTTGCCTGCCGAGGGGCGATCGCTATTAGAAAAACACTTTTTCCTCATTCTGGTGTTTCACGGAGGCTCTCTCCGGATTCCGAATGTTAGTCACGAATCAGCCTATTCAGCTACGGCGGCCGCCGACAGTCCTTGCTACGGCTCGTTTTGGTAATGCAGAACCAACTGTCGCGTGAACTCCAACCCTAAACCCCTCCGCCCACTTAGTTACGCGCATGTGAATGACACTTTCGTTGCTATGCTGCGCTTTGTACTTATTTTTCTTCATTAGCTCTTCTCCGAATGTGCTAGGTAATTAATGCTGCATGGAGGAGTTTGGAAGGCACGTAGCAGTTTTTTGCAATTGTCCCATGTTGGTTTTTCATTCGTAGCGAAAGTTTTAAAGCAATTATTATTTTTATGTGGAAAATTACGGTTCTTCATTTTTTCCTAATTTTGCATTGCTTTTCGTTCTTTTGGTTTCTCGCTCTTTTCGGCTTTGTGTTTTGCTTAACACTCTTGAGCGACCAAGAGTAATTTTGTATTTCAGTACTTGCCTGAAATGCGTATACGTATGTAAGTATGTACTTATTTACATATGGATATCCACCAACAATTCATTTGTACATTCGAAAGTTCTCGTATTTTATTGCTAACATGACAGCAAACATAGTAATGGCGCTGATGATGTGACGTATGTTACGAAATGCGGTTAAAATTAAATATTTATTGTTGGCAACTGCTATTTTTCATGTCCTTGCTGCCGCACGTGGCCCAACTTTTGCATCAGTTATTATTAAAATGGTGAAAATGCATGCACTTGCCGCTCGAAAAATTGCGATTTTCATTTCGAAATTGGGTACGATCGAGTACAGGCTGGTCTTTAATTTACCAGCCCTCGTCATCTCTTGCCTTCGTTCGCTGTTAAGTTATGGCAGAGTTAAAATATTTGCCATCATCAGTATCTCATTTATTTCACTTTAAATTTGTCCTTTGTCTGAGTGTTCGACATTTTCTCGCAATTTATTAATATTAATGAATAATTTTTTACATCCTTCGGCGCGTATCGCAGCTGAGAGCATTTAAGCGGAGAGCTCATAGGCTCACAAGCTCACAGGTGGGTGGGAAATTCATTTACACATTTCATTATATACTGAATGCTGGTGTTCTTCATCATAATTATTTCGCTTCGTTTTTTGCTCGATACTGTGGCGCGAACAAATTTCATCGAGCATTACGCTTTTTCATAATTAAGCTTATTAAGCTCGTTTAATAGCTCTTGGTGTAAAATGATTGATTTTGTGGGTGTAATATGGTATGTATGTATATTTTTAGGCGTGCCACAAATGGCGCAATAACATATTTAATGCCATATTCCTCGGCCCTGAAGGTGCCTATGGTGAATGTATAAGTATTAATGAGCGCGCAGAAGGAGTGGGTATGTAAGTATGCAGTATCTGGCCACTAAATTATGACCGATGCTGCTCTTTTAGGCTTTTCAGCTAACTCTACACTTTACAGAGTACCGTTGCTTAGTATTCGTTGAATATAATGAAATGAGGAGACCATTTCTAACCGCATGCAATAAGCTCTCAGTATAATAAACAAGTGGTGCACCGACAAAGGACTATCTATTCTTATTTTTTTGTATATTCTTGTTCACTCGATAAGACTCTTCCATCGCACACGGTTGAGGGCTGTTTTTTTCTGTTTTTTGCGCCGTCTCATGTGATGTCGGCAGCTGCTAGCTCGCGTTACATCGATCTACTCTTTGGCCGACCGCGACCTCTGCTCCCTTGGGGTTCCGGTCCAGTGCCATTCTCGTGATGCCATCTGGTGGTTTTCTAAGCATTTGACCTAAAAGTCAAGAACTAGAAGTAAATCCGGAAAACAACGGATCTGATACTATTTAGCAGGAAACATAAAATACCTGCTCTTAAACGAATATACCTAGGAGGAAAACCACTTAGAGTAACAGAAAAGGCCAAATATCTAGGACTTGTACTGGATGGCAAGCTAAAGTGGGGGCTCACAGTCGCAGATAAAGTACGCAAAGCTATGACGGCATTGTACTCTTGCGGTAGGCTTATTGGGAAGAAATGGGGATTGGAACCCAGAATGATACATTGGCTCTACATAGCAGTGGTTAGGTCATTTCTCTATTATGGAATTGTAGCATGGTGGAATGCCCTTGATAAAGGTGTGAACATTAAAAAAATTCACAATGACCAAAGACTAGCATCTGTTCTTATAACCGGTTTGACGTCAACCCCACCATCGAAAGCATTATATGCGACATTAAACTTCTCTCCAAAAGATCTGCAGGCAAGATATATTGTATTTATATTGGCTGAACATTCTAAGTAAGTGGTCAAACACGGTTTACGGTGACGGTAAAACACTGACTGTGCAAACACATGACTTTTGCAGCAGCTGTCTATATGAGGAAAAGAAAGAGACGATTTTCCACCTTCTGTGCCATTATCCTGCTCTATTAAGACGTAGGTTTATCTTGAGCTCTGCAGGAATCAGGAGTATGCTATAATTTTTGAAAAACACACACTGGTTTTAGGAGAGATAGAGACAAACTCCCC
Organism: Anastrepha ludens; assembly: GCF_028408465.1. NCBI lineage: Eukaryota > Metazoa > Arthropoda > Insecta > Diptera > Tephritidae > Anastrepha > Anastrepha ludens. Next base: position 19,215,960 of record NC_071500.1, read on the forward strand.
ACGTGGTTTCACAGTGGGTGATGAGCCTGAGGTTGTCCCACAGGACAGCCGCTTCCCTATTATGAATGCCTAGAATTAAGCAAGGAAAGGTAGTAAATGAGCCCAAAAAATTGTACCGGGAAATGAATGTATCGACCAGATCCATATCAAGACGAATTAGAGATTATCTCCACATGAAATCCCTTTGTCGCTTGAAGAATATTAGACTCGAAAGATGCAATCAGCTTTTTCAGTGGCACACGGTCAACGGCATGAAAATATTCTTTTCACAGATGAGAAAATTTAAACTGTTAAAGAAGTTTTTAGTAAGCAAAACGACAAAATCTATATCAAAACTTCTAAAGACACAAAAAAATTGTTCCAAGGGTTCAGCGTGGCCACCATCCATCCTCCGTAATGGTTTTTGAGGGGAGGCTCTTGTAAAACCGTCACATCTCTTCATTTCTGCGAAAAAGGGGTTAAGATCGAAACAAAGGTGTACCAGGGGGATGTCTTAGAAGGCGTGGTGAAGCAGTTGAGCAGTTCTCTCTTCAATGGAGGGCATTGGATCTTGCAGCAAGATTCCGTTCCAGCCCATAAGGCGAACATCAGCCAGCCCTCCCAGTAATGGCTAAGACCAACGGTTTAATAACTCGCTAATTTAACAACACGCCACTTTGTTGGGTTGTCGGCCACTCTGGAGTATAGGGAAATGAAGGAGCGGATAAGTATTAAAAGATAGGCTCTGAGCAGAACCTTTAACGAGGGGTAGAGAACATAAGCATTGCTCTAAACGAGTTATACACTTCGATTGGCATGAGTGTAATAGCGAAGTTTAACTCAAGTTACGTAATCAATGAAAAAAGAAAAAAAAATTTTTTGAGTACAGACATTTTATTAAATAAAAAATAAATAATTGGCGCGTACACTTCTGTTAGGTGTTTGGCCGAGCTCCTCCTTCTATTTGTGGTGTGCGTCTTGATGTTGTTCCACAAATGGAGGGACCTACAGTTTCAAGCCGATTCCGAACGGCAGATATTTTTATGAGGAGCTTTTTCATGGCAGAAATACACTCGGAGGTTTGCCATTGCCTGCCGAGGGGCGACCGCTATTAGAAAAATGTTTTTATTAATTTTGCTTTCACCGAGATTCGAACCAACGACCTCTCTGTGAATTCCGAATGGTAATCACGCACCAACCCATTCGGCTACGGCGGCCGCCAGACATTTTATTGTCAAAAGTAATAATTAGCTACATTTAGGTATGTAATAAATCTACTCTTCGAGGTACTGAAAAAAACTCTTTCAAAATTATTTGCGGATCGATTTTGACATCGCGATGTACATTGAGTGAGGCTAAGCCGTTCAGGAGATCTTCAGACATTGTTGATCTCAAATACGTTTTCAGTCGTCGCAAAGTTGAGAAGGATCGTTCATTCGTCGCTGTTGTCACTGGCAAAACTGCCACCATGCGAAGCATCTGGTTAACATTTGGAAACGCATCTTCATTACAAATATCGAGTGCTTCAAGTGAGTTTTTTATTTCCTTTCCAGCAATGAGCTTCCGCCAAAGTTGTACTTCGTTCACCCAGATTTCACGGGAATTGTCGTGCAAAATTTAACAGTATGGTTGGAATAGTTGAGCGCAGGACTCTTCCTCGAAAATTTGCATTTTGTTGGGAAAAAGGCAAGCGAAATTTGATAAAATATTGCGGTGATTTAAGAATCGAGATTGCAATTGTACCAGAAACGAATCAATATACGGTATGTAGATTGTTATGCGGAAATAATCTTCAGCTGAATCAGTGTGTACGTTGGAACGTTGGGTCTGTCTCGACGCAACCCTTGGCTTTTCAATTTCATATTGTTCGCTAATTTCGCTCACGCTTTTGAAAATTTGTCTAAACTCACCCTCAGCGTTTTCTCTTCTTTCCATCAAAATTTGTTTCGCTGCATCAGCCAATTTGATAGCCTCTCCCAGATCTTGATTTTCTCCTTGAAGTACTCGACTCAGGGACAATGTGAGAGAATGCACCGAGCTCAAAATATGCATGGATATCTGGAAATTTGCGGTTTTTATAGCTGAAAGCAGTTGAAAAGCTCCAGACGAAGTCGTTTGGTCTTTCCACTTAACACTTGCTTTGTGAGTTGTCGTCGGCAAAATTAGAAATAGATTTAATTCGGCGACAACGTCAATTTGCAGTTTTGCCGCTTGAAGTTGTGCTGTCGTCAAAAAAATCGGTTCCATAAGAACACGTGTAAATAAAATTTGACAGATGCTGACTGTCGCTCGCTGTCGTCTATGTAGACACAGTATCACGACGAATCGGTTAAATACGCATTGCGGGAACAACAACAAACAGAAAGGAGTATTTACATATGTATTAAATAAGTATATCTACTATGTAGTCATTACAAAAGCGAGAGAAAATGCCGCATTGCGGTTCAGTTATAAGTAATAAGACAAATTTAAACCGCTTTGCACTTACAAGTGAGTGCACGAACGTAAATGACAATTTGAATACATACACCCACCAAAAATTCGATCCGCATCTAAGACTGTAAAGAGTATCAGAAGGAATGGAATTTGGCCATTTGAAATATAGATGTTTGCTGAAATCTCCCTAAAAGGTTTGGGGGTTCAACCCCCCCCCCCCCCCCCCCCCCCCTGCGCACGGGCCTGGTCGCAAGCAATCTTTGGTTCGAGCAGCGTCGCCCATATACACGGAAACTGTGCATGCCACAAAGCTGATTGACCTACTCGTTTGAAGGTTTGTGCTAAATCAAATGGTGACCATTTGGAATAAAAATAAATTTTTTTTTAATATTTACATTATATAATATATATATTATATAAATAAAACTAAAAACATTAAAGAAGTGTTATAATTTGATATCTAAAGGGTGGTTCAATTTCAAGGGCCGATGTTGAATGTGAACCACACCTAAACATCACGTTTTTTTCTGCATTTCATTTGACATTTCCAATTCCAGACTAATTCAATTTGAACTATGGAAAGATACACAATCGAGCAACGCGTTAAAGTTATTCAGGCTTATTATGAAAACGGGCGTTCAAATCAAAATTCATATCGCGCACTTCGTGCAGAAAATCATTTTCAGTGATGATACACATTTTCACCTCAGTGGACTCGTCAATAAGCAGAATTGCCACATTTGGGGGAATGATAATCCCAGAGTGATTGCCGAAAAACCAATGCACCCACAAAAAGTGACTGTTTGGTGCGGTTTCTGGGCCGGCCAAATGGGCCGTATTTTTTCCAAAATCAGGCCGGTCAAGCAGTTACTGTGAATAGTTTTCGCTATCGTGAGATGATAACGGACATTTTCTGGCCCAAATTGGAAGATATGGATGTGGACGATATGTGGTTTCAACAGGACGGTGCCACTTGTCACAGTGCTAACGAAACAATGGCTCTTTTGCGTGAAAAATTTGATGGCCGAATAATCTCACGTCACGACGATGTCAATTGGCCGCCAATATCATGTGATTTGACATCGTTGGACTTCTTTCTTTGGATTTATTTGAAAGAAAAGGTGTACGTCGATAAGCCAGCAATAATTCAAGAGCTAAAGGATAAGATAATTCGGCACATTAACGGCATAGAACCTCAATTATGCCTCAGCGTCATCGAAAATTTGAACCATCGGATGGAGGTGTGCCGCCAAGGCTGCGGCGCCCATTTGGCCGATATTTTGTTTTGCACGTAATTGAGCTATGTCAGTTTTATCATAATAAAGAGAAATGGGAATAGTTTCGTAAAAAATTGTATTTTATTCAAAATCAACACCGGCCCTTAAAACTTAACTACCCTTTATAACGGACTTAACTTGTAACAGAACTTATGGCAGGACTAAGTGCTACAAATTAGTGTTCATAAGCAATATTTAAGTTTAAATTTCGTCAAACGCAGGCATTGAAAATTTTCACTATTCAGCGCCGGTCATAATTAAAAGCCAGAGACTGTACGACTGTACCAGTATTCTAGAGAATTTTGTGTATACAAGAAGTCATTTGTTAGACTTAGTGGTGCTCATTAAATTTCCAATATAAGTCCTTGAGATCTTGAAAAGTTTATTATAAATATCAAGTAGCACGTCAGAGATAAGTATTTTTAAATGATTGCTTTAATTATATTCAGCAATAGCATATCTTTGTACGTGCGATGCCTCAAAAGTAGTTAAGAGCTTTAACTGCTTTCGGCTCATAGCTACACCGCATACGAGCATACGCTTACACTCTGTTTGTTCGAAAATTAAAGAATGAATTGGTTGTTCTTGCTTAGCAGCTGCTAAATAATTAGGAGTGATATCAGAAAGTATACACATAAGAGTACAAACTCGTATATGCATTAAGCTGGCGTGTGGTATGTGCGTTTTTTTGCTTTGAAAATGAAGGAGGTCTGTGTAATTTCAATTATTTATTTGATTTGATGCCACAATTAGTTTAGAAATTTAATTTTAATCAATACTGTCATTCTGATTTCAAATGTCGAGTATCTGCGCTTTTTACTTGTAGAATGAGGTATTCAAAAAATGTGCTCGTACATAGTTACTGTAATATTTTTGCACGTACCCACTTGTTTCGCCGGAATTGCTTAGAAATTGGAAAGAAAAATAAATTTTGTTTCCGTAAATTTTCGCTTTGCACAACACCATATGAAAGTTAAAATATGATAAGTAAGTGCAGCACTAGCTTGGATTTTAGAAAAGTCATTATGCACTGAAGAATCCTTGATTAAGATTTACAATTTTCCATACCCTCTATTATTTACCCTGTTTGTGAAATCATCAGACAATACTTGGCGTATTTGGAATTTACCGAAATCGGCTAATGAGCCGGTAAAGCCAATAAACTAAATTGGCGCACAGCTGTTGCTTGTCGTAAAACTAAATGGGAATTGAAAGGCGCAGTAAAAACAAATAATGAACATAAAAAGCGTTGTTCGGCCGCTCGGTCATTCAAGACAATCTCACCCATACATATGGACGTCCTTTTGTTATTCTTCTACACGAATAACTCGCAGCTAACCAAACATAACGGATGGCAGGAAATGGGCAAAACGTTGATAACAACGAGTCTATAGCGAGTATATTTAAAGTTGTGTGTATGCAAGTGTGTTGTGCAAGGCTCCCCTTTGCAATGTTGGGTAGTCTAAAAAGTTCGGTAACTAATATCTTTGATGTTTTTCTTGGAAACTTTACTAAACTGAATCGTTTGTTCAGAAAGGCTGTGTTTATGAGTATGTGCCGGTATATTGGGGACTCACAAATTATTGGAATTCATAGGAGATATTTTTATTACATTCATAAAATGTACACGAAACACCAAATGATAGCAAACTCTTTTTTCTAACAGCTGTCACTCCTCGGCAGGCAATGGTAAGCCGTCGAGCGTATTTATGTCATGTAAAGGTTTTCATGAACTATCTACCGTGGGGAGCCGGCATGAAATTGTAGGATCCTTCTTTTGTAGAAATAGGACCTCGGCCAAATAGCCAGTAAAATGAGCAATCGCCATGTGTATAAATGTATAAATACTATACACAGAGTGGTGCAAAATTAGTCACCCTATCGGAAGATTTATAATTTCTGCAAATTATGGCACTTTTGAACTACAGTAAATGAAATATTGGGTCGACAACTTAGTAATTCCGGATTTCAATCATAGATGGCTTCAGTTGAGTTTTTAGGTTTGCAGGCGTACTACAAATGGAAAATACATTTTGCGTAGTTTTCGTTTAGCGTTCGTTGAAAAATGGGAAATTTACATTTTCGTCATATTTTGCTTTTTTATTTCCGCAAAGGGAAAACCGCATCGCAAGCCCATAAAAAGTTATGTGTTGCTTATGGTGACGAAGCCTTTAAAGAACGGCACTGTCAAAATTGGTTTGCCAAATTTCGTTCTGGTGATTTTTCACTCAAAGATGAAAAACACTCTGGACGTCCAGTTGAAGTTGATGACACCCTAATCAAAGCAATAATCGATTCGGATCGTCACAGTACAACACGTGAGATTGCATAAAAGCTTCATGTATCACATACGAGTAAATGCATTGAAAATCATTTAAAAAAACTTGGCTATGTTCAAAAACTCGATACATGGGCTCCTCACGAACTGAAAGAAACGCATTTAACGCATAACGCAATAACAGCTGCGATTTGCTAAATAACTGTAATGAAAATGATCCATTTTTAAAACGATTGATAACTGGCGGTGGAAAATGGGTTGTTTGGAACAATATCAAGCGGAAAAGATTATGAAGTAGGCCAGGTGAACCAACTCAAACAACATTAAGAGTTGATATTCATGAAAAGAAGGTTTTATTATCAATTTGGTGGGATTACAAAGGAATTGTCTACTTTGAACTCTTACCACCCAACCGAACGATCAATTCCTAATATATGTCTACATTGAACAACTAACGAAATTAAACAATGCAGCTGAAAAAAAGCGGCCCGAATTGGCAAATCGAAAAAAGTATTGTATTCCATCATAACAATGCAAGACCACACACATCTTTGGCCTTTCGGCAAAAATTATTGGAGCTTGGTTGGGATGATTTACCACATCCGCCATATAGTCCTGACCTTGCACCATCTGACTACTTTTTGTTTCGATCTTTACAAAACTCCTTGAACGGTAAAAATTTCATTAATGCAGATGATGTCAAATCGTACCTGATTCAGATTTTTTCTAATAAAACCAGAAGTTTTATTAACGTGGGACTATGCTGCTGCCTGAAAAATGGCAAAAGGTCATTGATCAAAATGGGCCATATATTGCAGAATAAAGTTATTTAGTTCCATGAAAAAATTGTCTTTGATTTGCTAAAAAAAATCCGCGATTACATAGTTGCCAACCCAATAGCTATATGGGACACTGAACTACAATTTTTTTTTCAATTAAATAATCAGAGGTTAAATTTTATTGCCATTCGAGATAAGCGACGAAAACAAAGGTAAGAACAAAGCAAGTAAATGGATTTATTTCAGCCTTTTAAGAGACGAAATTAATATCCTGCCTTTGCTAGAGCAAGCCATCGAGTTTTGGCTTTCGATGTCGTGAGAATGAGTAATATTCGTTCTCTCAAACTGGAGGATATTTACAGATTTACCAAAGAATCTGGAAAATACTCACAGGACTAACTACCTCTGTCTCTGTCTCTGTCTCTGTCTCTGCGTCTGTCTCTGCGTCTGTCTCTGCCTCTGTCAATGGGCTTTTTAGCCTGAGTGCTCTCAGTGCTCCTTCGCTCGACCAATTCAAATTTCATATTTCAATATTACACCTAAGAAAACAAATAATTTTAAGAAACAAATATAAATGAAATAGTATTTAATAGCTTTTATGCCCGCTGTTATTTATGGTAACTGATACTAGTCGTCGTGGCATCGAATTTACAAGTGATTGAAGTACACTAAGGACGATTTTTGTTGATTCCTATTGAATAGCTTTTTTAAGGCATAATAGGCTAATAAACTTGCGTCAGCCTATGTAAACTTTCTTGCTAAGAATGCTCCAGATTGGTCTCCATTGCATTTAGGTCCGGACAAGGACTAACCGCGCCCTATTTCAGCGCAGGAATATTTTTCGACGCCAAAAACTCCTTATACGCTTAGCGCTGCGGATTGGAGCATTGTCCTGTTGGTACGTCAAGACTCACCGTGAAATTCTGCGGAAAAATTCAATAAAATACAAGTATTATCCAAGAACTCTAAGTCAATTTCTGCCGCGGTAATTAAAACACTCCAACCCATAGGAGAGTCACCGTGGAAGTTTCGAGCTTGTGACGCGCTTGTGGTAGCTCACGAATATCTCTCCAATGCTCCTGAAAACCATCAGGTCCATCGAAATTAAATGGTCTTCATCGCTAAAAACGATGGATTGTCATTCATCATTCCAGAATTTATGATTATAGGTGAACTCATGAGTAACTCTAATAGTGTAAGATTCAGTTCAGCTCGTCTATTTTTATATTTTAAATTCAAACCTTCACTCAAAATTTTCAGCATTGTTCGCTTCTAAACATGGGAAGGAAGTTCAAATTTAATTATTGTGTCTTATCTTTCTGTTGCACCTATCGTTAATCTTAGGTTTCGAACCGATTCTTTTAATTCCAGCAGGATTTTCAAAAAGTTGTGGAAGATAATTTTACTTCGTTTTAGATAGCTGCGTTCTTCTTGGCATAGTGTCCTAAACAGTTATTTTCCCCGCATGAATTATTAACCTCAAGGAATCTTTTAAATTGTCAAATGTGTATACAAAATATCACGGAATTGCAGCAACAAGAAGTAAAATCTTAACGAAACCATTTGCCGCTTATAACTATTTCCTTGAAGAATACCGAAATTCAAGCAACGTTAAGACGTAACAATACTTAAAGCAAAATGCAAAATATTTAAAACTAATATATAATACTACTAGTTCGTGCACACTTTTATATAGAATATAGGGTAATTCAAGGAAATCTTATGCAGATATTTTAGAAGAAAAATTATGAAGTTGTCCCATATAACTATTTCGCTTAGTGAAGACAGCTGCAGTACACAAAGAGACAAGCATACAAATGCGTAAAGGTGCAAGTAAAGATTTCCATCACTCAAAATAAATTTTTTTATTTAGCCAGACCTGTTTCTATGAACAAGGTATGGTCGAAATAAAAACAAGACTGAGCTAAAATAGAGACAACAGAAGCTTTGTTCCGATACACTGTTTTGCGCGATCTAAAAGCTTTACGAAAGAGTGTTTAAAAACATTGATCGGAATGCCCTTCAGGATGTCGGTATAAGCCTTTTGGATGGCGTCTACGGACACAAAACGTCTTCCTTTCATGGCCAAATGCAATTTTCCGAATAATTTGAAGTAACAGGGAGTTATATTAGGCGAATAGGGTCAGTGATTGATGGTTAGTATGCCATTCCTAGTCAAAAAATTTGTCACCAGAGGGGATCGATGAGATGGTGCATTATCAAGCAATAAGCGCCAGCTTCCTCCTACGCGGTATTCAGGGCGAACTCGACGAATGCGATACGACAAACGCTTCAAAATCCCAAGATAGAAAATTGCATTGACGGTTTGGACCTTTGGCGCAAACTCCTTGAGGACAATTCTCTTGGAATCGTGAAAACAAATGAGCACCTGATGGATTTTTGCATTCTCCAAACCCGATTTTTTGGGTGGTGGCTTGTCTGGGGCCTTCCATTCGGTCTTTTGACGCGCAGTTTCACAAACACCACGTTTCATCATCAGTTAAAATGTTGTAAATGAAGTTCTCGTCTTCAATTCTGGAAAATTTTTGGTTCCGAAGTTACGCGGAATGAAACTTGCCCCGACCTTTCGTAAGCCCAAATGATCAGTTAAAATGCGACAAATCAAAGGTTTGGAAATATTTAACTTCGATGGAGTTTTCGGTGATTACTGATTTTGGACGGTCCTCACAACCATCTCTGAAACGAGTAAACCACTCATGAGCTCTAGCACGAGATAGGCAATCTTCGCCATAAACTTTTTTCGTCAATTCAAATGTTTCGGTAAACATTTTACCGATTTTAATACAAAATTTGATATTAGCTCTTTATTCGGAACTCATTTTTGCACCGATGGCACAAACATACTGATACTTTAGACGCAATAACTTCACTTCCACTTAACCGAATGTCGCCAAGTTTTCACTGGAAGTCAGCTAGGGATGTAAATTCCAACACACTAGCTCACCTGGGTTATTTGATATCCATGGTTGTTTTTCAGTCCTAAATTCATATGCAAGTTCATATCCAAGTTTGTTATCTGGTCCCAGATATCATCACCGCTATTTGTCAATATTGCGACAAGCTCAAAGTTTTCACATTGGTGTTGAGTAGTTTGCTGGTATTAAAGCACTTTGAAGACATTCTTTTCACTCTTTGTGAGTTCATTTTAATTAATTAATCAATTCGTGATCGCTTTCAATATCGGCTCCACGCTTGTTTCTCACATCCATCAAGGAGCTTATTTGTTAGTTTACGGGACTTTTCCAAAAAAAGCCTTGCAGTAGAGATTAGACTTAAAATACCAAACGCCTTGTGCTAATCGAGGTTTTATGTGCTATTTTATTAGTGGTGTAAGGGAAAATGTTCAGGAAAATAAGCATGCTTAATGCTGTCTTTGATAAAATTGCAGCCGCAGTGTTTCATTCCTCAAAATACGTCAAGTAGAATCTAAGTAGGCAACTGACTAGTAAGGTCCTCTCTCGACGAACAAAACAAACACTCTACAAAGCTCTCATCATGCCCATCCTAACATATGGCGCAGAAGCGGGGACGATTACAACGTCCGATGAAGGGACGCTTGGAGTGTTTGAGAGAAAAATTCTGCGTAAGATTATTGGACCTTTGTACGTTGGCAACGGCGAATATCGTAGGCAATGGAACGATGCGCTGTATGAGCCTAACGAAAACATAGACATTGCGCAGCGAATAAAGAGCCGGCGGCTACGCTGACTGGGTCATATCGTCCGCATGGATACGAACGCTCCGGCTCTGAAAGTATTCGATGCGGTACCAGCCAATTAAAAAGAAGAGTCTAAAGCAACTTTTCCGTTTGCTCTTCTAGTTCAATTTTCAGTAATGGATATGCGCTTGAATGTTCATCGACCATTGGCAACTCACCTCCAGTATTCCCAATGCAATGCACATTAATTATGACAAGAAATATTCGAGCTCATAACGGTATACCCGAAATTTACTACCGAACGTTTTTGAATACCCTTTGCATGCGTTCTCGCTTCATTGCGGCCGTTGCATTCATATGCTCACGCAGCGCCGTTTAAAGGACAGCATCGTATAGCTTGGCAGAATGAATCGCTTCGATTAGCAGACAGTTAGCCCTAATTTGCATGCACGCACTCATTGGAGTATCTGAATGTATGTGTGTACGACCCAAACGCACTCAGGGATTATGAACGCACAATATGCAAATGCCATATGATCTTCGATGGTGATTAAAGGGGTTTGAGTAGCGTAAGCGATTCAAGAAATTGGGCAATCATAACTGTTAGCAATGGTTAAATTCTGTGTGTGTGTGTGTGCTGCTACTTGATCTGGCAATTGCTCAATTGTGTGTTAGAAGGGTGTGACTATAGGTGGGGATATGGGTGTAAGCTATGATAAATCACTTTGAGTTGCTGATTGGCACAAGTAAACTTTTTGTTGTGTAGAACTGAATTTCATATTTGGCGAGTGCAGGCATACGCAAATAAAGTATGTATATATGCATAAGTATATATACTTATAAAGCCCGCTCCAAAACGATACCACCATCAGTTTTGACGAATTCTCTTCTGATTTTTTTGAATGTTAATTTTTCAATTTTTGTTTTATAAAATTAAACCTCTCTACCTAACAAAGTAATAAAAGTAACTTCATCTTCATTTGTGGGACAAATACCCAACAAAGGGTGTAGGCGCTAATTACATATATAAATATTAGGGGGCGTCTGGTATTTGAAGTCAACCTGAGAGTAAAACTAATTAGTTCTTATTTTGAACAAAAGTTAATGCAACTACACCAATTTTTTATTATTCTTCTTTTGCTTGATTGGCGCGATAACCACCTTCGCGATTTTGGTCGAGTTTAACAAAGCGCGCCTGTCGCTTCTATATATATATATATAATTGACGCATACACCCTGTTTGGGTGTTTGGCCGAGCTCCTCCTCTTGTTCCACAAATGGAGGGATCTACAGTTTCAAGCCGACTCCGAACGGTAGATATTTTTATGAGGTGCTTTTTCATGGCAGAAATACACTCGGAGGTTTGACATTCCCTGCCGAGGGACGACCGCTATTAGAAAAATGTTTTTCTTAATTTTGGTGTTTCATCGAGAATCGAATCTACGTTCTCTCTGTGAATTCCGAATGGTAGTCACGCACCAACCCATTCGGCTACGGTGGCCACCAGTCGCTTCTGCATCGTGTTAATCAGCGCCAGTTGTATGCACTTAGCGAAGTCCTTCTCCACCTAATCTTCCCAATACAGAGGAAGCCTTCCTCTTCATCTGCTACCACCAGCTGGTACCGTATCGAATACTTTTAGAACCGGAGAGTTTGTATCCATTCGGACGACGTGACCAAGCAAACGCAGCCGCTGGATCTTTATCTGTTGAACAATGTCTATGTCGTCGTTATGCTCATACAGCTCATTGTTTCATCGGCTACGGTACTCGTCCTCTCCAACATGTAAAGGTCCAAAAATCTTTCTCACAAACCCTCCTAAGGACCCCTCATTGGATATTTTCATCATGCAAACTTTTGCGCCATACATTAGGAGGGATGTGATTCTCAGATCTAATTATCTTAATTTCGCGCCTCTTACAAGAGGATTTGAAGAATTTTACCGACTTTTTTGAAGTATTAGACTTTAATTTCCGCTGCCAAGGTTTCTGCTTAAGTCACTTCTAAAGTCTTATTATTTATCAATAATCTATGTGTTTAATTTTATTTCTAAAGTTTTTATTACGTTACCTTGTAAGTCTTGGCCGAAAGGTTGTTACCATTGCCTTAAATAAAGGGTGGTGAAGTTTCAAGGTCCGGTGTTGAGTATGAATAAAATACAATTTTTTTAGGAAATTATTGCCATTTCTCTTTATTATGATAATTAATTATTTGCCTCGGCGGCACACCTCCATCCGATGGTCCAAATTTTTGATGACGCTGAGACATAATTGAGGTTCTATGCCGTTAATGTGCCGAATTATCTCATCCTTTGGCTCTTGAATTGTTGCTGGCTTATCGATGTACATCTTTTCTTTCAAATAATCGCAAAAAAAGAAGTCCAACGGTGTCGTTGACGTTTAAGTGTGGTTCAAATTCAACATCGGCCCTTGAAATTTAATCATACTTTATAATGAAACAAAGAACTAAAATCTGAAGGACAAGATGTGCTCATTTCACGCATTTCCATCATTCATATAGCTGGTCCGTTTGATTTCATACGACTGCAGTTTCCCATTCGACTTGCGTTTTCAATAGCATTTGCTGGTATCGGACGGCATTCGTGTATCCTAATGACGGGGAAACAAAAAAAATTTTTATATCCTGAAGCACTTGAATCAGACCTCATTAATAATTCATTAAATTTCAACGAGTGCACTCATTATATGTTACAATTAAAAAAAAAACCAGTATCCAATAAAATAACTTTTTCTGGAGCAGCGACGCGTCGGGTAATAGTCAGTATGCAATGAAATTTTTCTATCCTTTTCTCACGCGTAGTGAATTTTACTTACAAGTTGCAACAGTCTCATAATTTTTGCTTTCTGATTTCGCGTACACACTTGTGGCTTTTGTTAAACTTATTAAAAGAATAATAAAACGCAAGCAAATGCAACAAGAGCTCATTAATTTGAAATTTTATATCTTACAAGCAAAACAGCAAGCCAGCGGATCGCGGAGAGAGGCTGCAATTGTTGACATATCCAACATGAACTCAATAGGTACTGCATCTTCCATACACGTACAATAGGGCGGGCCAATGTTAGGTTGGGTTTTTGTTACAGTCGGCTTAGAGTAGCCAACTCTCTTTGGTCAGGTAGGTCCGTTGTGGTACTAATGTGTAACAGGGGAGTCTGAATGTTTATTCATGACGGAACCATTTAAACGCTCTTATGAAGCATAGTATTTATTCCAACACCGGATAGTTCCGTAAGAGAGACAAAAGAGTAACAACTACGCTCTACTAGCCTAGAAGAGTGCCTGCCTACCTAATGGCCGATGCCCGGTGACACAAGCTACGTCCTTAGAGATATTCTCTCAAGAGATACTCAGCAATTCTCTTGATCTTTTCTTATCTATAGGGTGGGCCATGTAAAATTTGCTTTTTGAAAACTAATCAATATTTTTTCAAAATGTTTTTTTATTTTGAAGATTGAACATTGTCATTTATGAATGAAAAATAATATCGTTCAAATGACTGCCACGACTGGCTTTACAGTAGACCATTCGATCAACCCAATTTCTAAGCACATTTTCGTTTGTTTGGGCTCCAATTTCATGAATGGCAACTTCGATTTCGTGTTTTAAAATATCAATCGTCTCTGGATGGTTCGCATAGCATTTGTCCTTAACGATTCCCGAGGCGGCCAATTGATATCGGAATTCAAAAACGGTAGCCAAAAGTTCGAGTGTAATTTTGGCAGTGTGACAAGTTGCACCGTCCCTTTGAAACCAAATGTCGTCCATGTCATCCTCTTAAATTTTTGGAAACAACTCGTTGAGCATGTCACGATAACGCTCTCCATTTACTGTAACCGCGGAAGAAGAAGAAGACTCACCATTTCGGAAATAGGTTTTCAATATTTTCCAATTTTGTTCAAGCGTATAGAGTCCCATTTCGTAAATGTCAAACCTTTAAGTAAATTATGAACACATTTGACATGTCATTTGTGTTACCATTCTCAAAAAAATAGGTGGTTCAAAAAGCAAGCGCTATATGGCCCACCCTGTATTTGCGACCAAATTAGCCTGGTAGTAACACAAATACATATTTTCTTCGTTCCATGACTTATTGGTCTCTTGGGGAATATTAGTTTTTATCCTTTATTTGCAAGTTGTTATTGGAAATATGACCTCTGTTTTCAAGCAGTAGCAGATTAGAACTATTTTTGGCTAGATAATTGGCCTTGCAATTTCTGTCAATATTCCTATGTACCGGAACACAAATAACACTGACCTTGAAGACGGTGCTAATATGATTTAGAGCTGCCAGTCATTCCTAAGCAATCTTTGATTTTAGTATAACTGCTTCCATTGATTTGATGGTCGCCTGGCTATACGAGAATATATGAATGATAGGTTTCTTTTCGATATGCGTATTTAGATACGTAACCTCTTCTTTTATAGCGAGAACTTCTGTTTGATAAATACTGCGGTAGTCTGGTAGCGGTTATGGTGCCAATCAAGAATAAGTCTGGTAGTCGAATGGATAGTTACAGTCCTAATTTCTTCGGAAATACTCCATAGCCAACCTTATTCTATCTGGGTTCCATCTGTATAGAGGTTAATTTCCCCTGGTCAATGTTAAAAATAGTTTAAACAAGTTGGAGTTCTTTTTTGTTTTCGGAAATTTGAGTTTGATGTATCAAAAATTATATGCATTCATCTTTTCTATTGCAATATCAAAATATTATAAAAATTTGCATTGTAGCGCCACGGTGTAATTCTTTAAATAGTAACTAAATAACAAAACATCCCCAAGTATACGTTTGAATTAAAAAATTTAATGTTCATATTATTTTAGTAGTAGTAGCTAAAGGTAGGTAGGAGGGCAGGCAGGTTGGTTTAAGATGCGCTTTATTCGCTACATCTGTTAAGAATGCACTACCAAGAGTGCGAAATCTCCATCTGGGTAAGCCTTTATACTAACTAGGACGTGTCAGAATGTTTCCTCTTCTTCCATGTTAAGATAACTTCTACAAAAATAATTGTATGGAAATCGCGACCTTCTGGCGTGGTTACTATTTGCGTTTCGTGGTCACTTATTTCCATTTCGGCTATGCCTGTTTGCTTAGTTCGCTTGCAGTTAGGTTTTGTCAAATTGCATTTACCAGTCGATGGTTTCCTTATCTCTCAGTTATATAAAAGTGACTATCTACGTTTTATCCAATTGTATAGGGTTATTCAATAGGCGCGCTTGAACTTTTTTCCGATAGGGAGGGCGAACGACGCAATATTTTTTATTTTTCGCTTGTGATTTGTAAACTTCATTAGTATACATTTCATCATGGAACGCTACACACTTGAGCAACGATTGCAAATCGTGCAAATTTTTTATGAAAATAATCGTTCCGTTGCTGCTACTTTAAGAGCATTACGGCCATTTTACGGTCCATTTAACAAGCCATCCCGTTTTGGGGTTATGTGAAGTCATTGGTCTACAGTAACAAGCCGGCGACGATTTGTGAGCTCAGAGCCAATATTGAACGCGAAATTGCTGGAATTTCGGCCGATTTATGCAAAAGAGTGGTCGAAAATTGGGTTCAACGATTGGACTTCGTAAAACGTGCACGCGGTGGTCATGCAAAAGAAATCGAATTTCATACTTAAATGTATATGTTCCAACTCGATAATAAAAAAAAATTAGTTAAAAAAGTCAAACCGTTTGTGTTTTATTCAAAAAAGTTCAAAAGTTGAAGCGCTCTTACTGAAAAACCCTATATATATATCAAGAGTTGCCCCTCCTCTAGCAAGCTCTTTTGCTTTGCAGTTTGATACAATATAATCCTATGATTTGGCACTCAGATAAGGATTTCTTTACAGTATTGAGATTCGTCAGTTAGAAATTTAAAACGTTCCATGATTGTTTTTGACGAGCCTATTTTGAATTCTGGCAATTTTATAGCTGCTGGACTGTCTGAGTAAATGAAGACTTCATTTGTGGATAATACTCGCGTTTTCATCGCTGTAAGTGCCTCTTTTATAGCCCTGACTGCCGTTTGAATGTATCACTGCAATGATCAGGTAGGCGGAATGATCGGTTGACCCCAAGTTTAACAGAGTACACCCCTCCGCCTACTTTGTTATCTAATTTTGAGAAATCTGTATAACTGTTTATTGTATTTTTCGTTAATAATAAGTACGTTATTCTATTTATCTTTCAAAGAAAAGTCCGTGATAAACGGTTTATTTGAATTAATGTTTTTGGTCTTGGAAAGAATCGTTGTACCAGGAATGCAAGAGAATTTCTCTAAAATTGACGAGTGCTTTCTATGGTTCGTTGTGACTAGATTGATTTCTCTCATTCTGAAAGCTGCCTGGGTTGCTTTTTTCAAATGTTCGGCGGCTTGGAAATAACTTTAGAGTTATGCTCTAATGGTCTCTTTTCTAATAATTGTATGTATAGGATTATATAGAACTCGAGTTTGCTAGGAATGTAGGCTAAAAAATTGTTCCATTAAATTGACCTGCCCTAACGTACGTACAATATATATGTATGTGTATATCATGAAGTGAAATGCCAGACTACTTAGCAAACATTTTACATAGTTCATGATTAAGTATTTAATGGAAAAAGTTATACTAGTTCGAGAGTGACTACAATTGCACCAGTTGCAAAAAGATGCATTTGAGGTGTACCTAAGCAAAAGATATACTTTTCTTTTTCAGAAAATAAAGACGTTTTCAAACGTTAGTATAAGAATTAGTTGAATATGGATGTTAGTGGAGTCAGCCGTCTGCTTTTTTAGCCCATTAGTTCACTAGTTCTTGAAGTGGTACAAAACTGATGCATGAGCTAACTAGTGGCTTAACTGGTATGAAGTTGATGCATAAGCGGAAAATTTGCATTTTTTATTTTAAGTTTACATTGCGACTAGTTACAAAAAACAATATTATTAACCAACAAGCCATTGGTTTTGAATTCACAATAATTTATGTTGTCTGTACCACACTTTAGGTGTGATTCCATGAAGTCTTTGGATTATTCGCGTTTTAATCTTCTTTTCCAATTAGTGGGGTTAAAAAGAAAATAGGTCTCCGTATTGAAGTAGTTTTTTAGTCTTGCATCGTGCGTTTTTGCGTTTTTTTTATTGCGTCTGCTACCGTGTCAATATTTAGGTCGCGCTCGAGATCAGAGCTACGGATAAACCAAGGAGCCTGGCCCCTTTTCAAAAGTTGAATCTTACTTTGGCTGGAGCAGCTCTATAACTGTGCGCCGTAGGACCATATATGCTTCAAAATCTGTTTATATGTAATTATTTTATTATTGGTTTAATTATTTATTATAGCACTAATTCCTTTCCCATAAGCCAATACAAATTTCAATACTTTAATTCCATTTCTTCTTTATTTTTCTTTACATGTGCTTTCGATCTTGGCTTGGCGTTCGCAGTCATTCCCAGGTATGTTGCAGTATTTGAGGAGTGAACTTGTGTATCATGTATATATATTGGAACTTACGAGAGGGTTCAATAAGTATCCGTGATAGAAATGAAGACACCATATTTCAAAAAAAAATTTTTTCAACATAGCCCCCTTTTAGAAAGATACGCTAGTACCAATGCCCCGGCTATGAATTTATCCCCTCCAAAAAATAGGATTTGTCGAACTCTCCAAAATATGCCTCTGTCTCGGCGTTGATTTTCTCGTTAAAAAAAAAAAAATTCCCGCGAGCCATTCTTCATGTTGAAATAGAAGTTTGAAAAGGTCTAGCCAAGGAGCACCAGGAGATTTGGTGGCTCCTAAAACACTCAAGCTAAAAAGCCCATTGAATTTAAAGCTCTGGAAAGCGGATAGATAGTCAAGGAGGGAAGGAGAAAAGTATCAGAGAAAGAGATACGAAACGAAGGGAGAAAAGTCTCAGGGATTCAGACCGCATGAATACGGGGGGAGCGGGGGGGGGGGGGGGGGGGTTGCGGCAGCAATTCATAACGTAATTCATGCAATTTGGCGGCGGCAACTCCGGATAAATTGGCTGGTGCATTATCGTGGTGAAACAGCACCTTCTTTTTTGCCAAATGCGACCGTGTCTCCTTCGATTTTTTGTGAAAGCTGTCCAATAACTCACTGTACCAGTGATCGATCTTCCTTATTCTAAAAAACCCATGAGGATGACGCACTCGCATCCTAAGAAATCGGCGCCATGACCTTTCCTTTCAATGGGACTATTTTCGCCGTCTTTGGAGCAGATCCACTGGGAGAAATCCATTGTTTCGATTGTTTCTTAGTTTTTGATGTATTTAGACTTTTGATATGTTTGATGTTTTGATGTCGAGGACTTTTTGAATGATTTTCTCGGTAATCACGTCCGCCGGTCGTCCTGGTCGCCCCTCATCAAAAACGTTAAACCAAAATCTAACTGTCGTCATAGATGGCAAAACATCCCCATAGACAGCATTCAGCTTTGCTTTTATCTCCTCGCATTTTTCCCATCTAAAATCAAAAAGCAAATTATCGAACGGTACTGCTCTTTTTCCATCTTAGCGAAAATTACGAAACACATCTCACTCGAATAGCTGCCAAATCCAAACTAACCTATCAATCAGTCTGATATTTGTTGTGGCGTCGTTTGATAGATGGCAGCACACGATTCTAACACCAACTTCCCTCACGAAAGCCCTCTGTCATCAAACACGGGTACTTATTCAACCACCCTGGTATTTGATCCTGTTCTGGGGGACTCTAACATAGATACCGTCAACATAGTAGTCATGCCCGGTTCATACTGCTTGCTAAAGGTACACCGCATTTGGGACCATCATAGTAAGTATTATCTTACTAAACTTTTCTTGCGAAATATTACACATACATGCGTCTTAGCTTTGTCCTTAACTCCCATCTCTGTAGCTTTAATTTTACTTTGCGGTACCGCAGTTAGGCACTGGGCACTTCGTAGGGTGAAGCTGGACCATTTTTGTCTCTTCATATACGCATTGGTCTACTCACCAATGTGTGGTTATCTCCTTTCTGTGCTGTGCTGCCATTCTTTCATATGCCCCTCTTCTAGCTCATTCGCGGACCAGTCTTTCATTTTTCAACGTCGTTATGCTTTACTATATTACCTGGCGTAACTGTTTCTTTAGCTATCGTTTCTATAGTCGCCCTTTCGGACACATATCTCGGGCAGCAAAATAAGATATGTTCCGCATTTGCATTGGAACTACCGCTAAACGCGCACTCCCGTGCGTTATCATGGCCAAATCTATGAAGGTGCTCTCTGATCTCTGAAATGCCATGTCGCGCCAGGAATTGCGTCAGGTAAAGCGTTTCACCATGTCTTCGCTCAACACATGTCTGTTTACGCTACCGATAAGTCTGTGTGCCCACCTCCCTTTTGTCGCTAAGTCGCAGCGGTTTTGCCACGCACACCTGCTCCTTTGTCCATCTTCTTTGCGCTCATCAGCCGTAAGTCGTCTATTTAGACATTGGGCTTACCCTCGAAACTATTTCCATATTCTTGGAGTAGAATTTCTGTATCAGGGCTTTTTCCCACAAATAAGTGAGGACTGGCTAACTTAAGCTAGGAGCGCTCTCCTGCTCTGGCTGGGACCACCTTGCTAGCACTGTCGAATATATTTATGCATGAATATGAATATGTGAATAAGTGCATGCGTGTACTTCTATTAAATTTAATGGCTACGATTTGCGCTCGAAATGTGCATGCTTGATTATGTTAAATTTGTAGATGTGAGGATGTTCCTCAAGCGAATATAAACGTTGGCTTTTGGATGTGTGTTAGTGCAAACATTTAGTTGCGCAACTTAAGAAAAACTTATGTTTGTGCATACTTAAGTAAGTACTAAAAAATTTTATGTAATGCAAATTCATGCCTGCGGGTTATGTTGTGGCAAGCAACATACAGAATTACTTGTGCGCTTCATTTATTGAGGCTCCTGCGGTTAGGTTTGGATTTTTTAAACTACTGCTTAAGTTTTATAAAATCGTACTACTTGCCAGAACATGGAGTAGTTCCGAAGCGGTGGTCTCTTATGAGTGTGAAAAGTATTTGAATTAGGCGCTCCGCCTTTTTCTCTTGCAAGTAGCTGATGAATTCTGGGTAGGATTTATTTTTCACTACCTTTCTTTTGTGCATTCGTTAGAGATAAATATTCTTTTTGCTGATGCTGCAACTACTGCCTTAAGTTGTAATTGGCTAAGCCATTTGCGAGATAAAGCCAAAAAGTGTGAAAATGGTGTGGGCAAATGGGGTGATGCATTGTTGCTGAAAAGCTAATTGAGGCAGCTTGATATCATTATACAATTTCGATGGACCTAAATTACGAAAAAAAATTTTCGGAGCAGCTTTTTTTTCAATTTTGTGGGATAAAAGTTAAAAAAGTAGGCCCCACTTACTTTTTTGATTCTGCCAATAGCGACATAGTTCACAATCTCTTCTCCAACATAAGTAAGCATGCCCCTGTTAATTTTTTAAGGTTTTATAGATGTGTGGTATCAAAATCGCCCTTGACATGAAATTGGTGTAAGGCACCAATAATTAAACAAAACTATTTTAGCTCAAAAGAGCCGTGCACAGCTGGCTAACTTTTCTATACTAATTAAGAAAAATCGCATTAAATTCTAGTTTCACTACTACGGCTCGAGGGGTTCCTGTGTGTTCACTAATATTCAGATCAATCGGGATTTTCAACCTCGCGTGTGCAATTTTACTGCAAATTTTCTTTGTCCCTACCAACGCTTCAGCCCTTCAGCTTATCATCATCCGGAAACCCTTGTAACAATCATCGTGAATTTGAACCAAAAACACAAATTTTTTTGCAAGAGCTCGACTCGAGCGTCACCTAGACGAGCAGTTTGTTGGCAAAAAAGTATGTAACAAAATGTAATTTGAATACGAGTAGAATTGGACCATACGGGGATTTGTAGAAATATTTCGATCCCACCGCCAGGTAGACAGTAATATTTTTAGAATACAAAGAAGCCTATAACCTACTCAGAAAATGTCTTCATCTATCAGTAAAGGTTCCGTAAATTTTAATTAATCCGTTTCGGATATTAGCGTATACAAACAGGCAAAAGTTTAAAAAATAAGTTTAGTAAGCTATGTGAAACTTTTTATATCATCCATAATCACTTTCTCATAATATTTCCAAGGTAACAAGAAGACGGATATACCATGTTTTTACAATGTGGATATTTCGGCTAGCCGATGTAAAATAACGTTTGCTTACTATGAGAAATAATAAAAATATAAAAACATACGTATATTTTAAGTGCACCTCATCGTATTGACATTACAGTCCAGGGTGGACCATTATATATCTACGAGCGTACGCCCGTTTTGGGTGTTTGGCCTCCTCCTATTTGTGGTGTGCGTCTTGATGTTGATCCACAAATGGAGGGACCTACAGTTTCAAGCCGACTCCGAACGGCAGCTATTTTTATGAGGAGCTTTTTCATGGCAGAAATACACTCGGAGGTTTGCCATTGCCTGCCGAGGGGCGACCGCTATTAGAAAAAAAACTTTTTCTTTATTTTGGTCTTTCACCGATATTCGAACCTACGTTCTCTCTCTGAATTCTGAATGTTAGTCACGCACCAACTCATTCGGCTACGGCGGCCGAACCATTACCTCCTCTAAAATGCGCCTCCATTTCTCTTTACATTCCGCTGTCGCTCTGTGTTGTGGATCTTCAGTGTTCGTATATTCCCATAAATATTTTGTAACCATCTTCGCCGCGGTTGGTGTCTTTTTCACACCTTTTCTGGTTTTGCTTCAAAAATTTATTCTTAGGACGTGCCCATACCAACGTTCATTCAAGGCCATTCAGAACACTTTGTTTTGGTAAGCCACAAAACAGAAACCCATTGTAAAGAAAATTACAAAACGGAAATGGAACTGACTTGGCCACATACTACGCCGACCTAACAACGACGTCATCAGAACTGTAGTTGAATGGCACTCGCAAGCCAGCTACCGCAGGCGGAGACCGTCACTTGAGACATTTGGAGAAGGATTATTGAGACGGAGCTGGAAAAGACAAAGAAAATATGGAGTGAAGTTAAAATAGTAGCTCAAAATCGGGACCAATGGAAACACTTTGTTGAGGTCCTGTAAGGATTGAATATATATAAAAACGCAATTTTTGCGACTTAAAAGACCACGTTACATTTCGATCTGTGTTTGTACCATAGTTCGTGGTTACACCGTATACGGCAGGTACCCTCTTCTACTCGTAAAGGGCCAAATATTTTCCTAAGAATGTTTCTATCAAATCGTATCAGTTAGCTTTGAGGATCCATGTTTCAAAACCGCAAGTTTTTGCTCCCTTGATATCAATGAAGATTTCACAAGGTTCATATACCCGAAATATGGCCTGTTAGCTGCCTGAGTGCGATCTTGTATTGATAAGAATGGCTCTACCTTTATGTTGAGTTCTATGCCCAGATATTAAAACTCATGCATGAGCTCGAAACTATAACCTCCGATTCTGATGCGACTATTTTAAACAGATGGTGTCATCTACTTGGTTTTATCATGATTTACCTTGAGGCCCGCTGGTCTTGCATCTCGCACTAGCCGCATAAAAACGTTCTGAAGAGCCTCCTTATTTCTCGCAAGTGTGGCAATGTCATTCGAATATGCGAATATTCATCTATTGCGTTGATTGCTGAATGCTAAATTAAAAAAAAAAATAGTTTACAGTCGGTCGCCTTATCTTATGCCTAATTCCATTTCAAGTTCGTCTGATATTTCTCCATTTATTTCTTTTTTTTTGCGTTTGAGTGGATGAGAGTCATATCAATCAAGTTTATAAATAATATTTTTGGGGTATACCCACAATTTTTGAGATGTTAATCGACATATTTAAGCGCACTTGCTATGGCCTACTTTAAACTGTTCACAATCAAATAAACGCCAGACTGAATATACAGAAAATATTGATTAGGAACGGCTTTTAACCGACCCTTCTTATCTACTGCAGTTATTAACTTATCTTAAAAATTTCACAAAGCTTAGACACAAATGTGGCTAATTGTCTTTTGTTTACATGTATGTCCCTATGTATAATTGGCGCGTACTCCACATGCTAAGGTTTTTTTTCGAGCTTTTCCGCCAAAGGATTCAAGCCTGGAATCCTTTCGCTGTATTTTCCATTATCTGTTGCTTGTGGAAAATTATTTTAGTATTGCATGCCTGTTTGATATAAGCCAAATATCGTGTACAAAAATATATACAGGGTTCTACTACAATTTCGTGAAATGAATGTGCCATAATTTTCATAAACGGGGTCTGATGTCATTTAAAATGGAATTTTTCAACGACAAAAAAAGAAGAAAATACAGCAGAATAAATGTAAAACGCATTTTAGCTCTGACCCACCTCTCAAAACTGATTGAGACTATCTGCCACTTTAAATTTCAGCTGAGCTGATACAACCAATTAACTAAAATCATTGACACAAGCACAGAATTCGCAGAAGAATACTCGAAATTTGTGTACGCAAATATTATTGCTTAATTTTCAGTTAACACGCGAAACCACTTCATTTGCAGGCAAATTTCGAGTATCAAATTATTTTTGAATGATAGGAATCTAATTGATCATGCGGAGCTCTCTCAGAAGTACACCACAGTTCAATTCGACTGCGCGGAGAAAAAACGTATTTTGAGAAAAGCGCGATTAAAGTTTTCGTTCTTACTCATCTTTCGTTCGACGCTCATCACTTCACTGACTTTATAGGGCGTTTTCAGACTTTATATTAAACTTAAAACATTGTACAGATAAAAAGAATAGATTGTAAATGAATTTTGAAAGCAAAAAAATGGATACTGTGAAAGTGCTGAGAAGCTGCCCCCCTTAAAGTCAATAAAGTCGACTTGTGGCCCTGCTTAGAAGGCTGCGCAAAGTATTTAGTGAAAAAAAGTAAAATGGAAACTGTGGACCAACCTATAAAAAACTTTTCCTTCGTACACGGTGCTGTGCTGTTGTTTTTACACCGTCCCATTTGCTGTCGGCATCTGCTAGCTTACGCAACATCGAACTTCTCCAAGTAATCTTTGGCCGATCGCGACCTCTGTTCGCTTGAGGGTCTAAGTCCTGTGTCGTTCTCGTGATGCTGATGACAATTTTTTTACCACTTTTAAAAATTGTAGGAACAACCGTACTTTTCCATACATCAATATGTAAAGGGTGATTTTTTAAGAGCTGTAGGAAAGTTTTTCAAAAAACCTCACGTAAAATTCAGAAATTCAGAAAAATGCATGAAATTTTTATTTAAATCGATAGTACAGTCCATATAATTTAATGTATGAAGATTATTTCATGCAAATGATGACCACGACTGCGCTTCAAATGGTCCATCCGCAACACCGTTATCATGCATCAGCCCTACTATTCACCAAATTTGGCCCCATGCGCCTTTTTTTTGTTCTCGAGATTGAATAGGCCCATGCAAGGACGGCGTTTTGCGACGATTGCGGAGATAAAAACCGAATCGCTTAGAGAGCTCAAGGACATACCAAAAAGTGCATATCAGAACCGCTTCGAGGATTGGAAAAAAGTGCTGACACAAGTGTATTATATATAAGGGGGACTACTTTGAAGGAGATAAACTAGAAATTGATGAATAAATAAATATTTTTGAGAAAAATGAAAACTCACCTTATATTTTTGAACACACCTCGTAAATTAATGTGAAAAAATTGCATATGTTAACTGATGCTAGGCTCTCTAACGGAGGAGTTTAATTATTAAACAGTGAGGATTAATTGGTATCGTTATTACTTCCCATGATTCCAGGGCGGAACAAAGGGCCGCATTAATAACTAAAATTAAAAATAAGGAGACTCGTTATCCGTTTTAAATAAGTCACCGGAATTTTCAGAATTGTCAGTATGTACAATAACTCATTTAAATATATGATAGATCCAGAGGCTAACGATTCATCGAAAATTGACTTGAGGGGCAGAGTAAGGAAAAGAACAAAGTTTGAAAATATCAACTGAAAGACCACCAGCCTCTCTTTTTTGTAGAGGGTTTTAAAACTAAACTTCCCTTTTCAACATCTGCCATTGACAAACTCAAACATCACTAACTCATCGCTAACAAAATTTGCTTTAAAAATCAGCAAATAGTTTTACCACTTCAGAGGGAGTGGTAGTTACTTTATTGTTCAGAAAACCAGCAGATGGAACTCCAGCAGTGTAATTTACTCACTTTAAGCGATTCAATAATTATGTGAGCAGCCAATCAGCTGCCTCCTTGATTCTGGCTACCTCTGCCTGGAACACACTGCAGTAATCCGGTAACCTGAATTTGAGTTTGATGGGGAGTTCTTTGCAGAATACTCCTCCTCCAACCCTACCGTCCAACTTCGAGCCATCCGTGAATAGGTGAACCAGGCCCTGTCCCTAAGTGTTGCCCCCGGTCCACTCCGTGAAACACCAAATTGAAAAAAAAGTGTTTTTGGTTGCGGTCGACCCTCGGCAGGTAATGGAAAACCTTCAAGTGGGTTTCTGCCATGAAAAAGCTTCTAAAAAAAAACACAAAAAAAAAAAAAATACCTGCCATTCGGAATGGGCTTAAAATTTATGGTTTCTCCATTTGTGAAACAACATCAAAACGCACGCCCCAAAAAAGTAGAATGTTTTTAAAAAAATATGCATAAACCTTGCCATTACTTTCCGACCTCGGATTTTAGATGACTTATTTGATAAATTCGTAAAATCTTTTAATGCTGATGATCTGTACACGACGGTTAGTAATTTTTTTTCAAAAAAAATTATCTCAAATATGATAATAAGAGTGCACCGTAAGGCGTGCTTCAAATATTGTGTGAGTGAATAATTTTCGAACCACTCACCTTAAAAGGATATTCATAAGCTAACACTTCCAAAGCTTTTATTCATAAAGGAAGTTATTAAAAAACTCATATTAATTGAATCCTTTGCTTTGCACATAATTTTTAATTAGCTGCAAATATTTACTTCATTCACATTTCATTTGGCGCTTTGAGAATTTGTATTTGCCCTCATACTCATCATCATCATCATTATTGTTGGCGTGCCAGTTCGGGTTGAACCTTGGCCTCCGTCATACTAAAACTGCTAAAGACATACCCAATTACTTTTGGCGCCGCTTAATTAAGCTTTGTGGGTTGAATGAAAGATGTTGCTTAAAATGTTTCATGAAATGAGCAAAGGAGTCAAATGGAAAAGGGGAACGTGTCACAGTTAATCATGACAGATCTGCGAACACGCATAAGCAGCCACATAAACAAACATTTACTCGTACGTATGCAAATGCGCTTGAGTGCAAAATAAATGAGATGAAAGGCAAAGGTAAATAAATAAAAGGAAATATTGCATGCAGAATATGTAACTGAAGGCTTGTGAACCGCAATATACTTACACTTTTGCAATATATTCACATATTTACTTATGTCTGCATGCTAGTGATTTTTCGATAAAAGGACCTATTTCGATTTTATACTTTTCGCTGCCAGAGCGATATTTAAATGTCACTACCATCTACTATAAAAATAGTTTGATGAAAATTTAAAATATTTTATTTAGTGCTACGTTTATTGCGGTGGAAGTAAAAATAAGATAAAATCATTTAAACAGGTTATATCAAAATCCACAGGTGCTTATGCATGCCTACGCATATGGGTGGAAATTGTTGATCTTGATTTTGGGGGCTACTTCTTACGGAATTCCAAAATCTCGAGACTTCTTCCGAAATGTCGAACATTTTTCATATTACTTTTTTGAAATTTTTTTTCTTTTGCAATTGGATTGAATTTGTCTCAGATACCTCCTACCCGGTTATCGGCATCCCATTGACTGTTGGTAAAGAGGAATTCCGCCACTTTTTTCTCAGGAAAGTGCAGAAAAGATGGAGCTCTATTTCTTTATATGCTATTTTGAAAATCATGTGGCCTCAGTGCAATAGACGGAGAGCTCAGAAAGTCCTGTGCATTTAAGTTAGTTTTGGTGAATTTGACAATTGAGTGAAGTCCATATAGAAAATAAGCAAGCAGAATGTAGGCACGTGCAGATGTTTTTCTTGTATATTTTTTGATTTCCACACACTTTCACTTATTCTTGCTCTGTCTCTCTTCTTTTCTTTCTCTACTCCTCTTAATCTTCCTTTTATTTTCTGTACTGACATCTCGACACTTGGGATGGCGAAATGTTGTATTTTATCATGCACAATCTTATATTTGTTAGTGCCTCACTTATATTGTGATTTTGTACTTCAAAAACGGGAAATTTTATATTTAATTTTACAAATTTTATAACCCTGGTTAATGTCAACTTTCTTTCAACAAAAAATTATTTCAAATCATATCTACAACTGAAGCACATGCCGCTTGTAAACAGTTAATAATTTATACCGGCCACTAATGCTGAGATTTCGATACTTAAAAACCACGGAAAACCTGAAATTACGCGTTTGGCATCCTCAGTGCACACCTAATATTTGTTAGGCCACACGCCGACCAAAAGCAGCGCTTCAAGTATTTGCGTATTTATCTGTCTGCTACGCCAAATGTGGCAGCGCACAATTGAAGCACATACACAAATATACATATAAATACTTATATACATGTACATAAGTGCTGTGTGGTGAGTGTAGCGGGGCGTATGAGTGACATTTGGCTGAGATTGCCAATGAAAGTGACATTTGTGGCGGCTATTTAATTCCAAATGTGTTTATATTCATACACTGTTATGCAGGTACATTTTGTTATTGCTGTATTTTTCTGCATATACTTATTCTTATACTTATAAATGTCGTTAAGAGCGAATAGTTATACAATATAAAAATGTATAAATAATGCTTAACTTTATGGGTACCTACAATTTTTCAAGCTGTGGAAATTTTTTTGCTGATTTACTTAATTCAATTTTATTTTATTTTCACGGGCAATGCATAAATATAAAGAATATTCAGATTATGATATTTACTCGTGAATACTCATCAAACATATATGTACATTAGGCCGGGTCGATTTGTGGGGAGGCAAAAAAATCGCCCATTGCTCTGTGAAAATCATATTTTAGGGATCAAAATAAGAAACTTTGCCGAAGGAACCATACCTCTAAAACGAATTCTGATGTCCCCCAATTTGGGTCGAACTTTTTAGTTTCTTTTCTATAACTCACTTAAATTAATTTTTTCATTTACATATCTTCTGACTAAATAAATTTCTTAAAAGAAAAAATAGATATTATTATAAATAAATAAAAATAAAGAAAAAACTTAGCCATTTAGCTGATTTTTTCATGATAAGGCCAAAAATGGTGCTATTTTAAAATGATTGTATGGGGAACCCCCAGGGGAGTTTCAGGGGGTGTACTTGACTAGTTGGGTACTTATCACATTAACTTGACTGGAGTACAACTTTGAAGGCGATGCAAAGATTGCTTTTACTAAAAATTTAATAGAAAGCTAGAAATATTACTTCTCATATTACGTTTTATAGGATATCTCTGCCCGAGTTTTGTTCAGTGTATTTGTGCGCTTGCCGCAGTTGGCAAATTTCCACGATAAAAGTGGATTATTTATATATCCGTATTTTATTGAATTGCCCATAATCAATTTACAAATTTCATCCTGATTATTAGAAATGTGTGCACATACGCTCGCTGCTCGCTGAAGTAATAACTTTTCTTTTTGCCATATGAAACGCAAAGAAACATATGACTTTCAAGCGCTAATAAATAAAATACCGACACCTATGCGTGTATGTGTACTCCTGTACAGCTTATACATATTTTCAGCGCAAACATTCATATGCATACACAAATGCCACTTTCATCTAACCACCACTTGCGGCTATAAAGGAGAATTTAAAATACACACAAACAATAAATTTGCGCATCAACTGGAATACGAATTTCAATGCACTTTAAATATTTGCTAAGGTGCGCACATATGTGGAGACATATATGTGGCTATATATATACCTATTATATACTTAGACATATACATGCACATATTACGTTTATATGTATGTTTACTTTAGTATATATATGTTTATTTATTTGTTGTGTTTGCGTTCACATGAATATGTTTATTGAGATATAAAAGAAATTTGTGGCACCATTACTTTTCACTAAAGCCAGGTGGTAGAAATTCTGCAGGCTATAGCGAGCCAACAGGGAATTTTACTACTATCAAACCGGTGCGTTTTTTGTGGATTTCAATATAAGTGCAGGACCACTCTTTTACATGTGCCTTATACCTATATATACAGTTTGCCAAGAAAGTACTTCGACATTTACTAATCTAGCACAAATCAGACATATTACTTGCATTAATTTTGTAATTTAATAAATTTTTCAACACCCTCTAAAATCCGAATTCAAATGTCGGCACTTCCGACATGGGTAAATACCTGTAGCGGAGTGGTTCACAATGGACCCAACAACACTAGTTTCGGACCAGAAATATTGAACTCCTTTTCAGGTTTTCCCTGTAGGTTAGTTTTTGTTGTTTGTATACACAAACACATATACGTACTTACATATTCATATTAATATTGACATTATTGCTGGGTTGCCAGCAGTTTGTGACTGCAGATTCATTCATGCAGCGCGCGCTTTGAAAATTCTTTATTTGCGAAACAAAAGAGCTGCACGAAATTGTGAAATGTAAGTAGATGCATACATACATACAAACTTACATCCGTATGAATATAGTTATGTTTATTAATATGAAAATATGTATAAGATGTTGCAAATCGATAAAACCCAATCACCCCCGGCACTAAAAGAAGAACGAGGACAGTAATAAAAACCATTTAAATTTCAAAGGCCGCAGCGAAAAAAGGAATTTACAGATGGGTTGAACGTTTCGAAAGAAGGTGATGCAGCATGAAAGTCGAAATAAAAAAAATACCCCAAAAACAAATCAAAAAGCCAAATTTATTTCAGGCATATAAAAAAGCGTGTACCCTTTGTTACGCCGTGGTTATATGGTAGTCATCTGAGTATTATGTTTTTTATTACTTATTATTTATTTTAAATATAATATTATATAAAATTTTGCAAATATAGGTTTGCTGTACTAATACTTTCTAAGCATAAAATGGTTTATATTTTTTTGATTTGATAGAATGAAAGTCTAGGTTGAGTGAAAACACTTGACCGTACCCACAAATCCTACACTGCATTTGAGCACTTCCAAGAGACAGGAGATATGTGACAGGCGACAGGAGGCTGGGGACAGGAGACATGAGACAGGAGACAGCAGACAGGAGACGGGAGACAGGAGATATGTGACAGGAGACAAGAGACAGGAGCGGGAGACAGGAGATAGGAGACAGGAGATAGGAGATAGGAGACAAGAGACGGGAGACAGGAGACAGGAGACAGGAGATAGGAGACATGAGACAGGAGATAGGAGATAGGAGACAGGAGACAGGAGACAAGAGACAAGAGACAAGAGACAAGAGACAAGAGACAAGAGACAAGAGACAAGAGACAAGAGACAAGAGACAAGAGACAAGAGACAATAGACAAGAGACAAGAGACAAGAGACAAGAGACGGGAGACGGGAGACGGGAGGCAGGAGACAGGAGACAGGAGACAGGAGTAGGAGACAGGAGATAGGAGATAGGAGATAGGAGACAGGAGACAGGAGATAGGAGATAGGAGATAGGAGATAGGAGATAGGAGATAGGAGACAAGAGACGGGAGACAGGAGACTGGAGACAGGATATACGAGAAAGGAGACAGGAGACAAGAGACAGGAGACAAGAGACAGGTGACTGGAGACAGGAGACAGGAGTCACAAGACAGGAGGCAGGGCACAGGTGAGAGGTGATAGGTGATAGGTGACAGGTGACAGTTGCACAGACTTCGCATGATTAACCCTTTCGCTAAAAGTTTTTAACGGGTAGTTTTGAAAATCCAATTCTTTCAATTCTTACTCTCCTTGGCGCTAAAAAATCAATCCCTATTCAAAATATTTTTGCCTTAATTCGATTTGTTGAATGTATAGATACAAATTTTGTATATGGCAAAGAAATATGCCGGACTTTCATTTAGTTTTATATTTAAATTTTTTTTATTTCAATGGTTAAAATACATAAAAATTCTTCCCTTTCAATAAATATATATAAAAATATATATGAAATAAAAATTAAACACTTGAAGTTCATGTAAACTAACATGTAAACGGATGGCTCCAGGACCGAGCACGGCTCCGGCTCTGGGGTCTACGTGGAATTCAGCGGGACAAAACTGCACTTTGCTCTTGGAATGCATGCATCTGTGTTTCAAGCGGAGCTGTATGCTCTTGAAGAAGCGATGAACTTTGTTGTGGAAAACAGATGGAGAGGCAGATCTACATGTGCCTGCAGCGACAGCCCAGCTGTGCTCATGACCTTAGACTGCCCCCTAACCACATCAGGGGTAGTCGTCGAGTTCTGTAAATCCAGGCTGAACTATGTCGGTAGACAAAATAGCCTGAAGCTAACATGGGTCCCAGAAAACGTGAGTATCGTGGATAACGAGACCTCTGACTCCTTTGCTAGGATGGGCTCTGACGCCAACTTCTTTGGCCCGGAGGTCGTTCAGCCACTCCCTTCTGCAGCCGTCAAAGCCACGGTTAACAAATGGGTTACTTTTACCCACAGGCGAGCATGGTAAGCTGAGAGAGGTCGCAGATGGACTAAACTGATGTTACGTGTCATTTCCGACCGACTGTCATAGATCCTCCTGTCATTAAGCAGAAGGGACTACAGACAGCTGGTTGGACTGATGACGGGGCACTCTATATGACAGACAGTGCACTCTGCCCAGCGTGCGGAGAGGAAGATGAGATGGCGGACTACTTCCTATGCGTCTTCGCTCGAATGAGGCTTTAGGTTTTTGGCACTGATGTGTTAAGAAGCGGCCACTTTGGCTCCTTAGCACCACAAGATCTACACAGACCTACTTTTAGAGATGTTAAATTAAAAAGATTAATAGTGAATGATTTCTACATATTTGATATATTAAAAAAATATATATGGTTACACAGATATGTAATTTTTATGAAGCCAAACATCTTTTGCACAAAAAAATCAAATAATATGACCCTTTTTTTAAATTATCTTCGATAATTTTCTCTTTTTCTGCGTGTGTATAACCACGAAGACAACTACGGTTCAAAACAGCTACAAAGTTTTCAAATAGCCAGCGCTGGTAGCTTTTGAAGCAAGGACAACACAATGTTGCAGACCGGCTATAGATCTCTCCGCTCAGCATAAAATTACGCGCGGATGCATCTGCTAGAAGCCACCTTTTAGACACATCCTGACATACATTAAACAACCTCTAAGCTCGATGAAACACACATCAGCTTTGAAATACATTTACGGAGAGTCCATTTTATTTTCTTCACAAACTCTTTCTTTTGAATGCTATAATCGGGGCCAAATTTTCATCTATTGTAGAGAGATAGCATCAGGTACCATGTGAAACCCCGCTACCTAATAATTGTCTGGCGCGAAAAAGATAGTCTCTAGCATCTAACAATAGATGACATCACCGTCGATGAAGCTGACTGATGGCCAAACCGCTACCAGAACAACAGCAATAAACTCCAACTTGGCATCTGTGTATATTCCACACCCCTAATACCCATCACGTTCAAGCCAATTAAGTGTAAATATTTTTTTAAATACAATTTATTAAAAATGTTCCAAAACCAAATGGAATCTTGCAAATTTCACATAAATTTCTCAAAATACCGTTTCAAAATTCATCAAACGTATGCACTTAAGCGACTGGGGCAAAACCAATGCGGCTGTTGCCCATATCGAATTCAGTGTAGTACATTCCTATGAAGATATCACCCAAGATCCAGAAGTCAGTGCCCATGTAGCTGACAGCAGGTGAGCATTGACCATCTTCGTTGAGAATATATTGCGAAGCTGGTACGGAGAAAGTAGTTCCACCAATAACGAATTCCATATCAGGCAGAGACTCCATGAGTGAACAATCGACCACACCATCATAATCGGGATCAACGACATTCATGTAGACACTGTAGGCATTGTATGGGGCAATGATGAGGGAGGTGCCAGTATCGGCGATGGCTTGGCAACCACTGCTGCACATCACTTGCCCGTCAATGGTAGCGCCATCCAAACTGAATTGCCAGTAGCCTTGTTCGGTGATAGATGTGTAGGTGAGTTCCCCCTGGTAGTAGCTGGAATCGGAACCACCCAAAATCATTTCACCACCTTGATCGGAGGTACCAGCGCGGGCCAAGTAGAAGGAGAATACGTCGTTGCTAACCAATCCCTGGGAATACAAGTTGTAGAACGGTGGCACAACGTTGTCAACAGCGATAGATTGGTAAGCCATGCCCATAATACCATCGAAGTTCGAGTAGACGAAGCTGGTGCCAGGTTCGTCAATGGCTTCAGCGAATACTTGGTTTGAAATGCTGAAACCGGCTACTGAAACTGTATCCTGCGACAGGTAACCAGTCAAACTACCGGAGCCATAAGCGATGGAAAAGCTCTCGCCATTAGCAACATAAGTGCTGGAGGCGCTGGAGTCGTATTTATTGTGATTTTGACAAGCTTGGTTGCTGGTGGGGCAGCTGGATGAAGGCACCCACAAGCTTGAGGAACCTGTGTCGAAGAGCACCAAGAAGTCCTGTGCTGGTGTGCCAATGGTAATCTTACCATAGTAAGACATATTCAGTTCATTGTCCAACGTTTCGGAGGTACTGCGTGCACTGGGAACATTGTATTTGGAACGCAACAAGGCGATTTCGGATTTCATGGATGCGCGAGTCCTACGATAGTTGGGGTTCTTGTAGATGGGCACACGCACCAAATTGGCCGAGACCAAAGCGGCGCAAATGCTGAGGAATACCAAGAACTTGAACATTTTTCTGTTTGGAATGAGAAGAGAAGTTTTTTATTAAGTAAATATTTGTATACGAGGGTCTTATGAAGGATATGTGGATAAAAAATGCTGTAAAATTTCTTACCTTTGAGGATTGAGTAACTGTCGTATAGCACCAAATGATGATATACAACTATGCCATAAATTTTTTGCGCATCGCCTTTATAGTCGAGCTGTGGTGTTAAGTTGCGACAGCTCCGCATTATCAATTAGATTCGTATCTTTCAAAAGTAATTTGATATACTAAATTGTATGCCAAAATCGCGTAAGCGGTTATCGCTCCAATTAAGAAGAAGAAATTGTATGGGTTTGTTATTTGTTTTGTGTAATTCTGATTAAAGAGTGGGAAACTT
The DNA here is from genome assembly GCF_028408465.1 of Anastrepha ludens. Taxonomy (NCBI): domain Eukaryota; kingdom Metazoa; phylum Arthropoda; class Insecta; order Diptera; family Tephritidae; genus Anastrepha; species Anastrepha ludens. Next base: position 19,250,660 of record NC_071500.1, read on the forward strand.
TTATTTACGTGATATTTGTTGTAGATTGAATTATACAAATATGTTTTTTTTTTTTTTATAACTTACTTTATTTGCAATCTATCTACTATAAGACATTCAGCAAATTAGATCTTATAAGATAATGGCAGCGGTAGTTTTGCTTTTGTGCAAATCTACATAGAAATTACAACAGCTTATTAACTTGTACAGTTCGTTCTTAAATTATTAAAATTCATTAGTACTTCAAGATTGCTTAAATTCATTGTTTGTTAATATTATCACTTAAGATTAACTTACTTAATTTTACCTTAAAGTTTATAGGTTGAGTAGATTCATACTAGAGGAATGGCAAGTCTAAGATATGATTGCGTTTTAACCGTATAGTTTCATTGGTTGTGTCTAATAAACAAATAGCAGCTGTATGTATAAAAATTTATTGTTAGGCAATTTTTTTTCCTTTTATTTATTTGCTAAGTAGCTTTAGAGGGAATCCGCTGCCGGGATGATCAACTAATTGATGGGACGTAGATTAGCGCATTGCCCGAAGCTGTCGGAGAAAAGAACATCCAGTGACCTGAATCGTCTAACTCCCAAACCTGGTCATTTTCACATCCAAGAGATTTCATTCCCTCCTTACACGAATTGACTAATTTGGATCTGCTCCATGGTATCGTCAGTGCTTTGATTGGGGCTTGACTATCGGAAAAAATGTTGATATCTTCCTTACTCCCTAAGCATTTTGCATGTCTGCAGAAACACTTCTGCCTGAAAAATACTAGTAGTACCCGGAAGTTTTAAGATTGGCTGATTGCCTAAGATATATTGGCTGATTTAGAGAAAATCCCTACTCTGACTCGCGATTCCATCTTGGAACCGTCAGTGAAGACACAGGTGCAAGCTTCGGTGCAAAGTTTCCCCTCAATCCAATCCTGCCTATTTGGAAAAATTGGTCTGCCTCGACCCTCAAACTCCAGTCAGCAGTTGCAAATATTTGCCGCATACGAAGGGACAAAAATGCTACCATGCCCCTTGGGAGATGCCTCCAGAGGTCAACATAATCGCAAAGAGTTGGTTGCATGACTTTGAACACTTATTCAAGGCTACTAAATTTTCTCGATTATATATGCAAAGGTGATTTATCATTTTGTAGCCTTTGAGGTGCACTTTCTTATGCTTTTGTGAATTTTCATGTTTTCCTTTGCAATAAAAATATTGAAATAATTTAATTTCGTTTTGCGTTATTAGTGAAAACAGGGATTGAAAGCAACGAAGCGACCAAAAATATGCCAAGTAGAAAGTGAAGGACTGGTATACGACGACATAGCGCAGCATAAGAACGGTACTATTGTTCAGCTCAAGCGGCCAAGGTAGCCAAGCGGGCTGGTGCGTGACTAACTCTCAGCAGTGCACTGGTTCGAAACTCCGGGCACGAAACACCAAATTGTAAGAAAAAGTTTTTTTCTAACATCGGTCACTCTTTGTGTGTCCAAACCTCCGAGTGTCTTTCTGCTATGAAAAAGCTCCTCATAAAAATAAAATATCTGCCGTTCGAAAGCGGCATAAAACTATATGCCCCTCTATTTTTGAGAAACATCAAGACGCACACCAAAAATAGAAGGAGAGGCTCGGCCAAACACTCAAAAAAGGTATACGCGCCACTATAAATATATTCATATTTATGTGTACATAATCTTGGCCGCATACGGAATTGCTCGTGCGCCTTCCGATTATAGCCTTTTGCTGCATGATGCACTTCCTGTATGGATGTTTCTTCACCTGCCTGGCGAAGTCGAAAAGTAGTGCCGCGAGCTTTTTGCCATTCAGGACAAGGAAGCGTACCAACTCGATTAATTATAGTCAGAGATTCGTCGTCGCTGTCTTTACTTCAAGATTTATTTATGTGGAGTGAAAAAAAAATATTTAACCAGAATATATTAAATATTTTATTCCACCTAAAAAGTTGTACTATTGTAAAAAAATCATTTCCTCATCATCTGCACCAAGACCTTTAATCTGCCTAAAGCATTGGAGAACGAGATTTCACATATTTTAATTAATATTTAATATCTAATTTTAAGGTGTGTTGCGTCAGTTTAATATCGCAATTATCTGCAGATGGTAGTCATAATTATATTCAATGATAACATGAACAAAGAAATATTAAAAAATCTGAGCTATTACCTACTTCTCTATATTTATTTATCTATTTTGTAATTCACAAATTGAAAATACTGAATACTGAAGTTCAACGAAAAAGTTGATTCATAAAAATTATTCATTGAGGAATATTTTTACCGTTGCCAATCTGTATCCATATCTACAAACATATCTAAGTATAATACGAGAAGCCATTTTTTGCACAGTTGGTTCAATTGAAAAAAAATGATAAATCGAAATAAGTGAGACAAATTGGACGACATTGTAATTCTATTATAATTTTACTCAATGATTCAACTCAAAGATAGGACTCAACTAGACGGATTGAGGGAGTAAAATGAACAAAATCAAAACAAAAATTGCCTTTTTCTCACGTATGGTTACGTAAAGTTAAATTTGATATTATTGATAATTGTTAATAATAAAAACTGCTGCATAGTAGTTATAAAAAAAGTAGCAATAAAGTTAAACAAAAATTCTATTTATATTATATAACAACCATCGAGCAACAGAAAAACTAAGTTTCGCATATAAAAAATATTCGTTATCTAACAACTGTTAAGGAGTCATATTTTCAAAATAAAACTTATACATAACTGTTATTTCCCTGCTATCTGCTATCAATTTACCTTAAACTTCAGCTGATACAGTCATTTGACATTTGACCAAGCGAATATTCGAATTGTATACAAACAAATATTATCGGCAAATACTTGCTAAATACGTAAGCCACTTCACTTGAAGACATAAAATTTGCTGTATCAAATTATTTTTGGTGATACGAATCTAATTGATAATGCGGAGCTGTCACAACTTAACACCACAGCTCGACTATAAAAGCGATGCGCAAAAAATTTATGGCATAGTTGTATATCATCATTTGGTGCTATACGACAGTTACTCAATCCTCAAAGGTAAGAAATGTTACAAAGCTTTTCGCCAAACATCCTTAATAAGTCTCCCATATGCAAATATTTACTTAATAAAAAACTTCTCTTCTCATTCCAAACAGCAAAATGTTCAAGTTCTTGGTATTCCTCAGCATTTGCGCCGCTTTGGTCTCGGCCAATTTGGTGCGCGTGCCCATCTACAAGAACCCCAACTATCGTAGGACTCGCGCATCCATGAAATCCGAGATCGCCTTGTTGCGTTCCAAATACAATGTTCCCAGTGCACGCAGTACCTCCGAAACGTTGGACAATGAACTGAATATGTCTTACTACGGCAAGATTACCATTGGCACACCAGCACAGGACTTCTTGGTGCTCTTCGATACAGGTTCCTCAAACTTGTGGGTGCCCTCATCCAGCTGCCCCACCAGCAACCAAGCTTGTCAAAATCACAATAAATACGACTCCAGCGCTTCCAGCACTTATGTTGCTAATGGCGAGAGCTTTTCCATCGCTTATGGCTCCGGTAGTTTGACTGGTTACCTGTCGCAGGATACAGTTTCAGTAGCCGGTTTCAGCATCTCAAACCAAGTATTCGCTGAAGCCATTGACGAACCTGGCACCAGCTTCGTCTACTCGAACTTCGATGGTATTATGGGCATGGCTTACCAATCTATCGCTGTTGACAACGTTGTGCCACCGTTCTACAACTTGTATTCCCAGGGATTGGTTAGCAACGACGTATTCTCCTTCTACTTGGCCCGCGCTGGTACCTCCGATCAAGGTGGTGAAATGATTTTGGGTGGTTCCGATTCCAGCTACTACCAGGGGGAACTCACCTACACATCTATCACCGAACAAGGCTACTGGCAATTCAGTTTGGATGGCGCTACCATTGACGGGCAAGTGATGTGCAGCAGTGGTTGCCAAGCCATCGCCGATACTGGCACCTCCCTCATCGTTGCCCCATACAATGCCTACAGTGTCTACATGAATGTCGTTGATCCCGATTATGATGGTGTGGTCGATTGTTCACTCATGGAGTCTCTGCCTGATATGGAATTCGTTATTGGTGGAACTACTTTCTCCGTACCAGCTTCGCAATATATTCTCAACGAAGATGGTCAATGCTCACCTGCTGTCAGCTACATGGGCACTGACTTCTGGATCTTGGGTGATATCTTCATTGGAATGTACTACACTGAATTCGATATGGGCAACAGCCGCATTGGTTTTGCCCCAGTCGCTTAAGTGCATACGTTTGATGAATTTTGAAACGGTATTTTGAGAAATTTATGTGAAATTTACAAGATTCCATTTGGTTTTGTAACATTTTTAATAAATTGTATTTAAAAAAATATTTACACTTAATTGGCTTGAACGTGATGGGTATTAGGGGTGTGGAATATACACAGATGCCAAGTTGGAGTTTATTGCTGTTGTTCTGGTAGCGGTTTGGCCATCAGTCAGCACCATCGACGGTGATGTCATCTTTCATTAGATGCTGGAAACGGTATATTTCGAGATAGACAATTGTTAGATGGGTCGATCTTAGAGGCATGTGAAAGGCGATTAGTAGTATGGGATGTTCCTTCAAGTGTCGAATATATATAAGTTGAGTATGTTGGGGTTTTTTCTGAATAGAACGGAATTTATCCCTCTACTATATTGAATTGTTCTGTTTAACTATATTTAACTTGTTTGTTACCTGTGATGAAGTAATATGGATTCTACGTCAATACAACGTGATTTCTTTCTCATTACAATACAAATGTGGAAGAATCCCTGTGAAGGGTCTGAATGGAAAGTTGTCGTATGTGGAATATTATATGTACTTGAAGATATAATTGGCGCTTTCACCCTGTTGTTGTGTTTGACCGAGCTCCTCCTTTTGTTCTACAAGTTTTAAGGCGACTGAAAACGTCGGATATATTTTTTATGCAGAGCTTTTTCATGGCAGAAATACACTCGGAGGCTCGCCCTTGCCTGCCGAGGGACGACCGCTATTAAAAAAAACCATTTTCTTAATTTTGGTGTTTCACAGAGATTCGAATCTACCTACTAGCGAGTGGTAGTCACGCACCGACTCTTTCGGCTACGGCGGCCGCCGCCGAATATTAATTTAGTTCATTCTAAATTTTTTATTCAAATATTTTGGAAATTGAGAATAATAACTAGGAGGGCAGAAACAGCAGGGCGGTGAAGTGAGTCACCGCTAGTGTATAATATCTGAAGTGGATGTTTTGAAGGGAACGAAATGGATATTGACGAAAACAAAACAGAAGTCACTTTACTTTTTAAGCGCACTTCGTATCAAAGAAAATTCTATTCGCCTTTCCTTTCTACAAGGATATTAATATTATTATAAACGATATACTGCACCTTTCTTGTCTTTTGCCAGAATATGTGACAATATTTGCTATTGTGCTGAAACTGGTCCTGTGTCTCGTGACGATTTTGCATGTCAAATGCAAATAAAGATGTGCATTTGTGTGCGTGTGTATAATGCATACATAGCATAAGCTGTTTATGTAAGTGTGTGAGCAAACAATATTGATTGCAATATCCAGACGTTTGACGTTTTCAAGTTCTACGAAGGATTATTCCTTGTTCTTCGAAATCTACGTAAAATAAACAAAACAAAATACTTTAAGAGCCTTAACACGAAAGTCACTTTTTGCATGCATACGTAATGCAGGTATATAATAATTGTGAATGAAATGTGTATGTGTGTGTGTGTATGTGCAAATAAGTATTAAACACTGTACTGTTCATTTAAGTTCTTAATAATTACGTGACTATTGCATATGTGCCTGTGTTCATAATTTATTCTAATAAACTACTAAGTAAAATCAACATCAGTACTATTTAGTACATTGAAATATGGTTGCTCGAAGAAGAGAATGCTTTAAGCATTTTCGTAAATATTTTACAAAGGTCCGATTTGAAGATTTTGCATAACGGGACAGATATCTGTAAACGGTCATATTTTCCCTGATTTTCATTAAAATTATTTAAAATGAAGAATTTAAAATATATTTTCTTCAAAATTGGCATACAGTTTATTTATAATATACAATAAATTAATATACAATTTTTTTCTTTATTTTAATCATTTAAAATGGCGGATGTACACTCAATTCTTCCAGAAACGTCGCAGCGGGGCTTCTCAATCGGTGGGCATTGTAGCATCGGCGTCAGTGACCTGAATACAAATAACCCAAACATTTTTTTTTATTAATGTGATAATTTCTATATGAATTAAAAACAAATGAAAAAAATCGTTGAATAAAATTTTTTTTGACAAATAATAAAAATTAATTTTGGGGCGAATATTCCTACTATTTTTGCTTCGAAAAAATTTTTATTTTTTTTTAATTTCGAAAACTTGTATCCACATAAATAATATCATAAGCAAGATGTGTGCAAAATTTCCGGGCAAACGGTCAATAACTTTTCGAGTTATCGTGTACGCCAATTCGAAAAATATAGTTTTGAAAAAAACGCGTCTAAAGTTTGAATACAACGTAACTATACCTCTCCCAGCGCTCGAACGCAAAGAATAAAGTCGTCACGGTTGACGATCTATAATATAAGAAATACTTAAATTTACGTTCTAAAATTTTTTTGGCATATTCTTAAAGGGTTATAAATATTAACATTTTGTGAAAGACAAACATTTTTTTTTTCAACTATCCTCTATAGTTTCGCAGAGTTTTAGCGTGATCTGTCAATTAGCTTGTTTTTGGCATTTAATTATATCAGTCAACCGCAGGTGTGCTCTGCGATTTTCCCTATGGATAAAAGTATCGATCAAATAATTTGTCTTAAATTTTGTGTTTTGAACGGGATTTCGTGTGCCGAGCCGTTGAAATTGTTGCAGAAAGTCTATGGCGAGTGTGCTTTATCAAAAGCATGGGTCTATGAGTGGTATAAAGCTTTTACAGAGGGCTGAGAAGCCGTAGAAGATTTGCCCCGAACTGGTCGCCAATGAACGTCTTGAACGTATGAAAACGTCGACAAAGTCAAGGAAATGGTGCTGGGAAACCATCATTTAAGTTTGAGCGAGGTAGCTCGTGACCATAGCGTGTTTCACAAATCAATTCGCCACATTTTAAAACATCAATTGGGCATGAGACGCGTGGCTGCTCGACTCGTTCCAAGAGAGTTGAATTTCCTTCAAAAAATTCAGCGGAAGAAGGTGGCGGAAGACATACTTGAACAAGTCCAACGTTTGCCCCGGTGACTTTCCCAAAACTTATATTGGCACTCTGCGGACGCCGCTTTAAGTCGATAGATGCCATTGAGGGGAATTCGCTGAAGGAGCTGAAGAAGATCTCTTCAAACGCGTTTAAAACGTACTTAGATGATTACACTTATCCTTGGCCTTATGTGTAATGCTTCGATTGGAACCTATTTGAAGGCGACAAAACACATTTTGTGGATTAAACAATTACTTTGTGTTTTATTGAACAATTCCTGGTACTTTTTTGATAGAATGTATTTTGTTCATCAACGAAACAGCAACTTTCTGGCTGAAAAAAAGTAGCATCAATTCACTTTCATTCTCTCCATTTAGCAGAATACATGGACGCCATTGTTGCTCCAACAGGAATCATTCTCGGTTTTAAAATATTCCTTGTTGTTGTTGTTGCTGTTGCTAGATGACTCTACAACCGTATGTCGGTTTTGGCCGAATCTCAAACATTGCGCCATCGAGCTCGTTTCGCTACTGGCTGGCGCTCGTCGCCTGTTAGTGACACCGAGTGCAGCCAGGTTATGCCAGGTTACTTGATCTCCTCAACGGAGATGGGGTCTTCTTCTTCTTCAACGTCCATCAGTGGGTTCCCTCTCGAAGGATTGCCGTGTCCGAGCACTTTCGCTCATTCTCGAGACATGGACAAGCCAGCACAGCTGCTGTACTTTAATATGCTTGACTATATCCACATCTTGGTATAGTTCGTACAGCTCGCTGTTCCATCAGATGCGGAACTCATTCTCGCCTACGCGATGTGAACGAAAGATTTTTCGGATAATGTTTCTCTCGGAGGCTTCCAGTGCTCTCTCATCGGTTGTCGTAATCGTCCAAGCTTGGCGTCATATACAAGGACGGGGATGATTAGGCTTTTGTATAATGTTTTTTTTTTTTCGTTTTTCGAGAGTGAGCTCTCTCTAGTCCCTAATTGTCTACTGAACCCAAAATAATACCTGTTGGCAAGATTTATTCTTCGTTTAATCTCTAGACTGACGGAGAAGAAAGGAGAATCGACATCTTTTCGACGACTTCAAAGCCGCATTCGACAGTAAGGAAAGGAGTTACTTGTATGCCGCGATGTCTGAATTTGGTATCCCCACAAACTAATACGGGTATGCAAGATGACGTTGCTCAACACCAGCTGCGCCTTCAGAATTGGGAAGGACCTCTCCGAGCCGTTTGATACCAAACGAGGTTTCAGACAGGGCGACTCGCTGCCGTGTGACTTCCTTAACCTGATGTTGGAAGGCATCGTAAGCGCCGCAGAACTTAATCGCTCAGGCACAATATTTTATAAGAGCGTACAATTGTTGCCGTATGCCGATGATATTGACATTACCGGCCTTAACAACCGCGCTGTTAGTTCTGCCTTCTCCAAACTGGATAAGGAGGCAAAGCGAATGGGTCTGGTGGTACACGAGGACAAAACAATGTCAGCCTTGAAAACCAACGTAGAATCTCTCTTGCCAACAAGTGCTATTTTGGACTAAGTAGGCAACTGAGCAGTAAAGTCCTCTCTCGACGAACAAAACTAACACTCTACAAGGCTCTCATCATGCCCGTCCTAACGTATGGCGCAGAAGCGGTGACGATGACATCATCCGATGAAACGACGCTTGGAGTGTTTGAGAGAAAGATTCTGCTCAAAATTTTTGGACCTTTGCACGTTGACAACGGCGAATTTCGCAGGCGATGGAACGATGAGCTGTATGAGCTTTACGACCACATAGACATAGCGCAGCGAATTAAGATCCAGCGGCTACGTTGGCAGGGCCATGTAGTCCGAATGGATACAAACGCTCCGGCTTTGAAAGTATTCGATGCGGTACCAGCTGGTGGTAGCAGATCAAGAGGAAGGCCTCTTCTGCGTTGGAAAGATCAGGTGGAGAAGGACTTGGCATCACATGGTATGTCCAACTGGCGCCGGTTAACTTTATACAAATACATTTATATATAATTGACTCTTACACCTTTGAGAGGGTGGTGGCCGAGCTCCTCCTCCTATTTGTGATGTACGTCTTGCTGTTGTTCCACAAATGGAGGGACCTACAGTTTTGAACCTGCCATGCGGAGAGTTTTCTTCTTCTTTATTTGCGAACTCTTAATACAGGATGTAAGTGATCACAGTAATAAATCCTTCATTAATTTTATTACAAATGTGATAAATAATGCTTTCTTCTTTTTTAGATTTAACAAAACTATAAAATATTAGATATAACATTATAGTAATTGTCCCTGATTCGGGCTGCTTCAACCAATTGCCCAATAGTCCTTAATCCTGTACACTCTCTGATGTTACGTAGTCACGAAATCTGTTTTTTTTCCAATTACACGTTTGCCTTCGATTTTACCTCGCACAATCAGTTGCAACTATTCATATTTAGGGCCACGCATAATGTGACCAAAATATCCGTTTTGCGGCGTTTTATCATTAATATAATAACAGCTCTCTATCCTTTCCAAGTTTCATTAAGACTTCTTTGTTACTAACTTTGTCTGTCCACGATATTTCCATTATCCGCCGATATCACCACATCTCAAACGCCTCTAATTTATTCATACTCGTAACTTTTAGTGTCCATGCCTCCACACCGTACAACAAAACAGACGAAATGTAACATTTAAGGTACCGAAGACGTAATTTTATGTTGAAGCTTTTATTGGAAATAACTTTTCTGTAATTGAAGAAAGCTTCCCTCGCTGCTTCAATCCGACAATAAATTTCTCTGTAGTTTGTCCATGCTTCTTTGAGCCAGATATTTTGATGAGAGGCTTTTTCATTGCAGAAATTCACTCGTAAGTTGGCCATTGCCTGCTGAGGGGCGACCACTATTACAAAAAAAAACTTTTTTTACTTCTTCGGTTTTACTAAAACTAAATTTCGTTCGTCCACTCGACGAGAACATTGGCCTTGATACAGAATAAGTTCCTATTGGAAATTCCGCATAACCCACTTAACGGTAATTTTGTGCTAATAAAAATTATCCAAGAAGGAGAATTTAAGGCCGGCGGGCCAATTAAAAGGTCAAAAAAATCGATTTTTTTTTTTCCTGAAATCAATAGCTTAGATATTCACGAACATGAGACACAAATTTTCAGAGTTAAATTCCAAGTATTTGCAGAGCTACAGAGCCGAGCGTAGTGCGGCGTCGAGCAACCGTGCGCTTATTGTTGTAGTGCTCCGCCCATTTTCTCGGCTTTTCATTTTCACGATTTTACCTAATTTATGTACACGATTGCAAAAAAACTAAACGAGCTATCCATTTCATTCAAAATGCGTTATCTTCAGTATTGTTTTCTCTTCTATGTGAACTAAAAAAAAACATCCAAAAACTTTTTTTAAGCGACTTTTTTACCCAGTTGAAGAGCTTTTTTTTCCTTGAAAAACCACTTTTTTTTCTACCTTCCCCAAAAATTCGAATTTCGTGTTTCTCCCAATTTTCTTAGTTCACATCGAAGATAATTACATCAAAATTAATAATCTTTTTTTTTTTGTTTTCAGATGAAAATTGCAAGTTGTATCTTGTACAGAAGTTGGATACTTCAGTGGCGAGGCGCTCTGGGAATCTATTGATAACTCGGCTTACAATATATTGTTGGAGATTGTACAAATTTTTTTTTTTTAGTTCAAATATATATTAAACCATCCCCAAAACTTCATTTGGCTAATTGTTTTTTTTTCTCATCCTACAACGCTTCGCGAAAACTACTGAATTTAGGACATCTAATTGGCCCGCCGGCCTTAATATGAACTGGCGCTTAGTTTTTCCATAAAAAGTGCTATTCCTACCGCAGTTAGTATTTCCTTAGTTGTTAAATTTTTTTTTGTTTTTTTAGAATCGGAGGGTTTGTTTGTTTACTTATTACCATAAATACCTTCCAAATTCATTTCGTCTCTCTTAGCCAACCCAAGTGTCACAACGTAGCGCCGTTATTTTAGGGAAAGGGAATGATAAATTCAAAAAAAATTCAACTGTATTTATGTCTAAAACTTTCTGCCACCTTTGACGCACTTTGCTAGTGTGCGGTGGTGTAAGTATACATTTTTTGTTGAAAAAGTTCCTTTGTATTTGTGGCTTTATGCTTTTACTATTTACGACTTCCTGTTGAAAAGTGTCAACATAAATTTTATCACAAGTGGGCAACATGCATCCCATTAACATTAGAGGGAGATGAGAGAAATGTGCGCTACATGGGAATGACACTAAGTTAGTAGCAAGGACTGTGGTCGAAAAAGAAAACCGCGAAAATTCAAATATTTTGTGGGTCTTGCTGTGGCCTCTTGCAGCGGAAAGATTTTCCTCATTTACTCCAAAATATTTTATTACTTTTTCACAGTTGTATGCTGTGGTAGAACTCACACTTACCTCCGCATTCCTTCTTCTGGCACCACTTTCGTAGTAGTTACTATAAGCTTTCCATTTCCAATCTTTTGTTGTCATCTTGTAGCATGCCACATCTCCAAAGTACTCAAGCAAATATATATTACGAGTGACAAGCGCACAAACGAGAACTGACTGTTTTGTATGGCTCTGCTGCCAGTTACGAGCACATTTCTACATACTACTTATGCACATAAATACATACAAGTACACACAAACACATTTAAATACACCTATACATATAGCAGTGTTATTGTTGCAACGCACAATGCCTGGACTCGCTTTTCTGCCTATCACAGACAGAACTTTTGCATTAGTTTTCATTTGTATTGCGCCCAAGTAAATACTAACTGGTGCATTGCTACAATTGTGCCGTTGAATGCGTGAGTGGTGGTGCACGGAGCGTATGTACTTAAAGCAATTGTCATTGCAGCCACAATACTAGTAGAGCTCTCACATCCCAACCTACTGTGGACTTCTCTCTGCTTGCCTTCTTCAAGTGACCTTTAAACGTGCGAGTTGTTAAACTTGCTGCATGGCGCTGAGGCCACTTCTAGCAGCTTCTTCCAGTTGTAGCCATTGCAGTCATTATCGCTCCAGCCAATTTTCCATTGAATTAAATTTGTACTTGACTGATACGCGGCGAATGCTTTCAGACCGCAGCGGCACCCAAGGAAATGTCACAAAGCTATTAAAAGGAAAGAGGCTTCAAATTGTGTGGAATGTGTGTGGGAGTGTATGTGTGCACGTATGGCAATGACATCCAATATTTTCTTAAGCGTTCGTTGTAAAAACGGAAGTACACCGGAATGTGGCCTTCGCCAATGGCAGCGCCATTGTCCTTTTTGCTGTTTTTCGCTTTGTTGCCGTCGCCACCAACGTGAAATATGTATATAATTTTTTCCCGTTATTCCAATTACGTATTACCATTTATTCGAAGCAGTAATGTTCTGGGTGTGTGTTGCCGTCTCTGGATTTTCGAGCTGGTGCAGATGTATGTGAAGTGAAAACTCAATAAAAAAACTGCTGTTCGACAAAATTTGGAGCCAATTAAGCAGGATTCGAATTATTTTTCTTACTGCTACAAGTAGGTAGCAAACTAATCGAAAAGAGATTTCGCCTTCATAGATTTGTGTAAGAATTTCAAGCAAATGAGACGAAAACTGAGCGAGTTATACTACTTTGGCTGAAAATAATTTTGCCAAGGCAACTGGGTGCTAGAGAGGCTTTAGGCTAATTTCACAGATTTTTGTTTTCAGCCCCATTTTTGTAGTGTTTACATATTTGAAAAGGTTGACGTTTCCATAGAGTTGTGCAAAAATTTGGGGACTAAGGCCCACTACCAGGCAACTTACGAAAGGACTATCATTGCGAAGCTATTTTAGATATTTTTAGCTCAAAAGTTATCAACGAGTGTTCACTTCATATGACTCCGGCTGTCTGTTCAACTTTCCACAACTCAAATTTTATATTTTTTGGTACAAGACTTTGTTTTAGGTACAATTTGGGAGGTGTTTTTTCGCCATTTTTAATGTTTTCTGTTAATATAACCACACACAGTCAGCTTCAAAATAAAGTGTTCACCGCATTCAATCAAATGCACGTCGCGCACTTCGTGATTTTTTCAGTCAGTTTAATCGTCCAAATGAGCGTACAATCCGAATAATTGTGCAAAAGTTTGAGCAAACCGGGTCTGTAGGAGATGTGCATACACCAGTGCATGATCGTATAGCTCGTACTGCAGAAAATATTGCTGCTGTTCGCGATAGTGTGGTTGAAGAGCCGTCCACCTCAACTCGTCGTCGTGCCCAATAATTGCACCTCTCACGCTCGTCGTTGATGTACATTACGCATAAAAGCTTGCATTTACATGCTAACAAGATGCAATCGACTCAAAAACTAAATCCTCTTGACCATTTAAAGCGTCGTCAATGGTCATAATGGTAGAAATGACAACAGGGAATGACCAATTTTCGATGAAAATCATCTTCAGTGATGAGGCACATTTTCACCTCAGTGGATTCGCCAGTAAGCAGAATTGCCGCATTTGGGCGAATGATAATCCAAAAGTGATTGCCGGAAAACGAATGCACCCACAAAGAGTGACTGTTTGGTGCGGTTTATGGCGGCATCATTGGGCATCATTTTTCCAAAATGAGGCCGGTCAGGCTGTTACTGTGAATAGTGTTCGCTATCGTGAGATGATAACGAACTTTTTATGGCCCGAATTGGAAGATATGGATGTGGACGATATGTGGTTTCAACAGGACGGTGCCACTTGTCACACAGCTAACGAAACAATGGCTCTTTTGCGCGAAAAATTTGATGGCTGAATAATCTTACGTCGCGGCGTTGTCAATTGGCCGCCAAGATCATGTGAGTTATTTGAAAGAAAGGGTGTGCGTCGATAAGCCAGCAACAATTCAAAAGCTAAAGGATGAGATAATTCGACACATTAACGGCATAGAACCTCAATTATGCCTCAGCGTCATCGAAAATTTAGACCATCGGATGGAGGTGTGCCGCCGTGGCTGCGGCGGCCATTTGACCGATATTTTATTTTATGCGTAATTAAGTTATATCAGTATTATCATAATAAGGAGAAATGACAATAATTTCTTAAAAGATTGTATTTTATTTGCAATCAACACCGGCCCTTAAAACTTAACCACTCTTTATAATAATTTTAAATTATTTTTTAAAGATTTATTTTTTACTATTTTTTTATAATTTAAAATTTTTTTTATAAAAATATGTTTCATACTACAACAACTATCATATAAGCAAAGTTTTGAACTTTGTATAAAAATTTTAAAAATTCGGCAATGTTTCATCGAAACTTTTTACTTAGCATTTTTGGGTATGCAGTTTTACAGCCCACTGAATTTCTATATATGATATATTAATAAAGTGCAAGTTTCAAGCGGTTAAAAAATCGCGTTGATTTTTTCCATTTTTTTCTGCAGACAGGGTTGGGTGTTTTCTTAAATATAAAAAAAGGAATGTGAAGCAAACGTTAAATGGCTCAAATGCACAAGAGTGCGAGCAACAAAATAAGCAAACTTCGTTGTGATTTTTGACCTACTTGAAACTTGTACTTTACTATTCCATAATTCAATGATCTATAAAACTGGATACCGGAAATAAGTAGTACCAATACACCAATTTAATTTTGTAGAGAAACACGAAGCCAGTGATTGAATAGCTGCAGGCAAAGTAGCAAAAGCCAACAAATTACTGCCAACTGCGTAGCATCGATTCTCATGAGTCGAATACGAGCTGCTGCTTGAACTTATACTTCTGAGAATTTATCAACGGCAGTCGAAGCGAAGGCGAAAAACGATCGCTGATAGACAGCTAAGTACTTCGGCTGTAGGTAGCCTCAACTAAGTGAAGATACGTGGACTAAAAAGGGTACATTCAGCGAGCTAACAAGCAGTTACATAAATTAGATTAAGTTTTAGAACGTGTTTAATGGGTTTTAGTTTACTTCTAAGCTCTTCAGTAAATAAATTTATACATTAAAGAGAATAAAAAGTAAAAAATTTAAATACGATGTTTCTTGCTCATATCCTTCTGCGATCCATTCGGTACTGCATAAGGGTCTCCAAATATTCGCTCATTATTATAGTACGTTGGCACATTTATTTCTTGAAGTAAAAGCAGCCAGCGGTTGACAAAAGTTTGACTTGCTTACGCATCGTTTGCGATATATTTCACGTTTCGCAGACGCAAAGAAGAACCGACTTTATGTTAGTCTGAAAAAAAATTATGTAGTTTGGTATTTCTAGATATCTGTTGCGAGCGCCATATGGAGCTTAGCTGGCTGATTGCTGTCTGTGCATTTTTTATTATTAATATCTGCACTATATCCTCTATTCGCCACGATAACACGGCCAAGTAGTTTACTTCCTCGATCGGAGATCCGTTTATGGAGTTGGCAGTATTATGCCCAATAATTTTCCTAGCCTTGGGTTTTGCTTGCATATTGTCTAATTGCGTGCAAAATTCGTTTGGATACTCGTATCAGTATGAGTATGCGATAGTAGGCAGATATCGTTTGCGTAGTTTAATTCTTCTAGACGATCGGTTAGACCCCAGCGAGGACCTCTCTTCATTGTAAGTGCCGTTTTCAGTATAACATCAAGAAAATTGTGGAACAGGAGGGGTGAAAGTAAGGCACCCTGGAGTACGCATTTTTGCAGCTCGTATTCTTTCGCTGACCATCTGCTCGTGAGTAACTTCACAACTTGCGCCTACATACGGGTGCTTTTACCAACCTTATTAGTTTCGGTGGCACGCCTTTGCATCTCAACGCTACAAATTCATTTTCAAAATCAATAAATATAAGATAGGCAGTGTGGGAATTGCCACTCATTTGATTGTTCAACGTATGCTATTTATATGATCCACGCATGAATTGTGTTGTCTAAAACTTGCCTGCTCTTTTCTTATACTTACCTGCTGATTTGCTTGTACGTAGATTTTTTATTGCTGCTTCAACTACTGCTGCTTCTGGGCTTTCTCTGATATACTCTGCAGCGCCAGGTAGAGTAGCTCTTCTTTGTGGGCTGTAATGTATCCATTATTATCCTTCAGCGGCTTATTTGTAATGCGATTTTTGGTAGTTAGCCTGTTCGTTAAGTTGTGCAGGTCTTTTATTCGGTCGAGTGTCGGCCGCTTTCTGAGCTTCTTTTGCTAGTTCTTGGGTCCATTTTCGTTTATCACTACGTACGCTTCGTTCCACTCTTTTATTTAGTTAAGCATATCATGTTTTCAATTGTGCTTTGCCATTTCGTGTCTTTGCAACATTGATGTGTGCTTTTACATCTTTTCTTTCTTGGACAATTGCAAGCGTTCTTTCTGATATCCATGCTTTCTGGATATTTTCCTTGTATTTTGTATCCTAGCTGTTGTTCAGCTGTCTTGCACTTTATTCTAATGTTTTTTTTCATTTTCAGTTTTAGAATCATTTGCTTTGTTTTTCCATTTGTCTTGTTTAACTTACGTAGGTCAAATTTCTTCTGCTTATATTCGGCTTGTTTTTCACTCTGCCGGCTTAGAGGCGGATCTCGCCAGATGGTAGGTGATTATCGGAATTCGCGTCAGCACCCTCGCTCGTTTCCTACATCTAAAAGTGAAGTGTGAAATTTTTTGTCAACAGTGATGTGTTCTATTTGGTTTTCAGTGATGTGGTTGTTTGAAACCCAGGGAACTTTATGAATTCCCTTGTGCGGAAATAGAGATCCGCCAATCGCTAAATTGCTTTTTGTGCAACAAGTCGTATAGTTCCATTGGTGGTAATTCTTCCTAGAGCGTGCTTCACCTTTATTCTGTCGATGTTATTACTTCTAATCTGGGTATTGAAATTGTCCACTACAATTTTAATGCCTCCTTGGTTAATGTTGTTCATTACAAGAGTCGGCTGTGAATTGAAGTCTTCCTTTTCCTGAGTATCTGAGGCTTCTGTGGGGGCATTTGGCTTTGCGTCAGCTCAATGCTCAATATGAAGGGTTTAAAACAAAATTGAGTGATGAAGTGACAGCTTTAACGTCAAAGTCACGGACTGCCATCGAAGCCATCAGTCTATCTAGTGGCATCATAGCTTTGCTGGTGTCCTTCACAAAAAATTACTTTCCTTTTCTCTATTCTGTATGAGCTTACATTTGTTAACATTGTTTGCTATGTCATTATATTCATTTGCACTGGGGCATACACTGATGTGAATTCAGCTGTGAAATTAGATATTTCTGATTGTAAGCGCAAATATACACGCAGATGGATGGTGTGCACATGAAAAATATTTGGCACTTCTCGTGTGGATTTATTTTGTATATAGTTGAAGGATACTCAACAAGTTGCATAAACGCTCGGTTTATTACGCATTTTATGGAAGAGTGTCGTAATTCAAAAATCGAAAATATTTAAAAACCAGATTTTAAAGTTTTCAATTTCTTATTCGCCAATAAGTTTTGTTAACAGATACCGCTCCGAATTCTTTGTACGTATTTGAATAAAATAGCTAGCGGTGAGAATTTTTTAAAATTTAATATGTACCTGTGCCCTCAGTGCTCTGTGAACTATCATTAAATTTGCATGAGAGAAATTGCACTCTCGGTAAATTTGGGTTAAAAGATTTACAAATTAATGATATTTAATCTTCTCTTAAAAGTTCTCCTCGAAATGTTCAGAAAATCATAGTGTACCAAAAACAGAGCATATATTTAAAAAACATTTAAATGAATTAAAGGAAGTAATGAAAAATAAAGTGTCCTAATACGAAAAAAGAAAAACAAAAAATTATTATAGATTTTTAAATATAAAATATGATGTCATAAAAAATAAAGTTTCTTACTAAAAAATATTACACCGGCATACATATTAAAAAAGAATGTAAAAAGAGTGTAACATATAAAAAAATATGTTTTTCAAAAAATGTTTAAAAGTAAAAAAATAAAACACCATAATAAAAAATTAAAAAACTATATATATAATTGGATAAGTGTTTAAACTATGATAATATAATAAAAATAAGATTTCAGGGGAACGCCACTGTGAAAACTAAAATTGTTCGTATAACTACTTAAGAAAATGTGGTAAAAATTTTAAAGCGAAATTCGTTTTATTCCCGATTCTATGTGCACTTAAGTGATCACCCGTCGGTTCGGCCCCGTAGCGCTTACGATACGACGCTTTATTTAAAACGCGTTTTTCTCGAAACGAGTGTTTTTCAACTGGTGGGCATTCTAGCTTAAAAAGTTATCGGCCAATCGTTCGTTTTCGGGATTTTTTCTTTATTCAATTCTTATTTATATGAACCAAATTCTGGGATTATATTATAATTTAAAATATGGGTTTTTAAGCAAAATATATGAAAAAATATGGTATAAAAAACTACAATACTTTGTGTTCAAGCGCCTCAAAAACATGCAATTTTCAATATTTTTTTACCACAATTAGGTTCATATTCTTAGGAAATATGTTGTTAGTAAAGAAACTTGCTGTTGATTTCAGAGAAAAATTGCAACTTCAGGAATTCCCACGAGCAAGACACACGCATGGCGGTCGACCACGGACAGCACGCTCTAACGGCACTGTCTCCCTCGGAAATAGTTTCAAAAAAATTTAAAAGTGTACCTAAAAATATAAATAAAATATCCGCTAAACCTAAACAATTTCTGATTATTCCTTCTTTGTTCAAAAAATTCTCTCCCAAACTTTTGGCCTCCTAAACCGGTTTGCCCCCTTAAGCCGACTTCGAATAACAGATTTATGAGGAGCTTTCTCAAAGTAGAAATATACTACCGCTAATAAAAAAAATCTTTTTTTTTCACTTTGGGGTTTCACTGAGAATCCAATCTACGTGGAATGGTAGTCATGCACCAACTCGTTCGACTGCAACGGCCAAGCCTATGCCAAATTCATTAACTAAGTAAGGCGCGGGATAAATATTTGCACTGCACAAGGATACGATGATTTTATCAGTCATTCAGTACTGCAGCTGCTACTACTACTACAACTACTACTAATTTTTACAAATAATTTTGCTAACCAAAAAAACCTTGTACGGAAATCTCGATTAATTCAATTCTAAATAATAGACTCATGGAAATTTTTAAAGCATTTTTTTACTTCAAAGACTAAGTGTTGCCATTAAACATGGAATAACATTTTAATCAAATGATTTATACACTAAAATTTCGTATATTTTGACACTTTTCTCGCCAATCGCAACGTTGGATTTATGGAAAAATACCAGATTTGGCAAAAAAACTCATAAGTTTTGACACTATCTCTGAAGGCTATCTGAGAAAGAACTCAACAATCCGAGTAACTTGTAATCTAGCACTTATGATTTAGGCTAAGTTACCTGCAAGTAATTATCTAATCTAGTCTGTAAGAGTTTTTCATAGATTGAAAAAAAAAAAACTAAAATTGAATTGGCTTTTTGCTTTCCTTCTGTTTTTGTCTTTCCAAACCTCATAGGAGCACTTCAAGACACCCGTCTTTAGTTGATAGAATCACAGAAAATAGCTTACAGCGCGCACTGATGAGTTTGAAAATTTTTTGAACGATTAGATTATTCGTTGTGATTTTGTGTGCATAATTTCGAATCGGCACTAAAATAAATTTGAGTGTATAATAAATATTTCGGGTTTTATTAATCGATTCACGGTACTGCTTTTGTTGCCAGAATTTAGAAACATGTGAATGTTTTTTAATTATTCGCAAATTTCCTTCATGTGTAGTAATAATTCATTACATTCCATATTAAAACATTACTGCCTGCTGACTCAAGGCTATAAAACTAAGGACTCATATATTAAATGGAATTTTACCTACACAAATGCACGCAATTGAAATTCCAGAAATTCGCTTATCAGCAATTGTACATTCCTCAGTCCATAAGGCGTATGCATATACATATACACATACACAGATGTATAGATACACACAAACATGCAAGCATACATACAAGCATATTTTTGTATTCATGTAGTGAGGGAAAAATGAGTGACTGTCAAAGTGCACCTTAACCTTGAGTTGTGTTGTATAATGAAAATAATTAAATGCGAAAACCTCCAACACATACTCGTATATCAATTTATATACTTACATGTGCATGCTTACATATGGACGCAAAATACAAGTAGTACTCTCATGGAGCTCAAGACGGCATAACAAACACACCAGCAAGTGAAAAGTGTGCCTACTGTCGCTTCAACCCAGCAGATAATAAACAAGTTGGGAAACTTTGCTAGGCGGCGTAAGGTATTTCTTTTTTGTTTTGCTATTTTTTTGTATTAATGCATAATATCTCAAGAATATTGTGTCAAAATCTCAACTCGATTGGAGCAAAATTGCCGCAGTTATGAGTATTTGAACGTCCGTTACACCAAACTGAAACTTGATATTTTTGAAGTTATGAAGTGCCATAACGAAAAATCTACTGGACTAAACGGAATTTTGCATAGTATTTATTCACATAATTCACCAAGTATTCTTCCAATCAGAATTAGCCAACTTTTTTTTAGGAAAAATCGGTTTTTTTACTTCCAAATTAGGCTTCAAAGCGAATCGGAGCAAAGAAGCGAAAGACTTTAATGGGAGCGGAGCATGGAATTCATTTATTTGAACGAGAAATGTCTGCAGACGAATTCGTGGATATTTTATATATATTAAATTCAATAAAATAAAAAACAAAAATTATTAGGTGCGCAACTAAGTTCCCGCTGTTTGTCAAGAGATGCCGCCAGCAGTGTGTGCTAGTCGTCATAAACCAAGCTTAAAGAAACTGCTTCGACACATTAGTGATTTTGTTTTGGTGTCATATACTTTTGGTTTTGTGAAAATGTCTGATTTTATGCCGAATAATCGTCATTTCCGGGAAGGGTTGATTTTCCTCTTTTATTCGAAAAAAAACGGCGGCTGAAGCGCATCGAGAACTACAAAAAGTTTATGGAGATGCTGCTTTAAGCGTGAAACAACGTGCCGAGATTGGTTCCGTCGCTTCAAAGACGGTGATTTTAATGTTGATGACCGTCCGCGTGAAGGAAAGCCAAACACCTTCGAAGACGCTGAATTGCAGGCATTGCTCAATGAGGATCCGTGTCAAATGCAAGAAGAGCTTGCTTCAGTATTAGGAGTTACCTGCCAATCCATTTCCAAGCGATTGGATGCTTTGGGAATGATTCAGAAACAGGGGACTTGGGTTCCTTATGAGTTAAAACCAAGGGATGTTGAACGCCGTTTTTTCGCCTGTAAACAACTGCTCCAGCGGCAAGAAAGGAATGGGTTTCTACATCGGACCGTTACGGGTGATGAAAAATGGATTCAGTACAGCAATCCAAAGTAAAGAAAGTCATGGGGACTGCCCGTTAAAACGTACCTAGAAACCCTGAAATGGGGAATCCTACCCCACCCGCCATGTTCTCCAGATATTGCGCCGTGCGATTATCACCTGTTCCGATCGATGGCGCATGGTCTAGCAGACCAGCAGTTCCATTCATATGAATACATAAAAAAATGGCTTAATCCGTGGATAGCCTCGGCGACTCTCAGAAGCAGATAGTTTTGAAAATCATCTTAATGCGATTGATAAACGAATTTTTTCCAAAAACCAGGTGTCGCACAAAGAGCTTCGAAATGCTTCAACTGAAAACGTATTGACTATAGAACAGAAAGTGTGATCTAAAACTGAGAAAGTTTTTCAAGCTATAGGAAAATTTCCCGGAAATGTTCAATCCCTATAGAAAAAATTTGCAGGGAGCCATATCAGGGGATTTCGATGGCTGTTGGATGATATTCCTTTTATTCAGTGTCAAAAATTCAAGGATAATGATGGCACTGTGCGAGGGCGCATTATCATGTAGCGATATCCGCGAATTGTTTTACCACCATTTTTCTTTTTTGGGGAATTGCTTCACATAAACGTCTCTCAAAGCTCAACAAATACTCCTTATTAACTGGCTGGCCTTTCGGAAAAAACTCGTGGTGTATAATACCGTTATAATCTATAAAAACTGTGCGCATCACTTTCTGTTTTGATTGAAAGGACGTGGGTTTTTCAGTGTTGGTGCTTCCGGCGCTCCCCACTCACTCGCCCGATGTCTGGATTACTTGTTGTACTCTTAAAAGTAGGGCTCGTACGCCTTGTCGCCAGTAAAGATGCGTTTGATGAATGTTGGGTCGGATTCAGCCTTGGAAATCATGTATTTGGAAATATCAACGCGGTCCATTTTTTGTAGGAAATCCAAATCATTAACTGCAATGTCCTGAACGGATCCATAAGCAATGGGAAAGTTTTCTACCAGGTCTTTGATGCTAAATTTATAGTTTCATTATTAATAATTACTGCTCAACTTTTCCTTCAATTTATTGACGTTTTCAGACCAGTTTTCGATCTCGACGGCTAAACTATTTTGGAGCGTTCCCTTTACACCATTCTCAATGGACTATTCTGAAGCGTTCATGCCACTCGTAAACGGATATTTTCTTAAAAATATCATTACCGACAAGGCGGTCATCGTAGCCGAATGGACCGGTGCGTGACAGAGAGAACCTAGGTTCGAATCTCGGTGAAACAACAAAATTAAGAAAATCATCTCTCTAATAGCGGTCGCCCCTCAGCAGGCAATGGCAAACCTCCGAGTGTATTTCTACCATGAAAAAGCTCCTCATAAAAATATCTGCCGTTCGGAGTCGGCTTGAAACTGTAGGTCCCTCCATTTGTGGAACAACATCAAGACGCACACCACAAATAGGAAGAGGAGCTCAGACAAACACCCAAAAAGGGTGTACGCGCCAAATATATACAATATATAATATATAATATCATCACCGACAGAGTTTCCTAATATTTCTAAGGTTTTCGCACTATTGAATCCATTTTTAACACAATTTTTTTTTTTTGTTTTTGTCAGGATAGAGTAGAAAGTACAGCACTCAGCCACCATAAGTCCATTGTACAGCACTCGGGGTTCCTTTTTGATTTTCTTTAAATCTCCCCAACCTCCGATGAAACGAAGTAGATCTTGTGGGGCTAAGGAGCCAAGGTGGTCGCGTTTCCTAATACATCAGTGTCAAAGACCTCAAACCTGATTCGAGCTAAGGCTGAGCAGACGTACCGAACGTGGTTCGTGGTTCACTAGCAGATACTCCTCTGCTCGCACCGTGACGATTTACAAATGTGACAAAAAACAGATCTGAAATCAGATGACTTAGAGCGTCATCTGGGCGACTGGTACGGGAACTTCTTGATCAAGGTGATATGTGTAAGTAAGACTACAGAAATATGGAAATAAGTGTTTAAAATAAAGTTTTTAACTTTTTTATTGGAAGTGGCAGCGTAGCTCAGAGCATTGAAAAAGAAAAAAAATTGCTTCCGTGCTCTGAAAAGTTCGAAAAAATGCTACCAGGATTATGTCGAGAAAAAAGAAAGAAATATTATATATATAAAAAGAAGAAATATATTTAAATTTTGTTATTCTAATGATTGATGAAGAAAAATGTTTTTATTCCCTACTCTGCTTCCAAGAAGAAATATATTTCAATTTTGTTTTTCCATGCTCTGCTCCCAGATGCTAAAAAAAATTAAAAAGGTCGAACAAATGCTACCAGGATTATCTCGAGAAAAAAGAAAGAAATATTATATATATAAAAAGATGAAATATATTTAAATTTTGTTATTCTATTGATTGATGAAGGAAAATGTTTTTATTCCCTACTCTGCTTCCAAGAAGAAATATATTTCAATTTTGTTTTTCCATGCTCTGCTCCCAGATGCTAAAAAAAATTAAAAAGGTCGAAAAATGATACCAGAATTGTCCCGAGAAAAACATTCTTGAAGAAAAATATTTACATTTTTTTTGATAATTTTTCAGATGATTTTATGCTTCTGTTGTGAGTTATGATGTCCACCACAAGGCCAATTTTTTCGCGGTTCCTCTGGAGATTCACTATACTCGTAACTCGCCTATTTCTAATGCTTTGCAATGAAAAGTTAGGAAAATGTGGCTTTTTATTATATAGGCGTCCAAAAAATAGACAGCGAATACTGATATAGCATAAAGAACTCTATTTTTATTTATATTTTTGCTGTTGTTTTATTTTATGGCGCCTGTTGCTCCGTTGGATATCATTAAAATTAAATTATGCTGACTATGAACAGTCTGCGAAGCTGAATAACGCCCATAACCACACCCTCTTAGCAGCTGTTACCGGAGCGCAGTCATGCGCTACCACAGCTAGCGCCAGTGCTTGTATGTTTGCGTGACTACATACTTACATACTTACATACTAAGTAGTATCTGTTATACAATGTGCGTGACTACCAATGCCAACTCAATGTAATGATGCTCATGCCAAGGCGGCTTTAAGGCTATGACTGCGTAGGCTGCTTCACACTTATTAGGTGTATGCCATCATTAAATACCATTATATGTATATATGTATATATGTACGTACTTGTATGTGTATGTGTGTATATGTATGTATATGTTTGTATATGTATGTACACGTATGCTTACCATAAAGCTAGTCTCCAGCACATGTGTTTATCAACGTGTCAACGTGTCTGGCTGGCAGTAAAATAATATTTCTACGAAAATGATTGTATGGGCGGCAGTAAAGGCATAAATATCTAGCCATTCTTTGAACTGTGCACGCACATTTCTCACGTGTTTCATATACAAATGCTGGAGCGTGACTTGTTTGCGAGAGTTCGTTTGAATTGTATGCCCATGAGTGGGTACACATCCAGTAGAGAAATCGCTGGTGCCGTACTGGTGCGCTTCTAGTGAATTTTGAACATATTATAACTGGTTCCAGCTGCTTCTATGCTTGTTATAAGCAAGCAACTGGTGGATATTCTAGGAAGTGTAAATTGCTATCCATCGCGTCTATTTTCGAAAGTTTGGAAATTTTACGAAATTCGATTTTTGTGTACATTTTCGTTATGAGTTTCTTAAAAATTTGTTATCTGCATGAATTTGTATACAAAATATCAATTTAATCTAGCTAAGTTTAGAGGAGATTAAAGTAGGAAAGTAAATTTTGCTTGCTTCTCCTATTCACGCAGCCATTTATTAGCTTAAAGTATTCATCCCACAAATGCTTAGTTCCTGTGATAGTCCAAACGAAGCAAATCAAGCACAGATTCTTTCGATTGCCCTAACGTACCTAACTCCGTACGCTGACTACTTTTATGACCACTACAATGACTGGCAAATATTGCCATTCATGACGAAAAACTCTTGTCCAACCAAAGTCAGTGTTCGAAAATCCACAATCCCTATTCACTCAAAAACAAAGCAGCTATAAACTGAAAGCCTGAAGGAGAGTGCTGATGTCTACTGATGTCTTCAATGGAATTTGAGTAGCAAATAAAGTAGGTAATAAAAGAAAATGCTGAAATTGAGAAGAAAAATCTAGTTCAATGAATTGCAAAATTTCTGCAGTGGCACAGTGTGGGTGTCTCATACCTGCCGCACTTTCGCTATGCATCCGCCCTAGCCGTACGATACCTTCTCAGAAAAGTTCGGTGACTTAGAAAAGTTCGGTGAGTCGGTGATATTTTTAATTATTTTTATTTTATAATTTATAATTAAAAAAGACCGTTAGCTTTATTATAGCTTTACAATGTTTCATTTGAAATTTCTGAAAAAATCAGTTTAAGTAGACGAGAAAACGTAAAAAAAGTGTTGTAATTTCAGTAGAAATTCTGCCTGCAATCCAGCAGCAAATTAGTTGCACAATACTTTACTACCTTCGACGACAACTCAAGCCTGTTCAAATTTTCAATTAGTTCCAGAAAAAAAATAGACACTTCATCTCCTAAGACTAATTGTAAGTGGTATCAAAGATTCCACCCAAGACAAATTTCTGTGGAGGACGAGACTCGAGAAGGATGGCTAAAAGCGTCGACTGACAAGAAAAATGTGACCCTGGTGAAGCGAAAAATCGGCGGAGGCCCACGAATGACACAGGAAATGATATGTAGGGAATTGGGCTTGAATCTATGGCAGTATTGCGAGTATTGCATGCGAGTATAAGTTCCACGTATTTTATATCAGAGCCAAAGAGAAGCTCAAGTAAATTTTGCTCAACATTTTTTAAGAACATTAATAAACAGAGAGTCGGCAATTTTAGTATGATCGTAATAGGTCGCGAAGTATGACGCGGAGATCAAAAAACAGTCTATAGTATTAAGCCCGAAAGGAGCAAATCCACCAGTGAAGCCCAGACAGCAAGTGCCAGCAACAAAAGTAATGAACTCGGCTTACTTCACCAGAACAAAAATATTTGCGGCTATTTCGTTAGATTCTTCTCAGACAGTAACTGCTAAATCATACACGGAAAACTGCGAACCAAGTGTTCAAAAATTAACTTGGAAATAGGAAAGTTCAGAAACTGCGTCGCTGCTTCTTATATATATATATATATAATTGGCGCGTACACCCTTTTTGGGTATCTGGCCGAGCTCCTCCTTTTATTTGTGGTGTGCGTATTGATGTTGTTCCACAAATGGAGGGACCTACAGTTTTAAGCCGACTTCGAACGGCAGATATTTTTATGAGGAGCTTTTTCATGGCAGAAATACACTCGGAGGTTTACCATTGCCTGCCGAGGGGCGACCGCTATTAGAAAAATGTTTTTCTTAATTTTGGTGTTTCACCGAGATTCGAACCGACGTTCTCTCTGTGAATTGCGAATGGTACTCACGCACCAACCCATTCGGCTACGGCGTCGCTGCATCTTACTCCACGATAATGCGCCAGCTCAAGCTGCTGAAATGATAAGCAACTGCATTGCGCTTTTTGGCATTAACGAAATTCGTTCACCGCTATATTCGCCGGATCTGGTGCCGTGTAATCTCTGGTTATTATCCAAATATTTTTGGTAGCTGTGAAGAGATAATAAATGCGGTTTGTGATGAACTTAAGGCGCTACAAAAACGCGATTTCGGGGACTGTTTTTAACGTTGAACTTACAGATTAAAAACCGTACTGAAATTAGTTTAGATTATGTGGAGAAGATAAAAACTAATGAGAATCAAAAATGAATAATAAAAAAAGAATTTAACTTTTTTTAATTCAATTTACCGCATTTTTGTTAGTCTTCTCGTACATCCCATTGCGAGATTGTAAACACACCATTTTTTTTTCTATAAAAATCGAGTTAATACTGTATCAAATAGCCTCCCTGTGGCCACAAAAACAATGCCTGTTGCTAAAGACCTTTTGCTAAACTTTCAACAACTTCTAAAGTATTTGAGCATATTTTTGAAGGAAAGATAAATTTTTTGACTCAAGCTTTAATTTCCCCAAATTACCATGGATTTGCTCCTAATCGTGCAACAGTTTTCAACTTAGCTGTTTTAAGTGAGTACTTCAGTAAGTGTTTTACAAGAGGATTTCAGATTGACTGTATATAGACAGACTCTTCAAAAGCTTTTGATACGGTGTCTCTTCTATATTAATTAGTAAATTAGATTACTTTGGAGTAAATTAGATTTTCTTTCAATTGGCTAAATCCTATATCTCTAACATGCGATGTGTACAGCACATCTGCTGGACTTTTCTTTGCTTCTTCCGTGGTGCGGTCATTTTTTGCTCTATGCAGATGATTTAATAGTTTTTTTTTATATTTCATAAAAGATCTCAGTGACTTGAATAAATTTCAATCTGATTTTTATAATTTGCACTTCTGGTGTACTAAGAATCACCTTTCTTTGAATATTAAGAAATGCTACAAAATCACTGTGGGAAAAATTCATAAGGTTTCACCGACTCGGTGTAGTATATCCAATAGTTTGTTGGGAACTTGACATTATTTGTTCATCAAATTTCATATTTAATAGTCATATTGACCATATTGTTAGAAAATCAGTTCTCTGATCCGCATATACATATGTATGCATATATGTAACATTGCATGCACACCCTTTATTGGCTGACTGAACTTCTTCTCCAATATGTGTTGTGTATCTCGATATTTTCCTACAAATAGAAGAGCCTACAATCGTAAGAGCGCACAAGAAGTTGTTTACTTGTGTAATTACCACATATAAGGAGGAATTTTTTGAAAGCACGTTGTATCTATTTTTTATGTCAGTCTACGTCAATGAAAAAATACCAATTACAGAAGTTTAAGCATCAAATGGTATGAGGTGGCTCCGCTGTGAGTTGTCAGTTCATTTCATTGATTCTTTAGTTCATAGCACAAAGCTTGAAATTACGTATACGCCCCGTGTCGAGTACTTGTATGGATTGATTGCGCAGTGCGTACTTACATATATACAAACAGATTGTTTCAATTGCCTGAGTATTGAGGCAACAATCACAATTGGGATAATTTGCTTGGCAGCGTAGATTTGTGGCAACAAATTACAAAAAGATAATAGTAAAACAACCAAACACACCCACAACCATACACAGGCCCACACAGGTGTAGATATTTGTAGGTATATATTTAGGTGCGTAGGTAGGAAAAATATGGAAATCGTTGATGCCATAAAGTTAAGCCGATTTTGCATAAAAGTTAATGTTGAAGAAAATGTCATAACTGTCTAATGTATGGCAAGTGTGTATCTGTTGCTGTTTTTGCTGACAAGTAGACACGACGCCATTAATGCGTATACGGGTGTGCATCCCATAGGAACATAAAGTTTGCCTAAATGAAAAGTACTTACTTAAGTGCTTACGACTTAAATTTTCTGGTACCTTATTGTTGAACTTTAATAATACAACAATTTCCATATAAAATATTTAAATATTTGCCACAACGAAACAGAAAAAGCTTTTAGAATTAAAGTTTATGCAAATGTATTTATGTGACTTCACATAAAAAAGATTTATTATTTATTACAGCAGGAGCACCCTACGGCAGTGGCAAGTGTAGTCGAGTGTGTTCGTTGTGCACTGCGAATATAAAGGGACTATTTTTTTTTTTTTATCTTAAAAAAATATTAAAATAATTTGGAGTTCACTTGTTAACAAAGCTTACCAATTATCAATTCAATGCAAACAAAGAGTTATGTTTTCATTCACTTCAATGCTTTCGGCTTCCTTATTCAAGTGCCTTCAAACGAATGTATTCTTATTTTTAGTCTGATATTTAAAATGCAACGATTTAAGTATAACAAAAACAACGAAACTTGAATTTTGCATGCGATTTAAATTTCCGTTAGTTTGACAAACAATCTGAGTTAGAAGCTGTTGTGAGCAATGCATTGAGAGGAGAGAGGGCAGGTAGTAAATTTAAGAGTACCCAGGCAACAGATTATAAAATTAAATAGGGGAAAGCAAAGCTCAAACAAGACCAAGACCTAAAAAAGCGCGCCAAATTTGGTCGAATGTAAAAGTTTTGCTTACCGTTTTCTTCGATTGCAGGGGCGTTGAGCATCATGAGTTCTTGCTACAGTGTAAAACGGAATAAGGAATATTACCTGCAAGTTATGTGCAATTTGCGCAAAGCAATCCCTCAGAAACGCCCGGATTTGTGGAAGAACAAAAACCGGCTGCTCACACATTGTTGCTTGTGCGAGACTTTTTGGCCAAAAACAACACACTAATGATGCCACAGCCACCGTACTCCCCAGATCTGGCCCCCTGTGACTTTTTCTTGTTCCCGAAACTGAAGAGGCCCATGAAAGGATGACGCTACGCTACGTTTGACGAGATAAAGACGACATAGAAGGAGGAGCTGAACAAGATAAAAAAAAAAAAATGATTTTTTGAAGTGCTTCGAAGATTGGAAAAAACGTTGGCACAAGTGCATAATATCTCATGGGGATTACTTTGAAGGGCACAAAATAGATACTAATGAATAATGAAATAATTTTTGAAAAAAACACATAATTCGCGATACTTTTTGAACACACTTCGTACGTATATATAATTGGCGATTACACCCTTTTTGGGTGTTTGGCCGAGCTCCTCCTCCTAGTTTTGGCGTGCGTGTTGATATTATTCCACAAATGGAAGGACTTACAGCTTCAAGTCGTCTCCGAATGGTAGAATTTTTTTAAGAGGAACTTTTTTCATGGCAGAAATACACTCGGAGGTTTGCCATTGCCTGCCGAGGGGCGACCACTATTAGACTTTGGTGTTTGACGAAGATTCGAACCTACGTTCCCTCCGAATTCCGAATGCTAGTCTCGCTAATCGACTACTACGGCCACGATTCTGCGGAGTATTTCTATTGAAATACTATTAATTAGCGACTAGCGCCGTTCTACTGCACCTGTTAACGTAATAGGTCTATTTATAAGTTCGTGCGGTTTTACAACAGATGGCGTAACTTGATTATTATTCCATCGATCCACATTTCCAAACATTCATTGGAGAGCTACTGTCGTAAGGCACAAACGTCAGTATAAGTTTTTTATTTGAAGCGTAAACAACAATATTTTTACCACACTTGAAAATGTCGAATTTCGTGCCAAATAATGTGTTTTTGCGGGGAATTCTTCTTCATTATTTTAATATGAAGAAAAAAGCAGCCGAAAGTCATCGTATCTTGGTGGAAGTTTATGGTGAGCATGCTCTATCTGAGCGAACGTGCCAGAAGTGGTTTGCACGCTTTAAAAGTGGTGATTTTGGCTTGGAAGACGAAGAACGCGAGGGTGCGCCGCCAAAGTTCATGGATACCGAATTGGAGGAATTGCTCGATCAAGATCCGGCTCAAACGCAAGAAGAGGTTGCAAAAACTTTGGGAGTTGATCAATCAACCATTTCCAAACGTTTAAAAGCCATGGGAATGATCCGAAAGGTAGGCCATTGGGTGCCGTATGAATTGAAGCCAAGAGACGTTGAACGCCGTTTTATGGCATGCGAACAACTGCTTCAACGGCACAAAAGAAAGGGTTTTTTGCATCGAATTGTGACTGGCGATGAAAAGTGGGTCCATTACGACAATCCAAAACGTCGGGCAACGTATGGATACCCTGGCCATGCTTCAACATCGACGTCGGCGCAGAATATTCATGGCCTGAAGGTTATGCTGTGTATCTGGTGGGACCAGCTGGGTGTTGTGTATTATGAGCTACTGAAACCGAATGAAACGATTACGGGGGATGTCTACCGACGACAATTGATGCGTTTGAGCCGAGCACTGCGAGAAAAACGGCCGCAATACGCCGATAGACACGACAAAGTTATTTTGCAACATGACAATGCTCGGCCACATGTTGCACAAGTGGTCAAAACATACTTAGAAACGCTCAAATGGGATGTCCTACCCCACCCGCCGTATAGTCCAGACCTTGCGCCATCCGATTACTATCTCTTCCGATCGATGCAACATGGCCTGGCTGACCAGCACTTCCGTAATTACGATGAAGTCAAAAAATGGATCGATTCGTGGATTGCGGCAAAACCGACCGAATTTTTCACAAAGGGAATCCGTGAATTGCCAGAAAGATGGGAAAAAGTAGTAGTAAGCGATGGACAATATTTTGAATATTAAATTTGTAACCATTTTACGTCAATAAAGTTTCAAATTTCGAAAAAAAACCGCACGAACTTATTCATAGTCCTATTATGATGCCCTTTTTATATTTTTTCAGATCCATTTTGTGAGGTTAAGATTTAACAGTCAAATTTTTATCTCAGTTTCGGCGATTTCATTAATTTGTTGTAGGAAAGGCTTACCGAAAGCGCGAAGTCTTATTCTGACTAAACCTGGACATTCACACAAATACTTTCAAGACTTTCTTTCACCCTCTTCGCCAGACAGCTTCTGCAGATAGGATTTAAAGGGAGGTTCAGTCTGGCTGCATGATCTCCACCCTTCAACGTCTTGCAAAGGTTGCCGTAACACGTCAAATTACTACGAATAACAGATTAATCTTTCTCTGGATGTTGTAAGTCGCCCATATTTTTCTTGTTGTAGGACTGACTACATCGTCCCGATGGTTGCTTTCAACAGAAATTTTGCTACTCTCATTCCATCTCAGAAGGAATGGAGTAAGGGATTCTCACTAAAAAACTGCGACACTATGTTGTTGGAGCAGGTACACAAGTATATTTCCATTGACTTAAAATCGAAAAATCTGTACGCCTTCCTAATTCTTGCAGTATCTTCCAAGCGGAAGTACAAGCAATTGGGGAAGCATATACGTTAATAATCGCAGATTTCTCTTTTAAGGGCAATATCGCTATTCTTTCAGATAGTCAAGCTGCAAGTACTAGATTCGGCTACAACAACTTGCAAAGTGGTGGTGCAAAGTAGGGATAGCTTTGTCTCTTTAAGTGAAAACCATAAAGTTACCTTAATCTGGATTTCGGGACATCGGAGCATGGATGGTAATGAAAACCGAGATGAACTGGCCATAGGAGGATCTGCCATCAAAACCGATCTGGCAGAATCAGTATTCACACTACACACAGTGTAATCAAGAATACTTTCTTCTTCAAAGTACCTCCGAATCGCGGATTGTAGATGGAGAGGCTATGCAAAATTAACAAAACGTTATGGCCCAGCTACAACCTCAAAAAATCGTCAAGATTGACAAACATGAAACGACGGGACGCATGGAGACTCACGGCAGTCATAACGGGCTTTTGATCTGTCGCGGAACAAGTAGCTAAAATGGGCATCCCTCACAACACATACTGCCACAGTGGTAAACAACCTTTGAAAAAGGAAACGATTTTCCATTTATTCTGTGAATGCCCTGCCTTATGGAGGGAGAAAATGTCAACCCTGGGCAAACCCGTTTTTCGAGAGTTTCGAACAACTGTATGGTTTAGACGTCAGCCATGTAATAAGATTTTTAAGCCGGAGACTGGATATATTAGTAGTGATGCTGTAAACATGCGACAACAAAATGGTGCGGAAGCGCTAATTGGATTCTGGATGAATCACCACTTTAACCGACCAGCCAAAATGTAGTTAATTGCTTCCATCTTCTTTCGGATAAAGCTTAGTAGCTGTTTTGTAGCAACTGCCATCGCTTCTGCTATGTCTAGTGCCGAACCTCTTCTTGCTAGCTCAACTGCTATCTCATTACCATCTATATTCCTATGACCGGCAGTTACAGTTCCTCTGTACACTGTAAAATTAATTTGGCTGAAATGGAATTGGACTCTGGAATTGGACTCTGGAATTGGCCTTGATAGCCATTTGACAGTCTGAAAAGATAGCTACTCTTACACCAATTTTTTGTAGTGTTTTACTGATTTGCAAGCTTGCTTGATTGCTAATAGTTCCCCCAGGTACACGCTGGCATAGTTAGGAATTGATTTGTTAATCGAATTGATTTGGACAAGTTGAACGGTTCCAAATAGAGGTCAGCTCCCACATCACAGTTCATCTTATAGATTTCGTCATCGAATCTACTAATCAATTTCCCTTTCCTCCTTTCGGCGCTCGATGGAAGATGCATCGTATAGTCTCTCTTGGAGTTGAAGTCAGGGATTGTGAAGTCTGATTTGTTTTTAGGGGGTGAGGGGCCCTGTAAGAGGATCTTGCTGTGACCGTACGATCTTGCTGTCCAACTTCTTATATCTCTGAGTCTCCCCACAGTGCATGTGGGGATTGTTTTTATGTGTAAGTCTAATGATAATAGATGTGCAGGCCGTTAAATAGGAGTGGTGTTAAGCGCTGCTCTGGTTGAGATACTACATGCGGATCTTTGTAGCTTGGTTTGGTTGTATTTCTTTTTCATAGCAGGCCACCAGACTAGTGCCGCAAAGGCTGTGTGGGACCAATAGGATAACTTTGATTGAATACCCCATTTTTCCCAACATTCTCTTATACGTGTAAAGTGGTATATTTGCTTCCATCACGTTGTATTCTAAAGGGTTTTCCAAACAGAGGTGTTATTTTGATATTCAAAGAAAAATGCTATTTTTTAATATAAATGAGGAAGGAAAGCCGTTAATAGTGGAAAATAACATCAGGCAAATGACCACCATGAGCACGCTAACAGGGCAATATCCTTTTCATGAAATTTTCCATAACCGAATTGCAAAGTGGCTGCCCTATGACCTCGATAGCCTCACGAATTCCATCTTTGTGGTTTTGAATCGACCCTGGGCTGTTGGCGTAGACCTTCTATTTCACGTGGCCCCAAAGAAAAAAGTCGCAAGGTGTTAAATCACAAGATCTCGGTGGCCAATTGTGATCACCTCTTCGCGAGATAACACGGTCGGGCAATTTTTCCGTAAAACGTGGCACGTAGCGCCATCATGTTGAAAATAAACGTTGTCCAGATCAATACCATCCAATTCTGGCCTTAAAAAATCGTTAATCATCTCTCAGTAGCGATAGATAACACCTGTTATTGGAAAACCCTACACATTGGGATTAAGGAAAACACCTAGTTATTTTGCTTGTGGGCTAGCGTAAGACTAACGTAGAGATTAAAGTTTGCTATCTAGATTTCCTTAGTGAATATCAGCCGTGCAGTTTTGCTCGGGTTCACCCTTAAACCGAAAGGGGTAATAACTAAACCCTTTTTTAATAATGAACCCAGTCGAAGCCCACTGCAATTATTGGTTTAGCTCTAAGCACAACAACTATTATTTTACTTTTTAATACAAAAATAAAAAATAAAAAAATAACAAACCCAACCCATTTACCCTCCATCCAATTGCTCAATCCTCATGGGCGATGGGTTGGGCATACAATTTATATGCTGCTACAACAACAATAAAGGGGTGGCAGATAAACAGTATACATAGGGAATCTTTTTCGACTCTCTGTTTACTTAGTTTGTTAAAGGAAAATCTAAAGTTCTCAGTACTTCATTAGTATGTAGTTGGGGCCTTTCCGCAAACGGTTGACTATCCACAGAAAACTTTAGCTTGAGTTCATAATTAGCGGCGACTGTTTATGAAACTGTTCACAAAGGAATGCCAACATAATTTTGCCACTACAATGAATTTCCACCAACACTTACCGTTGTCAAATAAAAATGTTTGCTTTATTATTGTAGACAAATTTTAGATGAAAGCGGTTTGTATGGAAGAGTAGTTGAGTAGAGAATTTTATATGGCGGCAAATCATATGAAAAGCTCCGAAATGGCGCATTTAGAAAAGGAAGTAGGCTTAGGTAAAGTTGTATGTTGTTGCGCAATAGGAAGGATATGCCTTTAGTTTGTAGCATTTCATCCTGAGTAATGATAAAGTACAAAAATAGTAAAGGGATGCTTTCCACTCGAACAAGAACTGCCTCGACAAATGCGGATATTTGCGTGAAACTTCTGCTAAAAGTCATGGAAATATTCCATTGTTTATGGAAAAAATACCTACGCTATGCCTTCGCTTGAAAATAATACTTTTTTGATTGCAGAAATCTGCTTAACCCTTCCAAATAGAGTGGGGCGTGTTCGTCTCACAGCCGCTGACTGCCCTTGCTTGCTTATTGCAGACTTTGCAGACTTAATTTGAAAGTAGAATACTGCAGTTGCAATAGGAATTATTTGTCTTTATGGCTTTATATAATCTGTATTCACTGCGCTTTTCGGCGTTGGCAGTGTTATGAAAATTGATTTAAGCCAATCTTTTAGGAGCTGCCCAGTCTCATAGATGTAATTCAAAATTTTTAAAAATACGTTAAGGCCTTCGCCTCATACGAAATGATCTTTTGTGGGTGTTTCTTTGAAAGCGTGTAAAATGGAAACCAAAAAAGTCTTTTTATTTTTGTTTTGAGTATTTAATTTCTTGATTCACTTTTAAAAAATAAAAATTTCTTTTCGGCCGCATGAGGTTCGTTGAAAAAGTTGACAATCTTCAAAAAATGGTCTTCCAACAAAAGGTATGTTGCTGGCGACACGGATTCCGGGACTCACAGGTGTCTGAAATCAAAAAGACAAAAAGGTTCTTGTTTAGTATGATTGTTGTGAACTACGATCACTTTGAAAAAAATTGTTTTAGTTTTTTTTTCGGAACTTTTAAACCAAAAAAGGGTAAAAAAAACTAGTTTTCTTCTTTGAATGGACGCCCTTTTGTCAAATTTGTTTTTTTTTATAGATCGTAATACGCCTCGTATGGCCTAAGACAATTTTTTATTTTTTAACAATAAATAAAAAAATAAAAACCTCAAAATAAAAATAAAAAATCTTTTTTCGTTTACGTTTTACACGCTTTTACAGAAACACCAAAAAAACACCATTTCAAATGAGGCGAGGTAGAATTTCATCGAACCCTCCTGCTTTATTATCTATCACTTATTAGTTTTATCGTTTTTCTGATTTCTTCAATCTAGAACTGTAAGAAAGATCGTCGAGACCAATCCACAAGGCGATAGAAGAAGAGGTTGGCCGGGAAAAAGTTGAAAAGATGACATATCTGATATCAAAAGATGTGCTGAAGATGGACTGACGGTTCTACGACGTTACCGGAACGACCCGGATTTATATCCGGTCAAGGACTATCACTTCAGCAGCATTCCCCGTATGTGAGTATGGGGAGTGTTTATGCTGCTACAACAACAACTGACTGACGTGCTGGCGAATTGTAATGGAAGCAATAATTCCTGCCGAACTGAAATGCTATAAGGATGATGATGCATCCCTCAAGATGTGCGCACAGTTCACAAATTTTATAAGTCGCTCAAGCTCTAGCTTAGGGGTACAGTTTAGTATTTCAAGAGGCAGAGAGCACCCAGGTACCATAGTCTAGTTTTCGAGAGAGCCAGACAGTAGCATAGAAGATATTCCAGAGTTTTTCTTGTACTCAATACATTTCGTGCGTTTAGCATCGTTAAGAGTTAGATTTAGCCTGCCCCGTTAGTACACCAACTAAAGTTATACAGTTCCTTCTACAGAACGATATAATTGATTTAGCATACCTGAGGCGGCCGTCGTAGCCGAATGGGTTGGTGCGTGACTACCATTCGGAAATCACAGAGAGAACGCAGGGTTCGAATCTCGGTGAAACACCAAAATTAAGAAAAATGTTTTTCTAACAGCGGTCGCCCCTCGGCAAGCAATGGCAAACCTCCGAGTGTATTTCTGCCATGAAAAAGCTCCTCATCTGCCGTTCGGCGTCGGCTTAAAAGATTCTGGCAACTTTTCTATTGGTTAAACTAACTGACTACCTTTTACTTTTCTTAACACGTGGCCCTCTACTTATAGTTCTTTATGAATTGTGCGCAGGGGTCTAAATGTTTGACTTTTTTCATGCTCTGCAAATCTCTCATTTCCCTTCATGCCTTTATACCCCGGAACCCAATATGCACAAATTATTAATTGTTAATTTCTTCCCTGCATTATCGCTTTTGGGTGTTCACCGCTTGGGTGTCCCATTAGAAGTTTATTGCGCAGTTCATTGTTGCTTCTGCAAAGACCTCACCTTGAAGCACAGAGTCTTGGTTAGGGAGTTAATTGACTGTTTGATGCTTTCCGCACAATATATGCCAGCGTCAACACCCTCTTCCATTTTCCGGCGGTAAGTACATGCATGGTGCTGCTTCTCGGAACCAAGCTTCTGCGCCATCCATCGTCTTCGGCTACGGTCCTTAGTAATTTTCCGAGGTTTGGAACTGGAACCATGTAGTCTGTGAATAGTGAATTAACTAATTATTGCTGAATAGGCAACCACGCCAGAAGGTTGGGATTTCCATACTACGGTTTTTGTAGAATCTGTCTTAACACGGAAGAAGTGAAAACAATAAAACCTCTCCTAGTGGGTGTGAAGGCGGAGCCAGAAGAAGACTTCGCACTTTTGGTAGTGCATTCTTAACAGATGTAGCGAACATACCGGATCTGAATCTAACGAGGCTTTGCTCGTTAATAAAAGCTAAGGAATGGTGTAAAAGGGCACACATAGCGGAAAAAAAGTTCCAGCGATATCATAATGCATCTACCACCAGTGTAAGTGTGTCATTACAACAGCCAATCTACCTGTCTAACTTCAAATAAAGATAAAAAATAGTCGCCGTGTTAGCCCCATAGTCAAACCCAAGCGCTAACAGCCTGATTATCCAAATGGCTGTACAAGTTAAGAATACTTTTATAGGTTAAATAATGATTTTGAGCATTTCAGAATGAACACATTTACTATAACTAAAGAATATGACCACGTCATCTACCAAACATTACCGAAAGTCTGAGTCTATTTGCATATCTTAATATATCTTAACTATAATCTGTCAATTTGTATGCACACAGGCGGTACTACTCTTTTGGCAGTAAATTTTCGCATTAAATTTTTCTTTAGTATTTCATAAAATTACGTTCTAGTAATTAAAACTTGACTCAAAAAGACATTTTAAATCTTCCGTTCGCGGAAAAGCGGTGAAAAAGAACAAGAAAAACTTTCGACGACGTCAAAGTTGTTAAGTTATTAGCTACAGATTTCGACGACTGCACAGGTAGTAAAATTTGTTGTTGCTGCCAAATAAACTCTGCAAACTTTTATATCCTTTTTATATTTCACACAAAACTGTTAGTAGGGAATTTAGTTTTCGCTATCTGTAGTAGTAACGATGCGGTAATAGCATCAGAAAGGCTGACGTTTATTTACTTTGTTGCGCCTGGTTGCCTTCAGTTTTAAAATTACCTTGTAAATACTTAAAACGTAAGCCAGACATGGTCATGGGATATAATTAAAAAAATTATGAAATTAAATTTAAAAAAAAGTTAAAAAAATTGTTTGACATACCAAAAGATCTGATCAACCAGTTTTTTTCTTTACCAAGCGTGAAATAGGATCTGGGGCCGGTGGGTACTTAAACATTACTCTATGGGAGGATTTGCAACTGCTTTCCAAACAGAAACATTTACCATTCTGAATATAGCAAAATGGGTAGCTGAGAGGAAATGGAGCGGAAAACAGGAACAGCCAGGCTGCACTGAAGGCCCTGAAGAACGCAAAGTAAACCTCAAAAATTATTCAAGCATTTAAGAGGAAGCTTAATCCTGTTGCAAGGGGGAACGAGCTTGTAAAGGATGCTCAATTTAGACGTATCGGATTTTAAATTTAAATAAAACAACGAAAATTCAAATTGATTGGGCAATGTTTATTATTTTTATGTAGAACCATTCATAAGGTTTCAATTTTAAAGATAATCCCTTTCGAATGTTGGCCGCAACTGCGCCATTATTCGGTCATGCGTAAACAACAATTTTGAATGACTCGCATTCGGTCGGCATTTCGGGAATAACTTTAGTACTGTTGGTATCCAGTACCCCAATCGCAGCTGGTTTATCCAGAAAAACTTCTTTTAGACTTTACCCAGCTCCACAAATAAAAGTCCAAAAATGGCCAATCCACTGGTCTGAGACGAGAGATAAATTGCTCACCGAAACGGGCAGTTAATACCGTATTTCTCCGAACTTCGAACAGATCTCTCTACCCACAAACTAAAGTTTGAGGGTCGTGCTAGAGCAATCTTTTACAACTAGGCAGGAATGGATCGAGGGGAAAATCTGCACGGAAGCTTCCACCTCTGTCTTCGCTGACGGTTCCAAGATGGAATCGGGAGTCGGAGTAGGGGTTTCCTCTAAATCAGCCAATTTATCTATCTCCTTTAAACTGCCGAACAAGTGTTTTTCACGCAGAAGTCTTGGCAATCTTGCAGGCATGCAAAATGTTTAAGAAACACGGGAGCGAGGGAGATTTTAACATTTTGTCCGATAGTCAAGCCGCGATTAAAGCTCTGACGACGTCATGATGCAGAACGAAATTAGTAAACTCCTGCAAAGAAGAGATCAAATCTCTTGGGTGTGGAGGTAACATTTCTCTGATCTGGGTTTCAGGATTTAGGAACATAGAGGGAAATGAAATTGCTGATGAGCTTGCCAGGAAGGGGACTGAATTGGCCTCAGAGATTTCTTAAAGCAGAACTGCACAAATGATTTTTCAGAAAAGCGCAGAAACGATGGAGCTCAATTTCTTCATGTGCTATTTTGAAAACCCTTTGTCCCCAATACGATATACGAAGGACTCAGAAGCTGTGGGGACCTTTCAGAGAAGGAGACTGTAGAGAATTTTCTCTGTAAATATCCTAGAAGACTAAGGTCACTAGGAGCTCCTTTCGTCGACAGCCTGAGGCAGTGCGCAAACCTAAAACCAATCAATCTTCTCCATTATATCAACAGCTCTGGCTGGCTGTAGATATCAACCTGTTGGAGGTCTCATAATGGTATCAAAACGGCGCTTTAGTGCTACTTGAGGAGTGCCAAGTGCACTTCAACCATTTCACCTACCTACCTACCTATGATGACATAGTAAAGCCATTGTTGGTCTGTATGGCAAGCAGCGCCGCCTTGTTTGACGTCTCAAATATTGTGTAGATAACAGGCTCCAATTTTCGGCATCAAAAAGTCGTTTATATTGACACCAGCCTCGTCTTTGAAGAAATATGGTCCATTTTCCAGCCGATAGGCCGCACCAAACAATTGTTTTCAATGGATATAATGCTGTTTTTGAATGGCTTCGGGTTGCTCGTTAGCCCAATAAGCCAGAAATCTGCCTCATTTTCTTAATACAATTTTAAGATTTGTAAACGTTGTCTAAACATAAGTCTTTCCATGATAGAATGTCAATGAATACTGAAAAAATTATATACCTACATAGTTTAACAGTAGTCACGCGTGATCTGTCAAAACAAATGCTTTGGGAACAAGTACCGCCAATCTACTACATATTTTTGGATACTCAGTTTGAAGTATTGCGAACAAGTTTGAGGGGGAGTACGGATTTATGGTTTATGTAGTGTCTCAAAGAGCCCAACTAGGGGATATGTATGTATGTGTGCTGGCCGAATTGTCAGCAGCCTACTCAATCTAATAATCTCAAAGGAGGAAACTTATTGAGTAATATTAAAGTTTTTTTCGAATATGTTGCAATATTCTAACTATTTTGAATATTTTTAGAAATCCTACTTTGCTCTTTAAATTAACGAAATGATTCCACTTTTGCAGGAGATCTGCCTGCGACAGTCAACGTGAAATATTTGATGAGTACTTCAGCTAAAGCGTCCAGTACGACAGTGATTAATGATTATTCCAATGATAGCTGCCCTAATATTGTTGCCATCACCTGCGGCATTGTTTTAAATTATTCTGGTAAGTGGATTTTTTTAACAGTTATAGTATTCGCATTTTGTAAATTTGTTAAGCACGAAGAAGAAAAAATAAATAATCCCCACTGAATTCGTAAAGCTGAGTATTTAAATGAAGAACGAAAAATGTATAGCAAAATAGAAATAGTTGAAACTTTTGTTATGAC
This sequence comes from Anastrepha ludens, assembly GCF_028408465.1. Classification (NCBI taxonomy): domain Eukaryota; kingdom Metazoa; phylum Arthropoda; class Insecta; order Diptera; family Tephritidae; genus Anastrepha; species Anastrepha ludens. Next base: position 19,292,008 of record NC_071500.1, read on the forward strand.
AAAAAAAAAGCATACATTCAAATAGTTTTAAGACGATATTCACCTTTTGCGACTAAAAATATTTTCAAATTAATTATTATTAACCCTCACAGAAATGTGCACATATATCGAGTGTTTTTTTTATTAGAGTTTAATAAAATCTCTAAATTTGTTCAGATATGTTTTTCATTTTCAAAAGGTCACCTATTGAAATTTTTGAATATTTATTATAAATAGTTTAATTTTACTCCATCTTTGTATTGCTTATTAAGCTTAAAATATCTCCACTTAGCCTATAAAAATCTATTATATTCATTGGCTTAATAAATAATATCGACGGCATTTGGTTCCTACAACACGGCGCAATTTCGCACACAACACGCTTACCAATCGATTTATTGTGAAATGCCTTTAGTAGCCATAAATCGTCTTTCAAAAGTGACGCCTAGATGCCAGGAGTCATCTTTCACGTTTGTGAAGTAGACCGATGTACTATTTTACACGATAGAACAACGCATTATAATTATTGCATCTTATAATGAAAATAGTCGATCTGTAAGAACAACATACGGCAAAATTTGTGATTGTTTCGACGGAAATAATCGTCGGAATGAGTCGACCATTCAAAGGTTGGTGAATAAATTTCAAGAAATTGGTTGTGTCGAGAATATAAAAAAACTGGCAGACCAAAAACTGGTCGTAGCTGAAAGTGTGGCTGAGCAACCTTCACCACTGATATCACGACGTTCTCAACAATTCTCAACATTCATTTCGCGGATTTTGGCTGTAGACGTGAAACCTAAAAGAATTTAATTTTTTAAATATTATATTTTATCTTAAAACAACCGCTGATACATCTTTTGAAATACCTTTTCAATCATTTCAGCGCCACTCTAACATTTCAATGCCTTTTTTTGCAGAACGATTTATCTTTTGCCTCAAAAGAGGCCTCAGTTTCAGCGATAACCTTCGAGCGATCTTTCTTATCGGCGAGCATTTTTTTTAGATCTGCGAGCAGGCAGTAATCGCTGAGAGCCAAATCTGGCGAGTCGACGGTGGATGAGAGACTAATTCGATGTTAAATTCAGGTAGTTTTGCCCTTGTTTCGATTGACTTGTGGCGTTCTTGTTTTTCCCCAAGAGTGAACAAACGCGGCACCCACTTTGAACAACACCATCTCATGGTCAAATGCTCATACATGATAAGGCCAACATCTTATTTTGATGTGTTTACGATGCCAGGTAACTCACGCAACTTCACTTTTTGATGAATTTGTTGGATGTTTTCTGGTACTCGCATTACCGTCTCATTTGGAGGTCCACTGTGTTGGGCATCATCGTTGTCTCTACGACCACGTTTGAGGTCAGCAAACCATCTTTTTATTGTTGTTTTTTATGGAGCGGAGTCCACATAACACTTTTGAAGCCATTACTTTCCTCGAGCGGCATTTTTTCCTTTCAAAAATCCATGTAAAATTAAACCGCGAACTTCTTTTTGATACATAGTCTTGAAAATAGCAAAGAAGCATCACTCTTAGCACAATAACTCGCGAACTAACGAATAGAATATCATGAAATTTTAACAACTGTCTTTTTGAGGATAGTACTAACTGAAAAAGAGGTGATTGTAATATAATAAAACTAGTGCCATCTATGTGTTAGTCCTAGGACTTTTCAGTCTCTGTGCTAAATTCTCTGCTGTCTCCTTTTCTTTGCTACACAACATGCAGTGAGCAGTAAAAAAGCTTGTGACAATATTGACGTCATGCCTGGTAAGGTAAGCGATGGCGTTGCAGCTTCTTGCTGGTATTTTGGGTATGAAGGCTGTAGATTTTTACCTTCTCAGAACACGTCCTAGTGTGCACATTTGAGAGAGGAGTTCGATTTCAAATGATTCGCGGGCATACTTTTTATCTCACCTAAATAAAATTTGTTGAGCTGATATGAGGTGAAAAGCGCGCAATTGCACGCGTGACATGATAAATACAGTTATTAAGTTTATTGAAATTTTCACGCATGTGGGCATGACATTGCCGATGATATGTCTGCGGGTGTGGCGGGGTGTGTATTTGTGGTTGTTAATAAATAGTCGCACACAATTGCCATTTAGATTGAATTCAATTATTGTAATGGATCATTCATTGTAGTTACTTGTGCATAATCCCACACACACACACACATATACATACATTTATATTTATGTAACTGTTGAGCGTAAAATCGCATATGTAAAGTAAATTTGTACGAAAAGCAATAAATGTTGAAATATAAATTATTATTTCCATTTACTGATTTATTGTCTTAATATTCACTTACACGCCGCATTCAAATGATCTCCCACACACTTTCAAGTGTCCATAGCATTGCATACATACGCACTGGCTATACAGAATTTACAAATGCATTTTGAATGCTTAAAATCGTTCGGTGCTGTGCGCAAATGGTTTATTTATATGGATTAATGGCTTGGCCAATGTGCGTAGGGGCGATTTTAAATATAACTGTACATGCATGCAATGACAATAAATATCTACACATTTTTGTTTTTGGTTGGCAAATCATTGCAAACATTTTCCTTTTGTCGTTTAGTACGGAAAATGGCTTTTTATTCGGAAAGGCATTAAAATTTTGCTTTGGTGGCTAAAAAAATATCGAGTACTTAAATTGTCATTGCAATGGGATTATGCAACGCAACACGGATACCTATGATTAAAGCGTAAAAGTGAAGTAATTATTTGCAGCTTTTTTTGCACTCAAATGTATAGGGGTTTCCAATAGGGACGCGGCATATATTAATGCAACTCTTTTGATTTTGTCGCATGGCGGTAGGTGTGGATTACGAAACGGTTATATAATTCGCTGCGGCTACACACGGTGGCACGGAGAGAAGAGGTGGATTTTTATGGCTTGATCGTAGCTGAAGGAGAAAAAACTGGTTGCTAAAATTAGCTAACACTCGTGTGAATTATTGCGTACCATTTGTTCGTATGCAATCTCTGCTCATAAATTATGCTCAGTTTCGTGGCAAATTTTGCTTGGAAAGAATGGAGTGGGGAGTTAAGGAAAATCGCATTGCAGTGATTGCATTACAGAAGTGCTCAATGTGCTTCTTTTCACAGATGAAACAAATTTCACTTTCAACTGAAGAAGTTTTTAATAAGCAAAAAATCTATGCTAAAACTTCTAAAGACACATAAAGTGTTATTCTAAGGGTTCAGCGTTGCCACCACCCAGCCTCCGTAATGGTTTGGTGGGGAGTGTCCTGTAAAGGTGTTACATCTCTTCATATCTGCGGGTTAATGGGTTAAGACCGTGGCAAAAGTGTACCAGGAGGATGTCTTAGAAGGCGTGGTGTAGCAGTTCAGCAGTACTCTCTTTAGTAAGGAGCGTTGGTTCTTCCAGCAAGATTCCGCTTCAGCCCATAAGGCAACAACCACACAGCAGTGACTAAAAAAACATATTCTTGGGTTCATAGCCGCAGATGATTGACCACGTGGAAGTCCAGATCTGCATCTCAACTGCAATTCTGACCACATTGAACTACAGTTTGTGGGCAGAATTGGAGAATATTGCCTGTAGAAGACCTCACAGAAATTTTGAGAGTCTCAAAAAATCTTTGGTTTGAGCAGCGTCGTCAATATCCATGGAAACCGTGTGTGCTGCAACAGCCTAGTGGTGAATGGCCTAATCGTTTGAAGGCGTTTGTAAAAGCAAATGATGACCATTTCGAATGAGAATTACAAAAAAAAATGATCTTATATTTATAAGATTAAACAAAACCAATTTCATTAAAAAAAGTATTGTAATTTCATATCTCCAACGAGGGCATGGTTCTCGCTCTTTTGCAAATTTACCTACTTTCCCTGTTTAAAAAATAAAAACAAAATAAAAAAAACCGTTCCTCAACCTCAAAAATATATCCTTTCCATCCTTACTGCCGCACAATAGTCTGCGCATTAATTGCATTGTGGATGCTAAAATAAGCAAAATAAGCAAAAAAAGCAAAAAACACAGTTACACATTGGGTCAGTGGCGCCAGCAAGAGGAAGCCGGCAATCGCAGTAATAGCGCAGGCACACCAAAATTTAGCGAAGTCCTCAACCATCTGTGTGATCCTTCTGCCAGAAAAGTTTGACACATAGATGGCGCTCCAAGCAGTAAGAAGGCGTTGTTCCTAAGCAACGGCAGGTGGGCATTCAACCGACTTATGACTGGTAGCGGCAGGATAATCACGTACCCTGTCAGAACTCAAAATAGATTAACGAAACCAACGCAAGACTGAGTCTTGTCGAGGCCCTATGCTCGCGAGAGGAGTGAATAAGGAAAACAAAGAAGAAATATATATCTATAACGGACTTAACTTGTAACAGGTCTTATGGCAGTGCTAGGTTAGGTTAGGTTAGCCTGGTTGGCATTAAGCCACGCATAGACCATTTGGTCCCTAGCGATACCAGTTGGAGACCGATCTCTACGAATACCGAAAGTAGACATCATGTAGGATGTCAGCGCTTTTGGCGAATCTAAGTAGGGCTGGGAGCTCCGCTTTTGAGACGTCTTCCAGACCCTAAAACAGTGGGGCTCCCAGGCATCTCAGTCGCGTTTTTGATAATGCAGAAGGTGTTCTAAAGTCTCCTCAACATCCTCTCTGCATTTTCTCCATTTGTCCGTGTTAGCAATCCCTCTCTTGTACGCATGCGCAGCCAATAGATTGTGACCTGTTAGCATACCTATGATAGTTCTGCATTCCTTTCGCGAGAGCGTAAGTACGAATTGAGTAAGTTTTTTGTCGTTAGTTCTACACATGGGTTTTGCTGTTTTGCATGTGGTCAGGTTAGTCCACCTAGCTTTAACTTGCCTTTTCATGTGGTCGTCCATTTCATTGTATATTGTGTTTAGCGGTCTCGGTATGTCGTTCTCTTGTTCAAGTGGTAGTCTGACAGCACTTTTTGCTATCTCATCTACTATTTCGTTCCCCATAATGCCTTTGTGACCAGGTACCCAGTAGATATGCAGCCTACTGTTTCCGGCTAGCCTTTCTATGGCCTCCCTGCTCCGTCGAAAATTTTTGGACTTAATACAATATGGCAGCGCTAAGTCTAAGGAATGTGGAAAATGGAAAATGGCATAAATCTGCAAAACGATATCAACTCCCTTATTTCGTGCTGCACCAATAATATAATAATAATTATAATGTGTTACCGCTCAACTTTGTTCAATGTAACATCATAACGTTCTCACGTTCCCCCCACTAAACTATCAGGTTCAATTACACGTATCTCAGCCGCCAAAAGTTTTCATCTATTTTGGACACGTTTTTTCAAACCTTCGTTTGGGCACTTCGGCATAAAATACCGCAAAGAGTCTGGGATGCATAAATCCCTCAACAAAAAATATCAGCTGTAAACCAATTTTCCACGTAACAAAAATTTCATAGTTCAGTTGTGAACTAGAAGACTTGACGGCCTTAGATTTAATTCGGTCCAAGATGTTTTCATGTTAGATTCGTAACTGAGCACCGCGCTTCACTGAGTTTGAATTTGGGCATCGCATTATGGAACTAAACGTTTTCTTTATAATCATATATGGAAAAAAATGAGCGAACATTCACACCAGTTGGCCAAATAGCTGAGGAAACCAGATGCAGGCGCAGTGAATGAAGTTCATCCTTTTAGCCCAATCAACAGGAGCCCTTTTTGGATTTAGATTACAGCGTCCCAGTTGAACTGTGGTGTGATGCTGTGATAGCTCCACATTATCAGTTAGATTCTAATCATTCAAAAATAATTTGATACTCAAAATGTTGTGCCTGCAAATGAAGTAGTTTTGCGTGTTAACTGAAAATTTAGCGATAATTTTCCTTTGGTGGAAAAGCTCGAAAAAAAACCTTAGCATGTGGAGTACGCGCCAATTATACATACGGACATACATGCAAACAACAGACAATTAGCCACATTTGTGTGTAAACTTTGTGAAATGTTTGAGATAGGTAAGTTAATAACTGCAGTAGATAAGAAGGGTCGGTTAAAAGCCGTTCCTAATCAATATTTTCTGTATATTCAGTCTGGCGTTTATTTGATTGTGAACAGTTTAAAGTAGGTCATAGCAAGTGCGCTTAAATATGTCGATTAACATCTCAAAAATTGTGGGTATACCCCAAAAATATTATTTATAAACTTGATTGATATGACTCTCATCCACTCAAACGCAAAAATTATAATGAATGGTGAAATATCAGACGAATTTGAAATGGATTTCGACGTAAGATAAGGCGACTGAGTATCAACGCTTTGTCTCATTTAACATTCAGCAATAAACGCAATAGACCAATATTCGCATATCCAAAAGACATTGCCACACTTGCGAGAAATAAGGAGGCCCTTCAGAACGTTTTCATGCGGCTAGTGCGAGCTGCAAGACCAGCGGGCATCAAGTTAAATTAAGAAAAAGTCAAGTAGATGACACCATCTGTTTAAAGTAGTCGCATCAGAATCGGAAGTTATAGTTTTCGGCTCATGCAGGAATTTAAATATCTGGACATAGTACTCAACATAAATAAAGAGCCATTCTTATCAATACAAGGAACAAGTAACAATATTTCGGGTATATGAACCTTGTGAAATCTTCATTGATATCAAGGGAACAAAAACTTGCGGTTTTGAAACATGGCTCCTCAAAGCTAATGACGTGAATTGAGTGATGCGATTTGAAAGAAAAATTCTTAGGAAAATATTTGGCCCTATAGGAGTAGGAAGGAGCCGTATACGGTATAACCACGAACTATGGTAAAAACCCAAAGCGAAATGTAACGTGCCCTTTAAAGCCGCAAAGAGTGCGTTCTTATATATATTCAATCCTTTTATTCCTGTATGGAAGAGAGGGCCTCAATAAAGTGTTTCCACTGTTCCCGATTTTGAACTACTATTTTAACTTCACTCCATATTTTCTTTGTCTTTTCCAACTCCGCATTAATAATCCTTCTCCAAGTGTCTCAAGTGACGGCCCTCTGTTGCGGTAGCTGCCTTCAGGCTTCAATTCAACTGCCGTTCTGATGACGTCGTTGTTAGGCGTAGTATGTGACCAAGTCATTTCCATTCCAGTTGTGTAAATGCCTTTACAATAAAAACGGTTTCTGCTTTGTGGCTTCCTACTACAAAATGTTTTGAATGAGGTTATCAATCAGAACTCAAGAAACAAAAAGTAAATAAATAAATTGCGTACCAATTAATTTTTCAGAAAATGGCGTACGTAAACCACTCCATTTGAAGACATACAATTTGGTGTATCAAATTATTTTTGGTGATACGAATCTAATTGATAATGCGGAGCTATCGTAAATTAACACGACAGCTGGACTATGAAAGCGATGCGCAAAAAATGTATGGCATAGTTGTATATCATCATTTGGTGCTATACGACAGTTACTCAATCCTCTAAGGTAAGGAGTTTTACAGCATTTTTTTTCCACATATCCTTGATAAGTCCCTCGTATACAAATATTTACTTAATAATAAACTTCTCCTCTCATTCCAAACAGCAAAATGTTCAAGTTCTTGGTATTCCTCAGCATTTGCGCCGTTTTGGTCTCGGCCAATTTGGTGCGCGTGCCCATCTACAAGAACCCCAACTATCGTAGGACTCGCGCATCCATGAAATCCGAAATCGCCTTGTTGCGTTCCAAATACAATGTTCCCAGTGCACGCAGTACCTCCGAAACGTTGGACAATGAACTGAATATGTCTTACTATGGCAAGATTACCATTGGCACACCAGCACAGGACTTCTTGGTGCTCTTCGATACAGGTTCATCAAACTTGTGGGTGCCCTCATCCAGCTGCGCCTCAAGCAACGAAGATTGACAAGATCACAACAAATACAACTCCAGCGCTTCCAGCACTTATGTAGCTAATGGCGAGAGCTTCTCCATCGAATACGGCTCCGGTAGTTTGACTGGTTACCTGTCGCAAGATACAGTTTCAGTAGCCGGTCTGACCATCTCCAACCAAGTATTCGCTGAAGCTATGGACGAACCTGGCACCAGCTTCGTCTACTCGAACTTCGATGGTATTATGGGTATGGCTTACCAATCTCTCGCTGTTGACAACGTTGTGCCACCGTTCTACAACTTGTATTCCCAGGGATTGGTTAGCAACGACGTATTCTCCTTCTATTTGGCCCGCGCTGGTACCTCCGATCAAGGTGGTGAAATGATTTTGGGTGGTTCCGATTCCAGCTACTACCAAGGTGAACTCACCTACACATCTATCACCGAACAAGGCTACTGGCAATTCAGTTTGGATGGCGCTACCATTGACGGACAAGTGATGTGCAGCAGCGGTTGCCAAGCCATCGCCGATACAGGCACCTCCCTCATCGTTGCCCCATACAACGCATACGGTGTCTACATGAACATTGTTGATCCCGATTATGATGGTGTGGTCGATTGTTCACTCATGGAGTCTCTGCCTGACATGGAATTCGTTATTGGTGGAACTACTTTCACCGTACCAGCTTCGCAATATATTCTCAACGAAGATGGTCAATGCTCACCTGCTGTGAGTTACATGGGCACTGACTTCTGGATCTTGGGTGATATCTTCATTGGAATGTACTACACTGAATTCGATATGGGCAACAGCCGTATTGGTTTTGCACCAGTTGCCTAAATTCGTGCGTTCGACTAAGGATCTAAGCAAAAACAAATTATAAATAAAAAACTCGGAAGAAAAATAGATTTGTTTTAATCGGTACAAGTATTATTTTCTGTCTGCAAAAGGTGTTAGGACGTGGAATTTATGTATATCGGCACTACACAAGAAATAGTTCAATGGAGTCAACTCGTTGCTACTAGATGGCTAATTTACATCTCTTGACCTCCTCCTCCTCATCAATTCTGGGAAGCAATTTGGTGGTGCGGTAATGCTGTCCATTTACTGTATCAGTGACCTCTTGCTTATTTACGTAAGAGAAAATACGTAAGCCGTAGTGATGCTGTCCGTTTAAATTCACACCAAACAGTGACTCCTGGTAGAGTCAACGTGTGCGAAAACTCGCTTTCTTAGCATTGTCGCTGAGGTGAGAGTGAGCTCTTTTTTCGGTACAAATGGTTTGGTAAATTTTGGAAGTGTTTTTCTAAAACTTATCAAATTTGTGACGCGAAAAGTAACGCATTTTATAAATGTCTAGTCATGCACGAAATTTTAAACTTATCGCTGATGTTATTTTAACTGTCAAAAACAAGAAAATCGATAGCTGAATTCAACTTTTTGATTGGAGAGGCACTTATAGATTAGGAATGGACGACTTTTGATTTGGCGGGGGGAATGAATTTTAAATCATTTATGATTTTTAGCCACTTCAAACATGCATTTTATTATATTATAAAAATTTTAATCTGTTATAAAAGTGCGTACTCGAAGTTTTCTAAAAGTTCTAAATAAACACTTTAAAATTTTGATGAAAACTTGTTTATTAGGCAAAGAATTATCTGTTATACAATAGTTTTTATCGCTTTTATTTATTTAAAAGAAAATCTTCGGGTACCACAAAACCAACACCCTCTACAACACATCGCACCTCCCAACTATCCGTCAACTAACACCAACTACCCCCGAAACACTTTATTGTTATAGCGGGGGTGAATGAATACCGAACGGTAGGAGGTTTAATACTTGATTGCAAAAATAATACTTTCTGAATGATGTTTCTAATTGTTCAACTAACTTTTAATCAATATTGCCGTTAATTTAGTTGATATTGCAAAGGTGCCACAATGCAGAAAGTTGAAAAAAGCTTTCTGTCCTTTCCCCTTTTTTGGAAGTATACATTTTTAATAGGAAAGCAAGTCCGGAAAAATAACTGATTTTTTCCAGCCTTTATATGTGAGATGGTCAGGTCAAGGATTTTTCCAAAGCGATTAAAAACAGAGGATAGTCTTCAGACCCATTAAGTGGTTTAACTTTTCCTATTTAGTCACTTTTAGCAAAGTGAAAATACTCAGATATTCCACAACGTAAGTTTCTTTAGGAGTTGATGAAAGTTAATAGATACGTTCCGATGTTAGCAGGCTCCCATTCCATATATGTAGCTTTGGCGTTAGGGACCAGAACATCGCCGCTGTCGAACATAGGACAATCACTGCCTCATCGTGCACAAAAATTCGTCTTTTGTAAATTTTAACTTGGTGAGTTTCTCATTAGGATTTGGTTTTAAAAGATAATTAAAAAAATTACTAATGATACAACTTATTTCAATAACTATAAATCAGACAGATGCGCATTTTATTTTTTGTTTTAATTATTTCCTCTAAATGTGGAATGTTAGGTGGAATACACTCTTGGCATCTCACCTCGGTACTCCGTGCCACTCGCTGGAGAAGTGATGTCAGGATGCCTTTAATCTCGCGAACGATTTTCTTTTAATGCTGAGACGATTGCTGGGTTTGTTTCATAGATTTTGCATTAATGGAACACCCTCAGAAAAAATTACCTAAGTAAGATCGGGCGATCTGGGTGGACAGGATATGCCAACGAAACGGCTTCACAGTTTATTAGGGATGAAATGACGCAGTATCGCCGTGGTCTCTCTGGCCGTATGCGGTGTGGCATCATATTGCTGAAATCACACATTCAGATTATTATTCTGATAACTGTTCTCTCATTAATGGCACAAAATAATCATTCAGCATGCGCGGATAAGAGACCCCGTCCACAGAAATTACTTGCTCTCGACGATTTTGTAAAAATATGGAGCAATGACAATGTGCCCCAAACCGTCATCGTGGGACTATGAAGTGACTTTCGAGACTTTTTGCCCTGTTGCCAAGTTTACGTCCGTTAGAATGATTGTTGCCATTTCAGTTGAGTTTGACATGATTGTAAAGCAGTTTGATGTGAAGGCAGCGCTTCTCTATGGTACTCTAAGTGAGAAGATTTATATTCATCCACCTACGGGTTACGAAGAAGGAACTGACAAAAACCATGCGCAACAAGCCTGTCACAACACCAGTAGAAGGCGTCAGCTAGTCCAGTGCCCATATCGAGAGAGAAAGAGAGAATTCAGCTAGTCCAGTACCCATATCGAGAAGCTGCTGGATCTCTTATGTATTTGTCTACAGTGTCACGGCTTGATCTAATATAACTTATGCAGTGTCGTACGCCATTCGTTTTGTGGACGCTTATGTCAGCGAATATATCGTCTCAATACAAAGAAATTTCATATATCTGCGAGGGACTCTAAGGGGAAGTATTTTATTTGCATAAGTTAATAATAATTTGTGTTTGACCTGCTTCAGTGATTCGGACTTTCCGGGTGATTTGATGAAAAGGCGATTGACTAGGGGTTATATAATCATGCTGTGCGGCGGTCCTATTTCGTGGTCATCAAAATTCAGCAAACAGTTGCACTCTCAACAACTGAAACAGAGTGCAATATTCGCTTGTGAGTCAGTAAAAGAGCTAATTTGGGTTCAACGATTATTGGAGGAATCGTCCGGAAATCGCTCAGTACCAAAATTTTGTTTGGACAATCAAACCGCAATCAGAGTGGTGAAGAATCCACAATACCACAAAAGGACCAAACCTATTCAGATCAAATTTCATTTAATTAAAGAAGTGTATGAGGAAAAAAAGCTTCACGCTCAAATACGTGCTACAAAAATGCACAGCTAGCGGCTATTTCCCCGAAGCCTCTAAAAGATTTAAATTTCAATAATTTGAAGTCAATCTTCAAAGTTGGTTTTTTTTAAATGAATAATCTGATCAATAAAAGTGGACACATTACTGTGTTCATAGTTGTTTGCTGTATAATAAATTCTTTTTTTATTTCTTAAAGCATAAAAATATTTCGATGTCAGCGTCATTTGGAAGGTAATATTTTTAGAATCAAGAGCAGCCTATAACCCGCTCAGAAAAAGCCTCCACCTATCGATAAAGATTCCATAAAATTCGGAGATTAGCATATACAAACAGGCAAAATTAAAAAAGGGCTTAAAAAGCTTTGTGAAACCTTTTATACTATCCCTAATCATATATTAATTATATTTCCAAGGTAAACCAAAAATAATTTGATTATAACCCCAAAAACACACCCGTTAAGATCTACACGGACGGATCCAAAATGGACACCGGTGTAGGATCAGGGTTATTTTGCGAAGAGCTTTCTATTAGTGAATCCTTTAAATTACCGGATCACTGTAGCGTTTTTCAAGCGGAAATAAACGCTATTCATGAAGCCTTAAAATGGTTAAAGATAAACAGAATATCATCAACGGATATCTGCATTCTATCAGACAGCCAAGCTGCCCTACGAGCCCTGGATGCATTCCAAACAACATCAAGGAGTGTCTTACGTTGTCGCCAATCTCTAAATGAGATGGCCAAACAATATCGTATAATATTATGCTGGGTCCCAGGCCACAGAGATATACCAGGGAACTGTAGGGCAGACCAACTTGCAAGAGAAGGTACCTGTATGTCAGACATAAGTAATTTTATGGAGATACCTCTCGCAACTTGTAAGCTTCTCATTAAGGACGCACTAATCAATTCTGCAAATCAGAGATGGATTAGCGCTAACACCTGCGAAATTGCTAGGCAAACATGGCCAAGGCTAAATTTACGTCTGTCCAAGAGTATTATAAAACTGAGCAGACTTCAAATCAGGACCTTAGTAGGGGCCCTCACAGGACATTGTCTCATAGGAAATCATGCAAGGAGATTAGGCGTATACACGCATGATTTCTGTCGTAGCTGTAGAAATGAGGAGGAGTTGGAAACAATTCAGCACCTTTTTTGCACATGCCCGGCTCTTGCTAGAAGCAGAAACCGATTTTTAAAATCCTACTTCTTAACAAATATAGATAATCTATACACCTTAGGTATCAACAACCTTTTACGCTTTGTCAACAGCTCAGGATGGTTCAATATGGAAAGGGAAATGTAGCCCAGCCCCCGCGGCTCACAACGGACCCATTCCGTGGTCTAAGTGGCATCGTTGTCTCTATGTGCGATGCGGCTGCCAAACCTACCTACCTAACCCCAAAAAATCAGGTTTAATACAATAAAAGGCCGAAAAATCATTATCAGTACTGGGAGGTTCGCCACGCTTTACTTTTGTACAGAAGTCAAGAATAATATTTTGCTAGTTAGATTTCAATTGCCCGTCTAGAAGTTCCGATTTGATTTCATGAGACTATTTCTTCAGAAGTGCCGATAGGCATAACCCACGCCTTAGTACTCTAAGTTCTATTGCAGACAGACCGTCCTAATTGAAAGTAATACTTGTAGCGCACAGTTTCGAACCTAATATCATTGCACAAGTCAACCGAATAGTGAATAGCAGATAATGTTAAATCGATGAGTCGGACAACAGGGTAGCTGGCAATAATCTCCGGCAGACCAAAATAGTTGAAGATAAAAATAAATCAGTTTTTCTTACGAGTTTTTTTATTTATAATTTATTTTTGTTTAGATCCTTAGTCGACTGACGAATTTAGGCAACTGGTGCAAAACCAATACGGCTGTTGCCCATATCGAATTCAGTGTAGTACATTCCAACGAAGATATCACCCAAGATCCAGAAGTCAGTGCCCATGTAACTCACAGCAGGTGAGCATTGACCATCTTCGTTGAGAATATATTGCGAAGCTGGTACGGAGAAAGTAGTTCCACCAATAACGAATTCCATGTCAGGCAGAGAGTCCATGAGTGAGCAATCGACCACACCATCATAATCGGGATCAACGACATTCATGTAGACACTGTATGCATTGTATGGGGCAACGATGAGGGAGGTGCCAGTATCGGCGATGGCTTGGCAACCGCTGCTGCACATCACTTGTCCATCAATGGTAGCGCCATCCAAACTGAATTGCCAGTAGCCTTGTTCGCTAATAGATGTGTAGGTGAGTTCTCCCTGGTAGTAGCTAGAATCGGAACCACCCAAAATCATTTCACCACCTTGATCGGAGGTACCAGCGCGGGCCAAATAGAAGGAGAATACGTCGTTGCTAACCAATCCCTGGGAATACAAGTTGTAGAACGGTGGCACAACGTTGTCAACAGCGAGAGATTGGTAAGCCATACCCATAATACCATCGAAGTTCGAGTACACGAAGCTGGTGCCAGTTTCGTCCATTGCTTCAGCGAATACTTGGTTTGAGATGCTGAAACCGGCTACTGAAACTGTATCCTGCGACAGGTAACCAGTCAAACTACCGGAGCCGTATTCGATGGAGAAGCTCTCTCCATTGGCAACATAAGTGCTGGAAGCGCTGGAGTTGTATTTGTTGTGATCTTGTCAAGCTTCGTTGCTGGTGGGGCAGCTGGATGAGGGCACCCACAAGTTTGAGGAACCTGTATCGAAGAGCACCAAGAAGTCCTGTGCTGGTGTGCCAATGGTAATCTTGCCATAGTAAGACATATTCAGTTCATTGTCCAACGTTTCGGAGGTACTGCGTGCACTGGGAACATTGTATTTGGAACGCAATGCAACGATTTGGGAATTAATAGATGCGCGAGTCCTACGATAGTTGGGGTTCTTGTAGATGGGCACGCGCACCAAATTGGCCGAGACCAAAGCGGCGCAAATGCTGAGGAATACCAAGAACTTGAACATTTTGCTGTTTGGAATGAGAAGAGAAGTTTATTATCAAGTAGGCATTTGTTTACGAGGAACTTATTAAGGATGTTTGGCGAAAAGCCTTGTAAAATTTCTTACCTTTGAGTATTGAGTAACTGTCGTACAGCACCAAATGATGCTATACAACTATGCCATAAATTTTTTGCGCATCGCTTTTATAGTCGAAATGTGGTGTCGAAATATGGCTATACGTAATCGAATGTTTCTTATCTCTTAATACTCAGTAGACAGCTAAAATGTTATGCATAAATAGATTTCAAGGGGCTTTGTTTGCTTTCCTGACATTTGAATGTTTTGGTCGAATATCTTTTTTGATAATCAATTATTTTTGTTAACGAGAATTTTGCATTATATTTTGGGAATCTCATGAATACTTTTTAGCGGCGTACGTTTCAATTTGATATGAAGCGTCGTTGACTGCGTAGAGTATTTGGTAGTTTTTGATCGGTCGATCAAATATTCCCATTAAAATATTTATAAAACGACTTTTGGATTCATTTTCGATGGTAAATGCACCCAAAACTAATCTTTTGTTTTTTTATTTAATGGAAAAACCAACTAAGGAAGCGTAGTGGCTTTAGAAATCGTTCAAGAAATTGTTGCTCTTCGAGCGGATAATGCCCTCGCCCTGTCACTAATGAGTACGGTGTGGGGGGGACCACAAGCAAATACAGGGTTGCCCATATTCGAGGGACCCATGTGTGTTTTTTTTAATTCAAAGAAAAACACAATTTTTTTGATGTTGACGATAATAATCATTAAAAAAACAAAACACATGGGTCCGTCGAATATGGGCAGCCCAGTACTCAAAAAATTTGCTGCGCTACTTGCTGGGTTGTATTCTCCTCGCTCTATGCTTAATGCCAAAGATTATGATATTGCGCTATCGCAAACTTGTGCCCATCAGAGAATGCGTGGCGTCACATTGGTCCAGTTGCATGAGAGAGATGTGAAAATGCGAACATGAGTGCAAGAAAAAGAAGAAATTACAAAAACAACACACGAACAAATTGCATCAAATTCGCTGAGAGCAAAGTACCTCGGTACCACGATCGATGCATATTCGGTGAGTAGTTCTATGCTAGAGATGGAGTTAAAAATCTACGCTGTGCTTTTCAGCCGATTCCGGGTACTAACAATAACACTGCCACTTCGATTTCGATCAATCAAATTTATATTCTTCGCTGCCGTTGTGCTGTACGTCAGTTCCCTCTTCATTCACTTCGCTTGTCTCTAGTTCGGCTGTGTTGCCTCGCACTCGGTTGGTTCGGCCGTTGATGCCTATATGTAATGCTCGTAACACCAACGCTTTTGAATCGAAGCTGTCACCGTTTGCTGCTGCGCCAAAACCTGCTGATGCTGCTTCGGTCGCTCTCACTATGTTACGTACTACGAAAATAAAATTGATTGCCAGCGCTGCCGTAACGCAGAATACCATACAGCCAGCAGTTCGGCGTATACATGAAATATCTGACTCAGCAACTGCACCTTCGCCTATTCTTTGCAATATACCTGAGCGGAAGACAGTCTTTAAATCCAGTCGCAAAAAGTTAAAACCAACTCTACAAAATGGTTGCAACAGTAGTCATGAAACATGAATTGGCTTCTTACATATATTTTCGTTGATGCGAAGAATACCCAAGCGACTGATCTCTAAAAAAATATGAACTTTAAGCTCTACGTGTCTGAATGCCTTTATAATACGATTTTGGATCCATATGCATGGCTTACGTATATACGTCCTTTTCTTTTTTTATGAAAAGACAACGCATTAAATCTCATTCAAATCAACTTATCATCTATTTCCATAATGTCTTTGGAATTAGGACGAAATTAAAAAAATGTTTCTATATGAGCGCACATCTAGATTTAGTTGTCTATGCAATGTTCTTCACCCTGTAATCCAAAGCCTGTTCTTCCTTTTTTTCACCTGTCTGGCTCCTTCCCCCCTCCCTCTGAATGGTATCACAACGGACGGTTTTTGAATATTTGTCTAAGTGGGTCCTTCGCAAGATCAATCATTTATCCTAACCTAACCCATATTCTAATTGAAGCTTAGCTAAGTGTTAATTTCTGTGAGAGCGAATAGTGAGACTCCGATCTGCAACGTACAAGGATATTTTTCTTCTTCTTCTTCTTCTTCTTGATTGGCGCGATAATCGTTTATGGGACTTTGGCCTAGTTTAACAAAGCGCCAGTCGTTTCTTTCCCGTGCTAACCCACGCCTGTTGGACACTTCAGGGGAAGCCAAGTCCTTCTTTACTTGACCCTTCCAACGCAGAGGAGGCCTTCCTGTCCTTCTGCTGCCACCAACTTAAGCCGCGTTGCGTTTCTTTCCATTCGGACGATATGACCCAGCAAACGAAGCCGCTGTAAGTTTACCCGCTGTGCTATGCCTATGTCATCATAAAGCTCATACAGCTCATTGTTGCACCGCTTGTGATACTCGTCGTCACCAACGAGCAATGGTCCAAAAATCTTCCGCCAAATCTTTCTCTCAAACACTCACTTATCTCACTGATAGGACACAATTCGTTCGTACTAAATTTATATTTTTTTTATTTTTTCTGACGTCATCAAAGTTACCTCAGATGTACCTCAAAGCAGCCATCTTGCTCTTAAACTTTGTTAGTGATATTCCGGATGTGTACTTGATATCGCGTTGTCTATTGTATGCACATAACTTGAAAATTTACAGTCATATACGAGTAGAGGACGTAACTGACTGGATGAGACTTCAAGGGGCCTGAAAAATTTAAAGCTTGGCGTTATGATAACTCCTTACCTCTAAATGCTGGTTAAAGCCAGCACTTGTCCTTCTTCTCTTCTTCTTAATTGGCGCGGTAATCGCATATGCGATTTTGGCGAGTTTAACAAAGCGCACCAGTCCACCAGTTCACACCATGTAAAGCCAAGTTTTTCTCCACCTGATCTTTTTAATAAAAAAGAGGCATTCCTCTTCCTCTGCTATCAGCAGCACTTGTCCTTCAGTAAACTCAAAATTGCGTTTGACACTACCACTCGGAGAAAAATGCATAAAAAGATTGACTTGGCTGTTATGTTTACATCGAAAATGCCATTTTCTAAACCTATAGACTTTATGCTTGTCAAGTCCAGGTATGTGCTCTGCTTTGTAGTAAGGAATTCAATGGAGTTCGAGGACCTTTCAACGCTAATTCTAATTATATATGGGCTCATCTGTAAAAACATAGAAAGTTCTGAAACATTTCACTAGATTTGCCATTCACTCCCTTCGTGGGTCTTGTAGTTAGCATTACCAATAATAGAAATATGAGGAACTTTTTTCTCGGTAATGTTTATGAGGGGCATAGCCATGAGTCATACCAAATGCCACTTCTTACTGGAGGTACTGCATTTCAATTGTTCTGCTCGTAATCTTAGACTTAGCAATGTGTTCCATTTACCGTATCATATCGTAAAAAATAAAAAAAAAATATTAGATAATACCTAAACCCATCATTGAAGTTCAAAGCTCTTTAACTACAAAGGCAAGCCGCGGCAACATATGAGAATAAGGAGCCTCGGTGGTATGAGTTGTCACCTCTATTGTATTTGTGTTTGTTCCGTAGAAAGCGCACTAAGAGTTTTAATGATATTTCATCCTGATATCAAAATTGGATAATACAAAATTCTTCGCTAATAGAAGACACTCATCATAAAATAAGAAATGTATGTAAACCTTAACTTTAACCTTGGAAAAACCGAGCACGCTAGTTAACTGTGCAACTAAAACACACAGAATAAAAAAAGGTATCACTCTGCATTCCATTGCGATTTGTGCTGTATACTCGACTCTCTATTTCTAAGTAAATTCCTCTTAATATTTACATAGAACTTACTTTTATAAAACTTAGACAAAAGTTCTAACAACAATGCTTTGATATTTTCATATCCTCCCCAAATACACAATTTTAGGCAACTGGTGCAAAACCGATGCGGTTATTGCCCATATCGAACTCAGTGTAGTACATTCCAATGAAGATATCACCCAAGATCCAGAAGTCAGTGCCCATGTAGCTGACAGCAGGTGAGCATTGACCAAAGTCGTTGAGAATATATTGCGAAGCTGGTACTAAGAAAGTGTTGCCGCCAATAACGAATTCCATATCAGGCAGAGAGTCAATGAGTGAGCAATCGACCACACCATCCATATCGGGATCAACAATGTTCATGTATACACTATAGGCATTGTGTGGGGCAATGATGAGGGATGTGCCTGTATCGGCGATGGCTTGGCAACCGCTGCTGCACATCACTTGTCCGCCCATGGTAGCGCCATCTAAACTGAATTGCCAATAGCCTTGCTGAGAGACGGATACGTAAGTCAGCCCACCCTGGTAGTAGTTGGGATCGGAACCACCTAAAATCATTTCACCACCTTGATTGGAGGTACCATCGCGGGCCAAATAAAAGGAGAATACGTTGCTGCTAACCAATCCCTGGGAATACAAGTTGTAGAATGGTGGCACAACACCGTCAACAGCGATAGATTGGAAAGCCATACCCATAATACCATCGAAGTTCGAGTTGACGAAGGTGGTACCAGGTTCGAATACAGCTTCAGCGAATACTTGATTTGAAATGCTGAGACCGGCTACTGAAACTGTATCCTGTGATAGGTAACCAGTCAAACTACCGGAGCCATAAGCGATGGAAAAGCTCTCGCCATTAGCAACATAAGTGCTGGAGGCGCCGGAGTCGTATTGATTGTGATTTTGACAAGCCTCGTTGCTTGAGGCGCAGCTGGATGAGGGCACCCACAAGTTTGAGGAACCTGTATCGAAGAGCACCAAGAAGTCCTGTGCTGGTGTGCCAATGGTAATCTTGCCATAGTAAGACATATTCAGTTCATTGTCCAACGTTTCGGAGGTACTACGTGCACTGGGAACATTGTATTTGGAACGCAACAAGGCGATTTCGGATTTCATGGATGCGCGAGTCCTACGATAGTTGGGGTTCTTGTAGATGGGCACGCGCACCAAATTGGCCGAGACCAACGCGCCACAAATGCTGAGGAATACCAAGAACTTGAGCATTTTACTGTTTGAAATAAGGAGAGAAATGTTTTATTAAGTAGTTATATTACGTATAATGTAGAAAAATATTTAAAATTTTCTTACCTTTGAGAAGTGAGTAACTGTCGTATAGCACCAAATGATGATATACAACTGCGCCATACATTTTTGCCTCATCATTTTTATAGTCGAACTGCAGTGTCTTATCATTGCGTTATCACTTTGATTTTTATCATTAGAAATTAGCTGGCCACTCAAGATGTAATACCCAGATATAATATTTTTGTACTTGACTATTTTTAAAATTTCAGCTGTTATGAGAACTATCTTTGATGTGGTTCCGCGCGGCTGCTATAGCTGGTTGCGTTTCTGAGTGGCGTGCTGGCAAGGGGTCCTACGTTTGATCGGCACTGTAAACACAAAATATAAAAACGGGCGTCTAAACAATCAATCCCGTCAGGGCATTTCTGTTTTACAAAAAGCGTCGCAGAAAAACTTCTTGCTTTGTCGAGGCGGCTTATGTTGACTTTATACAGAAGAAAAAGCATTAGAAAAATTGAAAGCAAACTAATAATTTGTTTACTAAATTCCCTTCAAAACCGTCTTTGATACCTTCCCATCTACAAGTTAGTACGAATTTGTTTTTTTTTTTGGTGGTGAGATTGGGTTAAAAATATTGGTGATTCCACTAGAAACATCCTTCATCTTCTCATGGATTTCTTCCTCAATCGCGGGACTGCTTCCATATTGCTTCGAGGCAGTGGTCCAAGACTGCGTCCTAAGAAGGACACATACACTTACTCACCCTGCGTCCAGGGTCGCCTGTTTTTAACACGAGTGCTCAATGCTCTTCAGCATAAGTTCCCATTTCAGGTCACTTTTTCGTATAATATCATCAACAAAATTTGCGACGACATTCCATTTTTCCTCGCACCATCATTTCCTCGATTATTGCTTCAGGTCTCAAAACACCAAGCTGTTCTCTTTGAGTCTCACCTCGCACTTTTGAAGAAGGTGTGCTCTGCATCATCGTGTTCACTAGCTCAATAAATGCAATTTGCCTTTCCCATTCACCACAAATGCTTGGGAAAGGACCCATGTTCGGACAAAAACTGTGTGAGGTAACAGTTAACCTCACCGTGCTTTCTTTCTATCTACATTTTTAAATCGGCTATTAGTCTCAGTCTCTCTGTCACATCTACCGTACTGCTCAGAGTTCCATCTTGTTTGCCAAAGTGTGAGCATTTGAATTTTAATATCGGAGAAGCATGGTCTCGGGATTCCTGAGATGTTTGCCTGCCATCTTCATTTGCCCTCTTATGCTAGAATATCTATAGGGATGGTTCCGCTGATAACTAAAACCATTACTTCTGATACTGTTCTGTATGAAGAAGCCACTCTGAGAGCGCAGGTGCATTGCACAAATTGCAAAGTTTTTCGTTGGCGAATCTGCACATATTTCGCATCCGTATAATAGGATCGAGTTCATTAAAAGTTTTCGCTTACTTTGAGCCGGACCTCCAATGTTTGCCATGAGCTTACTTAACATGCCGCTTGCTTTGGCTGCTCTCTTGGCAGCATGATTTATGTGCGCCCAGTAAGTTAATCTTGCGTCTAGTTGCACTCCTAGGTATTTGCCCACTCTTTTTGTCGATAAAGTGGCACCGAACACGTGCATATTTATCATACTTCTAATGGGATACGTCTGCTGGTTAGAGAGATTAGCTCTGTTTTCTCTATGGTCCTTTAGAAATGTCTGTACTCGAATCATCACTTGATTTAACTTCCTTTTGGCTTCGCCTGTGTTTCGAGGCGTATAAATTACACCTGTTGATAAGATTTTTGCCACACGGATCCTGTGCTGTTTAATACTTCCCTTTGCTACTTTTGCTTGTCATGTTCGTGGAATGAATATGACGTCAAAACATACTGTTACTTTTTATAGTCCCCTCAACTTCTTTTCCGAAAACATAGGTAACGTTAGAGACGAACATGGACAAAATGTTTCCACCAGGATATTCCCGGCGTGGAAAATTCGTGCAAGGGCAAATGGAGTTTTCGTATGTTGGGAGACTATTTTTGGATGCTTACAGGATATCAGCCTCAAGTTATATACTCCAGAATTTATGTTTTCAAATTTATGTTGCACATTAACCAGTTTTTTTTTTTTAATATTGTATAATATAAAGTTCCCGATACAAAAAATATGGGTGCCAAATAGGTTGTCCAACTCTGGGTGTCAAAATGAAATAAAAAATACCAAAAAACTACATGACTTAATTCAAGTGTTGTGTTATGTTATTAGTTAGTGAGAGCAAGCCATCGTATGAGAGGCAGCGTTGTCCAAAGAAACTTGAACTCCTCTCAGTAGTGCAACCCACCAAGTGTTAACGATTCGACAATTGTTATTTTTGTCTAGATTATTTGTCGTTAGCACTAACGATTGCACTACTCACAAACTTATGTTAACCAACTCTCAACCGCTGTTTTCTTCTAGTTATCCAAACTTATAGACAGTGGCATCTTTGTCAAATCAAATGTCAAAGTGAACGAATAACATAAAGAAGAATAACAACAAACATACTAGCTAAGCTGTTTGGAGTGTTCTTTACAATTATATTTGCACAAATAAGTAAGATGAAAAACGTCTTTGTTTGAATTTATATCACTCAAGGACACAGCTCTTAAAAGAAGGAATCAACTAATTAGCTGACGTCTCTTGGGACGTGACGACGGTTTGTTTACGACAAAGGTGAGACTGCGTTGGTAATAGAAGAAAAATCTACGATGCCATTATTCACCCCACAACATTGGACTTTCAGCTTCACCTTCTCTACTAAACTATACTCTACAACTATAAATTGTCAGTCATTCCCGAATTGCTTACGAACAACTGGGGACTCTGACGTAATGCAGAGTTTCGATATAGGAAATAAATTATTTAAAGCGGATCCAAGCTACAAATTAGATTAGATATTAGACCAGGAATGAAAATTGTCAGCCAAGGGTTGCACTCTCAAGCCTGTGGAATCACAACTACACCTACCAAGTCACCAAGCAATTAGTCTCGAATTAGGATCCTCCGCAACAGTTAACTAAACCTAACAAAATTATATTGTAAAGCTATGAAATTTGATGACCCCAGAGGAGCAGAAACATTTAACACAATTGAAATGTAAACCGTAGAATGAACCATATCTAGAAATAAGTACTGGCTTTAGTAACCTCAGTTAATTTACGGACTGCAGACAGACCTTCCTAATTGAAAGTAATACTTTTACCGGGTCGTTTCGAGCTTAACATCAGCAAGTCAAGCAAATAGCGAATAGCAGATAATATTAAAAACAATCGTTGAGTCGGACAACAAATAAATCTATTTTTTTCAGAGTTTTTTATTTATAATTTCTTTACCTAAGCGTATCCTTAGTTAAATACACGAATTTAGGCAACTGGTGCAAAACCAATACGGTTGTTGCCCAAATCGAATTCAGTGTAGTACAATCCAATGAAGATATCACCCAAGATCCAGAAGTCAGTGCCTATGTAGCTGACAGCAGGTGAGCATTCACCATTTTCTTCAAGAATATATTGCGAAGCTGGTACGGAGAAATTCGTTCCAGCAATAACGAATTCCATATCAGGCAGAGAGTCCATGAGTGAGCAATCGACTTCACTATCATCATCGGGATCAACAACACTCATGTAGACAAAGTAGGCATCGTATGGGGCAATGATGAGGGAGGTGCCTGTATCGGCGATGGCTTGGCAACCGCTGCTGCACATTGTTTTTCCGTCAATAGTAGCGCCATCCAAACTGAATTGCCAGTAGCCTTGTTCGCTGATAGATGTGTAGGTGAGTTCCCCCTGGTAGTAGCTGAAATCGGAACCACCCAAAATCATTTCACCACCGATCGAGGTACCAGCGCGGGCCAAGTAGAAGGAGAATACGTCACTGCTAACCAATCCTTGAGAATACAAGTTGTAGAACGGTGGCACAACATTGTCAACAGCGATAGATTGGTAACCCATACCCAAAATACCATCGAAGGGTTCGTAGACGAATGTGGTGCCAGGTTCGTCCGTAGCTTCAGCGAATACTTGGTTTGAAATACTGAGACCGGCTACTGAAACTGTATCTTGCGACAGGTAACCAGACAAACTACCGGATCCATATTCGATGGAGAAGCTCTCGCCATTAGCAACATAAGTGCTGGAAGCGCTGGACTTGTATTTATTGTGATCTTGACAAGCTGTATTGCTGGTGGGACAGGTGGATGAGGGCACCCACAAGTTTGAGGAACCTGTATCGAAAAGCACCAAGAAGTCCTGTGCTGGTGTGCCAATGGTAATCTCCCCATAGTAAGCAAAATTATAGTCATTCTCCAACGTTTCGGAGGTACTGCGTGCACTGGGAACATTGTATTTGGAACGCAATGCAACGATTTGGGAATTAATAGATGCGCGAGTCCTACGATAGTTGGGGTTCTTGTAGATGGGCACGCGCACCAAATTGGCCGAGACCAAAGCGGCGCAAATGCTGAGGAATACCAAGAACTTGAACATTTTGCTGTTTGGAATGAGAAGAGAAATGCTTTATTATCATAAGTAGTTATGCCAGAGGCTTTTTAAATATAATGGAGAAAGAGAAATTTCTTACCTTTGAGGATTGTGTAACAGTCGTACAGCACCAGATGATGATATAGATCTATGCTAAAAATTTTTTGCACATCGCATTTATAGTCGAAATACGGTGTCGTATCTTGGTGGCTATTCGAAATCAAATGTTTCTTATCACTGGAAGTAATTAGTCAGGCAAAATATTATGTATACATGGATTTAAGCGGGTTTCGGTTGCTTTCGCGTTTGAAATATTTGAATGTTTTGGTCGAATCTCTTTTTGATAAGCAATTTTTCTTTTTTAAAGAGAAATTCGCAAATATATTGGGATTCCCATGATTACGTTTTATGGGGGTACGTTTCAGTTTTATGTGGGCGTCAATGAGTGCTATAATTATTTGATGGCTCTGTTAAATTGTTGTGGTGAAGTACAATTTTTCGCAAAGTTTTTAGTTGAAATGAAACCATAGCTTTCAATGCAAATAAAAATTCAAGGCAGAAAAAAAGTTTTTATTTAAATTAATTATATTAATGTGTAAGAAATTTGAAACATTTTTTAAATTTAATTTTTAAAAAATTTAAAATAATTATTTTTTTCGTTTTGAAAATTTAATTGAAAGAAGATTTAAGGAGTAAAAATAATAAAATAAAAATAAGAATAAAAAAATTAAAGGGAAAATAAAAATAAAAAATAAATAAAAAAAATGTTTGCTTCAAAATGTTTTTTTTTTGTTTAATTTAATTAAAAAATAATAATTATAATTAAAAGCCGTTTGTTTTTAACTTTACAAAAAACCGTTCAACTGCCAGCGAACGATGGTTTTGGGTTGAATGGGTTTGAGTAATACCAGGTATATACCTATGAAGTGAGACGTTCAGCTATTAATCCCTAGATGTCGCTATTAATCCGTAGATGTCGCTAGGAGTATTTTTAAACCTTTCCAAATGTCTTGTTTTTTGCGACTGTCATCTGTCAACAATATTCAGTTCATTGTTTGTTACGTTTCATATCACAATGCATTTTTGTTGCTCTTAAAAATGTTGAATTTCGTGCCTTCAAACGACGATTTGCAGACATCGTGAAACCACTTGTGAAATGCTGCTCTCCCGATTCAAGCGAAAGTCTTTTTTGCATCGAATCGTTACGGGTGATGAAAAATGGGTGTATTTCTCCAATGCCAACTGTAAACGATCGTATGGTCCGCCCGGTCACAAGCCAAAAATTACGGCCAAACCAAATCGCTTCGGCCGCAAGGCAATGCTGTGTGTTTTTTGGGATCAGCGAGGTATGATTTGGAGCGAGCTATTAAAACCAGGTGAAACAGTTGACGGTGCGCGCTACCAGCGACAATTGGCCGATTTTAACAGCGCTATACACCGAAAACGCCCAGAATATGCTGATCGGCGTCACAAAGTTATTTTTCTTGATAACAATGCACCGCCACATGAACCGACACATCGAACAAGAGCGACCCGGGAAATTGGTGGAGACGTACGATTGGGAACCGCTGGTGCATGCGGCTTACTCACCAGGCTTGGCGCCTCCCGATTATCATTTGTTTGCATCTTTCCGAGCAGGGCTTCAATTCTCACGAAGAAGCCAAAAAATGGCTCGATGATTGGTTTGGGGGCAGAGACGGTCAATTTTTTTTGGCGCGGCATCCACAAATTGCCTGAGAGATGGGAAAAATGTGTCGCTAGCGATGACTATTATTTTGAAGATTAATTTTGTAACCATTTTTTGTAAATAAACATTTGAAATTGAAAAAAAAGTATCATTTTATAGGTATATACCTGGAAGGGGAAGATGAGTTTCGTTTGGAGTTGCAATGACCACCACCTTTGTTAGCTTGTTATTGTAATGCTCTGATATTTGCTGGTATTAGTAAGGCTTCTATCGAATAGGTGTGTGTGAGCGTCGGCTATCGCCTAAATACTCCTGACTGGATTCTTAAAATTTTTTTAATAATGGATTTTAAAAAGGCTAAAATTGTGGGTGCTTCTTATTACTTAGCTTGCAACAGTGCGATGTTAAACTTCAGATCGAATTCGATATGTTTACTTTGGGGTGAGTTGTATGTATTTTTTAATTTTGCTCGAGTTGAAGTTGCTATTTTTATTTAGCTAATATCCTTATGTCTTAATTTCCTCCTTTTTTCTGTGGCTGCATTCCATATTAAGGGGCACTTGATTGGGTGTTAAGAAAGGATTCACTAAAAGTATTTTGGCAACGCCTTTCTACTTGAGAGTTTTTTGTAATTGTTTTAAGCAAAACATGCATTTTACATGAAGGTGTATTTTTCTTATGTCATATATTATTTTTAAGTTTAAATGCGAGTTTTTGAAGGAAAAACACAAAATGTTCACTGATTGTTCACAGCCACGTCTATCGTTGGGGTAATGGGATCGCGACCAGTTGTGGCTACTTTTCTGTTTGTTAGCTCGTTCTACAGCAAGTACCAAATGCACACATGAAAATTTCAAACTTTCACAATCTCTAAAAAGTTCACCTGATTATGCAATCAATTATAAGAAAACAATAAAAAATATCAATTGGCTATGCAGTTTTACAGCCCAATAAAGTTTGCATAATAAGCGTAAGTGTGCAGTGTTTCTAACTGCTCGTTGATTTTTGATAATTTTTTAACATAAGAAAACTCGAAAGTTTTTTATGGAGGAAATGGGCGATAAATATTCACTACACTACACTGCAGGAAATCATTTGGTTATAAAACTGCGTACACTGTTTTTTTTTAATTATTTTTAAGAAGCCAATTTCTGTGGACGAAGCACATGGAAAAGGTAGACATCTCAGACAGTGTTTGCTGCTCAGCATGTTTAGAGGGGGACGAGGCGGCGAACCATGTTTTGTGCGGCTGCTCTGCTTTCGCTCGATTCAGGCTTGAGGTCTTTCTCACTGATGTGTTAAAAAGATACCACTCTAGCTCCTTGGCACCACAAGATCTACTAAAATTTCTTCGGAAATCGGGTAGATTTAACGAAAATTAAAAGGAAATCCGAGTGCAGTACATTAGACTTAGTTGTGTCTGAGTGCTGTACTTGCTAGTTGTCTAGAACAGAAGAGTAGCCTTCTCAATTATTCAAGAGTTGCTATGATTCCGTTTCTCGGTTATTCCAGAAATATGTAGGTAATGGGATTTTTTTTTTTGATTCGCGGAAACTCGGTTTGCTTGAGCCTATCTACAAATAGGGTAACCGAAGCAGTGTACGAAAGGAAACATATTCGACTCGATTATTCACGTAAAGCTATTCAACTATGTTAATACAAGTAAGTTTATTTGTAAGTGCCTTCATGGTTTCATGCCGGGAAGATCAGTTTACTCTAATCTTGTTCTAGCCCACGTCCAGTTAGATGTTGTATATACAGACTTTGCAGAGGTGTTTGACAAAGTTGATAACTCAGTTCTACAAGCTCGAGCTTTATGGAATCAGGGGAAAAGTATTTGAATTCTTCGTCAGGGTCCGGCACCGAAGCGTAACCAATTAAAAGGCTATAAATTTAGTTCGGAAAATTACTTTTATTCTATTAAACGTAAAAAATGTGTGAAAATAATACACAATTAAGAATCAATTAACATGTGCTCGATATGACCACTTTTGGTGTTGACTATGCCCTTGAGACGGTTCAGAAATGAATCGCAAGTTGCCCGAAGTTGACTTGGAGGTATATCGGCCTACTCGCGGACAATGGATTTTTTCAGCGCCTCGAGACTGGTGAATCTTTTAGTTGGTCTTGCAACTTGCTCAGCAAAAGTCAATCTGGTGAATTTGAGAGCTTTTGTGTGGACGTTATGAAGTTTGGAACGTTGGTTTTTAGCCATTCTTGGTTCACTCGAGCTTTGTGAGACGTTGCCGAGTCCTGTTGAAAATTCCATGGTCTGGCACCGAAATGTTTGTCTGCCCACGACCCCAAAGCAACCTCCAGAATACTTTCCCGATAATATTATATTTCACATTTACCTTGACGCCAGGCTCGATGAAAACGATTGGAGAGCGCCAATCTGCGCCCGCAGCGGTCCAAACCATTACCTGTGGCGGGTGCTGCTTACTGGTGGCCAATCGATGACTGAAATTGTCGTATGAACGATCGGTCAAATAAACCCTATAGTTTTGGGAGTTTAGGAATTGCTCAATTTGAGAAATTGTCTGGTCAGAAAATACAAGGTCCGGAAATTGACCGCTTTCGGCCAAGCGCAACAACTCCTTTGCTCTCTCAAGTCTGATTTGTTGCTGCTTTGGTGTGAGATCATGCGCCTTTTGGATTTGGCAAGGCTTGACCTTGGGATCAAGTTTTAGTATGCGGCGGATGGTATGTTCAGTTCTTTCGCCATTTGATTGGCAATTCGTCGGGGATTTCGCTTAAGTCACTTTTCGAACCATTTCACGTTACGTTGCAGTTTTTTGATGACCACCTCCATAATTTTTAGCAAATTCCCTTTGAAAAAGATTTACTGGCCAAATCGTCCTCCTCATTATATGAGTAGATGGAAATTCCCTCCAAAATTTCTTGCCTCATAGTCTTAGAAATAACCGCTTGCTTGATCATTCAACTTACAAAACCAATTATTCAATGAATGAGCCTATTATGCGATGTGGCCGATTATGTAATATATATACAGCAATATTATATATTTTAGAATTAATATTAAGAAATTTAAACTTAATCATTTTGTGAAATTTAGTTAACTGTATTGGTCTGTAAGACATGAAAATTGATCGCGTTTCAATTTTTCGACCATAAATGTACAAAAACCTTTTTTTTAACTAAACTTCGTTAAGAATAAAATTTGTTTAAGGGAAAAGAAATCCATTAGTTTTGCTCGCAATTTGCACAAGTAGTTGAAAACTGTTTTATAGTCGATCTTCGGAGTGAGATCGTTGCTACGACTAGTAACACGTCAGCCGACTTCGATTATTTCTGCGTTTTTGTCGACATTTTCGAAACTTTCTTTAACATCAAAACTGCCTGAATGGAATCGTCGAAACCACAATTGCATGGGCGTTTTTTTAAGAGCTCCAGTAAATAAAATTATAAAACAAATTATTATAAAAAGTCGAGCAAAATCCAAAAGTGCTTCACAGGGAATGGGGAATAACTTCTCGAGAATTACGGCTACGAGATTCAGAACAAAACAGATCTCCAATTATTGGACCGGAAATTGCTCAAACCGACTATAAACAGCATTCATCGCAAGACACTTGCCACCTTCTGAAGCTCTCGACCTATAGCAGACAAAGAGCTTAAGCTTCCCAGAGGGTCCGGCGTAACCTTATTACAATTACGTTCTGGATACTGTAGCAGGTTAAACTCCTACTTATCCAGAAGCGACCTCGATACACTAAACATCTGTCCAGCATGTGAAGGTGACCCGCACGACACTAACCACCTTTTCATATGTCTCATCAAACCCACTCATCTAACACTCTTCTCCCTTTGGACCCAACCTGCCGAAACAGCAAGTTTTCTAGGCCTACCTTCAGATGAGCTAGACGAACGCGACCGGTGATCAACATAAAACTGACAGGGATAAGTATACTGCTACAACAACAACGACCAACTTCTCGATATTTATATGGTCAGTGATCCAATAAATTGTTTTGCATATATGAAGTGAAGCATGAACTATTATATACTATATTTAAAATATATACTATGTATCCAAATTTACGCATTTTTCTCTAAACTATTCATAAAGGATATTTATTAAGAGCTTGAAAAAATAAAATGATAATGAAAATAAACATAAATAATTGGCACTTCAATCCTTTGTTAAGTGTTTGGCCGAGCTACTCCGCCTATTTGTGGCGTGCGTGATGTTGTTCCACAAATTGGAGGACCTATGGTTTTTAGCCGCTCCGAACGGCAGATATTTTTATGAGGAGCTTTTTCATGGCAGAAATACACTCGGAGGTTTGCCATTGCCTGCCGAGGAGCGACCGCTATTAGAAAAAACTGTTTCTATCATTTTGCTGTTTCATGCACGGAGCTTCGAACGGAATGGTAGTGACGCACCAACCCCAAGACCAGTGCGGTCCTGCAGAGCCAAATTCAAATTAATAGGCGAGCATATTTCACGAGCCCCTACAGTCTGCAATATAATAATTTAACTGGATTGCCCCCAAAAAATATATCTAGATATGACTAGAAACAGGATTGCGGGCCTTGTTCGTTCCTCTGCATAGTATTTATGGTGCCTTTCCAACCTCCTGATAGCAAAAGCCTTCCACAGATGAGCCGTAAAGTCTGAAGAACTAATTGATCAAATCGCTTACATTTCGCTAAAAGGTTCCGAATAGGAGAGGCACCATGAACACCAATATCCCTTGAGGCCTTGTAAACTATTTTACTATTAAAAATAAATGAGAGTAAATCCAATAGTAAAGTTCTGAGAGACTTCGACTTCGTTTCCTCCTGATTTTGCAATAATTTGATTTCTTTCTAAGCTAAGTTACAAAATTTGGAATTTAAGCCTTCATTTAAGCATTCAGAAAATGTGTCGTTCGAGAAGTCCATGCAAAGTCAGAAAGATGGCATTACTAGCGCATATCTAAATTATGTTTAGTTAGTAGCATCACTTGGAAGAACTCACACCAAGTTTCAGCCAGACCTAACTATTTCTTTGTGTTTGGCATTCGTTTGAATCGAGAAAGTTGTTCCTCCCTTTTCAATCACCAAAAAACACCAGCTTACGCCTCAGCAGTTGTGATCGCAAAATTAGTCAATCAAAAGTTCTGACTCTTTTACCATCCCCTCTATTATCTTGACTCGGTTCCCTCAGATCCCTCGGACTGCTCAAATCCCTTTGTACGTCTCAAAAAGAGGAGACTTCAAGACTCAATTACACCTTCTCCTCGAATGTGATGCTATGGCGCAAAGAAGGTTGAGACACCTCGAACGGATGCGGGAGCAAGAAAGGCTCTATCTTAGGTTTATTAAGAGAACTGGGTTTGAATGCGGTATTAAGAAGAGTAGAAGCCACAAAAGACCATGAGGTCGAATTCCAAATCTTATTTTCATTCATTCATTTAATAAAAATAAATAAGTAATTGGCGCATACACTTCTGTAAGGTGTTTGGCCGAGCTCCGCATCCTATTTGTGGTGTGCGTCTTGATGTTGTTCCTCAAATGGAGGAACCTACAGTTTTAAGCCAACTCCGAATGGCAAATTGTTTTTATGAGAAACTGATTCATGGCAGAAATACACTCAGAGGTTTGCCATTGCCTGCCGCGGGGCGACTGAAATTATATAAAACTGTTTCTATTATTTGATGTTCCTGCACAGAGCCCACGCCGTCCCGAATGGTAGTCGTAACTCGCTTGAACTAGCATAAAAGTGTCATACCTAACCGAATCAAACTAAATCTATATTTTGACCAAAAAGAGATATTTCAGTCGATGAAAGTGACATCAGCGACTTGCTCGCATCTGACTATGAACTCCATCTTTTTGTCGCTTCGTAGTTCACCTTTGAGTCGTTTAGTCGTTATCTTTTGTTGTCAAAAACAAAAAGGTCATGAGTTCAAGAACTTCAAAAAGTTCCAATTTTTTCTTAAAAATTCGAAGCTTTACGCTTCGCTTTTGAAAAATTGCGTAGACATTTTTTAGAAAAGAAAAAGTTAATAGAAAAAGTTAGCATTCAACAGAAATATTCTTCTTGCGTATTTTTTAATGCGTGCAAGTTCAAACAAAAATAAATTTCAGCTAAATACCTATAAACTAAAAAGTTCGCTGCTCTTGATCGGGCAACAAGGTGACGATTATTTTTCTATTTTCATTTGTTAATACTATAATATTTGAAAATTTCAATCGGCATAAAGCAGTTTTACTTTTTAATTTATTTTACAAGTTCGCCTATTCAGCTGACGTATTTTCCAACCTCTATGGCGGAGCTGACTATTTTTTTTTTTTTATTCTACTAAATGTCAACAATACACAAAAAAAATTTCACCCGGTGAGTTGTTAAAAAATTTTTTTCGACACGTTTCGCAGCATCCCCCGCACGTACCCACCGCTACTGGACCAGCTGGCGGTTGGTTTCGACATTGATTGGATGGCGTCTGCCTTTACAATCTTTGCTTTTTTAGCTTCCTTTTTCGAGAGCCAGATGGATGAATTCTTTTCACTAAAACAGATATGAATAAATATCAGAATATTATTAATTAAGCTCCGCGAAGCCAGCTACTTATATGAGGATAGTACTCACTGTTTCTTCAAACGCACGACAATATGATCACTATTAAAACTCTTTTGTTTATATTCCGCAACAAAAACAAAAAATAGTATCACTAACCAATACTAAAGTAACTTTATATGACTAAATATGATTACGAAATTAAATTAATTTTTAAAGAAGGGCGTATTTCTTAAGATATTTAAGCGCACAAGAACTACGCGACTGAAAAAATACACTTCGACTACTTCGTTCATTCGTTCAGGGGATTCCCCGTGTGAGTATTAGACGATGTGGACGCGTTCAATATTCGCTGTGTGCACGTTAGGTGCCGCCCTCATTTTGGATGCTTTTCCTATGTTAAATCAAACGGAGTAATTTAGTTACAGGGGCTGCCATTAGCATAAAAGGGCGCACGTTCATAAGATTCACAAGTAAAAGTGATAGTCAGCGCCAGTTCTCCCCACCATACATATACTCTGCACACAGGGAATAAAATAATATTAGTACTGTACATTCTGTTCATACTACCAACATAAATATGCTTTTTTCTCTGTCAGCAAGAACATTAAGGCATTAATGCACTGTTGTGCGCCATAAAGGGGACTGTACTGTACTTGGTATTTTACAGTCGAAAGTAATATACTACGAATCTAAATCATTAGAAATATAAGGCAGTAACGTAATTTAAATTTTTAAATGTATTAACTATATTACAGGCTGTCTGTACTTATTTGTCTCCGGGGCATCCAACTTCGATTAAGCGCTTTATACATTAACGTTTTTGACGGGACTCCCTTGAAGATCATATACGATAAACGATGCAAACGACCG
The DNA here is from genome assembly GCF_028408465.1 of Anastrepha ludens. Taxonomy (NCBI): domain Eukaryota; kingdom Metazoa; phylum Arthropoda; class Insecta; order Diptera; family Tephritidae; genus Anastrepha; species Anastrepha ludens. Next base: position 19,325,302 of record NC_071500.1, read on the forward strand.
TAAATAGGCTAGTCCGATGTCCTGTATTACCTGCTGTCGATCTGCTAGATGTCAGCACTATTCACAGTAATTTTGCATCGTGTATCGTATGTGACCTTGGCGGGAGTCCCGCCAAAAATGTTAATGTATAAAGAGCTTTAATTACGATTTAATCAAGGGAACTTGCAGCCATTTGGAGGCCCGGGCCCCAATACCAGAGGCCCTCCCCTTAGTCCGCCACTGGAACACATTTCCATTTATGTATATTAAATAAAAGTGAATGGATCTGGAAGTTTCTACACATATACTTATGCATATATTTATTTATGTGGTTAGAGGATTTTATAAAAATTAAAATTAAAAAAAAGAGAATCGCACTTGAAATAATATTTGCAGTTAAAAACGTGTTTTTTTTCATTATTATAGCCTTTTAATCATCATTATTTACTTCATTATTTAATTATTTTAGAAATTTTAGTAAATTTTTTCTTTACCTTTATATTTACTGTTTATATTCTTAATTTGTTATGTCAATTTGTTTGTTTGCCTCTTAGGCGTTATCACCTGTGCTTAAGTTGGCGCAACGTGGATTGCGCGGAAGAATTAAATAAATAAATTTTACATTTAAGTGCATATGTACGTATGTATGTGTGTATATGTGATGTATCTATGTATGTCAAAAAAGGGTGGGAAAGCAGAACTGAATGGAGATGCACGCGTGCACACATTTGAAAAGAGAAAATCAGCTAGTGATTATTATGTGCGTCGAAATAAGAGGCAGAACAAGTGTTTTAAAGTTCAAATAAATATCGCAGAAGCAATTTATTTTTAATTTCTAAACAACCGAAGAAAACAAATTGAATGATCCCACAAGCACATTTGTTTGAACAGCTGCAACTAGACGAAAGTGAGCCAATTCAATGCCCACGCGCCGTCCTCACTTTTTATTGGGCGTACAAATAGAAAAACACAGTGACAGATAAGAAACGTCACAACTAGGCATCTATTTAGCGGAATCTGCAATATTTTTTCTTTTATGTGTGAACATGAAATGTTGCCCTCAATTAAAAAATGTGTAGTGTAAGTGCCTCAAGCTTGTAGAAAGTAATTTTGCGGCTATGGAGTCAACCTGTTGTAAGTGAACCAAGCATGAACCGGTTGAAGGAAACAATTTCTAAATGAAGGTCCATCCAAGATTCAATCATCTAAATGAAGAACTTGAAGGTAACTAAGTAGTCCATTCCTCATGCTTCGACAGCATCGAAATGATCCAAAAACAAGGATGTTGAGTAACGTGTGAATTGGCGCCGAGGGACGCCGCGTGATCTTCTTTCACATATAAAATGCTTCTCTAACAACAAAAGAGTGAGAGCTTTAGATACTATCATACTATGGTTGGCGTTGAAAAATGGAACTACTATGGCAGGAGGAAGTGCCAAAAATCATGAGAGACCCACAAGCATTCATCTGTCAAGACGGGCAAGCAAAAATGAAAGGCTCGAAGTGCATGTTGTGTATGAGCTGATACAATCTGATGCAACAATCAGAAGTGCCTCCTACTGTTGCAACAAGGCACACGAGTAATGAGAATCTGCCAGCACAGCAAAGCAATGTTTGGCATGCAAAAAAATTAAATGTGATTCTTCTTCTTCTTAATTGGCGCGATAACCGCTTACGCGATTTTGGCCGAGTTTAACAAAGCGCGCCAGTCATTTCTTTCTCGTGCTAACCGGCACCAATTGGACATACCAAATCCCTTTCCACCTGATCTTTCCAACGCAGAGGAGACCTTCATTTTCCTCTACTACCACCAGCTAGTACCGCATCGAATACTTTCAAAGCCGGAGCGTTCGTATCCATTCGGACAACATGACCCAGTCAACGTAGCCGCTGGAACTTTATTCGCTGCGCTATGTCTATGTCGTCGTAAAGCTCATAGCTCATCATTCCTTCGCTTGCGATATTTGCCGTTACCAACGTGTAAAGGTCCAAAAATCTTCCGCAGAATCTCTCTCTCAAACATTCCAAGCGTCGCTTCATCGGATGTTGTCATCGTCCAAGCTTCTGCGCCATACGTTAGGACGGGCATGATGAGAGCCTTGTAGAGTGTTAGTTTTGTTCGTCGAGAGAGGACTTTACTGCTCAGTTGCCTACTTAGTCCAAAGTAGCACTTCTTGGCAAGAGTGATTCTACGTTGGATTTCAAGGCTGACATTGTTATCGGTGTCAATGCTGCCCAAATTCAGACATAGCGGCATACAAGTACCTTTTTTCCGTACAGTTGAATGTAGCTTTGAAATCGACGAAAAAATGGTATGTGTCGATTCTCTTTTCATGGGTCTTTTCCAAGATTTGGCGTGTTTTGAATATTTGGACGATGGTAGACTTTCCAGGTCTAAAGCCACACTGATAAGGTCCAATCAGTTGGTTGACGGTGGGCTTCAGCCTTTCACACAATACGCTCGCTAGAACATTATAGGCGATATTTAAAAGACTAATCCCGCGGTAATTGGCGCAGATTGCAGGATCGCCCTTCTTAAGGATTGGGCAGAGCACACTTCAATTCCAATCAGCAGGCATGCTTTCATCCGACCATATTTTGCACAGGAGCTGATGCATGCACTTTACCAGCTCCTCGCCGCCATGTTTGAATAGCTCAGCCGGCAGTTCGTCGGCTTTGTTGTTCTTTAGCCGCGTTATCGCTTTTCTCACCTCGTCATGGTCGAGTAGCGGAACGACAATTCCGTCATCAAGGATTGGAGTATCGGGATCTTCACATTCTCTGTGACATTCGCAGCTATCACTGTTTAACAGGTTAACATAAGTGTCCTAAAGTCTAAAAGACGTGTATGGAGTTTCTCCGATGCAGATCTCATAGGATACTAAAAATGTAAAACAGATGTACTTAGCTAAGTGCAATCTTTTCAAGATAGTCAGTTCAAAGTTACAGCGAATTTTATGTTGTAACAAAAACAACAACATTTTCAAAAATAAGTCTCATCATTTGTCCGCAATAAAGATATAACGTGCGCAGCGGTTTTCTATCTGTACGTCTAAAAACGAGGAAACTTCATTACTCCATCGCGCATTCTTCTCAAATGTGACGCTACGGCTATGGCGGCCGAATACAAAAGGGAAATATTGTTGGAATAGAATTTTTTTACTTCAACCTGGTGAATAATTTCATGGCATTTATTTTTTGAATATGATATCCGGCATATGGATGTCCGCCGAGGCTACGAGTTTCATGGTCCGTTCGATCAGCTCAATTTTTAACCACTTTTTTCCATAAATCTGGCCGTTTAAACCAATGGTGGCTTGCAATGATTCAAGAGTTGCTTGTTAATCGGAATAAGCCAATGACTTAACATAGCGCCATAAAAAGTAATCCAGAGGTGTTAAATCGCACGAACGAGGAGGCCTGTGAACAGGACAACTTCTGGAAAGAAAGCCTTCATCAAATTGATTTTGCAATAAACTGGGTCTTACGTGCGCTGTATGGCAAGTAGTGCCGTCTTGTTGGTACCAAATTTCGTCGATGTTTAGCTGATAAATTTTTGGAAACAAACATCCAGGCAGCATGACGCCGTAGCGTTCGCCATTCACCGAAACGGCTGCTTATTCCTCATTTCGAAAGAAATAAGAACCGTTGATGCTGCCAGTGACTTATGAACTTTGCGAACATATATATTTTTTTCTTTTCTCAAAATAAATGTTCCCAATTTGGAAGCATTGTTCTGTCGTTAAACGATTCTTGATGACTTGACTTGTGCTTATTGAATAAAAATATCAGCAAAGTTTTCGATTCTCAGCTGTCTAACCATAGTTATCGATGTTGATAGTACTTATGCAGCTGGAAAACACTCGATACTTATACATGCCACAATTGCGCTGTAAAGAAAAATAGGGTTTTATGAGATTAGGGTTGTCGTCTGAGCCACTCAAATAAGCACCTGTAATATACTGTTGAGGAGCTGCTGTACCAGTAGCTGGTGGCTCAATCGAGGAGGAAGGACACAGAGAAAGATAAAAGAGAGAAGAAGTTGTGCTCACTTGCAATTTCTCATTAGCATCAGACAATACGAGAGAGAAGAAAGTACTAACCCAATTTTGTTTAACTATGTATAAATGCCATTCAAGAAGAAAAATAAAATAACTTCGCATATTTCCTGCATCCCTTGTCAATTTCGAGTGCTTCACACCTTTTGACTTGCTCTGAGAGCTGTGAAATATTTATTTGTGCAATTTTCTTTAAATATTTTACTGTATGTAAATTTGCCCCAGACGGAGCGTCATTTGTTTATATCAACAGTCAGCGATATTAGCTATCGGTGGCTGCATCAACAATTTGTTTCTTTAGCCTTAGCCGTGTGCGCGTTAAAAAGACAAACAATCAAAAATTAAGATAAAAGTTAGCAGTATCCTGAAACCAAAATAATACAAAAAAAAAAAAATCAAATCAAAAGTGCCAGCTACAAATGGAAGTTCGTATTTCGAAGCGTGAGCGTACGCATTCTGTAAATCTTTGCAATCTCGCGACAGCAACTTTAATTAATTGCGATGCCTTTGGGTATTGTTTTTAACCTTAACGTAATTCCTTTTATGCTCCACTGAGCCGCTGACTACCGCCTCAATTACTCCCTCTTTACTCGTCCGCGCTTCGTAATCAGCACTTTACCCAGACGGCTGGGCAATCAAATTTCAACAAACTTTCAGTTTGTCCACATCTCTGCAACTAGCAACGAAAACAAAATACTTTGCCACTCGACTAATTATCGTTTTTGATTTCTTTTAAGTGGGCTATTAGCGCTGCGTCTGACTTTTATGGCAACGAAATGTGAGATATGAAAAAAATGGTTTGAGCGGAGTGACTGTAGCAAATTGGAGGGTCACGTAATTTGAGCACTCAAAAAATGAAAATAAAAAATTGCAAATTGTCTCTCAGGCATACTGCGCGCATACATTTATACAGCTTTATGCGTACAGGGTGTTTTATCTGCACTTGACCCATAACAACTGTGTATAGGTTTGACAGTTGCTGACCGACTTGCTCCTTCTACGGCCTTTTAGAAACCTTTGTGTGCCACATATTAACCATGAAATCGCGATTATCTGAGCGCACATTTTACTCTGAGCGTAAGGAGAAAGCTGTAAATAAGCCACTGAAAATCGTGCACAAATAACATCCGCACAATGGCAATGTGGCTGATTGATGTGGTGTGTGCGCGACGAACATAACCGAGTAATTCTTTTTCGAAGATGACGAAGCCCGTACTGTAACTGTAAAGTGGACCGATATCGGTATATTATCGCCAAATCGATTACAGGCATTCATTGCGGAAATGAATGCGCGGCAGACGATAAATTTACTCAACATAATGTTCCCTCGGCTGCTCGGATCACTAACAACGGAGATTTCGACTTGGCTCCTCGCAAGGCCGATTTGACAGCGCTCAACTCTTTCCTGTGGGTCAACCACGTAAGCGATTTTGGCAGAGTTTAACAAAACGTGAAAATGATTTCTTTCTCGTGCTAACCGGCGCCAGTTGGACACACCAAGAGATGTCAAGTTCTTCTCCACCTGATCTTTCCAACGCAAAGGAGGTCTTCCTCTTCCGTTGCTGCCACCAGCTGGTACCACAGTGAATACTTTCAAAGCCTGAGTGTTTCTAACCATTTGAATGACATGACCCAACCAACGTAGCCGCTGGATCTTTATTCGCTCATCGTTCCATCGCTTGCGGTATTCGCCGTCACCAACGCGTAAAGGTCCAAAAATATACCACGGAATCTTTCTCTCAAACATTTCAAGAAATGTCTCGTAGTCATAAATGTCATCGTCATCACTTCTGCGCCACATCAGACTTATTCGCTTTGCTTCTTTACCCAGCTTAGAAATAGTTTGGATAAGACTTCAGCCGGTGTTGCTGTGAGACATTCAAAGAAATAATTGACTGTCTGAAGGCCAACATTTGCGAGGAAATCGAAGTCATAATTCCCGAACTGCTCCATCATATTATGAAAAACGCAGAAATAGAGTCCAAATGTTCCTTACTGGCAATGGATACCATCTTGTCATCGATATTGTATTCAGTCACGTCCCAATAAATTTTTTTACATGAAAAAAAAGTAAATTAGAGGAAATCCAAATTTATCTGTTTTTCAATAAAACTTTCATAATAAGTTCTCATGTGTTAAGTATAGATGGAACATCACGTAACCGAAAAAAAAACAAACACAAAAAAACTGCTAGTCCTCAACTTAAACTAAACGGCAGAAATGTGGCCTTGTAGAAAGTGCACTAGATACTCGTACACTTTTTCCTCATGGGCCCGCTAGCCGGCGCCAAGATTGAGCTATTTCGATAATTTGAGTTTTAAATAAGTTCCCAACCGGACAATCGACAGTCGATGTACAATCTTTTCTAATTAAATATCATAAAAGCAGCGCCACATCAGCTTGCACCTACTGCATAAAAAATTAACTAAAGAAATTTCATTCAATTCAAACTATTCAGTAGCTTCTGAGCCATTTAATAACAACGAGAACTGCAAAATATTTTTTTATATTGTATATTTGTGGTTTAACAGAAAAGGATATTTTAAAAATATTGCAAAAAAAAGCGCGTACGATTTTCAGTGACACCCACTGTATGCGTGTGCATTGGGGTAACCGGGGTAGAATAACGACTAGATTGGCGTGCCTGGAAAAACATAGCGCTTATTATCAACCCGAAACGTCAGGGTAGGAAATCGATTACATAGTGGGCGCACTATTTACAAGAGCCCCGCATTGGTTGCTTTATTTTCTTTTACACGCACTTTTTCTACGGACTCCAGGTTCAACCTTGTCTCTCCAGTTAAATATTCTGAAATTCACTTGGAAAATGATACTCGGTATTGTCATGATACCCGGTTCTATGGCTGGAGATATATAGTAGAGATGGTTTTAGAAAAAGGTTCATGTTACTGGCCATTGGCATGAAACTTTGAAGAGTCGGAACTCTGAAAATATAAGTCACCCACAGTGAAGTTTGGTGTTACCGCATAACTGAGTATATGGAACTATAACTGAATGAAATAGTATACATAAAGAGGCGTGACGTTGTGTGTGTGATATTTATAAAGAGCTACAGCTCTATGGCCATCAGTCAAATTTAAATGCGATGTGGATATTTTACTTAAAGAAGCAAGAGGAGATGGACCGGCAGCTCTCATAGATTCGATTTTTTCAGTGAAGCATAACTTCGTGCCTGTGACTGAAACGGTTCAAGGTATATCATTCAAGTCTAATAAATTTGATGGATCTTGAAAATTAAGTATCACAAATTATATACATAAATATCAGGTCAGTCCATAAGTTAGTGCGTTTTTTAATGGTGGTTTTAAAATTAATAAAAAAGATGTGTAAAGTATTTATTAATCCATAATATATTTTCCTTCATTATTTACAATGTCTTCCCAACGTTTAGGCAAATTTTTAATTCCCTGCTCAAAAAATTGTTTGTCCTTGGAGCCAAAATACGCTTCGATATCCCTTTTTATAGCTTCTTTTGAGGAGTAGTTCTTCTTGCTCATATGGGATTAAAGTCCACGGAAAAGGTGAAAATCACAGGGTGCAATATCCGGAGAGTATGGTGGATAAGTTCAGCTTGCCTTGCGTTGTAGTGCTGAAACAAAACTTTGCGTCTATGCACTAAATACGGGCAATCTTTGTTAAGTGCCTCATTCAGGTTTGATAGCTGATGGGAATAATAATCAGCAGTTATCGTCTGGTTTAGTTACAGAAGTTCATAATAATCAATACCAGCCATATCCCACCAAATAGACAGGAGAATCTTCTTGGGGTGAAGGCCATCTCTAGGGGTCGGTTCTGCTGTTTCATCTTTATCTAACCATTGGCGTTTGCGAACAGGATTATTGTAAAGGACCCATTTTTCATCACCAGTAACGATACGATTCAAAAAACTTTAATTTTCAAGCCGTTGCAGCAGCTGAGAACACACATTCACTCTCTGCTGAAAGTTGGCGACGGAAAGTCTGTGCGGAACCCATTTTCCCAGCTTTGCAACCTTTCCCAACTGAACCAGGTGCCTGTGAACTGTTCCATGCGATGAATTTCACCTCTGAGCTATCATATCGACTGTCACATTTGGCTCTGCTTCCACGAGTTCGAGCAAGGCGTCGGAGTTAAGGACTTCAGGACGACCAGTGCGCGGGGCATCCTCCATGTAGCTGTTACCACTTCGGAATTTTAAAAACCACTTTTGCGCAGTCCTTACACTCACGGTATCCTCTTCGTGAACAGTTTTTGTTTCTGCAGCAGCAGTTGTTGCATTTTTACCACTTTTATAAAAAAAATACAAAATAACCTCTTATACGTGTTCGAAGATTCCATTTTATTTTTTAACAACACGTGCTTCTATCCGCGATTAAAATCACTTGCTGAATGCACAATATATCAAAGAAAATATAAATAGTTCCGTTATTTTCCGCGCATAATTTTTTGTATGCAAAAATCGTACAAAAGTGAAATTATGGGTAAAATACGCACGAACTTATGGACTGAACTGATATAAGTATGCGTGGCAGAAAACGTCTGCGTACATGCTTTTGTCCTATTTCCTTTCATCCAAAAATAGCTTATTTTAACCAAATTTCTGAGAAAAATCACATCTATGCTTCTCACAGCATTTAAAGCAATGAAAATCTGGCAACATTTTTGCATCGATAAATTTACAACAAAAACTCATTTGGTAGCATAGAAAAAGTCTGCGTACATGTAATAAAACGGGTATTCCCCGTGTTATAAAATAGTGTAAAAGTACCGGAAAGTTATATTCTCACTTATTTTCGTAAAATCAACAATTTAAGATGGTTTTTATTCTATTCGAATTATTGTCAATTTTTAAATATACAGAGCCACCTAAAGGAAAGAAAATAAGCCGCTCTGAAAGGGGAATTATGGTTGAACTTTTCAAAGAAGGCAAAATATATCGTGAAATCAGTCTGATTGTTGGAAGAACACGTTCTTCCGAACAAAGAGTGATAAAAATCCGCGTTCAAGACGCGCAAAAATATTGAAAACAGCATGAAACTCGTGACATTTTGCAAAGCGTCCAGCGAAACTCCGACTTCAGCATACAAAATTGTGCAAAATATACAATAAAATTTTAAAAAGACCGTCTGCACTGACACAATTCTCAAAATTTGAAGGAATATCTCGCCGAAAGATACAGGTAAGATCCTCAGTTAATAGCCAAAAGCGTATTGCTTTCGCAAGCGAGCATATAAACATGCTTGCGGAGTTTTGGGAGAAGGTTATTTTTTTCGATGCAAGCAAGTTTTGCATTTTTGGAATCAAAGGGCGTAATGTGGAAAAAAGGGGTGTGGCACGCGATAAGTGCAACTTAATGCCGACTGTGAAGCATGGTGGTGGAGCAATGATATGGGGATGCATGGCTAGTGAAGGTGTGGCAAGAATGGTGTTCATTGAGTCCACTAAGGGCAAATATGCATACCCTAATGTCTTGAAAAGAAATTTAAATTGAAAAAAATTGATTTTTACGTCTAGGAAATGCCTACTTTCATTAGGATAACGATCCGAAGTATACTGCGGACATAGTTAAACTTTTGTTTATTTTGGGCTTCAAGCACCACTACAATCACCAGATTTGAATGCTATAGAGCATCCATGGGATTTTTTCCAACGAAAAATCCACCAGCGCTCAATTACCTCAATGACTATGCTTGGGGAAGTGCTGTGCGAGGAATGGACTGCAATCTCGTCGACGGAAACCTCTAAGCTTGTCGATTCCATGCCAAAACGTCTGACGGAAATTTTGAAATGTAGGGATATTCTACAGCTCATTAAATTTTAAAGGAAATTTGAGAAATTTTATGTTGTTAACTTAGGTTTGTACCTTGTACGCAGACTTTTTCTAATGAACTTTGAAGGCGAATGCATGTTTTGCTTTGTTTGTATGTTATTGGTGGAATATTTATCTGTTTTATTTTCATAAAACTGAAAGCTAAATATCCTTGAAAGAATTTAAAATAAATTGAATGAATATAAAAACCATATAAAATTCTTTTTTTCAATGAACTATTTTTTGTTGGTTCCTTGTACGCAGACTTTTTCTACCGAGGGAGTTTATATATGCAAATGCATTTTTAAGTGGAGCTTACATCCCTTCTCGGGTGTTTTTGATGTGCGTGTTCATATTTTTCTGCAAAAGGAGGGACCTACAGTCTTATGCCGACTCTGAATGGTGGATGATTTTGTTATGAGAAGATATTTCATGACAGGCAAGCCGTACACTCGCGGCCGCCGTAATTTCTTAACTAACAATACATTACAGCGTTATCTCGAGCTCTGCTATTTTTCCCCAGATAGATTTTAGATTTTCTTTCGTAAGCCCGATTACCCTAATGTACACATATATTGCGTACTTTTATACTCTTTAGAGATTAACAGAGGCAACAAATCATGCTGCTGTCACTAAATATACATACTTATACATATATATGGTAAGATATTCATACATACCTACATACATATCTGCAAAGGAGATCCGCGCTATCCTTCTTTAATATCCCCGTTTCTCATTTCCCAACACGGCTGCATAGCTGGATATATGACTCAGTGCACGCAGTTGCTCACAGTGGGGTTTTAACTGGCCGCAATTAATTAAGAAGTCAACAGCGAAAATAAAAGCAAAAGCAAAGGTTATAATAATTGCGTACAAGACTGGAGCAAAATGTTCTTTCAAATGGATGTACCAAAGTCATCCATATCACCACAGGGGAATGCAGAGATTGCGTAAAAAAGGGGGCAGCAAATTCTGTGGTTACCCTGCAGCGAAAAACCAAACTAGCATTGAATCATTTTATTCATTCAGATATTGGTATTTTATAGGTGAAATCGTACTAGTTTGCCATTAATTAGATGAATACCAGTAGTAGAATTACCAATTTGGCTGCAGATTAATTGTTTTTGTTTTAAGACTCGCCTATGGGTGCACCAATGCCCCAATAACGATGAATAGAAGATTATATGTAAGTAGATTTTGATTAGTATACTATTTTTCTAAAAAAAGGCTTGTACGTCGTAATATGTTTTTTCTTAATTGACGCGTTAACCGCTTATCCGCTTTTTGCCGATTTTAACATAGCCACTCGTTTCTTGTCCGTGCTAACCGACGCCAGTTGGGCACACCAAGTGATGTCAATTTCTTCTCCACCTGATCTTTCCAACGCACAGGGGGTCTTCTTTTGCTCCTCTTCCACGGCTGCCACCAGCTGTATCGCATCGTATATTTTCATAACCGCAGCGTTTGTATCCATTCGGGCGACATGACCCAACCAACGTAGCCGCTGAATCTTTACTCTAAAGCAATCCGCTTTCCCATAGAAACTCTAAGATGTTGCGTTTCAAGCACTTCTCATTCTTCTTCAGTGCTTGATGATGTCTTTCGTTTGAGTCCTAATACAGATATATGTCTTGAAGAAAATGAAAATTCATGTGCGCATATTTGGCCTCGCTCGGTTAGAAGAAAGTCCTGGATTGGTATGCCCAATACAGGCCGAAAGTATTGGATAGGTATGCTGAGATAGACGCACATTATTTGAGCGATTACTTTCTATTTGGCAAGAACAAAATTTGGTTTTTTCGAGAAGTCCGGAAAAACCTTTTTGCCAAAAAATGAAAGGCAAAGAGCAAATACTAAACGCCAGGGTCGATTAAATTCTTTTTTCCTCTGAACTCGACGCGGGAAACGAACTTAAGCAGAATGAAATGGTGGTGTCGGAAAAGCCAGTAAGAAAGGTTTGTATTAACTTCGATCACTAAAAGCGTGTAAATTGTTAAGATACAGATTTCCGCAATGAGAAAGCTGCTTGAACATTCTATCAGACTTGGCCAGTATAAACTGGTATTTTAACTGGTATTTTGCTGTTGCATGGCCGTGTCATGGACATTTCATAGAATATCGAAATTCACATAACAGTTGTTGCACGGTGTTCGAATTTTGATTTGTATTCTTTGCTTGTAAGCAGTTGATGAAAATGTTTTGTGAAGTGCAGTCGACCTGTTTTTTAGTGGTGTAAAATATTGCAATAAAATTTTACAATGAGATTATTTGTATAAAGTAAAAGTTTAGATAGTGGCCTAAAACTATTTTAAATAGCTTATTTTAAAGAAAGCTTACTTAAATAAATGTTTCAAATAATTTTGGTTTTTACGCCTTAATGCGGCTAATGTGGGCTAGTAAGGGTAGAGTATTATGAGCTACTAGCCTAAATTACCCACTCGTAATTATGTAATACTTAACTAGACATAACTAAGCATGCCAAAAAAGGGAGAAATACGGAAATGGGGCCCTAATATGATGAAAAAAGCGATTGAGGCTGTTAGAAGTGAGGAAATGGGCTCATTTTTTGCATCAAAGAGATTTGATGTGCCGCGCTCCACATTACAAAGAATGGCAAGGAATTGGACGTAAATCAGTATTAAATGAAGAGACTGAGAAAGATATCGTAAAGTATGCATTGGAAATGGAATCAAGATTTGGGGGCCTTACAATACGCAATATATTAGGTCGATTGCGTTTCAGTTGGCTGAAACAGCCCATGTGCCTAATAAGTTTTCTGTCCTAAAGCAATGCACTGGAAAAGACTGGCTCTATGGATTCCTTCGCAGGCAAATGGGATTAGTTTTCGTGTTCCAACAGGAACCTCTTTTAATACAACAATGGGCTCACAAAAGAAAATGTGAAAGTTTTTTTCGATATACTTGAGCAAGAGTACGAGAATCACAAATTTCTACCATCCTCAATATGGAATGTGGATGAAACAGGGCTTTCAGTTGTACAGAGCAAGCTACCTAAGGTTTTGTCCTGCAAGGGGAAACGACAGGTTGGTGCAATAACATCTGCTGAGCGTGGGTCTTTGGTAACAGTTATTAGCTGCACGAGTGCGAGTGGCTGCTTTGTACCTCCATTTTTCATATTTCCTTCGAAAAATCAAAATTCACAACTTGTGAAGAATGCTCCTCCTGGATCAGATTCCTCATGCCATATATCCGGCTGGGTACTGAAACTGAAATATTTACAAAATGGTTTGAACATTTTTTAAAATTTACAAAGCCAACAAATGACGAGCCGCTTCTTCTTATATTAGATGGCCACTATAGCCTCACAAGGCATATTGAGCTCCTGGAGCTTGCTTGCCAAAACGGAGTGACTATAATTTCTCTTCCCCCGCACTCAACACAAAAGCTCCAGCCTTTAGACAAAACATTTATGGGATCATTAAAAGCATACTACAGTGAAGAAATACGTAGGTTTGTTCGAGAAAACGAGAGAAAGGTTACACATTTTGACATTGCCGAGTTATTTACCAAAGCGTATCTCAAGGTTCAACTTGGACAAATAGCCGTAAATGGTTTTAAGTGCACCGGCATATATCCTTTCGATAGAAATATATTTTCTGATTCCGATTTCATTGCTAGTGAATTACATGAACAATTACCACAAACAAAAAATACTTCAGCATCTACCAACAATGAAGTAAATTTATCTTCAACAGTTGCTAGCACAAATCGTGTCACACCTTGGCAAATGCCTCCTGTTCCGAAGATAAGGAAACCTTGAAAAAATTTGAGCATGAAGTTAAAAAATCACTCAAGGCAAAAAAATTTCGTGCGTAAAACGAAACAAAAATAAATCCTCTTCTCGAAACCAAAACAAATCCTCTTCTGATTCGAAGGAATCTCTTAACTCAAAAGAGAGTGCAACTACGTCCAAGAAATCTAAGCTTAAAGTTAAAGAACCACCTAAAAATTCTGTGCGCAAGGCGACACATCAAGTCCAGCCTTCTTCTGATTCGGTAGAATCCGTTACATTTGTAGACTCCGACGGGGAAGATCTCCTTCCCGATCTTCCACCAAATAAAGAAACAGAATGTAATTTCTGTGGATATCGAGCAGGAAATGACAATGAACGTAAACTATGGACACAGTGCCTACAATGCGATATGGCTTGGGCTCACGAAAAGCGCTTACCCAAAAAATATGCCATCTTTATTTGCAGTTCTTGTTCTGAATAGTTTTAAGAAAATATCTACAATACTTTTATTTATTTATAACTGAGCTTTATATGGTTTTGAATTACTTTGTTTATTTACGATGAAATAAATATATGAGTATATTTGTACTTTACTTTACTTCAATAACGTTGCCTCTAGTACTCCAATACAGTGATCCACTTTACCCGAATACCCTGACCACATTACCCACCAGTTTTTTATTCGTCAACTTTTGGGGTGATCCCTAGTTTTCAATTCCGTCGGATGAAAACTTTGAAAATAAAGTTATAAGTTATTTCTGTAACAAATGATAAAGTCCATTCAAGATTTGTTATAAAAAATGATTTACTATTAATATTTTGGCCGAAAATAATATCGAAGTAAAATGGTGCTGGACTATTGGTACAACTGTCCTCTATAGTGTCGCAGAGTTTGAGTGAGATCTGTCAAATAGCTTGATTTTGGCATTTAATTATATCAGTCAACCGCAGGTGTGCTCTGCGATTTTCACTATGGCTAAACGTGTCGAACAAATAATTTGTCTTAAATTTTGTGTTTTGAACTGGACTTCGTGTGTCGCATCATTGAAAATGTTGCAAAAAGTCGATGGTGAGTGTGTTTTATGAAAAGCACGGGTCTACGAGTGGTATAAGGCCGAGAAGTCGTGGAAGGTTTGCCCCAATCTGGTCGCCCATCAACGTCATCAATGGATGAAAACGTCGACAAAGTCAAGGAAATGCTGCTGTAAAACCATCATTTAAGTTTGAGGGAGCGTGTCGCCCGACTCAATTCGCAATAATTTGCACCACCACGCGTGGTTGAATTTCTTTCAAAGAATTAATCGAAAGAAGGTAGCTGAAGACATGCTTGAGCAAGTGAATTCGAACCCAACGTTTATCCAGCGCATCATAACAGGTGATGAGATGTGGGTGCAGGTGATGAGCTGGGCATGCAGACCAGTCAACAGTGGCTTAATGGCGCTATGCACATAAGTCGAAACCCAAAAAACCACGTAACAATCGGTCAAAAGTGAAAGTCATGCTACTCGTTTTCTTTGATTATCCCGGTGTTGTGCACTCGGAATTCATTCCAAATGGTGCTACGGTAAATAAATAATATTATTTGGAAGTTATGAGACGTTTGAGAGCGAATGTGCATAGGAAGCGGCCCAATTTGTGGACCTTGCACCATAATAACGCACCGTCACACAAGGCTCATATTGTGAATACTTTTTTGATCAAAAACTCGACAAATATCATCGAACAACCACCGTATTCACCGGATTTAACCGCCTTTGACTTTTTCTTTTTCTCAAAATTTAAATCACCAATCTGCGGACGGCGTTTTGAATCGATAGAGGCCATTAAGGAGAATTCGCTGAAGGAGATATCTTCAAACGCGTTTAAAAGGTGCTTTGGTGACTGGAATGGAGCTTTTTTTGCAGGCGACAAAATGAATTTTGATGGTTAAACAATTATTTTGCGTTTTATTGAACAATTCCCGGTACTTTTTTGGCAGAGTGTAAATCTGGTGGTACTTTGTTGTTCCGCCTTTAGATAGAACCAATCAATAGGCAACTCCGTAATCGATTAGAGGTCAAATACCATTAATGCCGTCGTCACAATTAATTGAATTTTCGGTTTGTCGCCGTAACCATAACCAGATGCATTGTTATTTGCTGCATTGTGGTATGCATTTCAATAGCATTAACGAATAAATTACTCATTTCCCCGTCACGGCGCATGTTGTTATCATTTGTTTAGTGTTTGCTCTTCAAAATGCGTAAATAAATGATAATATATAAGTATGTAAATATTAGCTGTTTATGGCTGTGGTGTCAATAATAAGATAATAAATATAATTATGCTTAATACTACCGTTATGGCGTTTTGTTATGGTACCTCTACTTTGAGCTTATGTAAAGTTGGAACTGATACTAACATTAATGAAATAACATCAGATTAGCAGAGGTGAGTATGTAGGAAAGGTGAGTATTAACATTAGAATGTGAAGAATCAGCGGGAGTGTTATGCAGAATGTTAGTGAAATCAGGTAAGTAAGTAAGTGAAAGTTATCATATGAAGAGGAATTGGTAGGATTATAATACATATACAGTGGTCACACAATTTCTTCGTACACTAACAGTTTATAAATAGATAGACCCGATACTTATCCCAATTTCTACAAAAGAACAACTGAGTTTTCGCTGTTTTTTTGATGAAAATACAACTTTATTCCGAGCAAATGGTTACAAGTGAATCATAGAAAGTATTTCCCACCGCTGGATACTACTTTTTCTCATCTTTCTGGTAGATATCGTATACCGTCGCGGTAAAACTGTTCATCTTTTGAGGCTATTCACGGATCATATGGATGGAACTGCTGGTCAGCTAGACCATCGCAACAGGTGATAATCGGTCCCCGCAATATCTGGAGAATATGGCGGGTGGGGTAGGATTTCCCATTTCAGTGTTTCCAGGTAGGTTTTAACGTGTTTGACAACGTGAGACTGAGCGTTGTCATGCTGTAGAATCCCTTTTTCATGCCTCTCCGCGTATTGCGGCTGCTTCTCGTGCAGTACTCGGCTCAATTGTATCAATTGAAGACGATACTGATCCACAGTGATGGGTTCGCTTGGGTTTAATAGTTCATAATAAATAACTCCAACTTCGTCCCACCAAATACATAGCATAACCTTCCCAGCGTGAATATTCAGACGAGGCGACGACATAGAAGCATGCCCTGTCAGTCCCCATTACTTTCTTTTCTTTGGATTGGTGTAATGAATCTATTTTTCATCACCCGTTACGATGCGATGAAGAAAACCCTTCCTTTTTTGCCGCTGGAGCAGTTATTCAAAGGCGAAAAAACGACGTTCAACAACCCTTAGTTTTAACTCATAAGCAACCCAAGTCCCCTGTTTCTGAATCATTCCCAAAGCATGCAATCGCTTGGAAATGGATTGGCGGGTAACTCCTAATACTGAAGCAAGCTTTTTTTGACACATATCCTCATTGAGCAAGGCCTCCAAGGCCTGAGCGTCTTCGAAGGTTTTTGGACTTCCTTCTCGCGGACAGTCGTCAACATTAAAATCACCGTCTTTGAAGCGACGGAACCCATTTCGACACGTTGCTTCACTTAAAGCAGCATTTCCATAAACTTTTTGTAGTTCTCGGCTCAGCCGCCGTTTTTTTTCGAATCAAAGAAGAAAATCAACACTACCCGCCAATGACGATTATTCAGCAGAAAATCAGACATTTTCACAAAACCAAACGCATAAGATACCAAAACAAAATCACTAATGTGTCGAAGTAGCTTGTTTACCATATGTCTAAGCTTGGTTTATGACGTTTAGGTTATGTTAGAACGGACTAGCACACACTGCTGGCGGCATCTATTGACAAACAGCGGGAACTTAGTTGCACACCTTATAATATATTCGTAAAAATGACATTTTTATTCATTATTTAAAGAACCAAAACTTCCAAATTAATTTCTGGAATTAAAGAACTTAAGGTAGTAACGAAATAAAACACAATTTTATGCAAAAATATTATTCGTACGTAGCCAAATAAAAATATTTTATTAGAATAATAATAGAAAAAACGAGTATTTAGTACTGTGTTGGTCCGCCTTAAGCTTTAATAACTGCTTTCACACGTCGATGCATAATTTTTACCAATACCTTGGTTTCATTAGCTGCAATCTTCTCCCGCTCAACACTTAAAGCTGTCTTTAATGACGCTTTGATGTTATTTTGTGCTTTGTGATTCTCCTTTCTAAGAGCTCCCAGACATGCTCGAGTGGGCTCAGATCCGGTGATTGAGGTAGAGCTTTAAGCTGCTTAGAGTGGTTAATGAGCCATTCTTGCACGAGATAAAATGAGTGTTTTGGGCCATTGTCTTGTTGAAATAAGAACCTTTAACATTCAGAACATGTTTAATGGCACTATCATACAATTATTCTTCAAAATGTTTAAAAACAGATTTTTGTTATTTTATTATTAATAACCATTTTTCCTACTCCAAATGCAGCTATGAAGCCCCAACTCATTGCATTTCCTCCTCCATGCTTAACGGTAGGAATAGGGTGTGTTCTGAAAACATTAAATTTTGACTCATCACTGAATATGACGTTTTCCCAACAGAATTTGGCCGCTGGCGAACTCCAATCTCTTCTTTCTGTTAATAACTGAAATGTAGGGTTTGCGGCGTGCCACTCTGCTATGATTACCTGCGTTACGCAGACAATTTCGGATTGTGTGTGGGCTTTCTTTTTTTATGCAATTACTCTTGAATATTTCGGCATAGTATTGTGGGGGTTATTTTTGGATTTAGAGCGACTGGTGCTACTTAGTTGCGTTCCTTACGTGGAGTCAATATTTTTCGACTTCCGGCTTGGTGTTGATTAGTTTCCAATTTACCAGTATTAACGTAATTAGCAGTAGCAATTTGCACCTTAGAATGCGATTTGCCAATTATGCGCAGAGACTTGTTTTCCAAGTACAATTTTATGCATTTCTAAAGGTAAATCGCACTTCGCCGCACTGTAACTGAATTGGCGAGAAAAACTAAGAAAAGCCCATCTTATTTCGTTTTCAGTAATATTGTTAAAACACAAACGATTTTTTACCGTTACTTTTGCAGCAACAATATTTTGAGCTGAAAGTATACGAATAAATATTTTGCAGTATTTTGTCACGTCTGCCTGCTATCCTTGGAACCCTTTTGTGTGAGTTGAAAGAACGGGAGTTTTGTATGCGGCAAATCATTAGGCAAAAGAAATTTATTGTCACAGCAAATATTTTGCGCAAAGCTTAAATTTCTTACATACTACGCATATGTACGAATAAATTGTGAGACCACTGTACCCATACAAATAATTTTCAACCAGTCTGTTTGAAATATGACAATAAGTACTTCTGCAAATCTAGTTGATTCCAGTTCTTTACAAATTAATTTGCGGTTGCCCATGGGCTAGGAAAAAGCAAGCAAACACTCTTCACTTTTCAAAGAATTTACGATATGTTGCCCTTTTGAAATGCTCTATTTTCTTTATAGTCTACAGTCTTGTAGAGCTGTGAAATTAGCAAAAAAGGGCCGTTATTTAATACAAATACTCATATTCCTCTAATTTAAAGACGAACAACAGTGCCATTTTATTACACTTTCCGAAATAATCTGGAACTACTAATTACAATGCAGCACCACTGCAAATTTTCATTCGCATTCACTCGCAACGCAGCTGCCATCCGATGACTTACAAATATACATACATACAAATACATAGAGTGGCAAACTTTATATTGCACCACAGACTGACGAGACCTGTCATTAAAAGTAAAAATAGTAAGTAAGGCAGTGCTGAATGCGAGTCGCATAAAACTTTTTACCTATAAGCGCGCACATTTTAGTAAAATTTATTTTGCGCTGGCTATTAAGGGGTACCGGTGGTCTAGAGCTCGAAAATTTGGGGTATTTTCAGGATTGTTTTTTTTTTAAGAAAAAAAATTAAAAACGGTGTTTAAATTTTTTATGCTTTTTATTTAACTTCTTTTACATACAAAAATAAAAATAAAAAAATTTAATAACATTAATAATTTTAAAAATGCCGCTGAAGTTGACCCTCCCGAAAAATTGGACCTGGGCGGTGTTGTCCATTTTGACTTTTCTATTTATCTGTAAAACAAAAACCAAAAAATTATTACTCAGTATGACTGTAGCTATGTTCCATACTAGAATAAGAATAAGAAAAAAAATTAACAAAATGGCGCGGTTTAAAATTTGAAACTCTAAAAGTCGGATTTTTTAATCAGCAAAATACGAAATAAATGAAATAATAATCTTATTCTGGTATTGGCTAAAGCCTTTGATGTTGTGCACAACATAAAATATTAAAATTTCAGAGGATTTAGTTGAATAGTTTTTTTTTTTACGACACCAGGTCGCAAAAAACCGTTTCGAGGTAAATGAGTTTGAAGTTTGAGGTACAGGTACAGGAACGCGCGGACCGCTCGCTGCCTACTTCATGGGCTGTAGAAGCTATAATATTGGAAATTTCCGCATGAAAATTCACAGTATATTCTTCAGATACCAAGCTTTATAAATATCGAAGAGACAAAATATCGATTTTTTGAAAATTCTAGACCATCGAGTGCCCTTAAGTTTTAGATTCATAACATATAGAAAGAGGGCGTGGCTTTTGTGCGATCTCAAAAATATTTGTGTTGGCTTCAAATGAGCTGGGGCACAGTACCTATGCTAGGTTTGGTTGAGTTTTATCGGGACACACATTTTTCGAATTTTCCAAAATTTAACTATGACCAGAAAGTACAGGGAATGTTTAAATAAAACAGAGCAGAGTTAAATTTCAGGAAATTTATTTTATCTCCTTCAAAATATAACCCGTCTGAAGCAGCACAAATGTGCCAACGTTTAACCTAGTCCTCCATGCACGCCTGGTAGGCCGACGAATGGATGGCCTTCAGCTCCTTCGTCGCAGTCTCTTTGATCTCCTCTATCGACTGAAATCTCCTGCCACGAAGTGGTAACTTGAACTTGGGAAACAAAAAAAAAGTCGCACGGGGCCTTATCCGGTGAATACGGTGCTCGCACGATGGTATTTATGGTATTTGGTGTTTGGTCAAATAATAATCCAGCACAATTTGGGCTCGGTGCGATGGCGCGTTATCATCATGCAAAATTCAAGAACTGTTTGCCCACATTTCCAGCCGGCCAGGCAGACACTAATCATCCGATGGCACTAAAAAGTGACAGATGTGTGGCTTACAGTCCTACCAACATAAAAAAAAAATTATGGACCAGTTCCCACGTGCGCGGTTCGTTTAAATTAAACATTCCCGGTACTTTTTGATCATAGGGTAGGTAATTTTTTAGGTTAATCGTTTGTATCAAACGTGATTAGTTTTCTTCATATATAAGAGATATCACGATTTTTTTTTAAATACCTTTATATGGCAGGCGGCCGTAATTATTGACCGATTTCTCCCATTTTCAATACCCAACTACCTTGGAGTACATGAACCGAATTTCATTGAAATATGTACACATTTTTGTAATGGCTATGTCACCTCTTCCTTTCATTCTGCGCATTTTCGATTCCTTTCTCTTGTGTTATTTTTGTGCTGTTATTTGGTTACAACTACAATAACTTTGTGCGCAGGTGCATAAAAAAACCACCAAATCTTCTTGCAGCAAATTTACTGCGAAAAACCAACTCATTTATATCTGCTCTTGCAACTTAACACGAAAATATACCACACGAAAACAAAGCATAAAAGGGCAAAATGAAATGAGAATTTAAAAAGCGGTTGCCACTTGGGTAATTAGTTATCAAAACTGCTTACTTTTTCTCTGGTTTGTAACTTTTTAGATAAGAAATTCTATTTAATGTTGCATGCACAACGCATTTGTTCGTAATTATTTCCATCAGTGAGCTCACAAATATGACCTTCTGCAAACTTAGAGTAAATGAAGAAGGTCATATTTGCAATGGAAACAGTTAAGCTTATTTACCGGATTCAAATGGCGAATCAGGAGAACGTGCGAAAGTGTATTCGCGTGGCGCGAAACCGTACAAATAGCTTACGTGATTTTATAGCTGAATGTGACCTTGACGCCTCTCGAGCTATAGTCCGTTAAGTCGAGCTTTAAAGCGTTCGGGGAGTATTAAGTTAACTGTCAATGCAACTTGTCCTTGAATGTAGGTTGAGACATCTTGGCCAACTCCAGTCAGAAAAAAGGCACAAACGCTCAATCCAACCCAGTTCTATCCTGAGTTTATTATGGGAACTGAGTGTGGATGAGGTACTGCGATGAGTAGAGGCCACAAAAGACCATTATGTCGAAGTGCAAAGCTCATGAGAATCTAATCTAATCTAAGTACACTAAAATGCAACCACCTCAAACACTTGCTGCTGACCAAAAAATGAGACGGCAAACTTTGTAATCAGGATCGTTTTCGAATCTGGTAGTTTGAAGTAAATAAAACAGGTTTTCAAATATGTAAACTTTTACCAATTGTTTTATACTTTTATTCAACTTAGATGAACCAGACGAATTTAATAAGTTTTCGGGAGATTTGCGCTTAGATCCAAAATATTTTTCAAAAATAAATTTTGGCGGTGGATCTCTGATGTTGTGGGGAGCTGTCAATACACTTCGAAAGATGCATATCCACTTCCCCCCAACACGCATGAACTCCGAAGAATTGTTGAGCTTACTATTCGGGCGTAGGTTTGAATCGTCGTGCGTGAACATCAAATTACAGTAGGTTCTGTTTTTATGCTGCTTTTTTTATGCGGTTTTGAAATAGTGCGGTTTTTTTTTTTAAATTACAAAATGCATGTCGACCTATCGGGAATTGTACATATAAACAAGATTCTAAACCAGCTAAGCAAAAACTCATCACAGATTCATGCGGTCTATGGAACGTATCTATAGTTATAATATGGGACTAGTGCCCTTTTTTATGCGATTTTATTACATTATTTCAGATTTATGCGGTTATAGCATTTGAAACGTATCTATAGTTTTACTATAGAACTAGTCGCTTTTTTTATGCTGTTTTTTTTTTATGCTGTTTCTTGCGGAACGTATCTACCGCATAAAAACAGAACCTACTGTATATAAACAGTTTTTTTTTATATCAGTTGCCTTTCGGCAGGCAATGACAAACCTCTGCTTGTATTCCTGCCATGAAAAAGCTCCCTATAAAAATGTCTGTCGTGCGTAGTCGGCTTAAGAAGAAGAACGCCTTGAATCACTTTTTAAGGAGAACGGCTGCCACACCTCTCGTTAATTGGCGCAAAAAATTAGCTGCCATCATAAAACGATTCTCAGTCATCTTCATTTAATGGGATTTACCGAAAAATTGGGCGCCTGGGTGACTCACGACCTCAACGAAAAAAACAAAGAAAGTCGCCTTCAAATTGCTTCTCAGCATCTCGTCTGCCATCGAGCAACACTATGACCTCACTTTTTGTACCGAATCGTCACGAGATATGAGAAATGGTGCCTATAACTCAATATGAAGCACAGAACGGAGTGGGTGCCTTCAGGATATACGGCAAAGTCGATAGTTAAGCCGGATCTTCATTCAAAGAAAATCAAGATATGTGTTTAGTCGGACTGAGAGGACATGGCGCACTAGAAAACGCTCAAAAAGAATGTCATGGGCAACAAATAGCTTTACATTGCCCAGCTACACGGCGTGAGTGAGGCTATTCGACTGAAAAAAGCTGATCGACATGATCAAATGATACTCCTTCACGACAACACCAGGCCTGATGTTGCACAAGTCGTCAAAGCCGCATTCCAAGAGCTTGAATAGGTCCTTCAGCATTCGTCGTATTCTCTGCATCTTACACAGACCCATTGCCACCTTCGATAACAAAGAGGTGCTTAAAAACTGGCGCAACAACTTCTTTGACATCAGACAAGGCGATTTTTAGCGGAACGGCATAAACAAATTGGTTGAGAGGTGGGAAGATTAACTCATTAATATAATCCTTGTTTTTGTTGTAAAAACGCTACGAACTTACTTCCCAACCTAATATGTATTTGTTATTTGTTTTATATCAAATCAATAAAACTGGGCTTCGAACTTTCTTGAAACTTTTTTTGATTTTTGATATTTTATGAATTTCTAGTATTTTTCGAAAATTTTTTTGGTGATTTTTTTTCGCCATTTTTTAACTATTTCCGCGCTTTATACTCGCTTATGGCATCTTCTCCATACACGACCCAAATTTTCTGGGCTGCTTCGGCAGCTTTTTGACTTCGATGAAAAGCAAAGAAAAGTAGGTGTCGAAAATGTTGATTTTTCCTTCCTGGGTACTCCATTTTTAAGACTGAAAACTAATAAAAAATGAATAACTCAAAAATATAAACAACCTAGCTTTGTAGGGCAGAAAGGGCATTCTATGGAATGAATACTTACCCTTTGCTAAACAGCAAAAAAATCGTTGTAAAATGAAAGAAAATATAGAAACGCTATGAACTTATTCCCCGAACCAATATAATGTCCTGAGCGTATTCATAGGCAATGTGATGAGTACCTACTCCAAATGCAGGTCTGAAGGCACAGTTCTACACGAAATTGCAAAAAAGAAAAGAAAAGGGACTTGCCTTTGAGGAACTTACGCTAGGCATTTATCTCGATATGGAAGAGGTTTTTAAAAGCATCTTGCTTTGAATGAGGTATGTCTGTTCTTGAGTAGTGAAGTAGCAAATTCTGCCCAATATGTGGGCATATTTTTTTCCGGAAGCAACTTCGGTGCGTGTCGTGCCAGCCAACATCGCGTAGGATCACAAAGCCTACTTGTGACTCAACTAGTAGACACAAGTATAACCCTCATTGACCTTCTATAAGCACGGTGGTTGGTATCATCACCGGGTACTACATAATAGGAGCACCTGGGAAGCGTATGCTAGTCTCCATGAGATTTTCTTAAACGTAGCTATATGCATGTTTGTATGTATGTATGTATATAATGATTGCGTTGAAAATTTTCCAAAAATTTTGATGTTGACACTTCTACACCAGTAATTGCACTCGAGACAAGCAGGTGGGTGAGCGTAGACGAACAGACGTCGGGACCGCATCGCAAATAAGTCATTCGCATTTACGCAAACGTGCACTTGTGATTTGGATAATTACCGATTTGATTGCCAGCTACAAAAGCGATAAGAATTATAATATGGTGGACCAGCAGTAGCGACTATCACTATTCACTTTGCCACGCGCACGACGAAAACTGTCGATATGAATTATCAAAAAAAATATATATAATATTTATATATTTATAAAGGCGGTCATAGTGATCGAATTTAGAACCAATTAACGGTATGCCAAGCAAAAGTGCGATCACTTATGGCTGTCATAAAAAACAAAACAAAAAAAAAGTAATAATAAAAGCAACTTTATGAGTGCGAGTATTAAATTACTCACAACACCTTCAGGGGAAAAAATTATCAAAAATCAATGATAATCTAAACTACTTAGAACTAGTAAATACAGGGAAGAACTAAAATTGAATGGGCTACGAAACTGGGTGTGCAATTTGTTTTATGTTTACGACAATTACAATTTTTCAAATTTTCATGAGAATTTTTTTAAGTTGAAAATTTTTTTAAATTTACGACATAGATTTATTTGGTTTTTGTTAGGTTAATGACACTTTCATTAAAACAAAAAAAAAGTTAACTTTTTATAAAAACAAAAAGACGATGACGACCGAAATGTTGAGGCAGAATACTTGTTTCGCGGCCTGTAATCTACTGAGTTGTGGAAGAAGCTCGTAGTGTTTTACCGAAAACTTTGATTTTATTTCCTTCTATACTCACCTCACCTAGTAATAAAAATAAAAAATAAAAAAAATAAATAATTGGCGCGTACACCCGTTTTGGGTGTTCGACCGAGCTCCTCCTCCTATTTGTGGTGTGCGTCTTGATGTTGTTCCACAAATGGAGGGACCTACAGTTTCAAGCCGACTCCGAACGGCAGATATTTTTATGAGGAGCTTTTTCATGGCAGAAATACACTCGGAGGTTTGCCATTGCCTGCCGAGAGGCGACCGCTATTAGAAAAATGTTTTTATTAATTTTGCTTTCACCGAGATTCGAACCAATGACCTCTCTGTGAATTCCGAATGGTAATCACGCACCCACCCATTCGGCTACGGCGGCTCACCTAGTAATATCCTGTATAAATTGCGTATTCACGATTATTATTATGAAAGGATTTAGCGATGGGACCGGAAATATCCGAAATATCGGGGCGGGGAATTTCAATCACATTTGAGACAAGCAATGGAGCGCATAAAGGTCCAAATAAAATTTTCATCACTCAAAGTCAGTTTTGTTATTTGCGAAACAACTTATTAAAAAAATAATTGGATGATTAGTTTTCTCCCACCCTGTAGTTTGGCGAATAGTTTATTAACCATTTCAGATTCTATTTTTTATGAGGAAACTAAAAAAAAATCAGTCTCTATCAGGAAAAAATTGTAAATTTGAAGTGTTTCAGTAAATCACGTAAACTACTGTTAAAAAATCTCAAACTAATTGTAGATTAGTACCCTAGTTTCTTCTATAAGCAGCGTAACAAGAAAAAAACACCTGTTTATATAAATTTTTTTTTTGCCCACTCATTGTAAGTGCCTGATACAAAAACAAGTTTGCACGTAGTATTAGTTGGAATACTTTTAGTCATAGGCGGAACTAAAACTGAGCCAATATTTGCATTTCTTTTGTATTTCTTTCTTTGTTGCGCACATTGAAATATGAATCACAATAATTCTAGTTCGTGTGAAATTATTCATATCTGAATTATGCTCATATATATATATATAAGATAATATATATACTTGGCGCTTACACCCTTTTCGGGTATTTGGCCGAGCTCCTCCTTCTATTTTTGGCGCGCGTCTTAATGTTGTTCCACAAATTGACCTAGAAGGGGCAGCTTTTTCGTGGCCGAAATACAATCACAGGTTTACCATTGGCTGCCGCGGGGCGACCGCTATTAGAAAAAACGTTTCTTATCATTTTGGTGTTTCATGCACGGAGATTCGAACTTACACACTTCTGAATGGTAGTCATGCACCAAAACGTTCGACTACAGCGGCCGATTGTGCGATAGAAATATGAGTATTTGCTTTTAAAATATCAAAACAGCCATATCTAAAGCAACTGTTTTGAGGTAAATGCAATTTTAAATTCCAGTATTAATAATAGGAAACCAGCGCATTCCACTATCCACTTCTGAGTCACTTCTTTACAGCCTGGAATTTGGGCAAATACTTTAATATCCAAAGTGAATAAATATGTTTAAGTAGAGATTAATGCAAAAAACAAAAAAAAAAAAAAAATGAAAAATCAGGATTTCTTGAACTCATGACGCCACATAACCCACTTGACAATAAGCGCTCACAAAATATCATCAAAGCCACAAGTAAAATTCAACGAAATTCTCCCAGTTCACACCAGCAATAACTGCACTACGAACTTTGAAAAAACAAAAAAAAAACTTTATATAAAGAATGAATAACATTGAATTGATGTTCAGGTTTGAATTTTTATATAATGAAATGTCTACGTAATTTTTTATGGTATTAAAGCTGTGATCCCAAGTAATCAGTCTAGATAAAAAAATTATGTAAAACGTAGAAAAGTTAATGAAGATAAGATTTATAATGCGGCAGCATATTGGAATCACTTGATTACCCACTTGAGAAACTATTTCTTTAAAGTTTGGAAAATGGTTAAAAATACAAAGTATTAGGAAAGCTTAAACGATTTCGCGCTTCGTACTTCGGTACTTAAGCAAACTTAGATATGAGTGTCAAGTGAGCGCTACTCTGTCAGGTGGGATGATTAGAGACGTGGTGAGATTACAAAGAATTTTTAGTTTTCATTAAGTGGCATTTATGAAATATTTATGTAAAGGGTTTTCCAATAACAGGTGTTATGAATGAATGGATTGCGCTATCGAGAAATGATTAACGATTTTTTATAGCCGGATTTGGATGGTATTGATCTGGACAACGTTTATTTTCAACAAGATGGCGCTACGTGCCACACAAGCAACGAAATCATTGATATTTTACGGGAAAAGTTTTGGAACCACCAAAATCTTGTGATTTAGCACCTTGTGACTTTTTTCTTTGGGGCCACGTGAAAGAGAAGGTCTACGCCAACAGCCCAGGGTCGATTCGAGACCTCAAAGATGGAATTCGTTAGGCTATCGAGGACATAGGGCAGCCACTTTGCAATTCGGTTATGGAAAATTTCATGATAAGGATATTGTCCTGTAAGCGTGGGCGGGGTAGTCATTTCCCTGATGTTATTTTCCACTATTAACGGCTTACCTTCCTCATTTATATTAAAAAATAGCATTTTTCTTTGAATACCAAAATAACACCTCTTATTGGAAGACCCTTTATTTATTTACTTAAATTTGTTTACAAAATTTAATAGCACAAATTAGCCTTAGGTAAATAACAGCAATGGTCGTCGGCCCACTAAAATTCTCGAACATCTACTGGGTGAAAGATATGAAGTGTTACCAACTTCACACTGCTTGTAACAGCTCATGACATCAACGTTAAAATTGTTTTAATGACAGTTCAATATACCTATTCTTTATAAGCCATCAAAGGCATTTGCGTCTCAGTTTTGTACAATTTTTTTTTTCTTTGATGGAGTTCAAACGTAATAGTGTGATTGCGTTATATTTGGCTGGAAAATCACAACCAGCCATTGTTGGTGAGCTCAGTCACCTCAAAGTGACTAAAGTGTTTGTGTATCGCACTATAAAGCGTTACAAGGATACTGATAGCATTGCAAAACATTATGGAGGTGGACCAAAAAAAACCGCAACAACGCCAGAAATAGTTCGGAAAGTGAAGGCTCGACTTGAACGAAATCCACGTCGAAGTGGAAGAAAAATGGCCAAAGAACTGAAAATATCGCAAGACAGCATTCGACGCATATTGAGAAATGAGCTCAAGGTAAAGGCTTACAAGTTCCAATAATCTTTTCACCCCAGCAAAAAAAGTTCGGTGCGAAAGAGCAAAGGAGTTATTGCGCTTGCACGAACGTGGTTAATTTCCTAACATTGTCTTTTCTGATGAAAAAAATTTCCCAATTGAGCAATTCAGAAACACTCAAATCGATCGTTCATACGAGAACTTGAGCCTACATATGCTCACTCGAAGCAATTTCCCATCGCAAGTAATGGCTTGGGCCGCAGTGACCGCTGATGGACGCTCTCCAATCGTTTTTATCGAGCCTGACGTGGACACGCAAACATTTCGGTCGTAGACCATGGACGTTCCAACAGGACTCGGCACCGTCTCATAAAGCTCGTGTGAACCAAGAATGGTTAAAAAATCATGCTTCATACTTCATTTGGTCCACACAATGGCTTTCGAATTCGCCAGTCGCGAATCCGATGGACTATTCCATCTGGTCCATTTTGGAGAGCAAGGTGAGGACTAAAAAATTTGCCAGTATGGATGCGCTGAAAAAAGCGATTATACGAGAATCGGCCAAAATACCTCGAGATCACTTTCGTGCAGCATGCAACTTCTTTTTTGACCGTTTGAAGGCAAAGAATAGTCAAGGGAAAAGGTGGTCATATCGAGCTAAAGTGAATATATGTTAAAATTGTAATCATTTTTGAACAATTTTGTCTTTGAAATCAATAAAAGCTAATTTCACACAAAAAAGTTATGGTGTTCTGAATAGGTAACACTTCAAATCGTTCACCCTGTATATATTCAATGTTGGTAATTTTGGTATAGTTTTTAAAGTGGCTTTTGTTTAATTGGCATTATATTTTTTGTTTTTTAGTATAAAATATATTTACAAAAAAATATTTTTGGGGAAACTTTTGCGAAACTTTTCCATTTTAGGATAAAACACATTAGAAAAATTTTGGTTTTAGAAAAATTAAATTTTTTTCTAAAAAAATTTTTGGGACTTTCTTTCATTTTAGGTTTATCCCTTATATAATTAGATATTAAAGAAGAACATTTCTTTGACAAAAATTAAATTTATTTGTAAACAGTTTTGGGAATTTTATTCAACTTTGTTAGTTTTGGTATAGTTTTTAAGTGGATTTTCTTCGGTTTTGTTATAACTTTAGATATGCTGTTTTTTGTAGTTTCATAGGATAAAATATATTAAAACAAAACTTTTTTTTGAGAGAAATTTAATTTTTTGTAAAGAATATTTTGGGACATTTCATTGTCAAATTAAAAAATTAAACAATTTCTTTCAGAAATGAAAAAAAGAGAAATGGGAAAAACTGAATTTTTTCGTACACAAATATTTGGAAATTTTTCCCATATGCGAAAAAAGATCCTTACGATTTTCTTATACTTTTTTCTAATTTTTTAGTACAAAACATACTTTCTAAACAAAATTTATTTGGAGAAAAATTTTATGTTTTTCTTAAACATTTTTGGGGAAAAACTGTTCTGGGAATTAAAAAAAACATACCTAAATTTGTTCTCACTTTTTCCTGTGCAAGTGCAGTAGTCTGTGGAATTTCACACTTCTCGAGTTATACTCAAATACGTACGCCGAATTGCAAATTAGTGCAGAATACTGCCCAGCAAATCATCGTGCACAAGGTGGCGCAAAATTAATCATCCAATATTTTTTATAAATTTTTTACTGAACAAGAACAAATGGTTTTTGGTGATGAAAGAAATCTTGAAAAAATTAACAATTATACAAGGTGGCGCAAAATTAATCATCCATCTTTTTATTCTAACTTTTTATTAAATAAAAAAATATTTTGAGTGTCCTTATTTTAAGCCTTACGCACTTTATAGCTTGCCTGTTTGTTTATTGCAGCTGTCTAGTTAACAAAAGTCAAATATGATTGACGTTCGATGCCATTTGCGAAAATTATAAATCTTCCGATAGGTTTATTAATTTTGCGCCACGTGTGTACAACGTATGTATACCTAAGGTTGCGAATATAAATCACTTTTCACTGGCTTACCGTATTTGGAAAATTTATCCTAAAACATAGGTATATACCTAGGAAATGAGACTTTTTTTTCAATTTCAAACGTTTATTTACAAAAAATAGTTCCAAATTTAATCTTTAAAATAATAGCCATCGCTAGCAACACATTTTTCCCATCTCTCAGGTAATTTGTGGATGGCGCGCCAAAAAAATTGGCCGTCTTTGGCCGGAAACCAATCATCGAGCCTTTTTTTTGCTTCTTTGTGAGAATTGAGGCGCTGCTGGGAATGTGCGTGGCCCATTGATGCAAACAAATGATAATCGGAAGGCGCCAAGTCTAGTGAGTAAGTCGCATGCAACAGCGGTTCCCAATCGTACGGCTCCACCAATTCCCGGGTCGCTCTTGTTCGATGTGGCGGTGCATTGTCATCAAGAAAAATTACTTTGTGACGCCGATCGGCATATTTTTGACGTTTTCGGTATACCTATAGCACTGTTCAAATCGGCCAATTGTCTTCGGTTGTGTGCACCGTCAACTGTTTCACCTGGTTTTAATAGCTCGTACCAAATCATACCACGCTGATCACAGAAAACACACAGCATTGCTTTGCGGCCGAATCGATTTGGTTTGGCCGTAGTTTTTGGCTTGTGGCCAGGCGGACCATACTATCGTTTACGCTTGGGATTGGAGAAATACACCCATTTTTCATCACCCGTAACGATTCGATGAAAAAAAGACTTCCTTTTGAACCGGGAGAGCAGCATTCACAAGTGGTTTCACGATGTCTGCAAATCGTAGTTTTAAGGCACGAAATTCGACATTTTTAAGAGCGACAAAAATGCATTGTTGTATGAGACGTAACAAACATTAAACTGAATATTGTTGACAGATGACAGTCGCAAAAAACAAGACATTTGGAAGTCTTAAAAATACTCCTAGCGACATCTATGGGTTAATAGCTGGACGTCTCATTTCATAGGTACATACCTGGTAAATAATAAAAAATTTATAAAAATAAAAATGCTGAAAAGTATCAAATATATTTAGCTCTAAAAAATTCCAAAGTTTCTCATTTCAATTTTTATTATACTTTGTAAGCTTGAGAAACCAATTTTCAGAAACATTTACAACAACCTGCAAAATACTTGGATCACACGGCACGAATTCTCCCATTATACTTTTGTTTTTGGTCAACATAAAAAGTTGATGAGAAATTTATTTCATTAACATTCATAGGCACGTGGATTCTTAAATTATTAGTGTAAAAAACCAATATTCTTAATAAAAAAAAATCGGCTTCGCCAATTGTCGCACGTTGGTGATAAGACGAAAATTAACGTAAGCAATGATTCTATCTAATTGAATTATTTGTATAAAAAGTAGACTGTGATTGATGATCAAGTGCTAAAGCGACTGTAGTTCTGATAAATTGCTCAAAAGTGCGACAGCTGATAATTAAGGGTTGCCACGATGAGTGAATGCGAGATTACCAGAGGTTGTGTGTTTTATCACAAAAAAAAAAACATCCTATCAAGGTTGTCATTATTAATTGTAGTTGGTTGGTTGTATCTAATCAGAATTTTTCAAGTCCCAGTTGTTTGTTTACAAATAGATTTAATGTAGAAAAAAAATTATCATAGTGATAATGCTTTTTTTTTATTTCGCAACGAATTAAGAAATGCGCATAAGAAAATATTTTATTTTTTTTTTGTAGTTTTTTAATTATCTTGAAAACGTGTAACTTAAATGAAAAATTATGCAACAATGAAATGTAGAACTGTATTACCAATATTTTGATACATCCCTCATTCTTATTGGTTAACAGATTATTAAACATTTTTATATTCCACCTTTTTTTCTTTAACCCAAAACTGTTCTTTGGCGACATCTCAAAAGCTTAGTATGTGGCTGAAAAAATGCATTTGGATTTTCGGACTCTGCAACCGTCTTTACGCAGACTTCGGATTTTTGTTTTGCTTTTGGATAAAAAAATTATTAAGCATTTTCAGAAAATACCAGAGATTTTTTATTGGTTTGAGCATTTCTTTTTTATAATTTGACAGGGCAGGGATTTGCTTGAAGTGATTTTTTGCTACGTGGTAATATTTGTTAATTTATTCTTAGAAAATCTAGAAATACATTATTTCTTACCGACTACAATAAAAATACTTAACGATAATGCTCGTAGTTCATATATCACTCATTCATCTACATAATTCACTTAGTGATACTTTGAAAGTTTCTGTAGAAAATGATGCAGCCTTCAAATCCACGGTTAGCAAACGGGTTACTTCCACCTACAAGCGAGCTTGGCAGGCTGAGAGATGTTGCAGATCCTCCAGTCATTAAGCAGAAGGTACAGTAGGCAGCTGGTTGGACTGATGACGGTCATTTTCGAAAGGCGAAGCACATGGAAAAGGTGCGGTGAGATGGCGGACCACTTTCTATGCATCTACCCGGCCTTCGCTCGAATCAGGCTTGAGTTCTTTGGCACTGATGTATTAAGAAGCGGCCACCTTGGCTACTGGGCTCCACAAGATCTACTCAGATTTCTTCGGAGGTCGGGTAGATGTAAAGAAAATTAAAAAGAAAACCCGAGTGCAGTACCTGAAGGGCTCTTTTACCTATAATTCACTATATTTGCCACAATAATATTACACTGTGTATCAATAAAATGATTCGAGTATAATTTTTCTCGGTCTAGGGCACGTAGAAAAAAATGTATACTCCGAATCTTGAATTGACCCTCGGACGGATTTTTCTTCGAAAAACTAAACTTTCTTATTCTGAAGTTTATATGACATTCAGCTGCTTACAACGCCTTATAAAATGTTAATATATAGGGTGGGCCATGTAAAATTTGCTTTTAGAATCGGCTATAAAAAAAAACTAATCAATATTTTTCCAAACTTTTTTTTATTTTGAAGATTGAACATTGTCATTTATGAATGAAAAATAATATCGTTCAGATGACTGCCACGACTGGCTTTACAGTAGGCCATTCGATCAACCCACTTTTTAAGCACATTTTCGTTTGTTTGGGCTCCAATTTCATGAATTGCAACTTGGATTTCGTGTTTTAAAGCATCAATCGTCTCTGGCTGGTTTGCATAGCTTTTGTCCTTAACGGCTGCCCACAAAAAATAGTCCAACGGGCTTAAATCACAGCTCCGAGGCGGCCAATTGATATCGGAATTTCTGATTATTCGGTTTTCAAAAACGGTAGCCAAAAGTTCCAGTGTAACTTTGGCAGTGTGACAAGTTGCACCGTCCTGTTGAAACCAAATGTCGTCCATGTCATCCTCTTCAATTTTTGGAAACAAAAACTCGTTGAGCATGTCACGGTAATGCTCGCCATTTACTGTAACCGCGGAAGAAGAAGAAGACATTAACGCCATAGAACCTCTATTATGCCTCAGCGTCATCGAAAATTTGGACCATCGGATGGAGGTGTGCCGCCGAGGCCGCGGCGGCTATTTGGCCAATATTTTGTTCCATATATAATTGAGCCATACCAATATTATCATAATAAAGGGAAATGATAATAATTTCTTAAAAAAATTGTATTTGATACAAAACTAATACCGGTCCTTGAAACTTAACTACCCTTTAGATCATCAACCGTGACGACTCTATCCTTTGCGTTCGAGCGCTGGGAGAGGAAATTTGATGTTTTCAAACTTTACACGATAACTCGAAAAGTTATTGACCGATCTCTCTGAAATTTTTGCAAACATCTTTCTTATGATATAACTTTCTATGTGAATTTACAATTCCAAAATTTTTCCAAAAAATAATTTTTTCAAAGAAAAAATAGTAAGAAAATTCACCCCAAAATTCATTTTTTTAAGCATTTTATGCCGCGATTTTTTTTCCCCCATTTGTTTTTAATTCATATAGAAATTATGACATTAATAAACAAATTTTAAATAATTAAAAATAAAAAAAAAATTATATTATTTTAATTTATAAATAAACTGTATGCCAATTTTGAAAAAAATATTTATTTTAAATAACATTATTTATTTCTTCTTTATTTTAAATAATTTGAATGAAAATCAGGGAAATATGGCCGTTTACAGGTATCTGACCCGTTAAGGAATTTCGGAGCATGAATGTAAAACAATGGAAAGATTTGCAATGTTTTCATCTATGTATTTTCATGCTGAAAGCTGTTTTGAATGCGTATTTTGTTTACTAATGTAAATACAAAATTCAATACGAATAAACTACTTTCTGCGAATAAACTAATCTACCTTTAACGAGGCTTAAAAATGCACTGACACCCGCATAAAATAATTTAACATGCCTGCATACAAATTCTGAAAAAAAACTGTGAAAACGACGGAGTACTCACTTTTAATTCACTGTACAAAAAATGTTCATAACAGAGAGGCATACCTATAACCGATTAAAATGTATCACAGAAATATTTTTCATAAAATTTTACTACAATTCTCTGCAAAAACCAAGTATCAAAATTCAACTTAAACGGCAGAAATAAAAAAAAACGTAAAATGTGTGTTAAGGATTCATTTCGTTCGAGTAAAAAAAGCCATATATTGAAGAGTTCGCTTCACAAAAATTTTACTCGTTATTTTTTACATGGAATTGCCGATCATATCAAATGGTACATATAGCTAAAACGTAAAATTCTTTATGCCGATTTACCATAACAATGCGGAAATGGGTGAAAACTTGACCCTGCCTAAAATAAAATTCAGACGAAATTTTCAGCACACTTTTTTTTGTTTTTTGTGTTGTACAGTGCAATTAGGTGAATCGAAATATAATTCAAAACACTATTGCATTCATCGTTGGGCCTCCTATATTTAATGAGCTGCCATTTCATTATCTACTTAAATACATATGTACCTTTAATTATGATAACGGCCGCAAACTTTTTTGTCGATATGAAGTCTCAACCAAAATTACGCTGTTATCTTTAAAGTAACTTAAACTTATAATCAATATTAAGGGATCATTTATTTATTTTAAGAATTGACTTAAAGAGTGAATCTTATAAGCTAATTGTAACATAAAGCGATAGCGTTGAGGCCTTACGCTTAAACTGTGTATATGGAGTTCTTTTGTATTGTGTTTTAAATTCTGTGGCATAGGTTGGTTATTTTAAGGAATTTGGTTATTGAAGATATTGAATCGGAGGTTGGGGAAGATAGATGCGTCATTGGGTTTGAGTTGCTGAAGATTTGTGTTCAGCGGGCGGTGTATAGTGGGCAATGAAGGAGGATATGGGGTATGGTACATATTACGTCGGGGTTGCACGTGCACGTGATTGGGTTGGTGTTAGTCATGAAATGTCCATATGTCGTCTTTGTATGCCCTAGCCGAAGGCACTCGAACTTTATGACGACTAGTCGGGTCACCCTATTTTTATTTTTTTATATAAAGTCCTTGTTGTGGGGTTTTGTATGGTTTACCTCTTGGTACCAGTCATTGGTTGAGGTCCATGTATGGTGCTGTTTGTTATCAAAATGTTTCTTATGT
Source organism: Anastrepha ludens (assembly GCF_028408465.1). Taxonomy (NCBI): domain Eukaryota; kingdom Metazoa; phylum Arthropoda; class Insecta; order Diptera; family Tephritidae; genus Anastrepha; species Anastrepha ludens. The sequence continues at coordinate 19,361,379 of NC_071500.1, forward strand.
GTTTTTAATGTCGGTTAAGTGAAAGTTATCCGCCATTAGTGTTGGTGTTTGATGTGCTTATTTGGCGGTGTAGTCAGGGAATTCATCTCCGGTTATATTGGCGTGTCCCGGCACACAAATTAGTTTGATTTTAGGGTATTTCGCTATCATAATGTTTCTAATGGTGGTTGGGTAGTGATCGTAGTTGTATATGTTTGCTATTGAGTTGATGACCGAGAGGGAATCAGAATTTATTGCTAAGTTTTTGGTTTTGCTCTTTATAGCTTCTTCTTATAGCTTTATTGTGTTTATAGCTTCACATATGGCTATAATTTCTGCAGAGTATGTTGAGCTATAGCTTGGTAGGTTTGACATTTTTATAACTTCGTTTTGTGAGGTTATGCTGTATGTAGTATTGTTGTCGATCTTTGATCCGTCTGTGTAGATGAAGGTATAGTTGTGGTATTTCTCGTTAATTTCGGAAAACTTTGTTTGATACTGGATTGGCTTTGTGTTGTTTTTGTTTAAGTTACTTAGGGTAGTATTAATTGCTTTAGGGTTTAGTATCCAGGAAGGCGAGTTGTGGATGATATGTATGTTTTGGGTGTTTTGTAGGTAGATTGAGTTTTTATTAAGGGATCAATAAATCATAAATGCATTCAATATTACATGCGTCTGTATAGACACAATTGTTGCTGAAATATGAACGCATAATTGATAATATTTAACAAAAATAAAATATAATCTAGGTTAGGTTAGGTAATGGTGGTAGCCGGACTGTACGACCAACTGTTTTAGACCTTACAGGTCCATTGTGTTATCGCTGTGCTGCACGGGAACCTCATTTACTTTCTTTCGTGGAACCATTTTGTGGCTCTTATGAAACGTAAAATTGATCCAATCCACACGCCAGACTGCTCTGTAAGAGAATTGAAAAAATATTTACCTAGACAACCTGCTCTGATTTTAGCTAAGGCCGGACAATTACAAAGGAAGTGCTCAACAGTTTCTTCCTCTTCCTCACCTAAAAAATTTCTACAATATTAATGGGAGAAAACTCCTAGTCTCAAGAAATGTGGGCCAAATAGCCAATGAGCGGTGGCACAAGCCTCGACTTTAGAAATATCCCTTGAGAGGCTAAGCAATTCCTTTGTCCTTTTATTTTTTATTTGCGACCTATTGGCCTCTTGGATAATGTTGTTTTTTTATTATTGGTTTACTCGTGGCCAAAGATATTCCAAAGGTACTTTTATCACTCAGCAGTTGAAGAGCAGTACCTTTCCTGGCTAGCTCATCAGCTTTACAATTTCCCTCAATATGTTTGTACCCCGAAACACAAATCTAACATTTAATTAGAGTTATATCTGCAGCCCTCTTTTCTTTATTGACGTCCATTTTACTTAATTCTTACTTTGACGTTTCTCCTTGCATTCGTAATAAAGATGATCGGTAATACGTGGTTGTATGGAGAAATGTAATCATATAATCTAGGATTATTTTATAATCTCAGGTTTCGGGGGACAAATTTGGTATAGGTAACCTAGCTTGTTTATTAGCTCGAAAAAGTAGATAATCTACTAATTATAAGTCATGTAAGGGTCATGAAAAAGCTCGTCCTATCTGCCGTTCAGAGTCGGTTTGCAACTGTAGGTCCTTCCATTTACATGAAAAATTAAATCTTAGGGAAAGCCATGATGTACATTTACAAAACGCCGAACGAGTTAGAAACTGTCTTCGATCACCAAAAAGCAAAAGCAAATTCCAGCAAATATTATGGATTCTCATATGACTTTGAAAAAGCCCTTCTGCATCCTAGACTTTCTGTTTGTTTAGCCTATTATAAGCAATATTTGTATGTACCTTTACAATTTGGAACTCAAAAGTTACCATGATGACAATGTCAAGATGTATTTATGGCATGCAACGACAGCTTCAAGAGGTGCACTGGAAGCGGCAACGGGCTTTTCTTTCTTTCGAATAAAATGGATGACGTTCTTCAAAAAAGAAAAAACCTTATATATATCTATATATAATTGGCACGTACACCCTTTTTGGGTGTTTGGCCGAGCTCCTCCTCGTATTTGTGGTGTGCGTTTTGATGTTGTTCCACAAATGGAGGGACCTCCGAACGGCAGATATTTTTATGATGAACTTTTTCATGGCAGAAATCCACTCGGAGGTTTGCCATTGCCTGCCGAGGGGCGACCGCTATTACAAAAATGTTTTTCTTAATTTTGGTGTTTTACCGAAACTCGAACCGACGTTCTCTCCATGAATTCCGAATGGTAGTCGCGCACCAACCCATTCGGCTACGGCGGCCACCTTAAGATGCCCTAGATGAGTGTAAATTCCAGATTTGTGATCTTTCACTATAAAATAAAACAAAAAAACTGCTATTAGGGACTAATAACCAAAATTAAAAATAAAGAAGCTCGAACTCCATTTTAAAGCTATGCTTCCACGGACTGTTTTGTACAGAATTGCCAGTAGAAAACTTCAGTCGTGGAAACAAAGTCGTTGATATTTTTTAGGCACAAATTGATCAGCTCCAATGTACATATTCTATTTTTGTCGCAAGTAACACGCCCCACCGCAATGCACAAATATTTTGATTGACACTTCATGTTAAGCCAACAGTATGCAAATGACAACCATTTCATTTTACATTTATATGCAAATAATAATCAAAGCAAATCTGCATAGAGAGTTGAAAGGGAAAGAACTGCGGCGATGGATATTAAATATTGCAAGAGGCCAATCGATATCCATTTCCAGGATTAACGAAATGCGCGGGAATGGGCAAACAGTGGCAGCTGCAGCAACAGCTGTTAACCTAACATTGCTGAGACTGACAGATGGCTGATAAATAGAAATTCATGTTGTGATTTTTTCATGATGATTTGCATAGAATTTCTATTTACAGCAACGCGATTTTCATAGAATTTCATATTTATAGAGGGCATACGTACATACATATGTACATATTAGAGACAAATTACTCGTGCCACCAGCGTTTTGCCATAACTGGCAGCATTTCGCAAATTAAAACTCTGTGAGCAAGAATTTGGTTTTGCCGAATGCCATTTTCAAATATATAATTACAAACTGATTGCTAAATCGAGTAATTCATATGCATAATGCAAAATATAATTACATGCACATACGAGTATGCACGTACATATATTTACATAAAGCGTCTAATGAAATTTTAAAATTTATTCATGGGTTATTGGCTGCATGTTTACGCTTTCGGAAATGAAATTCATTTAACACGTTGACGGTCATTTGCGTCTGTAGCCGTCAAAGCGAAGTTCACTATATGGTAATGCAGGCGATAGACGTTTTTGGACACTACGGTATTAGCGCCGCAAATGCGAAGTTACTAGTGTACAAGTAGAAGTTTTGAAAACAACTTTTAGGTTCAATTTCTTGCAACTTGGAAACTAAGCTAATGTTAGATTAGGTAAGGTTAGTCCGGTTGCTTGTTTAATACAATACACTCGATGGCCCTAAGGCCCATTGTCGTATGTACCTGCATTTGTTTTCCTTTCCCTTAACTAAGTTGCTTAGACCACTTAGATCTTTCTTAGAAGGCAATTAGTCCCTCCATTCAGGAATTTTGCAAATTTCCCAGATCCTCAAAGAAATAATCGCCAAGATATTTGGCACGGCTTCTTTGAAATGCAGGACATTCACAGAGGAGGTGTTGTACCGACTCAATTTCTACTTCATCTCCACAGTTTCTACAGAAGTCATTGTGAGGTACACTCATACTACTGTACAGAGTTCCAATAGTGCAGTGACCCGTTATAACAACTGTGAGAATGCGGGTAGGTGATCTGTTGAATCTAAGCACACATTTCCTTTTAATATGCAGTTTTGGCCAGAGCGCTTTGGAGACCCGGTAGTTAGTAGTCAGAGATCGCCTTCTATTGGTTCCAACGATTACGCTCAAGTTAATCCCAGTGTATAGTTCATTTAGAGAAATGCTTATGTCTTCTATCACTCGCTGAAGGTCATGATCAGAGTCTTTCCTTGCACACTCATTCGCTCTTTCACTCTACTCCGCTTCAGAGTGGCTGGGGACCCAACAAAGTGTGGTGTTGTGTTGTTGGATGAACAATGAGGAGGTGTTAGACATATCACTTCCCGGTTATCTTTCAGATATCATAAACACAGCTAGCCGACGGCAACAGGAAAAGACAAAACTAATTGTAATAGTGGATTATAGTCAGAATATGTCAGGTGTCGTCAGGACACAGCAAATTAGATGGTGTCCTATTATTCCTGACCACGATAAACTATTTCATGGTATAAAAGGGTAATATTTCTTCTACCGGATGTAGCAGTGTGGGTTTCTTACTATAGCCATAAAGAAAAGACAGATTCTCAAATGAAGTTTATAGAATACAGGAAAGAAATCATACGACCTCTAACTGGTATAGAGATATAGATAGAAGGTCTTTGGTTCAATTTAAACGTGCAGGAGTCTAAACCCGTGAAATCAACTGCAATGGAACACAGCATTTCACTGACAAAATTTCCCCTCAACGAGAAACATATTTTGAGCGTTGTAAACAATGTCGTAAGCAGATAATAAGGAGGGAAACATAACATTGCTGCGAGTGTTGCATGTCAAAACCTGCACTGTGTCTTTGCCACGTCCATGATTTGAAACATGGCATACCGAAAATACTGTGTAATAACACATGGGCCGAATAGTACCGACCCTAGCACATAGATGGCTCTCATGTCAAGGCATTCACTAACCTAAAAAAGATAGCTGTTGAATTTCTTCGATATTCTTCTCATTAGTTCGAGAGTTATTGCGCCAAGAGTGACGCTACTTTTGTTACTTCCAAAGAATCCAAACAGATCAAAAATAATCTCGTGTCTCAATTTTACACTGCTTCTTGATAGGGAAAAACACCGTTCCAGTAAAGCAATGACTTGAAAAGTGTTATGGGAACTCCGTTCCAACGCAAAAAATAATAAAAAGATGGTTTGCTGACTTCCAATTAGGTCGTAGAGATACTGCTAATGCACAACGCAGTGGATGTCCAAATGAGGCGGTAACACCAGAAAACATCAAAAAGCTCCACAAAATCGTTTCGAATGATCGACAAGTGATGCTGCGTGAGTCAGCTGACATTGTAAATATATTAAAAGAAGGTGTTCGCTTTATGTTGCAGGAGCATTTGACTATGAGAAATCTCTGTTCAAAGAGGCGGCCACGTTTGCTAATCATTTTGTTTCATCAAGCCAACGCAACGCGTGTCACAAGTTAATAAAAAAAACAGGCAAAACTACATGAATTGAACTACGATGTACTCCCACATCTCCCATATCGGGCAGATTTGAATACTGGCTGTTCACAGACCTAAAGAAATGCTCGCCGGTAAGAAATTTCGCTTCCCTTTGAATGAAGAGTTTTATCGCTCAAACTGCGGCCTATTTTGAGGCAAAAGATAAATCGTTCTGCAAAAGTGGTATAGAAACGTTCCACTCTCTGGAATGATTGCGTTCTTCTTGATGGAAATTACGTTGATTCAATTTTGCACAAAACAAAAAGTGTTTTCTTTGTTAAGCCCGGGATTTTTCAGCCCATGTGTTACATATAAATTTATATACATTGCTTATCATTTATTTATTTTTATTTGACTTTGAACTCATATTTCGTGCAAAACTCTCAAAAATACTTCGTTGCACACAAAAATTTGCTTATTTGAGTCATTAAACCTTTCATGAAATTTTGAAATTTTTGCTGTTATGGCCGCCATCCGCTGGCGCCATAAGGGTTACATCCTAATTAAAGGTGTTGAATTCTTCAAAGTTAAGTTTATTTAAGCAGAAAGAGTAAAACTAAGCTTCGAGTATTCTAAAACTTGTAATACAAAAACCTAAAATGTTAATTGTCCAACTTCACTTCTTCCTATTGTCCATCTATGTCTTGAATTCGCTTTCAAATTAATTTGAATGATAGGTACTAAATATGTAAATACAAACTTACATATATGCACTTTGCAAAATTTAGTTGAAGGTTATGTAGGAAGAATGTAATATTGTTGCTTTCTGTTGATAAGTTGGTTATGGAGGAAAAACGTTAGTATTGATTTTCTTTGTTGGAACTAATCACAGACAGAGAAACTTGTCAGAGGCAGGACAGCTGTCTACTGTTTTGCGGTTTACCGAGGATTGCTTTACTGCCTTTCAAGGGGCACATCAAGTCGGTACGATTTATTCATTTATTTATTTATTAATCAAACACACAACCACAAGTTATTTTACTGATGGGTTATGAGTTATTTAATATATTTTCAACTTAATTCCAAGAGCTTTTAAAATAATATGAAAAATAGAGGTGTTTTTGAGGAAAAATATTTTACAAGGGGAAATCTTCTTCTTATTATTATTATTATTCTTTTAGTATAGGTTTTCACCTGTTTTTCTTCACACAATTACATAGTTATAAATTATACAAGTATTACAAAGAACTATTAAAATTCAATATGACGAAATGTTATTGTCCTTCCACTGATGTCGAAATCCAGCTTTCGCGCCATCTGTTTGATGGTCTTCCAGGTCCGCGCTTTCCATATGGTATATAGTTCCTCGCTATTCGGATAATTCTGTCGTCACTAGCTCTAGAAACGTGATCATTCCAAGCTCGTCTTCTTGTTCTTATAAACTTCACTACGTTATTAATGCCAGTTTCGTCACGAATGACCTCGTTTCTAATACAGTCAAGATGTGTTTTTCCTACGATGGATCGTAGAACTTGCATACACATACTAGCTTGCTAGAACATACTAGGTAGCTAAATAAGTTTCGTGGCTCGAGAATAGAGGGAGTTGTTACTGGCCGAGGCATTTGTTTTTGTTAAGTTGGTACACTCTTCATATGAACGAAGTTGAAGTTTCATTCCAATCTGTGAATTCATTCATTGTTTACAAGCCATTTAGTATTGAGATGTCGCAGTATTTTCTAGAATGGAAAAAATCAAATATCGTGCAGTGATTGAACTTTTATTTTAGAGGGTTTAAAAGCAAAGAAAATTTTATAAATGAATATTCGAAGTATATAAAGCTTTTCGCCATCAATTAGTACAGTAGAAAGATTGGCTGGTGAATTTAAATGTGGCCGTACAAGCCTCGAAGGCGATCCACTTCATGTACGTCCAAAAACATTAACAGCAATAACTCCCGAAATTGTTGAAAAAACTCAGGAAACCGTATTGGAAAATCGTGACTGAAAATCGAAAGTGGCTGAAAGACATTTAGTAGAAGCCCCAGGCATCTCATTGAATGAAGTATTGGGCATCAGTGTGCACAATGGGTGCCGCATTCGCTAACAATGGAACAAAAACACATTTGAATGCGACTTTCTCAGCAACTTTTCGGGCGTTTTCGAAAGGACAAAGTGGATTTTGTGCATCGATTCATCTCAATGTATGAGACTTGGGTCTAGCGCCATAATCCTAAATTAAAAAAAGAAGCTAAAGATTGGTGTGAGCCTGATTCTTCGGCTCCGATACGAGTTCGTGTCCAGAAATGGGCTCAAAAAGTGTTAGCATCAGCTTTTTTGGGAGGTGAAAGGAAGTTTATTTCTGGATTACTTGCAAACTGGTAAAAGAATAAATTATAAATATTATTTTAACCTTTCGGACCAGCTGTACGAACAAATTCGTGTAAAAAAAGGCCCAGTTTGAAAAAGAAAACAAAATATTTTTCAACAGGACAATACACCGTGTCACGAGAGTATTTTTAAAATGGCTAAAATCCATGTTAAGTTCGAATTGTTGGAGCATCTACCGACTTCACCAGATTTGGCACCTAGCGACTTCCATTTATTTGAAGAAATGCATGTGTGGAAAGCGTTTTTCATCAGATGATGAGTTCAAAACAGCTGGGGAAGCGTATTTTGATGCTCTTCCAGATTCTCACTTCAGGGATGGAATTCATTAACTGGAATCTCGTTTGAACAAGTTTTTTGATACTCAGGGAGACTATACTGAATACTTAAATAAAAAGCATACAATTAAGTTTTTCTTATTGAACCGCAAAAGAAACTAGTATATGTATATGATTAGCGCTTACAGCCTTTTTTGGTGTTTGGCCGAGAAATATATCTATATATATAAAAGAAAGTCATGTTAGTTACACTACTTATAACTCGGGAACGGCTGAACCGATTTGGCTAAAAATTCGTGGAGAGGTAGCTTAGGACCAGGAGACGGACATAGGATCCCATTCGAACGCGTTTTCGTGAAGTCACTATAAAATGTGGTATAAAAAAACGCATCTGATATGGAATAACAAAACGCAAATGACAGCTAAACATAATTTTGTCTATGGTTAAGTAGAAAATTTGATAATAATAGGTCTATTTATAAGTTCGTGCGGTTTTACAACAGATGGCGTAACTTGATTATTATTCCATCGATCCACATTTCCAAACATTCATTGGAGAGCTACTGTCGTAAGGCACAAACGTCAGTATAAGTTTTTTATTTGAAGCGTAAACAACAATATTTTTACCACACTTGAAAATGTCGAATTTCGTGCCAAATAATGTGTTTTTGCGGGGAATTCTTCTTCATTATTTTAATATGAAGAAAAAAGCAGCCGAAAGTCATCGTATCTTGGTGGAAGTTTATGGTGAGCATGCTCTATCTGAGCGAACGTGCCAGAAGTGGTTTGCACGCTTTAAAAGTGGTGATTTTGGCTTGGAAGACGAAGAACGCGAGGGTGCGCCGCCAAAGTTCATGGATACCGAATTGGAGGAATTGCTCGATCAAGATCCGGCTCAAACGCAAGAAGAGGTTGCAAAAACTTTGGGAGTTGATCAATCAACCATTTCCAAACGTTTAAAAGCCATGGGAATGATCCGAAAGGTAGGCCATTGGGTGCCGTATGAATTGAAGCCAAGAGACGTTGAACGCCGTTTTATGGCATGCGAACAACTGCTTCAACGGCACAAAAGAAAGGGTTTTTTGCATCGAATTGTGACTGGCGATGAAAAGTGGGTCCATTACGACAATCCAAAACGTCGGGCAACGTATGGATACCCTGGCCATGCTTCAACATCGACGTCGGCGCAGAATATTCATGGCCTGAAGGTTATGCTGTGTATCTGGTGGGACCAGCTGGTTGTTGTGTATTATGAGCTACTGAAACCGAATGAAACGATTACGGGGGATGTCTACCGACGACAATTGATGCGTTTGAGCCGAGCACTGCGAGAAAAACGGCCGCAATACGCCGATAGACACGACAAAGTTATTTTGCAACATGACAATGCTCGGCCACATGTTGCACAAGTGGTCAAAACATACTTAGAAACGCTCAAATGGGATGTCCTACCCCACCCGCTGTATAGTCCAGACCTTGCGCCATCCGATTACTATCTCTTCCGATCGATGCAACATGGCCTGGCTGACCAGCACTTCCGTAATTACGATGAAGTCAAAAAATGGATCGATTCGTGGATTGCGGCAAAACCGACCGAATTTTTCACAAAGGGAATCCGTGAATTGCCAGAAAGATGGGAAAAAGTAGTAGTAAGCGATGGACAATATTTTGAATATTAAATTTGTAACCATTTTACGTCAATAAAGTTTCAAATTTCAAAAAAAAACCGCACGAACTTATTCATAGTCAAATTTTGTCAGAAATATATAATCACAGTAATTTGTATTCTCTTTGAATCATCATTATCAATGCCGCGACCAAGACGATCGGATCCGATCGATCCCGACAAAGCCATAATGCAAGAAGGATACGAAACATTGCGAATGAAACGACTGAAGAAGCACAAGGAATTGCCCGTGAAGAGCGCCGCGTTAGTAGGGCTCGACTTCGTGCTTTTCAATCACAAGAGCAAAGCGAGGCAGCCCGTGGAACGGCTCGGTTGGCAATGCGAAATCGTCGAGCGAATAACAAAGATCAACAAGTAGATTTAGTAGTTCAAACGAATGTACCACTGTTGAATCGCCAACAAAAAAAAGTTTCTGATACATTAATGAAGGCAATTGATGATGGAAATGGTGTTTTATATTTCCTTGATGCCCCTGGTGGAACTGGTAAGACATTCCTCATGTCAGGAGTTTTAGCCACTGTTCGTGCGAAATCCAACATTGCGCTTGCAGTTGCTTCTTCTGGAATAGCAGCCACATTGTTAGAAAGTTGCCGTACGGCTCATTAAGCATTAAAATTACCGTTAAATCTTCAAAAAATTGCAAAAACCAACATGTAATATTTCAAAAAACTCAGCAATGGCCAAAGTTTTATCAGCATCGAAAATCATCATCTGGGACGAATGCACAATGGCACATAAACGTGCATTAGAAGAACTTAACCTAACATTGAAAGATATACGCAATGACTCGAGATGTTTTGGAGGCGCAGTGATTTAACTGTCTGGCGACTTCCGCCAAACACTGCCAGTAATTCCAAGATCAACGCCTGCTACCGAATTAAACGCTTGCCTCAAATCATCGAATCAATGGCGCTATGTGAAGAAACTTCAGCTGACAACAAACATGAGAGTTGCATTACTTAATGATACATCTACTGAAAATTTCTCTGAGCAATTACTGGCTATCGGTAATGGTCGAGTACCTGTCGACGAATCGAGCGGATTGATTTCATTTCCTCAGAATTTCTGTAACTTTGTCTCATCGAAAGACGAACTTATCAATAAAGTATTCCCAAACATCATTAATAACTACAAAAATAATGAATGGTTGAGTGAGCGAGTAATTTTAGCGGCTAAGAATAAAGATGCAGATGACCTAAACTACATAATTCAAAATGATATCATTGGAACAATGCATTCATTCAAATCCATTGACTGTGTAACAAATGAAGATGAAACCTCCAACTATCCAATTGAATTTTTAAACTCCTTGGATGTGCCTGGCTTACCACCGCACAATTTACGAATAAAAGTTGGCTCCGTAGTAATCATGCTTCGAAACATAAGCCCACCAAAACTTTGCAACAGGACGCGTTTGATGGTAAATAAATTGATGAGCAATGTGATTTACGCGACGATACTCAAAAGAAAATTCGAAGGTGAAGAAGTTCTAATTCCTAGGATCCCGATGATCCCAACCGATCTCTCGCTTGAGTTTAAAAGACTTCAATTTCCGGTGCGTCTTGCATTCGCCATGACCATTAACAAATCACAAGGCCAATCCTTGAAAGCTTGTGCTCTGAATCCAGAAAATCAATGTTTCTCACATGGTCAATTATATGTGGCATGTTCACGGGTCGGGAAACCATCTGCGTTGTTTGTTTTTGCATCTGATAATAAAAAAAAAATGTCGTGTATCACAAGGTGCTTAACTGAAGAGTGCCATCTATTAAAGCTTCATTGAAATACTTGATTAATAAAAAAATTAACTTAAGAAAATCAAAAATCTGCTTTTTTGTTGCCTCTAGGGCGGAGCAAAGTTCGTCGGGTCAGCTAGTTTTCTATAAAATACTCAGAGGAATATTATTCAAAATCAGTAAACGAATCATATGGTGGCTTCATTCTCTCACAGCTCTCAATTTATATAAAATATAATATTCAAGGTGAAGTCCAAAATAAAAACAAGACTGAGCTAAAATAGAAACGACAAGAGCTTTGTTCTGATAACTTCGAGTTTATTTATTCAAAATAGTCCCCACAGGCCTCGATACACTGTTGTGCGCGATCTAAAAGCTTTTCGAAAGAGTATTTCAGGTTATTGACCGGAGTCCTGAATGCCCTTCAGGATGTCGGTACAAGCCTTTTGGATGGACTCTACGGACGCAAAATGTTTAAATAGGTAGGAGTCACAGGGAGCCATATTAGGCGAATACGGAGAGTGGTTGATGGCTAAAATGCCATTTATAGCCAACAAATCAGTCACAAGAGTGGATCGATGAGATGGTGCATTATTATGCAATAAGCGCCAGCTTCCCGTTTGGCACGTTGGCTCGAGTCGTAAAACCAAATAAGCATCGAATTGATTTTTTCTTCTCCAACCGCGATGTTTTGGGTGGCGTCTCGTCTAGGGTCTTCCATTCGGCACTTTGACGCTTAGTTTCAGGTTCATTTTAGAAACACCAGTTACAATGTTGTAAAGGAAGCTCTGGTCTTTAATGAGGTCTTTCGAATGTTGAGTTCTGAGCAATTTTTGGTCCTCAGTTAAGTTGTGCGGAATGAAACTTGCCCAGACCTTTCGTAAGCCCAAATGATCAGTTAAAATGCGTTATATCGATGTTTTAGAGATATTCAGCTTGGATTCCATGAATTGCAAAGATGATTTCGGTTCATTTTTGATAAATTTACTAAGAATTTCCGAGGAGTTTTCGGTGATTACTGATTGTTCATTGTCATTTATGTCCTCACAACCATCTCTGAAACGAGTAAACCACTCATGAACTCTGGCACGAGATAGACAATCATCGCCATAAACTTTTTTCACCAATTCAAATGTTTCGGTAAACTTTTTACCGATTTTCAAACAAAATTTGATATTAGCTCTTGTTTGAAACTGATCTTTTTTCCGATGACACAATCATACGGACACTTTAGTCGCAATAACTTCACTTCCACCGAACCGAATGTCATTAAGCTTTCACTGGAAGTCAGCTAGGCATGTAGCTTCCAACGCACTAACTCATTAAAAAGATGGCGCTATCAGAAACATTTTCATGAGACCAGTCTTGCTTATTTTGTACTTCACCTTGACTAACTTAGGAATCTAAAACCTACAGTTCTCTAAATTTTCTAAGCTAAGTAAAGTTCAGGAGACCAACGATTGGCTTGAGTTATGTAAAATAATGTATAAAGTATTGGTTAACAGAACTTTTGGTGTTCGCAATGTACGAGTTTTGCATCTTCAGCGACCCTCTGCAAAATTGTCTTTGTACAATTTTCGTGTAACATTTTAGACCTCTAATTGGCTTTTTAATGACCGTTTTTTATAGCTGTTTGAGAACGGATCAAGTAATGTCATTTAAGTATGGGTTAGCTGGTTAAAATATATAAATGAAATTTTTGATAAGTTAAAAATGTCAAAGCCTTAACCTACACATGAAAAAATTGTCATCCTCTGAATTAGTACTGTTTGCGGCAAGGCTGAGAGACATCATCATTTATGATTATTGTTCGTATTGAGTAAAGATGGTTCGTGTGGAGTACCATTTTTTTAATTCTTGCCCAGTGCTGTCGCAATCACCGCCATATTGAAATCAGCGCCGTCTGAAATTTTGAGAAAATCATGGAAATCGTGGACACGGCTAGGTATATGCGCACTTATGCCATTGTCTGGGCATTGAATTTTATCCAAAAAATGCATCAATTCCCGCTCTACGACGAACTCTAGCAGTTCTTCTAAAAAAAATTTAAAGTCATTGCTTAGAATGCCTCACCCAATACCTACATACTTATTTATCTAAATGCCTCTCGACTGCAGTCACATAATTTTGAAAATCCGTAACAAAAGTAAAAGTTTTAATTGGATGACTAACGGCGTGTTTAAGGTGACATTTGCGGTGTGCGCGCGTGTGTGTGTTATTGTGTAGCTGTTATTGTTGAAAGTGTGTACAAATTAAACTTAATTGGATTAACACGCCAAACCACACTTAACCCAAACTTTCGGCGCTCCTACTATGGGCGGTTTGTGTGTCAATGGCTGGCTGGTGCTTCAAAGTGTGGATAATCAGAAAAGCCACTAACACGAGTGTGTTACAGCAACAATTTGACCACAACTCTAGACTGCAGCAACGAGCATACAACATAATCACGACGCGACGCCTTCAAAAACACAACCTGCTGCATGAAGTACAATTTCGTTTGGGAGACAAAATGGCTCAGTTGTCGAGCCTCCGAAATAAAAAAAAAATCATAAAATACAAACTTAATTGTTTATCCTTGGATATTATTTCCGTATTAGTTTGTTTTTATTCAAATTATAAATTTGATAAATAAATAAATAAATAAATGGGTGTGGCTTTGGCATCTGTGCTAACCGCAACGATGGCAAGCAAGCACAAACTATGAACTTTTTTTACAACTTTCCTCAAGGGAAATGAATGTTCGTTGGCTTGAGTAAATTTCAGTGAATTATTGTCAGCCCAGATTTCTGAATTTTTTTGCTTAAGGTGGCGCTGAAGCCGAGGTATTTCTAAATACGAGTACACCATTTGAGATTGTTTAAAAAAATACGAACGATGGCACATATTTCTTAAAATTCATAACTACAATCGGGTTAGGCTTGCTTTAAGAATTGGATACATCAAAATAACAATTTTGCTTAAAATAGCAGCTGATACAGGCGCCTAATGCGAGATAATTACAAAAAATCGTGTCTACAGGCCGATGCACATAGTTCATTGTGAGAAAATATGTTGATTATATGGGAAGAAAAATATTTCTGACATTGAAAAAGATAGAATAAAATAACAGACCCTATTATATTCCATGATAAGACTAAATGGAGGTAAATATGACAGTCCAAATAGCCAGAAAATATCAGGTCAGCTCATAAGTTCGTGCGTATTTTACCCATAATTTGACATTTGTACAATTTTTGCATACACAAAATTATTCGCGGAATATAACGGAACTATTTATACTTTTTTTGATATATTGTGCATTCAACAAGTGATTTTAATCGCTGATAGCAGCACGTGTTGTTAAAAAATAAAATGGAATCTTCGAACGCGTATAAGAGGCATATTTTGTATTTTTTTTATAAAAGTGGTAAAAATGCAACAACTGCTGCTGCAGAAATAAACACTGTTCAAGGAGAGGATACAGTGAGTGTAAGGACTGCGCAAAAGTGGTTTTCAAAATTCCGAAGTCGTAACTGCGACGTGGAGTATGCCCGCTGGTCGTCCTGAAGTCTTTAACTCCGACGCCTTGCTCGAACTCGTGGAAGCTGAGCTAAATTTGACAGTCGATATGATAGCCCAGAGGTTAAATTCATCGCATGGAACAGTTCACAGGCACCTGGTTCAGTTGGGAAAGGTTTCAAAGCTGGGTAAATGGGTTCCGCATAGACTCTTCGTCGCCAACCTTCAGAAAAGAGTGAATGTGTGTTCTCAGCTGCTACAACGGCTTTAAAATGAAAGTTTTTGAACCGTATCGTTACTGGTGATGAAAAATGGGCCCTTTACAATAATCCTGTTTGCAAACGCCAATGGTTAGATAAAGAAGAAACACCACAACCGACCCCTAGAGATGGCCTTCACCCCAAGACGCTTCTCCTGTCTATTTGGTGGGATATGGCCGGTATTGTTAATTATGAACTTCTGTAACCAAACCAGACGATAACTGCTGATTATTATTCCCATCATTCCCATCAGCTATCAAACCTGAATAAGGCCCTTAACAAAAATCGACCGTCTTTAGTGAATAGACGCCAAAGTTTTGTTTCCCCTCGACAACGAAAGACCTCATACCGCAAGGCAACCATTAGGCCAGCTGAACGAGCTCAGATGGGAGCTAATGCCGCATCTACCATACTATCCGAATATTGCACCTTGGGATTATCTCCTGTTATGTGGACTTCAATCCCATAAGAGACAAGAACTACTCCTCAAAAGAAGCTATAAAAAGGGGATATCGAAGCCTATTTTGGCTCCAAAGACAAAAAAGTTTTTGGGCAGGGAATTAAAAATTTGCCTAAACGTTGGGAAGACATTATAAATAATGAAGGAAAATATATTATTGATTAATAAATAGATACTTTAAACATCTTTTTTTATTAATTTTAAAACCACCTTTAAGAAACGCACGAACTTATGGACTGACCTGATATAATGTGAAGTCAGCATCATTAAAATGGACTCTTCAAGAATTTTTGTATATTCTCAACTTAAAAAAAATTACCAGCGAAACATGTCGCGAAATAGTTTTTTTTTTTCAATTAGCAGCAGCGCTTTCCGCAGAGTATAAAGAATCATTTGAACAAGAAATCTTTAATAGCCTCTGGAACAGCTCGGAGAGTTCTAATAAGGCAAACTTGCCAACCAGGTTTTTATAATGAAAATAAATCTATGAATATAACACATGGACTGAAAAGTCCCGAGCATAACAAAGAAAATGCGTGTTTTTTGTTGAAAATTTGGTTTATTTATCAAATTTCCATCAACGGGCTAGATAAGTCAGAGACCCGAAAAAATGCCGATTTTCATTAATTTTTTTTGGCAGTAAATTGCTTTATTTCACAAAAATAAAAACATAGCATTAATATACATATCATGTTTTGACTTGTCTTTAGCGAAATTTTTCAAAAAAAAAAAATTGGTAATTGTAAAAGTTATCGCTGTTTATGTGGAGTCCGTGTCTCCAGAAGTATACAATTTTCGCCCTTTATCAGGTGATCTAGCTCGACGTTCCATCTTATCCGCCACTCGCCGTGATCTTTGAATGCTCCGAAAATTCTTCTGAGTACTTTTCGTTCGAAGGCTTGCAGTTTTGTTTTATCTGCTTCAATTAGCGTCCACGATTCAGCTGGTCAAGAGAAATTAGTTTTATCAATAAATAAACTTTTGCCAGATCCAAGCTTTTTGTTTTCAATATTAACAATATGGCGGCCTCAGGAAATATTTTTCAGATTTTCGAGAAAGAAACCGACAAATAATTGTTAAAAAAAATCGAAATTTTTGAAAAAAAATCCTTCTAGCAGAAACGAGTTTTTTATGTTTTTCAAAAGGAGTATAAATTTTATTGAAATCTACCAAACAGTTTTTAAGTTACAGTGATCACCAGCTCAAAAAAATATATTTTTGAGAAAAACACATTTAAAGTTTTGCTATCGAATTATGTAGAGTTATAGGAATTATTTAATTATTTATACTGTGTCGTCTATTCCTGGGCCATATAGTAGTTCTTCAGCCGTCAAAGCAACTTCCAAAACATTGATTTGTTGTTGCCTACGTAGCATTCTACCTTCTCGAGTGTTATCGTTAGCGCTCTTATCTGCCACTTTCATACGGCAGCGTCCAGCTACTTGCTCTCGAACGCTCCGGAGCGCCTGTGCGCCTTTTGTTAATTGTTGAATAACTCGAAAAATATTTGTCGGATTCACTTCAAATTTCCACACTATATTTCTAAGATATTATACTTTAATAAAATGTAAAACGAAAAAAAATCCCATAACCCCTAACCCCTTAAGAACAACGCAATCATTCCAGCGCTGCTCTAACAGCTCAATACCACTTTTGCAGAATGACTTGTGATGCGTACGTTGTTTTGATGAAACACAATTTTTTTTTTTGCCATATGTGGACATTTATTTGCAATTTCGACCATCAAACGCTCTAATAATATTCACTGTTGATAGTATTTCCCTTCTCTAGGTAGTCGATGAATATTTCACCACGCACATCCCAAAATACCGAGTCCATAACCTTCCAGCTGATTGTTGTGCTTTCGGTTGCCTTGAACGAGGTTCACCAGTTACTATCCACTTAGATAACGATCGTTTTGATTCCGAAGTGAGGTGATGGATCCATGTTTTATCCATTATCACCTATTGACGCAAAAATTCCGATTTATTACCTTTAAACATGGCCGAAAATTGTTCAGTTTGTTTCTATCATTTATTTTGATTTCAGTAATATGTGAGATTAAAACACAATAGGTTGTTGGCCCAGAGAATCTATCCTTCTGATGGGGCTGCCGCTTATGACAGCGATTTAAGTGTTAGCCGCTTGCTTCAAGTCAGACGCATAACAACGTTTTGCTATCTTTTGATTCACCCTGTGTACATATTTTATTTCCCCAGTACTCGCTATATCTGACAAGCGTTCAACTATCCACTACTCAGTGGGGAGACGTCCGACAGGAGAGATAACAAAAACACCCACGGATAGCGAACGCTGAATTTTATAGAAGGTGCAATCAAGTTACAATCGACGTCGAAAACCACAAGAGGAAGTGGACATGGATTGGACACACCCTCAGAAAATCAGCCTTAGAAATACCAACGATGGTCTTAGAAAGGAGACCACAAGGATATAGACACAGGGGAGACCAAAAGGATCCTGACGATGCTGCCTGCATAATGAAATAACTCGCAGCGATCTCACCTGGACTCAATTGAGGCGAAATGCAAGCGATAGAAATACGAGGGGTGCCTTTTATATTTCGGGATTTGGCAACCGTGGTGTTGCAATCTGGCAACTGACAGCTGTATCGCAAAGTTAGACATTTTTTGGCTTTTACGTACTCAGAACGTTTTGAAATACCAGCGCTATTTGTGTTGTTTACAGTAACTTAAAAGATTCATCTCGGTCCAAAAATGGAATTAAATCGTGAACATTTTCGTGCGATTATTTTTTACAACTTTCGACGTGGATTAACTCAGCAAAATTGCATGGATGAACTTAATTCATTTTTTGGCGATGAAGCTCCATCAAGCACCAGTGTTTATCGATGGTATGGTGAATTCAATCGTGGTCGTAGTTCACTCCAAGACGAATTTCGTGAAGGTCGTCCAAAATCAGTTGTTGTTCCGAAAACCATTGATGCTGTGCGCGAGCTGATATTGCAAGATCGTCATGTGACCTATCGTGAGATTGAGACAATCTTAGGCGTTAGTGGGACCCAGAATACATTCAATATTGCATAAACATTTGACTGTCAAAAAAATTTGTTCGCGTTGGATCCCACACAATTTGTCAATCGCTTAAAAACAGGCTCGTGTCGATGGGTCGAAGGAAATGCTCAAAAAATATGATCGTGGGACTTCGAAACACGTCTATGACATCGTGACAGGTGATAAATCATGGATTTACGCGTATGAGCCCGAAAGTAAACAGCAGTCGACTGTATGGGTGTTTCGAGATGAGCCAAATCCAACAAAAGTTGTTCGCGCACGAAGCACTTTCAAGTAAATGGTCGCCTGTTTTTTCGGAAAAACTGGACATGTCGCAATCGTACCACTAGAACAACGCAGAACAGTAAATTCTGAGTGGTACACAACCATTTGTTTGCCAGTTGTCTTCCAAGAAATTAGGAAAACCAATCGCCAAAGACGGATCACTCTTCATCAGGACAATGCGAGCACTCACACATCGGCTCAAACAAACAAACATCGAATTAATGGGTCATCCGCCGTATAGTCCTGACTTGGCACCGAATGACTTCTTTTTATTCCCGTACGTAAAAAACAAACTGAGAGGTCAACGTTTTTCGACACCTGAAGAAGCGGTTGCGGCATTCAGAATGCATGTTTTGGAGGTACCTCATTCAGAGTGGCAAAAGTGCTTCGACAATTGTTTTAAACGCATGCAAAAGTGTATAGATCTTCATGGAGAATATTTTGAAAAACAATAAAGTGATTTGGGAATCATTAACTTTGGCACTATGCGCCACTTAACCGGCACTCAAGCAAATAATAATAACAATAATAATAATAACAGTTCATAAACATGAACATATTTCTGTTTTTGGTCAATAGTGAACAAACGCGGCATGCACTTTGAATAGCGCTTTCTAATTGTCATATCTTTCTGATGTTAGCTAACTCTCGAAACTCAACTTTTCGATCATTCAAAACGATTTTGTGGATTGTTTTGAAGTTTTCTGATGTTACCGCTTCATTTGGACAACCACTGCTATGTGCATAATCGGTTTATTTTAAAACTTTTCTTGTTTTATTTAAAACTTTTCTTTGAATGTTTATACTTTACCAACTAAATATCATTCGAGTCAAAATGATCGGTTCTGTAGAATTTGGTATATAAGAACTGTTGCGAGTGCTGGTGTTGAATTTGTGATATAATTATAAAATCCGCTTTGAATACAAATATATTCCATGTGACAAACACAATATTGTTGTACGCACTTGCTAATGAGCCACTTATATGACAGAATGCATTTATTGATTGCTCACGTAAAGTGTTTACTCTCCAATATCAGCACAACAGAGAACTGCAACTTATTTGCGACACACAACAATACCATTCATTTGGACGTAAATTGTAGGTGGACGAAATCTACACTCCTATTGAATTTCTAATCCAAAATACGGAGCCAATGTGAAATAGCCAATTGCAAATGATTGTCATGGCGCTTTTGCTCTTCATGCGAGTGCAGCTTGGAAAGTGCAAGCAATTCTATATTGAACCTCTGTCTCAACTTACAAATTTAAACATACAAGGCAACCAACAATGCATTACAATGCAGTCGCACTGTGTGTGGAACAGGACTCAGCAGGAACATCAACTCCTACCGAACTGGTGCGTTTAACCACTTGACTGACTGACTAAGTACACCTGAAACACGTTAGGTACCTGTGTAGCAATCGTGTTTGTCCATGCTAAAGCAGCTGGTAAATTTTACACGGCGCTGTCCGAAGTAGTGGCAACTGTACCGCACGGCGTCACTTTGACTATAGTTCGGAATTAGTACGACGTGTAAATCCCAATCGGTATTTTGCCGCTTCTCAGAGTGGAGAACTCGCCTCCGATCACATCAGCGATGTTTACAATCCACCTACCCTCAAGGGCAGCGTAGGAATAAGACGTTATAAGACAGTGCAAGTCCATCCATGTATACACAGTTGGCTCAAAGCTCGCTGCTAAGATGGGCGGCTGTGTATACTCCTCAGGGTACATCTGCGAATGTTTTTTAGCTTTCGGCTCTCCGAATATTGCAGTGCTTCTCTGGCTAAATATGACAGTACTTAAGGCCATGACTATGGTACAGAGAGATGCGATTAAAATTTCTCACAAAAAGAAGAAGTTGTTGAGCCAGTTTTAAGGACCTCCTTATTATCGAAGGTAACGTCATTCATATGGTTTGACAGTGATCGAAAAATATGGTAATCGGTCGGTACAAGATCTGGAGAATAGAGGGGATGCTCCCATTCGAGTTCTTGAAGTGCGGCTTGACGACTTGTACAACATGGAACCTGGCGTTGTCGTGAAGGAGTATGGTTTGACATTGTCGATCAGGTCTTTTCAGTAGAATAGCCTCAGGCAGCATTCAGGCGGTGTAGCTGGGCAATGTAGAGCTATTTGGGGGCCGTGCTATTATTTCCGAGCATTTCCCAATGTTCCATGTCCCTCCATGCCCCCCAAACATATATCTTCTTTGGATGAATATCCGACTTAACACTCGGCTTTGGCGTATCTCCTGGAGCCACCCGTTCCTTTTTTTTGCCTCGTATTCATGTACAGGCACCATTTCTTATCTCCCGTGACTATTCAAAACAAAAAGCGCTATTGATGACCGTGTGTTGTTCGATGGCGGACGAGACGCTGAGAATCAATTCGAATACGACTTTCGTTGTTTTTTTTTGTGTACATCTCGTGTGAGGCACCCAGGCTCTCAATTCTTCGGTAAATCCTCCTAAGTAAAGATGATTGATAATCGTTTTATGATCGCGGTTTATTTTGCCGTCAATTCACGACTGGCTTGGCGACCGGTCTCCTTCAAAGGTGATTTGAGACGGTCTTCATCGAATTCAGAGGGCCTACTGTTACGGGACGTGTCATCAATGACAAAGTCGCCATTCGTGAATTTGAATTTTGCAAACCATTTCCGTGCTGAAGACTTGCCTATAACATCCTCTCCCTATACGTCGCAAGCGTCTCGAGCTGCTGCGACAGCTTTTTGTTGATTTCTGAGCCCTGGGTATTCCATATCCAAGCCTAAAAAATAATAATAAATTAAATAACTCAAAAATGCAATTAGCAGAATTTTGTAGAGCAGAAAGAGTTTTATCGATTGAAAGCTTACCCTTTGCCAAACAGCAAATAAATCATTATCAAATAAAATAAAATAAAATAAAATATAAATACGCTGTGAACTTATTCCCCAAGCCAGGAGGGACCTACAGTTTCAAGCCGACTCCGAACGGCAGATATTTTTGTGAGGAGCTTTTTCATGGCAGAAATACACTGGGAGGTTTGCCATTGCCTGCCGAGGGGCGACCGCTATTAGAAAAATGTTTTTCTTAATTTTGGTGTTTTCGCCGAGATTCGAACCGACGTTTTTTCTATGAATTCCGAATGGTAGTCGCGCACCAACCCATTCGGCTACGGCGGCCCCCGTATCAATTCATAAGCATTTATAATTTTTCTTGTTTCGTGCTTTTCTATGAAACTTAAAATATCTATAGTAAGTAAATTTTATCATGAAATTTGTAACTTCTTGTGGCTAGGGCTAATAACTATAAGGAGTGTATAAGTATTTGGATTGAATCTCTAAATAAATAAATAAATAACATAAAATCTGTTTTCCTACGTTTGTGTTTTCTATTTGTCTTTGGCATAATTTTAAAACTTATTTATATTCTCCCAAATAATAATGATAACCTATTGTATAATCAAAAGAAAAATAAGTTTTAAGCTCCTAGATAAATACAAATGTATGTTAGGATAATGCTAAATAATCTAATTTTATCATAACTTTGTAAACTCCTATGTTAAAATGATTTTGGGCAATAAATGAAATGAAATTAAATGAAATGAAATGTTTTCTATTTGTATTATTTTTTTCAAATTGGTTTTGTGTGTTCATACTTGAATTTACAAGTTTAGTTAAACTTCTTTCATATATTTAATTCAAATTGAAATGCGCCGATTATTTGACTTGACTTTTTGCGACTTTGACACAGTCACACAATGGAGGCAGATGTCGCTAATGGCAACTCAAACAGCAAAGGGACTTTCAATTGACCAAATCATACCAGTTCGGAATCAGCAGCTCAAGTTTCTACGAAGGGCGATGTCAACCACACTCATACAGGCGTAAATTTTATATGCAATTTCATGTGAGTGTTTGTGTTGCTGTGCTTATTCTATGTATCACAATTTGCAACGTCAATTGGCAATAACAATCACTGCGCACAACAACAACATTTGATTTGAGGTTTATGTAGCAGCTTATTGTGAATGAGTAACCACAAACAGCCATGAATACAATAGCAGGCCAAAATGAGATGTACGTAATACTCGTACATCTGCACGCATACTAACACATGGGTCTTTATGAACCTATTGAGCGAAGTTGTTATGCCAGTCACTTCGGTTGAAGTTAACCTCAATTAGCTAACACAATCGCAGTGTATAGCACCTCACTTTAAATTTCGGTAGCTAAGGCAAAAAATTGAATGATTGGAAACAATCTTGCTTCGCGTTCCTCATGAGTTTCTGCTCATCATTGGAAAAGACTTTGAGGGGCTCGAAATTGAATTTAGTGCTGTGCACTAATGGAATTTGTTTCTTGAAATCTTAAGTTGGATCCGAAACTGCTCGGATTATGGGGGAAAAATAGTTCTATGCAATTTGACGCGCTTTAATATATGATTGGTATATTTTCGGCAGGCAATGGCAAACCGCCGAGTGTATTTCTGTCATGGAAAAGCTACTCATAAAAAATATCTGCCATCCGGAGTCGGCTTGAAACCGTATTTCCTTCCACTTGTGGAACAACATTAAGACGCATGTCACAAATCGAAGCAGGAGCTCGGCCATACACCCAGAAAGGATGTACGCGCTAATTATGAATACATAAATAAATTCGAAAAAATATTTTTTTTTATATTTCAAATTCGGAAATGAAATTTACCATCTAGCACCATGTTGCGTTTCCAAATAAAATCACAAACTACCATTAATGCACTTTCGACAACTTACCAATGGCGGTAATAGGGATTACTAGCGCAGTTAATTCTGAGGAAAATTGTAGTGTGACAGACGATTCTTAGACTATTCGACTGAAAAGACCTGATCGACATGGTCAAACCATATTCCTTCACGATAGCGCCACAAATGGGAAGTTCTTCAGCATCCGCCGTATTCTCCAGAGCTTGCACCGACCGATTACCATCTTTTCCGCTCCCTGTCAAACCATATGAAAAACAAGTTCCCACGACAGTCGGTTATACGTAACCGGAACGACCCGGATTTATATCCGGCCGACTCACAGTGCGGCCGATTCCCAAAAAGCTGGCCAAAAGTCGAAAAAAAAAGTTTCTAGATAGAGTTTTTTTGTCTTTGGGTTGGCTACAGTAATGCCTTGAGTAGTGAAAACCGTTCATAGCAACGTCCTGTACCCTAAGTATCCTCTGTATTTTCAGTCGCAACGTGGCCTTCGTTTGAGCATCGTATTACTGTCGATGAATAGTGAAAGTTGTACACATTTGAAAGATTTTGTAAAGGAGTAAATTGAACAAAACCAAACGGAATCATCTTTGGAAGGTTAGTAAAATACGAGAAATCTTTAGTACATATCAATACCTAGGCACAAAATTTTTAGCTGCAGCAATACGTAGATACATTTTTTGTAACTTTTTTTATAAAATTTGAGTTTTCAAACTGTATAGTAATACAACGCCGTCATATGCTGCTTTGAAACCTATTAAAGGTTACTCAAAAAAGTAATGGTTACTGAATAAAACAAGATTCAGCTGCTACCACTTGCTACCTTGCGACCCCGAAAACATATAAATTTACATGCATCTTGATTATGTTCTTGAATATACGCTATTTCACGTGAGGGGGTGGCCAATAGGGGTGGAAGGGGGTGGATTTTCAAAATTTTAAGATCAAATTCGTAATCAGCGACCCCGACAACCCCCGAATAAGAAATTTTGAATCAATTACTTAAGTTTTTGAGTTTTGGCCAGCTTTTCGGGAATCGGCCGCACTGTGCGACTGTCACTTTAGCAGCAGTCCTCGTATATGCAACAACAACAAAAGCAAGTCCACAATAAACAATTTAATTTTTCCAACCTTTATATGGGCGTTGAGCGGGGTGTTGGGTAAATGCGTGTTTGTACAAAATGAGTTAAAATTCTACTAAAATTTAGCGTTTTCTTATTTGTTTTTATAATTATTGCTTTTCAGTGTTTTTGGACCGAGAATTTGTGTGTTGGGCATTTTTATCTACTTCACTGGGCATTGGGAAATGTATAGAGCTGGACTCGCTCTTTTACATAGACGAGCTCTTCTAATGTAGGTGTATATGTATATATGCATACTTATATAGATTAAGGGGGTAGTATGGTTAATTCGGTGTAAAACAAGCATATTTTTCGAAATTTTTTTTGTCGACACAGTTGATTTATTCAAAATTTTAAAATTACTTCATTATAAAGTCATATTTAAAGAATATTGTGTGAAATTTTCATTGATTTTTATGAAGAAATGAGTTGGTGGCAGCGAATCTTCGCGGACGTCTCATAAAAAAGTTTGTCCCTCAGAACTCATTACTGGATCAACTAAAATCAAAAAACCAAATTGATTTCATCAGCTAATAAAGTTTCGCAGGTAACAACGTCGAATTTTTTTTTTTTTTTTTTTTTTTTTAATTTTTTAAAGCGCTTTGAAGTCAAAACACCGATTTTTCATAAAGAAAACTTGAAAACTTTGTTGTTTTAAAATATGACAAAATTTAAAAAAAAAAAAAACTCGACGTCATTACCTCGTGAATAAAGTAGAGAAACAAAAAAACCAAATTTGAAAAGAATCGGTGCAGTAGATATGAATCTACAGTGGACACCGACCGTAAAAAAGGCAAGTGTGAGGAAAACGCGTTTAAAGATTTTCGGCAGCGTGAAATCCGGTTGGAGAGGTAGATACTTAATCCTTTGTGTCTTTGTCAATTTTACTCTAATGCACTTCAAACTTTCACACAATAATCTTAAGATGTTATAGAATAATTTCAAAAAAAAAAAACAAAAAAAATGAAAAAAAAAAAAAATACCATACTACCCCCTTAAGGTGGAGTGATAGCTTATGGGTTTTTTGTTTTTTGTAATGGCATAACCATTAAAAGTTATTCGTATTATTCTTATCCGGCTTGAAAAATTAGAGTGCTCCTATTTTATTTAGTTTTATTTCCTCCTCTGGTAAAATATGTTTACCCCGGTGCCTGTGCCGCTTATGTATCGGACTGGGCATGCTGCCGGCACATGTTTCGCGGTTTCATCTTCCCACACAGAATCTGCAAATTCCATTGGGGTATATTCCCTATTAGAACTCCTGTGATTATTCTCCAATTATTTTTATTTAATTTTATACAATTCATAAATCGATTTAGTTTAAAGCGCACCTCTCATTTATAAGAATGTTGTTGTTGTCATTGTAGCAGTGCACTCAACCCTGTCAATGTTATGTAGATCACCGGTCGCCTGCGTCTAGCTCATCTAAAGGTAGACCTAGAAAACTTGCTGTTTCGACAGGTTGTGTCCAAAGGGAGAAGGGTGCTAGATGAGTGGGTTTGATGGGGCATGTGAAAAGGTGGTTAGTGTCGTACGAGATTCCTTCACATCCTGGACAGATGTTTAGTATGTTGGGGTCGATTCTGGATAAATAGAAGTTTAACCTGCTGCAATATCCAGAATGTAATTGTGCCAAGGTTACACCGGATCCTCTGGGTAGCTGAAGGTCTTCATCTGCTATGGGTGGTTGTTGGACTCCGATAGCGGCATTTGGTGGTCGGGAGCTTAAGAAGGTGGTATGTGTCTCCCGATTAATGTTATTTATAGTCTGTCTAAACGCTGTCCGGTCCAGTAGTTGTCGATTTATTTTGTCCGAGATCTCGTCGGCGTAATCGAAGAGATGTCTACTGATGTGCCTCAGAGTCACGGGCATCTCAGAGTCAAGGCAGGTGCCCGCATGGGTGAAACCTGCTATAGCACCCTAGCATAAACTACTTGCTGACGAGTTTGTTGTGCTCCTTCACAGTGCACATCGGCGTCTCGTTATGTAGGTGTTGTTGTGGGGACATCAGTAGACATCCCGTCGCTGCCTGAATAGCAGTGTTTTCGCATGTCGGAGGCTTAGTCCACTGCGAATGACTAGTTACAGGCGTCCAGACAGGCGCAGCTTAATTTATAACCAGCTGGCCAATTGCTTTAAATGTCCCCAACAACCTTTCTTTGTCTTTGCTTCAAGTACTGTCGGCTAGCGATTTGAGGTCCTTGTTGCGGTTGTGGGCTTTAGTAGCAATTGTGTGCGCAGAGAAGGCGAGCAAACTGTGGAAGGTAACTCCCAATATTTTGGGATTATTAACAGCGGGTATTGGTGGGCCGTCGACTTTTACCTTGAGTTGCAGTTTGTCCTCCTTTGTTCAGGTAGTAAAGAGGGTCACCGTGGACTTAATGAGTGAAAGTTACAAATTCCTTGCATCATTTATTAGAAACTTTGCCTTTCTTCTAGTTACTGAGTAAAAGAACAGAAGAATTAGCTTTCCTAGGCCAGAAAATTACCTGTAAAGTGGCTACCGTTCCTTCTACTGTACAATTTATCTATTATTTCGTTTTCAGTAATTCTTATGTACCCTGGAATCTACAACATAAGCACCTGATGATTCTAGCCTACGATTTTCGGCTTATCAACACATTCCAGTACCAGTTTTGATGTAACCAAGAAGGGGTTGAGAGCCTCGGTTACTGCCTTTCAGTAAGAAAAGCTATGTCCTTGTTGTTATAGTTGCATTCAAGGTGGATGTGAGCGCATCTTTCATTGCGTAGACTTTTGCTTGAAATATATTTGTACTCTTGCCTAGTGCTTGCTAGAGTCCTTTCACCTGTCCATAGACACCTACCCCTTCACCTTCCTCGCTGAGAGATCTATCCATCTTGTAGCTTTCAGATAACCCTTTCTAAGCTTTTTTATTGCCCAGCTCAGTTTTGAAGCGTTTGACCTGCGAACTGAACATCGATAGGATCATGTCCCAAGGCTTTGAGATCTCAAGGGTTAGTTCGTAATTTCATTAATATAATAGTTGCTTTTGTGAAATTTAATACAAATCACAAAATATTACCTTCTGATGATAAAATTTTGAGAGGTCGCCAGCCGAATCAAATTTGGAAAAATAAACGAAATTCTATACAGCTGTTGGTAAACTTCACATATTCAAGATTTTAAATTTATGTTTCTAAATTTGAAAGAGCAAACGAGTTGAATTTAATGATTTTTCGTCCGGAGTGTCCGGAGCACCTCTTAACATTTCTTGTTTCTGCAGATATACCAACCTTCTTCAGGTCTACCAAAACGGATTAAAAAAAAAACCGACATTTTTTCTTCCCCCCTAATACTCACATACTCGTGCTTATTTGTTCATAGGCGTTTGCATTGACTATTGTTTCTGTTATACTTTTTCCAATTCTCACTTTTGCACGTTCAAATGGGAATTTCTGTTTTCTTTTGCTCAATAAAATTTTCCATGCCCACGCAAATGGTATTTTCTTAATTTAATTTTGCTTCCTTTTTTCTCTGTGCTAATATCCGTTATTGCTGTGCATAGCTTGGCGCGTGCTTCAAATTCACAATTGCTTCTTCTCTACGCTCGGCAGTTCTTCGGCTTATTCGAAATATTTGCAAACATTTACTAGAATTTTCACCATCACGCACTTGTTCAAAGGCTTACCAACACTAAGCAGCTGACGTCGCTGAGGCATTAACAATTTTTTCGGTTCTGCTTTTAGTGCTTCTGCAGTTCCTTCAACTCGATTTCATTTAAGTTGGAATTTTTTGCCATACTTTCCTTCGACCAATCCTATTTGCCCATGCTTAGCAGCAAACCATTTTCTGCGTTGTCGAAGGAACAAATTTTTACGAGCATGTCGGTGTAAATTTGTAATTGTTTTGGTATTCACTTTTTATATGCTTTTATCCAAAAAATGTTGTACACGAATAAGAATGTGCTGCAGGTGTACATGCCTTATTCTTTTAGTTTTGCTACAGTTAGAAGTCAGGCGCATAAGAAGCTTCTTTGCAGGTTTCAGTTTTTTGGTGCCCTCAAATTGCATAGCCGTCTCTCACCTTTTCTACTAATTTGGAATCAGCATTAAATTCCACAAATTTTTATACATCAAGTGAAATTTTCTGGTGGGAATATTGCTACTAACACAAATTTTAGATCATAAAACCCTTTAAGGTTCCTCTTAGGATATTAAAATTGATGTTCAGTTTTTTCCCCATAGGGTTACAGGGAGTTTTATGGCTTGGTGCTGTTTCCTTGTAATAATGCGCTATCGGCAAAAGATGACGCCAATCGCCTAAAGTCATCTTTTGGCTTTATAGCACAATTATAAAGCCAACTTTGCTGCTCAGAGTCCTTGTCTGGTGGAACTCGCTGGAAAGAATGACTTCAGTTAAGAAGCTGGAGAGGTTTCAAAGGTCTGCTCTCATTGGAATCAGTGGGGCGCTTCGGAGCACTACTACTCTAGCACTCAACGTTTTGCTGAATGTGGCACCGGTGGACTTTGCAGGAAAAATTGCATGCGCCGCAATCAGATTGAGGGGTTCAGGCCATAAGGTAGACTTAAGCTACGGACACTCTAGCATTCTTAAAAATATTGAGTTCATCCCCATGATGCTGGATCATTGTATATTCTCGCTAGGTCCGAGAGGAACTTTTTCAATTCATATTCCTTCAAGGGAAGAGTGGGCGTGGTGCAACATTTGGAGAAAGGGCATCCCAAACATGTTTACGAATGGCTTGAAATTGGCCGGAAGTGTTCTGCAAAGAACTCCCCATCAAGCTCAAATTAAGGCTTCTGGACCACTGCAGTGTTTTCCAAGCGGAAGTAGGCTCAATTAAGGAAGCAGTGGATGGGTTTCTTGCTTCTGTAATTACTATAAAGGAGGTAAATCCCTACTCCGACAGAAAAGCAGCAATTAAGGCCTTGGGCTCGTTGCTTACGCATTCGAAATTAGTCGGGGAATGCCTGACTTCTCTCTACATTGCATCGAAGTACTTCGATGTTAAACTCATTTGGATTCCCGATCACAGCGGCATAGATGGAAACTGCTGGGCCGATGAGCTAGCTAGACAGGGGAACCTGGAGACGGCTTCATCGCAATACGAGAGAATTGGAGTTCCCTTGAGAGCCTGTGGTCTGCTGTTGAAAAGATGGGCCTCGCGTCAACTGAGCAAGCGCTGGGTTAGTGCGCAAACGTGCAAAGTCATGAGGTGCCTCCGGCCACGGGCATTCGAGAGAACTTCCAAGGCTAACGAAGCTGCGGCTATCGAATTTGGTGGGTATGCTTACGGAGGTGAGCATTGTCCGTTAGGTGTCCATGCGGGGAGACTTGGGATTACTTTAAGTCCTTTCTGTGGAAGCTGTCTGGAGGACGTAGAGTAATCATATCAACACCTTCTTCTCAGCTTTTCGGCTCTCGTTGTGCAAAGTTTTAGACATCTGGGCTCTCGCTTTTTCGCTACACCGGCGGATGTTGCGGGATTAAATAACGCACATCTGGTGAAATTCATCAGTAGGTTGAAGCGGTTAATACAAACGTAAATCGCCACTGTTAGTCGTCATCCTCTAGTCCAAGGCTTTTCTTCCTTTTTCTTGCCCCCTGTCTGGTTCCCTTCCTTCTCCTTTACCCTTTACATGTTTTTGTGCAAGTGGGCCCCTAGCACGGTCAACCATTTGACCTAACCTACTATATGTATGTTCCTCAAAGCCCTCTAAATAAACCTCATTGTTGTTGGAATTGGTGCATTTCGAAGTGGGCGTCTCAGCACTATCAACAAATTCCTATAAATACGAAATTATTTTCAAAATAGGTTTAAATTGACTAAAAATCGTTATCTTACCATTCCTCATCACGAATCATTTTTGCTAAAAGAATTGTTCAATAAAACGCAAAATAATTGATTAACCAGCAAAATGTATTTTGTCGCCTTCAAAACAGGCGCCATTTGAAGCAATACACAAATGCCAAAGGTTAGTCCAATAATCAAAGCACCTTTAGAGTTCTTCTTCAACTTCGTCAGCGAATTCTCCTTAATTGCCTCTATCGACTCAAAGTAGCGTTCGGGGAGTGGCAATTTAAGTTTTGGGAAAGGGAAAAGTCACAGGGGGCTAAATCCGGTGAATACGGTGGTTGTTCGATGTTATTTGTCTAGTTTTTAGTCAAAAAAGTGTTTACAATATGAGCCTTGTGAGACGGTGCGTTATCATGGTGCAATATCTATGAGTTTTCTTTCCACAAATTGAGCCGTTTCCTACGCATATTCTCTCTCAAACGTCGCATAACTTCAAAATAATATTCTTTATTTACCGTAGTACCATTTTGAAGGAATTCCGAGTGCACAACTCCATGATAATCAATGAAAACTAGTAGCATGACTTTCACTTTTCCCCGATTGTGACGTGGGTTTTTGGGTTTCGACTTATATGCATATACCCAGGAAGCCGCCTGTTGACTTGTTTGCATGTGAAACTCATCACCTGCACCCACATTTTATCACCTGTTATGATGCGCTGGATAAACGTTGGGTTCGAATTCACTGGCTCAAGCATATCTTGAGCCACCTTCTTCCGATTAATTAAACTCTCTTGGAACGAGTCGAGCAGCCACGCGTGGTGGTGTAAAATGTTGCGCATTGATTCGTGCGACACGCTAAGATCACGAGTCATCTCCCTCAAACTTAAATGATGGTTTTCCAGTATCATTTCTTTGAATTTGTCGACTTTTCATCCGTTGAAGACGTTGATGGGAGACCAGATCGGGGCAAATCTTCCACGACTTCTCAGGCTTTTGCAAAAGCCCTTTACCACTCGTAGACCCGTGCTTTTGATAAGGCACACTCGCCATAGGCTTTCTGCAACATTTTCAACGATTTGGCTGAAAACACGGAGTGAAAAGTTTCTATGAAAACGAAAATTAGAATCTTTTTTGCACTTCACATTTACACAGAACAAGAATTGACCTCCTCACATACATTTTTGCTGCTCATCAGATGTTGCAACTACCTTCCTGTACATTGTAGATAAAACCAAACTTCGAGTATCTTACCTGTGTTTTGTAATATGTATTTGCATTCAATTTAAGTGCTCGAATGCATTAGGAGTAAGAAAATGAATGTATTATATAAACCTCCACGGCTTAGTTATTCCAAAATCACTGAGTTGCCTTCATAAGTTATACTTACACGTGCACTTGGTCACAGCTTCATGTTTCCTACGCAAAAGTAGGTATGCATTAAGTGGCTTTAGTGGCTGGGCAGCAAGTTTAGGTTTATTACGCTACCATAAATCCCAGCCAGATTTTCCTCAGATTGTGCTAATTAACAGTAAATATTTGCGAAATTTGGATAACTATTTTTGGCTTGCACACGCAGCATCTTAAGCACACACACACTGATAACTAAAATGCATACCACAGGAGAAATGCATTACTTGCACAGTCACGAATATAAACTGATTATTGCGCACATGGACATGCAAGTACGAGGGATGGTAATTAAGTTGCAAAGATTTGCTGCATGTTTTATGCGTGAATGCGTCTTTATTCGAACTTAAAAGTTTCTAAGTAACATCATGGAAATGCATAACTCACGTCAGAATTTCACACGAAATGCCAAAAAGTTGTTAGTTTGTCATGGGCTCAAATCGAAATGACCCAAAATGACAGGTGTTTTCACTAGAATGAAACTCTTTGTGTTAAGAAGTGTCCAAGCAAAGTCCTGTGATAAAATTTTCGGTGAAATCTGCCGAAAACCCAATGGAATTCCTTCACAAATTAGTGGATTACGGTAAATGGTTTGAGTGGGAAGTAAAGATTTGCAGGGAAAAAGCTTATCAAGGCTTGAATCGATAGATAGATAAATCAGTCGGATGAAAGTGCGTGCGCCAACTTTTATACAGATGCGAAAGTCCATAGCTTGGACATCGCGACGCCTTAGCATTCGTGTGTTATACGGCGACAAAGCAACCTGCCGTGAGATGGCTAACTTAAAATGGCTAAAAATTACATCACCACAACGGAATTTTGTTTTGCGTTCATTGTGCAAGAGTTTTTGGCGAAAAAACCCATTCTAAGGTTGGCATGCCCACTCTGTAACGCTGCTATCGCGCTCTGTGAATTGAATACGAGTATTCAAGATGAAGACACAAATTATGAAAACTCATCGAGGAACCTGCAGATGCATTGCTGAACACGTTAACTGCGGAGAATTGCTAAGTCTGCTGCAAGCAATGGAGTCATTGTGAGCAGTTGGAGGGAGAAAGTTTTGCTCATAACTTACTTTCTTTAGCAAATTCCCAAAATGTAATTGCCACTTCCCATACAACTACGCAAAGATAAATTTAGTAAACTAAGATTCTCTGCACCGCTTGTTTAGATGGTATTTTATCTATATTTACCTGTAATTTGTGGTACTGCAGGTTGAAGCAAGACAATGCACGAAGTTATTTAGTACTAATTTACGCGGTAACTAAAACACACAAAATCACGCTTAGGGTATTTGCAATATACACACTCACGTTTATACAGTGGCGGGCATAAAAATGGCAACACCCACTCAAACAAACACATTTTCTTATGATTTTCTGTTAATTTTTCTTCGTAAATATTTTATGTATGAAAATCAATTCAAATAATATTCTACTAATAGTAATAACGTAATAGTAAAAAATTCTACTAAAAGTAAACACGAAAGTTTGTATGTGCGACTGAGAGTTCGGCTATTCGTGACTCTATCACGTGGTAATAAAAACGACTGAACTGATTTGCATGAAATTTTGTACATAGATAGCTTATGATCTGGATTGAAAAAAAATGTGAAGAGAGTTACCACCTGTTTATAAATTTTAATTAAAAGAGCTCAAGCTAATATTGCGATACAGATGTAAAGGGAAAAAATAGTATTAAAAGGGTTTTGTTTCGAAAACATTTTTCAAGAGGGTTGCCACCTCTTCCAAAAATTAATTTTCCAAAAAAAAAAATAATCAAGCAATTCAAATGTGGCAATATAGTTAAGAAAAGAAAGGAGTTTATAAAGTTTTAATTTCGAATATACTTTTGACAGGGTTGCCACCCCTTAAATAATTAATTTCAATAAATTAAATAGTTATTAATAAATAGTGAAAATAATACAGCATGGGTGGAAAATGAGAGCAATTTAAGGAAAATAATATTGGAACAAAAGTTGTTTAGATAGTTGCCACCTCTTTGAATAAACCATACTCACTTTACTAAATAAGTTAACTGAACTATTACTATAAAAGAGTCAAAAGAAAGAGGTATGGAAATTAAAATTGAATGAAAATGAATATGTTTTTCATAGGGTTGCCAACAGTTAAAAAACTAAATTCATTAAAATGTGCAGGATAATGAATTTAAATGGAAACTAGTAATGCCATTGCACGATTCTCACGCACCTCTCAGTTTTTTACAATTTACATGTAAAGTTCGGAAACCCGAAAGGGCAAGAAAAAAATACATTTATAATCTAATTGGCGCTTACACCCTACATTACGTGTTTGGCCAAACTGCTTTTCCCATTTATGGTGTGCATCTTGATATTTTTCCACAAATGGAGGGACCTGCAGTTTTAAGCCGACTCCGCAGAGTTTAATGAGGAGCTTTTTTATAACAGAAATGCACACCTGCCGCTGGGCGACGCAATTAGAAATAACTTTTTCTATTATTTGATCTTCATACATGGAGCTTTGCACCAACCCATTCAGCTACTGTGACCACAATTAATAAAAAAAAATAATTTTTCAAACTCAATAACTATTCGGGGGTCTCCAAAGTTAATTAAAACTTCCCGTGTAAGAAGCAATTTTGTATGTACTATATTTTTGTATTGATTTATTGCATAACTCTTTTTGTTCAAATGATATGTTTAAATGCTTAATTTCTAAATGTAAACGGGTTATTTTTCTTTTCTATTTATTTTATTTTAAATTTCGAAAAAAAATTCTCTAAGCAGGTTAAATGTTATTGGACAGATATTAAATTCAGGGTAAACAATTGGGGGAATGCTCAATTAATTACCCATTGAAAAGTCACACAAGAATTCCGTCTAGTCCAAAGGCTTATAAGACCATTCATTTAAAATAAGGAGCTGCATAACAAGCGCAAAGTAGACATCAGGAAAATAGTAGGTTTTCTGGCAGGCTCACTATTACTTAAATTACAACATCCCGAAAATTCACATCGGGAATGAGACAGAGTGTAGACTCTATCTGGAGGATTCTGAAATCACAAAGCATTTTATTGTCTTGACAAAGACAAGACTGCATGTCTACCTCTAAACCAAAACGATCCGAATGAAAACAAGAATGATCCTGTTGCAGATATTTTGAAGCTTGTAAGAAAGGCAGGAAATTCACTAAATGAATTTGGCTTGTTGAAACATCTAGGTTAAATAAAACCTGATATAAACCATCTAAGGTAGTAGTGCTATTAACTATAAGACTATTATTAACTGCTTTTAAAACCCGTAGTAGGTCACAATAGTCCGAAATATCGGCCATTGGTCACACTACAGATACAAAAATTATTATTATATAGAGCAGAATGAAACAAAAATTAACTCAAGCCACCTCCTATTTAGTATTTGTTATAAACTTAGACTGAAACAAAATCTTAAATTTATTTAAGAGGCCTAAGAAAGCACACTGTGCAGTCTACTCCGACATGTGAGTTAATATACAAGGCGAAGTCCAAAATAAACAAGACTGAGCTAAAATAGAAACAACAGGAGCTTTCGGTTTATTTATAGCTTCGGGTTTAGTTATTCAAAATAGTCGCCTCTGGCCTCGAAACACTGTTGTGTGCGAGCTAAAGAGTGTGTTTAAAGAAGTCGGTACAAGCCTTTTGGATGGCCTCTACGGAAGCAAAACGTCTTTCTTTCATAGCCAAATACAATTTTCCGAATAGGTAGAAGTCACAGGGAGCCATATCAGGCGAATATAGTGAGTGATTGGTGATTAAAATGCGATTTTTGGTCAAAAAATCAGTCACAAGAGTGGATCGATGAGATGATGCATTCTCATGCAATAGACGCTAGCTTCCTCCTTCGCGGTATTCAGGGCGTATTCAACGAATGCGATGCAACAAATGCTTCAAAACGCCAAGATAGAAAATTGCATTGATGGTTTGGCCCGTTGGCACGCATTCCTTGTAGACAATCCCTTTGGTATCGTAAAAGCAAACGAGCATTGACTTGATTTTTTACTTCTCCAAACGCGATCTTTTGGGTGGTGGCTCGTCTGGGGTCTTCCATTCAGCACTTTGACGCTTGGTTTCAGGTTCATGTTAGAATTACTACGTTTCATCACCAGTTACAGTGTTATAAAGGAAGTTTTCGTCTTCTCTCGTCTCTTTAATGAGGTCTTTTGAATGTTGAATTCTGTGAAATTTGTGGTCCTCAGTTAACTTGTGCGGAATGAAACGTGCACAGACCTTTCGTAAGCCCAAATGATCAGTTAAAATGCCATAAATCGATGTTTTAGAGATATTCAGCTTCGATTCCATGAATTGCAAAGATGATTGCGGTTCATTTTTGACAAATTTACTAACAATTTCGATGGAGTTTTCGGTGATTACTGATTGTTCATTGTCATTTATGTCCTCACAACCATCTCTGAAACGTATAAACCACTTATGATCTCTGGCACGAAATAGACAATCGTCGCCATAAACTGATTCCATCAATTCAAATGTTTCGGTAAACGTTTTACTGATTTTAAAACAAAATTTCGTAGTAGCTTTTTTTCGAAACATACATACTGACACTTTAGACGCAATAACTGCGCTTCCACTGTGCCGCATGTCACCAAGCCTTCACTGGAAGTCAGCTAATGATGTAACTTCCAACGCACTAACCCATTAGAAAGAAGGCGACATCAAAAATATTTTTACGACGCCAGTCTTGTTTATTTCAGATCTGACGTTGCAAGTGCAATTAATTATTGCGGCGACCTCACCTGAATACCTAACTTCCCTGACCTTATGGCTTACAGTTATTGTACTAGTATACGCAGAGCCGCGTGGGTTTTACTGCTACTGTGTTATTGGCAGTTATTGTTGTTGCTTTGAACATGTGCTAACTTATACATGATAATATATTTATGTAGCGGAAATTTTTTAAATGATATAAATTCTAGAAAAAGATTAATTTTCCCACATTTAATTGCATTTCCACTATTTATTTTGTTACATCTGCACTGGTGGCAAATAATTCTTACTAAGTTTTCAATATTTGCTAGACCTGACAAGTACATATACTCGGGGTAGCAACTCGAAGGGCGTGTGTAACTGAATGTGCGATGTCGAACGCTGGTGAGATAAAGCGCTAAAAGTGCAAATTCTCTAAGATTAAGAAAATTAAAAAAAAAATATATATATATATTACCTAAAAATTGTATAGAATTATACCTGATTAGAGTTGTTCTTTTACATCAAAGAGGATCATTGCGTAGCACGCGAGTAATGCGAATAAAAAATGTAGGTAGTAGCTTGAACTTGTGTTTTTGTTTTAATAGCTTCAAATAGAGAAAGGTATAGCTGTTAAAGAGAAATAACAGAGCTGTTAGAGTACCAGAATGTTCCAAAATTTTTCTCTTCTGCTTTCACACGTACATAACAAAAACTGTGCTGCTTTCACACATACGAGTATTTTAGCGTAATCTGTGAAGAAGTGAGACCGACCAGTTTTAGTTATTTTTAACACAAGTTGGTTATTTATTTTTTTTTTTCACAAAAATTTGGGTTATTTGGGTTTTATATTTCAAAAATGACTACTTTTGCTGAAAATTTATAAAAATTCATAGTTGCAATTGTTCAACTGCATTGCTAAATAAAGAATTTTCATTTCACACTCCGGCAATACTTTTGTACTGTAGATGGTAGTGTATGTATGTATTAGCAGCCTTGCACATTTTGAATTCAATACTTTTCAGAAGTAATTAATAATTACTTTTGAGTCTACGAAACTGAGAACTTCAACCATTTTGAATTTATACGAAATATCTGCCGAAAACGTTTCAACTCTTTCGACTGCGAAAAAAATGTTATGCATTCGTTATGTGAGGAAAATGTAGAATCCAGCCAAAGAAGAAATTGTAAAAAATCAACGAAAATTTTGAGTCACTTCACTTGCACTTATTAAACTTAAAAGGGGTAAAAAACTGTTTACAAAAACTTACTTTCCCTCAAAATCCTGATTAAAAAGTTTAAAATTATGATAAAAAAATGTTCGCATTTTGCGTGAAATTTGAAACTTCGATTTATGTAAAATTGTTGGTTGATTAACCTGTGCATTTGTCAAAAAACAAAAAACGGTAGAGGATGGCCAAAATGTAGCGTTTCTTCAATTCTGACCATGGGAATATAAATAAAATGCACATTTCTAATTGAAAATTGGATTAATTTTTTCCAATGTTTGATACGGTCTGTGTCAGAAGAAAAGAACTATGAGGTGCGCAACTAAGTTCTCGCTGTTTTTTTTGATGAAAATACAATCTTATTCTGCAAAAATGGTTACAAGTAAATCATTGAGAATTGCCCATCGCTAGCTACTACTTTTTCCCCATCTTTCTGGTAGATCTCGTATACCGTCGCGGTAAAACTGTTCATCTTTTGAGGCTATCCGCGGATTACGCCATTTTTTGATGTCTTCATATGAATGGAACTTCTGGTCAGCTAGACCATGTGCCATCCATGGAAACAGGTGATATTCGGACGACGCAATATCTGGAGAATATGGCGGGATGGGGTAGTATTTCCCATTTCAGTTTTTCCATGTAGGTTTTAACGGGTTTAGCAACGTGAGGCCGAGCGTTGTCATGCTGTAGAATCACTTTTTTATGCCTCTCCGCGTATTGCCACCGCTTCTCGGGCAGTGCTCGGCTCAATCGCATCAATTTAAGTCGATACCGATCCCCAGTGATGTTTTCGCTTTGTTTTAACAGTTAACAATAAATAACAACAACTTGGTCCCACCAAATACATAGCATATCCTTGGCAGCGCGAATATTCGGCCGAGCGACGAAGTAGAAGCATGACCGGTCAGTCCCCATGGCTTTCCTTTTTTTGTATTGCTGTAATGAATCCATTTTTCATTACCCGTCACGATGCGATGAAGGAAGCCCATCCGTTTTTGCCGCTGGATCACTTGTTCACAGGCGAAAAAACGTCGTTCAACATCCCTTGGTTTTAACTCATAAGGAACCCAAGTCCCCTATTTCTGAATTATTCCCAAAGCATGCAATCGCTTGAAAATTTATTGGCGGGTAATTCCTAATACTGAATCAAGCTTTTCTTGCGTTTGGCACGGATCCTCATTAAGCAATGCCTCCAATTCCGCGTCTTCAAATGTTTTTGGGTATTTGGCCTTCTTTCACGCGGACGGTCGTCAACATTAAAATCACCGTCTTTGAAGCGACGGAACCAATCACTTAAAGCAGCATCTCCATAAACTTTTTGTAGTTGTCGATGCGCTTCAGCCGCCGTTTTTTCGAATGAAAGAGGAAAATCAACATTTCCCGCAACTGATGATTACTCGGCACGAAATCAGACATTTTCACAAAACCAAAAGTATAAGATACCAAAACAAAATCACTAATGTGTGGAAACAGTTTGTTTATCATATGCCTAAGTTTGGTTTATGACGTTTAGGTTATGTTGGAATTGACGAACACACACTGCTGGCGGCATCAAACAGCAGGAACTTAGTTGCACACCTAATATGAAAACGCATCTTGCCGGAAGGCCAGTCCATGATTTAAAGCAACTCGTGCGTCAAGTTCGTAAAATCTAGTCTTGTTTGTCGACGAGCTACGCAGAAAAGCGTGTTCAAAGCATGAAGAAAATGACAGGCTATACTCGACAACGGTGAAGTCTACACAGCTTATTGAGTAATTGCGACTCATAGTTTTGTACATACTTTCAAGTAAAAAAAATGTTAATTTTTTTCGTTTATACTTCATGAATAATCGAGATTCCTTGTTTCTGCCACAAGGGCTTTCCATTCGCTGAAATAACTTTCTCGATCCGGATTCGGAAGCAATTGCATGCCTGAATCAAATGATCTGTACTTATATTGACCATAACTGTTTTAATTGCAGCCTTCAGGGCAAAAAATGGTTTTATGAAGATGTTTATTGGTTTCACATTTAATTATGCCAGTATGGAGTTATGGTGCTCAGCTATGGGGGTGCGCCAGTCAAAGTACAAAAAACCAAATCCAACACTTCCAAAATAAGGTCCTTAGGCGCATTATCAAATCACCATGGTACTGCAGAAGCTCCGACATTGAGCGCGACCTTAAAATAAACTCCGGCAACACTGAAATCGCAAAGATTGCAGTTGCCCATAAAGAAAGACTAATAAACCACATCAATGAAGAAGCACTTAATTTAATTGAAACCAACGGATTAATACGAAGGCTCAGACGCACTAAACCTAGCGATCTCATACCTCCATAAAAATGCTTTATGTCATGTAGAGTGAAAATTGTGTAATGTTATCATAAGTAAGTTGCTTGTTTGTCATTTGTAAATATTTATGAACTAGTTGCAATAAAAAAAAAAAAAAAAAAAAAAAAAAAAAAAAAAAAAAAAAAAAAAAACATTTAATTAAAAAATGGAATTTGTCAAACTCCCCAAAATATGCAATTCATAATGCAATTCACGCAGTTTGGCAGCGAAAACTCTGGACGAAGGTGCTGGTGCGTAAAAGTGGTGCAACATCACCTTCTTTTTCGCTAAATTCGGCCTATGTTACTCCTTCAATTTTTTTTGAAAGCGGTCCAATCACATCTAACTCACCGCAGTATTGTCCAGTGATCGTTCATTGTTTCTCTAAAAATTCCAAGAGAACGGTGTCATTCTCATCCCAAAAATCCTCGTTCTGGCCAATGGGACAGTCTTCCCCTTCTTTGGAGCAGATTCACCGGAAGAAGTCCATTGTTTTGACTGTTGCTTAGTTTCTCGTGGATAAAGATGAATCCAGGTTTTATCAACGGTGACAACTCGACGCCAAAGTTCTCGCTTAAATTGCTCCAAAACTGCTTCAAATTTAACAGCCGCATCCCCTGTTTGTTGCTTGTGAGCGACCGCGGCACCCATTGGACCGAAAATTTTTTTATTGTCAACTTATCATCTAAAATATTTATTGCTGTTCCGGTCAACACTCCTATGGCCTATGTTACTTCGCGCACTTTCGTTCGTCGTTCAGCGAGAATCATGTCGTGGACTTTTTGAATGATTTCTTCGATAATCACGTCTGCCGAGCGTCCTAGTTGCTCCTAGTTGTACGCCCAAGTTCGAACTGTGGTCATAAATGGCGAAACGTCCCCATAGACAGCGTCCAACTTTGCTCTCCTCGCATTTTTTCCCATCCCCAAACAAAAGCGAATTACCGATCGATACTGCTTTTTTTCCATCTTAGCGAAAATCACGAAGCACGTCTTAATAGCTGCCAAATACAAACTAACCATAAAACAGTCTGAAAATTTGTTTTGCCGTCATTTGATAGATGCTAACACCAAATTCCCTCAGAAACGTTCTCTGTCATCAAACACGCTTACTTATTGAACCGCCCTCATAATATACGGGCATAGTAATTCAGAGGATTAAGGTGTAGGGAGTTAGGAGATGTTCTCAGGCACTTCATTTCTCAGGGTGGGTAATTTTGTTTAGAAGACATTTTGATTGGATACTTCGCTGCTCTTGGCAGGATTTTTTCGGGAGATCTTCATCGAAAACTCGACCCTCAGAAACATTAAGCTCCCTTGCAGTCGATTGAAATTGTTGCAGAAATTATGCTGTTTGTGTCGATGTTTTTACGTTTACATACTGAATAATTAATTTTTAATTAATTCAATTTTGGTAGACTAACACATTTCAATTTAACTTTTTGGCTTATTCTAAGAAAAATGTTAACAGTAAAATCAAACCAAGAAATTTCAATGAACTTAACTATATTTAAGAGTTAATTCTTCAATATAACCTCTACCTTTCACATTATTTATGTAATAAAAAAATTCCCTTCCCTTTGCACCTCCACTCCGTTGACAACACTGTTTGGATCAGAGGTATGAGCGAGTTCTTCTCATAATTCGCTCATTGTTTAGCAAAATTAAAAGTTGTGTGTGATTGTATGAGTTCTGGCCAGCGCTGCTGTATAGTGAAGTTTTACGGAAACCTTAACGAAATTTACATAAGCAGTCAAAATAAGCAAATTCAACTACTTATCCATCTGTAGTATATCGCGAAGTAATTAAAACAAAATATTGCCCTAATGAAAAGAAAAAAATTGAAATCACGTAAATATGAACATATTTTGCCATAAGCCAGTCACGTGGTTGACCTTCTTTAAATAAGTAAAATTTCAAATACGTTTAAATTCCACAATAATGACAATGACAGCTTCAGCAGTAGCAATAAAATGCAAGAAAACTTTACAAATCTCTGGGTTTGTACTTGTAGATTTTCATTTATGCGGCTTCGTGTTATTACTGAAATTAATTGTAATCCCTTTGTGCACTTAATTTCAAAACTTTCGCACAAACTTTCATAACTATTCATTCCATACATATATACGTATGTATGTATGTAGGTAGATGAAATATGTACACATTAACTAGCAACCGCAACTTCCTTCCCTCTAACATCCGTTTCCGCTGACTGCGCACACAAACTTGAACTTTAAGTCGGAATCGGCTTCATTCTGACCGCATAGATTTGCTCCAAGCGTCTATTGTTCATTGCTAAGGGCAAACTTTGCGTTTCCGCAATGTGAAAAAAATATCAGCGCAAGTTTATAGGTGGTAGCCTAACTTCAACTGCATAATTGTGGGTACTCGTCTAAAATTTGACACTCTCAAAGTTTGTGGAAATTTCAAATACTCACGCAACTCTCTGATTCGTACGCTCAACACTCAACAATGATTTTCAGCAGTTGGCATAGCAGTATAATCGTGTATATTATAAACAATACAAAACTAGTATTTTTTGGTATGGCACTAGTTGCCGATTCTCCGGCGACAACCGCTTAACTGGCCGCTTTTTCTCATGCTAACCAGCGCCAGTTGGGCACACCTTCTACGTCTAATCTTTTCTACGCAAAGGCGGACTTCTTCTTCCTGTACTGTGGCAAGCTGATATCGCTTCGAATATTCTCATAGCTAGAGGAACTCGGCCAAACACCCAAAAACAGGGTGTAAGCGCCAATTACATAAGGCGTTTTTCAATAGGCGCGCTTCAACTTTTTTCCGATAGGGAGGGCGAACGACGCAATATTTTTTATTTTCCGCTTGTTATTTGTAAACTTCATTAGTATACATTTCATCATGTAACGCTACACACTTGAGCAATGATTGCAAATTGTGCAAATTTTTTATGAAAATAATCGTGCAAATTTTTT
The DNA here is from genome assembly GCF_028408465.1 of Anastrepha ludens. Lineage (NCBI taxonomy): Eukaryota > Metazoa > Arthropoda > Insecta > Diptera > Tephritidae > Anastrepha > Anastrepha ludens. The sequence goes on from NC_071500.1 coordinate 19,404,482, forward strand.
ATGAAAATTTATAAATTTTCCAAAAAATCATCTTCAGTGATGAAGCTCACTTTTGGCTCAATGGCTTTGTCAACAAGCAAAATATGCGTTACTGGGCAGAAAGCAATCCACACGTGATTCATGAGGCACCGTTGCATCCCGAAAAAATCACTGTTTGGTGCGGTTTACATGCCGGCGGCGTAATTGGCCCATATTTTTTCGTTGACGAGAACGATCGCCACGTTACTGTGAATGGAAATCGATACCGCGACATGATAAACGATTATTTTTGGCCGCAATTGAATGGTATGGACTTAGACGATATCTGGTTTCAACAGGACGGGGCCACAAGCCACACAGCACACGCTACAATTGATTTGTTGAAGATGATCGCATTATTTCCAGAAATGGACCGGTCGAATGGCCGCCGCGCTCGCGTGATTTGACGCCTCTAGACTATTTTCTTTGGGGTTATGTGAAGTCATTGGTCTACAGTAACAAGCCGGCGACGATTTGTGAGCTCAGAGCCAATATTGAACGCGAAATTGCTGGAATTTCGGCCGATTTATGCAAAAGAGTGGTCGAAAATTTAGTTCAACGATTGGACTTCGTAAAACGTGCACGAGGTGGTCATGCAAAAAAAAAATCGAGTTTCATACTTAAATGTTTATGTTCAAACTCGATAATAAAAAAAAATTTGTTAAAAAAGTCAAACCGTTTGTGTTTTATTCAAAAAAGTTCAAAAGTTGATGCGCTCTTACTGAAAAACGCTTTATAAATAAACGAAGTCTCTTACCATCTCAGAATTGAAACTGTAAACCTTGATGTGGGTGCAAGGCACTTTCAAAAAGCTGACAAGCAGTGACAACACAGTCGAGCTCCCTCATACCATACAATTATGTCAAAAAGTGGAAAAATACTATTGGAGGTTGAATTAGTTTTAAAGGTGACACACAGATGGCGCTATTACCACTTTATCGCGTTGGCAATACTGAATATATATTCATGACAAAGCCTCATCCCTAGGCTTTGTTTATCAGTATCTGTCATTTCGCTGAAGTATAAACAACGCAGTGTTTTCGTGCTCCGAGTATGTCAACTTTCGTGCCGTCGAAACGCAATTTGCGGGAAGCTTTGCTTTTCTGCTTCAATTTGAAAAAAAATACAGCCCAAGCCCGTGAATTGCTGCAGGAGGCCTACCCAGACCATACTCCGTCGATTTCAACATGTGAGTACTGGTTTCGACGATTCAAAAGTGGTGATTTTCACACCGAAGACAAGGAGCGTCTTGGCCAGCCCAAAAAGTTCGAGGACGCGGAATTGGGGGAATTGGTAAACGAGGACTCGTGCCAAACCCAAGAAGAGCTTGCTGAATCATTGGGCGTTGATAAATCAACCGTTTGCAAGCGTCTAAAAGCGATGGGAATGATCCAAAAGCAAGGACATTGGGTCCCGTAGGAGTTGAAGCTGCGCGACGTCGAACGGCGACTTTTTACGTGCGAATTGCTGATCGAGCGACAAAATCGGAAGGGTTTTTTGCATCGGGTGGTGACTGGCGACGAAAAATGGATCCACTACGATAACCCAAAACGCAAAAAATCATGGGGTTTGCCCGGCCGCGCATCAACGTCGACGGCCAAGCAGAATATTCACGGCAAGAAAATCATGCTCTGCATTTGGTGGGATCAGGTCGGCGTCGTATATTTTGAGCTGCTCCAACCGGGCGAAACAATCACGGGGGATCGTTACCGACTGCAATTGATGCGTTTAAGCCGGGCATTGAAAGAAAAACGGCCGGAAACGGTAAAAAGGCACGACAAGGTTATTTTGCAACATGACAACGCTCGGCCGCATGTTGCTCAACCTGTCAAAAAATACCTTGGAACGCTTGGCTGGGAAGTGTTACCCCACCCGCCGTATAGTCCAGACATAGCTCCCTCCGATTATCATTTGTTCCGGCATATGAGTCTCGATTTGGCGGACCAGCGGTTCTCCTCGTACGAGGCTACCAAAATATGGGTTGAGTCATGGATAGCCAAGCAGCGGCCAGAATTTTAGAGAAACGGCATCCGGAAATTGCCCGAAAGATGGGCGAAAGTTGTAGCTAGCGATGGCCAATACTTCGAATAAAATATTTTGTACCGGTTTTTCACAATAAAGCCCCAAATCTTCGAAAAAAACCTTTAAAACTAATTCAACATTCAATGAAAATGTCTGTAAATATGAAAATATTTATGTCAAATCCTCTTGAAATCATCTTTATCTCGTTTCAGGGCACATCTATGAGGAAATGCATACTTCATAAGTAAAATTGAAAGACTTTCATTTAAATTTATTTTATAATTTTCTCGTTATACTAAGCGTCTACAGTAATGAACTTAATATATATTTTTATGTAATCGTGCGCCCGGTCGTGCTTGCTTATGCAGACTTACTGAGTTTGAGGCTCAGCCGCCTTAGGCATCGCATGAGGAATCGCAAAGGTACTGTAGTTCAAAACAAATGCGTTCTTCTAAAAATACTCAACTGTGATGGACAACAAACCAAATCCCTGGCACTAAAATGATTTTCGCACACACGCCAAGAATCTCCTAATGGAATCCCGCAGTTATTCGTCCGACTATGTCGTTCGACTTGACTTGATTAGGAGATTCCTTTTCATTTTGTTATTTAATATATATATTTCAAAAAAACGGTTTTGTATTATAAAAAATACATAAAAGAAAACTTTTTTCCAAACAAAAAAAAAAGTTTTAATTTAAAAATTAAGCTAAAATAAAGTAAAGATAAAAATGCGAATTGCAAAAGACATTTAAAAGAGAAAAATGTCAAAATCACTGTATCTTGTTGAAAATGCCCTGTGTGGGTGCTGAAACGCTTGTAAGTGTGTGATTAAATTTTTTATTAAGTTTTGTTTTGAATTTTTAAGCACAATATTAAAAAATATATACTTTTAAAGTTTTATTTAAATAGTTTTTAACCTGTAATTTTTTGTATTTAAAAAATATTGTTACTTTAAGAACCTCAAAGAACTTAAAAGAAAAACACCCAAAAAAAGGTGTGTTTCTCATTTTTTTTATTCATTTACTTTTGTATAATTTTAGCTTTCATTTTCGTAACTGGTCCACGTTGCCCACATTTTGAATTGCTTTTGAACCGGTTTGTATCAGACGCTTTCAGTTGCTTACAATTCGGCTCAAACAACTTAATTTAGTTTAACGCAGGCAAGTATTTCTAATATCAGTTACGAGTAAACGCCCTGAAGGAAATGTAGAAAGTTAAAATTTACCGATTCACTATTGACTTTGTCACCAGTACTGCTGGCGAATTACATTCCATGCAATGCTTTCTGCCGTAGACATTTGCCATGCGCCTAGATGTTGCTTTGAAATAAGACATAAAAAACTTAGATATTTCCAGGTTTCAGTATGTTTATTCAAAATACGGCTTCTAATAATTATATGTGAAAAATTACATTATTTCAATGTTCCAATTCGCCAAGCCGTCGGTTCATGAATGCCTAATTGTTGAGAGCCTCGACACATCGATTTTGAAGGTTTTTTGGCAACACTTTGCAGCATGGCAGCAATATTCTCAACAGAAACTTCAGGCTTTGGTCAGCCAGTCCTTTTTCTATCCTCAACAGAGCCAGTTTCTTGAGATTATTGCACCATCCTTTGAATTCTCATTTCCAAGAAAATAATCACCAATTTCACGATGTGTTGTTCTTAAAGATCAACTATTTCGTAAGGAGTTTCAAAAAAATTGTTGTTCTAGCTTATTATAATCCTTAACAAATAAAGAAAACACAAAAAAGGTACCCTCTAGGAATTATTCACTACTGATATCTAGGCATCACCTTTGAAAGATCCTTTATTAGTGCCCTTAGAACTATTGAATAGTTGGTTATTATGGAGGCACTGGAGGCGTTGGAATCAGTGATTCAGTAATACATTTTAAAGTTTGTAAGTAAGTTTTATTCCTTTCCCTCATTTTGTTAAAATCGGTTTCTTTTTTTTGTTTTTATTACACAAAGCAAAAATTAACATAAAATGCATAAACGTAAAAAACTTTTCAAGTTTTGCGCTACAGTACTTATGTGTGATTCTTTTTATTGGAAGTTCATAATTTAATAGTCCAGCTGCACTCACCTTTTAACCTAATCAATACAAAGCTAAAAATATTCATATTTGGAGGTATAAAGTTGCTTTAAAATAAATAGATTAATTTTCTTCATGGCTGGCTAAATCTTTCAGCAAAGAGCTAAAAAAAAATCACAAAGTCTTTGAAGTTAAAGCTTTCTCTAAAATTCTGACCTCTTTGTGATTGCTTCTATTTCTAAGCAGAACTCATTGCTTTGTCAATAATATTTTATAGTTTTGCTCATTTGTTTAGTTCAAATTACAGGCTTATTTAATTTTTGAACTCATTTTTCCATAGTTTCATACAAAAACACTACACTTTACGTACAGCTGCGAGTACTTCCAGCTAAAAAAGGTAAACAATTTGCATTACACAAGGCGAATCTATGATTAGAAGAAGTTTGCGCCGTGTTGTAAGAGTCCATCAATAAACAAACAAAAGGAAGGGGAATTACTTGTTTGTGCATAAAAATATCACAATATTACCAAACCATTCACTGAATTTTCACAAACATGCAATCTCGCCTACTCTTGTTTGTTTTGTATTGCGAAGGCAGCTGACGTCAGAGCAAAGTAACTATTTTTCAATGGCGCCCCCTTCAGTACTCAATTCGCCTTGGGTGGTATCATCATCAGCTGATTTGGTTATGTTTCTTTCGCCGTGTCCATGTGGCTGTCAGCCCAGAATGAAACAAGGCGAATTCATTCTTTGTTTTCTACTTTTCCAATACTTTTCTTTAACAATAAAACGTACAAAACATTATTGTTCGTCTACTACCATCACCTTTAATGAATGATGTAATGGCATTACATCTGTAAAAAATTTCTCTACCAATCAAAGGCAAGGTAAAAGATGTAGACGCTTCATTGAAAATGTCAGCAAACAGTCAACCAAAATATTTGACAAAAGTGGAGACTTGACCCTTTACGTACTTCGGGTAACCGAATTCAGAACAAGTGTCCAAACAAAAATACCCTTTAAACCTCTGATAAATTGACAACCGGTAAAATTTACCCACAGAAAAGGAAACCAGAGGTTTAGAATATTCCATAAAAAAGAGCTTCGTTAAATTCTAGTACGAAATATTGAAAATATAAATCGACTCACAATACCTTTTTACACCCAATATGAGCATTCCCATGTCCAAATATTGGAAACTTTAGTGTTCAGTACAAAGCTTTGTTCTCCAAATATGGTATTTTCATGATGTACTGATGACTTAACTAGCAAACGAAATAAGAGTATAAAATTAACCTTATGAAGAAAAATATCTGAGGATAAAATTACGCTAGTGATTCTATGCGGCAACATAACAAAGTCGACTCATATTTTAAGATGTTAAAAATACAGTAAGCCGGGCCAAAATATCGTCAAAGCAAAAGACCAAGAATGTTTATGCACATAGTGGAAAGGCTAGTTCGAGCAGTGGTAAGAGGGGAGAAAGGCACTAGATTAGTGCACTTGGGAACACCGCAGAGTGGTGTTCTTTCGACTTTTCTTTGGTTAGTTGTTATTGAAGATGCATAGGGAACGTGCAGCGAGGGCGATATCAACATTTTATCCGATAGCCCAGCTGCGATCGAGACTCTGACGTCACCATGGTACAGATCCAACTGCGGTAAGGAGAATGTCAAATCTCTTGGGTATACAAGTAATTTTTCTCTGATCTGAGTTCCAAGACATAGGAACATAGAGAGAAATAAAAGTGTGGGTGAGCTTGCCAGGAAAGGCCGACTTAATTGGTCTCAGAGGTCTTTTATTCGACCGTCGGCATCTCCCTGACTGTTGTTAAAGAATTGCGCAACTTATTTTTATAAATGTTAAGATCACTGGTTGTTCTTTTCTTTCCATCAACCTTCTCCAATAGGTAAAGTTTTGTTTTACAATGGATAAAAGCTATTGGATGTACCTGATCTAAGATGGGCAATCCTAATTAAGTTAATTTCAACGTAGAAATAAGACGAAGAAAAACTTTTTACTTCACGAAATATTCAATTAATGTATTTGCCACGAGTATTTGCTAAATCACAAATAGTCGAAATGTCTGCTGTTAGCAACTTTGTATCCTTCCTTTTCCAACTCAGCTCATTGTATCAGTCTGCTTACGTTTTGTATCAGTTGAGTGACAGCTGTGTTAAATAAAAGTACTACCAATTTTTTTGTTGCTATGCTCCATACTGTACCTCTGCACTTTTGGTTATTGCCTCCATGTCAAGTGACACATATCAGTAAACTGCAGTTGAGAAATAGTTTTCCGACCTAACACTTAACCACATTGCCTTCTATTAACCCTCTGACCACGCCTCAGCAGCGCTCACTAAATGTGTCAGCTGTCATCCATGGCATGTGTGTTAACTTGTTTGCCGACTCGTTTGCTTTTGGCATTGCCAAATCTCAATTAAATATTTTATTTCTGCATGCGTAAAAAGTTAAAATTCTTTTTCCTGTTTGTTTTTTACCCTCTCATTTGTTGAGCTCAACGCTCTTCTCTTTTGCTCGCGTTTTGTTGGCGTTTGGCGCTTGACAGCAGCGTAATTGCCGGCGTTATTGTCAAGCAGAGATTTTGCATTGTTGGCCAATTATTCGGGTAAGTGGATAAATTCCTAAACTTTCGCTGTTGCTGTGTATTGAGCTTGTTTGCAACTAAAGAAAAAAGTAAACACTTGCGATCACACAGAGTATAAAGCGAAATGTGGCAAAAAATATGAAGTTAGTTCGTTTACGCCGAAATATTTATGTATACTAAAGGATGGCGCAAAATTAAGCATACCATCGAAAAATGTATAACTATATTTGGCACTTGTGGACTAGACAGCTGCGGTATACAAGCAGTCAAGCACTGGAGCCCGTGAAGGTCAGAATAAAGATTTCCATGTTTTAAAACCATTTGTTAGTTTAAAACAATTTTTTAGAAAAAAAATTACTTAAAAACCAAATTGGATATTTAATTTTGCGCCACTTTGCAACTACATCAAGTAACTAGCGAGAGACTTACAGTTTTATGCTGACTCGGAACGGCAGATGATTTTGTTTGATGTTTTGCTGTCTTTGGTCGAAATTCTCTCCAACGTGTGCCATTATCTGCCGAAGGGCGACCTATATTAAAAAAAAAAATGTGTTATTTTTTTCCCTTCACAAAAAAAAGTACAGCGTTATTGTTTTAATATTGAGCACCATCCAAAAAATGCTGTATTGTTTCCTTCTCATTTAACAAAAAGAACAGTTTTTATTGTAAAGGCCATTAAGCATAAAAGCAGTAATGCATAATTACTTCTGGCTTTAAAAATACATGAAATTATAAATTTTTCTTCGCCATCCTTAAAATAACTCTGGGCTACACTCCGGGCCAGTTCTTTATAAATTCTATCCTTATTCCACATTTTTTGCCCGTTAGTTGAATTAAATTAGAAATATTTCGCTTTTTCTAACATCGTTTCGTCCCATTTCCATCAAATTGCAGGCAGATCCTATTTGGCTTAAAACCTCAGCCCAGAAAATATTTATTTTTAAAACTATTTTTATTAAGAGGCGTGGGAGGCTGAAGGCTGCATATGCAAAGTTCATGTTTTGAATATAATTTAAGTGCAATGCAAGCGTGTAGATGGTAATAAGAGTATAGCCATTATATTTTAAATTTTGTTGAAAATTTCGCTGGCTTTTTGACGTGATTCCAAATAATTCATAGCATTATTCATTGTGTTTCTTGACAGCAGTGACATTTTCAATTGAACATCCAAGACAAATATGTAATCAAGAATGATAGACTGCGAGATTTGGCCATCCGAAGCAAAATTGTGAGAGCAACTTTGGCTGCCATAGAGGATTCGCCATAGAGGAACAGTTGCTGCTCAGGCAGCAACGAAATAGCAAGTGCAATGGTTTTTTCGCACATGACTAAACTATCTTTTTGTTGGCCTCTGTGTAAATAAACCGCTGCCACATCCTCTACTATGCCAGAAAATCAACTGCCTCCTACAAATTCGCTTAGGGTCATTTAACAGTTTGATGTAGACCCAAGCATTGCTGTTCTAGGTTTTGCACAGATCTAGGCGACCAGAATTTTTGATTTATTTAGTTATTTTTTTTTATTCCCGTTTTAACAGAGGATTTTACGAAATTGCAAAGGCCCACTGATCCAACATTTTTATTTTTTATGTTCATTTTTATAATTCTAATTGTTTTATGCGCTGCTCAGGCAAAATCTAACTCTTTTTATAATAAATAATAAGTAAATAGTAAATTGTTATAATTGCTAACTAAACATACGTCAAATACTGCTAATAATGAAACACGTGCCTGGAAGACCCTGCGTTTCTGCTACATCAATTATCTACTTGTTCGCTTATTACGCTTACGCCGCAAGTGCATTGTTTACCACCAATTGAAGCAGTGTAATGTGGCATTGAATGGCACAAGTGTAGTTCCGCGCATCGACAGTTGTACCTATGCAGATACAAGTACATATTTACATACAACAGCAAGTGCATATTTGTACAGGCTGAATGGTACCGGAATGCGCTAAAGTTCCCTTGAATAGTGGCCATATGGTCGTTGGAATGCCGTCGTAAATTAGTTCCTGCTACTCTGCAATTACATAATTACATGTATGGATGTGTATTAGAGCGGGCCGAAAAGTAAAATTAAACAAAGTCTCCTGTTGAAAGCTTATGTGGGGAGTAACTTGAAATAAAACAAACAGTTTTTTGGCCACCCTAAAAATGTCAAAAGCTTGTCATAACTTTGGCTTTTGATGCTCGATTTTTATGAACGATATATTTTTTGTATGGAGCTTAATAACTTCTATACTTTCTTTTAAGGACCAAATGAAGTAACGTTGAATAAAAATAACAAACTGCAAACAATTATATAAGGGGGCGCAAAATTAATAATCCAATTTTTTTAATAACTTTTTCACTGAATAGAAATAAATAATTTTTAGTGATGGAAATCTTTAGACTATTATATGTATGATACAAGGTGGCGCGAATTTAGTAGTCCAATTTTTTTACTATGAAAAAGAAATAGTGTTCAGTTTAGACAAAAACAATTATACAAGGTTGCCCAAAATTAGCCATCCTTTGTTTTTTTTTTTTTGGGTTAACATTTCTACTAAAATAAAACGAATGATTTAGAGTGAAGAAATCATTAGAAAAATAACTATTAACCAAGGTGACAAAAAATTAACAAAATTAAAATTTTTTTAATAAATTTTTTACTGAATATATACAAATGATTTTGAGTAATGGAAATCTTAAGACAAAAGCTTTTGTACAAGATGGTGCAAAATTAGTCGCCCGTTTTTTTTTTTTTTTGACTAACTTTTTTATTGAATAAAACGAATGATTTTGAGTGAAGGAAATCATCAGAAAAAAAAACAATTATACAAGTGGGGCAAAATCAATCGTCCCATTTTTTTTTTTTGACTAACATTTTTACCAAATAAAAAAAATTATTATGAGTGACGGAGTTAGAAAAAACAATTGTGCAAGGTGGCGCAAAATTAATCATTCAATTTTTTTTTTGACTAACATTTTTATTAAATAAAATGAATGGATTTTGAGTGACGGAAATCTTTACAAAAAACAATTGTACAAAGTGGCGCAAAATTAATCATCCAATTTTTTTACAAACTTTTTTATTGAATAGAAAAAACTTGATTTTGAGGTCTCGGTTTCGGTTCAGCTTTAACTGAAATTAGTCGAAGTTCGGTTCGATTCGGTTCGCCCTTAAAAATGCAAGATCAGTCGTTCTCCGGCTATTATTGTCACGCCGCAGACGAAATTACGTATACGCAGAATTGAACGCCAGCTGCAAAAAGTGTAAAAGTAGTAATTGCCATAAGGAGCGCCTTCACTACAGAAATTTCACACACATACATGCATAAAATAGCAGGGAGTAGGACACCCAATTCAGTACTATAAACTATAGGGCTGTTCAATTGTTGTTGTTACTGGTTGCCTAGCACCTCTTGAAAACTAAATTGCTTCTTATTTGTTATGCTGCCCTATGCAATATTAGCCAACTGTAGATTTTTGTATAGCAGCTGGGCGCAAAATGCTTGTAGAAACGTACTCGTAAAGGCAGGCAATTCTGTGTAGAATTTAGAAAAGAAGAAGAAAAAATGTCTATGCATTTGAAAAATATATAACAAATATTGCCAGTCTACTCCACATATTAATATAAAAAGTAAAATCCAAGTGCAAAGAGGGAAAGAGCACTAAAATTGTTAGACATAAAGTGCAGGAAATTGTCGCTGCAAAATCTGAGCTTATATATACTTGAAGTTGGCAATAACATTTGTTTTTGTCCACCTTCTCTCGTCTCTACTTCCATCTGCTTGTGTTTATAGTTTTTTTTTCTTTTCTCGTTGCGCTTGCCATTCAAATGGGCCATGCAACCGTTGCAACTGTTAAGAATGTGTTGGCAACGAGCGAATAAAAATGGCTTGGGTTTCGAGGAATTGACTTGAATAGCGTTAAAGGAGGAAATTGTTGCATGATTCTCTTTTATTGCTGCCATATTCTTTGTTATACTCTGGCATGGCTGCGTAAAGTAGAGCAGAGTACGACGTTCCACATATATGCGTGGGTCTGTTTTATGGGTATTTGGTGTTTTTATAGGGAGCCCATATGTTTGAAAAATGCTTACACATTCTTTACATGCTGGAACCCTCTTTAAAACAAAATTGTATAATATATTCACTTCATTACAATGTACGAGGATATTAAATACCTGACAGAGCTTTAGGGTCCATCACTTTCAAAATAAGATCGACTGGCAATGCTGCCAAGGGTAGATCATAGACTAGGTGGCTCACACTATCTTGCAAAATCTAGGGCCAATCTAGTACAAAGCGGAAGATGAACAGCTTGCAGCCGAGGCAATGCTGGGGATAACGAGTAAAAGCTTCTGCTTCACTACCCAGCATTTCGCAGAGGCGAGACCCAAATTTCTGGTTTGTGCACCACTGAGAAATATTTGGATTGCTGAAGATGGCGAAACATATGTAAGAGTTGGATTTAAAAATTGGGGATGCAATATTCTATTAAATTTTACTCAGAAAGTATTAAACTTGGGAGTATTTTTCCAATTTTGAACTTCTTGCTTAGGTCAAAGCTTTAGCGCAATACTCTTAGGATCATCATGGGACAGTCGGCTGAATAGCATTCTATTTTGTACCACTATTTTGTGGACTTTGACCCCGCATTCGACACCATCCATAGATATACGATCTGGGAGGAGATGCGAAACAGCGGCGCTTCTGCTAAAGAAACTCTATACTGATGCAGAGTGCCGCGTTTGTTTCAAGCGAAAGGATAGTAAGAAACCGCGAAACACCACACGGAATTCATTGGAATCCATTCCGAAAGTTGGGTGATCTGAGCTCTGCATATGACATTTGTTTCCTGCCTCGTTTACTGAATGGCACTAAGAAGAAACCCGATGGTACCGGTGCCAGAACCTTTAAGCATTCGGCCGAGTAACAACACTTAGTCAATTGATGATGTGGAGTAATTCACCTAATTTGGCAGTGTTAAATGCAAAGGACGGAGGTGCAAAACATGCCATCAAGCCAGCCTTCTTTAAATTAAAAAAAAAATTGGGGTTCCAATATTCCATATCGGAAGATTAAACTTAAAATTCTTGAATACCAGCATCAAGCCAATTCTTTTGTATAGATCCGAAACATGGAAAGCAGGTGACGCGATGGGTACTAAACATTAAGCTTTAGTAAACAAATGCCTTCGAATAATCTGGCTTATTTTCCGTCCCGTTACCAACTTAAACGAAAATCTTCTCGCTCTTACCAACAACACATCTATTAATCTGGAAATTAAACAAGAGAAAATGGAGCTGGATTGGCCCCACGCTACGCAAGCGTGTAGCGACATAGCCAAACAGCTTTTGAATGGAACCCACTAGTGGAGAGAGAGGGTGGTCGCACGAGGGTGACGTTAGTGAGGACGGCGCACACTGAAAGCGAGCGAAACGTTTCCTGAACGGAAAGAAGAGGACCAATTGCTATAGAAATTGTGTTTAGGGTTGAAGTAGGTCTCCTCCCATAGAGGGAGCAAACTTGGACGAAGAAATAATATTCGTAATTTATGATAACATCGTAAAGGAAATAAGGAGGAGGAAATTAATGAGACAGAAAAAAGAAGGATTTGAGATTCGTTGATGCCGATCGAACGAAGACTAAGTTACGGTTTTGTTGCCCAGGGAGTTAATATCAAGGTCTGTTATATCGAAAGGCATAGCAAAAAAACGAGAGCCAAGATGACTAAATCTGAGCCCTGCTGCGATGATTCCATCTCATCCTCCAGCTGTCGCAAAAAGTACTAACACGAAAGTGCGAGACAGTGGCCTGTAAGGGTACCCACGAAAATTGTGAGCTGAAAATTTTTTAACCTAGAAAGATGAAATGAGTGCCTCCGATCCACACGTGGCCAGAATAATTTTTCTATCTTACAAGTTGGTATACGTGACCAGCGCACCTGAGTTGGCGTGGATTCCAAATTTCCAGCAGCAGGCCGTAGGTGTAGGAAGTGACTCTTACGTTGAACGATCTTTTTGTTTTGGACGAGACGAGCCACGATTGGGTGTGCGAGAATGTTTGAGAAGTAAACTGAAACAGTTTTGAAAAAAAAAGTTATATTTCCTAGAGCTTTTTAAAGTGTACAATATTTCACTTCGGTACCTTTTACTCAAAACATTTTTTTTATTTCTTAAAAATAATTTTAATTTTAATTTTTTTTGTTTTTGTTTTTAATTAAAAAGAATTAATAATTTTGAGATTTATTCAATATTAAAAATTTTCGTATACAGTTTTTTACAGGGAACTGCCTTCAGTTCTTTTAAGAATACATTTTTTTTTAATTTTTTAATTGAATTTTTTGTTGTTGTCAATTTTAATAATAAAGCATACCTTTGAAAAAAAGGTTTGGAAAAAAAATTTTCGAAAAGAAATTTTGGAAATTTGGGAACTATTTTTTTTTTTTCGGATACATTTGTTAAATTAGTTTGAGAAACACTCTGGCTTAGATTTTTTATTATTTATTTGTTTTTAATTAAAAAGGGTTAATAATTTTGAGATTTATTCGATGTTGAAAAAATTTCGGTTCTTTTAAAAATACATTTTTTTTAATTCAATTTTTTATTGTTAATTTTAATAATAAAATATATAAAGAAATTTTAATAAAAAGTTTGGAAAAGAAATTTTAGAAAAAAATTTTTTGGAAAAAAAATTCTAGAAAAAAAATTAGGAAACGTTTTTTTAGGATAAATTTTTTAAATTGTCTAGTTTGAAAAACACTCCCCCTTAGATTTTTAATTATTATTATTTTTTTTTATTAGCATAGCCCCTGCTTAGTGATCACTGCATGTTTTATAGTTAGAGTCTCATAACTTTTCGATTCCAATGCAATAGTAAACAGATACACGGTATTTTCGGACATTTGTAATACAATCAATACGCATTGAAAAATTTATTACAGTCGATGGCAGAAAGCAAAGAAAAAGTTGTCCGAAAAATGTTGAACAAGAACAATAATTTTTTCAAACATTTTTTGTATATTTTATAGTCAAATACTTAAAACCAAAATTGAATCAAAAAAAGAAAAAATTAAAAATCAAAAGTAATATTAAAATAAAAATTAATTTTTGAAAGAACCGAAAATATTTCGCTTTAAAAACTCTAAACCAATTTTTCAACAGTAATTGAATCTCGAAACTATTAAGCTTTTTTTAAAACTATTTTAGTTTACTTTTTACTATCTCAAGCCTACAAATAAACCCTAGAAAAAATTAAAAAAAAGTATAAATAAGCAAAAAGGATCGCTCAAGAGCAAATTTTTCGAAATCGTTTGTTTCAATGATTGTGTAGTAAACAAGTCAGCTGTTAGTAGAGTAATTTCGTGAATTCGCTCTTTTTCTTCTTCGCGATGCATCGTTAATCGCAGTCGGTCACAGTTGAACCGTTGAGCATAAATAAATACTACTATACTGTTACTCTAAAATAACAAAGTGTGTACCATAAATTCTAGGTAATGTTGCTGTAGCGGCAGTTGTTCGAGAATATGGACAGCTTACGCACAGGCTCGCTGAACTGGTTTATGGATACACAAAGAAGATCGCTGTGGCTTAACGGCATGTTGAAATAAATAAAAACGGGGAAGTATTTTCAGGGCACATCACAATAGATATCTGTGACCAATGAAGACTTCATTTTCAGAGTAGCCCATTCAACCTAATCTTAATGAATGAATACCCGACATGAGGACTTATATAAAATTTCCAAGTGCCTCCCGGAGGCAACCACTAGTTATCTAGATAAAGTAGGGGTCCGACTTTACTAGGCTAATATAAAATATTAAGCTATAGAACGGTCAGAGCAGAGTGGGGTGGCGCCTCTATTCGCAGGCAGGTGAGCAGAGGAACTCCGCAAGAAGATTTTCTCCCGCCACTACTCTGGGTTGTTGTGCTCAACAACTTGCTAGAGAAGCTGGAGAGGAGAGACTGTAAGGTTATTGCTTACGCAAATGACATGGCACTTATTGTCAGAGGAAAGTTTTTAGATACTCTGATGGAACTGATGCAGGGCTATCTGAATAGAGTTATGAAATGGACCGCAAATTGCGGTCTCTCGATAAATCCTCTGAAGACGGAGCTCGTTTTATTTACGAGGAAATATAAAATACCAAGAGTCTTTCTTGGTTGGTTCTCTCTGGCAGAGTTAAGTACCCGGGACTTGTCCTTGGCATACAATACAAAGGACTAACATGGAAGCCCAACACCAAGGAGAGAGTTAGGAAGGCAACAGTCGCCTTGCATGTACTTAGAGGTGCTGTCCGCAAAATATGGTCCCACTCGCCTAGAGTTAAATTATCCAAATCAATGAAGGATCAATACAAGAAAAGAAATTCAAAGCAAATAAAATATAAAGAAATACGCCGGACCACGCCCAAAAGTTATCCGAAGCGAGTTCGGCACTTCCTTTTCTGTTTGCTTTGTAGCAAATTTCATTCCTTCTCAGCTTTGCTTATTTTCCGCTAATTTACCCAGTGCCAATGCAACTATTCCACTAACAAACTTTATACGCTTCGTTGCTCTCCGTTGGGAAAAGTATTTGTTGCGCCAAATTGTACTTTTATGAGACAGACAGATGGCATCAAAAAACTAAAACGTGTGAATTTGCATGCAACACTGTTTCACTGCTCAGCTTCTTTTTAAGTAAATTTATATTGAATATTTTATGCGTCGACATGCTGCGTTAACGACTACGGTCAGGAATGTTAACTTACATGGAGCAGCCTTTTATTACATTTATTTTACTTATTTTGTGTAGGGGTGAAATGAAAACTACCACAAGAAAAAGTTGTCAAGTCAATACAAAACAAAATATTCCATCTATTCGTTTAAAAAGAATTTTCACTCAACTCGGATAAGTGACTAAGTCACCGTGTATGTGATATCATACACAAGATGGCGCAAAAATAATGATCCAATTTTGTTTGTGAATAACATTTTTCCTTAAATACAAAGTAATTGAAATTTTACTTTTGACTTTATGCGCTTCATCATTTGGCTGTTTGATTCATGCAGTTGAGTAGTTCACAAGCGTTAAAAATGATTGCCATATGACACATTTTGCAAAAACTATAAATCTCTGATAGGATGATTAATTTTGCGCACTTGAAAACGGACGCATAATTAATAAGGATGTGCTAAATTCGGTGCGGACTGTGCGGACGGTGCGGACTTAGTTACTTAGTTTTAATGTTCTCTATTTTAAAAAGACACTTATTGGTCTGGGGAATAAGTTCGTAGCGTTTTTACCTCAGACACATGTTTAAATAATAAACAATAATTATAGCAATAAGTTAATCAATTACATATTTCAACCTCTTCCAACCCTTCGACCCATTTCTTGATACCGTTTCGCCGTGTTAAAGAAGTTGTTGAGCCAGCTTTGAAGGACCTTTTTGTTATCGAAAGTGGTAATGGGTCTGTGTAGCCTTTTTTATTCGCTCATTGCCAACACATTCTTAACAGATGCAACGGTTGCATGGCCCATTTGAATGGCAAGTGCAACGAGAAAAGAAAAAAAACTATAAACACAAGCAGATGGAAGTAGAGACGAGAGAAGGTGGACTAAAACAAATGTTATTGCCAACTTCAAGTATATATAAGCTCAGATTTTGCAGCGACAATTTCCTGCACTTTATGTCTAGCAATTTTAGTGCTCTTTCCCTCTTTGCACTTGGATTTTACTTTTTATATTAATATGTGGAGTAGACTGGCAATATTTGTTATATATTTTTCAAATGCATAGACATTTTTTCTTCTTCTTTTCTAAATTCTACACAGAATTGCCTGCCTTTACGAGTACGTTTCTATAAGCATTTTGCGCCCAGCTGCTATACAAAAATCTACAGTTGGCTTATATTGCATAGGGCAGCGTAACAAATAAGAAGCAATTTAGTTGTCAAGAGGTGCTAGGCAACCAGTAACAACAACTATTGAACATCCCTATAGTTTATAGTACTTAATTGGGTGTCCTACACTCTGCTATTTTATGCATATATGTGTATGAAATTGCTGTTGTGACGGCGCTCCTTATGGCCGTTACTACTTTTACACCTTTTGCAGCTGGAGTTCAATTCGGCGTATACGTAATTTTATCTCCGGTGTGATAATAATAGCTGGAGAACGACTGAACCTGAACGACTAATTTCAGTTAGAGCTGAACCGAAACCGAAACTTCAAAATCAATTTTTTTCTATTCAATAAAAAAAGTTAGTAAAAAAATTGGATGATTAATTTTGCGCCACCATTGTACAAGGTGGCTTTTTCCTAAAGATTTCCGTCACTCATAATAATTTTTTTTTATTTAGTAAAAATGTTAGTCAAAAAATAAATTGAATGATTAATTTTGCGCCACCTTGCACAATTGTTTTTTTTCTAAAAATTTCCGTCATTCATAAAATTTTTTTTTATTTGGTAAAAATGTTAGTCAAACAAAAATTGAATGATTAATTTTGCGTCACCTAGTTCAATTGTTTCTTTTGTAATGATTTCCTTCACTCAAAATCATTCATTTTATTTAATAAAAATTTTAGTCAAGAAAAGATGGACGACTAATTTTGCGCCATCTTGTACAATAGCTTTTGTATAAAAATGTCCATCACTCAAAATTATTTGTATATGTTAAGTAAAAAAAAAATTTTAAATTTTGTTGATTTTTTGTCACCTTGGTTAATTGTTTTTTTTCTAATGATTTCCTTCACTCTAAATCGTTCGTTTAATTTAGTAAAAATGTTAGCCAAAAAAAAAAAAAAAAAAAAAATTGATGATTAATGTTGCGCCACCTTGTATAATTGTTTTTGTCTAAAGGTTTTTATAACGGAAAATATTTTTTTTTATTTAGTCAAAAAGTTATTAAAAAGCGGATGTTTAATTTTGCGCCACCTTTTATAATAGTTTTTTGTAGAGATTTTCATCACTAAAAATTATTTATTTCTATTCAGAAAGAAGTTATTAAAAGAAATGGAGTTTTAAATAATTTGCGCCACCTTGTATAATTGTTTGCAGTTTTTTATTTTTGTTCACCGTTACTGCATTTGGTCCTGAAAAGAAAGTATAGAAATTATTAAGCTCTAAACAAAAAATATATCGTTCTTAAAAGTCGAGCATCAAAAGCCAAGGTTATGACAAGCATTTGACATTCTTAGGGTGGCCAAAAAACTGCTTGTTTTATTTCAAGTTACTCCCCACATAAGCTTTCAACAAGAGGCTTTGTTTAATTTTACTTTTCGACCCGCTCTAATATACATCCATACATGTAATTATGTAATTGCAGAGTAGCAGATGTCATCGACCTCAAAGTCTCCATTTTTCCCGTGAATGTCCAGGGCAGCTTCGGCAGCTTTTTGACCTCGATGAAAAGCAAAGAAGAGCTGATGTCGCAAATGTTGATTTCTGTCTGCTGGGTATTCCATTTCTAAGTCTCAAAACTAATAGAAAATTAAATAACTCAAAAATATAAATGGCATAGTTTTGTAGAGCAGAAAGAGTTTTGACGAATGAATTCTTACGCTTTGCCAAACAGCAAAGAAATCGTTATAAAATAAAAGAAAATATAAAACCACTATGAACTTGTTCATCTACCCAATACTTTTGATGCCGTTAATAAATAACGCAAATACGAGCGATCCCAAGGTATGTCCTTGCGGAGCACCAGAGGTGGCAGCAAAAGGAGTAGTTGGCATACAACCAATTGTTAAAACACAACGCAGAAAAGCAGAATGGAGGCCAAAACAAGTTAATTTTTTAAATTAACATTCTATGGAAAACTTCGTCGAAGGCTTGCGAATAGTCGACCTGGACACCAGCCAAGAAATAATCACTAAAAGCTGCCAGGTTAGTTGCTGTAGATAATCCCATGCTGATTTGGGCAAATTAAAGATTTAATCGCACAACTCAGTTTTGCATTGACTGCGTGCTCAAAAATTTTGAAAATAGTCGATGGACTTGAAATAGGCCTATAATTTCTAACGTGATTTTTTATTGCCACTCCTAAAGTAGGGCATAATGGAAGAGAGCTTCTGTGAGCCTTTGGAACTCCCCGGCGATAAAGATTTATTTAAAAATAAAATGTGTTAAAAGTTTCATTGAACCCCGTTAATTTTTGCTCGGGCGGATATGATAAATGCGGTGTATATTTGCATATTTGCATGTATCTCGATTCCTTTACGTTGTTACTTACAATCGTTCTGTAAGCAAATTTATATGTGCACAAGTGCTTGCATAGATAAGACCACAAATTGACTAAATGCTCAAGGCATTTGTGTTCCATTAAATTTGATTCAATTGCAAGTTCTACATTGATTTGCGCACATTTTCAGCATATGGTTTGCACAGCCAGCTTATCCTTACTCATACACGTATTTAAAATAAAAATAAAAATAAGAATATCTTGTATCCACTTTCCACAAACAAGAAGACGAGTTTGACTTGAGTAAATATTTTACATTCATTTTAACAGTGTAAACAGAATTGAAATAGCATAGAACACAACTAATTTAATGTCAACACACTTACACACTTACATAGCATATGAATACACATATGCTGCGAAATTTATCTAGTTTTGATGCCTTCAACCAATAAAAGGCTATAAACTCTTTCCCGCCCATCCTTTCCATTCTCATGTCATCAACCTACCAATACAGCAATCACACTCTTCAATGGTGCAACTGTGAAAAGTTGTATGAACTGAAAAGTTTATTCATGCACACGCACTCAGCTCACATTCAAATATGCTCACTCTCTCTCTCTCTCTCTCTCTTGGTTAGACTGCCAGTCATACACTTACGCACTCAATTTATTTGATTCGCTTTAATCTTTGCATTCACACTTGAGGAGACAGACAAAACCGGACTGAATAGACGAGTACATGTGCCGGAAGAACGCACCCACATACATACATATATGTATACATATTCGTACATATCTATGTGTGCATGCACGTACCCTGCAGTGAAAACTCTCAACTATTTCTGAGCTACCATAGCAGTAGTTCTTTCCTCCTTTAGCTTTTTTCAATGCATGCAACTGGTATTTTTAACTTCAATTTTTAATTTATTTTTCAACTTTTTAATTGTTAGACTCTTCATCAGTACTATAAGTAGGGAGGTAAAATGGTTGAAGTGCACCTGAGACTCCTCAAGTAGCACTAAAGCGCCGTTTTGATACCATTATGAGACCTCCAGCAGATAGATATCTACAGCCAGTCAGAGCTGTTGTTATAATGTAGAAGATTGATAGGATTTAGGTTGGCTTACGGCCCCAGGCTGTTGAAGAAAGGAGCTCTCAGTGACCTTAGTCGTCTAGCTGCCAAACCCGGACATTTACAGAGAAAATATTTTTGTCTTTTTCAATTCGGTCAGCGTCTTGCTCCACCAGCGAGGAAAGTCTTTCTTGCTAAAAGATCCTGGACAAGCCACTTTGAAGGCCGTCTGATAGGATCGCTGCAAGTGTTCCACCTGCTGGTCCAGTTGATCAGTGGATGAGTAGGAAAAAGTTCGCCGGTTCATTTTTTTATTGAAAAGCCTATTAAACAGAGACTAGTCGGTTCTTTTAGATTCCTGTGGGTAGATATGGTTTTCCGTGCGAAATTGATTTCGAAAAGGATCAACCTGTGATCCGAAAAGGAATTTCTCTCAGAAACCGTCCAATTATCAACCCTAATGGCTGGTGAATTAGTCGAGAAAGTGATATCAAGAACCTCCCCCCAACCAACCGAGACTCCCCTCGACCATTTCTCTCGGTGCTTCCCCAAATGGTATGTCTCGCATTGGCGCCTCGATGGCATCTTTATTAAATGAAGGTGAGTCCGCCAAACGCCCCACTTTCTGAGGAGGTGCTGTATTTTCGTGGGCCATGTATGCAGAGACCAAATAGTAGCACTAGATGCTTCTACACGGACTACTGTCACGTCTGGTGAGCTGAAATGAAAAGTCAAAAAGGCATTAATAGTATTCCTAACGAGGATACAAGCCCTAGGCTGACCTTCCGACTGGATATAAAAAAGAGCATAGTGTCTGCTCTGGAGGCCCATGGCATTAGACTGCTGAACCCAGGATTCTTGGATCAGGCAGATATCTAAATCTTCCACCCTGAGGACCCTGAGTTAAAGGACTACTCAGCCATTTCACGAAGTAGTTTCTAATAGGCAAAAAAATGCTAGTCAAATTTTATGAAAATTAAAAAAAAAAGTTAAAAATTAAATACAAATTTATAGATAAAAAAGACAA
This sequence comes from Anastrepha ludens, assembly GCF_028408465.1. Classification (NCBI taxonomy): domain Eukaryota; kingdom Metazoa; phylum Arthropoda; class Insecta; order Diptera; family Tephritidae; genus Anastrepha; species Anastrepha ludens. Next base: position 19,425,418 of record NC_071500.1, read on the forward strand.
GTAAATTTTATTATGAATTAAAATATTATAAATTTTTTTCTTCTTTAAATTTCGTTGTTCGACTTAAAATAAGTTTACTAGTATTTTTAAAAATAGTATTTAAAATACCATTCAATGAAGAAGGGTCATAAATATTATAGAGAAATATTTATTAAGTATAATGCAACACGCTTTGAAAACATTATGTAAAAGGGGAATAAATGGGTGTATCCCCTTCTTAAAACTGATACTGAAACTTATACTTTTTAAGTAATTTGTTGTGAAAGTTGTGTAATTTAGCGAGAAGTTGCTGAAGTTCATATACACGGACGTTCATTGGTAGGATATTTGTAAATATGCAGTTGCCTTAGTTCAGAGAAACATATTTGAAAATATAAACATTGTTTTTTACGCAAAAAAGCGGCGTAGAAAGAAATTTAGAATAAAAACCGCGCGATTGTTGCGATTATAACTCATCGAAACTTGAAAGGGATGATATAAAAGGTAAAACAAAAAATAATAAAGTAATTAAAAACGGACGAACACGGCTTACAAGTGTTTTATATGGCTTTGATAAGCTTTACAAAGGGGTCCTTCTACTGTTTTTTGTTTTCTTTCTGCATAGAACTACTATCCGCGTTGGAGGTCTTCGGCCGCACTTCAAAAAAATAACTCTCATAAGTCCAGCTCGGGTTACGCCATCCACAGTATTTTTTGCGTAGAACTTCTTTCCACTTAAAAACCATTAAACCAATAATTCGAACGTGTGTGTAGTAAGGAATCCCAATAACCCCGTTCTCCATCATTAACACCGAACTGAAATATAATATTTCAGAATATTTAGGCCATTCAGCTATGGCAACGCGCATGGTTTCCATGAATGTTGACATTGCTGTTGAACCAAAGAATGTTTGTGACTCTGCAAATTTCAGTGAGATCTTTGATATGCCATGTTCTCTAATTCGGACCATAAACTGTAGTCCCATGGGTTCAGATCTAGACTTCTAGACGGCCAATCTTCTGCGGCTATGAATATTGGTTTTTACCCACTGCTGGGTGGTTTTTACCTTATGAGTTGTGACGAAATCTGGTTAGAAAATCCAGCCCTCTCAATTGAAGAGGGTTCTGCTCAATTGCTTCATCACGCCTTTTAAGACGGTCTTAACTCGTTTTTCGCAGCAATGACGAGATGTAACGCCTTTACAAGACACTTCCCATCAAACCATTACGGAGGCTGAATGGTGGCCATGCTGAACTCGAGGAACTACATTAATTGCGTCTTTAGAAGTTGTAGCATAGATGCTGTGGCTTCGCTTATTAAAAACTTCTTCAGCAATGAACATTTTCTCATCTGTGAAAAGAATATTTTCTTGGTTGTTAACCACGTCCCAGCTAAGAAGCCGCTTGCATCTGTCGAGTCTAATTTTCTTCAAGCGACGAAAGGTTTTTATGTGGAGATTATTTTTTATTTGTCTTGATATGTATCTGGTCGATAGATTCATTTCCCTGGATATGATTTTCGGCATTCTAAGGGGATTTTTGCGAATTCTTTCTCGGACGGTTTTTATGGTTGCACTGGTTCGAACCACGCGAGGCCGACCACTTCTTTTTCTGTCTGTCACTTCAGACGTTTGGGAAACACGATTGATCGTGCGGTAAGCAAACATTCCCGAAATATTAGGTTTTTTCAGCAATTCGTAAATACGCACTTTTACCCCACTTCTGTAATGCAATCACTGCAATGCGATTTACCTTATCAAGAATTAGTACCATACTTACTTCTCCAACTAGTCCCATATCAGGCACTTTCGCACTAGTACGACCTCTACCATCAAATATAAGTTCACTAACTAGAAAGTAGATTCGCTTTTCCCTGCAGGGTACATATGCACGAGTATATCATTTAAAAGATTCCAAAGGCGATACTGAACATTTTATGGAGTCCAGAGGCTATTTGTTTACAGAAAAAATTCTATGTGTTGATTGTGCATCACAGATTATGTATTTAAGCATAAAGTTCAGCTATCTCGATTCACTAATATACTTGTACACATTTATTCAAATGCATGCAGTATTGGCATCAAATGAAGCGACCCAAAATAGCAGCTCGTCTGATATTTGAATGCTTCAGTTTTGTGTTAAATTATTCGCTCATATTTGTGTAAATATCGCAGTCCTTGAAGGAATAAATAGAAAAATGCTTAAGTAAACTGCAGCTGTAAAGCATTTGATGGTGATGAAAGAAAAATGGAGATGCCATGAGTAGGTCAAGGATGATAGATTAGCCAGGTTTGGCCTTCAGCTATGGTGCAAAACAATACTGAGCGCGTAACTACCGCTGCCACGTGAACGAGTAAACGTCCAATCAGTCGTGATTTGGACGGCAATGAAACAAACTGAGTGAAACAGGTGGAGTGAAATGGTTGAAGTACCTGTCAGACACTCCCCAAGTAGCAGTAAAACATCGTTTTCATAGAATTTTGAAACCTCCAACAGGCAGATATCTATAGCCAACCCGAGTGGTAGATGTAATGGAGAAGATGTATAGGAGCGTACGGTCCCAAAGTACAGAAGAAAGAAGCACTCAGTGACCGTAGTCGTCTAGCTGCCAAACTCGGATATTTACAGCGAAAGTACTCAACAATCTCCTTCTATGAAAAGTCTTCACAGCTTTTGCTATGTGGGTTAGATGGTAAACATAGCCTTCCCGCGTGTGTGCCGATCGTTCAATGACTGGTTAGCAGAGCTACGACTTTGGAAATTGGAAATGGCGTAAAGTCCCCAGGGCTTTCTGAGTCCTTCGTCTATTGTACTAAGGCCACAGAGATCTTAAAATAGCTCATGAAGAAAGGAGATTCAACTTTTCTGCGCTTTTCTGAGAAATAACTTTGAAATTCCCCTTTAACAACAGTCAGGAGATGGCGATGACCGGGTAAGAGGTTTCTGAGACCAATTGAGTCCCCACCTATGTTCCTATAACCTGAAACCCATATCAGAGAATTTGGAGAGATTTGATATTTACCTCACAAGAGTTGACCAATCCGGATCTTCACCATGGCTTCATCAGAGCTTTAATCGCGGCTTGACTATCAGAATATGAGTAATGACTGCCTTAATTTTTTTTTCATATTTCACCAACCCATTGTCATGACACCGGTTACATTAGCCCCTCAGTTGATACGCTCTAATCCGCTCAGCGCTGGTTAACGGTCTGATTTGAGCCAAACCTCCGAAATCTTTTTCCCATGATGGATGGATTGACTAAAATGAAGGGTATTTTAAGCTCGATCAGATATATTTTTGTTGCTGTTTTTTTTTGCCGGGACAGTTTACCAAGTACAGCACTCAGACAACATTAAGTCTATAGGCTGCATTCGGGCTCCCTATTCATTTTCTTTAAATCTACTCAACCTCCGAAGAAATTTGAGCAGATGTTTTGGTACCTAGGAGTCAAGGTGGTCGATTCTGAACATATCAGTTAGAAATACCTCAAGTCTGTTCCGAGCGAAGGCCGGGTAGACGCAGTGGTCCACCATCTCATCTTCCTCCCCATATTCTGGGCAGAGTGCACTGTCTGAGACGCCTACCTTTTCCATATGCTTTGCCCATCGAAAGTTGCCCGTCATCGCTCCAACTAACAGCCTACAGTCCCTTCTGCTAAATGGCAAGAGAATCTGCGACAGTCCGTCGGACATGGCAGGTTACATCAGTTTTGTCCATCTGCAGCCTCTCTCAGCCTGCCAAGCTCGCTTGTGCGTTAAGGTAACCACTTTACTAACCGTGGCTTTGATGGCTGTAGAAAGGAGTGGCAGAACGGTCTCCGGGCCAAAGAAGTAAGACTCAGAGCCCATCCTAGCTAAGGAGTCATAGGTCTCGTTGCCCGCGAGACCTACGTGTCCCGGGACCGTAGTAAGCATCAGGATATTATGTCTACCGGCATAGTTCAGCCTGGATTCAACTACCCTTGAAGGTCTTCTAAGGCCATGAGCGCAGCTTTACTGTCTTTGTATTACTATTTTATGCAAATAGAATCTCCTCCGTTCGGTTTTGTTAGGCGTTGATGATCTCTGACGCATGTGTTGCCTTAGCGGCGTCTGTTAAATCAATTGTGCAAGTATAATTGGCGCATATCCTTCTGTCAGTTGTCTAGCTGAGCTGCCCTCCTATTTGTGGCGTGCGTCTTGATGTTGTTCCACAAATGGCGGGACCTACAGTTTTAAGCCGACTTGTAAACAAATTTTTCCATCATTTTGCTGTTTCATGCACGGAGATTCGAACCTTTGCACTCCCGAATGGTAGTGATGCGCCAATCCATTCGGCTACGGTTCCGAAAGTCATACGATTTGATCACGTTAGATTTATTTTTATGCGGTTTTCGGTAATCGCAGATCTACGCTACTGAAACGAAAGCGACTGACTCGAAATGTACTTGGCCAAGAGGCTGATCAATTTAAATTGCCGTTATGCAGGAGAGTCACTAAATATTAAATCTCTAGCTCTTCGTTTTTACCATTCTTCAACATCGCCTATCTACTGCTAAACTAACCTTAAAGTAGCTGTGCTTAACAATGCAACGCGCAGAGACTGCTCTGCTAAATTAATATAATTCCCAGATTTGCTATATCGAATATATACAAGTAATTAAAATGAAACACAATTGACTAAAGAGCGTTGCTATTATTCCGACCTGGAAAAACGTTTCTGGCTCTAACAAGCAAGCAGGGTACATCGAATTGAAATATTTACCCATAGCACAATATGCAGAGTTTGCTCTACTCTGCTCTTCATCTTAACATTTAGCCGCCTTTATTGGAAGCACTTTTCCCGTACTTACGTAGTGACTGTGTATTGTATAATAAATGCCGGCAAGCTAAGCCAGCTTAAAAGTAAATTATTGTCGATCGATCAATAGTAAGCATATTTGCGGTTGATAACAAAATGGCTTGCCATTTTCGTTTGCCGTTTTCTGAATGGTCGGCACAAGTGTACAAACAAGCACATGAAAATGTATAACATTTGCGGTTAATTGTATCACAGAAATCCAAAACAGAAAAGCTGCTCATCCGACCTACTACTCTGGCAAATCGCAGTCAGATAAGAATCCAATTGGTTTCGAGTGTGATGTAGGGTTTTGTGCTTCGCAATTCTAGCTTAACAAGCAGTACAACTACTAAGGCTATCAGAGACACATGCGATAATAAATAAAATATAATATAATAGCGAAGCGCGTAGAATTCCACTACAACAATTCAACAGTATTTGAAAATAGCTATCAACATTTTAAAGGGTTTTAAAGGAACAAGAAATCTAAGAGAAATACACAAAAACTCACTGAAAGGCAAATATTTAAAGGCAAACATTATTTTTATTGTCTGAAGAACATCTTTGCGGTTTGGTTTTTCCGTTGTTCACGGAAATTTATTTTCAACGGATTTATTTTCAGTAATTCCATCATTGTTTGAAATATTTCCGCATTCATTTGACGTGGATGCCAACGCATAGTGACATACAAGAGGATTGTAAGGAAGACAATTTAATGAGAGAAGGCACTTCCACTCGCTTGCCTCTTGGTATGGAGATAGTCGGTGTACCTCTCTCAATATACAAGCTGCGGGGCACAAGTTGCAGTGTCACTTCAGCCTTCACGAATTGGGTTGATAGTCTGCTATGTAACGTTACAAAAAGAATTTGGTCACAATGGAACGTTAGGCACTGAAAGATGCTAGTTAATCGGTCAAGGAGAAGGGTCTATATGTTAGTTGCTTTGACCAGACGCCACTCTAGGATATAGTCGCCATGCTCAAAGATTGAATGTACCTCATTTCGACTATTGCAGAAGCTGTACCAGTGACGAGCCAGTCAGACATCTTCTCTGTCACCATCCTGAGTGGCATGCCACTAGGTTTAGAGATATAAGTATCAGCCAGACCAACAGCACTCAAAGCAGAATGATTTAAAGAGAACTGTCAGGTAAACTGCTAATGTGGTATCCCACAGTCTAAGTAAGTTGATTAAAAGTTGCCACTTTAGCTACGCAACTGCCATGTGTTACATTAGACAGTTTCAACGAAAGCCTCCTCAAATGTAGTGCAGAGTGACTCACATCTTGTTCCCCGTGCTTAAGTGTAGAATACGATTTGGCAAGGCCAAAATGCAAATGAAACTCAAAACTCAAAAATAAGCTGAAAAGTAAAACCAAAGATAACTCCAAAATCAGAAATTTCATTAAGAGTACTTAGACGCGAGTTCTTTAGAAAATATGAGTTAAAAATTAAATGCTTCAATTTAGAAAATGGTGCATGGGAGCATATCTTAATATTTAGTTCAAGTAGGTTCTTCTCACACCTTACCACGGCATTGTTGAGGTCTGACTGAACATTGTATGAATCACGCGGGCTTAATAAGGTGCTAAGAGTTAAAATTAAAAGAAACTCAGAGAAATGGAAGTACTCAGTATGCCGTTAATAAAAATTACAAAGCACAAAGGGGCCCTGCCCTGTGGAAGGGCCAGTTATTTCTTTTTTGTGGGTGAGGGCGTTGAAAATGCCTAATACAAGTTAGCACATGAAAACCCTCACCACCGTGACACATGAAACCCTTTGCTGCAGAGCAGACGATGGCTTAGGAATTCTGCCAAAATGCAAGCGTGAACTGCTCGCGTCAGCGTATTCCCACGCCTCATGAATCCAAGCTTACCTGCGAACGCTACAACAACAACGTAAGCGCAACCTGAACCAAGAATGCCAGCGCGAATGATACAACAACAACGTAAGCGCAACCTGAACCAACAATGCCAGCGAAAACGTTCACAACAACAACGTCAGTGCGAGGTACACCAACAGCAACACCATCGCCGAATTGTGCCAAGAATAGGGACATAAAGGGGTTTTCAATTGGCGCGGGTCGATTTTGGCGCCCTGTGGCAGCCATTTTGTTTTTGTGACATCTGTCAAATCTTTTGTTTATTATTCAGTTGTTTATGCCAAATCATCATGGCAAGTTACACGATTGAACAGCACGTTCAAATGATAAAACTTTATTATCAAAATGAGTGTTCATTCACGCAAACGTTGCGCGCATTGCTCAAATTTTTCGATAGACGTGGTGGCCCTTCCAATTTCTTATGGCCCATATTAAACCATATGGACCTAGACGACATGTGGTTCCAGCAGAGTGGCATTCCATCTTCCTCATTACAAAAGTCTATGTGCTTGCGTAAAGGTCCCCTTTTTTATTTGAAGAATTCTTTCCATGAAACCATTGATGATCTCCCATGTTTCTTCGCTACTTAGCATCTTGTCGATTACATATTCAGTCGTTATGTGACCGACTGCGTTCTTGTTCTATACGCAGCATTGAAAAAAGTGTGTTCAGGGTCATCTTCGGCGGCATCCACGTGTATGCACCCCGGTGTAACACCCCGCGAATTTTCATTTCCTTATTTTGAGCAGACATTACGGACATATCCGTGCCTTGAAAGCATTTGTATAAAAATTTACTTCACCGAAATAAACAAGCATATAAATTGACTTCACCGAAATCTTTCCTTATGTCACCTTTTATTAGCCGTGCATCTGCCGCGTATTTCGTTAATCCAGCGGTCTTGCCATAGCCGCAGCGTTTCATCCCTTATTTAGCGCGCTGCAGGCTTGTTAACTCTATCTTCTATTCCCCCTTTCTTTAGACCCCACAACCTTTCCCTCTCAGCAGCTAGTAAGTCTATCGATATTGAACCACTTATTATCATACTTGAACAGCTCTCCCTCATGCAATGTGGTAGACGAACACAACTCTCAGGGCGGCCATTCGTTGTACCAATGTTCAGAGTTTGCATCGGTGCTTTATCTGTAGCGCATTTGCCCACAGTTTAATTCCGTGTAAGAGAAAAGGCCAACAAAATAATAAGAAGATAAGTTATCAACAATGGCTACAAATTGAAAGTGTGATTTTATTAATATAAGGAAAATAGAGTGAAACCCAAAACTTTTTAGTTTGCAGATCAAAGTTGAGTGGCAGACTTTGTCGAAAGCCTTGAAAAAACTTATAGAAACCGCATCAACTTGAAAACTATTATTGAAAGCCGTCATACAAATTGACGTACAAAATACGAAAAACTAACAAAATTAGTATTATTAATATTAATTGATTTATTCATCGAATGGCAACGCAAAATGGGAGAAGATTATGTGGGTTTTCCACGATCGCTCCGATGATATTTTGATTGGGAATTCAGAAAATAAAGCGTATTAATATTCAGTTATCAGCAATTTGTTTTTGTGATATACTCGTACACATATAATAGGTTATAGTATGTAAGTGTGTTTGAAATTTCTTATTATTTTAGTATCTTACTGGCGTATTACTATTTATTACCTTTTGATGGCATTCGATAGCTGAAACTCAATCCTTATCCATTCACCTCTGATTTGTGAGAAAGTTTAAATTGGAATTTTGTGAAGAAAGTAACTTCGCCAAACAGCGTTTAACACAGTTAACGTTTTAACTGCTCGGCGGAGAAATGCATATGGTAACGGCCTTAACGCGACTGAAATGGTTGTTTAGCAAACCGTTTGCAACTGTCAAAATGATAAGCGCTATTAACTCAAGAGTGGCTGGACTTTAGACAAATTTTAGAAGAAGAAGACAGCGAAATGCAATTCTTGTTCTACAATATACTCGAAGAACTTTAAAAGAATAGTTAACGGGTGATTTTTTAAGAGCTATAGGAAAGTTTTTCAAAAAACACACGTAAAATTCAGAAAAATGCATGAAATTTTTATTTAAATCGATAGTACAGTCCATATAATTTAATGTTTGAAGATTATTTCATTTGCATGAAATACCGCGACTGCGCTGCAAATGGTCCATCCGCCTAGTCCAATTTTGGCATACTCTTTCCAATGTTTCGGCCGGTATCTCACATATAAAGGCTTTAGTGTTGTATTCCAATGCGTTAATTGAAGCTGGCTTGTCTGAATAGACATGAGCTTCAACATAGCCCCACAAAAAATAATCTAAAGGCGTTATATCGCACGATCTGGGTGGCAAATTGACAGGTCCCGAGCGTGAAATAAAATGTTCACCGAACTCGCCTCTCAACAAGTCTATTGTTACGCGTGCTGTGTGGCATCTGGCACAGTCTTGCTGAAACCACATGTCATGCAAGTCAAGCTCCAGCATTTTGGGGAAAAAAAAGTTGGATATCATTTCACGGTAGCGCTCACCATTCACAGTTAAGTTACGATTCGCAGCATCTTTGAAGAAATACGGCCCAATAATACCTCCAGCCCATAAACCGCACCAAACTGTGACCTTTTCTGGATACATTGGTAGCTCTTGCAATTCTTCTGGCTGATCTTCACTCCAAAATCGACAATTCTGCTTATTTGCGTACCCATAGATCCAAAAATGAGCTTCGTCGCTGCACACAATTTTTCGATAAAAAAGTGGATCTTCTGTCAACTTTCCAAGAGCCCATTAACCAAAAACTCTGCGTTGCGGTAGGTCGTTCGGCTTCAATTCTTGCACCAGCTGTATTGTGAAAGGCTTCACACCTAAAACCTTTCGCAAAATTTTCCACGTGGTTGAGTAACAGAGGCCCAATTGCAGCGAACGGCGACGAATCGATAATTGATGGTCATCATTAACACTGGCCGATGTAGCTGCGATATTTTCTTCAGTTCGCACTCCACGTAAGCGTGTTATTGGTTTGTTGGTTTGATGTCCAATAATGTAAATTTGGTTCTAAATTTAGTCAGAATAGCTCGAATAGCCGCTTCAACGTGGCAAGCGTTGTTCGTTTGTAAGACGATTCATGGTAAAATTATAGACCAAACTGAAGATGTTTGACAGTGAAACAAAACACGAAACGTGCGTCAGCTGTTTAAACAAACTGTTTAAAAAGATAATAGCTAAAAAATCACCCTAGTTTGCGATGTCGTTTATTGCCCCAGCTCTGAATATAGATGTGATAGAAGTAACTTTCCAAGCATTTATGACTTGCCCACGCGCGAACGATTTATTAAAGAGTAGTAGAAGTTGACAGGCAGGAGCCGGACTTTGTTTGACCAAATAAGATGAGAATCCAACAACATCCACTTACCATGAACTTTTGATGTGCTAAATATCATCCCAAACAACATCAAACGTTAGCAGAAGAGAACTAAAATTAATAGAAGAAGCCGTATTCCCTCAATCAAATCTAATTGATTCAGACAGAGGTGGAAATTGGACCTGAAAGAGTCTGCAAAGTACGTTGAAATTAAAAAAACATTTTATCACACATAGTCAGCACGTACCCGTAGATTTCTAAGCGAATAAAAAGCGGTATATGATGATTACTATAATAGTTCAGCTCAGGTTAGGCGATGTCTGATGATTATCTTTACTATTTTTGATTTTCTTGTCGTAGAACAACCCGCTTTGTTTGGTGGCATAAAAAAAACAAAAAGAGATAGGAAGAGAAGTTTACAACAATGGCAAACCGGTACTGCTCAATTATTTAATCTATGGGGAAATTGTGAGTATTATATTACCAAATCTTTAGTTGATGACGCCACAATCTGGTTGTGAGATCTGTTTGCTTGCTTATCCGCCACACTAGCACACGATATTGCATCAAGGCATTCACTAAGATCAAGAATTCTAGAGATATTACTAACACAGTTTTTAATTTGTATAAAATCCGAATTGAAAAAGTTATCAACTAAGTAGGACTCCAAACCTCCGTTATTGGCGCCAATATTGCGACTGGCAAACCATGGAATTTTTTTTTAATTGTATGCTAAATCATTTTTTAGGTTTATTTTCATAATGTAAGAGATCGGCAGTGAATATGTCAAATCCATTATCACTGAAAGTTTAGTATCAGTGAAAAAAATGGACTATCACTAAACTTTTAGAGAAACAGAGTCTTGGTGGACGTGTATAGGTGGCGTAAAGTTCGAAAGAAAACCGAGAGGAGAAGAAAGTATTTGACAACCTTTCATAAGTGCTAATACATCATTTCTCGAATTCGACGAGTAGTCCTTGGGTATTCGACTAAAAGAAACCAACTTGCGAAATTTTTGTAAATAAATTCCTTTTGTTCTTAGATGAAAATCAGTATATAGACTCCCATGGTGGAGCTATGGTAACTGTAGTAATTTTGTACTTGAATGACGCTGATAGGAGTACTGATGATTTGTACCACTTTTCTACTATCAAAGGAAAAAAAGTTGTTACTATAGAACACATCTCTTTCTTCCTTTGCGCCGGTGGGTAGGCTATTTTTCCTTTGCCGAAATCGTCAATCGAACGACAAGGCAAAATATTTCTGATAATAATTTTGAAAAATTGGTATTAAAAAAGCAACTAAAAATTAATTATATTCTGCTACTTTTGGTGCGTTTTCATTATAAGAGTCTACTCAAAATAATTTTTTTGTTTTGAAAGCACTTCCTTGTACCTCTCCGGCTCATATAGTCTTGCTTTTATTCTTCAAGAAGCAGTGTTATGTTACTGAAAAATATTAATTATTACTAAAAATTTTCACTGGCACTAAATATTTGAAAGTGCTGTAAGTCCATTTTAACAAAAAATTAGTTAATGATATAAATTAATGCAATTTACTACCAACTTTTTATTTATAAACCTTTTACAAAAAAAATCTGTTAAAATTTTCATTGTTTTTATCATTTTGTCAAAATGTACCTACACCATTTCCAAAGACACCGGCTCACTTTTTTACTTTTTGCTGTCTTTAAAAGTGGTGTAAGTCCTTTTGAAGACATTAAAAGTATACATTTTGTTAATCAGACTTAAAAAATCATTACATTATAAATTTAAATCAATTTAATGTTTAAAAAACATAAAATCAGTGCTTTAACATAGGTATTCCAATATTTTTCAATCCATTTAAATGCAAGCCCTTCCAAAGAAAACGGCTCATGCATGCAATGCAATTCGATTTTCCCCATCCCTAAAGAGCTCTTGGTAGTGCATTTTTTCCACTATAACTAAATATTCAGTGGTGTTGAAATGCGTGTTTAAGCTGCCACTGAAGAAGTGGTGCTAGCGAAATGCTTAGGAACAACAAAAATGGGAGTCCTTCTTTCTTGGCAAGTCTAAGTGCCTTAAAGGTGTTTCAGCTAAGTGACCAAATGGGGGTGCAAATGGCTGCTGTTGCTTGCTTCAGATATGAATAGAATTTTCTGAAGTCTCAAAAGCTGATGGAAATAAAAATAGTATTGTTAATATTTGTTTCCACAAACAAAACTTAGACTTAAGTGGAATATTAAGACAACTTGAATATTTATTTTTCTCTCTTCTTTACTCCTTTTTTTCAGCATACAAAATGGTTAAAACACAGTAAAGTGCACGAAAAACATTCCGTTGGATAAAAGATGTGCTACAATCAACCAAACAGTTTTTTCTTCAACTGAAATTTTTTTGGCTGAATATTTTATTTGAGAAGTTTCTACATATACATAGAACGTAAATAGAATACGCGAAAAATGCTGAATGTACGAGTATTCAGATGCAAATTAGAAAACTTACAGCAACAATGTCACGAAAAGGCAGCGAGTCGAGCCATGCATGAAAGCGAGTTTTAAGTGAATATAAACTTGAAAATAAAGAGCAAACACGAAAGAAAGAAACTTTTGAGTAAACAAAGGCAGCTATACGCTACTCTCAGAGTCAGTGAGGTAAACGTCAACGCTACAACAACCATTGACAAGCGCTTGCTGAAAAGTAGAACAACACCGAAAAGTATGCTTTAAATGCGATAAAGGTAGTGAAGTTAAATTCGTGGATGCAAGAAAAGCTGCTAGGAAAATAAAAACCGCTACGGCAACAATAATACGAGCAAAAATAGCGACTCTCTACTAGCGAGCAGCAGCAAATGTCATATAAATGCACGCACACACATACATATGAATGCAAGCGGAAGTTGCTTTAAGCCAGCAACCAACGAAGTAACGGCGTACAAGGAGCGAAGGCGCAACATTGCTGTATAATCGGCAGTGCGAACAACACAAGTCCGTTGCTGATTGGTTGGTGGTTGTGGTGCACCAACACACAATCAAGTGGATGCGGATGCATTGCAGTCAGAATACTGCTTTTTATGGGCTCCACAACTGGAAAATTCAACCGTAAAATGTAGTGAAGCGCAGCCAGAAAAACGGCCACGATTTACAACTACAAATTTATGCTTTTACTATTTTGCGAATTTTCAGGCGTTCAGCATAAAAGATGTAGACTCACTAAAATAAAACTAAAACAAAAAGAAAAACAAGAACAAAAAACAAAAATTACCAAAGAAATAAATAAAAGACCAACAGCTGATAGAGTCGAATTTTTAGCAGTAAATACAGTTGGTCAATGTGCCACTCACCAGTTTGCCAACGATAAGCGTGCAGCATGCAACCTGCTTGTGCTGGTGTAGGTGTTGGTGAGGCTGCTGCTGCACTCACGCCCACACCTGCCATTTAGCGGCTTTGTGCCACCTCTGCAACAACAATAAAAATCATACCATTTAACGTACACGCTTTGCTGGCGCTGGAGCTGACCTTATTTCCCGTAGCGTTGATTTTCAAGCCAGAAGCAGAGTGCAAAGAAAATATATATTTTCGTTTTCGAAATTTCATTACTTTATTTGGCTTCCCATATTTCGCATAACAATTGCCATAATTAAAAATCTGTGCATTCGCGCGCAAACAAATTGACAGGGGCAAAACAAAGGAGAGCAGAATAAAGCAGAGATAAAAGATAAAAGTGTAAAACTTTCTGTAAATTGGCTGAAACGACCTGACACGTTCGTGGTCAGTGATGTGTTAATAATATTCGCCGCTTGCGTGAAACGTGAAGAATTCCAAGAGGAAAACAAAACCACCGTGCAGTAAGAACAACAACAAGTATTCGTTGGCAGATAGCGAGACTAAAGAATCGATCATAATGTTGCCCACCAATGTAATGACATTCATGAAAAAGGTGAGTCTCTAACTGTTAAGCACTTTAGTGCAGCCCTTTGGTTTGAGTGGACGCGCGCCGTTTGCTTAGAGAGCTTAAAAAAGGGCACGAATAATATTAAAAATCTTTCTTTTCAATACTTTTAAATAATTGTATTTGCGAGAGCTTTTCTTAATTTGGATATATTAATAATATACAATAATATACAATATAAATTAAATTATTTAATGAAAAATTATTGCATAAAATTTGAGAAGCATCAAAAAATTGCCTTCTTGAAGAATTTTTTTTCGCCAAACATTAAATATTTTTACAAATGTTTTATTATATGAAAACACACTACTCTCTGATTTTATTTGTAGTAATTTAAATAGACGACAGGCGACGATATTAGTCAGTCTAGATTTGGAAAAAGCATTCGATACTGCTTGGGTGGAAGGAATCTTATTTAAAATGTACAGGAAGTTTAACTTCGAAAAAAATCTTTGCATAATGTTGTATAGTTATTTAAAAGAGCGATCATTTTATGTTAGTGAAGGTATATTTAATTCTTTGACAAGATACGTTAGCTCAGGTGTGCCACAAGGTTCTTTGTTGGGGCCAATTCTCTATAACATCTTCTCAGCTGATTTCCCTGACCCACCATTAAGTTCCGAAATTAATAATTGCGATATTAAAGAGCTCATAGACGCAGATGATATAATTATATTGGGATCTCACCAACGCATAACCAAAGCTAATGAAGCCGTTAACTCATACCTAAATGAATTAAATACATACTTTCACAAATGGAAGCTAAAACTAAACTTCAATAAAAGCGAAACAACTATTGTTAAAGGAATACGTAAAAACTTATATCCAAATGCTCGTAAATATGAGCCTCAAATTAAAATAAATGGATTTAATATAAAACACAAAGAACAAATCAAATACTTGGGCATAATTTTGGATAGCAAATTCACCTTTGTAAGACATATAGATTTCATTTTGACAAAAGCAAAAAAAATGTTCTTTAGCTATTGTAATTTAGTAAGAAGGCAGGGTGGACTATCGAACTGCATTAAAATAAATATTTACAAACAAATAATTAGACCAATCATATCTTATGCTCATCCGGTATGGTTCAACATTTCGTCGAACCAAATGGAGAGACTCAGACGATTTGAACGATATGTTTTAAGAATTTGTAGCGGTCTTAACCGCCAACCTTACAGAAGTGGTACTTTTCGGAAAAGAGTTTCTAATATATTAAAAGTTTATATGAAAAATGTGAAATATCACGCATAGACTTTTACTTAATGAAATCGTCAGTAAGATTTGTTGATAAACTGACATTCATAGAAAATGAACTGATATACAAATATCTGTCAAAGGCAAGGGAAATATCACTACCTCTAACAGCAAAACATTTATCACCAACCAATATATATAAAAATACTAAAAACTAATAATATGTTACATAAAAATAGTAAAGCAATATATTATCATAGGCGATACAATACTTGCTGGCGTATGCCGATGATATTGACATCATCGGCCTTAACAACCGCGCTGTTAGTTCTGCCTTCTCCAAACTGGATAAAGAGGCAAAGCGAATGGGTCTGGTGGTGAACGAGGACAAAACGAAGTACCTCCTGTCTTCAAACAAACAGTCGGCGCACTCGCGTATCGGCACCCACGTCACTGTTGACAGTTATAATTTTGAGGTTGTAAAAGACTTCGTCTATTTAGGAACCAGCATTAACACCGATAACAATGTCAGCCTTGAAATCCAACGTAGAATCTCTCTTGCCAACAAGTGCTACTTTGGACTAAGTAGGCAATTGAGTAGTAAAGTCCTCTCTCGACGAACAAAACTAACACTCTACAAGACTCTCATCATGCCCGTCCTAACGTATGGCGCAGAAGCTTGGACGATGACAACATCCGATGAAGCGACGCTTGGAGTGTTCGAGAGAAAGATTCTGCGTAAGATTTTTGGACCTTTGCACGTTGGCAACAGCGAATATCGCAGACGATGGAACGATGAGCTGTATGAGCTTTACGACGACATAGACATAGCGCAGCGAATAAAGATCCAGCGGCTACGTTGGCTGGGTCATGTCGTCCGAATGGATACAAACGCTCCGGCTTTGAAAGTATTCGATGCGGTACCAGCTGGTGGTAGCAGAGGAAGAGGGCGGCCTCCTCTGCGTTGGAAAGATCAGGTGGAGGAGGACTTGGCTTCACTTGGTGTTTCCAACTGGCGCCGGTTAGCACGAGAAAGAAACGACTGGCGCGCTTTGTTAAACTCGGCCAAAATCGCGTAAGCGGTTATAGCGCCAATTAAGAAGAAGATACAATACTTACAACTTCAACGATGAAAATTTAGTTTATAACATTGATCAATTTATAGCCAAATAAATTATAGAAGTTTAATATACGTTATCTCCTTTTTAAGCCCTTTTTGGGAGAATATAAATAAGTTTTAAAATTATGCCAAAGACATTCTAAATAATAATGATAACCTATTGTATAATCAAAAGAAAAATAAACTCCTAGATAAATACAAATGTATGTTAGAATAATGCTAAATAATCTAATTTTATCATAACCAAACTTCTATGTTAAAATGATTTTGGGCAATAAATCAATGAATGAATATAAGTCAGAAGCAAACTATTTCCAAAACAACAACATTTTGGTCATGAAGCAAGAATTAAAGGTGATATAAGATGTCTAATTTTCACGTCAGCCATCTTGAGCTACTTAATAAATACGCTATGCCCTGTTGGAAAATATACTTTTTAACTCAAAGCAAATTTTTAATAAAAAGTATAGCATAGAAATGAAAGGCAAGTTAGCAGGCAATGCTATTTTTTTCGTGCCTCAAAACGTGGGCAAACGGTGGTGATCTGTTTTTCCATGTCCCAAAAGGCACAATGAAAATAAAATATTCGATAAAATCGTGCGGTACTTCATTGAAACCAGGCGCAAAAGTTTGTGTGTATCAGTTTTGGGCAACAAATATCGAGATCGGTTCAAATCAAAAGAGGTCGAGTTGGAAGAAGATTGGCTCATCTTACAAAGCGTGAGAAGAAAAGAAGGTGTTGAGATGATTCCACCTCGTCAAAAAAACAGCTGTCCTGCTCTCGTCTGGCAAAGATTTAGACATCTGGGCTCTCATTTTCTCGCTACGCCTGCGGATATAGGGGGTCTAAATATCACCAAATTGGTAAAGTTCATCAGTAGCTTGTTGCGGCTAATTACGAACGCAAATCAGCCACCGTCGATGCCATCGAAAAATGCATGGTCATCATCGTTCCTAATCCCAAGACCCCTTCTTCCTTCCTTTCTCCTTTCTCCTTTCTCCTCTCCCCTGTATGACAGCACAACGGACGAATTTTAAATATTCGTCCAAGTGTGCCCTAAGCTAGGGCAGCCATTTAACCTATCCTAACCTACAGAGCAACTTGTGAAACTGGACAAAATCAAATGCATACCGCAATGTCAATCAGTGGTAAGTTGAGTATTCTTTCAAGTGCTGCCATAGGAGTAGTTTTAACTGCCCCTGTCGTGCAGAGTGTACCAAGACGGTGATTGTTTTCCATAGGTGTTTTTCTCAATGCAGTCCACCATACTAGAGCACCGTAGAGTAATATTGGCTGTACTACAGCTGAGTAGCACCAATACATCATTGAAGGAGATAGATCCCATGTAACTCCCAGCATTCTTTACATCCCCACAGTGCATTACCGGCCTTTTTATTCCTCTCCATGTGCTTCCATGATAGTTTGCTATGCAGAATTACTCTAATTACTCTAGTAAAAAGTATTAGGTGCGCCAATAAGTTCCCGCTGTTTGTCAATAGATGCCACCAGCAGTGTGTTCTAGTCGATTCTAACATAACCTAAGCGTCATAAACCAAGCTCAAATATATGGTAAACAAACTACTTCGACACATTAGTGATTTTGTTTTGGTATCTTATGCGTTTTGTTTTGTGAAAATTTCTGATTTTCTGCCGAATAATCGTCATTTGCGGGAAATGTTTATTTTCCTTTTTCATTCGAAAAAAAACGGCGGCTGAAGCGCAATGAGAGCTACAAAAAGTTTATGGAGATGCTGCTTTAAGCGTGAAACAACGTGCCGAGATTGGTTCCGTCATTTCAAAGACAGTGATTTTAATGTTGACGACCGTCCGCGTGAAGGAAGTCCAAACACCTTCGAAGACGCTCAATTGGAGGCATTGCTCAATGAGGATCCGTATCAAACGCAAAAAGAGCTTGCTTCAGTATTAGGAGTTACCCGCCAATCCATTTCCAAGCGATTGCATGCTTTGGGAATGATTTAGAAACAGGAGACTTGGGTTCCTTATGAGTTAAATTCAAAAGGATGTTAAACGTCGTTTCTTCGCCTGTGAATCGCTGGTGTAGCTGCAAAAAAGGAAGGAAGGAAAGGTTTTTCTTCTTCGCATCGTGACGGGTGATGAAAAATGGATATATCACAGCAATCCAAAGAAAAGAAAGTCATGGGGACTGACCGGTCATGCTTCTACTTCGTCGCTCGGCCGAATATTTGCGCTACGAAGGTTATGCTATGTATTTGGTGGGACCAAGTTGTTGTTATTTATTATGAACTGTTAAAACCAAGCGAAACCATCACTGGCGATCGGTATCAACTTCAATTGATTTGATTGAGCCGAGCACTGCGCGAGAAGGGGTGGCAATACGCGGAGAGGCATAAAAAAGTGATTCTACAGCATGACAACGATCGGCCTCACGTTGCCAAACCCGTTAAAACCTACCTGGAAACATTGAAATGGGAAATCCTACCCCACCATCATATTCTCCAGATATTGCGCCGTCCGATTATCACCTGTTCGGATCGATGGCACATGGTCTAGCTGACCAGCAGTTCCATTCATATGATTGCTTGACCCGCTTGATAGCCTCAAAAGATGAACAATTTTATCGTGACGGTATACAAGATCTACCAGAAGGATGGGAAAAAGTAAGATAGTAGCCAGCGATGGGCAATACTTACAATGATTCACTTGTAACCATTTTTTCAGAATGAAGTTGTACTTTCATCACAAACAAAAACAGCAAGAACTTAGTACCGGACCTAATGTCATATCCGTTTTATCGACGTTTATCCCGAAACCTGTCTGAGTTGCCCATTGATGCACTGGGGCGAGTGTATTATTCATTATGTCGCTCAGGGTGTCTAGGTATTTGCCTGTTACTACTATGGCTATGTCAACTGTATTCCTTGCATTCGAGAGCTTTCTCTACATATAACTAACACTAGTGAGGGTAACGCATGGATTTGCCTTTAGTGTAAGCGTGTTGTGCCGTAGACATAAAGTTTGACAACCTATTTTCTCTAATGTGGGTGTCGAGGATTTTCTCAAGCGTTTTCGGAAGGAATGACCTCAAACTGATGGGCCTATATTTCTTTGATAGTAAGGAGTTGATTATACCTGCTTTCGGTATAAACGAAACCCTTGCCTCTCTCCAGAGTATTGGCACACAGTTAAACCTCAGACATTCTGTGTATATCGCTTTTAGCTATGGTACTAACAGATTGCTCAACCTTTGGAGCATGGCTGGAAAATTTCCTGGTGATTTAAATGGGTCAAAAGTATGTATTGCCCATTCAATTTTAGGTTCAAACTCATCATACATTTTTATTATTATTTTTGTTTTTGATTAGTCATAATGATAATGGATGCCATAGGCGGCTGCATAAAGTGTGACCGAATCGTTAGTAATTTTTGAATCATTATCAAAATTACTTAAAAATTTATTTCGGATATCACTGACAGGCTTGTAAATGTAACATATTTTTCAAAATCAATAATTGATCTATTAAATATGTTAAGTGATGAAGTTTCCAACAAACTTTAAATAAAATATTCATTCAAAAACAATATATATTTTTTCGAACAAATTTTATACCATCAATCACCAATTAGCTCAGTTTTCTCTAGCGTCCAAACAAATGGAAATTAATGTTTTGCGAGTAATAATAATAATAAAGTATTCAAAGAAAAAAGAAACATATCCAAATCCAAACAAAAATATTAGGATGGAAAGGAATTCAGAAAACCATAAACAAAAATTTAAAAGTTTTCTCTTATTTCCCCCTACCCGGCATTGTGATTAATGTGCTTCAGTAGCTAAAGGCTTAACAAAGGAAAAGCGTAACCGAGCGCTGCCACTATTTGACAACTCGGGAAAAATTAAAAAAAAGGGTTTGGTTAAATGTTTGCGTTTGAGCAGCCCAACTACGCTAAGTAAAATTAACATTTCTGAAATTTTCCTTGCCTTTGTCTTGTTTTTTAACCTTAAAAGTTTCTTATTAGCTAGCGAAAAATGAAGTCAAAGGAAAAACGGAAAAGGCGAGTACGCCTGCCATCTGCCACCAACTGCTTAAAGTTTTGCCTTTAAAATTGTCCTTCAGGGCTCAGTGGCCACTGTAGTAACACCGTGCGCCAATAAAAGTTACCCAGCAGAAATTTCATATGCACGTGAAACTGTAGACTTTATATCGAAATGTGGCATAGGCAGTTTTTCAGTTTCCCAACAATTTTATTTTCGAAAACGACATTAAAACTTGAAAGCAGAAAATAAAAAAAAAAATGTTTTAAATACATTTACTCAATCTATGATGATAATATGGATATTAAAGGAAAGAAGATATATCCAGCTATTCCAAAAAAGTTTTGATTGCCTTTCGTCAGAATGCACTTTTAAAAATTTATCTTTAAATATCTCTGAAATTTCCTAATGAATTAATTTGTAAAAAACGTATATATATATATATGTATGTAGGTATATACAAATGTAGGTGTAGTAATACATACCTCAACTTATTCCTGTTTTATAAAAACCTAAAAAACATATTAGACTTTCCTTCTAATGAAGTACCATTGTTAACGTTATTCACTTTCAAAGTTTAAAGGCCTTCAAAAAATTAAGCTGAATAAGTATGAAACAGTTTTACGATACATGAAGTTTTCTCTGAATAACAAAAAAAGGAATTTTTTTCCACATGGTGTAATAGGTACTTCAGTACCTACTGAAATAATGGAAAATAGGAAAAAAATAGTAAGACGAAATATGGCAAAAGAGACAAAATGTGTTCCTTAGTAAGTAGCTTAATTGCATCACAAAAAGGTTGAGGAATAAACAACTCCATTCAAATTTATTAGGGCCTCAAGCATACTAAAATAATCACAAATATACTTTGATTCGCCTTACCCACGCTCGTGTCGCCTGTTCTACTTGATCGCAAAGCCCCAGGCACTAGAGCTTAAATAATTAATCCAGTTTACCTATCTACAAGGTTTGATTGAAAAGTGATGAGCCTTTTTTTTAAGCAGTTTTATTAAACCTTTTGGCTTATACAACTAATATTATTCAAAGTAGTACCCTTGAGCGTCAATACACCGCTGGTAGTGGTCCTTCCACTGCAGAAAACATTTTTTAAACTCATCAGCTAGAATCGCGTTAAATTCGGCTATCACAGTTTTTTGGATCGCCTCGATGGAGTCGAAACGCCTACCCTTCAGCTTTCTTTTCAGGATCGTACTCAACGCACCAGGTTTCATCTCCTGTGATGCAATTGTTTAAAGTATTATCCTGTTCGTCACTTTCCAATACTTCACGACTCTTGTCCACACGCAATTGCTTTTGTTCATCAGTCAAAACCTTTGGAACCAATTTGGCACACACTTTGCGCATTTCAAGTTTTCTCACGTAGACTAGCACCACGGTCAATGTTCAAAAATTCACGAACCCGGTTCACATCTTCGTCTGTTTGGCCTTCCAGATCGCTGTTCGTCTTCGACATCCTCCCGGCCTTCCTTGAACGACTTGTGCCACCGTTTTACCTGGGCACTGGACAGAGATTGGTCCCCGTAAGCCTCATTGAGTAGCCCAATGGTTTTGGTACTCGTTTTGTTTAGCTTTACGCAAAATTTGATCGAGTAACGTTGCTCCAACGATCGCGGCATTTTCGCCACTGCAAAATCCTAACACACTTTTAAAACAGCTTTCAAGCGCGGAGCGATGTTGACTGCACCGCTGTGGCCAGTGAACTGGGACCGGTTTCTAGTGGAAGGGGAAGGTCCATCGATCATTTTCCTTCACGCGCGGGAAGGCTCATTACTTTTCAATCAAACTCTGTACGGAGGCAGATCACATCCCATTCTTACGAAGCATTTATATGTCACAGAATTTTGAGGTATATATGAAATATACGAAAATTCAAGTTACATTGCCTAGTGAAGGTGTCTCTAAGGAGTGAGTGCCCAAAGGTCCCAAAGTTTTAAAAGTTTGATTTATTAAAAAACGAAAGTTCCATTGTGTTTCAAATTTAAAGGTGGACGAAATACTAAATTTGTACTTTTATTATTATGGCCGAAAGAGGCGAATGGCTTGCTGTGCGACTACCGTTCGGAAGTGTTCGGATTTAGGTATCCGTGCATGAAAGCGAAAATGATAGAAAAAGTTTTTGACGTGATAACGTCTTATAACTCGATTTAGCCCGCTGCACGGCCGAAAAAATCTGTCGTTATCTTGCTCATTCGTCGTTACCTTGCTGTTACTGCACGCGAGAGCGCGGAACGAACGACAAAGAGCTAAATCGGGCCCCGCATTCGGCAACGTTCGACATCTGGCTCTCTCCTACTTTAGAGAGCATATGTATATGTATGTATATGCGCATATGGATATAAATTCACATATTTGTATTTGCATATGCCTTCTACCTGTGTGCATGGTAATAAACCATTTCTCTGTTGAAAATAGGACGATTATTAGAAAAGTAGGAAATGAGTGTAATGTGTCTTGAAAAAGGCAAATTTTTGATATTGCCTCTTAGTGTTGTTGACTTATTAACGTCTGATGCACAATCGAAATTGAACATATCTTTCATGAATTTGATAAATGTCCCGTCATTTTTCACGTTTGTGTAAATGTAACTTGACGATTCCATTTACCTCTTTCTCTATATCCATACAAAATATCTATCAAACAAATAAAATTAAAATATTGTTTTGAAAATTGCAACCATTTCATTAGTATTTTCTTATGACGTTGTCACGTTAAACTATCGTCAGTAAACCGACCTTACAGACAACCTCTTTTTTTTTTTTAAAAGCGGTCGGCCCCCGCAGGAAATGGTAAGCCTCTAAAGCTCCACATAAGAAAATCATTTGCCATTCAGAGTCAGCTTTGTACAACAACTTGAAGACCCACACCAAAAATAGGAAGAGGAGTTCGGCTAAACAGCCAAAAAGGGTGTAAATGCTAATTATATACTCGTCCGTACGTAGAAATGTACAAAGTTGGTCATAATTTTGATTAGCTGAAATATTTAGATCTGCACTGGATACATTACGAACTGGTAGCGATCGATTGGAAGTTTCAGCTTTCTCTGGACTGTTGACGAAAGAAGAGTACTCTGAGGCTATTGTGAGGCTGAAAGTGTCCTCTGTCCAGATGGAGGACTTCCTCCTCGGAAGGAGGACTCTGGTGGTGCGAATTCAGGTCTTGATGCAAGACAGAAAATTTTGTCGCTAAGGGAATGTTTATTGTACGATTTAGCTGACGTGCCTATGAGCTGTATACTCTCTATGCCGAAGATAATTGCGGGTGTTCTATGTATGCCTAACGCTCTGAACATATCACTAAAGTAAGGACATTCTTCAGTATTACCGTACTTCGTAACTACGATTTTGTACGGCGAGCGTATGAAACATACTTCCTGATATTCAGTGACACTTAAGATTGCCTCTACGGGAGATTGAAGAGCTAGGCTGACTAACTGCGCTGATTAGTTGGAATTGATCGGCAATTTCAAATTTGGTCCCTTCATAAGTAGTTATCGCGAACGATACTTGTCTTCCGTGAGCATAGAAAAGTTCCCGGGCAGGTATTCCTTACACATGCGACTTTATGCTTCGCCCAAGAGTCATCAACTGCTTTATTTTTATCTGAATATATGAGTTTGTGGAAGTTTAAGGTAAAGAGCGCAGTATCTCTTAAAACTGCAATTTTTAATACAACATTTTTTCGCGGGTTATAAAATTGATTCTGCTTGCATCTTGGAATTCGACTCAGTTATAATGAGTAAAATCTCTTTTTCTACTGATACTGTCAATATGTAAATATATTCATAAACATATTTATCGCCGTTCAGCTATTTTGCATAGCCGTATCCACAAATATAGTACTTAGATGGGATATTTAATTGTCACAATCAATCGCTTCAAAATATTATTACATAATTTTTAGTGACCATAAGTATTTACATACTTTTTAGGAGCCGCCTCAGCGTGCATGTGATGCACAACTCTTATGTCTTCTTTTCACTGCCACCACTTGAAGTAAATCATTAGTAACTAGAAAGCTACTTGTATTAGGCATAATCGGCATTGAATTGACTGTTTTGGACAAACAACAAGCCAAACAGTTTATTATCGCATCAAATGGGCGCGAAAAGTTAGGCAAACCTGCAGTGTACGAAACAAACAAAAATATCTACGTTGTGACCCCAGTTAACTTATAATTCAGATACAAATGTCTGTCACTTTAAGAGGATGGAAAATTAATTTTTATTTTTCGTATACGATATGAAAAAACCACTACAACTTTAATAATGCACAAAGCGAAAATTCCAGCTCAATTCGTATTGTGACCAAAGTGTTGGAAATGCATTCAGTAGCTTTTCAAGCAATCGATGCTTTTAAAGTAATTTCGTTACAACTGCAACCGAAGGTAGCTAGATGCTGGATAATAATAAGGCACATACACCTCACATTGAGGGAGCAGCTCCCCCCCAAACACCAGTCAATGAAGTGTGTGCAATGTTCTATGTCCTCCTACACTTCCCCTCTGGATGCTTTATCTGATTTTTATAAAATATTTAAATATCCCATCGCCTTCTTTTTCAAACAAAAATGTAGAAGTGTATTCGCTCAAGCTCAAGCGAATTGGTCAATATGTTGGCAAACTCCCCTCGGACGATCGTTAAAACCAATCACTCGTTTAAAAGTTACGTATACGCCCTGATGCCATGCTACTGCTTAACTTCGTCTGTGTGCTACGCCTAAAAATGTCATTCAAACTTTTATTTACACGGGCATGAATAACACGAAAAAATAAAATAAATATATGATAAAAAAAGTTCAGCTAAAAGAGCGAATTACTTACTTGGAAAGTGAGATTATTGTCTTCTTATTATATTCGTGAGAGTGGGTGTGTGCGCGCCAAACTTTGGCAATATTGTCAATATTGCATAATTTGAATGTCAAAGGCGACAGAAAAAATGCAAAAATAAACATAGAACAGAGCAGCATTTCGCAGGAGTTCAGAAAATTATTTTGCTTGTAAGTACATCCATCTGCGCACAAACAACAACTTTGGACATAATAAATCGATGAAATTGTGAATTTATGCAGTGGAGTCCTTTAAAAGCATAAGCGATTGATAATATACGAAGTTCTCAAAGAAAAACACAAGCTGGAGGACACACAAGCGCACATATTTATGTGCGTATATATTGCAAGGAGACGGCTTGCCTTAGATGCGAAACTGTTCTAGTTGCTGTGTATTTGAAGTATTAGCGAAATTGGATTTACAAAGAAGCCGCGGGCCCTTGCAGCTGGCTTGTTTTCAAAATTGCACGGCACGTCAGCAAGTCAACCGAGAATATTCATAAGCGTTTATGTGCTTTTTATATCTTATGGCTTTAATTTAATTCTCGCAGACACATCTCATAATGTTTGACTTTCTAGGTTTGTTAAAATTCTTCATTATAGGTTGCTAGCTTTCTGAATTTGTTGAAGAAGTAAATGAACCTTAGAAGTATTAATACCAAGTGACAATTTAAATTGAGTAATGATTTTGAATAGGGTGCCACCAGAAGAAAATATAAGTAAATAAGTGCCCACTTACAACACCGATGAGCGTTAATCTGTTTAAATTTTTTTGCTTTAAGTGAGCAATTTTTGTACATCTTGCAATGTTTGGCTTTCTTAGCTTAGCTAGAAAAGCTTCATCACTAAAATTGTTTGTATAAGGTTGCCATCTTTTCCATATTATTTAAGATGGTAATCAAAGGAAAGGCACAGATTTAGTTCAGAAATACTTTAAGTTAGAACTGCCACCTAAATAAAATGGGGTGAATCAACAAGCGCTTTTATAATCTTATTTTTATATATTCATACAATGTAAAAATCTACCCAGAAACATTTTTGAACGATGTAGCCAGCTTTTTCAAATTAATGGAAAATTTAATCATAATATTTGATTGAAATGACTGTCAAACATGTTTTTGAATTTAGTTGCCACCTAAATAAAATATTGTAAGCTAACCAGCATTCTAGGAAGATGAAAATCTGTTCAGAAATATTTGTCTGCAGTGTTGCCACATTTTTCAAATTGGAAGTTAAATAACAAATACTGATAACCAATCACACGCTTTTGACTAGAGTTGTCAAGTAAATAAGTTGCCAGAAATATTTTTAACTGGGTTGCCATATTTTCCAATTTGAAAAACAAACCAAATATTGCAAAGTGACTATCAAACATGCTTTTGACTAGACTTGCCAAGTAAATAATTTGGCAGAATTTTTTTTAACAGGGTTGCCACATTTTTCCAAATTATTTCAAAATATTACAGAATAACTGCTAAACATGGTTTGGATAGAGCTGCCCCCTAAATAAAATGTGGTTGCTAGCTTACCACATTCTAGAAAGATAAAAATCTATTCAGAAATATTACTGAGAGGGGTTGCCATCTTTTTCAAATTAAATCAAAAATAAAAGTGTGGTCATCAAATACTGTTTTGACTAGAATTACCGCTTAAATAAGTTTTCAGATATATTTTTGAACAGGGTTGCCACATTTTCGAAATTATTTGAAAATTGAATAAAATATTACAAAGTGACTATCAAACATGCTTTTTTACCAGAGTTGCCACCTCAATAAGTTGTCAGAAATATTTTTGAACAGGGTTGCCACATTTTCCAAATTGTTTGAAAAGTAAATAAAATATTACAGATTGATTGTAAAACATGCTTTTGAATAGAATTGCCATTTTTTATTCTTATTTTTAGGCTTTATATGTACTTTATATGCTTCTTACATATAATGCTTAATTTTCTGCAAAGGTGATAATCTTCTCGAAAATATTTTTGAACGGGGCTGCACACTTTTTGAATTTGGTTATTTATTAAATATTAATTATTTAAATATCTAAAATTAAAACTGCAACTATTTGAATTCAAAAATACATTGGAATAAGTTTGCCGCCTAAAAGGAATATGATAAACCTGTTTGGAAAATTTATATATTTTTGATTCCACATATTATTATTTTTATTTTATCCATACAATTTATTTTTTGCAATTTATTATTTCCTGAAATTATTTAAGTAGATATCATCCCTGAAATCGTTCACATTAGGTTGCTAAATGTTTCAAATTATTGAAGAAGTGAATAAAATATACCAATACGGGCATAAAGACTCTTATGCCAGCATTAATTACTTATGAGTAGAGTTGCCACCTCTTTCAACTATTTTTTGACTATAGAAATAAAATTACCCAAAAACTAGCTCATATCTATGTGATAATTTCTTCAACATCCAAGCGGCTTTTATCACCAGGCGCTATTAATAGTCTCCCAATTAATCAGAGAATACCTCACTACTCTCGCATCTGCATTCGAATACTTCGATATTAGGCTCATTTGGATTCCTGGTCATAGTGACATAGTGAGCGAAAAACTGATGGATGAATGAGAGCGCTAAACCAGGACCCTCGAGACAGTTTCCCCACGAAAAGGAGTACCCTCAAAAACCCGTGGTATACTCCTGGAAAAGTCGGTTTCACGTAAATCCAGGAGCGCTGAGATAGTACGCAAACATGCAAAGTCGCAAAATTCTTCTAGCCACGAACTTCTAAGGCTAAAAAAGCCTCGGACCACGAATTTTATGGGTGCCTTAGTGAACACTGGACGTTAGGTAAGACTTTTCATTCATTTTTGAGTGATTTTTGAAGTAGCTGTCTGGAGGATGAGGTGGAATCATTTTTGCACATTCTTCTGAGTTGTCTTGCTCTTTTCGGGTTGGAATACAGTCTTCCTCGCTCTTCCTGTTTTGCTACATCTGGGGAAATAGCCGATTTAGTTATTACACACCTGATGAATTTCAGCGGTTAACGCAAATGTAAATAGCTATCGCTAAGTCTTCATTCTTCTAAGGTAATGCCTCTCTCCCTTTTCCGCCTCTATTCTGTTCTTTCCCTCTTTTTTTTCGTCAAAGTAAGCGCTTGCATACGCAGTAATTTAACCTAACCTAGATTAGGTTAGATTAGACTTGTGAAGGAGTTAGCAAGCACTCAGTTAGGAAGGCCATTTTACAAAATTTAAATATTTTACAGTGGAAATAATAGGGAGACAGAGAAGGTACAATATGGAAGATAAGACGGAAAAACTGCAGTACTTCGCCAGCCACCTTCCTGTCTGATTCCAGAAGCCGCCGGCCAACTACAGGGAAAATGCTCTGCAGTATTCTCATTATTAAGATACGATAGACATATGGGGTCGCCAGTGATTCCATTGGTAGTCTTTTACTGATCACATGCCTTGTGCCCTGTGATTACACCCACCAGTACTCTCAGTGCTTTCTACTGAGATTTAGGGGAAAGGTCGCTAATTTCATGTTTGCTTCTTTCACCAAGCACTGAGCTACTCTGACGAAGACCAACCCAGTCTAACGTCTTCCATGGGTCAACCTCACAAATTCCTCAATCTATTAATGCAAAATTGAGACCTAGAAAGCGTTCAAGGGTCTAGTGGCATGCTTGCAGAGCCTTCATTAGCCAATTTATCAGCCAACTCGTTCCCTGTAATACCACTATGTCCGGGCTCCCAAATACGAGACATTTTGTTGCTCTTTGCAAAACTATTCAGTTTTGTCTTACATTCACCGACTTAATTCGAATAGCAGCGAGGCTTAGCAAAGGTTCTGAGTGCAGCTTAACTGTCACCACATATTCCAACGCACCGCCAATTTTTCTCAAATAGCCACTATGTTACATTCAAGATGGCATAGGCTTCCGCTAAGAATACAATAGCTATCAGTACTATAGCGTAGAAATACTTAGTGTCCTCGTCTTAGTAGAAAGTGTGCATAACTCCCGTTAGTAGGTTCTCTGGACGTAGTCATTGATCTCTAACTGGGACCAACACATCAAACTTCCTACCAAAGCGAACGTAAGGCACCAGATTGTCCGCTGGCATCAGGAACACTATGCACCGCTACGAGAACAGGTGGCATATCTGGTAGTGCAAACTCACCTAACCTAACCTAAAGCTATCTCGATTCCTTTATCCGGTTACAAACAGTCGTTATGTAAAAACCATTTTATACCATTTAGATGTCATGCTAAAAAAAAGTGAAAACGCTGTATCGCACCTTCAACGAATTGCAAAAGCAGCATCGTCGATTGCCGTAAAACATCTGCAAATACAGTGCACTGACTCCCAAAGACGGGTCTCACGTGCAGTATTCGATCAACATGAAAATGTGAACACAATTAAGCTTTGAAATTCCCGTAATTGACTTACATTCAAGTTTAATTAACAACTTACACATGTGCATTAGTTGCGTGAGTGACCACGTTCCCAGCGGCTATGCAAACAACACAGCCGCATGCGTTTGCTCGCGTGCAAATAAACAGCAGGGCGTATACGTAACATTTCGCTTGTACACAGTAATGTTTGCATAAGTATATGTGTATGTACGAGTATAAATAGGTTCTGTCCGCAAATGCGCTGTGTTGGTATTTATATACAACTGCTGTCCATTCATTTTGTTTTGCAAAATGTTTATTAGAATGGGTCACAAAAAAGTTCGAAAAACTCACAACCTATTTGAAAATTTAAAATCCAATTTACAAGCAATTTTCTCTTCCAAAAAATCGATAAGAAGTGAAAAAAATTATGATAAAACAATTATTTTGCCGGTCACAAAATAACTAAAAAAAAATTGTTTCGTTAATTCTTTCAAATATGTTTGTTCATTTTTTTCTGATTTGAGATACTTTCCTCATAAGCATTCAACAAAAAAATTTGTTTTCAGTCCTCAAATGCCAAACTGATAAGAAAAAAAAACTGTATTTGCAGGTATTAAAAATAAATTAAAATAAATGATCGGCACGTAGACTTCTTTTAGGGATATGGCCGAATTCCTCCTTCAATTTGTGGTGTGCGTCTTGATGTTGTTCCACAAATGGAGGGACCTGCAGTTCTAAGCCGACTCCGAACGGTAGATATTTTATTATGAGGAACAAAAATACATTCCGAGGTTTCTCACTGCCTACCGAGGGCAACCGCTATTAAGAAAACTTTTTTAATTTGTTGTTTGTAGGCAATAGGGAAGCCTAAATAAATATTTTTTATTTAGTATCTATAATTTTTTCTTTTTTATAATACTCGCCTCGTAATACTTCAAAGAGGAATAGTATTTTCACTTTTTTTTATGGACAGCGATCTGACCTAATTCTTACACTCACTCTTACTTATGTATATGCGTGTGTGTAAGTTTGACCATGCACCTTTTGCTATTTACTTTGCTATTTTCTTTCGAAAAAAATAAAAATAAAAGCAAGAAAAGCAGCTCTGGCACAGCTGCAGCAGCTTAATAAAACAAATATATTAAAACTACGCTTACTACAGCTACTCAATCATTTTGTGCTGGCGCAGATGAAGTTTTAAATAGGGCAACACTTAAGTTGCTCCCACAGAGTTTATTAAAGGTCGAGGCCGAACTTTACCATATATACCTGCGCTTTTTTTGTGAGATTTATTTTGGGCTGGCTGTTAGTTTTCGGAGCCAAAAAAACCCATAGACAATGACACTTAGAGGGTTTGATTGAAAAGTAATGAGCCTTCCCGCGCGGAGCGTCTGCCAAGCGATCAACCGAATCGGTTGGTGGGGGAAAATGATCGATGGACCTTCCCCTTCCACTAGAAACCGGTCCCAGTTCACTGGCAACAGCGGTGCAGTCAACATCGCTCCGCGCGTGAAAGCTGTTTTAAAAGTGTGTTAGGATTTTGCAGTAGCGAGAATGCAGCGATCGTTGGAGCAACGTTACTCGATCAAATTTTGCGTAAAGCTAAACAAAACGAGTACCGTAACCATTGGGCTACTCAAGGAAGCTTACGTGGACCAATCTCTGTCCAGTGCCCAGGTAAAACGGTGGCACAAGTCGTTCAAGGAAGGCCGGGAGGACGTCGAAGAGAACAAATCTGGAAGGCCTTCAACGACGCAAACAGACGAAGATGTTAACCGGGTTCGTGAATTTTTGAACATTGACCGTGGTGCTAGTCTACGTGAGAAAACTTGAAATGTGCAAAGTGTGTGCCAAATTGGTTCCAAAGGTTTTGACTGATGAACAAAAGCAAATGCGTGTGGAAAAGAGTCGTGAAGTATTGGAAAGTGTCGAACAGGATAATGCTTTAAAGAATTGTATCACAGGAGATGAAACCTGGTGCTTTGAGTACGATCCTGAAAAGAAAGCTGAAGAGTAGGCGTTTCGACTCCATCGAGGCGGCCCAAAAAACTGTGACAGTCGAATTGAGCGCGATTTCGGCGGATGAGTTTAAAAAATGTTTCCTCCGCTACCAGCGGTGTATTGACGCTCAAGGGTCCTATTTTGAAGAATATTACAATAGTTGTATAAGCCAAAAGGTTTAGTAAAACTGCTTAAAAAAATAAGGCTCATTACTTTTCAATCAAACCCTGTATAGCTCGTGGTTTGGGTCCTTATAGTCTACATTTAATCCTTTCTTTTCGATATCCTGTGATTTCCAGCTGATGCACGTGACTTTTCCTCCCCTACCAAACTCCAAAAGTATGGTCCCATCCTATGTTTTCCTAACGGACCTTACTTTGATTGACTCATCAGTCGTAATCTTCGGGCGCAAGTGCTTCAGCACGTTTGCATAACTATGACCTTCTCCGGGTTTTATCACAACAGCTTATGGCTTTACGTGCAGTCTTCATGGCTTGCTCCTTGTGTTCTTTCTTCGTCTTATTTTGGTTGCCCCTCTTAGTCAGCCAACCCTCAACCCTTTTTCTAAGGGACCTTTTTTTGTTCCCGCCTTTCTTACAACTCTTAGGGACAGCCAGACTAGTTGCCGTTCGCTTCGGGTTTGTCGTCGCAAAGGTGGGTCTGTCTGTTATTTGCTACGCGGCAGTTTTCTTAAGGGGGTTCGAGAACGCCCTCCCGTTTTCTGCTGCCTTCCACGAACGTCTTTAATTCAGCGTTACATCCAGCAGCTCAGCCATTTTTGAAACTCCAGCTTTGACTTCGTTGCCAGTGTTCTTTTGACGTCTGAACAACTACTGCATATATCTCATCATCAGCTTGCATTGGGAGATCGCATCTTTCTCCAACTTTCTCATGCTTTTCTTAGCTCAAACCGAGGAGATATTTCAATTGCATTGATTGACGTGCTCTCTTTTATGGCGATCATTTTTTAGTTGCCATTCGCTGGAATGGGAGTGACAAGCGTCCTGCCGCTGGTGAGGTATACTGCGCTGATTGTGGCCCTCCAATAGCTGTGCTGGAGGCATCCTTCCCCTGAATGCTGATGTTACTATGCCAGTTTGCGAGGCATCAGCTTTGGCATTTTTAAACGCAGTGCAGGCTCGTCCACTTCCAGCTGCAATCAAAATTAGTGCGTTCTTTGCCAGCGGGGATCTTAGCAATAAGCTACTTCTTCTGAAGGCTGCATCCACGTTGTCATTTCGACCATCTCTGCTCCTTTTTCTGTTTTTTGCGCGCTGCTTTGTTTTTGATTTTGGGTATTCATAATCAATTCTTTGGAGTCCCGACTTCAGCCCGCGTTACCATTGTTATCCATGCAAGCAGGGAGGCTATGCGAGGTTTGACTCTACGCTTCATGAGCAATAGAGTTCAAGGCCAGGACAGGAAGTAGTCAGGATTTCCCAACTGAGTTTGCACCACCAACTTATTGGTGACGTATAAGGAATGTACGCGAAGGCTTGCCAGAGTTCTAACGGGACGTAGGGGATTGTAGCATTTGCTTATCAGCCATTTGGTTGAGGTGCCACTCTCCTGTACGAGGCGATAGAATACTAATTTCACCAGCCCATAGACTTCATAATCTGAAATATTTTCCAGTATACCGTAATCAGGAGCTTACTGGTCTTGATTCTGATGAGCTCTACATCCCTGCCGCTGGAGGAACTTGGGGTATATAAGGGTTTACGAGTCGGGCCCCTTCCTCTCCTATCGGATTTTAGTCGCCTCCTCGCCAACAGGCATGTCTTACCGCGGATATATTATTTTACCCGACCTGCTGACGGTAATGGAGGTGATTGCGAATCGTTTTATGATCGCAGTTAATTTTTTTCGTCAACTTACTACAGGTTTGGCCACCGATATCCTTCAAAATTGATTTGAGACATTCTTCATAGAATTCAGAAGGCCTTCCACCGCGGAGCGTTCATCGACGTCATAGTCGCCATTTTTGAACTTTGCAAACCATTTCCGTGTTGTACACTCGCCTATGGCACCTTCTCCATACCTGTCGCAAATGTCCCGGGCTACTTCAGCAGCTTTTTGCATTCGATGAAAAGCAAAGAAGAGCAGATGTCGAAAATGTTGACTTTTCCCTCCTGTGTATTCTATTTCTAAGCCTCAAAGCTCATAAATCATTCTGTTATATGATTTCCCCACCTAACCGAGATTTTTATTATAGATTTTGGTCAAAGATATTAAGTCGTTTCGAGAATTTTATGAGAGACTCGATTTTCAGGTCCGAGAGGACTGAAAGATTGTCAATTGTTGGAGAGCCTAGATGAACGAGTCGACTTCTGGCTAGACCGGGACAACTGCACAGCAAATGCCTGCTCGATACTTCCTCATTTTCGTCCTCGCAGTATCTGCACAGGTCGTTTTGAGGAACCCCGAGCCGACGTGCATAAGTGCCTAAAAGGCAGTGACCGGTGATAAGAGATATTATATGCCTTAGTTCGTGTTTCGAAAGACTTATAAGGGTTCTTGTCTGTTTCAGATTGTAGGATGGCCAGATTTGTCTGGTCGTTACGCAAGTAGTTTCCACTCGCCACCTCCGATCAGCAATGCTGTGAAATTCTCGATCAATGAGCAATTTGCATGTTGAGAGCGGAATGTGGATTGTGGGTAAGTTACTAACATTTGATTGCGCAGCTCCAGCTCTTGCGAGCTCATCAGCTTTGCTGTTACCTTCGAATCCACTGTGACCCGGTATCCAGATAACTTGGACAGAATTCTGAACACTTATTTCGTTAAGAGATAAGAGACAGGATCGAACCACATCTGACTGGGTATAGGAGGAGCTGAGTGCTCGAACGGCTGTTTGAATGTCAGTGAAAAAGCGGATATATTCAAGTGATATTCTCGTTTCTAAGATAGTTTTCGCAACATGCCAGATAGCGCATACTTCCGCTTGGAATGACAAACCCATTCGGCTAAGGCGGCCGAAAAGAAGAAATAAATAAAAAATTAAATAGCTCAAAACTACAACTAACCGAGTTTTATAGAGCAAAAGAGTTCTATGGAATGAATATTTAAATTATATTATATAAAATAGAATACAATAGAAATTATAAAACCACTATGGACTTAGTCCCAACCCAATAAAAATTCCAGCGTGTTGCCGTTATATGAAAGCAACTAACACAAAGCAAAACCAAGATTTTTTGTTGCATATAGACGAGAAATAGTATTTCATTACAGACCCTATCTTTATTTCGCTAAGTGAATGCATTATTTAATTTTGAATTCATTGGGATGCAGTAATACTAAATAAATAAAATTAAGCAAAACAAACTCTAAAACTTAAATTTAAATCTAATTAATTTAAGTGGACCAAACTATACCGCCTGCCATTGGATACAGGCCTCTAAATCGATAATTTTTCACTGCCCCTCTGTTAAGCTAAATGCTATAAAATTTTACTCTTATGCTACATGCAGCTGTGTGTTGGACTTACTAGGCGTTGCCCACTTCTGTTCACTGAGCTTGAATACCATCAGTTTGGTACGATAAGCGGGGCTTTAGCGGAGGAATTAAAATCCGCCTGTTTGCCTAAATCAACATGCTGGCATAAATTTCTAACACAAACAAGCAAAAGTAAATATTCTCGACTTTCTTAAATTCGACGACAAATAAGCAAAAACGTTAAATGGATTAGGATAAGAAAAGTAAAGAATGAAAAGAGATCAGCAGGATTCTTACGTTAAGCGCTCAAGGTGAAAATGGCATCGCCAGCATCACAAAATTGCGCTTCATCTTACAAGCGTCTCAACGTTTGGATACACGCCCACTGATAAGATAGTAACATATGTATGTGCATAAATTGTACATGTGTGTGTATGTGTGTTAAGCGGGTATGCATAATCGTATAAAAGTATGTTAGGTGGCGATATTGATAGCTGGTGAACTGCAAAAACTGTCTGCTCATATTACACAGCCTGGTCGAGATGTAGTACTGTTATGGGAAGATGTTTATCACAGAATCCACATGCATATGATTTTATTTTCACTTCCTTTTTTGTTTGTTTGAAGATATTGGTGGTTGATTTTTATTTATTCATTTCTGTTACTAAAAGTAAAGTTGAGTTAATTTTTAAGTAAATTCCGTTCTTATACAGGGTAGCCCATGTGGCTTTTGGAATTCAATTAAAAACTATTGGGTATGGTGATTAAGTTTCCGTCCTTCCTACGCCAAAGTTACGAATTGTTTAAACAATTGATGTTATGATTTTATTTTGAATGATATTATGAGAAGTACTTGCCATTTGAAGCTACAACTTTACTCCATCCTTCAGGCAGCATACGGATTCCTCTGACGAAAAATTCGAGTTCTTTTGACTTTGTCCACTCAATAAGCCAACTGCCAACGCTCTCGTAAAAAGTGAACCGTTGTCCAATAAGGGCTGTCTGCATTGATCGGAACAGATGGTTATCCGAAAGTTCAAATACGACGCGTGGGGCAAGATTTCCCAATTCAGTTCATCTAAATATTTCTGGACCGATTTAGCAACATGTGGCGGACGTTGTCGTGCAGCAAAATCAGATTGTCCTGTCTACCGTCCCATTCTGGCCGCTTTTCTTTGAGCGATCGATTCCAACGCATTAGCTGCGGTCGGTAACGTTAGCCAGTGATGGTATCAGATGGGCGAAAGAGTTCATAATAAATGGCACCCTTCTGATGCACGACATAACCTTTGAAGCATGAATATTTTTTTCGCTGTCGATGGGCCTGGCTCAGCTGGCAGGCTCCAACATTTTCAACGCTTAGGGTTATCATAGTAGACCCACTTTTCATCGCCAGTGACGATGCGATGCAAGACACCTTTTATTTTCTGCCGTTCAAGAAACATCTCACACGTCCCCAAACGTCTCTCGATATCCCTCTTCTTCAATTGATGTGGCACCCAGTTACATGCTTTCTGGGCCATTTTCATTGCGTGCAAAATTTTATGGACGGTTGATCTGTCAAAATCCAACTCTTTAGTGCACTCCTTTTGGGAGCATAGGGCCTCGACAAGACTATTCCATCGTACATGGTTCTGTGCTGTTGTTTCGGCACCGTCCCATTAGATGTCGGCATCTGCTAGTTCGTGTAATATCAATCTTCTCCAAGTGTTTTTTGGTCGACCTCTGCTCCCTTGCGGATTCCACTCCAGTGCCATTCTCGTCATGCTATTTGGTAGTTTTCTAAGCGTGTGACCTATCCATTGCCACGTTCTGCGTTTGATTTGCCATATGATGGGCTCCTCATTCGTTGATCTCCATAGCGCGTCGTTGCTGATGGTGTTTGGCCAGAATATTTTACAGATGATGCGATTTGTTGGCGAAAGAGTGTAGCCTCTGTGTGATGGTGTTAGAGACCAGCCATGTTTCGCTTCCGTACAACAATACGGACTTCACGTATGACCCGAATATTCGTAGTTTAGTGGGCTTGGAGTTTTGCGAACACCCCCATACTATATGCTTCGCCTGAATTCCGCCCTTGCTTTGTTTAGCCTGCAGTTGACATCTTCATCTGCGCTACCATCTGCCCTGATAATGCAGCCGAGGTAGTAGAACCTTTCAAAAATTTCCACCGGGCATCCGTTAACAAATATCTGCCTTGCGTTATTGTGGTTAACTCTCATGGCCTTGGTCCTGGCGATGTTGACCTCCAGGCCGACAGTGCATGCCAGCGCGACTAGTTTGTCCGCCTTCGCTTGCATGTCAAAGAATATGGGAAAGAAGAGGCAGATGTCATCGGCGAAGTCCAGCTCCACAAGATGCCTGGTGAAACTCCATACGATGCCTTTTTTGTGCAGGGTCAGTTGGCTCATGACATCATCAAGGACGATGGCGAAAAGAAGTGGCAACAGGGGACAATATTGCCTTACGCCTGCATTGGTAGAGAATGGATCGCTGATATCGCTTTTGAGAAGCACTGCCAGTTCGGAGTTCTCGTAGAGGGCTTTAATGAGGCGGATTATGTTGGCGGGAACTCCCTTTCTACTCAGTGCCAGCCATATTGCGTCTCGTTTGATAGCGTCGAACGCCTTCTTAAAGTATTCACATACACACCTTCAAATCACCAGTATATTACTAGACCGCACACAAAAATAGTATCAGCAGCGACACCTCTTTTACGAGGGCAGAAACTTATTCCCATACCCAATAAGTGTATATTTTTGTATAAGCATTTAACTGCAAATACGCTCGGAAGTCTTTTATGATTTTGTACACGAAATAGTTTTTTTCTACTTCCCTTTTCGTGCTCTTCGGGTGGGTATCGTTACTTTGCGGGTTGCCAACTCATAACTTTTCGATCTGTAAGTAAAGAATTGAAGCAAAATATCATGAACTGTAAAATTTATTGCTTCAGGCAATACTTCTGAGGCACTACTTCTGCCTCAGCTTGTTTATTAAAATCACAAAATTTCTTAAATAAGTTTTACATTTATGTCTCGGAAGCGAAAGTGTAATGCTACTAGGCTTCCATTTTGCTAATGCAACAATTTCACGCATCCTTACTCCGTATATGTACGAGAATGTATCTATATTAGCATTTGCTATCCACCTACACACATACATACATTTCATATCCGCATGTGGTCTTGTTGTTTGCTGTCAGCTGGCTGAAATATTTGCGGCTTACATTCCCTAGAGATTGCACACATAAGCAAAATTTTCATCAAACAGCATGCCTTGGCTTGCAAGTAAGGGAAAAATCAAAATCTAATTCTTAATATCTGGTAGTTGTGAAATTTTTCTAACAACATAAGCTGATAGATAACTCAATATTGCAACAGGAACATAGAGAGAGATTCAAAATTGAAATTCCAAATATGTGTAGGAGTAATGCAATGAAAATCCAAACTAGACGACTAGCATTTGACATGGTTGATAAATGGACGCAATTATACTATGTAGTTCAACAGCGAGCAGACGGTAACCACCTGCAAAATGACTAGTTAGAGGTGAGTGCAAAGAAGGATTTTTTTAATAATACTTCTGTATAAACCGCAATGCTTCAAACGTTAGGGAAACAGGAAGCAGTAAGGATTATACGAATGTAGAAGATGCGCACGGCAAATGAGGACAACTTGAAAGAAAAACTAATGAATTTGATTATTATTTTGCTCAACCTTAACTTATTTTATATATATAATTAGCCCTTACACGCTTTTTTGGCTGTTTAGCCGAGCTCTACCGCCTATTTATCACGAGCGTCTTAATGTTGACTTATGTTTCACGAATGGAGGGACTTACAGTTTGAAGTCGAACGGCAGTCATTTTTTATGAGGAGCTTTTACATGGCAGAAATACGCTTGAAAGCTTGTCATTGTCTGCCGAGAGGCGACCGCTATTTGACTTATTATAGATCTATAAAATCTAGATATAATATATAAAAATGAATGTTTGTCTGTATGTCATCGATGAACTCAAAAACTACTGGACCGATTATTATAAAAATTGGTATATACATATATGTATTTTTCCACGGAGAAGGTTTATAGAGTGTGATCATTGATGCCACTTGCCATCAGGTGGCGCTGCATAGTGGCAACTTCTGCGCTATTCAACCGATATTAGCAGCCAGAAAACATCGATGTCAATACCACCAACTTCAACATTCAGCATGGAATACCCAGTGAAACGACAACATATAAGTCCATGAATATAAGTCGAGAATCAAGACGAAGTTGTCAAATATGCAACTGAATTCTTGAATTCGCTTGATTTGCCAGGCATTCCGCCGCACGTTCTTGCATTGAAGATTGGCGTACCCAGCGTACTCTTCTTCGAAACATAAACCCACCACGACCTTGCAACGGAACCAGACTCTCAGTCAAGAAAATGATGAACAATGCTATCGAGGCAACAATTTTGACTGGAAAATTCAAAGGTGAAGACGTACTGTTGCCACTCATCTCAAAGATCCCGACAGATATGCCATTCGAATTAAAACGTTTACAGTTCCCGGTGCAACTCGCTTTCGCAATGACTATTAACAAAGCACAAGGACAATCGATACAAGTCTGTGGATTAAATTTGGAGAATCCATGCTTCTCCCATGGACAGCTCTATGTGGCTTACTCACGTGCCGGAAAACCTTTTGATTTATTCGTCTACGCACCAGATGGAAAAATGTATGTAAATGTGTATCCCACAGCACTTCAATGAACATCAAATTGAAACTAAACTTTGTAATGTCACAATTTTTACGAAAGAAACAAAAGCAATAAAATGGTTTAGAATGAATTAAATATTTGTGTACTGATTTTTCTGTAAAATTATTTTTCTTAAATTTATTTTAATTGTTGGCGTAGCAACGCCCGCCGGGTACAGCTAGTAATGTAATAAATTTTCTATTAGCTGCAATAACCTACTCGATCTGAATTCGGAAAAAATCGGATGCCCAAATCAAATGCTCCATATTCATATTGATTATAGCGGTATTAATTGCAGATGTCAGCGGAAGAATTGAGCTATTAGGTTATTTATTGGTTTTACGCTCAACTATACCCCATGCATTATAATCAGGGGATTAAGGCCTAAATGGTTAGGCAGTCTTAAGTTCGGTGTTATGTAGCCATGGAAATTTTCTGCCATCTAATCTTGTGTCGTCTTTGCTTTGCGTGAAGGAGCAGAGTCATGCTGAAAGATATGCCCGCAGTCACTGTATATGCTATCAAACCAGGGTTTCACCACTGTCTCTAGAACCCCAATATAGTGGTAGCAGACATTCACTCGAAATCATTGAGGAAAAAAATGTGGTGGCATGACAGGTCCCTTATTGCTCACAACACCTAAAGCCATAATAGTCACTGGAAACTTCATGTGCATGACAACGGGAGCATCTCTAGGCTTGAAACATAGCCCTTTGTCATTCACGTAATTTCTGCAGTTGATTTTTAGGTCTTGGCCTTTCGTCAGAAAACCCCCATATCGTCTCAGGCGCTTCAGGGTGTTTACTTTTGCTTCGAAGGTGTTTCAATCGGTATGTTTTCGTTTTTGGTCTGATATAAACTGTCTTCTGCGCATAACGTTGGATCTATAGCACAGATCTTCATGTACAACTCGACGGATAGGACCCCCAGAAACACCAAGCTTCCTCTCAAGGGTCCCCAGTGATTTTAAAGGAGACTTGTCAATGATCGCTGACAGCTGTTGAATAAATTCTGAAAATCGGCCAATGTCAGAACGTTACTCGTGTTTTTTTTTATATTTTGCAACACATTCTGCATCGCCGCCTGTTGCCTCCAATTCACGGCGAAGCTTATGAACAAATGAACAGACTCACTTAGGAAAATTAGAGATGTCAAACTCGGTGTTATTTCTCATATTCCCATATAGCGACGATAGCTGCATGTCTCTCGATTTCCCGAGTTAAGTTGTAGTCCTCCATGGCTTATCAGAAAAAGAACGCAAAGAAAGGTGATGGTTTCGGAAAGTAATGCTATAGCATATATGCCTATATATGTCCATATGTTGGGTAGTCGAAAAAGTCTTTTCGTATTTTGTCAATAGATGTCGTTGAAGTCATCTATCTCCAGTGCTACCAATCACATTGTGTCATGTCATATGGTGTTAGAAAGTTGACATTTTAAGCTTCATTTAACCAAAAAAAAAATTATAAATTTGGAGAAGTAGAAAAACAGTTATAGCTGTTCAAAAATTATGGAAATTATGAAGAAATTCGCTATATTTTGAAAGGAAATAAAAAAGGAAAGAATGCCACACACGCCACCAATGAAATTTGTGAATTTTACGGAGACGATGCTGTATCAGTTCGTGTAACACAACAATTGTTCGCTCGCTTCCGTTCTGGAAATTTCGATGTGAAAGATGCACCTCGCTCCGGTCGTCCCATTGTTGAAAAAGTCGATGAAATTATGGAAAAGATTGACCAGGACCGTCACATAAGCTGCCATGACATCGCCAAGGCACTAAACATTCATCATCAAACGGTTTGGAACCATTTAAAAAAGGCTGGTTGCAAAAAGAAGCCCGATGTTTGGGGACCACATGAATTGTCTGTGAAAAATTTAATGGACCGAATTAACATCTGCGATTCTTTGCTGAAACGAAATGAAATCGAACCATTTCTGAAGCGAATGGTAACAGGAGACGAAAAGTGGATCAAATACGACAATAATGTGCGAAAAAGATGATGGTGCAAGGGTGGTGAAGCTCAACACATGGTCGCAAAGCCAGGATTGACCCCTCGAAAGGTTATGCTGTGTGTTTGGTGGGATTGGAAAGGAATCATCCATTATGAGCTGCTCCAGCCTGCTCGAACGATTGATTCTACACTTTACTGTCAACAATTGATGAGATTGAAGCAAGCAATCGAAAAAATAACGGCCAGAACTGATCAGCAGAAAGGGCGTCGTCTTCCATCAGGACAACGCTAGGCCACACACATCTTTGATGACTCGGCAAAAACTGGGAGAGCTTGACTGGGAAGTTTTGATGCATCCACCATATAGCGCTGACCTTGCACCATCGGACTACCATTTGATTCGGTCAATGCAGAACTCTCTTAATGGAGTAAAGTTGGCTTCAAGAGAAGCCTGTGAAAATTACTTGATGCAGTTTTTCGCCGAGAAACCACAAAAGTTTTACACTGGTGGAATAATGTCTCTAGAGGAAAAATGGCAAAAGGTTGTCGACCAAAATGGTACATATTTGGTTTAATAAAGTTCATTATAAATAAAAAAAAAGTTGAAGTTTAAATAGTATTATATTTAAAAAATATTTTGAGATATTTAGTTTTTTAAAAATACTCGTAAAATCATATCAAATCGTATAAAAAATTTAAAAAGAACAAAAAAGATTTGTATAATATTTTAATTTATCTTCTTCTTTATTTACGCAATGTAACTACTCATACAAAAGTGTACATATAATATATATATACTTATATATTAGGGTGGGTCGATTTAAAAATCGCTCATTGCTCTGTGAAAATCGTATTCTAGAGATCAAAATAAGAAACTTTGCCGAAGGAACCATACCTCTAAAACGAATTCTGATGTCCCCCAATTTGGGTCGAACGAAAAATCCCTCTTTGACCCATTTAGAGTGCTCCAATCGAGTCCAAATGTATGACCGATCCCCACTAACTTTGGACGGCCGATCCACCCATGCCAGTGGCACACCCCCTGGAACTCCCCTGGGGGGTTCCCCATACAATCATTTCAAAATATCACCATTTTTGGCCTTTACATGAGAAAAGAAACTAAAAAGTTCGACCCAAATTGGGGGCCATCAGAATTCGTTTTAGAAGGACTTTACATAACACTTGACGAAGCGAATGTTTCATTGTATGTCAATTTCATGGCGGCAGAGCTCTTTTTTATAGTTGCAGATATAATAATATCTTTTTTTAACATTTATTACAATATTTACTTTTTAAACTCACAGAAAAAAAAAAAATAGTGATTAGTGACACTAATTGGATTAGAATTTATTTTGGCTACTAAGAACTACCATATTTTACTAACTGGTA
This sequence comes from Anastrepha ludens, assembly GCF_028408465.1. Taxonomy (NCBI): domain Eukaryota; kingdom Metazoa; phylum Arthropoda; class Insecta; order Diptera; family Tephritidae; genus Anastrepha; species Anastrepha ludens. Next base: position 19,468,445 of record NC_071500.1, read on the forward strand.
CATAAAAGGCCAATGTAATATTCACGCACATACTGACAGTTGAAATCTCGTAGTATGAGTAGGAAGCATCAAAAGCCTATCCCGGCTAGGGTTTCAACCCGAACAAAACCTTCTAACATGAAAGTACCCGATCCACCGGCACTACCGTCAAGTATTTTGACGGAAGGCGCTGTGAGTCTCAGGCACAACGTCAGTTACCTTTCAGTGTCACCACTCACTGTTAAAATCCTTTAAGGAAGAAAAGAACTATATCTTTGACTACAGGGTAACCACTCACATGAGTGTGTATGTGTTAGCGGGAAATGAAAATACGTGAAAATTAAGTAGCACTAACCTCAACTTATTCTCACACTTGCACCCTTCTAATAAACATACATGCGGAGCTTCGACTCTATAACAAACTACTTTCTAATCTAATCTCATCGCTAAAAAAGGGTTAAGAGTAAAGTTATAAACGCCATGCGTCCAACACAAAAGCCAGAGGGTTTATGTTCGACTTACAGGCAGCCCTTCAAACATACACTTGCACACGTACGCGTATATATATTATGTATGTACAAGAATTTTATTAGTTTATTCTGCGCGAATCCAATCAAGCGCACATAATAACAAAATTCTTTGCTTTACGCGGTCTTGCTATTAACTTCCTTTCAATAAAGGGTACTTGTTTGAGACACATAGAAATATTTATTGGGATATCACTGAACTGTTCAGTGGAGGACTATAACTTAACTCAAGAAATTTAGAGACATGCAGTTATCGGCGGCGATGCAGAATCTATTGCAAAACGCAAAAAGAACGAATAACCTTTTGACCATGTCCCATCTGCAGAATGCTTTTTTTCTGATGAAAGATCAAGACCTAAAGACCAACCGAGAAAATGATCAGAATGGTAAATGGCTATGATCCAATCCGGCTGTGTTAGCTGCTTAATGCTGCAGATGAAGTTTATCAGATTTTGTCTATCAAGGCCTGCTATGTCAGGTTATGACCAGGTAGCCAGGTTAGCTTTATATCAAAGAGTTGGGATGCAGTCGAAAGTGAAACCAGGCATTTGCTGACCAGTTTCGAGTGCACCATAATAGAGCCCAGGGCCTTACTTGCTGCTTGGATATCGGAGTAGATGTTTACCTCCTAGTTATTTTGCAATTAAGTAGCCAATAAGCTGCTTTTTTGATTGCGGCAACCTCTGCTTGAAACATACTGCAGTGAACCGACAACCTAAATTTGAGTCTGAGTTTCTTTGCAGAATACTCGTCCTCCAACCCTACCGTCCAACTTAGAGCCAGCCGTGAACTAGTTAACCAAGCCCTGTCCCCAAGTGTTGCACCCAACCCACTCCTCCCTTGATGGGATGTGAGTGGAGAAAGTTTTGCTTGGACTAAGCGAGGGTGCACACTTGTCCGTTGTTGGGGGGAAGATACTGAGGATACTTGAGACTCCGCAAGTGAGGTCGAGCCTGAAGCCCAAACCTTTCAGCCTAATTGCAGTACATACAGCGGCAAATTTGCTCGAAATATCTACAGGTACCACATTTAACATTATATTAAGCACCAGAGTAGAAGTGGTTTGAAACCACCCAATAATTCCAATGAGTGCAGACCGTTGGACTCTCCCCTGCTTCTTAACCGATGTCATCTCTCCAGTGAGTTCCACTGAACAACTACGTTCAGATCAAATCGTACAGGGTATCTAAAAACTTTCCTCTGACAATCAGTGCCGTGTCGTCCGAGTAGGCAATCATCCTACAAGCGCCCCCGAGGAATTTCGTTTCTTATGTGCAGGTCAATCAGTCTCTCAAGGGTTTTCAGCCAGAAAGATGAGAGACTGATTGAGACATGCCTGAAATCCTTAGGCGTGTGAGCTCTTGCCTGCTTTGGGTGTGAACACACCCTCACAGCCCTCCAAGATACTGGGATGTAGACCTTGGCTATGCAGCTCATATAGATAAGGCTCAACCAGCGGCATGACACTTCCGCCATCTAGATCAGGCGATTTAAAGGGCCGGAAGGAGCCAATGGCCCAAGGCAAGTGACGCTTATCCAGCAGCCAGCCCCAGCTCCGGCGACAGTTTGGTGTACTTCCCCGGTTGGTGCTACTAGATACTGGATTCGTCGGAAAATGAGCGTCGAGAAGGAAATTTAGTGATTCCTCGCCGCTCATCGCCCAACATCCCGATCGCCCCTCAGGTATTCCAAGGAAGCGGAGTTCCTCGTAAGTGCTCGTGTAAACCTTGAAGATTCATGACAGCCCTCCACAGTTCTACAGAAGCTTCTTCAAGAGTTCCACTTGGCCTTCTAAATTTCGGACTTTTAGATTCCTAGCCTTAACTTTATACAGTTTCTATCCTGAGGGAGACTTGATTCTTTTAGTTCTATTAAAAAGGTGCCTGCACGAAACCCTAAGCTCAGAAAGCTGAGCTGTTCACCAAGGCGGTTCTTCCTTCTTAGGGCTGGAGCTTTCAAGAGCCTTATTGCAAACCAGATCACTGAGGGGGAGAAGGCTTAGCAGATTTCTGCCGTATGTATCTCAGTCCATTCTCTTCAGATTCCAGTAGGAGGATCTTTTTGGACGGGTTTCAGTGAGAGAGAATTGAATATACCTGTGGTATGGAAAAGGAATGAGTACTAAGCACCCTTCAATCGGAAATTCGGTGTAACAATGAGGAGGAGGCTATAGTGAGATCCAGAGCCTCTTCCCTGATTGCAGTAATAAAAGTGGGGTTCTTCCCCTCTTGCAAATAAACAAGTTTTCGTTTAAGAACTTCGCCCGCAGGTGGGAAGGGAATTCGCGTAAGCGGCTATAATAACGCCGGTTTTCCTGCGTCTCGCTTCAGCTAAAGCTTCTCTCAGCGTCATCGGAGTTGGCTCCACCTCGTCCTCATGCACCTTACAGGCCGACATCAGCCACATCTTTCCGACAGGATCCGCCAGACTCGCAGTCAGAATGTCTTCATTGCTGAAATTAGGCAAAATAAATGCATTTAGTTCCTGATGAGCATACAAGATATTGGTTTACCTTACCCGCTATGCGCCATCAGTTTGTACTTTTTCGTCCCGAGTCCAGAATTACCACGCCTCCTGGGTCAGAACTATATCAGCCCCGCCTTGTTCAAGGTAGAGCAATAGGTTAGCGGACGTCACCTTAGAGTGCTGAAGATTTATCTGAAGAAAAATAAACTATCTTAATGGTACAAACCTTTTTTGATTCAAATATGTTGAGTTTTATTTAAGAAAAACTCCGTTGTGGCTCTAAACAAACGCCCGTTACATTTTTACGTGTGACATTTCCGTGCTGTTTTTTTTTTTAATTTTGAACCCAAATTATTGCATCATAAAAGTGCCCTTTAGCAGCCCTAAAATAGACCATTATCTATTCACAAAGCATTTGTATATCTAATGGATATCAAGCAAGGGTTCTGGCCCCCATACGCATGCATAAGTATACGAATATGAGCATAATTCAGCAGGGCTATGTATGTGTAACTGATTGTACTATTCATTCGTATTTCAGCATTAGGTGGATATACACCGATATTAAGCTTTAAGTTGATTGTAATTTAGCGGTCCTTTTTGTGGAGACAGGCTCTTTTATACCAGACACACTCATGAGGATCCACAAAAATGCGCATATGTGTGAGTATCTACGTACGTTTTATGGTTGTGTGCACAACACATTTAACGCAGGTGGGCTTGTGATAGGCGAGAGCGGTATAAAAATCAAGCCAATGGCCACTAAATAGCAACGCTATGAAAACCGAAAATAAAACGAACAAAGGTGCATAAAAATACCAACCTGAAAGTCAGAGTCAACTGCGAAAAAGAGGCACCAAAAAATGTGCTAGCATTTGGGAGAGCAACGCTCATAAAGCAATTGCGTCTTTGCACTTGATTAGTAGCGCAAATTTCACACTGGCTTTAGAGAATTTTTACAGCCAGCTAAAGAGGGGGGGTATTATTTCTTTTTATTTTTTTTTTTTGTTTTTTTCAAGAATTTAATTAAAATGATGCACCTGTGAGGCAACAAAAAGAATATAACGAAAATAGGGTTACTTCGTTGTTCATCACATTTTTCAATTACTTGCAATTTCAGAGATGAACAAAAAAGTGGAATTCACTCACTCTTACTTTTTCGGTATCTTGCAGATGGTCGCCACCGATGAGACGCCATCCACACAAAATCAACCCGATGCTGGTGGTACATTCGGCAAGTTGAAACAGACACTGTCATCGTCATTGCTTACAGCGCAGGATAGAGGTGAGTAACATGGGAATGAGGAGAAGGTCAGAAAAGAGGAAAAGAAAGAAAAATGAATTTTGAAAACTTTCAGGCATACAATCGTAAGTAATTGAAATGTTAGTGAGGAATATGAAAAAGCAGCATTTTTCAAAAATTGTTATTTCTTATTTTTAAAAGGGAAAATATAACTACTTAACTACAGCATCTGCAAGTCAAATTGGTTTATGAATATACATATACATATGCATATACAGAAAAAACTTAATTAAGTACTAAAGCAGCAAATTTTTTAGGAAATATTAATATTAATAAATATTTTGAGGATTTGAGTGTGAAAATGCATATTTCTCGTACAAAACTGGTTTCCACTCTCTACAAAGATACCTGGGCCTGTAGGCCCATTGGGATACCATTAGTTTGGACTGAAGTTCTCCCACTGACACCCAATCTGATGAAACCTTTTCGTCTCTCTGATTAGCGTTAAACTACTCTGGATGGCTGCCAGTTCTAACTCTGCTGGGCATCGAAAGACACAACTGCTTGGACAGCTATATCCCGTTCTTGCAGCGCAGAAGTTCACGAAGTGTGCAAGGCTTTCTACTTGTTCCTCGTTCCTTTAACTGTTACTGAAGTCATTTGAGAGAAAATCCATACGCTTTCCATCTGTTCTCATTGGGCAGTACTCCATGATGACACCACCCACCGTTCTAATGGAAGGGCGATCTTAACTATAATAATTAGGGACCTAATTCTGGGCTCATTTATCCTAGTCTAAACCTCTCGAGTTATCTCGCAAGTGGGCTTCGTGGTCAATCTACTGTTAGCTTGCGTGATACCGACCGAGATTGCATGAGCATAAAGGGATGCCCACATATTGGACAGAATTGACTGGTTTAAGATCAGTCGCCCTCGTAGCCAACGTTTCTGCGTTGCAATTTTCAAGAATTTATCTGTGGATATAAAGCCAGAGAACGTTCGTGGTGCACTGCATAGTAGGTTCTGTAAGATTAATTCCACATTAATTTGTTACTTTGGAGGACGCATTCTTGCACTGTAGAGACTTTATGACGACTTGACTGTCATAGTAGGTAATGATGAGTTGTGCTGCAATAAACCAGCATTAAGCCACAATGCAGACTCTTTTATAGGTATTAACTCAACTTGAAAAACCCTTCAATAGTCAGGTAGCCTTACACTTAGGTTCAGCTGATGCACTGATGCTGATGATGAGAAGATGTCACTTGCGTCCTTAATATTTATTCTTAAATCATTCGTAAAGATAACCGCTAAGCCTAGGTCCAGATCTTTAAGGCTATTCCGTAGCTTGATGGGTATTTCTATCAAACTATGGGTTGCAGACTATGATGACGCGGGTCCCGTCCAAATTGATCAGCACCAGCCCGTTAATGGTTATTTCTTTTTGTAGACTGAACTTTTTGAACCAAGAATTCCTTACTTCTCCACCTTGGCATAGTAATTTTTTGGGTGCTCTTGTGTTCGAGTCTTATTTATTTTATCAACGTGCACCCTTAGGTGCACCACAAATATATTTTAAAATATATTCGAAAATATGTTTAAATCAAATTCAGTTTTCTAGATGAACGAGTTCTATAATCTACTCTTCATTCTGCAGGATCGAGAACAGCCAGGCTTCCTATGGAGCATGCAAATTATTTTACAATATATTCCTAGCTTGGTTAGACGATGTTGCAATATACAATGCACTGTGAGAATTCCTGTTACCATTCTAAAATTGTTCTTATTTAATTTTACGCAATTTCTAAATCGGTTTGGATTGAGGCCACATATCATTGAGTAAAAATCCTTAGTGGGTATATGGTATAGTCCCAAAGCCATGAATAAATTAGCCATATATGCTTTCGAATTATTACCATATTCCAAACGTAGGCGAAAATGTCCATCAGGATATGCTTCCAAATAAAATGGCTGAAACCCCTAAAGGTATGTAAGTGTTGAAATGTTTGATAAATTTTTAAAAATTTGAGAATTGAAGTCGGATGTACTATATAAAATCTGTGACTGTTTCAGAAATTGAAGACAGGTATTTATTACTTAAAATAAGATTAAGGCGGAATTGAATGCTTTGCAGTTAGCGCCGCTTACTTGAGCTCGTTGGCGCCAGTGCGTATACGCAACCACACGTTTGAGCAGTTACACTCAGAGCTTTTAGCATTTTAGAAGGCAAACGGTTTCTCTCTGTTGTATTATAAAAAGCAAGGAACGCTTTATCATTTCTAATACTTGTAATTGCGACAGTTGGGGCGCGCCAGAGTGCAGCTCTGAAATTTTATCAAATTCAAAATTTGCGAATTCACCAAAAATGCCACTTTTCATACTTTTCTGTTACAAAATTGTGATATGATTTTTGGAGTTTTGATTATGAAATTTTTGATAACAGATTTGCACTATTCACACGTAATTCATTTAGTAATAAAGGGTTTTATATGTAAACTCCCAGCAGTGCTATTATATCGCTAGAGAACCTCAAGTGGCTAAGCTAAAACTTCCAAAGCATTTTTTCTTCCTTTGGATTAGTTGAAAAAATGCGTAACTGTAACCCCAATTACAATTAAAGACTAAAACAAATCTTATTTTTAGTTAAAATTGTATCATTTTAAAGGAAAAATATGCTGAATGAGTACTCCAACTGATGCGCTCACATCTCAACTGAATGTGTTACACTCGTCTTCTCCATTACATTTACGACTACTTTCAGAGAATGGCTTTGAAATTTAATTACGGCAACTCTTTAATGGCATCGATTTCTGATACTTTGCCAACTGAGTTGACAAAGTTGCAACAGCAAACAGCAGAAAAGCGCACTCACACACGAAACATTTTGAACACATTGAACACCATTATCGTTGAGTTGCTCAGAACAAAGTTAAAACAAGAAAACTATTTTCTGCGTGAAGGTTTAACACTGAGCAATTACACCTTTAGTGTAGAAATTGTGTATGCGTATTAATGTGTGTGCGAGTATGTGAAAGTGCACGACGACAGTATCTCGTCATTAGTTTATTGAACATTGCTTGCCTCACTTTTACTTGAAAGCAGTAAATGTCAGGGGTACACGTTTTGCAACCAGTAGCTAAATAATCAATTACGCTTTTAACTAAGGGAATTTCGAAAATCATCGAACATAGGGAAACATATGGTCGAGCTAATTTAACAAAGTTCTATTTAATTGGCGCGTACACTTCTGTTAGGTGTTTGGCCGAGCTCCTCCTCCTATTTGTGGTGTACGTCTTGATGTTGTTCCATAAATGGAGGGACCTACAGTTTCAAGCCGACTCCGAACGGCAGATATCTTTATGAGGAGCTTTTTCATGGCAGAAATACACTCGGAGGTTTGCCATTGCCTTCCGAGGGGCGACCGCTATTAGAAAAATGTTTTTATTAATTTTGCTTTCACCGAGATTCGAACCAACGACGTCTCTGTGAAATCCGAATGGTAATAACGCACCAACCCATTCGGCTACGGCGGCCGCCAAAGTTCTATTTACTATAATACATTTATTAAAACTATTATTATTAAACTGCCATAACATAGAACAAGTTCTTGAGTAATATAAAGTGCTTGGCTCTTAACCGCGGGTGAGTTTATGCAGGTTTTCAATGGGCTTCTCACTCCATATTCGGAGAGATTTTCTGCCACTCTCCAGCCATAGAAAGAATTTTTTTTGCTAAGGGCAAGTTAAGCTCAACCTTAGTTCCACAGACTGAAAGTAAAATAGGTCCACACCAATAAGAAGATCTAGGTAGGTAATTAGATAGGTCGATTAGACGGCAAGAGTACCACGGGTACACTGCAATTAGCGCTAGAGAAAAAAAAAACATATACATCTATATCCCATCTAGCAACCAGTCTTGGAGCAGATAAACGGGAGAACTGCCAGCGACTATCCCTAAAAGACACACTAAGGAACCTTCAGCGCTTAGCCGCTAGACCCGGACATTTGCAAAGAAAGTGATTTTTTTTTTGGTATACGGACCTGGGAGGTGAAATCTTCTAAAGATACGTATGAGCCGACTCATACTTGTATTTGAGCAAATACTGCCTGAAAAAGCCATGCCCAGTTAAAAACTATGTCAGCATGAAGGTAACGTTTCCATGTGCTCTCCGCATCCATTTCTGTATGTCCCCGACATATCATAGTGAAAGTGGTTTTTCCCTTCCTACTATCGTTCCAATTGGTCAGCCAGTTTTGCAGAGCGGTATCATCGATCCTCTGTAGGGCGTCCCTCAGTGAGGCGTTGTTACCAGATACCCACGCGTTTTTTGCTTGCTGGTATTTTTGTTTCATGCATTTCACTTGTGTATCGCTGCCTGCTATTACCACTGCTGCATCGTCAGATATGGTTCCATAGCCTCCAATGGTTCTCACATTGCACAATCTGTACAGCCGTTTAGCATGCTTCAAGTAGCTGGGATATTTCACTACGTCGCCTCACACTTCCACAGCGTAAAACAGGATCGACGCTTGCTAACAATCCTCTCATTTTTTGTCTTGGTCCACCCCCATTCGACATCAGTCGCGATAAAGCCGCGCAGGATTTTGCAGCTTTGGAGCTTGCATATTCCAGATGCTTTTTAAAATCAAGCCTTCTGTCGATCATTACTCCTAAATATTTTATGGTATCTGGAGATGCTTTATTGTGACCATCAACTTGTATTTGAAGGTTTTCAACTTTTTGTCTAGAACTTATGAGAACCAGTTCGGTATTATGGTATGCTAGTCTTAGCCCAGACTTTTGTGACTATTGCTTAATTTTATTGATGGTGTACTCTACTCTTCGTGAGACCTCTTTTAGCGTTTTCCCAACGACTACCACAGCTAGGTCATCTGCATACCCAACAATGCTGGCTTGTTCATGCTATTCAACGCGTAGCACTCCATCATACATAATATTCCACAAAGTCGGGCCTAGTACAGAGCCTTGAGGAACTCCTCCAGTTACCTTATAGCTTTTGGGGCCTACGGTTGGTATTATACCATAGGGTTCTGTTATCAAAGTATGAAGCAATTAGCTTTATCAGATAATTCGGCACATTCATACTCCGAAGTGCCATCAGTATTTGGTCACGACTGTGCAGATAGCATTTTTGCTATTTCACATACTTCTATTATTGCATCTAATACACTGCGATGCTTTCGGAAACCGTATTGGCGAGCTGACAGACCTGTATGGTCGCTCAAGTGCTCAACGGTCTCTTTCTGTGCAGGATCCCCACAGCTGCTGCAATGGGTGTTGAGTGGAAGGTCAAATCTCTCCGCATGAGGTCCCATCACCCAGTGGCCGATGATCACCACTATGAGTTTGGAAATTGAAAGGTGGCACTTTAAGCGTACTGCGTCTGTCGTACTGAGGCCAAAGTGTTTTTGAGATAGCATACTCCATCTGTCTTGCGTTTTTCAAATCCAGAAATTGTGCAGTTTTTCTTCAACAGCGGTAATCGGGGACCAATGTCTGAGATCAGGTCATCTAAAGCGGTACTATCGAACCTTTTCTGGTCGTTTCCACGGCAGTCGGTTCTAAGTTACCGCAACGACCCGCATTTATATCCGATTAAGGACTGTGACTTCAGCAGCATTCCCCAGTATATGTATGGGGAATGTCTATGCTACTACAAAAACAAAAACGACATTGTTTAATGGCAAGCTCATCGGCAATTTCATTTTCCTCTATGTTTCTATGCCCTGGAATCCAGATAAGTGAAATGTTTCCTGCAAGTTCGACACGCTTACCGGAGTTGACCAGAAGAAAGCTGCAAAATGGCGACAACATAGCCTTCAACGCAGCTTGCCTAGCGAGTCAGCTAAGCTAATATGTTTCGGAATATCCATTCATAATCATTAATCTTACAATCAGGCATTGATCCAATTATATTCGGAAGAAACAAATCTTCGAAGTTGGAAGAAATGCGATTTAATCGCAAAGGTTGCCATTTTTTGTTTTTTGGTGGGTGAAGTAGGGTTCAAAATACCTTCGCGCTTACAGCAGCCGTCGTCTACTGAGTCGTGTAGTGTGGCCACTCACACAATCACTCCTCTTCTTCTGGGGTGACACCCTTCCCAGGACAACTTTCTATATTACTTCGGGAGGGCCCAGAACGGCATCCATAAAGTACCAATTCTATTCACCCACGTCTGGGTTCACCATATTTGTAGCCAGATTTCCTGCTATAATCTCATCTTCTTGTGTCTCTATCTGTGTGGCTTCGCTTTGTGGCACTGTGTCGATGACAATCTTTTTTTTCGTAGTACGCTCTCGATGTGTGTGATTCTGTTGGCCCACCGATGTTTGCCATTAATCTACTTAGCATACCCGTGACCTCTGCTGCAGGTAGTCTTAAACTTAGCCTTGGCAATACACTCTAGCTTTGCTACCAGATGAAGAAACTTCGCTTGAATTGTGAACCAGGGAAGTGACCATCTTCTCCTTTCTACCTTGTTTTTTTTTTAAATTGATGTCTTCGGTAAAAGCGCTACGAACTTATTCCCCAACCTAATATACATAATATTCACGTTGTTCCTAGGTAAAACATATTGATTCCAAAAACAGATTATAATTAGATTTATTTCAAACTAGAAATTTTATTTCTCTATACGAACAGCCTGCTTTCTGCGCTTCGGCATCCATTTGTCACTACCAGGTGTTGGCTGGACTCCCGCTTCTGGGACTCCCTTGTGAATTCCATAATAATAATAATGAATAATGCTGAGTATACTAAAAAGTTATACCAAAGCAATTGTTATATTAGCAGCAAATGCAAGCTGCACGCAGTTTGGCTAAACTCCTTTGTTCATTTATTCCTGCGCTCACATTATTCATTGCATAGACTGCAAATTCTTATTGTTATAAACTCCATTAATGTTCACCACATTGCATTCTTTTATCACTGCCTTTAATTCTTTCATTAAAGCTGCATTGAAAACTTAAACTTTTTTTTGTTGTTTGAGAAATTTAACTGAGCTTGGCAATATCCCCAGTTAACTGAAATGAATTGCGCCAACGTTAGCAGCCTTAGTAAAAGCAACTAGTAGCGAAATAGAAAATGGGGTAAAAAATATTCATATATTTGAACCTGCAGTTTATGCTGTCATTATAAGTACAAACGTGACCCCAGTGACTAGGTGAAAAAAGGATCACAAGCAAAACCGAACAAAAAAGTTAAAACTGCAGTCGGCAGCCGTTTTTGCAGCAAGCGCACACGGTGAGGAAATACTCTGTCAGCGGACTGTTGCTAGTAGCGGCAAAATCTGATTTTAATGTCTACAACCACACACATACACACACACACTCTCATTCAACACCGCGCTATTACTTGTTTCTAGGGACGTTTAGTCGAAAACGCGATTTATAGCCATATGTGAACTTTATATCTGTATGCACACCTGCGTTCACAGAAATAGCAGCGCGTATTTTGAAGAGCTCTGATAATTTTTTTTTTAATTTGTTTTAATGAAAATATAGTTTCAGAAACAAAAACAAAAACCTTTTAACTAAAGGATTATATATAATTAAAAGGCCGATAAAAGCGAATTTTCCAGAACTTTTTCTGAGAAAACTTTTAAACTTATTGATCTCAAACTTTTTACACATATTATGTTATCTTTTAACTGTATTTTAAGACTTAGTATTAGTAAAAATGGGTTGGTGCGTGATTACCATTCGGAATTCACAGAGAGGTCGTTGGTTCGAATCTCAGTGAAAGCAAAATTAATAAAAAAACATTTTTCTAATAGCGGTCGCCCCTCGGAAGGCAATGGCAAACCTCCGAGTGTATTTCTGCCATGAAAAAGCTCCTCATAAAAATATCTGCCGTTCGGAGTCGGCCATTTGTAGAACAATATCAACACGCACACCACAAATAGCAGGAGGAGCTCGGCCAAGCACCTAACAGAAGTGTACGCGCCAATTATTTTTTTTTTTTTTATTAGTAAAAATATGTATTTGGAAAGGAGCTACAGCTGATCTCCGGTAGCTTCTCTCAAAAAAGACGTTTTGCGGTGACCACTATATATCTGAAGCGGATCCTCTAAAATTGAAAAACCATACAGATTTCGTTAAAGTAATGTTAAATCTACTAATTAATCGAAGGAATAAGTAAAATAAATTTGTTCGGCAAAATGGCGGTTTCTCAAAAAAAAATCTATTTTTGACCAAAATTTCAGCCTTAAATTCTTTATAAAAAATATTTATTGGTGATAAAAAATCTTCTATTAATTACTAAAAAATATATTTAAAAATCTCGTGTTATTTGAGACTAATCGGTCTAGCCGTTTTCGAATCATGTTGAATACACTATTTTGAGAAAAACGCGTTTACAGTTTGAAAAGCACTTTACAAGGGATGAAAATTCTCGAAACGCCTTTCCAAATTTGCGTGGAGCTTCAAAAATATTCACCGGAACGATATTAAATTTTCTGTGTGTATTCTTAAATAAGACCAAATAAAAATAATCCACAAGAAGAATCAAAGTTTCTCTTTTTTTTTAAATTACAGCCAAAAAACATCGCAAGGTTACTTTTGCGCCACCTTATATATGCACATTAAGAAAAATAAAAAAAAATGATTTTTTGAAAATTCTAACAGCATGTAACCCCTTCGATACGCAGATCCGTCAAGAGGGGTACCCCTCAGGGTGGTGTACTTTCTCCTCTGCTGTGGACTCTGGCGATGTATCAATTATTGAAGAATCTAAAGGAAAGGAGAATACACGTAGTGGCCTACGCATATGATGTTGCAATATTAATAAGAGGGAAATTCCCAGATACCCTCTTCAACATAATGCAAATGCAAAAAAATGAACGATGTAAACCGGTGGGCTGCATTGAGTGGTCATGGGATAAATCCCAACAAAACAGAACTAATCATGTTCACCAGAAAATGCAGTGAAAACACTGTGAATTAGAGAAGAGGCAAGCTACCTAGGTCTAGTATTAGATAGGAAGCTCTCGTAGAAACATACGATTAATGATAGAGTAAGTAAAAAAGCAGCCATAGTGCTCTATACATGCAAAAGAATTGTAGGGCAAAATGGGGCCTAACGCCAAAAATAGTACAGCAGTGATAAGGCCTATCATGGCATACGGTGTCTTAGTCTGGTGGCCAACACTCGAGAAAAGAACAACAGTAAAATGCCTAGAAAGTATTCAAAGGGATGCTAGTCTCTGCATAAGCGGGGCACTAAAGACTACGACCACGGCAGCGATGAATGGGCAGCGACAAAGGGGTAATGGACAATAATATTGGCATCAAGCTGAAATATTGGCTATCAGAAAAGACCTGCTAGCCCTAAATAAAAGTGACCTCACAACTAGAGATATACCTGTAAACACATATTCAGATAGTCAATCGGCCCTGAAAGCTTTAAGGGGGGAGCCTGGTTTATGAGGTCTAAAAATTGCATCTCTTTGCGATTTTTTTTGTTTTTAAGGAAAAAATTAATTTAGCACTGCAAAGTTTTTTCTATCTTTTAAAGAACATTTAAAAAGTATAAAAAATTTTTGTACTGGTTAAAATAAGTTGAAAAAAATGTTTAACATAGAAACTAGTAGAGCGCTGCAGCGCTAGAGTTTCCAACTGGCGTACAAGATACAGCACGTAATTATTATCTAAAGCAAAAAATTCAAATGGATTTCTAATTATCATGATTTTTCATTCTAGATGAACTAAGAAAACTGAGAGAAATTCCAAAACTTCAACTTTTTGGAGGTTTTAAAGAAAAAAATGCCTTTCTATAAAAAAAAAATTCACTTCAACTTTGTATAAAAATCTTGAAAAAATTTTTTTTATCTATTTTGTTAGTTCAAATAGAAGAAAATTGAATACTGAAGGGAACAAGCTATGATTCATTTCAAAAGGTTCATTAGTTTTTTTCATTCATGTACGCCAATTCAAAGAAATCATAATGGAATGGCAGGCATGCCAGTAGACTGGGAGCGCCCTATAACGACTATTGCAGAAGCTTTAACGACATTGAAGAAGAAGAGACTATAGAACACTTTCTATGCGGGTGCATGGCTCTGGATAGAAGCAGGTTTAATATTCTAGGAAAAAGCTCCCTGAATAACTTGGCAGAAGTAGCCAAATAACAAGTCTTGTTAGATATATCAAAGTCACAGGTTGGTTCAATGAGGTGGTATCACAATGGGTCTACAGCAAGCCTAGGTGTGTCAAACGGCAACCACTACACCTACGTACCTACCTAACCCCTTAAAATATCAAATTCAAACAGATTTTCAACAAAACAGAACACTTTTAGTCAGAAAGTTTTTTTTTTAAATAACTCTAAATTCTAGGCAATTTGTTCATATAATATAAGTTTTCTGACGGTGATATATATTTTTGCCATATAACAAATACGTACGGACTATTCACTTTGGAAAGCAACTAAAACCTTGAAAAGGCCTATTATGCATTCCCCACCAATAAAAAATTATGATGGCAGCTGGGCCAAATCTAACGAACAAAAAGCTGAAAGATTTACCGAATATCTTCAAAACATTTTTCATCCTAACGAAGGAGATGAGTTAGAAAATATACCTCATCCTATTCGACAAAAAATCAATAAAATCCTCCTGACTTCCTTTAAAGAGGTAAAGGACACTATTAAAAATAAAATAGATAGCAAAAAAGCACCCGGTTATTACCTTATAACAGGGAAAATATTAAAAGAATTGCCCAGTAATGCTATTGTCAAATTGACACATTTGATTAATGTTGCATTTCGTTTAGAATATGTACCGCAGCAATGGAAAATATCGGAAGTTATTATGCTTCCAAAACCAGGAAAGCCACCACACGATGTAACATCATACCGACCAATATCGTTGTTACCAATTTTATCTAAGCTTTTTGAAAAAATCTTGCTAAAAAGATTAAAACCATTGTTAGATGCAAAATGCCTTGTACCAAACCATCAATTTGGTTTCCAAATGAGCACTCAACGATTGATCAAGTGCACCGCATTACTCATGTAATTGAAAAATCACTGGAAGAAAAACAAATCTATTCTGCGGTATTTCTGGATGTATCGCAAGCTTTTAATAAAGTATGGCGTGAGGGACTAATCCATAAACTTCAAGCAGTTCTACCAATCCAGTACTCAAACATTTGAAAATCCTACTTAACGAGCAGATACTTTAGAATAAAGCAAGCAGATGTCTATTCAGAACTGAAAGATATTAATGCAGGTGTCCCGCAAGGCAGTGTACTCGGGCCAGTTTTGTATCTCTTGTATACTAACGATATACCCACATGCAGCAATACAACAACTGCAACATTTGCCGATTATACTGCAGTATTAGCAACTGATGAAAAACACTTAGAAGCAATTAAGAAGTTACAAGCATCAGTAAATGCAATTCAAAATTGGACCAAAAAATGGCGTGCCAAGTTAAACGAAACCAAGTCTGTGCATGTTGACTTCACTAATAGAAATATAAAATATAAACCAATATTTATCAATAATATGGCAATACCGCATGCAAATACGACAAAATATCTACAAATGACCTTAGATGCTAAGCTGAGATGGAAAGCACATGTCAAGAAAAAACACGAGGAGTTAATTCTTAAATACAAGAAAATGTATTGGCTGTTAGGCTGACATTCTAAACTCTCTATTTATAACAAAATACTTTTATACAACCAAATACTGAAACCAGTGTGGTCATATGGCATACAGCTCTGGGGCTGTACCAGTGAAAGCAACAAAAACATCAATCAACGATTCCAAAATAAAGTATTACGCGACATCGTTAGAGTGCCGTGGTACATTCGTAATTGCAATCTACATAAGGATCTTAATATAGACACCATTGCGGATGTCATAAAAAAAATTCGCAAATAAACATAAAGAGAGACTTCAGCAGCACATCAATGATAAAGCAGCCAAACTACTTGTAACTGATGACCGCACGAGAAGATTAAAAAGGACGAAACCGCATGATGTCTTTTCATAAAATTTTGTCTTTACTTGAGATGTTTTAATTTAATTAAATATAAGTAAAATAAACTGCTTATTAGTTTTGTTAACTACAATAGATTGCAATAGTAATAAAAAAAAATAAATAAAAATATAACAAATGCTCGAAAATTTTGTTATGCCGATTTTCAGATTTACACTACGCCAGCAAACAAAAAATATCAAATATCAACACGGTTTTTGAGCCACTTCAAACTTGCACTTTAATATACCAAAATTCAATGGGCTATAAAACCACATACTCGAAATTTTTACTAAACCTCTTATTAAAAAGACAACCATTTCACTTATGAAAAAGTTTGGAACCTTCGAGACAATTTTTTGAATATCCTATATTAATATTTTGCACAAAGTTTGAAACTCTAAATTAAAAGCTTTATTGTTTTATTATTAACTCTATTTTTATTATAAAAATTAAATATAAAGTGAAAACTTTGCAACATGTCGCGCTGCTGCTATTTTGAACACAAATGTGTGCACGTATACGCTTTGCTACAACTGTCGCCTCTCCGATGGAACTTTTATTCCTTTTCCGATTTTTTCGAAAAAATGTTACACCTCAGCGCCATCATTGAAGGTGCAACGTGCGCGTGTACGATTTACTTTTTGTGACTCAACTTTTTTGTCATAAACTCGCGCTTGATTTCGTTTTCTTTTTTCCCCATGAAAGCGTTTGCTTTAACGTGCAGCTGTGTGCAGGTGGTGGAAACTAGAAAGCATGCAATTTAGCAGTCGCGTAGTTATGTGGGGTGCATGCAGGTGCAGTTCCTACGTATATACACCTTTTTCGATTGTTATTTACGGTAATTTTTTTTTTTTTTAATATATAAATTCTCTCGTTTTTTCTAAGTTTTAAAGCTCTGAAGCCGTTTTTGTGGTATTTTTCTCTTGATCCCTTATCACTTGCTAAGTGTTTTGAGCACCGGGAATAAGGAAAATGCTTAGAATGTTTATCTTGAACGGTTTTCTACCGCTCATTAGTATAAAAAAATTCATTTTTGAACTAAATCTGTAAACACAGCCTTATACCTGTTGTTTTGTTAACTTAAACATCTGCTTAACTTACTCATACAAGGTTCACAAAATTGATTTTCCAAATTTAATTGTAAATAATTAAACTGAATTTAAATCTTCACAAACAAAAATATTTTGAGTTAAGTAAATCTTTGCTTTGGCCCTTACGCAGTCCATTGGCTGTCTGTTTACATATTTATGTGGTGGTGAAGGTTTTGTCTGAGTAACACAGCACAGACCCAATTAGCACAAGATTTCTTTTCTGCAATTTCTGTCAAGTTGACCAACGAGAATTCGCCCAGAATTCTATGCCGTAGAGTATCTAGACCTCGGTCCTGACACAAATAATGAAAAACTGTTTCCTTAGATTCTTCTTGGTTCTAGCTTCTACATCTATTGTTCTACGGCCGCCTCAGCTCCCTGACATGGGGTCCCAAAGGACCGTGGCCGGTTATTGTTGGTGTAATTCTGAACATGTCTGCTCGAAGCTTTCTTAACAACTTGTCAGTTCTGGATTGGTTAAAATAGAGCTAGGTTTGCTTAGTGATTTTCCCGGTATCCGTGTTAGTCCAATAGTTTTGTTCCGCTCTTGGGGATAGCCTATTTATTTTGCTTCACCCTCGTTATAGGATACCCCTGTCTTACCAGTTCATCTGCTTACTCATTTCCTTCTATGTTTCTATTGCCAGGTACCCAGTTTGTCGCATGCGCTAAATTATTAAGTTCTTCAGTGTGATAGGCAGTTGTATTCTCTTAGCCCACTGAATTCAAGTCCCATTCCTTTCGCGTGGGATATTTTTCCCCTTCTCCTCCTAGTATTTCGCTCCTTCTAGTATTTCGCTAATAGTACGAGTTTTTGTTTCCAAAAATTGAAGAGGATGACATGGACGATATTTGGTTTCAACAGGACGGTGCAACTTGTCGCACTGCCAGAGTTACACTCGAACTTTTGGCTACCGTTTTTGAATTCCGATATCAATTGGCCGCCTCGGAGCTGTGATTTAAGCTCGTTGGACTATTTTTTGTGGGGAGCCGTTACCGACAAATGCTATGCGAACCATCCAGAGACGATTGATGCTTTAAAACACGAAATCGAAGTTGCCATTCATGAAATTGGAGCCCAAACAATCGAAAATGTGCTTAAAAATTGGGTTAATCGAATGGCCTACTGTAAAGACAGTCGTGGCAGTCATTTGAGCGATATTATTTTTCATTCATAAATGACAATGTTCAATCTTCAAAATAAAATAAAAATTTGAAAAAATATTGATTAGTTTTTTTTTTATAGCCGATTCAAAAATCAAATTTTACATGGCCCACCCTATAGAAGGAAATAAATCTGTTCATAGAATCCCGACGTAATCTGCATACGCGACAACCTTCACTCCCCCTCTGCTGAGTCGCAGTAAAATCTTGTTTAGAGCTAGGGTCCATAGAAGTAGAGAGAGGACCTCAACAAGTGGATTGCCTCTGCTTTTAAATTGCGTAACCGATGCGTCTCCATTTGACGCTAGAATAGTTCTGTTCTGAAGCATACATTGGATCCAGTTACTGAAGCAGTCATTGACTCCGATACTTACTATTGATATATGTGTTATTAAAGGCCCTTTCCAGGTCTAAAAAAGCTGCCATAGAAAATTGTTATACGTGTAATATGTTTATATACTTCAGCTGTTTAGTTACCAAGAGTCAAATATGATTGACATACAATGCCATTTGCAAAGTATAATAAATTTTCCGATAGGGTCATTAATTTGGTCCATCATGGGTATGCATAAATTGATACAAAGATTAACTAGCCAGCGCGCCATTGATAACCTGATATTCAATTTTCCATTGCATTGGGTGTTTATCGTCTTCTGTTTTAGTCCAAGGTACAAATAATCTCCTCCTGCGCCAGCATAAACCTTACCGAAGGCTTGGACGTTCAACCTGTACTCACCTCTTTAGATAGTTAATCGGCAATAAAGACTTTATCGCCAATTGGGCAGTTCGATCTATTTATATACTGGAACAGGCAGTGATGGCCGCCTAGAATAGTAGAAAATATCGAAGCATGTGTATAGCATTAGGCAGCAAATGCCTTCGCACTAAACCGATCCCCGATCCCTCCTCTCCTTCTGGGGAGACACCCTTCCCGGAACTGCTTTCTATATTACTTCAAGAGGGCCTAAAACGGCATCTATAAAGGACCCATTCTATTCACCCACGTCTGTGTCCACCATATTTGTAGCAAGCTTTCATGCTATAGGATCGTCTTCTTACGTCTCTATCTGTGCGGCTTCGTTTTGCTGCACAGTCTCTAGGCCAATCTGTTTTTTCCGTAGTACGTTCTCGATGCATTTCTTTACAGCGTTCTAGCTGTCTTCGCGTTCGAGCATTTTACTGATTATATTGCTCGGCGCGATATCGCCGATCTGTTCTCTGAGAGCATTACTTTCCGCGAGCCATCTGTTACAACTAAAAAACGTGTCATCGCTCAGCTCTTCGCAGTATATGCACTGGAAATCGTTTACCTTGCCCATACAGTATAGGTATCTCCGGAAGTATTTGTGACCCGAGAGTAACTGAGTTAAGAAGTAGTTCGCTTCCCCGAAGTTCCTTTGGATCCATTTGTCAATTGATGGAATAGGTTTCGCCGGCCATCTGCTACTCGATTCAGTATCCGCAACATGGTTTGGCATCTCCATTCTGAAAAGCTAGTGATGACGTGTTTCTTCTTGTAGTCCCACGCATCCATTCGCTCCCGGACCATGAGATCAAGGGGAATCTGTCGGCTGATCACAAAAATTGCTTGCGACAGTGTGGTAAGCTGAGGCAACTCTGAGTGCCGCTGTTCATTGCACAGCCTCCAGTGCTTTGCGCTTGGCTTTGTAGTTTAGCACAATTCCCCATACTTCGCTGCCGTACCGAAAATGTTAGCTTGGGGCCGCCATTATTAGCTTTCTTTTGCTCTGTGTTGGCCCACCGATGTTTGCATTTAATCTACTTAGCATACCCGTGACCTTTGCTGCTTTGGTAGCCGCGAGCCGTAACTGGCTTTTGACAGCATAGAATAAACATTTCAAAGCTTTAGGCAGGCGGCCTCCTCATTAGTAAAAGTTCGTCTATCAAAAACTATTTCAATTCCTACGTTTGGTTAGTGCGAGTACTCAGATTTAAAAAATGTGCAAGGTTAATATTATATTAAAATGAAATTACATTATAATCAAAGCGCTGTTCATTGCACATATAATTTAAAAATGTTTCTTATGTAGTTTTGAACTCTGATTTCCCTTAAAAAAAAAGTCAGTCAAAAGTCAACATAATCCCTTAGTAATTTTTAACATCCCCATACACTTGTCAGCTTTAAAATGCAATTTATAAAGCATTTGCACATTTATGTAGTAATATACATATGCACTCATGCATCATACATCACTCATGTAACTCAACCAATCTACAGTGGCCTACAGTGCGTATACGTAATGTGCACTCGTCTACTCAAAAATGCATGCCAGTTTGTCCGACTTTTTTTGAATCATGTTTATTTGTGAAGATTTCGTACATAAATTTTCTTTACCTAAAAACACAAGATTAATAAATTTAACATGAATACTTATAAGATGCAATGTCCCAAGTTGATGATCTCAGCATCTGTGATCTGAAACTTAATACAGTAGAAACTCGATACCTGCAAACCTCGATACTTGCAACACAATTTTTTTTCCTTGCGAACACTGAGTACATTGCCACATTAGAAAATTTTTACTTCGATACTTCCAACATTTTCTTTTTCTGTATTTTCTGTCTTTTGCCTTCCCTTTTTACATTGAATTTTTGAGAATTAAGCTCCGGGAAATACCGTCGATGTCATTCTGGTAATGACATTTTTTTAATTAAATCAGCTGGATGAATTAAGGGAAAGTACTATCTAATTCAAGTGCTAAGAAAATTTTATGCTGTTTACAAAAAAAGAAAAAGCTACAATAACATTCCGAACAAATTAAATGCGGAAATTTTCACAAATGCGTTAGCTGAAAACTTTCACGTGCGTAGACCAACAATAACTCGCATTGAAAAATAAAAATTAGCAGTCCCTAAAGAAGTTTGTTACACGATTTAAATCCATTCTAGGTATAAGGAAAACTCTTAAGATTTATGAGTTTCAAGAAATGGAAAAGGCGTTGTTCAATTAGTTTCCTAATCAGAGGGCCACAAACTTACTAATTATAAGTGAAATACTTAAAGAGAAAGCCTCGCTATTGCATGACAAAATTCATGAAAAGCCTGGACGCTTCCGCGCTAGCAATGGCTTGACGACAAACTTTAAGAGCAGGCATGGAATACGACGGCTAAAAATTTGAGGACAAAAATCATCAAATAAGAGTGACTCCGTCGACCGTCGCACAAATTTAATAAGACAATTATAGATTTAAATTTGTCAAAAGCGCAGATATACAATACCGATAAGTCTGCCTTAATTTGGAAGCTCTTACACAATAAAACGCACATAAGCTCAAAAGGAATCTCTGCTCCAAGGCACAAGGTTAGTGCAGAGGGAAAAACGTGCTTTTCTAGTACAAATACTGCTAGAAATCATAGAGTAAAAATAACTGTTATTGGAAAATTTGCGAATACGTGTTCATTCAAATGTTTTACTGATATGTCTGTTGTCTGCAAAGGAAATAAGACTACTTGGATGACATCAGCTTTTTTTTTTTGACTAATTTCACAGACCATCTTTTCCAGAGCCAACAAAGCAAATACTCCTTTTTTAATCAAAAATTGCTTAAATAGAGAGATAAAAGAGTTTCTTTGTGCGTAAAATCCTACAGAAAAAGAACTTCTTTGAACTAATAAAGCTCCATGCAATCCTAAGGAAGACGAGTTAAAGGCTACGACGGCCAAATATCGGTAATGTCTCTAATGCATTCGGGGGATCAAAACGTTTTGAACTACAAAAATTGCTCTTAAGCCACATTACTGATCGTGGTGTAACTATCGATGAATCACTGCGGAATTACGACCTGAAAAATGCAATATGATTTTTTGCTAGTGCGTGAGATGCTCTTCCTGCAACTTCAATTCAGTCAGCGTTTCAAAAACTGTTTGAAAAGTCGTCTGACTGGGATTATGCCGTAATCATTTCTCTTTCGGAGTTGCAATTACAAATAACTGATTTGTTATCCAAAACACAATTCATTGCGACTTTGCTTCGGGGAGTAACACCATTGGAGTAATCTGAAATCAAGCAATGGAATATTTAGCCTCATTGGGAACGTCCAGCTTTAAATGAAGAATACTTTAATGAAGACGACGAAATAGCCGATAAAAGAACTAACGACGTGATACTAAAAACGAAAAAAATCAGATCGGAAAAAGCAATATTAGCATGCAATATATGCCTGGATTGAGCAGAGCAAAACAATTCTTGCTTGGTCGACGCTGCAGAAGCTCAAGTATGGTGTGGCACTAAACAAGCGAATGTGTACAAAACTAACCAGCGCTATCTCCAATGGAACTTATTGCCTTAAAGTGTATTAAATTAATATAATAAAAACAATTAAAGATGGATTGGTATCAGTAAAAAAAATATTTTAAATTCTATGGAAAAACACCGGGTCCGGTTCTCATTACTTGCAAGAATCGAGTTTCTACTATTAGCTTGAAGATTAAGTTCGTAGTGTTTTTATCGAAAACTTTTATTTAAATAAAAACAATAATTATATCAACAAGTTCATCAATTATATATTCGCCGTTGCTGCCTACAAACTCTTCCCAACTCTCGACCAATTTGCTGATGGCGTTCTACCAAAAATAGCCAGCTTTCAAAAAATTGTTGAGTCACTTTTAAAGGCCCTCTTTGTTATCGAAGGTAGTGCCTTTCATATGGTTTCACAGACAGCAGAAAAGGGGGTAGTCGGTCGGGGCAAGGTCCGTAGAACACGGAGAATACGAGGAAGAATCTCCCATTTGAGCTTTGGGACTTGGCTTTTGGCTTTGACGACTTGTGCAAGATGGAGCTTGGCGAGGTCGTGAAGGAGTTTGATGGGACCATATCGATCAGGTCTTTTCAGTCGAATAGCCTCATTCACGCGGTGAAGCTGGAAAATGTAGAGCCCCTTGTTGAGCGTGACATTCATTTCGAGCGTTTCCCAATGCCCCTTGTCCTCCCAGTCCCACCAAACATCTATCAGCATCTTCCTTGGATAAAGATCCGGCTTGACTCTCGGCTTTGGCGTATCTTCTGAGGCCACCCACTTCTTCATATTTGCTCCATTTCCCATCTCCCTTGACGATTCGGTGCAAAAAGCGCTGCTTATGACTGCGTGTTGCTCGATGGTGGACGAGATGCTGAGATTCTGTGAAGCAATTTGAAGGCGACTTCCTTTGTTTTTTTCATTGAGGTCGTGAAGCACCCAAATTCTCAATTTTTCGGTAAATTCCACTGAGTGAAGGTGATTGAGAATCGCTTTATGATCGCTAATATTTTTTTCACCAATTGACGACTATTTGGCGTTCGTTTTCCTTCAAAAGTAATTTTCAACGCTCTTGATTGAATTCACAAAGCCTTCCGCTGCAAGAAACTTTAGAGTCTGTAGAAAACTTAATGGATTTATCTTAATAGATTTTTGTAGACTTAATAGATTATACTAGTTCCAGAGAGATTTTATATACTCTTCTCTAGTGCAGAATCGCCCATTTATGGGATTGCAGCTCAGGTATTAATAATAATATATTAATAATTTTGTGTAATCACTTTGTGGGGTTCTGTATAAAGATTTGTCCGACAATATCCCCATCCAAGTGGGACGTGCGCGGCTACCATTTGGTGAGCAGGAAATGTTCGGCCCAGCACTAAATACAGGCAACACGCGCCACTTTGTCTGCAATCAAAAGCTACCCACAAAGTGCAAGACGACTGGTGTGCTGTAAAACTGTTTTCACTAATACTTCATTATTATAAAACTGCATTTTAAATACATGTAAATGCATACATATTTTAGCTACACTCTTCTTCTGCTTTGCATTGCCGCAAGGGCAACTTTTGTTTTTGCGAAAAGCGTCCACGTGAAAGCAACATTTGTGTATGTACAACCAACTAAATGAAACCAATGGCTTGAGGGGTGTGAGGATGAGTAGGAAAAAACATGTAAGCAGGCACTAAAAACAGGTAGAGTTAGAGCAGTGGGACTAGAATTGATGTGTTAAAAAAATCTTTTAAAATGTATTCTTTCTGTTTACATGCGTTTTCACTCCGCCCAAAACAAAAAAGAGAGCAAAAATTCCAAGTACACGTATGCAAATATTTACGGAAAATAATTTATGCAAGGAATGGAAAGCTATATTTATGATTTACAAATAAAGGTTGACAAAAAATCAGTGAGCGTTTAAATGAACTGACCTGGATTGAGTGATGGGATTAATGGACAACATCTAGAATTAGTATGGGACGGCATAACAGATAAAAAATATTGAAAGTGACACCTATGAAATAATAGAGCATTAAACTCAAAGCGCTAGTTTAAAACCTTGTCACACTCATGTCAACGCACAAAAAAATTTTATTTGAACTGTCAATTCGTGCTTTGTTTACAAGCCTTTTGAAGCTGACGCGTCAGTAATTTTTTTTGAAGCGAAACTTCTTTAGCGGCGCACAGTAGTCTCAAACGGGGTTGCGAGGGACATATCTAATTTCCGCCTCTTAGAGAAGAGCTACGGATATTTTTGATATATCATTTGAAAGGTAATTAAATGTACTTTTATGGAAAATTATAGAATTTTTTGTTTCTAATAAAGAAACAGTTAAAAAATTCTCCCAAAGTGACGATTTATTAGCCCTTTTTTTCTTTTTTTAAGAAAAGTATTAGTGAAATGGAAGTTCTGGAAAAAAATGATGACATTTTCTTAAAGTTCAGTTAAAAAGCTTTAATTTGATAGTCTTTTCATGTCTGTAGGTGCTACAGACCCAAAGTTATGATACTTTAAAGATGTCGATTTTTTGGGAAATGTTTGGAGCTCGGTGGAGAATATGTCAAAAAATTAACAAGTATTTTACTGTGCTTTAAAACCAAAAAAAAAAATTGACTTGGATAAATTAGAAAAACTTTGTTTTAAAACGTATGAAGACCACTACACAATATATCCATGGGCCAGACTAAGTCCAACAGTACATAAACTTTTAAGGCATGGATGTGAAATTGCCCGTCAATTTAGTCTTCCTATTTCATATTATTCGGAGGATTCAAGCGAGGCGTGGCATAAACACAACCGTAGAAACATGCGAGATCATGCTCGACAAAGCAGCTGCGTTTACAGAATTACCGATGTCTTTAATTACGCAATATACTATTCTGACCCAAAAATATCGCTAACGTTCCTCAATAATCGATTAAAATTTCAAAAGTTAATGGAAATCCCTAATGATCTGGAGGAGTACATTTTAAGGTAACATACCTAAGCTTAAGAATGTAATCTTTTCAAAGATTATAACTTCTAAAGAATTATATAAGATAGTTTTGAGAGAAAATTCAATTTTATGTATATTTTTAATATTTTTTTCAGTAGTACCAGCAATATAGGGGATTTAGAAGATTAGTCATAACAAAAATTTTGAAGTATTTATAAGAATTTTGTTGATATTTCGATCGCATATTAAGCGTTGTGGTTCAGTTTTGGATAATAACGAAAAACAAATTAAAAATGAAAAAATCGACATCTTTAAAGTATCATAACTTTGGGTCTGTAGCACCTACGGACATGAAAAAACTATCAAATTAAAGCTTTTTAACTGAACTTTAAGAAAATGTCATCATTTTTTTCCAGAACTTCCATTTCACTAATACTTTTCTTAAAAAAAGAAAAAAAGGCTAATAAATCGTCACTTTGGGAGAATTTTTTAACTGTTTCTTTATTAGAAACAAAAAATTCTATAATTTTCCATAAAAGTACATTTAATTACCTTTCAAATGATATATCAAACATATCCGTAGCTCTTCTCTAAGAGGCGGAAATTAGATATGTCCCTCGCAACCCCGTTTGAGACTACTGTGCGGCGGTCTGATATTTGAGCGAGAATGGAGAGTGAATTGGAAAAAATGTAACGTTTAGAGATTTCGTTACGCGAGAAAAAAGATACAACATAGAGAGAAGGAGAAAGATAGCTATACATTTTCTATACCTAAGACATAGGATTCGTTGTAAGACAGAGTATACAGATAATATATATAACATAGAGAGAAAGAGAAGGAGAGCTATACATCATAATGTTACGCGACAGAGAAAAAAAAATCAGAAAAAAAAGTAGCTTTACAACAACAAAACGATTAACGCTAAACGATCACATTTACCATTAGTTTGTGCTTGTGCGACGACCATTCACAAGTCTCAGGGAACCACGTATTCTGAAGTTGTTTACGAACATGATAAAAAACATTCGCTATCATTAGTTTACATTGCTTTATCACGAGTCACTTGTATTGAAGGCTTGTGGATTATAACGAACGGAAATGATTTTAGATTCTACCATGTTCGACGAGCATCAGTCAGTATGTCTCATTTACAAGATGAATTCCGGAGACTATCGTTAAATAGACTGGAAACTGTGGATAAACAAATAATCGATTTCATGACTCAGAGAAGAGGGTTATCTGTATATACTCTTAATTGTCAGAGCCTACGAGCACATTCCGCAGATTTAACAGACTCTGTCATCCGCAAATCGAGTATAGTACTTTTTTCCGAAACTTGGTTAAACGATAACGAGGATATTAGTATACCAAATTTCAATTGCGTCATCAAATATAAGCGACTAAATGTTAGAGCTGGCGGTGGGGCAATCTACCACAATCAAGATGATAGCGTAAATATCGTCACACCAAACATGGAAATGACTGCAAGGCAGTCTCAGTCATATTCATCAACAGTCACACCAGTTGGCGATGTTTGCATTGCAGAATGTCAAACGCTGAATGGAAAAACTATTGTCATAGCCGCCATCTATATCTCACCGAACCAAAATCTTGGTGATTATCTAGAAAATATTGAATCACGCACATATATTTCATATTTCAGCTATCACAAACTAATTATATCAGTATTACCAATTGAACCACCAACAGATGATAGCATAATGCATATATAGTTAATAAAATCGAGTTTTGGTTACACAAATTTTATACTGTTGTATTTCTTTTGAAATTATCCCTGTCTCCTTCTCATCCTCTCTCGCTCTTTCTCTCTCTCTTTCCCTCTCTCTCTCTTATTCACACTCATTCACCCACAGAACTTTCACTTCTACCACGTGTACGATGCTGCACATGATTTTTTTTTATAAAAATAATTGATTTTTAAGCAGTGACAAAATTAATTGTTCTAGACGATTTGTCAGAAACAGAAATACAGAAAAAAATATTGAAAGTCTTAAAGGATTTTACTGCTCTATTTTCATCTGTTCACCTATAACTTTAAATGTGGGTGCGCAAGCATAGATTATGAACCACGTAGTAGACGTCCAAAAAATGCAGCACCACTAGAAATATTTGAGCGAGTGTGCGTATGAATCGCGAAATTGCTAATATCGTAAACATATCCGTGGAAAGGGCCACTAAGATGTATATATGGAAAACCTGTTAGAAAAATTAGTTCCACAAAGTCGTTAACAACTCAAAAAAAGCGAAAAAAATTCACAGCAGAGTGAAGCTGGTTGCTCAGCGGCAAGCCAAGTGAAATCAAAACTGTTTAACAAAAAAACGTCAACTCAACTTAATCCAAGTCCAGTTTATTTAAAGTCAACGTAAAAAATGAAGAAAGAGGGAAAAGCAGAAAGCAAGTGAAGAATAGCAACAAGGAAAACTAAAAGTACAGAATCATAGACAAGACCGACCGGCCACAGGGGTTATGGCAGCAATTTTTTGGGGAAGAAAAAATAATTCTGTTGTTTGGCGTTTAACAATTTATTCTGAATACAAGTACTAAAGCAAGCTTTTGGACTGGAGCCCTAAAAAGCTGTTCATAAAAAACAAAACCCTCTATCATTCAGAAGCGGCATACAACAATAGGTCGCTTCATTCGCGGGAAAGCATCAATACGGAAACCACAAATAGTAAAAAAATAATGGAAGAATTGAAATTGAAAAGAAGAATTGGTTAACAGATGAAAAGATGATTTTTCATTAAGACATCTCAGGAGTTTAGAGGATAGCTAAATTAAATGCATCAAATTACAAGTTGTCTGAACACCCGAGGTATTCATCAGATTTGGCTCCTAGTGAACTCCCAGGCTCCTGAACTACTTGTGCAAGAAGTTGAAATAATTCCTACTTGGAAATAATTCCTACGTCGATTTCATGATTTCTAATATTTTCACTCTGTTTTAGAAGCTAATGTCAGACTATAAAACTTCAAAAAGTAATATCTAACGCAGTTTGAAAGCACAGAACTAGACATATCTCGGCACCTGTGTTCACAATAAATAATAGCAATGCAACATATTGCAAAGCTTTGACTATTTATTTATTTTTTGTATTTTTTTTATAAAATAGACCCTATACTACAACAAAAACGATATAAACTTAAGGTCTCATACTTTGAACATACTGTAAAAATTCTACCAGACTTTCCAGAATAATTGTGGGTATGCAATTTTTTAACTCATTGAATTTTTCTGTAATAAAATTCAAGTCTGGAGGGGTTCAAAAATCGCATTGATTTTTGACAATTTTTTTTTTTTGTTACGGTATTATTGTAAATGCAGGTGTACAAGTAGGATATTTAATAAATAAATATTAAAAATAAAATAAATAAAATCAAAATGAAACACAAACTTGTAAGCAAATATCAACCAAGTGCAGTCAAGGTTGACGATGACTTCTAATTGCGGTAGATAAGACAAAAAAATAAAACAAATAAATAAAAATAGATTAAAAAAAAACCATACCTTCATTTTTGCTTTGTTATTAATCCTGCCTTGTCCACTGAAATCCTACCTGATGCAAGAAAATTTGAAAATTAAATATTTGGACGACGCACAGTGCGGCCGATTCCCGAAAAGCTGGCCAAAACTCAAAAAATTAAGTAATTGATTCAAACTTTCTTACTCGGGGGTTGTCGGGGTCGCTGATTACGAATTTGATCTTAAAATTTTGAAAATCCACCCCCTTCCACCCCTATTGGCCACCCCCTCACGTGAAATAGCGTATATTCTAGAACATAATCAAGATGCATGTAAATTTATATGTTTTCGGGGTCGCTGATTAGCAAGTGGTAGCAGCTCAATCTTGTTTTATTCAGTAACCATTACCTTTAATAGGTTTCAGAGCAGCATATGACGGCGTTGTATTACTATACAGTTTGAAAACTCAAATTTTATAAAAAAAATTGCAAAAAATGTATCTACGTATTGCTGCAGCTAAAAATTTTGTGTCGAGGTATTGATATGTACTAAAGATTTCTCGTATTTTACTAACCTTCCGAAGATGATTCCATTTGGTTTTGTTCAATTTACTCCATTACAAAATCTTTCAAATGTGTACAACTTTCACTATTCATAGACAGTAATACGATGCTCAAACGAAGGCCACGTTGCGACTGAAAATACAGAGGATTCTTAGGGTACAGGACGTTGCTATGAACGGTTTTCACTACTCAAGGCATTACTGTAGCCAACCCAAAGACAAAAAAACTCTAACTAGAAACTTTTTTTTCGACTTTTGGCCAGCTTTTTGGGAATCGGCCGCACTGTGCGACGCAGAAACAGCTTACTCCCTATTCTTGTGCAGAATTTTGAAAAAATCGAAGTTTTTGAAGTGAAACTTCTTAGGCGTCGATAGGCGAACGAGAGAAAGGCCATGCAACGTTTTGGGCATTTTCGTTCCGCGAGAGAAAAAAGATATAGGAGAGAGACAGCTATACCTTATATATATTATATCTTAGATACGCTTTAAGCTATTTTTCCTGAGTGTTTCCTTGTGGTCGCTAATTTCTAGTGAGAAATAACACTGCTTCCTTTCTGGCGCTTGTTTGTTGGTGCAAACTTGTTGGAAACATATTTTCGGTGCCTACTGTTTGGGGCGTTTTTTGGTTCCAAATTATTTGGCGTTTTTTTGGTGCCTACTTCTTGACGCTTATTTCCGTTTCCTGGCTAGTGCTTGTGCTTACTATAAAGTGCTATCCAATCCGGCGTCGGATTTATTGGTATTGTCTTGCGGTAATTTGTGCCGCTGCTGCTGTCCTGGAATCGCTGCGTTTGTGCGGGTGATGAACACTCGGAATAGTGCGCGTTGTTGCCACGGTTTGTGTTCGGCGTTTACCCACACCGGTCGACCCTCCTCCGTTTTTTGTAAATTTTGTCTATTTGTATTCTCTGCAAATGTTGTGAATTTATTTAGATATAAAGAGGATGCCCTTTATAAATTCCTTTACCGGATAACTCTAGCTCGAAACTATAGCTTAGCATTTAGTATTAAAAAAATCGGAGTTGTTGAAAAAATATGAAAAAGTAGTAAAGTTGAGTAGTTTTAAATTTAATAATTAATCAATAAACAAATTATAAAAATATGGATGGTACACCGTTTTATTGTTTCCTTTGTACAGCGCTTCAGAAACCTGGCGAAATTCATACCTGTACACTAGAATACCCCCTTAAATCTTTTTAAATATCAACAAAAAATTATTTAAAGAGTTAAAAAAAACATTTAACAACAACATAATACTGTATTATTTCGTTATTACCGAGATAGCAGTATTTGTTTCTTAATTTTCAAACTTTTTGCAGTTTTGAGAGGCTTTCAGTGCCTTTAATTTTTAATATTTAATTTTCTTACGTACATTTTTTGTTTGCAAATAAATTTTTTGTTTGTAAAATCTATAGGAAATTTGAGATGGAGGTTAATAAAATCGGTCTGTAAATATTCAATAGTAGTTTTCAAATAGTAATTTTCAAAGTCAACAGCACGGGGAAAAAAATACAAAAAACGAAAATTATATTCAATAAAACAAATAAAATGTCAAAAAAAAAATTGTACAATTTGGTGGGCAATGTACACCCCTTTATTGGGTGTTCGCCTGAGCTTCTGCTCCTT
Source organism: Anastrepha ludens (assembly GCF_028408465.1). NCBI lineage: Eukaryota > Metazoa > Arthropoda > Insecta > Diptera > Tephritidae > Anastrepha > Anastrepha ludens. Next base: position 19,499,779 of record NC_071500.1, read on the forward strand.
TTTCAGTATGCTTCTTAATATTTTTCATACTCCGCCTCATTTGAAATGGTGTTCTTTGGGTGTTTCTTTAAAAGCGTGTAAAACGGAAACGAAAAAAAAATGATCCATTGTTAACAAATGGTGTTCATTCAAAAAGTTCCAAGGCTACAAAAAATGGTCTTCCCATGGTCAATGGACATAGACATAGCCGGTTTTGGCGCACCGATTTCAATGAAATAAAATTTAAATGACGTTTTTACTACGATCGAACAACATTCATACAGATTAAGAAACGTTTTTGCCTTTTTGTCTTCAGCCGCCTGTGAGTCCCGGAACACGTGTCGCCAGCGACATACCTTTTTTGGGAGATCATTTTTTGCAGGCTGACAACTTTTTGAACGAACCAAAAAATGTTTATTTTTAAAAAATAAACAAAACATAAACTACTCAAACCAAAACAAAAATATCGTTTTTGTTTCCGAAAATAAATCTTTTAAAGAAACACCTTTTCAAATGAGACCGGGGCCTTAAATGGAGAGACTTGCTGCCTCCGAATTTTTATAGATGGTTTTCCAGAGGACCTTTCTCAAGGGAGTAACTTGCTCGGAGCGCTAGCGTCGTCAAGGCCATCTTGATATTCCATGCCCGAAGATTCGAACCAGAAAATTACCAAATGATAGTCACGCATCAACCAATTCTGCACGGCGGGCGCTCATACATAATTGAAATATATTTTGGTGCCAATCGCTTCTTTGTTTCAAGCATATGAAAAGTTGTTTGCCTCCTTCGTTCGTAAATGTATTTCTCTAAAAAGATGTTTCATAAAAGAAACGCAGTCGGAGATATTTCATTACACTTCTGGGTTCTGGTTTCATATGTTTAATTTGCTAAGCCAATATTCCGATTTTTGCTTTATGACTCACAGGTCTTTAACAAACAGGACTTTATGGCTGAAAACTCAAGGCTGTCTTCTTGTGGAAAATATTTCGATTAGCCAAGCCAACCCATCAAAAAAACCTCCCACAGACATTTTTTTGAAAATTACAAATAAAAGAGTAAATTCATGAAGTTGAGAAAAAAAAATATAACTATGTAATTGATAGCCTTTTTAATATATATCTAACGGGCAGTGTTGCTTCACTGAATAATAGCCTGCACAGCTCAAGTAACATTCAGTGTGGGGTATAAAAATTAACCAAAAATACCTACCTTCTGCTCAAATATGAACGAGACGTTATCAATAAAACGGTCCGCGGATGGCATATGGCAAAAATAAATTTTTTGTTTTTTATAACAGTCCTACCAAAAAACAAAAAATGTATTTTTGCCATATGTCATCCGCGGATCGTTTTATTGATAACGTCTCGTTCATATTTGAGCAGAAGGTATATACCTTTAAAAAGATACATATTTATATTATATATAAACTCTCAAATGCTTATCTAAACATATGTGCAATCTGGTTTTTGAATAATTTTTTTACTAAATAAAAAACAAAAATGATTTTGAGTGATGAAAATCTATATTTTGACCCTTACGCGTTGCATTACTTATCTCTTTACGATTTATCTTCACGCCACTTGCAAAAATTATAAATATTTCAATAGGGCGACTAATTTTGTGCCACCTTGTGAATGTGTTTCCTAATTACTTTATTTGAAACTTCATGCCATAGCAGTGGACCAAATATAGGTCACACAGCTCAATAGGATAGATGTTAAAAAAACCCATTACGTAAATAAAGAGAAAAAATAATTTCTACAAGCTATGCAAATGCAAAAAGTGTGAGTGACCCAAAAGCTCTTTGTTTACTCACAATCAACATAATTCCTAACAATTATTTTTCGATTTCCATGCGTGATTTTTCAATTATGCATGGGACCCAAAGGAAGCAAGCACGAAAGTGAAAGCGACAAAAGCACATAATAAACACCAAGGGGCATACCAATCAATATAACGGGCGTTTTCATAAGAGCTTGAGAACTTAAAATGGTAACGCAGAACAGATGCAGTGTTAAAGTGAAATTTTTTTCTTATAATCTGGTGGATAATTTTATCGCATTTATTTTTTGAATACTTGTATGTTATGCGGTATATATCCGCCACGGCCACGATTGCTCCAATTTTTTACTATTGTACTTTTCCCAATAAATCGGAATAGTAAATCCAAATGAGCCCAATCAGCAAAAATGCGACGCAAACGATGGCCATTTAGCTTGAGTTTATGCACGAGCTGTATTTTATAGGCACATAAGTCAATATTCTTACTTACGCAAAATTGTCCACCGAGTTGAAGGACAAAAGCCAACAACTTGAAAACGACGATGAACTCACATTTCGGCATCTTCTTCAATCCTTCGGCATCTTCTTCTACTTCGCTTCTCGAACAGATTTATTTTTTTTTTTTTTTTTTTTTAAGTCAATTTCCAAAATTAGGAAGCGCTGTATTGACTTTAAATGATTCATAATGATATTACAAGCCTTACTGAACCGAAATGTCATCAAAGTTTGCATTTTCTGCTTTGAAACCCTAGTAATCGATATCGACAGTTCTCGTGCGGCTAAAAAACACCCGATACATACGTACATATACACACTTACAAATTATAAATATAATTATTTCATTGAAAACCATCCATGAGCGAGTGTAATGCTGCATATCGCAATTTGCCACAACACCCTAAGCTCCCTATAACTCTGAGCCACAAGTAGCGCTAATGCTCTACGATCGATTTAACTATACTTCCTTTGCATGCCTCGGAAAGTAGTATTTGCTTGGCTGAGTTAATGCACCTTCTGAGTTCATGTGTGCTTCCATGTGTTATACCCAGCAACAAAGTACATTAGCTCGGAAGATATACGCATAGCCCATAAATCTGGTTTCACCTTACAAATATTTCTAAGTTGATTAAAAACTCATAATTGAAAGCAAAATGTATAGTTGAAGGCATACAAGTATTTTCTGTATTTATTTCTTCATCACATTTTTAAGTTACAAAGCAAAATAAAGTATCAGAATTCCTCTCTTATCTTCTCTCATCCATTCTTTCTGCAGCATCATGACATTCCTCGTCGTACCAACTGTTTTTCGGGCTTGCCGAAATTCGATTTTTTCTTCGGCGGTGGTGCGTAGAGAACAAGAAATGGAGCAATATGCATGCCAGATTGTTGGGCAGTTCTCTCTGAGAGCCGAAGTAAGAGTAGAGTGGCGAATCTTCTGGCTGTCAGTTGTGACTGCAGCTTTTCGATATCGATCATTCTTTGCGTTTTTTGCTGCACACAGGCGTGTGTGTAGTTAGCTACAACAAGGCAATCATCTGAGTCGATGTTGGGTCTTCGGATCGTACGTACATAAAAAACACTAGAACAACAGCAACCACGTCACTTGGGTTATTTTCTTATGCTGGAATCTGGTGCTGCAGACTACAATATTTCGAGCCCAGGCGAACTCGATCAGCCTCTGTATGTTACCGGATGACATTCCAAGTGCTCATAGAAGGAATTTTTGCTCGCATCGTCCTTCTCTTCCATCGGAGCGTGAGCCCAAATGAGCTAGTAGCTGAAAAGTGCCGCTTTGATGCGGAATATTGCGAAATTCTGGCCCACCGGAGTGAACGACAGTACTTGGCAACAAATTTGCGCTCCTTTACATGCCAGTGATGTCAGTTTTTACTCTCACTAGGACGTCAACCAGCCGGGCAGTGGCACCTTTCCTATTGAGTGACCGAAGATTCTAGGTGCATGCCTTCAAATCATCGTGCTTTCATTGTGGTGATTTTTACGTGGCGAGTTCCAAACCCAGCACACAACCAGCTATCCTGAGACGCTTCGCCTTCTCACATTAGCTCAATCTCGAACGGCTGTTCGGAAGCTACCCAGAGGATACTTGGACTAATTTGGAAGTTGTGAGCTTGGATCATATGTAAAAGAATCGTCCTGGGCACTTGCCCACTTATCCACTTCTACACATGGAATCATCCACCAAATGAAATTTTCCATTGAAATCACATCAATAAATGCTTGGTCTGGCATACCACAAGTAACGCATCTAGGCCCACTTCTTTTCTACTATTTATTAATGATCTGCCCAAACACTTTATAGCCGCAGAATGTCTTATTTATGCAGATGATATGAAGCTATTTTTTGAGATTCTCAAAGCCATTGATTGCATTTATCTCCAAGCTGATTTCAAAAATTTAATTCCTTGGTGTTCATTAAATGGCTTGCACTTGAAAGTTAATAAATGATGTGTCGTGGTTGGGATACTGTGTCGGAATAGTGTTTAATCCATAACCCCTCGAGGCACTGTTCTGTGCTTCGTGTGTAGAGACTTGGATTACTGTCGCATAATCTGGAAAGCATATTATCAACTATGCACTAATAAAATTGAAAAATTTTAAAGCATTTTTATAAAAATTGTTTTACGTACTCTCTCATGGCCGAATGGTCTCCCAAACTACTTACATATTGGGAGGCGTAAACTACTCGGCTTTGAGAGTTTGGAAGATAGAAAAACATATTTTTCAATTTCATTTGTATACCTATATAATTTTTAAAGTTCTAATTCTCACCGTTTTTAAATCTCGGATCTGGTTAAGTTTTAAGCCCCAATAAAAAGAAAAGGTTCATGCGATTATTTATGAATTTAATGAGTCAATCACAAAATGCATTCGCATAAGCAATAGTTATTATACAGATTTAAAATTTAGCTTAGAAATAAGAAGCTTTAAATTATATTTGTAAAAAAATGTTAACTAATGTGTGACCTGTAAGAGTAACCCTTAGGCAATAAAGAAATATAAAAAAAGATCCCACAAATGCTCCATAGGATTCAGATCAGGCGACTGCGGAAGTGTTTTGACCCGTCTTCAGGCGTTATACAAGAGCGAAAGTTTGACGGTATCGACTGTGTGCTTTAACACAGTAAAAGCAATAATTATGTTAATAAGTTAATCAGTCGAATAGCTTCATTCACATGGTGTAACTGGGCAATGTGCAGCTCCTTGTTGACCGTGATATTCTTTCGAAAAAAGCGCTGACCGCCTAAGGCTCAATGGTGGGCGAGATGATGAGAAGCAATTTGAAGACGACTTTCTTTGTTTTTTTTTTTCGTTGAGCTCGTGAGGCACCCAAGCTCCCAATTTGGCGACCGTTCTCCTTCAAAAGTGATTTGAGACGTCCAGCGTCGACTTCAGAAGGTCTTCAGCTGCGGAAGGTTTCATCGACGTGAAAGTCGCCGTTTTTGAACTTTGCAAACCTTTTATCTACTACGATATTTTAATTTAATGTTGCCATAAGTGATTGCTGCATCACTTTGGCTGTGAGCCACATCAATAGCCTAAGGCTATCCGTGGTCACTTCTCAGTTCTCTAAAGCGCGTGTATCATTCAAAGTCTTCTGACTTTGCTTATTTTAGTAAAGTGGTAAGACATTACCGGCAATCCCACGTCTGTCTTAAAAAACGCCACACTCACTACTGGAACCTTTGAGTCTTCCACTGGGCTTGTGAACACATTTGCGTGTATTATGCACTGGTTCGTGACAAGCGTGGAAATGATTTATTTATCCATTCATGGTATATAAGTAATATTTTCTTTTAACGCTATGCCGCTGGTATTTGTGTGTATCATGCAAAACACACATTTGTTACCCTCGCTTTTTCTTTTCTATTCTACCTCTCCGGCATTGCATTTTTGTTTCCGCAAGAAAAATTACAAATTCGAGTACAAAATGCCGACGTTGTAAAGGAAACTGCATCTGCATTGCAATTATGGCACTTATGGTGGGCAAAAATGTCATCACCTAATCAGAATAAGCAAGGAAGGGTATGACCACTTAAAAATAAATCCAAAAAAAAGCGAATGATATGGAGTTTTAATGTAACACTTACATAGTTTTTGTGGTGCACGTCTTGATGTTGATCCGCAAATGGCGGGACCTACAGTTTCAAACCGACTCCGAACGGTGATTTATTTGTATGAGGAGCTTTCTCATGACAAAAATACATACGAAGGTTAGCCATTAGCTGCCCAGGAGCACCATTCGGCTACAGCGGGCGTCTTATTACACATCTATTCGCGTATTCCTTTATTTCGGCACCTCAATCTCGGTAATGAAGTAAGCGGTGCGGATTTGATGACTATAGCATATTTTGTATATAGAGGAATTTTATAGAATTATATAGGAACTTAATGTGAATTTATGTACTATATTATAAATAGTTTAAGCAAATTTATTTTGCATTATTAAATATTAAAAGTTATTGTCCCTCTATATACATTTTACTAACTACGAAGGGACTAACGAAAGACGGATGAAGTGCAATATAGAAGTGCCAATTGTCACACTACATGTAATCTGCTATCTACTTGTAATGCAGAGGTGGCTGTTGTCCCCTTGCACGTAGTCTACTATCTACTTATAATGCAGCAATGGCGATAAGCCATTTTGAAGGCTATGAAATTATTTCACACATGTACCCAAAGCATTTCGAGCACATTGGGCCGGGTCCACTGGTGCTTACTAAGTCGTGTTGTCACAGACGACGTGTCACTAATTAGCATGAGTCGAGATTTGATTAAGTAAAAACGGCTGTTGGCTGTGAACAACAATTTAATATGTGAATATGACCTTTTGACATATCATACACACACCTATTCACATACAAGTATAAAAAAACGAAATTGTTATTGTAATTATTGTATAAATAATTGACAAGTGGCAGATATAGGTCTATGTATGCGTGTAAGTGGGTGTGTGGTTGTGTGCTTGTGTCTTGATGAATGTGCCTAATTCAATTAAAAAGTCATTCAATTTCCACGAACACGGCTATCTGCACTTCGGAATTAAGCTTATGTGTGTTGACAATTTTCCTTCACGTTAACCGCTGTCAACAACAAACCTCACCATGGCTACTAAAATATCAATTTATCATCATTTCGAAGCACAATAACACAAGTTGTGCACATATTTCTCCACTCATTTTATGCATGATTATACGATATGTCAGTGTGCATGTGAAGACAGATTAACTTGGCATATTTGAGTAAACTTAATTGAGCCGAAAACAACAACTACTTGTACACCAAGCAAAAAAAACCAAATTTTGTTTTTATCCAGCAAAAGTTTCCTATGAACAGAAAAAAATTTAATGTATTGAATTTTGACTTATGATCTATGATGTGAATATGGATGCCAAATGGAGGAAGATATATTCTGCTATTACATATAGAACTTGACGTACTTTTCGCCAGGAGAAGTAAAGATTTTTTAGGGCATCCTTAGCATATTCTTTATTTCATGGGCGGAAAAGTAAATTACTTGGTTTTTTGACGTGATAACGTCTTATAGTAATTCGATGTAGCCGGCTGCACGCACCAAAAAATGCGTCGTTATCTTGCTCATGCGTCGTTATGTTGTGTTATGTTATGTCATGTTATGTTATATTATGTTATGTTATGTTATGTTATGTTATGTTATGTTATGTTATGTTATGTTATGTTATGTTATGTTATGTTATGTTATGTTATGTTATGTTATGTTATGTTATGTTATGTTATGTTATGTTATGTTATGTTATGTTATGTTATGTTATGTTATGTTATGTTATGTTATGTTATGTTATGTTATGTTATGTTATGTTATGTTATGTTATGTTATGTTATGTTATGTTATGTTATGTTATGTTATGTTATGTTATGTTATGTTATGTTATGTTATGTTATGTTATGTTATGTTATGTTATGTTATGTTATGTTATGTTATGTTATGTTATGTTATGTTATGTTATGTTATGTTATGTTATGTTATGTTATGTTATGTTATGTTATGTTATGTTATGTTATGTTATGTTATGTTATGTTATGTTATGTTATGTTATGTTATGTCAATTTTCACGTTTGTGTAAATGTAATTTGACCTATTCCATTGCGATTCCATTTACCTCCTTCTCCATATCCATACAAAATATCTATCAAACAAATAAAATTAAAATTTTCTTTTGAAAAATTCCATCAGTATTTTCTTATGACGTTGCCACGTTAAACTATCGTCAGTAAACCGACTTTACCGACAACCTCTTTTTATTTTAAAAAGTCTTCGGTAAACGCTACGAACTTTTTCACCAATCTAATAAATTTATAATGTTTTTAATGAATTTAAAAATATTTGCAAAGTGTACGCAAACTTTACGGGCCTTTTTTCAGTATTTTATTCTCTCATCAGTTCAAGTACAAGTTGATTTTTTTTTATTTTGTTTTTGTTCATGTAATTCCTCGATAGTATAGTGGTTAGTATCACATTTAAAGCCTTTTCGCCCTCCAAGGTGTTCTCCAACACCAAGTGACATTTTCAATACATGACAAGAATACAGATTTTGGAAACACAAATACAAGATAAATATAAACTATCTTCAGTAAACCGACTTTACAGACAACCTCTTTTTTATTAAGTTTTCTATAAAATAGCGAAAAGTACGAGGTTGGCGCATATATTCGTATAACTTTATCCTATTTTTTTTCAAAATCAATCATTAGGAAATTTCGAGGATATTTAAGGCCGTCGCCTCATTATTTATGTAGATTAAATATTCAAAAATATCGTCCCAAACGATTTTTCGAAATTTCGAATATTTACGGTCACTTAGTGACGCAGCCTCTACAGCAAAACTTCAAAATTAATTTTCAGGCCAAACAAAGCATGAATTGATATTTACACACAAAAACGTAGTTTGGTTTGTGGATGCAAAACTGCAAAACTAGTTGCCAGGTACATAAACAAATATAAATACTTGTATAAGAACACAGATTTATCTGGTCATACAGATATAGCTGGTTCTACTGAACCGATTTTGATGAAATGAAATCTAATGAGGTAGAATTGATGTCATTTTTGTGTGAACTACGATCATTTGAAAAAAAAAAATTTAATACTTTTTTCGAGCCTTTAAAGTAAGAAAAAGGGTAAAAAACGGTTTTATATCTTTGAACGTCCGCCATTTTGTATATATTTTTTAAGAGCCCAGTTCACCGATAACGACATTCATACAGAACAAGAACCTTTTTGTCTTTTTAATTGTTGAGAGGTGACAACTTTTTGAAAGAACCTCGTACGACCAAAACCAAACTTCTATTTTTGAACAATGGAATAGAAAGTAAAATACTCAAAACAAAAATAAAAAATCTTCTTTTGTTTCTGTTTTACACGCTTTTAAAAACAACACGCAAAAACACCCCGTTTCAAATGAGGCGAGGGCCTTAAGGATGTATTTTTCAGAGGGCCATCTTGTACTATATTTATTCAGATTAAAAGTGAATAATTATTTTTTTAGTAACTGAATATATTGTCTTTCGTTTTATTTCCTTATTAATAACATCTAGAGCAAAGAAATATTTAAAACATTTTATTGAAAATTTACCCACTTGAAATTTTAAAGACCTGAAAAGCAAAATCGGCCAAAATCATTAAAGCTGTTATCGCGCCAATGAAAACGAAGAAGAGAACTGAATTAGAGTTGGTTTCAAAAAAGGTGAATGTATAAAAAAAACTACACACTCTGCATATTATTGCTTTTGTGAATGACTAAATATTTCTCGACTGGTATTGTCACTAACATACATAGGTTTGGTTAGGTTTGGCAGCCGCATCGCACATAGGGACAGCGATGCCACTTAGACCACGAAATTGGGCTGTTGTAAGCAGCAGGAGCTGGGCTACATTTCACTTTCAGATTGAACCATCCTGAGCTTTGGACAAAGCATAAAGGGTTGTTGATACCTAAAGTGTATAGATTATCTGTATTCATTAAGAAGCAGGATCTTAAATACCCGTTCCTGCTTCTGGCTAGAGCCGTGCATATGCAAAAAAAGTGTTGAATTGTTTCCAACTCCTCCTCGTTACTACAGCTACGAAAAACATCATGCATGTAAACGCCTAATCTCCTTGCTTGTTTTCCTATGAGACCATGCCCTGTTAGGGGCCTTCCTAAAGTCCTAATTTGAAGTCTAATCAATTTTGTAATATTCTTGGATAGACGCAAATTTAGCCTTGTTTATGTTTGCCTAGCAATTTTGCCAGGTATTGGCACTAACCCATCTTTGTTTTACAGAATTGATTAGTGCGTTCATAATAAGAAGCTTTCAAGTTGCGCGAGGTACCCATATAAAATGATTTACGTTTGCCATACCTTTTGGTACCTTCTCTTGCAAGTTGGTCAGGCCTACAGTTATAGTCAGCCCTGGTATTATATATATCTGTGGCCTGGAACCCAGCATAATATAGTACGGTACTGTTTAGCCATCTCATTAAGAGATTGCCGACAATGTAAGGCACTCCTTCCTGTTATTTGAAATGCATCCAGAGCCCGTAGGGCAACTTGGCTGTCTGATAGTATGCAGATATCGGTTGATTATATTCTGTTTACCTCTATCCATCTTAAGGCTTCGTGAATAGCATTTATTCGCGTTGAAAAACACTACAGAGATCCAGTAGTTTAAAGGATTCACTGATAGAATGCTCTATGCAATGTAACCCTGATCCTACGCCGCTATACATTTTAAATCCGTCCGTGTAGATCTTAACGGTTGTGTTGGGTGATGGATCTTCTTCAAGCCGTTCCAGTCTAGGGTTTTTAATTAGGAAATTCCTTTCCAAGCAAAGAATGTAAGGGTGATAATCACAGTCACTGGGTATATTCGGGCAGGAGTCTAAGATGGTTGAATGTCCATGTGTGACCGTCCTCCATTGAGAGCTCGCTCTGAGCCACTGAGTATTCGCAGAAGAGATCCAAGGGTGGAAGATGTAAATTTTATTTCATCGAAGTCGGTTCAGTAGAATCAAATATATCTGGGTCCATTGTACATACGAAGACTATTTTTTTAAAGTCTAATAACTTTTTGAACGTACCTCGTATGACCAAAAAAAAATTTTTATTTGTTGGAACTAAATAAGAAAATTAAATACTCGAAACAAAAATAAAAAATCTTTTTCGGAGGGAACAAAAAATTTTTTTGAAATTTTGGTGAAAAGTTGTGCAATTTTTAAAATTTTTTTAAATATTTTTTTTTCGCCAAAGTTATTAATTTCGAAGCCGTCTTTAGTGAGACGATTCATTTCAAAAACGATCAAAATGTTGAGGTGCTACATTTGTTTACGGACTGTAGTTCTATTATAATACATCGCAAACGGAAAATAAATCTCTAGATGGACAAATTTAAATATACTCTCCCAGCAGTAACGTTCTACTATTCTTGTTGCGGAAAGCACTGCTGAAAACATGAAATAAATTCTTCTTAGTTTTATGCATTTTTCACATTATCAAAAGACGAAACTTCTTAAATCCTGATGCAAAAGGTTTGCAAGTCACAGGCGACCTTTAATAGACATAAAACCTGCACATCCAATGAGTTGGTTTCCATGCAGTTACATTTAACTATAATATTTTAATTGATTTTATTGCACAGGCCACATACACACACAGCCATTCAGGCGCTCGTGTACAGCGAAATATTTGCATACTTATTTTTAATACTTCCACTGCTTTCATTTATTCACTTTTTATTTACTTTCTCTTTGCAGTGAATAAAATGTCACCACGTCCTTCGTTGGCGCCCACAGAAGACGGCAGCTATGGTGGGGCGTACCAACAGCAGTCACAGGACGCCTATGCGGCCAACCAGAACAATAACAATAATAACAATACAACAGGCGGCAGTAGCGCAGGCAGTGCGAATTCATCGAAGAATGAGCCGGGACGACGCGCGGGGGCTTGTCGTGTTTGTTTGAAATCATTCAAGCCCGATGACTATCACAAGACGTGCTTCGAGTGTCAGCAGCGTGTGTGCGAGGATTGTGCTAGCTATAGCAAGCTGGAGGAGAATGAGGATGCGGTAAGTGAGAAATAATGGCAGCAAAGGAGAGGAGTGTGTGTGGGGGGATAGAGTGAAAGTGGGTAAAGTGTTAAGGAAAATCAAATGCAGTATCGATGAGCGTAACGATTGTTAAGTGAAGAAGTGTTGCAAATTGAAATCGAATTGTGAAGTAGAATAAGTGGAATAAATTTAATTTACAGTAGTAAAAACAAATTACAAAGAGAACGGGAGTAAGTTAGTCGGAGTGCTTGCAGTTGCAATTTTGAAATATTCAAGAGATTTGCAATATATTTCTTACCATTCTTGTTGCATGATGTTTAAGGCGGTTTAAATAAAATTCCTGAAATAATTATTGGTTTAATATAATCCAGCGGCCCCAGTAGTCTAGCGGAAGTGCACTAGCCTGCCCTCCCAGAGATTGTGGGTTCGAATCCCACGTAAACCACCATCCTTGCACTTTTCCAAATTAACATTCTTTCCCTGTTTCTAAACAAACAAAAATCTCATTCCTCAAACCCAAAATCTCCATCTTTACTTCCGCGTAATAGTCTGCGCATTTTTTGCATTGTGGCTGCTAAAACAAGCAAAAACAAACAGTTACACTTTGCATCAGTGGCGCCAGCAACAGGAAGCCGATGACCGCGGTAATAGCGCAGACACACGAAATTTAGCGAAGTCCTCAACCATCTGTGCGATCCTTCTGCAGAAAAATGTGAAACACAGATGGCGCTCCAAGCAGTACAGAAGGCGTTGTTCCTAAGCAACGATAGATGGGCATTTCCACTACTTAGGACTGGTAGCGGCAGGATAATTACCTACCCTGTCAAAAATCAAATATATTAACTAGACCAACGCAAGATAAGTCTTGTCGAGGCCTTATGCTCCTGAGAGGAGTGAACAAGGAAAAAAAATCAAGTTTGGGCATAGTGCACTAAATAATTAGTGCAAAAAGCGGGTAGTGAAAACTATGAAAACTGAAGATTTAGTGATGAGGAAACCCGGTAGCGCAAAATTAGTAGCTTTCAAGTAGATTCAATTAAGACGTATAAAATGAAAGCGGCGACTAATTAATTCAATTTAGGACTCAAAATCAACTTAGAATTAGCAGCACATTCTTCGGTCATAAGCCACAGCACAATTATATGCAATGAGTACAAGAGAGCGTCTACCTGGTGTCTCCTAGATCTATACACCCTTCTTGAGGCCTTGGTTGAGTTAATCAAATCCGTGTTCATGAGCAGATTTGTGATCGCAAGTCTCGAAGATCAGAAAATGGATCAGTAGAGGAACACCTCATCGCGGTATGCTCTCCCTCTCTTCTGGGTGCTGGGAACAAACTTCTTGCTAAAGAGCCTAGAGGAAAGAGGTCAGCACATCGTAGCCCATGCGGATGATGTTACTATTGCATTAAGAGGGAAATTTCCCAATACACTTTGTGAAATCATGCAAAATTTACTGAATATGGTTGAAAACTGGTCAAAAGTGAATGAGCTAAGCGTCAAGCCTATTAAATCTGAACTCAGCTTATTTACTAGGAAACACAGAATCCCAGAAATAATTTCTACGAGGCTAGGTGGAACGGCACTTTCTTTTAGTAATGAAGCCCGCAACTTTTGACTAATAAAAAAATAATATTAGACAGGAAACTCAGATGGAAAATCAATATCAAGAGTAGGCAAGAAGAGCTACAACATCACTCTATTCTTGCAAAGGTTAATCGGTTTAAGTTGAGGGCTTCTCTCTTTTATTGTACATTGGCCTCACACAGCCATAGTAAGCGGTCTCGGTTGTCTAGCGTAAGTGCACTAGTCTGCCATCCCAGAGGTTGTGGGCTCGAATTCCACATAAAGCACGATCCTCGCACTTTCCAAATTTATCTATTTTCCCTGTTTAAAAAAAAAAACAAAAAACAAAATTCATTCCTCAACCTCAAAAACGTATCCTTTCTATCCTTACTCCCGCACAATAGTCAACGCACTATTTGTGACTGTTAAAGCAAGCAAAATCAGTGGCATTGCATCGGTGGCGCCAGCAAGAGGTAGCGGGCGATCGCAGTAATGGCGCAGACACACCAAATTTAGCGAATTCCTCAACCATCGGTGTGATCCTCTGCCAGAAAAGTTTGACACACTAAGAAGGTGTTGTTCCTCAGCAACGACAGGTGGGCATTCCCACTACTTCGGACTGATAGCGTCAAGCTAATCACCTACCCTGTCAGAAATCAAAATAGTTTAACGAGACCCAGACTGAGTCTTGTCGAGGCTCTATGCTCCCGAGAGGAGTGAACAAGGAAAAAAAATACAAATTACCTATTCTCTTCTAATAGCATTCGCCCCTTGGCAGGCAATAGCAAACCTTCGAGTGCTATGAAAAAGCTCCTCATAAACCTCTTTCGCCTTTCGGAGTCGGCTTAAAACTGTAAGTCCCTCTATTTGTAGAACAACATCAAGACGCACACCACAAAAATATGAGGAGAAGTTCGGACAAACACTTGACAGAAGTGTATGCGCCAATTATTTATTTTATTTTGTTTCTTCTTTCTTACGGGGCTAACTCTGTTAAACCTGGTGTTAACCAATCATTTCGTCTACCTGATCATTGCAATGATACATTCAAATGGAAGTCAGCGCTATAAAGAAGACACTTGTAGCGATAAAAACGAGAGTACGAGTACTATCCACACACTCGTCAATCTCGTCAGTCTTAATGTTTTAAACTTATAAGTGACGTATATCAACACTACAAAGTAAACCTTATTTGGCTGCCAAGCCATGGGTGTATAGCAAACTGCAAGGCAGATGAACTTGCTAGAGTTGGAACAACTCTTGGTATACCATTGGATACAATGTTGATACCTATGTCCATAGCCACTTGTAAATTACTTGTAACAGATAGGGCAAAACCTAACTGCATGCACAATAAGCAAACAGACATGGCCGAATTGGTATTACGGGTACTCCAAAAGCCTGTTGAGATTTATATAGAGAAGTTACCTGATGACAGGTGCATTAACTGGTCATTGTTTAATAAGTAACCACACCAGAAGGTTGGGACTTCCATACTAAGATTTTTGTAGAAGCTGTCGTAACACGAAATAAGAGGAAACAATGAAACACCTCTGTGTATGTGTGAAGACCTAGCCACTCTTAGTAGTGCATTTTTGACAGATGTAGCTGATATTGCGCATCTGAAACTAACGAAACTAAACTAGAAAGCTACAGAATGGTTTAAAAAGAAACCCATAGTCAAAGGAAAGGTCCGACAGTGTAGTGTAGTGTAAGGAAAGATATATGACAGGACTAAGTGTGTCATTTCGACAGTCACCCACCTCCCTGCATACTTCGTTAGAGTCCAATGTCGCAAATTCGTATTGAAGAAAGTTCGAGCAGAAGAAACAAAAAAAACAAACATTATTCGTCACGAAATTTAATACAGAGTTGCTTCAAAATTTCTTAGTGCGTAAGAAGTTTGAATGGAAATATTCACAAAAATGGATTTGACATTGAAGACAGTGCAGATAAAGCATGGGAGAACATTAAAAACGACGTATTTAAAGAAGTGGAAGATGTGATTGAAAAACGAAAGGCAAAAGTCTACGACAGCCACAAAAATTTAAAGCCATGGTTTTCAGAGAATGTAAATGAGATTACAGAAGTGAAACGACATACATATGTTCAATTTGGACAAAACAAAATTTCCTATGACGAATACAAAGTCGCTCGTTATATGACTAAGAATCCAATAGTAAATATTTACACCTTGCCGTGCTTTAACGAGTCAGTCTCGTGATCAAAATTTTGGCCCAAACATGAATATGGCGAACCAAATCGTCAGGCCAAACGTAAACATCACGAGCCTGGGTCGTGATTGAATGTTAGTTTATATCTGTACGCCACCAGAGTTAGTCGCGAGTCTCATAATTGCTGTTACAAAGTCAGTCTGATCTGTTTACCACGCGTTGACGCGTAACACTTGGGCCCGAGTGTCGTCGAGCTAAATGGCACGGCAAGGCGTTAAAAAAATTATTGCGAAAAATTCTCCGCAGAGTTTAAAAGAAAGTTTGGGGAACATTTAGAACCCGTGAAAAGCCCTTAAACGAGTATTTGGAGTTTTCAAAAATAACCCTGAATCGGAAGAGCACTTTAAATAACTCTTAGTAGCAAAGACCAAAACAATGGTGGCGGCTTTAGTTTTACCGTAAGAAAGCGAAACCCTGATACAACTCATGAATGTTTCAATATAACTTTAGAAGATCTTGAAAGCGCTATTGTTAAGTTAAAAAATCGGAGATCACCCAGCCCAGATAAAATTATCAATGAGATGTTTAAGTACGAAGGGCAAAAGCTAATTCATGAGTTCACATTTTTATTTGGAAAAATTTTAATAAATAGAAAAATTCCCACTTAATCGAAAGAGAGCATAACAATCCCAGTATTCAATGCATGTGAAGTCATTACTGATGACATTGTCCTTACAACTCTATACTTTACTCCATCCCTCTTTAATATGCATACATACACACATACAAGTATTTCTATAGAGTTTTCCAATAAGAGGTGTTATTTTGATATTCAAAGAAAAATGCAGTTTTTTAATATAAATGATCGGATGTTTATTTCATTATCAAGAGGAAGGTATGCCGTTAATAGTGGAAAATAACCACGTTTAAAGAACAATATCATTTTTATGAAATTTTCCATAACCGAATTGCAAAGTGGCTGCCCTATGTCCTCGATAGCCTCACGAATTCCATCTGTGAGGTCTTCAATCGACCCTAAGCTGTTGGCGTAGACCTTCTCCAAAAAAAAAGTCACAAGGTGTTAAATCACAAAATCTCGGTGGCCAATTGTGATCACCTCTTCCAGAGATAACTCAGTCCCGAGACTTTTCCCGTAAAAGATCAATGGTTTCGTTGCTTGTGTGGCATGTAGCGCCGTCGTGTTGGAAGTAAACGTTGTCCACATCAATACCATCCAATTCCGGCCATAAAAAATAGTTAATCAAATCTCAATAGCGCAATCCATTCACCTGTAACACCTGTTATTGGAAAACCCTTTATAACATAGCTGCTAAGCAAATAATCACAAGTCTGTTGCAGTTTTACACGTCCACCTAAGTATATTCAACAGGGTTATTCAAAATTGACACCCAAATGTCAGTATTGAATAATTCCAAGACGTTAACTCTTTTATATCATTTTTGACATTTGTCAATTAGGCAGATAGAACAACGTTGTTAGATCTTTAAGAATAACACGTCACTGAATTCGTGAGTTTTTTGGTGGAAAGAGTCCTTCAAATCAGTTAACAATTCAAAGGTTGGTGGAAAAATGTCAACAAGCTGGTTCTGTCGAGAATAGAGAAGGACTGACAAACTGGACGTTTTGTTGAGAATATTGCTGCTGTAGCAAAACTTTCGCTGAACAACTTTCAACATCGATGTTTTGGTGTTCTCAACAATTAGGCATGGACCGACTGTTTGGTAGATTGCACCTGTAGACATGCCCATGATGAGCATTTAAATGATGTAGATTTTTATGTAGAATTGTTAAGAGTCCAAATTTTTACATGTCTTATTTGAAAACAACATCTAGGCGCGTCTTTTGAAAGACCCTTAATCATCACATATGTGTATGTATATATACATATGTATGTATATTTATATTTATCCGTTCAAATACTACCTTCACATAATAGAAATAAGATCTCGTTTGCTTGGCTTTCATACTATTGTAAAGTTGTTGCACAAAGTCACAGTTGAAACAACTGAACTCTTTGCTCTCTTTGCTGCTCACAAAGAAAGCACTAGCGGTCCATGCGATGAAGTTGAGAACTCGCACATTCATAATACATTCGAGTACTTACTGATAACAATATTCGTAGCATGAATAAATATTTTCTATTACGTTATTCCTTTTATTTCATTTTAAGAAAATTCGATCTACCGCTTTTGGGACACAAAATCAGTTGCTATTGTTATATGGTTTTTATTCCTCTGAAAATCCCTAGACGTGCGTGCACATGAATAAACATGAAATATATTTATACAAACATAAATTTATTACAAGGTGGCGCAAAATTAAACAACCAATTTTGTTTTTAAATACCTTTTTTACTAAATAAAAAAATGGCCTTGGGTGATCGAAATCTTTATTTTGACCTTTACGAGCTCCATTTCTTGAACGTTTGTATACTGCGGCTGTCTAGTTTGCAAGTGTCAAATAGGATTGGCGTACAGAGCCATTTGCAAAAGCTATAAATCTTCCGATAAGGTGATTAGTTTTGCGCCACCTTGTATAAGCTGATATGGGATAAGTAAGAGGAGTGTGAGATTTTGAGCTTATCGATCTGTCGAAAACAAAAAAATCAAAATCAAATTTTTATTCCTGAAAAAAAAAAAAAAACTAAATAATATAAATATAGAAGAAAAAAAATAAACATATTTAAAAACATAAATTTTACTTCTATTCAAAAATTTGTGTTTTTATTATAAATATTTTGAATTTTTTTTATTATTATTTTTTTCTATATTTATATTTTTTAGTTTATATTTTTATTTTTTTATTTATTTATTTTTTTTTTTTACATTACGTACTGCTCTTTTGAACGAAGCTTACGTCTTCGACCTGTGTGGTTCGCGGAAGATATTTACTTTCCTACCACAAAAAGATTGGAGGTGTTCCCTTATCCACCATCTGGTGACGCACCCTCAGGGATTACAGGTTCCCCCGAGGATCAAATCTGGGAGGTGTTCCTCTATCCACCACCTGAGGGCGCGCCCACGAGAGATTATAGGTTTCTTTGGGGGTCAAGTACCTGGGGTGTTACCAAATAATGACAACAGTGTTCAGGACTGGATTCAAAATCGACTTATAGCAGCAAACAGAGATTTCTACGCCAAGCTGAAACTACTAAACTCCAGACTACTCCCACGCAACTGTAAATACAGTATTTACAGAGCAATAACTTATAATTAGCCTAAGTCTTAACCTGTTTCGACCTTTGGCTATGAGTCTTGGGTATTGTCTACTAAGGAGGATCAAAATCTCTGAACTTTCGAAAGAAGAGTCTTACGAAATGTATATGGTTCAAGCCGGGTTGACGATGTATGTTATAGAATGAAATACAACGGAGTCCTGCTGCGGATTTGCAAAGCGGAGATGTCGTTAGGTCATGTCACGCGCATGAGTAAAGACAGTCTCCAAAACTCCTTCTTCAATTACAACGCACTGGCCACCAGACGTAAAGGAAGGCCTAGGAAACGCTGGTTCGACGACGTTATCAAAAATATCCAGAAACTGGTGGTATGATGCCTTGAATCGTGTAGCTTGAGGAAGGCTAGTTGATTAAGCTACAGCGCACGCCGAGCTGAAACGTTACCTGCTGATGATAATGACAAAGGACAAACTGGTAATGGCGACAGAAGGGGAAAGCTTTCTAGAGAGATAGACCACTTTTTTTTTTTTGGTGAGTGAGGTAGGGTTCAAAATGCTTTTGCACTTACAGCGACCGTCGTCTACTGCGCCGTGTGGTGTGGCCACTAAAAGGATCCCTCCTCTCTTTCGGGGGAGACACCCTTCCCGGAACTGCCGTGGCCCGAGAGGAGCTGAGTTAAGAAGTAGTTCGCCTACCCCCCGAAGTTCCTTTGTACCCATTTGTCGATTGATGGAATAAGTTTCGCCGTCCATCTGCCACTCGGTTCAGTGTCCCAACGGCTTTGCCACCGCAGCATGGCTTGGCATCTCCATTCTGAAAAGCTAGTGGTTACGTGTTTCTCCTTGGAGTCCCACGCATCCATTCGTTACCGGACCATGAGATCGACGGGTATCTGCCCGCCGATCACGAAAATTGCTGCGCCTGAGACAGTGCGGTAGGCTAAGGCAACTCTGAGTGCCACTGGTCGTTGCACAGCCTGCAGTGCTTTGCGCTTGGCTTTGCAGTTTAGCACAATTTCCCATACTTCACTGCCGTACAGGAGAATTGAGCTTGTGGCCGGCATAATTAGCTTTCTTTTGCTCTGTGTTGGCCCACTGAAATTTGCCATCAATCTGCTCAGGAATGGCGTATCTGGGCCCAGAAAGTAAGCCTGCAGTCAATTTAAATACCGAAGTATTTTACTACTTTTTGGGTTACTAAGAACGTGTCGCTTATTTGCATGCTGATCTCGAGTGGCATGTGACCTCGTGTCATAAGGATGACTTCGATTTTATGTTTGGCGAGTTCCAGACTCTGGCCCTCAAGCCATATGTGCGTCCTTATCATGACTTGGTTCAGCTTCTTTCTACCAGCTCAGTGTGCCGAGCTGGTATGACCGCCACTATATCGTCCGCGTATCCCAATAGATATGTATCTTCTGGCATTTCTGTGATCAATATCTCATCGTAGCTCAGATTCCAGAGATCGGGGCCGAGAATAGATTTGGGTCAGACGTTATCGCTTTTGTTTTCTGACCATCTGGTGTGTCGTACAGCAGTTCACGCTCACTCAGGTAGTTCTGGAGAATCCTTAGCAGGTATGTAGGTATTCGAAACCTTTCTTGTAGTGCGTTTATAATGTCTATCCGTTGTAGGTTGTTAATGGCGTTTCGTACATCAAGCGTTGTCAGGACAGTGATGCGGTTCGGGTAGTGGCGTCGGCCTTGAGCGCTGCTTACCACCTCCTCTATTGCGTCAAGGGTTGTTTCCCCGAGTCAAACCCATATTGCCTTGCTGATAGTCCTCCTGCACTCTCAACAGGCTCTGCAAGTCTGCGCTGTATTAGTTTCTCAAGCAATTTCCCGGCGCTGTCCAGCATGCAAAGGGGACGCCAAGCTGACGGTTTCGCTGCGTCACCCTTGCCCTTACTGATCAGCATCAATTTCTGTATTTCCACAGCTTAGAGAATATGCTTTGAGCAATGCATGCATTGTAAACATCGAGCATCACATCTGGTCGGCTTTCAGCCACAAGTTTGAGAGCTTCAGCTGGGATGCCATATGGGCCTGGAGCTTTGTTTCTTTTGAGGCTTCTTGCCGCGGTTATAAGCTCTTCCTCGGTGAAGGGTGGGAGTATCTCGTCACCTTGGGGGTCTCGATCCCCACACAGATAGACCACATTGGTATTTGTAATAGCCTTGAGTTAACACGAGGAATAGACAAGTGGCGAAATTTTTTGAACTCAGCCAATAGATCGCTTAGATGATTATTGCGTCAATCAAGAAGAGGAAGGGGAATGGAATGACCTTGGTTATTATTATTGTTGTTACTAATTGAGCTTAATGTCAACTACATATTTCAATAGTTGGTTGCAAAATTTCCAATCGGGTAGTTATTTACGTATTATGTATTGTGTAATACAAATAAAGAATATCCCAATTCCAACTGCACTGCTGCTCTCAATTTGTTTGATGCGTAAGCTCTTCTATTCAATTTTTGCATTTGCGAAACTTTTGGAAGTTGCCAAATTTGGTTTTACTCCATTTCTTCGATATCGCATCTACTGAACTCGGTTATTGTGGTTTTAGTTTTATGTTTCGTCAGTTTTGCTATACGTTGGCAGCTCATCTCTTTCCATTTTTTTTTTTTTTTTTAATTTTTTTCTTTGTTTTTGTACATGTTTTCACATAAATTAAATAAATATCACAAAATCCTTGCCAAACTACAAACAATGGAGCTGGATGGAATACAATTGCTGGCTTTAACACAACGGCTGCAAAGACTTTATTGGCTTCGACTGCTTGCCCTGTTGCTCAAAAGTCTGTTTTCGGTAGATTACATATCTGGGATTTTTGGCCAAAAATATTTGTTTTTGTTATAGTGAGGAATTGCAGCTGCATTCAAACAAATATGTTTTTACCTTTGTCAGTCATGAGAAGTCATTATGCCGGATGTAATTCTAAAAGGAAGCCTTAAGCTATGGGAATACGACCTAAATAGTTTACGGAGAATGGGGGAATTGAAGATAGTGGGAGAGTTACTTGAGCTACTGGGCGGCCTTATTTAGAGCTTTATTTATTTGAGCTTGATAGCTCGTAAGGGTTGTTACCGCCCACGAACGAGGTGCGCCAAAACACATTTTGATAAATTTATTGAGCCTTGTGTGGCTAAGGGGACGCTCGTAATGAGTCTTACTCGCATGGGTAGAACGTGATGGCAAAGCATTGTTTGTGATTTAGGACAAGCATATGGAGGAATGTATTTAATGGGAGGGTAACTACTGTAATGAGCCTTAAATGAAGAGAGCGACGAAAAGCATGCTAGTAAAAATGGTAGTTACCAGGCGAGGATGATAGATTTACAAGGTTTGCTTGATAGCTATGTTGAAAAGAAAAATGAATGAAATGATACGAATGAAATGAAAACCAAATGCATGACAAAAAGTGTAAAGTGTGGTTAATTGAATACAAAGCAAATGCTAACCACAAATTGTGGAATTGTGATAAGTTGTGTGTTTTAAAAGAACTTTAGCAATTTGAAAAAAATAAACAGCATAATCCCGCATAGTTTTCAGCAGCATTCGTGCACTATTTTGCAGCTATATTTGAGTTACACGCAAGAGTTAAATGTGACTAAATGTGAGTGTATTACAACTGGCCCTGAATTTGCCTGAATCCTGATTGCCTTAACTTAAAGATTGGTTGCCTACGGTTTTTACGCTATCACAATTTAACACCGCGCACTTCATTTAGATAAAAGCATCAATTTAAATTAAACAATAACTCACTTTAAACGACGCACAATAAATAAGGCATTTTCGCACATTTGTATTCACCCCATTCGTAAATAAACCGTTACCATGGTATGAGCGTTGGTAGTGTTGCTTTTTTTCGTATATCACTAACACTAACTGAGTTTTGTTAAACATATCCCAAGTGACGTTAGCCCATCAGCTGATTCTGCCAAACTCACTCAAAACCAAATTACACACCTCCAAAAATCTTTTCACCACGGTTACCAGGTTTGGCCCTCCGCTATGGTGAAAAACAAAATTGTGAGAGTAACTTCCACTGCCACGACAATGGATACTCGACAGCAGAATTCTGATCAATTTTTGATTCTCTGCTCAAAAAATTGTTTGTCCTTGAAGCCAAAATACGCTTCATATCCGTTTTTATAGCTTCTTTTGAGCAGTAGTTCTTGCTACTCATGTGGGATTGAAGTCCACGGAAAAGGTGATAATCACAAGGTGCAATATCCGGAGAGTATGGAGGATGCGGCATTAGCTCCCATCCGAGCTCGTTCAGCTTGCCTAATGTTTGCCTTGCGGTATGAGGTCTTGCGTTGTCGTGGTGAAACAAAACTTTGCGTCTATTCACTAAAGACGGCCGATTTTTTGTAAGTGCCTCATTCAGGTAGCTGATAGCTGATGAGAATAATAATCAGCACTTATCGCCTGGTTGGGTTTCAGAAGTTCATAATAAGCAATACCGGTCATATCCCACCAAATAGACAGGAGAAGCTTCTTGGGGTGAAGGCCATCTCTAGGGGTCGGTTCTGGTATTTCATCTTTATCTAACCATTAGCGTTTGTGAACAGGATTATTGTAAAGGACCCATTTTTCATCACCAGTAACGACACCGTTCAAAAAAACATTCATTTTCAAACCGTTGCAGCAGCTGAGAACACACATTCACTCTCTGCAGAAGGTTGGCGACGAAACGTCTATGCGGAACCCATTTTCCCAGCTTTGAAACCTTTCCCAACTGAACCAGGTGCCTGTGAACTGTTCCATGCGATGAATTTCACCTCTGAGCTATCATATCGACTGTCACATTTGGCTCAGCTTCCACGAGTTCGAGCAAGGCGTCGGAGTTAAAGACTTCAGGACGACCAGTGCGCGGGGCATCCTCCATGTAGCTGTTACCACTTCGGAATTTTAAAAACCACTTTTGCGCAGTCCTTACACTCACGGTATCCTCTTCGTGAACAGTTTTTGTTTCTGCAGCAGCAGTTGTTGCATTTTTACCACTTTTATAAAAAAAATACAAAATAACCTCTTATACGTGTTCGAAGATTCCATTTTATTTTTTAACAACACGTGCTGCTATCCGCGATTAAAATCACTTGTTGAATGCACAATATATCAAGGAAAATAAAAACAGTTCCGTTATATTCCGCGAATAATTTTTTGTATTCAAAAATCGTACAAAAGTGAAATTATGGGTAAAATACGCACGAACCTATGGACTGACCTGATACATATATCTGCAAGCTTATGGCATAGTATCTTCAGACAAAACGAAAGTTTGGATATACATACGACCACTTTTGTTTAGTTTGTATGCTAATACTTTTTTGTCATGTTTTTCTATACATTTAACTAAGGACAAAAAAACTATGAATTCGATGTGCAAATCTCATTTTCATTCATTTAATTAACAAATAATAATAATAAAAAAACAACATTAGCGAATTACATAGCTGAAAAATTTTATGAAAACAATTTCATTTGTATCTTAAGCTGCACTTAAGCTACTAAGAAATATGACTACAGATATACGACACAGATTCCTTCCTGCTGTTACTTACTTACAAAATAACAAAGCCCTTGGGCGCAAAAAAAACTCAACCACGCTTCACTGTGCAGATCTTTGAAGCAAATTTCAATATAAACTAAAACGAGCGAACTACCACAGCAAACGAGCTGTTATATTGGTCGTAGATATAGTCAAAAGCCTCAGAGCATTCATAAACCATTACAGAGCAGAATGAACAGCAAACATAAAATGATCAGCCCACTTAGAAAATTCCAGCTAAACAAGTAAATTATGCAACCTAACATGAACTTGTATGTATTTATAGTTTGTTCAACATGAGAAGCTTATGAGAGTGTGCGACAAAGCAAATGCTGCAAAGCCACAAACACTAACAGTTTTCTTTCAAACCATCAGCACCATTAACTGCAAAAGTATGCCACTGCATGCGCTGCTGACACTTAAGCATTAAGAAGACGGAATACACAAATCCTCCTGTCAACACCAGCCACATTTCGACACACGTTTATGTACGTTGTGGCAGCAGCCCCAATGACAACAGTAGAATTTATTTGCTGAACTATTGACCATTTATAACATTGAGCGGTTCTACCACAACAACCACAGCAACAGGGTGATGCCCTCGACTAGAAATATATCAGGCTGAGGTCATATGCAGCTTGTGTTTGGAAAATGAGTGTGCGGGTGAAATGGATGGATTGTTGGGTACTTACGAGTATTTACGTTAGCCCCTTCCCAATTACAAATACAAATTGCATACTGTCAATATGAAGGCATTCCCTCCATTTATTTTCATCAATTCTTGTCGAACTCATAAACTTTGCATGCAAATGGAATAATGAAGGCTAGCATGCAATTATCAATTGAGGCATTTAAGCTTCCATAAGTAAATAGTAAGGAAATTAGTAATAGGGATGTGAATAGTAGCGAAAGATTTGAAACCCGGAATTTCGGGATATTGTTAAAATAATGTCGGGATCCCGGAATTCGTCTCGGAATTTACATATTATTATTATTTCCTAGGTCTCCAGCAAGGAACAAAGAGTTCTCAGTATTAATACAAACTAGTCCCGAAATTTTCGGGGCTTTAAAAACAACAGTACTATGGGATGCCGGGATTGGCATCCCACGTAAATAACTATGTAAATCAATTATCAATAACTCAACCAATATTAAGAAGAAGAGCCACAAAGGGAGAGTTTGGTAATGGAACGGAATCTCTGTTAGTTCAACTTGTGCAATACGAGTAGAAGCAAACTACTTATAGATGTTGCCCACAGCTTCATTTGCAAAATGTTACTTTCATCAGCATAATGCAACGCCAACCACAGGCTTAATAAATGAAATTGAAATTGTTTTTCTCTAATAAAGATGGCACACACATATACATAAAAGACACTACCAAAAAAGAAAAAGCATGAATTCAAGACGTATGCCACCTGCTCTCGTTGGGTATACGAGTAGATATGCAAAGTGGCGCAAAATTAATAATAAACTTTTTTTTTAAAACTTTTATATTACAAAAATGATTTTGAGTGGCGTGCGTCTTGGTGTTGTTCCACGAATGGAGCGATCTACAGTATTCAGACGACTCCGAATGGCAAATTGTTTTTTATGAAGAGATTTTTTCATGGCAGAAACACATTCGGAGTTTTGCCATTGCCTGCCGAGAGGTGACCGCTATTCGAAAAAACTTTATCATTTTGTTGTTTCGTGCACGGAGATGCGAGCCAACCTATATATATAGCAAGTAATAAGCCACCATAAAGTCATCATTAAATGGTGTAAGAAGGAGATAGCGTCAAATATTTAGGTGCAATTTTCGACAAGAAACTAAATTGGAACATGAATATAGAGAACAGAGCAAAGAAAGCCACTGTAGCTCTATTCTCATGCAAATGGGCTATGGGATGCCAGTAGTGTCTTTCTCCGAAGAACACTCACTGTCTCTAAAGGGCCGTTATCAGACATATACTTCTTTACGGGATTATAGGCTGTAGAAGGGATCTCGACAAGACTACGATTAGAGACAACCTCCGGAAAGTTCAAAATGTGGAGCTTATGTGAATCAGTGGTGCTCTTAGAACCTCACTAGTACCCAGTGCCTGGTGTATCGCCCATAAGGTTCTAGCGAGCGTATTGAGCAAAAAGATGAAGCCCACCATCAACGTACTGATTGGACCTTATCAGAGTTGCCTGAAAAGTCCACCAGCGACCAGATATTCACAATACGCCAAGTCGTGGAAAATACCACGAAAGCGCACTATTTTCAACTAAGTAGGCAATTGAGTAGTAAGTCCTCTCTCGACAAACAAAACTAACACTCTACAAGGTTCTCATCATGCCCGTTCTAACGTATGCCGCAGAAGTTTGGACGATGACAATATCCGATGAGGCGTCACGTGGAGTGTTTGAAAGAAAGGTTCTGCGGAAGCTTTTTAGACCTTTGCACGTTGGCGACGGCGAATATCGCAGGCGATGGAAGATGAGCTGTATGAGCTTTACGACCACATAGACATAGCGCAGCGAATAAAGATCCAGCGTATACGTTGGCTGGGTCTTGTCATCCTAATGGATACAAACGCTTCGGCTCTGAAAGTATTCGATGCGGTAGCAGCTGGTGGTAGCAGAGGAAGAGGAAGGCCTCCTTTGTGTTGGAAAGATTAGGTGGAGAAGGACTTGGCTTCACTTGGTGTGTCCAAATGACGCCGGTTAACACGAGAACTAAACGACTAGCGCGCTTTGTTAAACCCTGCCAAGATCGCATAAGCGACTATCGCGCCAATTAAGAAGAAAATTGATAAACAGAATGCAGGTAAAACTGCTGAGCAACTAATCAATGGCGCGATTTAAATGTTGGACACTCTCCCATACCACTCGGTTCGGGTCCAACTAAGCCTGTTGACCATTATTTGGATGAATCAAATTTTAGTATATTATGCTAGTCCTGGAATTCCAGCTTGACGTGAGCGGGTTGACAATATACTTGTTTGAGAAAAACGGCTTACGGTTCTTCCCTGATTGTTCGAAGCTTGATGATAAAGTTGCCTTTGGTATCTGCTGTAAGACGGGAAAAGTAAGCATTTCCACTCGTCTTCCTAATCACTTTAGTGTGTTTCAGGCTGAAATTCCAGTCATTATTTACGTTGCTGTTTGGTTGGCCAAAATAAAATCTCTACTTTTTCTAATATATATTTAAGGAATCTATATTTATTCTGACAGCCAAATGGCCATTAAGTCCCTAAGTCTAAACATGATTCATATCTTTAATATCAATATCCATTTTTTTAGAATATTGGCAAGTTTATCGTGCTGCACAGTACCAAATGCCTTTTCATAATAAATCAACCACATAAAGACATCTTTTTGAACATCTCGGCCATTTTCAATCAGAAGGTGTATACAGAACAGAGCTGCTTGTGTTGCTATGCATGTTTTGAAGCCGAATTGATTTTCGCCTATTACTAATACACATTTTTTGTATATTTCGTAATGAATAATTTTTAAAAATACTTTTAATGAGAGACTCATTAGACTTACCAATCTGTAATCCCAGCACTTCTTTGCAGAAATCTTTTTTTGAAGGGCATTAAAGTAGATTTCGGCCAATCATGGGGATATTTACCCGTATCAGAAGTATAATTGAATATTATTTCAAGAATTTGTATATTGTCATCATCAATAAGCTTTAAAAGTTCAGACGGAAATTCGTCGGGTGATGTTGCTTTGTTGTCCTCAGACATTTTGATGGCATTTCTGATTTCATCCCTTGTTATAGCTGGTCTCGTCAACGTCTCTCTCACACACCGATCTATTGTTGGCCGAAAAAACAGATTAGATGTATTTTTGCAAGATTTTGTTCTTAACCCTCGTAGCACATAAATATGTACAGGGTTTTTCAGTAAGAGCGCTTCAACTTTTGAACTTTTTTGAATAAAACACAAACGGTTTGACTTTTTTAACTAATTTTTTTTTATTATCGAGTTTGAACATATACATTTAAGTATGAAATTCGATTTCTTTTGCATGACCACCGCGTGCACGTTTTACGAAGTCCAATCGTTGAACCCACTTTTCGACCACCCTTTTGATAAATCGGCCGAAATTCCAGCAATTTCGCGTTCAATATTGGCTCTGAGCTCACAAATCGTCGCCGGCTTGTTGCTGTAGACCGATGACTTCACATAACCCCAAAACGGGACGGCTTGTTAAATGGACCGTAAAATGGCTGTAATGCTCTTAAAGTAGCAGCAACAGAACGATTATTTTCATAAAAAATTTGTACGATTTGCAATCGTTGCTCAAGTGTGTAGCGTTCCATGATGAAATGTATACTAATGAAGTTTACAAATGACAAGCGAAAAATAAAAAATATTGCGTCGTTCGCCCTCCCTATCGGAAAAAAGTTGAAGCGCACCTATTGAACAACCCTATAGTATTACCATTACTTGTATGGAGCATAAAAAATGGCTACTTTAGGCAAATCTTCTCCTTGCATTTATAGCAGAAGTCTTTCAGTTACATACTGCCTACCAAAAGAGGTTCGTCGTTATCCGCTCAGCGATAAATGTTGCTAAAAAAGGTTTGCCATTACATGCTGCATGATGTTGCATGTAAGTAAAGTAGATACCTTCAGAATTGCAGCCAAATTTGTTGTCATAAGCGCACTCAGTTATAATAGCTATCAGTCTTATCAAAAAAAAAAAAGTTTAATATTTTCTAATGGAAAAAGAGTCTCTACACCTTTTTTGATCCTTATAAATAACTTTTTTTGCTATATCAATTTACATATACATATATACGCACTGGTATCGTTCCACGTGGTTTATGTCCAACGTGGCACGATCTGAACATTAATCTTTTACGCTTGTGGGGGTTATGTATCATAGTTATCTGCATTTTTTTCACTAAAACACTGTTGCCGAGCTCTTGCAATACTTGCGCAGCTGTATCCACACATGCCCGTACCTGCATACTATTCTGTTCGTTTGGTTGGCGTAGGAATATAAAAGATTACTTTCACAATTTCTTTGCTTCCTGCCGCCATGCATTTATCTACACTCATTTATATTTTATACGTGAAACCTTGACGGGTGCGACCTGTAAAATATTTTATAAGTAGATTTCTATACCGATAATTTACAGCTGGTGTTCTGTTTTGTTTATGGCTCAGTGTGCTTGGTGTGCTCACAAACCAGGAAATTGCCTTTCAAGCTGCACACATCACCCCATGCATATGAGGAAAATGTAGTGCATACGAGGTGCGTTCGAAAAGTAAGGTGACTTTTCAAATTTCGCAGAAGGACGTATTAGAATTTTCCAATTTTTTTTTTGTATTTTCTAATACTTATTCATTTACTTATTTATGTATTTATTTATTTAATTTGCAAATTTAGTCTACTTAAATTTCTTCTTCTTCTTGATTGATGCGATAATCGCTTAAGAGATTATGGTAGAGTTTAACAAAGCGCATCAGTCGTTTCTTTCTTGATCTAACCGCCGCCGGTAGGACACACCAAGTAAAGACAAGTTATTTCCCAATGCCGAGAAGGTCTTGCTCTTCCTTTGCTACCACCAGCTGATACCGCACGTTTGTATGTTTCAGGCAAAGAAAAAAATGGACAGATGTTGAGTTTTGGTTAAATTCGCAAAGTGCCCTTCCAATAAATGCATTACCGCCATAATTCATTAAAGTGGTATCTGTATAGAAAATCAATAAAGCAAGAAGGTACCTACGGGGAACATTAAAATTTATTCTTTCCAAAAGTGGCTGATAGTCAAAAACTGTTTGGATAATGCAAAAAATATAAGTTAAATAAAATATTTGTCGAGTGATATCAAATTGAGCAGCGCTAAACATCCAATAAACGAACGCATAGGATCCGAGAATCCCAGTGAACATATTTCAAATTTTAGAAACACCTTCCGCATGCGCTCTATAAAATCAATATGAAACCGGTGGGAAAGGCGCCAGATTATTACCGCATTCTCCAGTTACAAGAATACGAAAGGGATATCACGCCGTTTTATGGTGTGAAGATCAAAAAATTCTGTCCTATTACGTTACACAGACCCAAGCATAGCATAGACCTTTGCAATACAAAATTCATATGACTGATGCTTCAAATATTATTAACAATAATAACGGCAAGGTCCTCAAATTTCTGAAAGGATTGCGAATTACCTCCAGAAAAGCTGTACAGAGTTTTTAATAAATTTTGTGATTTTGAAAAAGAAACATTGAAGCATTTTTTAATATTTGAAGGAAGATGTGATCTCAAACTCTCAGAATACTTGTATAATTCATCAAGCTCGGATTGGAGTTTCATCATAACTTCCGTATTCTTAACGACTGAAAAAATCTTCAGATCGTTGACGTATAAAAGAAAGTTGGGAAGTTGCGAAAAAAAGCCCAGATTGTACATAATGGAGTGTGACAACGCCTCGCCTTCCATGCAAATAGGATTTAAACTCATGGCAACAGAGTAAAGTGAAATCCCAGGCAAGCGAGCTTGTTGATCAACACTGTAATGCAACTTTTCGAAGGCCTCAGAAAAATCGGTGTAAATGCAATCAACCTGGCACGAAGGAGGGATTGCTGAAATATATTTATAATATACAATAAATTTACAATAAAAATATATATTTAAGTATATAATTGGCACTTACATTTTACTTGAGTGCTTGACCGAGGTCCTTCTACTATTTGTGGCATGCGACAGTTGTGACAGTTTTAAGTCGACTCGGAACGGAAAATAATTTTTTTTATGGGAAGTTTTTTTATGGCAGAAATACACTGACATTGCCTGTGAAGGGGCTACCGCTATTAGAAGAAACTTTTTATAAAAATTTGGTGTTTCATTCACGGAGATCCGAGTGGTAGTCACGTACCAACTCATTCGGCTACGACACCCGCTGAAATGAGATACAATGTTGAGGGCTGAGATAAATACGCACTGATAGCCAGATTTATAAGTGTACAACACAAATCCCGACACAAATCCGTATTGAGAAATATATTTTACCTTTGATGACGTGTTCAAAAATCTTGGATACGGTAGAGAATTTTGGGATACGTCTATAATTACGTACGAGTATATCACTCTTATTGCTGGTTTTCAATACTGGAGCTATAGAAGCGAAAATCCAAGCACCAGTGACTTTTATAAAATATAAATTTTATTTCTAAAAATAATTTTCAGTAAGAAAGCCACCGGAAGAGATTTTAAAAGAAGTGACCGAAAGGCTATGAAAGACCATGTTCCGGACATAAGTTTACAGTTTCTACTGTATTGCATGTTTAGTTTGTTTTTGATAGACGCAAATGTTAGACGTTTTCTTGTGCGATCGGCAGATTTTCTGCTATCGAAAAAAATTAATTAACAAATCTTAATTTGTTGGCCAAGAAGAACACCGTCAATCTCCAGACACAGCATAATTTACTCCATGAGACTATTTCTTGTGCTCAAAACAGAAAGTAGCCGTAAAAGGTGGCCACAATTGGGTAGATAAAGTCCGCAACGCTTGAAAAACTCCTACTATACGACAGCGCTGTTTCGCCAGTGGTGGTCCGCTAATTGTGAAAAACGTTAGCGCAATTGTTTCATATCTGAGGGGGCTTACTTTAAAGAGGACAAAATGGATATTGATGCGAAAAATAACCAGTCACCTTACTTTTTGAAAACACCTCGTACACACACACATCTACATATTTGTGCCTCCCAAATGCATAGCAAGAATACGAGATTATTGCTACCGATTGTACTGTATTATGAGACCAGTGTCTCGCCCGTTTGCGTTTTAGTAAGTTAATTAAAATGACAAAGCCCTTTGGAATGCCCAGCAATGCCAGCGTTCGAGCACTCGATTGTACTCGTTAGCATAAATTGTGTTTGTATGTGTGAGTGCGCCGCATGCATATACATGTGCATTTGCAACTGGTCGTGTCTACTCGGACTGCGCCGCATTCGGTTCAAATTGTTGCTGAAATGTGAGCTACAACTGCATTATTTGTTTTGCGCTGTGAGGTTACGTATACGCCAGAGTGTTCTCTTCTGAGGCACAGCTTGTGCACACAATTCTAATGCTTGCCTTGCTCCCTGTTCCTTTCTCAATGCCATTGCTGTACATTTTTTTATTGGTGCTGCCTGTGTGGTTGGTTAGGTGTTGTAGTCATCGTTTGCTCGTTTTCCTTCCTGCGCTCGCTTGTCACGAGCGCGTAAATATGTAAGAAATGCATTCATGCAAGCAAATTATAAGCCATTGTTATCCTTTTCTCCTTCGCCCTTCATCGGTTCGCGTTGGAATGTGTGATGGCAGTCAGTTCATTTTGTAAGAGCAACTTTTTTTCCTTTTCGTACTACATTTATGGATTTCACTACGCTTTTAATGGCATTCAAATAACTACTCGTATGAATGTGTTAGCTATCGGCGGCTTTAATCCAGCGCTTTGCCTGATTTATTGCTACCGCCACGAGTGTACTTAAGGGAATTAAGTGGAGAATAAAGTACAAGTAAGGCTTTATATGCATATCACTGCATAAGATGAAGTGCTAGAAATTGGATTATTTGGTTTAAAATGTAAAATCAAGAATGATGTTGAGCTGGTAATTCGATCCAAAGGTAATTTTGTATATTTTCGTTTATTTTTTTCGGAAATTTCGAGCTTATACAGAGACTTCTCCCACGCTTAATTGGAGCAGTTAAGCAAACAAAATAACTTCCAGGCTGTTATTTTCAACTAAATAAGTGTCTTAACATTTTTCAATTTTTTTTTTTCAGAGTTGATATTAAGCAAATATTTGTTTAAAAAATTTTACTAAACCCATTCACAAATTATGGATTAACCGCTTCCAGAAAACTTGCGAGGCCAGAATAATTGAAATAAATTTTCAGAGTTCTCGTCGGATGCCTTATAGGTGGCCATTTTTACCAAATATCAATAGCTACATTTTAAAGTTGAGCGATTTCATGTCAAGTGATCCAAATATTTTAGAAGTAGTTTTAAATTTTTCTGAAAACTACCTGATCATAGCCTCATAATAAAAAAAATAATACGATTAACAACACAAAAACAAAAAACAACCAAACACCTGGGCCATATAATATCCACTCATAACTACTCAAAGCTTCTCAGATAGGCGCCGGAGTTTTACTGCCGTTGCTAAAAGCCATTTGAATCTCAGAAAAGATACAATCTTAGTTAAAAGAAAAGATTATTACTGTTCTCCCGAAAATGAGCAATCTATGTGCATATCAAATGGCAAAAATTGGAAAGGCATAACGCTGTTAAGTGTGGTTAATAAAATCATAGCTCATATAATTTAAAAAGGTTTTCCAAATCGCTGATGCAACGAATAAGTTGCCTTGCGCCCCCGCCGCTCATGTGTCGGTCACATTAACACCGCAAGAGTGATTGTGGAACAATCGGTTAAGTGACGCACTTCTCTCTACCTCTGCTTTATTAATTTGAAAAGGCGCTTGAAAGTCTTAGGCATGGCGCAATTAAAAGTGCCCTTGCATGCAAAGGAGTACCTAATAAAATTATTAGCCTCATAAAAGAATTGTAATCGAGTATTAACTACCGGGTGAAACACGGAAACGCTCTGAGTGTCAGTATTGAAGTCAAAACGCATCATTACAAAAAATGGCTGGTCAACACCAGACATGCACAATCGCATAGCAAAAGAGCGAGCTGCCTTTGGTATGCTGGATAAATGCGAAGATCAACGCACATATTCAGAAGTACGAAGTTGAGGATTTTCGGCGCCAAAGTGAAGTCACTAGTGCTACTGATCTGACTGCATGCGTCCCGCAAGCGCCGCATTCCTTCTTCAATTGTTGTATTCGCAAGATCATGCGAATATTCTGGCCTAACTGCGTAATCCAACAATGCCTACAACTAAACAAAACCATATCCACCTTGATGTATGGCACCGCAAATGGAATTGGAGTGGTCTTACGTTGTGTAAGCTCCAGTAGGATATTATCATACTAGAACTGCTTTACACCTGAATCCCCAAAGAAACCATAGGGGCGGAAGACCAGCCAACACTTAGAGATGACTGATTAAAGCAGAAGCACAGAAACAAATTAAATTTCTAGATTTAAAACACAAAATACCATTTTCAAACGTTTGAAAGACATGGGCATGATTTTAAAGGGCGGAAGATGTGTGCCGCATGAACTGACAATGTGACAATGCACCGCCACATCGAACTAGAGCGACCCGAGAATTGGTGGAGACGTACGATTGGGAACCGCTGGTGTATGCGGCTTATTCACCAGACTTGGCGCCTTCCGATTATCATTTGCTTGCATCGATGGGCCACGCACTTTCCGAGCAGCACTTTCTCACGAAGAAGCCAAAAAATGTCTCGATGATTGGTTTGCGGCCAAAGACGGCAAATTTTTTTGGCGCGGCATCCACAAATTGCCTGATAGATGGGAAAAATGTGTCGCTAGCGATGGCTATTATTTTGAAGATTAAATTTGTAACCAATTTTTGTTAATAAACGTTTGAAATTGAAAAGAGTCTCATTTCATAGGTACATTAGCTAAAATTTCACAGAGCTCAGAGTGTTCTTCGTACTTTCTTCTAGTTCTTACTTCGGCAGAACATATACAACAACAAATGGAACTGATTTTGCTTATATAGGGTTTTTTAATAAGAAATGTTATTTTGATATTCAAAGAAAAATGCTATTTGTTAATATATAATAAGTGATCGGATGTTTATTTCATTATAAAGAGGAAGTTATGCCATTAATAGTGGAAAATAAGATCAGGCAAATAACCACCACGACCACCCAGGACAATATCCTTTTCATGAAATTTTCCATAACCGAACTGCAAAGTGGCTGCCCTATGTCCTCGATAGCCTCGCGAATTCCACCTTTGAGGTTTTGAATCGACCTTGGGCTGTTGGCGTAGACCTTCTCTTTCATGTGGCCTCAAAAAAAAAGGTCACAAGGTGTTAGATCACAAAATCTCGGTGGCCAATTGTGATCACCTCCTCGAGAGATAACACGGTCCGGAAACTTATCCCGTAAAAGATCAAAGATCAATGGTTTCGTTGCTTGTGTGGCACGTAGCGCCGTCTTGTTGAAAGTAAGCGTTGTCCTTGTATTGATCTGGCCATTCCAATTCCGGTCATAAAAATTTGTTATTAATCTCTCGATAGCGCAATCTATTCACCTGTAACACCTGTTATTGGAAAACTCTTTATTTGAGGCTTCCTGGCAGCAGATGGCTATCAGAGCTGTAAAGAGAGACATCGGGTTTAATATTTCTTAGTAGTTCACAATTTACGGCCAAAGCGTGCTTCCGTACCGCTACAAGAATTGTTGCGATGCTACAAAGAAAATTAAAGTAAATATTTCACACTTCCAGAAGTTTTAAACCCTCCATAAATTCTTTTTAAATAAACTCAAATATTATAATTATAAGGAATTCGACCAATGGATGAAAAATTCATTTTAAACATTTTTTGAATTTTTTTGGAAGAAATTATCAAATCGTGGCAAGAACTAAAAGAGGACTCCATAATTGTTATTATTATTGTTTATTGCTTTCCTTGTGTATTTCTTCATCTAATTGCTTACCCTTTCACTACCTTATGCATTTCAGAACATGTGGCGCTGCAGTGTTTGCCGACGAAAGATGGCCTCTCGTGTGTGCATTCCGCAAGACTCGACCGACTCCTCGTTGGACGTGCCCGTGCTGGAAGCGTTGCAACGACGTCACTCCGACGCTAAACTAGGTTCAACACAGACACTCGCGCCGGCAAATGGCGCCGCCTTGGCACCACCACGCAGTCCCGAAGTGCGTCGGCATTCCGACGTCTCACCCGCCTCACTCAAAGAACTGGAAAAGGTAAGCGCTGTTCCAACAACTGAGTGTGTGTCTGCTGCTG
Organism: Anastrepha ludens; assembly: GCF_028408465.1. Classification (NCBI taxonomy): domain Eukaryota; kingdom Metazoa; phylum Arthropoda; class Insecta; order Diptera; family Tephritidae; genus Anastrepha; species Anastrepha ludens. Next base: position 19,536,010 of record NC_071500.1, read on the forward strand.
TTGTGCTTGCGCGTTTATTATGTTGTTGTTGCTATAGTTTAATTTTGCGCTACCTTAGTTCAATGTTTTATTGTTCATATAAGTTTGTGTTTATGTTTGTGTTTGTGTTTGGGCGCGTGTGTAAGGGAGTGGGCGTGTAGTGCGTGCAAGACGTGCCAACCTACTCACTTTCCGTACCTTCCGTACTCTTTGTACTTTTCGTACCAACTATTGTAAATACGTACACATCCATATAAATGCAATCACGCAATTTGACGTGCTGCCCTATGTAATGCGCCGCTACACACCACACTCGTGATACCCACACCCACCCACACTCAATCCACAACTTGAATGTGTAAAACGCAGTTGAAGGGCAATAAAACACCGGGCGGTGATTTGGACTTTCGTAAGGGTGGACGCAGCATGGCGCCGAGTCGTTCATCGAGCCCGCCACGGCAATCGGATTTGGAGCAGCAACCGCCATTTGGCGCGCCTCTATCACGCATTGCATCGCGTCGAGGTTCGAGGGTGGCGCGGCAGCATAGCTATGATGATGACATGAATAGCGCGATTATGGCAGCTGCGGCGACGGCGGCGATGGCTGGCGCAGGCGGAGCTGTAGGCGCGCCCGGTGGATTAGGCATGGCAGGCGGTGATGCTGGACTTGGCATACCAGCAATGCCCAGAAGGTTAGTTTTCAAGACAATCATTATTTTTTTTTTGGCACGCCTTTGGTATTATTACACGATTATTTGCACTTCAGGAAATCGGCATACGATGTTTTCGCACCAAATTTGTTACAGAATGTGGCGCCGTCAGCAACTCAGCACCAACGCTCACCCGGCGATGGCATGTCACCACAAATTGCGCTACCCGGTTCGCGGCGACCCTCGTTCCGCGTACCGCATCCTTCCGAGGATCTGCAGAACGATGAGTCCCCAAGTCCGGATAAAGGCAGCCCAGTGCTGACGGTGGACGATGATAGGCGCCTACGGCGACGTGGATCACAACTGTAAGTTAAAAAAAAATAATTAAAATTAAAAGACGATAATTCTCTCTCTATTCTACTCTCACTTAATCTGCGTTTCTCTAAATAATCGCCAATCTGTAATTATTATTATTTGTGTAATATTTTCAACCAAATATTTATCAATTGCTCTTTACAGTCCCGATTTGGCGGCATTGCAACAGCGCGGTGCTATACCAACCAACTTACCCGTCAACATACCACCTCCACTCGCCGCCTTTACTGGTCCCAATTTAGAAGACTTAGAAGCTCCAAGGCGCCAAACATCCATGGATGGTGAAGCTATTAAAATTGTTATACACGATGTGGACTCGGGTCCAATTTGCCCATCGAAGCGAAGAATTGTGCTGCGCAAAGATCCAACAGACAAGGCGCATCGCAGTGAGTAGAAAATATAGAAATGTCGGAAAGAAATTTGGATTGTTAAAAATAAAAATTAAATGAAAACCCCTTAACTGAAGTCTTTGACGAGCATAGTTAGAATGGCTCATTATGCCTCCCTAACATCTCTAATAGAAATTCTCCTTCATATTGACAAAAAACTGAGATGTTGATTTTCACAAGCATCTTTTGAGGAAAAACTTTTGAAAGCGAAACCGTTGACTGTCGGTAGGAAGAGCTGGTAGTCACAAGTCGTAGGGCAAGACTTCTAACATAAGCAGAATGCATAAAAGTCTCCCAATGTAGCTCTCGGACTTTCTGATGCGATAGGTGCCTGCTGACGTTGACCTGATGAAACACAATTCTTCTCTCATTGACCAAATCTGGGCGATTGCTTACTTCAGACAGTCCAGTTGTTAAAATCACTTAACCGAAGGAAAAATGGGCCGTACTAAATGCAAAGCAAAACATTTTTGAACATCAATCGTGACCACAGCTAGCGCTATCACCATTCATAGTCTGTTTTTGAATTGGTTTCATTTTGTTGCTTGTCAGCAGCGATTCGCAATTGGGAATTCGGTCGATGAGATTTTTTTTGTGTGGCACCCACGCAACGAGATTTTTCTTGCATCCAGCCTTATTCAAATTATTCCATTTCGGTTTGCAATATTTTGTTCCTGGGCAGCCGAAAATGTGATTTCATGTTGCTTAGGACGCACTCGACCATTTCTATTATTTGATTGACCTCTTCAACCACATAATTGTTGGAATGGAATTGAACAGCGGGAAGTATAAATTCGTGAACTCATCTATTCGAAAAATAATGAATATTAGTATTTTTTTCACACCTTTTGTGAATAATAACATTTTCTAAAGATTTTGGGATCAAAGTACAATACGAGGTGTGCTCAAAACGAATCGCAAATTTTGTGTGTTTTCAAAAATTATTTATTTATTCATTAATATCTATTTCCCCCCCTTCAAAGTAATCCCCGCGAGATAATATGCCCTTGTGCCAACGTTTTTTACAACCTTCGAAGCAATTCAAAAAATCATTTTTTTTTTTATCTTGTTCTGTTCCTCCTTCGATGTCGTCTTTATCTCGTGATTCGTAGCGCAGCGTCATCATTTCATGGGCCTCTTCAGTTTCGGGAAGAAGAAAAAGTCACAAGGGGCCAGATCTGGTGGCTGTGGCATCATTAGTGTGTTGTTTTTCTCCAAAAAGTCACGCACAAGCAACAATGTGTGAACAGGGGCGTTATCGTGATGTAAGAGCCAATTTTTGTTCTTCCACAAAACCGGGCGTTTCTGGCGAAATTGAGCAGTTTTGGTAAGAATTTTGCGTCGACCCGTCTCATGACCAAATCATTGAAAAAAATCGAATGGCACTAGCCAATCGATATGTCTAGGTCCTCAGCAACTTCTCTAACGGTGATTCGACGATTGGCCAATACCAGTTTTCTTCACTTCATCAATTTTTTCGTCTGTTGTTGAAGAGCTCGGGCGTCCGGCGTCCGGCATGTTTTTCGTCGTTCACATATTCTCGGCCTTCTGAGAACATTTTGTACCACCGATAAACGTTGCTTTGGTCCAAAGTAGGTGCTTTGGTCTCCGTATGATACAGTCAACATTCGGAATGCATCCGCGCACTTAATTTCATTTTTCACCCAAAATTTGATACAGGTTCTTTGATCCATATTTTTGGATAGATAAAAAACGAAGACGAGCCGGAACACGTGCAAGCAAAGCAGCTGTCAACAATTAACTGAACATTCGAAATGGCCGAACTCGTCGGCATGAGTGAGAGACATGAGTACCAACATATCGCCACAAAATAATCGAAATTCGAATATAGGTAACCTGCGAAAATTCAAAATTCGCGATACTTTTTGAACACACCTCGTATTTTGTAGTTCATAAATATATATACTGCTGATTAGGCGTATTAAAATTTTAAATTTCTTAATGGTGTAAAAAAAAATTCTTACACAGCTTAACAATTTTACAGAAATGTTCTTTCATATGAACGACATCTCCGGCAACAAATTTGCTGAAGGCAATTATAGTGCGACCCTCCGTAGGTTCTTAAAGAAGAGTTGAAAATTTTAAAATGTTGTTAAGAAGTGCGAATTGTTCATGAAAATGAATCTACTCGAGTTGAACACTTGATTTGATTTTTTTTTTGTTTTGTCTAGGCTCGAGGTGAGATATTTATTTATATATATATATTTTGAAGGTTTACATTTTAACTTGAAAAAATTGCGCAATTTTGTAGGCATATTTTTGTGAAAATTAATTTTCAATAAAAATCATAATTGAAAATAAATTTTCACAAAAATATACCTACAAAATAGTGCAATTTTTTCAATTTAAAATGTAGACCTTTTTGTTTTAAAAAATATCGTTTAGGCCTTTTATTTAATTGTAATGAAAACAAAGCTTGTCAGCTATTTCGGTTATAGATTCTCATCCAGTTACATATAAAAATTATTCAAATATTTGGTAATACATTCCTATAAATAAAATAAATATAAATAATTGGCGCGTACACTTCTGTTAGGTGCTTGGCCGAGCTCCTCCTCCTATTTGTGGTGTGCGTGTTGGTGTTGTTCCACAAATGGAGGGGCCTACAGTTTCAAGCCGACTCCGAACGGCAGATATTTTTATGAGGAGCTTTTTCATGGCAGAAATACACTCGGAGGTTTGCCATTGCCTGCCGAGGGGCGACCGCTATTAGAAAAATGTTTTTTATTAATTTTGCTTTCACCGAGATTCGAACCGACGTCTCTCTGTGAATTCCGAATGGTAATCACGCACCAACCCATTCGGCTACGGCTACATTCCTATACTTCATCGAATTCCTCAGTCATGTTGCACATAACCGCGGTATTTTTCATATATTAATGTAAACAAAACCTATGGTGAGGAAAATACAAAAGCGGCAAACGATTTGTAATAAAAACAAAGAAAATCTTTAGTGGCTTAATGCATATGAACGTTTTTTTAAATTAGAATTTCTGATATGTTAACAACAGATGACAACTAAACAAAAAAGAGAGATAAATACCACCTACTGAAACGTGAGCATTACCTTTGTGGGTATTGTTGTAACAGCATAAAATATCATATTATTCATAAATTTGTGTGGAATGCAGCTTTAAGTACAAAGAATGACGTTGAGCCGACTGGGGGAGGAGCCCACTTTGTAAGCAGAAGATTGTTTAGTATTGAAGTGATATTTTATGGCCTTTGTTACTAGCGCTGCTAAGCAATTATTTGTTAAGTAATTTATTATTTTATATTTACAAACAAATTTAAAGACTAAGCAGAAATATCCTACGCAGAACTATAGGCGAGAGATCTACTTCAGGGTGCAAACTCCCCTAATAATTTGAAGGAAATACCTGGTGTTTTAGCTAGAAACGTTTTTCTAGTTCTGAATATTAGAAAATTTATTACCAATTTATTTCTATTTATTTGTAACTCATCAAAGTCTTTACAATTAATTGTAAACACGCTGGGAAATCAAGCGAAGAATTAATATATATTTGGTTTTTGCTGTGTTTTATTGTCAAGAATATTAAATTTACGTTTTATTGGCACGCGCCCGATCCAATAAGAAAAAGAACATTGAAAAAGAAATAAGTCAAAATGGCAGCTCAACCCAGTAGCACGGCGTTGCCATAACAAAATTAATATAAATTCAATAATAATTTGTGGGTACGCCACATATATATAAAATATTAGCAGTAGGTAGGCGCTGCAACTTACTACGAGTAGGAAGTTGATGTTCGTCGTGCCGACATTAAATTTCCTATGCACGCACTTTTGTATTGGTTCCTGATTAGTTGGGCATCTAACCAAACAAAAAAACTGACCTACCGTTACGTATAACGCACTCAGTGCGCTGCTATGGTTCTGTGACTGCACCGCTAATGTGTTGCTTTATCCCAGTAAAGATTTCTGTGTTTCACCACCTGGAAAGATGACATTAAGAACCCATCTTAACAACCTTATAGCTGTTTTAAAAATTACTTCACCAATTCATCTTAATTTAATATGAGCTGTATATATATTACTTAAGATACTTACTTATGCATACACTGGTATTTCAAGTGGCGTCACTTTGTTAGTCGAGCCATTTGAATCTTAGTTTCTTGTTTTAATCAGTGCTTACGATTGGCATATGCCCCTCTAATAAACTACGGGATCCGGCACTCGAAGTGTAACCAATTAAAAATGATATAAATTTTGTTTGGAAAATTACTTTTATTCAATTCAAAGTAAAAAAAGTATAAAAATTATACAAAATTAAAATTTACTATTTCTCGATATGACCACCTTTTGCCTTATCTATGGCCTTAAGACGATCCAGCAACGAATCGCAAGCTGCCCGAATATGACTTGGAGGTATTTAGCCTACTCGTGGGCAATGGTTTTTTCAGTCCCTCGAGGATGGTGAATCTTTTAGTATGAACTTTGCGCTCCAAAAGGCTCCAAAGAGAATAATCCACCGGATTCGTGTCTGATGAATTTGAGAGCGCATATGTGGACGTTATGAAGTCCGGAACGTTGTTTTTTTGGACATTCTTGGTTTACTCAAACTTTGTGAGACGGTGTCGAGACCTTTAGAATAGTCCATAGTCTGCCATCGAAATGTTTCTCTGCCCACGACTTTAAAGCAGCCTCCAGAATGCCTTCCCGATAATATTTACCTGGACGCCAGGGTCGATGAAAATAATTGGAGAGCGATTATCTGCGGTTACAGTGGCCCAATTCATTACCTGTGGCGGGTGCTGCCTACTGGTGGCCAATCGATTACTCAAGTTCTCGTGTGAACGGTCGGCCAAATAAACCCTATCGTTTTAGGAGTTTACGAATTGCTCAATTTGACAAATTTTCTCGTAAGAAAACACATTGTTCGGAAATTGATCGCTTCCGGCCAAGCGAAGCAACTCCTTCGCTCTCTCAAGTCTGACTTGTTGCTGTTTTGGTGTGGGATCATACGCCTTTTGGATCTTGTGAGGCCTGACTTTGAGATCACTTTTCAGTATGCGGCGGATGCTACGGTCAGATATTTTCAGTTCTTACGCCATTTGATTAGCTTTTTGTCGGGGATTTCGCTCAACTTGCTTCTTCACTTTTTGAACCATTACACGTGACGTTGCAGTCTTCTGATGGCAACGAGTAATGGTGCGATAAATACAAACTTTATTTACTTTAACATAGTAGTCTGGTGAAATACTCATTTTTTATAGATATTTTTAGGAATTTCTTTTTTTAGGAAAATAAATGCGATCGTTTTGTTTTTATGGTATTTTATTATTGACATCAAATAGTATACACGAACATTTTCTTTTTTATATATTTCTTTGTAGTAGTGTGGCACCAAGGTAAGCGTCTTAAAAAAAGATAGGTGGCTTGTCAACAGGATATTGGCTCTTCAGGGCATCTGAAACGAAAAAGTTAAACTGATTATTATTCTGCAGGCTTGTCATTCTGGCAGGTGCTACTATGGACAATTTTTTTTGAAAAATAATAAAATGGCGGATTTTTGAAAAAAGGTATGTTTTTTGGTGGAAATCAGACTGTAGTATGGAAAGTTACGGCTAGAATTTGCTGTGGGTTGTTGACAGACCAGAAAAACGTTGTTTTGAAAAAAAAACACGTTTAAAGGTTTCCCGATAGACATCTGCAGTTACCGTGCGACTAACAAAACGCAGCTGCGAAGTGCTCTTTAATTTGCGCTATAACTTTACTGATATTTTGAATTTTAATCTAAAATTTTCACATTATATTTTCAACATCTTTTACTTTTAAAATATGCCAAAAAAAATATTTTTTTGTCAATCTTTAACCAGACTACCTTAATGTGCTCGAGCTCATGAATAATCGCTGGTTGTGATTCTCCTGCCAAATCTAATGCAATCACACTAATATGTTTGAAATCCATTACTGATTTCCATTTTTCGCGTTTACTCTCGGCAAAATGCCTCCGCGCGCTTGTCAACAATACTCTGGGCTGTCAGTGAGTCAACTAACAGACAGCTGATGCCCGTGCATTAGCTGTGCGAGTGGTCTGAAGTTGTTTCCACTTCGAGTGCCGGACCCGTACAATACTTAGACATTTTTGAGGAGCAGTTAGGTTTGTACAACAGACAAATTATGTGGCATACTGCAGCTACCTTTGATGGCTTGCAGCTGATATCTTCGATAATTTGTGCGCAAACGCTTGACTGTATTTACTCAAATATACTTATAAAAATTTTACTGAATTATATGCTCCATTTTCTTGTTAAAAGAGTTCGTAAAAATTTATAAAAAAAACCTAGCTCTGAGAGAAGGAGTTGAGCTCATACCAAAAAGGAACAAAACAACCGCCTACCACCCACTTAATGTTCTCTCTTATTTTGTAATAAAAATAAAAATTATAAAATGATATTATGTTTTCAATATAACAGTCCGTTTTCTAAAGATTTTTAATTAAATTTAAAAATTCAGTTTTGACAAAAAAGCTTTATTAAACAAATTTGACCCTGAACTCAATTAAAGCCCTGAAAGTTGATCAACAAACAAGCGAAATGCGACATTTTGTCAGCATTTTGAACACCAGCAGTGAACTGTCGCTGACCAAATTGACAAGGGAACCAAAGCAAGTGCAAGCGATGCTCATCAAGAAAAGCTAACATTTGCACTAAGCGAAGGCGAAGGCAGAGTAAAATACATTATACGCCAAAACGATTCGTGTCCCTATTAGTGAGTTGCGTACAACTTCTCGTTTTGTTCCACCTCTCTTTAGCTGTAGCTGTTTAACTTTAGTTTATTTAGCCAATTTTTTCCTTTGTAAAATTAGACTTTAAATCACTTTCGTGCAGTAAAGAATCTGAATTTAAAGTGTTCCGAGCTTTATTTAATCAGAAATGTTATATTGTGTGTATATGCATATGTGTGTGTGTGTAGGCGGCTGTGCATGAGCTCTGCTAAATGCAAATAATGCAGATGAGTTGCTAGAAAATTGAAAATCCTTCAATGACACTGCATCGCCAGTGTAAAAAAATGCTGCCTGGTTTCCCGGATGAAGGCAAACAGAAGTAACAAAATTGGAAGAGCGCAATATTGCAACAAGAAGAGGAATGGTTAGCAAAATGAGAAGTGAGAGATTTTATTAAAATGTTGGTAACCCAATAACCCAACACTTGAGGAGCAGTCAGCGACGACTATAACTACGCCAATAGTGTATATGTGTGTGTGTTTTCGTATATATGCAAGTATTTACTGTATTCGAGTATTCATTGGCGAAGTATTGGTCCGTTCGCTGATTGGTGTGCATTGGTAGGTGATTGGTGTGCATAGCATATTGTATGTATGTACATTAGGGTGCCTCCACAAAAAAAGCTGCAGTTTTTCCACCAGAATGCATTATATTTTAAGACTAATGCTAAAATATTAGTTAGAGGAAAAAGAAATGCATTATTTTCTCAGTAGATGGCTGTAGCTATCGACCTCTCCTAAAGTGACGATCAAACAATTCAAAGTTTATGCTCGTTGTTAAGGTGATATTTCGCACCATAAAAAAAATATTTTGCTGTTTTTTTTTTTGTTGTTCCATTCAGCTGTGAGTTACAGGGTGTTACCAATGGAAGACAACAAAGAGAAAATTCGGAACATTTTACAGTTTTTCTTTGTTAAAGGCGAAAATGCAAGCCAAGCCGCCGAAATTGTAATTGGTGTTTATGGTGCCGAAACTATAACAGCTAATTACGTGCAATTTGGGTTTCGCAGATTCCGTTCAGGCATTTTTCCTATTTCGTGCACCTCACACAGGTAGACCTGTCATCGAAAATGTCTCAAATCACAGAAATAAGCGAAGTTGACATACATGTTGGCATTCGTGGCATTCTTCAGGAGCTAAAGATCGGCCATAAAAGAGTTTTCAATAGTTTCATTAGCTCAAATTTTATGCAAAAATAATTTTTCTTTTATGTTATGTTCTTTTATGTTGTGTTATGTTATGTTATGTTATGTTATGTTATGTTATGTTATGTTATGTTATGTTATGTTATGTTATGTTATGTTATGTTATGTTATGTTATGTTATGTTATGTTATGTTATGTTATGTTATGTTATGTTATGTTATGTTATGTTATGTTATGTTATGTTATGTTATGTTATGTTATGTTATGTTATGTTATGTTATGTTATGTTATGTAATGTTATGTTATGTTATGTTATGTTATGTTATGTTATGTTATGTTATGTTATGTTATGTTATGTTATGTTATGTTATGTTATGTTATGTTATGTTATGTTATGTTATGTTATGTTATGTTATGTTATGTTATGTTATGTTATGTTATGTTATGTTATGTTATGTTATGTTATGTTATGTTATGTTATGTTATGTTATGTTATGTTATGTTATGTTATGTTATGTTATGGTATGTTATGTTATGTTATGTTATGTTATGTTATGTTATGTTATGTTATGTTATGTTATGTTATGGTATGTTATGTTATGTTATGTTATATTCCAAATCGGTCCAGTTCACGTAAGTTTCAATATATTTCCGAAATATTATAGAATTTGTTTTATAATTATGTCAATAAATAGAATATGTTTTATAATTATGTCAACAAAAGTAGTACTGATTTGAAATTTGTTTATTTTATTTTTTATTTTATTTTGTTTTTGTTGTTCTTTTTTTTTGCATGGAGCGTTTCACCCTAATGTCCATAGGGACGACCATACCGTTCCTCAAGTGTTGGTCGTTGAATAAATTGAATTTTTAACATCCGCGCGTTGTGCTTTGCTTTCCACAGCTCACAAGTGCTTAGTTGAGTGCAATGGAGCGCGTTCAAATGGAATGGAATGTGGCAGCCTCAGTACTTCTATGCTTCTACATACATATGTATACACAACTACTACATACATATATGTCTGTGTAAACTGTATAATGTTGATTAATTTAAAGTAAATGGAAATTAACTTACCAAGTGGAAATTTAATGAAACTCTACGAAATGATAGCTAAGCAAATTTACTACTTATTTGTGAAAGCAAAAAATGAATACAAAAATATTTCTGTACGATTACATGAAAACGCTGGAATTCAAACGAAAAGGAATAATTTGAAATTTGTTCGTGAAGAGAACAAATTAAGTACAAGATAAGAGCTCTATTGACAATTCAAGCAGTATTTCATTAGCTTTCAGACTATTTTAATTAGGATAATAAAATCTTTAGTACCAAAAGTAAGTTTCTATTTGCAAATATGTACATACAGTAGCTCAACAAAGAACTCGGATATGCATAGCATGCAACTTCAAAATTTAAAATTTTCGTAAGAAAGGCAAGTTAAATATTTTTATTTTTCTATTTTTCTATTGGGTATTCAAATATATTAGGATTCTAAAAATAGTAATAATAATTGACAAATCCATTACTTCCTTGATATAAAAAAGTGATCATGCAGCATACGCAAAATTGGTGTGAAAAAAGACGTGGGACATTTGGCATTATTGGGATCGTTTGGCACTTTAAAACGGGGAAACCCACAATTAATTTGCTTTCGATAGAACAGTAAAAAGCAAGAAACAAACGTAATAAATTAAAATAAAATTTCAGTCATATTTTATTGAATAAAAGTCCAAATTATAAACATGGGCAGACAGCGTGGACAAAGCTCAATTCAAGTCAGAAATTTAATTATTAGTCATAATGAAAAGGGTAAAATCGTTCGGAAAATGACAAAAATAGTGAATAGACGCTGTGCAACTGTATACGACGTGGTAAGACTTTTTTCGCATGCAGATGAACAGTAGATAGTGCAACGCATCGAGAAAAATCCAAATTTGAGCGCTCCTTAGCTCGCATTAAATGCAACCCCGAAAGTATACGTATACTGTTGCCTAAGAATTATTACGATGGAAGAGTTGCGCGAAAAAAACCTTTCATCAACGAGATTAACCGACACAAGAGAATAAAATTCGCAAAGCGTCATGGGGATAAGGATTTCTAGTTCTAGAAGCACGTTTCATTTGCCAACGAAAGCAAGTTTAATATATTTGGGACAGATGGACAATCATTTGAGTGGGAAGACCTAATGAAGAGTTGCTGGAAAAAAACTTACGTCCGTCAGTTAAACATGGGGTGGGTCGGTAATCGTATGGGGATGTATGTCCGCTGCTGGTATTGGAAGTTTGTGCCTCATTAAGGGCAATATGGACCACAAACAATACATAAATATTGTGAAAGAAAATTTGCTCCAAATTGCTGAAAAGTTGGGAAATAAGGACCATTTCCAATACTATCAAGATAACGATCCCAAGTATAAGGCACTTGTTGTCTATGGCTTATGGTACAACTGCTGTAAAGTAGTTGAAACACCTCCACAAACTCCAGACATCAATGTAATTGAACATTTGTGGGCTCGTTTGGAAAGCCAACTAAAAAAGCATGTTAATAGAAACAAGAAAGACCTAGAAAATTATTAAAGGAGAGTTGGGGAAAATATATCCTTTAACATGCAAGAAGCTGTTCGAATCCATGCCAAGAAGACTGAATGCTGTGAGAAAAAACAAAGGCTTGCCGACTAAATATTAATTATATTGTTTTTTCTTAAATAATATTTGCCTAACTCTACTTTATTTAAATGTCCAAGTTCTTTTTTGACATGTATTTTGCTAAGTTTTTATGTTTGAATTTTCTATGTACGAATACGTTGAAATTTGTTTATGTTTTTTGTAGGTTTGAAAAGTACGCTTGAAGAACGAAAATAAATGTGAACTATAAATGCATTCGATTTGCATTTTAATATATATTTTTTTTATTTAAAACCATATCACTTGGGTGTCTGAGTTCTTTATTGAGCCACTGTGTAAAGCACGAAAAGGAGCTGGCTTTATATCGCAATGAATTTGGTATCTCTGCAATATCGCTAATACGGATTACCTAAAACAACTTTGGGCAGGTCCATCCGAATTAGGAAGCACAAACAAGGCTTCAGACAAGGCTACGCTTTGTTGTGCGATTTCTGTCGCAGATCGTACGAACTGCAGCAATGCACTGAGCTTTCACAATATTCTACAATACCGTGCAATAACTGGCGTATGCCGATTCATCAGAATTAATGACGACATTGTTAGTTCTGCCTATTCCAATCTACTTTGAAATTCGTTGGAGAATTTCTTTTGCCAACAATTGCTACTTTGGACTAACCATGCCGTTAAGTGGTTAAGTCCTTTCTGAACGAAAAAAATCTCACTTTATAAGACGCTCATTAAGCCTGTCCTATCGTGGAACGCCGAAGTTTGCACGATAAGAATATACGTGATGGTCCTTGGAATGTTAAGTTGGTATATATGGAACCAACGAAAATTGTCAAACATGATATTAAAAAAAAAATGGTTCAACCTAATTTCAGAATTATATATTTCAAAGTTTCGCCTCTATGACGCTATTATGTTACCTAAGCACTATGACCTTAATGAGTTCCTTCGTAGCAAAAGCGGATTCATCATAAATTTAGTTGACAAACTTTAAACGCCTTACTTTACTAGGCTTTGCCCACGTAAGTTTGGAGTTTTGACCCCTAAGTACCGATTATTCTTACAATCCTATCAACTTGACAAACTTGTACCTGTACTTATTTAAATTAATTATTACTATTTCGACAGCGGCTGCCGTAGCCGAGTGAGTTGGTGCGTGACTACCACTGGTTCGGAACTCTCGGCACGAAACACCAAACGATTGAAAATGTTGTTTGTAATAGCTGTTGCCCCTCGGCAGGCAATGGCAAACCTCCGGGAGTATTTATGTCAAAATTGTCGGATCTGCGTACTCAGAAAATCCAAGAGTTATGATTGAAAATACTCTCTATCCTTAACGCGTGACTGTTTGGTGCGGTTTATGGTCCGGCGGAATCATTGGACCTTACTTTTTCGAAAATGAAGCTGGAGCAACAGTTACGGAGAATGGATTGCGCTATCGAGGGATGATTAATGATTTTTTATGGCCGGAATTGGATGGTATTGATCTGAAAAACTTTTTTTTTCAACAAGACGGCGCTACGTAACGAAACTATTGATCTTTTACGGGAAAATACCTCCAATAACACCTCTTATCGAAAAACCCTTTATATAATTGGCGTGTACACCCTTTTTGGGTGTTGGCCGAGGTCCTCCTTCTATTTGTGGCGTGCGTCTTCATATTGATCCATTGATATTTTTTTATGAGGAGCTTTTTCATGGCAGAAATACACGCGGAGGTTTGTCACTGTCTGTCGATGGGCGACCGCTATTAGAAATTTTTTCCTTCATTTAAGTCTTTCAACGAGACTCAAATCTACGTTCTCTCAGAATTCCGAATGGTAGTCATGCACCAACCCACTCGACTACGGCGACCGTGCCATGACAAAGATTTTCATGAAAACCCATCTGCTATTTGAAAGCTAATTACATATTGCGATGTGAACTCATTTTTGGTCATTTATGCATTTTTAAAGCAACCTAGTAAGTACTTCCGTATCCTAAGTTTCAAAGACATTGAACTCAGATTGTCAAAATGTCCATCTTCCACGCGCGCAGCCGCAAAAAAATCCTCTATGACATCCTAATTTACATGATATGGCAGTATGCTTTCCATATCGTTTTGGTGCTGGACATATCGACCAAGTTCCAGCTCAAAAGCATACCCTTTTGAAAACGAAAAGTTTTTCCTACAAATTTTACTTTTACTGCATTTTACTGAAAATCCAGTGCCTTGCTTAAGGACCCAATTTGTCAAGAGGCAACCAGAAAGCTGCTTACTGAGCAAACTTTTTATTATTGATTCAATATTTCATCGACAACATAAAACTTGTTCCGATTTCAAGAGTTCATATGAACTTTTTTTCTAATTATTCACAACCAAAAAGCATGCACGATTCTTATAGAGGACGTTTTGAGAACCGCAAAAATATTGAAATTGTGCGTCTATAAGAATATTTCGCACTTGACTTTTTTATTTTTGCATAATGTGCTAATCATTAATTTGAATCCCTGCAAACAATACGTAGTGCGCAGGAATTTATTTATTTCTTTTTAATATTTTTATTTCGGTAATCAGCTAATAAATCAGCTAAAATTGCGACTTTGTGCAAGAACTTATCAGATTTTTTCCTGAATTATTCTGCGTTAGCATTTATATTCACTCATTCCCGTCGCATCTTCGTTAGGGAGATTTTGTAAACAATTTTTTTGCTGGCGCGAATTTAATTAAACAGTGCATTTACTTAAAGACAGTTCCCCCGGTTACACGCTTTTGTCTTATTTAATACGCTTCAAAATTAAGTTTGTAATTCAATTCAAAACTACTTTACTTCATGCAAATGTCTGCCGAAAACTTATTGGCGCAAATAAATCTATGCACATTCACAAATTTCCAATTCCTTCCTATAACAGAAAGATAAAGAGAGTGAGAGAGAGATGGAGATGGAGATGGAGAGAGGGAGATAGGGGAGCGAGTGGGAAAGAGAAAGGGAAAGAGTGAGAAAGAAGGAGAAAGCATTTGCAAGCCGACAAAGCTGTCCAAGTGCGTACTTAGTTCTTCCCAGCCATTGCACTGGTATACATGGCGTATAGGTTCCAACAAAGCATATTTTCAACTTCAACTGCTCATTATTTGCAACAATAGAAATTATTATTAGTCTCATTACAATATTGCAGCATACTGATTTGAATTTTCATTACCCCTTCTACGTGTTGGTGCTGTGAAAACCTCTAACGGCTGATGGCAGTCTTGCTAAAAATCAACTTACTTTGCATATTCCACCACTACAGAAGCTCATTTTCCATTATCTAGCTCGAGTGCCATCAGCGTGCACTTGATTAGTATTCGGTTATTGACTTTGTTGTTGGTATTGTTTGCTTCTATACCCTCACCCAACTTGTGCTCCACTGCTCACAACCGCCTAGCGCTGTAGCTATGATTGGAGTTGGGCCAAAGCGGATGTCGGCAGTTCAGTTGAATTTTGCGCATGTTTCTATTTTGACAGCGATTTGACTATTCGAAGCGTTTGAATAGTGGAAGTACGTTAATGAATTCTGTAGCACACAGTTGAATCGTAGCGGAGAATGTTTTTGTTATTGTTCGCTAATTTTAATATCTTGCCGGTAATGAGATTTTCCACAGCGAATTAGCAAAGAAATACACCAGTGAAACGAGTTAAAGTAATTTGCGTATAATGCGTAATTTTGGTTGGGGAAGATAAGGAAAATTTAGTGTGAAGATTTTTGTAATTATTTTAATTTGTGATAATGCATTGCAGTATTTAGAAAATTTTTAAACTTACTTTTTATATTTAGAAATTGATATCTATTTTGAAATGCGAATATGTAAAAACTTGGAAAAAAGCATTTTTGTGTAATTACAATAGATTTTTAAAAAGGTATTTTAATTAGTTCAATAGGGATGTAGTTATGAGGCTAACCATTGCCACTTTTCTACTTTTAAGTAACTTATTTGAAATGTTCTGTACTAATCACACTTAAGCAAATAACTTTAAGGTACAGATTTTTATCAATATTTTGTTGTTGATTACTATTTTGAATAGTGAAGATTTAAAAATTAGAACTAAGATTTTCGTTAGCATTTCGTTTTGAAGTATTTTTGAAGTAGATTTTTGTTTCTATTTTGCTTTTTGCTACAATTTTGAATTGCAAAAGTTTCACAGTTTTCAAATAAAATAATATTAATATGCTAAATCTTGTGATGCAAAAATTGATAGCTTTGAAGTGAAGATTTATGACAGAGATTTTTTTATAACTTTTAGTGTTAGAATTTTTTAAATTTTTAATTGGATATTTGTGGTTTTATTTACCTTTTACTTCAATTTTGAATAAAGAAAATTTCACAATTTTCAGATTTTTTTTGTGAAAATTTAGTAATTTTAGAATAAAAGTTTTTGCCATAAATATTTTGTAATGAAATAAATAAATAATAATAACTAAAACATTTATTTTATTTTATTTCAGTTTTAATTTTGAATTCCGAGAATTTCGTGCTTTTATATTACAAAAATGAATCGCAAAATAAGTTGGTAAGCGCATAACTCAACAACGCATGAACCAATCTTAACAATTCTTTTTTTAAAATGTTCCTTGAAGTCCAAGGATTGTTTGTACGGCGAGAAAAATTCGAATAATTTCCGGGGAAAACTCTAAAACAGCCCTTTTCTTTTCCCCATACAAATATTGCGCGTTCGTGTTCGCGTTGGAGGATCTAATGCGTTTACACAAAAGTGATAATATCGTGAACCCGACCAAATTGAAAAGTCCAAAAATGTACGAGCTGTAGATTTTATTGGCCTCGCAATATTCTTTCTTTTATTTTAGTTTCAGAATGAGTTAAGGAATGATTTCATTCACAAATAATAAATAAAAATAGTTAAGTAAATTCGAAGAATAATCATGCAGGACTGAACAAACCCAAACATATTTTAAGAAGAACAAAAGACAAACATTACACGGTGTGACAAAAAAAAAAAACTAAATATACTTTTATGGAGATCTAGCACAACTTGCGGCTATAGAAAAACTAAACAAAATGGTATAGGAGAAATTTCCAATACACCCCCAAAATCTCATTTTATGGCCATAAAACCGTTTTTCAGTAGGTTGATCTGAAGAATCACTCCTAATCTCGCCAATTTCCATCCGATTTCGAATTTGTTTTTTTAGTTCGAAAGAACAAAAACAAGCCTTTTTGACAGTGTGTTGACAATTTTTCTGAAATGACACCTGACGAGACTGTAGACGGAAGTATTTGGATTTTATTTATTTTTTCTCTATTTTTTCAAATTTGACATAATTTTTACGATATTATCCGATATTGAGGATTTTTTTTAGTACACTACTGTTATAGTAAATTTAATTTTGCGTCGAATGAGCTATATTTGACTGTAATTGAATTAAAATTAATAGAGTTGGGTGGGTTTTAAGATTTTTTCTTTTTTTTACTACGAGATTTGGTATGCGTTTCGAAGCATGAAAATGATAACAAGTGTCATTATAAACACATAATATTTATTGGAGTATTGTGCAGTGCAGCACTGTACGGTATGGTACGGTGCAGTACACAACGGAACTGATTCCAAACTTAAAAATGCATTGGAAACGGCCCTTTGGAGTTTAGTATGATACGGTACATTTGTCATTCTCTTCATCAGTTTTGAATACTTCTCTGTAAGAAATTCGATCATCATCATTCATCTGAAGTCGTCATCAACTAAATTCCATTGTTTAAATCGAGAAGCGAGCGTTTCAGATTGTCTTCCCGATAGAAGTAAATCACGAGAAAGATCCTGAAAATCTGAATTTGATACAATGTGTCGTTCTGAAGACTTAGAACCAGACGGAAAGTACTATTCATCATCGGGTTTATTGTTATCAGTTTGATCATCATCAGCAATGAGTTGAACTTCCTTCAGTTCCTGCAGTTGAGTCAATCATATCGTCCAAGACTACGGGGTTCCTAACAGTTGCAACATCAGCATACTTTATGTGCTTTCGAGTTTTATAGTGATGCCCGTTTACGTCTGTTTTATAAAAATAACAATCATCTGGTTTATGATAAGGCTGATGATGCCACATCATCCGAGAATATTGAGAAATTCGACTTTTCTGGCAACATTTTGATTTATGTCTCTTGAATTTCAATGAAACAAACAATAAAACTTTGACGTTTTAATAAGGTTAAATTATAATAACAAACTTCTTTTGTTAATCAATGTACAGTGTGAACTTTGGTACACTTGGGAGCTTTTCCATATTTCTATTGAAAAAAAATGTGCTATAATATGTCAGATATTTTCGTAAGTTCTAACCAGTTCTGTTGTATGCAGTACAGTGTACTCTTATGTATACATATACACTCCAATAAATATTACGTACCTATAATAACGCATCAAAACACGTCCTTATTCCCATTTAGCGTAAGCTATACCTACATACCAAATTAGTAAAAAAAAAAATAAAATCTTAAAACTCACACAACTCTATTAATTTTAATTCAATTACAGTCAAATATAGCTCATGTGACGCAAAATTAAATTTACTATAACAATAGGGTACTGAAAAAAATCCTCAATATCGGATAATATCGTAAAAATTATGTCAAATTTGAAAAAATAGAGAAAAAATAAAAAAATTCCAAATACTTCCGTCTACAGTCTCGTCAGTTGTCATTTCAGAAAAAATGTCAACACACTGTTCTTTCGAACTAAAAAAGCAAATTCGAAATCGGATGGAAATTGGCGAAGTTAGGAGTTATTCTTCACATCAACCTACTGAAAAACGGTTTTATGGCCATAAAATGAGATTTTGGGGGTGTATTGGAAATTTCTCCTATACCATTTTTCTTAGTTTTACTATACCTACAAGTTGTACTAGGTCTCCATAAAAGTATAAAATCACTGTCGCACAGTGTTATTAATTAATCAAGAAAACCCATGTTTCTCATATGGTCAATTGTACGTTGCCTGTTCCGGTGTTGGAAAACCATCAGGTTTGTTTGTATATTCACCAGGTAATCAAACAAACAACATTGTATATCATAAAAAAGCACTACAATAAAAATAAAACAGATTTTTGTTAATAATTATGATTCACTTGATTTACAATAAATCGATTACTGAAAATTCTTATGTATTTACGTTTTATTTCATTATTCTTTATTATATCGGTTATTAACCCTATGTTAATAATAATACAATAATAATAAATAAATAATTATCTCTATGTTTTGTCACTGATGCACTTTATAAGTATTTGTCACCTTTAGGTTCCCAAGATCCCTTTAGATTATTTTTCAATCAGGTTTGAACCTTAAGTTCCCCTCTTAGTTTGAAGCCCTCTGGCAAACATCCCAGGTTTAGTGGGTCCCAAAAGGGTGGCCAAAGTTCGTGGAAGCGAAGATACTTAAGGGGTTATACGCAGTTATGAAGCAAATAAAAGACGGGTTGTCAAGGATTTATCCTGAAGAAACTTCAGAATATTTTAATTTGAAAATTTTTGGCGGTTATAAAAGCATCCTTCAAGAAGGTAACAAAATTTTTTATTTATGAAAATGTTGATTATAGAGCGCGCTGCAGGCGATTTCTGGAATCTCCTTTAAAAAAAGACGATTTACGGTGTACATCGTAACTCAGGATTGGATTATCTGAAATCAAAAAACCAAACAAATTTTGTTAATATAATATATTAGATTATCTAGTAATAAATCGTTCGGCTAATCAAAAGTGAATTTTCACAAAATGGCAGCTTTTAAAAGAAATGATTTCGATTTTTACGTTAAAATTTGGCCGTAAATTGATTATAAAATGGAAAATAAGTATCAGATTTACAAAAGGAACGATTAATTACTAGAAAGTGTATCTTTAAAGATTGAGTTAAAACGGTTGACCGATCAAACAAGCCGTTTTCGAGATATCGTGTGCACCGACTTGAAAAATGCCGTTTTGAAAAAAACACGTTTAAAGTTTCAATACATACCTTAAAACGTGCCGAGGCATCTCTACATATTTAGGTATAACTCCGAAAGTATTGCTTAGATCTACTTCAAATTTCGTGCGTACACTTTTGAATATATGTACATTACAAAAATGCAATAAAAAAATCGATTTTTTTGAAAGTCATAACTGCGTATAACCCCGTAAGTCACCTGAGCTGACCGTTTTCTTTAATTCTCCTGAACAGAACAGTCACCATGATGATAGAGCGGTGTGTGAGGGTCAGCAGAGTAAAAACGTCTTAAGGTCGACATATAAACTGCCACATTCAAAATCTATTTGACAGAACGAAGTCTGTCGGGTCCGCTAGTCTTAAATAAAAATTTTCATTTTTGTTTAATTTTTTTTTTTTTTGTTTTTCTGAAAACGTAGTCATTTTACAGCGAGAATTTTTGCTAAAGATGATTCTTAATAGAATAAATAATACCAATTTGAAAGATTTTTTTCTACAGTATTTGATTTCAGTTTCAATTTTCAATTGCGAATTTTTAAATAAAAAATTTTTTTTAATTTTCGTTTGGTGAAAATGTGGTAATTTAGCAACGAAGATTTTTGCTAAAAATGATTCTTAATAAAATAAGTAATAAATAAAAGATTGCTTTGATAATTAATTTAAGTTTTAATTTTCAATTACGAAATTTAAAACAAATAGTTTTTACTTTTTTTTTTTGGTGAAAATGTGTTAATTTTGCAGCGACAATTTTTAATTTTTGTAATAAAATGAAAGTGGTTTTTTCTGTTTGATTTTTGTTTCAATTTTCTTTTGCGCAATTTCATAATTTTTAAAAAACATTTTTTTTTATTTATAAAATGTAGTAATTTTACAGTAAAGATTTTTGTTAAATAATATTTAAAAAATTTTTTTAGTTTAACGACTTTCTAATTTTAAATTATATATTAGATAAGCATTTTTATTTAAAAATTTTATTTAAATTTTTCATACTGAAAAGCAAAATTTTTTTATTTAATACTTCTTTTTTTTTTTTGTTTTTGTAATATATGTATATTAAAATTTAGTAAAAGTAAATATTTTCGCTAAACATTTTTATAGTTGTTTAGTTTTATAATTTTCCAATTAAAAAAAATAAATTTAAAACAAAATATTTTTATTTGAATTTGAATATGTGAAAATGTATTAGTTGTATATCAAATATTTTGTTAACTTAAAATTTCGTAGTTTTTCTAGTTTTACGATTTTAGGATTTTTAATAAAAGATTTTTCTTTTTATTTTGATATTCGCTACAATTTTGGAATTCAAAATTTTACTATTTTGAAACTAAAGAACGGAGGAATTCAAATGCTGTTTAACGACTAACTTTATTAAGAACGATAAAAAGAGAAATAAATAAATTGTGTACAGGGTTACAATCAGTAAAGCATTTACTACGAACTACCTTGCCTCCGCAACACCTCCTCTCAAAGTAGAGAGTTTATTATTCTGAACTGAATTCGACAAGACCCAAATGTGATGAACACAAACTGTACTTCATTTGTGTTAAGCCCTTGGTAAGAATACCCGCTGGCATTTGCTATGTTGACATATACTCTGGTATGATCATTTTAGTTTGAAAGCAGTCTCGGATGAAATGATGACATATGTCAATATGCTTTGTTCGAGGGTGGAAATTGGAAGATACAGCCAACTTCTGTGCACTCTGGTTATCGTTAAATAACTTGACGCTGGCACAATTAATTCCCACTTCATGTAAGGTGGCTTTCAAATACAAAGCTTCTTTAGTCGCCTCAGTTATCGCTACGTATTCCACTTCTGTGCTTGAAAGCAAAACAGTACGCTGCTTACGCGCTTCCCAACTTATAGACGATCCGGCGAATATAAACGCAAGACCTCAGTAAGATCGCCTGTCTGCTGAATTTGCGTCCCAATAGGCATCGACTACACCATATAAATCTGCACCAGTCTTTTTGTACAGTAAACCTTGTTGTAATGTGCCCTTGATGTAATGCAAGTACTGCCAAGTAGATACTGCCAAGTACATCAAAACGCTGATTAGACTTTGAAACGGGTACTTCGCCATTTCGGCCTCGTCTTTCCTTGCAGGCAACGTGAGGCTCCAATTTGTTTCTGTTGGCGTTTTCGAAAGATTGCAGCCTGACATCCCGAATCGATTCAATACTGATTCAGCATACCACCGTTGTGATAGAAATATCTCAAACCTTCTCATCCTCTGCCATGCGCGACAATGCTACACGTTTAAATAGAGTCGCTTTTCGGGTTGGTCCCTTGAATTGAAATGTCGTTTCCAAACTCAGCCAAATTTCACGTGCACTGCTGCACTCTGAAATGAGCCCTAGTACTGTTGATGCTATCGCCAACGTAATGTCTGCTGATGCCTTTTGGTCCGCAATTTTCCTCTCTCTAAGATTAGCTTCGTTGTCAGTCTTCGCGGCAGAGCCACCTACGTAATTCCAAAGTCAATTTTACCAAAATTGTACGCGTTTGCAATTTCCACGAAACATAGTCTGCCGCGTTTAACGGTTTGATCCGTACAACACCGGCCATTATTCTTATCGTTCGCTTATTTTTCTTTATTGCTAAAACACTTTTTGTTTTTAATTTTCACAGTCGTTTACTTATACTTGGACGCTGGGCCCATAACCTAAAGAACCGAGGAATTCAGATGCTGTTTAACAACTAACTTTATTAAGAACGCTAAAATCTTTTTCTTTCAATTTCAATATGTGAAAGTGTAATAGTTTTAAAGCAAAAATTTTCGTTAACTTAAAATTTTATAATTTTTCTATAAAACGTTTGTTTTTATTTTGATTTTTGTTAAGATTTTGCATTGCGAAAATTTCATTATTTTTAAATAAAATAATTTTTTTGTCTATTGATTCGTGAAAATTTCAGTTCATGTTAAATTCTGTTTGTTCGTTTCTTATTGACAATTATATTTACAGTTAACTATAAAATACTGTGGCTTTAAGCTAACTAAATTTTTTTTTATTTGGTAATTTTTTAACCTTAGAATTTTATAATTTTTTTAGTTTTACAATTTTGTAATTTTATATTAATTTTAATTTCAATTGTTTCAATTTTGAATAGCGCAAATTTCACAATTTTAAAATAAAATTATATTTTCTTTTCAATTTTGATTTGGAAAAGTTCTTAGTTTTAAAGTAAAGATTTTTGCTACAAATTTTTAATAGTTTTGTTTTCTCCATTCACTTGAATTCAACTTTAGTGGAATTTTCCTGCAACTAAGTATTTCAGCAATTTCAATTTGCAATTTGCGCACAATTTCTTGCTCTCTTTGCATTCGTTTTGCAATGCAAGCATTTTAATGTAAATATTTTGCGCTACCTGAGATTGTATTGCAAAAAAACCGAAGCACTTTTATTGAAGCAATTTGCGCATAACATAACCACTTTTGTGTATATCAGCAAATTTTACCTTTATCTATGTTGCTCATACGCCCCGACCCACTGACACAACCACGATTTTCATACTCTCGTAGACCAAAATATTTTTAATAAACAAACTGCTCACATTTTCTGTAACAAATAACACCGATATGTATGTATGTATGGCTGTGTGCATTTGTGGATGTGTGCATACACACACATACACTAACATATATGCACTTACATCCGATGCATAAATGTGGTTCACGTTTTTTCGCTTTTGGTTTGGTTAGCTAGCTCTGGAAAGCTCTGAACGCGGTCACCTTCTGCTGCTCGTACTCGTATTCTATTATCGCTAGTACTTAACAAGAGCCGTGTACAGCTAATATTTGTTTTGCTGTTTTTTTTCGTTCATATGTATAGGTATAGTATTACTTTTACCTTGTATGTAATGTTGTTTTTACTCATTGTTTGTGGTAGCTGCAAGTCATGTTATTCTTTCTTTTTACACACTGACAATTGCTATTGTTGCTTGCTTGCTTATTTTTGTTGCTTCCGCTTTGTTATGAGCAAACTCGCCGAGCTTGTGAGTGCGCATTTAATACAGATTTTAAGAAAAATGACTAAAAAATAAATTAAAAGGAATTTCCATTGAATGTATATATTCACTCAAGTAGGACTGCATTGAATTACGAAATATTTGGTATGGAAAATTTACTGAT
This sequence comes from Anastrepha ludens, assembly GCF_028408465.1. Lineage (NCBI taxonomy): Eukaryota > Metazoa > Arthropoda > Insecta > Diptera > Tephritidae > Anastrepha > Anastrepha ludens. The sequence continues at coordinate 19,560,031 of NC_071500.1, forward strand.
GAAACTTAATTGGCATAAATCAGTGTCCGAGTACATGAATGGCAATCATATAGGGTCTCCTCAGCATTGCTAGGGGGAACGTACAAAATTTTCACTTCTTTCATCCATCTCAGGCCCTCTATTCTCAAGTCAATCGATTCTGAAATGTACCATCGAAGCCTGGCAGAGAGTACCAAGCGATATAGCAAATCTTCTATATTACAATCATCCTCCAAATGAGATGTTCAATGATACCTATGGCGTCCCTATGGAACATTGCTCATAATTAGTCCAATCAGGATTCATTCCTCACTGCCTCCCTGTGCGAGAAGGAGCTTTGCTGCAATCCAGTGAGGTATTTTTAGGAAGTACTTGGTTATTTTCCAGCCGTTAGTACTACAACGACGGTATTTACGAAATTTATCACTGAGCGCCTTAATGTACCCAAAATGCACCTCTATGTTTGGCCCTAAAATTGGCACCGGTGCAATTGGACTCTCCAATGCACCGCAATTTTCCAATGAATCCATGAATGTTATTGCGTCCCAACATCCATAAAAGTTCAAGTTCATCCCAGCTTAGCCTCAACTTACACTCTTGAAATATTTCTAAAGAGATTTGAGTGATACCTAAAGCCTTTAGAGCAGTTTGGCTTTCGCTACAGACACTGATTTTAATTCCTAACTACATTTCCCCAATGAGTCAATAAAGCAGCATTTAAGTATTGCAAAACTATCAATAGAACGGTCGTTGTCATCGTACTTAAAGAGAAGAAAATATGAAGCTACTCTCCAAATACCATTCCGATTCCGAAGTCACCAATAGTTCAAACCCAGCGCAATACCAGATATCTTGGGTTGTTTCGCCTTCTCACATTAGCTCACTTTCAAACGTATGTTCGGCAACTCACCAGAGGGTACTTGGGCTAATCCCCGAAGTTATAAGCTGCTTGGACCATGAGCAGAAGAATCATCTTGGCCAATCTCAAGTGAATGGCAATCAGGGCATCCTCTAGCCCTCAAGTCCAACGGAAAATCTCTCTTGCCAACAAGTGCTAAGTAAGTAACTAAGTTGGCAATTAGTAGAAAAGTCCTCTCTCTATAAACAAAACTAGCACTTTATCAGGCTCTCATCATGCCCGTCCTAACGTATGGTGCAGAAGCTTGGACGATGATAATATCCGATGAGGCGTCATTTGGAGGGTTTGGGAGTAAGATTCTACTGAATACTTTTGAGCGTTGGCGAGTATCGTTAGCGAGGAAACGATGAGCTGTATGAGTCTTATGGCGTCATAGACTTAGCGCAACGAATAAAGATCTGGCGACTACGTTGACTAAGTCATGGTGTTCGAATGGAACGAAATGCTCCGGCTCTGAAAGTATTCGATGCTGTACCAGCTGATACTAACAAAGAAAGAAAGCAGCTAATAGTAGCAAATAAAGCCCTTTAAGGCCGCTTTGAAAAGATCAGATTGAGAAGGACTTAACATCACTTAGTGTGTCCAACTGGTGCCATTTAGCACGAGAAAGAAACGACTGGCGCACTTTATTAAACTCGGCCAAAATCACTTCAGCGGTTATTGCAGCAATCAAGAAGGAAAGGAAATATTACCTGTACAAGCTAAGGCCAAAGCAAAAATATTATCGACATCGAAAGCGAATTTAAGAAGCGCAGACGAGTTTTGTGTTACCATTCACTCATTAGCGCACATTGTTCTTATTATATCACTTGTGATAGTAACGCTCTATTTCTATGAACATATTCGCTTACCAAGTATTATATGCAATTCCCATATGTGTATATGTAGGCATGTACGAGTATGTAGCTTACTCTGGTATTTTCATAAAATTACATCAACTAATAAGTTAAATTTTCTCTCGGCGTTCACTGAATGTAGTGCTTGTAGTCTTGTTGTTTCGCATTTCATTGTGTTGCATATTGCATTTCATTGTATTTGCAACTAATATTATTTTCAATCATTTCAGCGCACATTTCACCAATTTCAATAGTACTTTCGCCTTCAAGCCATATCACTTCCTTGCTTACGAAATAGCATTGGGAAATGTTTGTTACATATATACGCACATATATGTACATAAATCACGTACGCAACACAATACACACGCGTACACCTACACTTGCAAATGCGAGCGCATTAAATGTGAAATATCCCATTATAAATAGTTGCTCATACGCAACGTACCTCTGCGAATATTTGGTATTAGGTAGAGTTGGAGAAATTCACTTGTACGATTTGTACGGCGCAAGCGAAGCACACTCAATACTATGCATGACGGAACATTTTGAAATTCTACCCCAAATATGAATGTATGTATGTATGTATGTATGTATTAAGCAAAAACAATTCCATGCCACACATACAAGATGATACAAAATAACAACCACAACTCTGCACTGAAATTCAGCTAATGCAATTGGCATTCCAATTTGGCGCAACAATTTCTCAGGAAGCACGAATATTGCAGTAAATGAAAAGCGTTGTTATTGTTATTAGTTGCCACAAGGATGTCAAGTTTCGCTCAGCTGTACAGTTGTACACAATTATTTATGAGTTGAAAATGCTGAATGTGGTTGTGGGCTATAAATAAGTGAGTCTATACAAACATTCACACACACACACTCGTAAATTTTCGTAAGCGGTTTACAACTAATGTCACTTAGTAAAGTAATTGAATTCTGTATGTGTGGCGAAGTCCTACAGCCAGAGCGATCCAGTAATGGTATTTAGCAAGTGATTTTATTGGAAAAAAGGAAAACTAGAATAACTTGCGAAATTTTTGAAAGTTACTAGTTAAATGTTTAAAGCGACGCAGCTCGCGAAAAATTGTAGCACCTCAAAATTAAAAAAAAAGTTTTGACTATCTACGAAGGTTGCTACTTATATTTGCGGTATTGGGCGTTTCCGGTGTTGTCATGCGCTATTTGATAGTTTCAGCAGAAAGTTTGTCATATTTTAACATAAATGCATTCAGAATGTATTGATGTGTGAGCCATGTTAATGTTGCTCACAGTGGTTCTAAAAATTTCTCTCAGCAACCAAATGAAATTAAAACGTGAACATTTCAGTGCGCTTATTTTTCACAATTTTCGACGTGGGTTAATACGAGAAGAATTTTCACACATGAATTAAAATGATTAAATAGCTGCTTATCCCCGTCACGTAAAAAACTATTATAGTATCATGAATTATCTCGTGATCGCAGGAGGTCGAACAAATTAAAGCTGAAAAGAATATGGATAAAATAAAACTCGCCCAGTTGGAAGACCATATCAAAAAACAAAATTTAATTTTCAAAGGCCTAACTGTAAGTACATCGACCAAGGAGGCAGTTGATAAAGTGTGCAAGGAAGTACTACAGATAAACGACGCATCAATTGTCAAATCGACAAAGAAAATCTACGAGCGAAATGGAAAAATGACGGTGCTGGCAGAAATCAGATCAGAAAAGGATATCGGAGATATTTTCAAAAAATCAAGTAAGCTTGCGGGTACAACAATCTATGTCGAAAGAGATCTTAATTTAGAGCGGCAACAAGACAAGAAAGTTATGATGCAGTTGAAAAAGGATATTATGGATAGGATGAAAGTAGCAAACAAATGGTTTAGATGGAATAAGGATAAAAAGCTGGTATGTGGCATGGAAGTTGCAAATATTACATTGCAACTTCTATATGAAAACAGACTTAAGAACGTTAAAATAGATTATAATATATTGTTAAGTAAAATTATTTCAAAAAATTAGAAAACGTCTGTCATAGCAAAATGATTAACAAAAATAACCTTAAAAGTATTAGAATTGAAAATAATTTAAAATGTGCACAAATTAAAATTAATATTATTTCCTTTAATGTCAATGGCCTTGAAAACAAATATATCTTCCCTGCGTTTTTCGACTATGTTAAAAAGCATGACGTTTTTGAACTTATAGAGACCCACCTAACCGAAGAGAAAATAAATCAAGCAAAGAAATATTTCCCAGATTTTGACACTTACTGGAAACCAGCAAGTCGTAGCAGCAAATTTGGAAGAGCGTCTGGAGGTTGCGTGTATGGAGTCAAAAAAGAGTTGCAAAAAAAGGGCATACGACATAGTTTCAAAGCCGAAAATGGAGTAGATGTGATAAGATTCCACGTAAAGGATGACATAATCACATTTATACCACTGTATATAAGAGGAGCAGCTTGGCACGAAGAAATTGAGGTTGTTAAGGAATTTTTCAAGGAAAACACAGAGAAGATATCAGTCGTTATGGGAGATCTAAATGTTAGAGTTGGAAATATACAACAAAATATCGAAGACTTGTACACAGCTATATTACATTCTCAGCAGATACTGGAAAAAGGAGCTCAAGAGACGCGGTATTAAATAAAAGAGGCAAAAATTTTATGGATTTCTGTGAAGACTATGGTCTAATTATATTGAATGGCAGAACAGCTGGTGATGAGGAAGGTAATTTGACTTACATAAGTGCAGTTGGTAATTCCGTAAACGACATATGCGCAGTTTCCCAAGAAGGTTTGAAATACATTAAAAGATTCGAAGTTAAATCAAAGGTATGGTCTGACCATATTAATATTAAAAACAAATACGGTACTAAACGAATTGGAAAACATCAACTTATTGCCGAAAGTAGTGCTTAAAGGAAAAGATAAGATAAATTATCAATTAAAACTAAACCAATACCTAAATAAGTTTAAAAATGGAGGAGAAATAATGGATCTGAAGAAGCTTGCCAACGTAATAAAAATGTCAGTGCCACAGTCACCTGCCAGAAATACTAAAATCACTTTTAAAAAAGCATGGTTCAATTTCAAATGTTTTAAGGCTAGGGAGCTATCCTTCAAATATCTGAATGACTTTAGAAAATCTAACATTGAAGACGATAAGCAAAAATATCTACAAGCAAATCAATTTTATAGAAACGCATGTGAAAAAGCAAAGAAAGAATATTACGAAAAAATTGAAAAACGAATCAACAAAACTGCAAATGCAAAAGAATGGTGGAGTTTAGCGAAGGATATAAGAGGAAAGTCATTTCAAGTTGGTACAAATATCACTGCGAACGATTTTAAATACTATTTTCAAAGTCTACTAAACCAACCGCAATTAACAAAAGACATTTATTACTCAGCTGCGCTATGTAAAGATGAATATCTCGATAAAGATATAACATTTATGGAAGTTGAAAAAACCATTGAAAATGCTAAAATCAATAAAGCACCAGGAGAAGATAGAATACCTTATGAGCTGCTAAAGTTTGCTTCGCCAGAATTTAAGTTGGAGTTAACAAAGGTATACAACATAATTTTTGAGATCGGAAGAATCGATGAAACTTTTGAAAAATCGATAATTTTCCCAATTTTTAAGAAGGGAGATGTAAATGCAGCCAGTAACTATCGGGGAATATCGTTTATGAATTCTATCGCAAAGGTGTTAATGGGATTGATAAACGCAAGACTTGCAAATTGGGTAGAAAAAAACAACGTGCTCACAGAATTCCAAGCCGGCTTTAGAAGAAACTATTCAACTGTAGATAACATTTATAATCTTGCGTCTATTGTACATCTAAAGTTTCATGAAAATCAAAAAGTTTACGCATATTTTGTTGATTTCAAGGCGGCGTTCGACAGGGTGCCGAGGAGACCGATGATTTATAAACTTCGACAGATGGGAATATCTAGTAAAATAACGAACCTCATAGAAAATATTTACGGTAATACTAGATCTGCGGTTTGGACGGGAAAAGAAGTATCCGACTATTTTGAAACCTGCACTGGTGTGAAACAAGGATGTCTGTTGTCGCCATTATTGTTCATTTTATATCTAAACGATTTGCACGACTATTTAGAAGGTGGACTATTGGTTGAGGGCATGAATATACGTCTTCTCCTTTATGCCGATGATATTGTTCTCCTAGCGGATAACCCTAAAGTCATGCAATCCATGATTAATAACCTGGAGAAATACTGCGCTGAATGGAATATGGAAGTAAACCCAAATAAATCGGAGATGATGGTCTTTAGAAGAGGTGGACGACTTTCCCAGGCTGAAAAATGGTGGTACCAAGGTAAAGAAATTAAATTGGTGGCCGAATATAAATATCTTGGTGTCATTCTCACACCCAAAATGCCATTCGGCAAGCACTTAGAAGCCAGAAATACTTCAGCAAAAGCTAGTATTAATTGCACATGGAACGATTTTTTAGCGAAGCCATTCATTTCATTAAAATCAAAATGGAAGCTGTTCCAAGCGGTATGCAGAGCGATCCAAACCTACGCAGCGCAAGTTTGGGGATATACCTTATTCGATGAGGTAAATAAATTTCAGCGTTACTTTATTAAAAGAGTCCTCAAACTACCCGAGTTCTCTCCAAATTATGCAATAACATTAGAAACTAATATAGAAAATAGCCACATGTATTCTTTAGAGTTACACATGAAGTATATCTGGAAAACTATTTATAAATATAATTGTAACAGACTCCCACACAAACTAACACAAGGCATCTTAAATAAAAATGTGTTTTGGCTTAAGCATCTGAACGACATGGGAATGGAGTTCGGTCTGAAGTTTGAAGAAAACATCACCTCTATAGACTGGCAAGTTCGCTGTGTGCAACTTCTTACCGAAATGAAAGTAAAAGATATCAACATGGCAAGGCAAAACGCACAGTTAAGCGCGAAGCGAATTTATAAACATTTAGACTACTCAAAAGGGGAATCATATATTAAAGAAGATATGCGGCTAGCTGATATTACGACAATTTTCAAAGCAAGATGTGGTTTACTGAAGCTAAATGCAACTACGTATGGAAATGCTCAGAAAAAATGCACCCTCTGCAATTTAAACGAGGAAGAAAATATGCAGCACTTCTTAGGAAGATGTCCGGTACTGAAGGAGATCAGAATAAAATACCTAAACGCAGCGAAGCTAAATGAAGCAGAAGTAATAGATATACTTAATGGCCACAATTGGAAAATACTAACTTGCTTTATATACTCAGCCTTACGCTATAGAAATTTTCTTATTGCAGAGTTCAATTTTTGATTAATTTTTGAGTTGTGACAGACAACATTGTTATTGCCACAAATTTATTATTTCTTTCTTTATGTATTTATATATTTAAACGAATTATTGTAAAAATTATTGTAATGTAAGATGAAATATTTATAAATAAATAAAGAATTACTACTACTACTACTTATCTCGTGATCGCTATGTTTATATATATACGAGGGCAGTTCCATAAGTACCCGTGCTTCATGAAAAAAGGCGTTCCTGAGGGAAGTTGGTATTACCATCGTGTGCTGCCATCTATCAAATGACGGCAAAACAAATTTTCGGACTGATTGATGGGTCAGTTAAGATTTGGCAGCTAATCGAGTATGACGTGTTTCGTGATTTTCGCTAAGATGGAAAAAAGGCAGTACCATTCGGTAATTCGCTTCTTTTTTTTTTTTGGATGAAAAAAATGCGACGGGATAAAAGCAAAGTTGGTTGCTGTCTATGGGGATATTTCGCCATCTATAACCACAGTTAGATTTTGTTTCAACGAATTCAAACGTGGGCGTACATCCGGTTGGATGTGGTTACCGAGTAAATCATTCAAAACGTCCACGACATCATTCTCGCGGATTGACGGACGAAAGTGCGCGAAGTCACAGAGGCCATAGGAACGGCAATTAACATTTTACATGAAAAGTTGGCGGTGAAAAATTACCGGCCCGATGGGTGCCGTGATCGCTCACAAGCAAAAACAAGCAGATGCGGTTGTTAACTTCGAAGCAGTGTTTGGAGCAATTTAATCGAGATCCGAAAGAATTTTTGTGCCGAGTTGTCACCGTTGATGAAGCCTGGATTCATCATTACACACTAGAAAATAAGCAACAATCAAAACAATGGGTTTCTCCAAGTGAATCTGCTCCAAGGAAGGCGAAGGTAGCATCAGCGGCCGGAAAGGTCATGGCGAAGATTTTTTGGGATGCGAACGGCGTCATCCTCATGGATTTTTTAGGAAAGGGAATAACGATCACTAGACAATACCTCTTCTTCATCTTTATTTGCTATTCGTAATCATCGAATGTAAGCGATTATACAATTAAAAGTAATAATTATTATTTTTTTTTTTTCTTTCTTTTTTTAATACAAATTTTGAACTATATTTGAAAATAATTCGCGGTCCCTAGCTACTTTCAAAAGGGGCCCACACGTTGTATATCGGTCCACTGCCTTACGTTCCGCAACCAAGAAAACTGCTTACGCCCGATACCTCTTCCTCTTTCAAGTTTGCCCTGCAATATGAACCGCTTTCACAAAAATTAAAGGAGACACGGCCTCATTTGGCGAAAAAGAAGGTGCTCTTTCACCACGTTAACGCACCAGTATATTCACCCCAGTTGTCGTCACCAAACTTAACGAATTGCATTATGAACTGATACCACGCCGCCGTATTCACTCGATCTGGCTCTGTTCCCTAACTTGAAGAAATGACTCGCGGGGGGAAAAATTTAGTTCAAACGAGTAAGTCATCCGAGACAAAGGCGTCTTTTGGAGAGTTTGGTAATTCCTATTGCTTGGAGGGGTTAAAAAAATGGCCGGAGCGTTGGAAGAAGTGTATCTTTCTAAAAGGGGACTATGTTGAAAAATACAATAAAAAAAATTTTTTTTTGAAAAAATGGTGTATTCTTTTCTAACGCGGGTACCTATTGAACCACCCGGTTATATATAATTGGCGCTTGCAACCTTTTCATTCATCAATTTCAATGAGCCCCATCATATATTTTTCCATAATTTTCACCTTTTAAATTTATAGAGAATTAAACTTACGAAAACGGTTAAGCATCTAACCAATTTTCCAATTAACCGTGTAAAACATACTCAGTTTAGTTAAATTACATGCATTCCCTCCCAGTCAAAGAAATTCATAAGAATCAGTAAGAGAAAAAGTAGTAAAAAGAGAAACGCATTTATGTTATATTTTACTAAAAGTAGATTTTATGCTAATACGTTTGGAAAAATATGTACATCTGCTTGCATATGCAGTATTGCTTTTAGCAATTTTCCTACATCGATTTGCGATTCAGTTGAAACGGAAAGCTTGTTAAGTGCGCTTTTATGACGCCTTAAGTGGTTAAAGTGCTGAAGCATAAATATCCACCCGAACACTTATGGAGTGTGTATAATGACATATATGCGGATATATTTCCATATGTATGTATGTGCATACGTATAAATAATAACAGCCATTTGCAATATTCATAGACGAGATGGCTTTTAAGACTCCCAAGGAAAAGTCAGACAGGCATCAAGCGTTCTTAAATGTATTTTTTCTGTTGCTCCAGACATGTGTACACATACGTAGATATAAATAAATGCAAATGAATGTATATGAGTACAAAGCCATTGTTTGGATATTTTTTTAATGCCTAATTTATTTTTTGCTCAATCATATTTTTCATATGTTCTACCATGAAATTGGCGTATAAATTTAATGAAATGTGGCCTCAATTTATTCTGAGTTGATACAAAGTTCACTTGAGCGGAAATTGAGGTGTAAGCAAAGTTGAGAATCCGGAAAGCACGTGCGCATAATTTTTCATGCTACACACACTGGAAATGGGGGGTACAAGAAGGAACAAAAACGTAGGTGCCAAAAAAAGTATTTATATTTTCTTTTTTTCTTTTTGACGAAATTCTTTAAGACTCAGCCTTTGCAGTGCAAAAGGCGAAATGATATTTTAAGTTCTTCACTTGATTCATCATCTTAGCGCAATCCTTAGGAAGCGATAATTCGTATATAAAATTTAAAGAATACGCATTAATCTTATTTGAAAAAAAAAGAAAACAAATTACATAATGCCTAGCTATGAGTGCAATCAATAGGGCGCGCCTACGCTTTATTAGAGTGAGTCTATTCCAATTTTAGGTGGGCGCCGTATTGTCTTTGTGCACGCGAATGAAGGAAAATTTTTTTCGCTCATTATCCGAATGGTTTTTTTTTTTTCATAGCAGGACATACAACAGTAAGTTTCCTTTGCTGGTGAAAAAAATTATAACAAAAGTATCATTAGAACATTTTTTTTTTTATTTAACCAAATTGGTTTGGTTGGCTTTATTGGCTTCCTGAGTGAAAAATGTAAACAATTTCAGGTCTCTATTGAATTCAACTTTACTCTTATCAAAGTGTTATGTAGAATCCACCACATAAATTAGTGTTTAAGGATGCATGGTCAGCATTTTGAATCCGAACTTCTCAACAAAGTTCCTTTAACTTTCTGGTTGGTTAAGTTAGATTGTACAAGTTATCCTTAGAAGGAATTCTCAACACATTGAACATAGCGGCCAATCGTTTTGCTGGCATGGAAAGTGTTTTCCAGTATTCGCGCTCCACATCCTTATCTCGTGACAAATTCAATAAGATTGCAATGGACTTTTATGCTTGCACCCGATTTCTGAAGTCCTATCAGAGATGTCAGAATCTTTCTTTGCGTACTTAGATACTTCCTTCTTTTCCGTAACCACTTTATATTCTGAGCCCCTGTGGATGTTGTGCTTTTGTCTATTTATTTTTTATTTATTCAATTACTTTTTTTGTATTATTTATTTATTTATTTGAATATTTTTTATTTATTTGTTTTCTTATACTTATTTTACTAATTATTTTTTTACATATTGGGAGGTTGAATTAGTTTTAAAGGTGGCACACAGATGGCGCTATTTACCACTTTATCGCGTTGGCAATACTGAATATATATTCATGACAAAGCCTCATCCCTAGGCTTTGTTTATCAGTATCTGTCATTTCGCTGAAGTATAAACAACGCAGTGTTTTCGTGCTCCGATTATGTCAACTTTCGTGCCGTCGAAACGCAATTTGCGGGAAGCTTTGCTTTTCTGCTTCAATTTGAAAAAAAATACAGCCCAAGCCCGTGAATTGCTGCAGGAGGCCTACCCAGACCATACTCCGTCGATTTCAACATGTGAGTACTGGTTTCGACGATTCAAAAGTGGTGATTTTCACACCGAAGACAAGGAGCGTCTTGGCCAGCCCAAAAAGTTCGAGGACGCGGAATTGGGGGAATTGGTAAACGAGGACTCGTGCCAAACCCAAGAAGAGCTTGCTGAATCATTGGGCGTTGATAAATCAACCGTTTGCAAGCGTCTAAAAGCGATGGGAATGATCCAAAAGCAAGGACATTGGGTCCCGTACGAGTTGAAGCTGCGCGACGTCGAACGGCGACTTTTTACGTGCGAATTGCTGATCGAGCGACAAAATCGGAAGAGTTTTTTGCATCGGGTGGTGACTGGCGACGAAAAATGGATCCACTACGATAACCCAAAACGCAAAAAATCATGGGGTTTGCCCGGCCGCGCATCAACGTCGACGGCCAAGCAGAATATTCACGGCAAGAAAATCATGCTCTGCATTTGGTGGGATCAGGTCGGCGTCGTATATTTTGAGCTGCTCCAACCGGGCGAAACAATCACGGGGGATCGTTACCGACTGCAATTGATGCGTTTAAGCCGGGCATTGAAAGAAAAACGGCCGGAAACGGTAAAAAGGCACGACAAGGTTATTTTGCAACATGACAACGCTCGGCCGCATGTTGCTCAACCTGTCAAAAAATACCTTGGAACGCTTGGCTGGGAAGTGTTACCCCACCCGCCGTATAGTCCAGACATAGCTCCCTCCGATTATCATTTATTCCGGCATATGAGTCTCGATTTGGCGGACCAGCGGTTTTCCTCGTACGAGGCTACCAAAATATGGGTTGAGTCATGGATAGCCAAGCAGCGGCCAGAATTTTGGAGAAACGGCATCCGGAAATTGCCCGAAAGATGGGCGAAAGTTGTAGCTAGCGATGGCCAATACTTCGAATAAAATATTTTGTACCGTTTTTTCACAATAAAGCCCCAAATCTTCGAAAAAAACCTTTAAAACTAATTCAACCTCCCAATATTTTTTACTTATTATTTTTATTTTTTTTTATGTTTTTATTTATTTATTCATTTATTTATTTATTTTTTTTTTTTGCAGTTTTTTTTCGTTTATTTACTTAAATATTTGTTTATTTACTTATTTATTAATATATTTTTTACTTATTTATTTTTTATAATTTTTTTTAGTTTTTATTATTATATTTATTTTGTGTTTTTATTTGTTTATGTATTTTTTTATTTATGCACATATTTTCTTTGATTTTTTATACGTTTTTTACTCATTTATTTTTTTTATTTTTTGATATAATATATATTTTTTTTTTCTTACCTTTATTTATTAATTCATTTTTTTATTTTTTATTTATATATTTTTTAATAATTTTTTTTTAATTATTTACTTATATATTTAACCATTTACTTATTCATTTATTTATTTACTTATTTATTTATATATTTGTTACTCATTTTATTATACTTATTGCTTACTTATTTATTTACTTACTTTATTTTTAGTTTTTTGTTGTTAATATATTTTTAATATTTTCTTATGTTTTTATTTATTTATTCATTTTTCATTATTATTGTTATTATTATTTATTATTATTTTATTTTTATTATTTATTATTTATTTGTTATATTTTTTACTAATTTTTTCTTTTTTACTATATTTTTTATTTTTATTTTATTTTTATTCTATTTATTTATTTTGTGTGTGTGTGTGTTTTTTTTATTTTTTTTTTATTTATTTATTAATTTCACAATCTAGAAAATATCACATTTATATACAGTCCAGAAAAATATTTAGAAACTATTTATTAATTAATTTCAAACTAAATTGAAATTGTAGTGGGTATAAGACAAATCAATAGTAGAAGAGTCTGAAAGCAGATTAAACTCTTTTAAGACTCTATAAATAGAACTATTATGAGCAGCATAAATAATTCCAATGCAAAAATTTCATAATTCCTAAGCACTTCTTCAGGATATTAAAAACCATGCGTTCTATATTAGTTATAATGGATGATCAATAACATCGCTCATTACGAAAATAAAATTAAGTGAGAGTGAAGTCCTTCCACTGGGTAACGATTTTAGGTTAATGAGCTTGCAACTGACTCTGATAGGGTTACTAAAAACTGCTGGAAATAAAGCAAACCTCAAACAAAAATTTTGGATTATCTCAACTGTATTGACGCTACATTGATAGTAGGGTCACAAGTGAGGTAATGAGTAATTTTAAGGCAGAATCTGCGAATGAATTTGAATTGAATAATATTTTGGCAACCCCGAGCATTTACAGAGAAAATGCTCAACAGTCTCCTTCTCTAAAAGGTCCCCACAGCTTCTGTAATGGGGACTAAATGGTAAACCGCGCTTTCCCGCATGTGTTTCGATCGTCCACTGACCGGTAAACACAGCTACGAGTTTGGAAATTGAATGGCGAGGAGTCCAAAGGACTTTCTGAAGAAGAAATGTAGCTCCATCTTTTCTACGCTTTCCTGAAAAGTAACTTGTAGAGGTCCCTATTATATATTCCTTATTTATTGTTTTATGACTTGACCTCAAGTTAGCAATGCAGAATCTTGGTTTAGGATCAATTTGAACGTGACTTTTGAAGCTTTGGTCCAGCTTATGCTATATTTATACACTCATACCCTTCATCAGTTGTAATATTTTCAATAAGATTTTGGCTTAAAGTGACATGAATGCTACGCTGCTGCTATGTGTGGAACAGCCGCTTCCATAGGCTCGCACTCATATTTGCAACACTTTCGCTCTTGGTTTGTTTTGAATACAAAATTCCATTCATACCTTTTACGTCGCTTAAGTGGGCATAATGTAGTTCGCTTGACTTGTTTAGAAAACTATTTTGCACAGACTCTCAGTTATATTTGTTTTTTTTCATATTTAATGTTTGACTTGTTGATACAACCATCGGGATCACACTTAATCGAAAGTTGGTGTTGTTTTACTATGCAAATAACAATAATAATAATATCTAGTAATAGTAATAATAATAATAATATTCAAGAGTACATAAATGCAATGATATGATTTCCATGTTCCTCTCTTTGAACTATCCTTTTCTGAAAGCACCAATACATTCATATATATGTGTGAATTTGTAAACATCTGAACGCCAACCGGATTGATAATATTAAACAATTTACACACCATTACTTTGCATCAACTGCTTTTGTCCTTCACTTTGCTTAGTTTGCTTTTAGGTTTGATTTTTTTTTTTTAATTTTCGGTCTCTACTAGCGGTGGTCTGGGTTATTATGATGCTCATATGCACGAGTACATATATGAGAGTATAACCAAATCATCCACTTGCTGTGATTAAGTAAAACCACATTTTTCTTTCAAACAGCAGGTTTTTTACTCCCTTCGTTTTGTTTGCTCTTTCGCTATTTATGTATAAAGCTATCCGAGTGACCTGTTTTTTCCATATGAAAGGAGTAGGTAGAGGTAGCTTACTAGGCACTGAAAAACAAGTAAAGGAGTGCCAATTTCTATCCGAACTGAATCAAAACATTCCTGGTATTCGTTTTGTGAAGAAAATGCGCAAGACTGTCACCAAAAAAAAAAATAATAAATTAGCGCGATTTTTGAGTCACTTCAAGCTTGCTCTTTATTATCCCAAGAAATCCAATTGGCTATTAAACTGCATAGCTGAATTTTTTTTTTTTTTTAATTTTCACTAAAAATTGTAAAACTTTGATACGATTTTTTTTTTTTTTTTTGAACTTAACTTACGCGTAGTTTGAAAAATTGCTTTTTATCGGTTTTACAAAAGCATGAGGAAGGTTTCGGTAAGAGAAAAGTGAGGTCATTCTAGAACATAGAATTGCTGAGTCTGCAGCTCGCACTTGCCCAGCTAACCAGGGATGATGTCACTAAAGCCATTAAATTAGAGAAGAATTTCAGATTTGAACTGGATGTGAAGGTGAACTGGAGTACACGTACGCTTGAAAGGAAGCTCCAAGAGTGTACGCTGCATTGGTATGCAAATGGCTTGAAGACACCAGAAAGCATAGGTGCTGGACTATGAGTATATGTCCACAAAACGAAACGCTCTGGGCCGATGAGTAGTTTTTCAAGCATCTTCCAAGCGGAGATGAATGCTATCCGTCTATGGGCAAAGATCAATTTTGACAGAAACCCCCGTAATGAGCGAATTGCAATTCTCAGCGACAGTCCAGCGACACTCAACACATCGCCGTCTTGTAAAGTGAAGTACTCACTGCTTCTTGAGTGTATCGAGAAACTGCATTTGTTAGGAATGTGGAAACGCATCCGATTCATGGATATATTCGGTCCTAGAACACAACTGGGTATAACGGGGAAATAGGTAGCGAATACATTGGCTAGAAAAATTGCTGCCTCGTTATTAATAGGACAGGAGCCCTTCCTTGCCATGGGACAACACACCATCAAGGAAAGCTTAAGAGTGAAGAGTTAAGGGAGGTTAACTGGCACCATCAGGTGAAGTTTTTACTGGGGGGTATAGTCAAAAGTGGTTTAGGGAACCCATAACCCTCACTATACTGACGAGTATCCTCACAAGCTATTGCAGGTCGTGTAGTCATATGCGCAGAATTAGGATATGGTCCAATGAGACTCCAATACACTTTGAATCACGGAGACTCCAATCACTTTTTCCTTGAATATGGCGCTATAGCGCGGAGAAGGTTTAGAGATTTCGGCCAGTTGCAGTCAGAAGAAAGGCATTTATGCTGAGCCGAACCAGCTCTATCTTTAATTTAATAAGAGAACTATGTTTGGATGAGGTATTGAGATGAGTAGAGAGTACAAAAGGAGATGATATACAAATTTATTCTATTTTATAGGAGCATAAAAACATTTTCATAAAAAAATATTCAAATTTAATAGGAAGTAAATAAATTGCCACAACTCTTCAATAAGTCCCTGAGCCTATTCCCATCCCGATTCCTTTATGCAGTTACGAGGTTCATTCAATAAATTCTCAATATCATTATGGAAAACAACTCAAACTAAATTCAATATTATTTTATTTTTGTATAAAGCGCCCCATAGCCTCAATACAATTCTTTTTAAATCTCGAAATTAATTTTCCAGTGCCTTCTAAAAAACTATCTTCTCTTCTTGTACAAAAAATGTACGCTTATTTCAGCTTTGAGCTCATCGTCAGACATTTTCTTCCACAAAAATCTTTTCTCAATGTAATTTTCACATTTTAATTGATTTCAAAAGTAATAACAAGGAGTCAGATCTGGTCTACACGGGGAGTGGTTGGTTTCTTCGAGGCTACAAGCAGCGGCCTTCGAAACACGCGCTATGTGAGCGGGAGCGTTTTCGTGAAGACCCAACTCATCGGTAGCCAGTTTTCTTTAACTGCTGCCCTCGAATTATGTGAAATCATAGCGAAGGATGTTGCGTTTATAGTTTCACTTTTCTTCATGTGCTCAACTAACAAATTTTTTTCCGAATACCAAAAAAACTGCGGCGTTGATTTTTCTGACGTTTTTTTTTATATAATATTTTGCAGGATCTCCAGCTTATATAATATCTTGGATTATCTCCAGCTTTCCTATGCCACGGCATATACTCGTGCATACTTTCAGGGTCATAGTAACGACCCATGTTTAACTCCAATAGCAAGGTGGTCGAATGTACTCGTTGAACTTTCGCCACAGAGCTCCAAAAAGTATCTTATATAAATTAACACTTGTTTTTGAGTTGCTGTGGACATTCTGGCACTTACTTTTGAAAGATTAATGAATAAAAATAATGAATAAACCGTAACATGAGTCATACTTTTGCGATTATTGTCTACTTATCAGCTGCTCGCATTAGGAGTGGGAGGTATATTTGAAGTCATGAGGAGCTAAAGGAAAACTGCATCGAACGATGGCAGACAAAGTGGGATAACTCAACAAAAGGGTGTCGGGTTAATAAGGTCAGCTGCACTTCTGCACTGAAACAGAAAACTCTACAGAGCCGTTGAAGGGCTTCCTCACCGGAAAAATTTGCGCGACACACTCTGCGCTCAAAGGGAAGTGAAATGCGACATATGACTTGGCGGCTGAGAATGGAATGACTGAATGGACTGACTAAGATGCAGTAGCATTGGCTAATCGCCTTTCTCTTCCTCAGATGTACTATTTCACGGTAGTCCTGCGGAGAGAGACTTATCCTGGTTTCAAAAGGCAACTTCCGGGTAGCGGGCTACAACAAATGGCTATGCACAAAAAGCACGCAAACAAATGGATTAAAAAATATGTCTTCTAGATGCAGTAAGTCGAGTAGTACATTACCCGCTCGTCGATCGGCTCAGAACCATGCACTGAACTTTTAGACGACAGCACATTTTTTCAAGTACTCAGCCATTATTGTCCATTGCCCATAAGACCAAGAGATAAGATTTAAAAGGATAAGGAGAGGCAGATGGGGGCAATTCATTATTCCAGTTTTTTATGAATTTTAGCGGTTTGTCGCGGTAAAGTAGCTGGTCCATTGTCAATGCATCCATCAAAAATACATCTAGCGAAAGTCTGAAAAGTGTAGCGAAATCTAGAGCGCAGCAGAGAACAGAGCATTTCCTTCATCCTTAATGATGGAGATTGATGATTATGTCTATGGTGTCCCTTAGCTCTTTCTGGCCTCGTAGCTCATTTCCTCTCTGTCTGAGAGCGAATTTCGCTACAATCCTGTTAGACCTTTTGAAGAAACACTTAAGGTGGTCAAGAGCTCGAAAACTTAGGGTATTTGCAGGATTTTTGTTTTTACAATAAAAAATATAAAAAAGGATATTTAAATTTGTTTAGCTTTTCATTTAACTTCTTTTACATACAAAAATGATTTTTTTTTTATTGTTAATTTTAATACTTTTAAAAATGGCGCTGAGGGTAAACTTCAAAAAATTGGACCTGGACGGTGTTGCTCTTCTATTTATCTGAAACACAAAAACCCAAAAAGTTATTATTCAGTATGGCTGTAGGTATGTCCCGTACTAGAATAAAAAAAAATAAAAAAATTTACAAAATTACGCGGCTTTCAATTTGATACTCTAAATATCGGACTTTATTCAGTTTTTTAATAAAAAATAAACGAAATAATTGAAATAATAATATGATTCTAGTACGGGCGATAGCCATTGATGTTGTGAACAACATATTCAAATTTCAGATGATTCAGTTTAATAGTTTTTTTTTTGTTTGACAACACCAGGCCGAATAAACTAGTTTTATACTCAAAAGTTTTAAGAGTGGATGGTAATGGTTGTACGGGTTAAGCTAAGGCTTTTATGCGCTGCGACCAGATTGATCTATTGTGCGCCCCTAATTACTCAATTATGATTATTTAGTATACCGAGTAGTCGAATCAGCTCCTTAGGAGGGAACAGTTGTAGGTGGTATTCCTCCTCTAGTAGGTACGAGCCCGGGATTCTCTGTCTCCTGTGGCCTAATGACTAACAGTTAGTGATTAAGTGTTCCATGGACTCCTCTTCATCACAGCAGAACCTGCATA
This sequence comes from Anastrepha ludens, assembly GCF_028408465.1. Lineage (NCBI taxonomy): Eukaryota > Metazoa > Arthropoda > Insecta > Diptera > Tephritidae > Anastrepha > Anastrepha ludens. Next base: position 19,578,488 of record NC_071500.1, read on the forward strand.
ATCTTGTACAAGATAATCCTATTGTGTTAAAGTGTTTATTACAGGCAAAGTGACTTGCAAGTGCTCCACAGAGTAATCTGAGGCCCTTTTTATCTAGGGATAGAGCAGGTTTTGCTCCGTTGGCATTGCAATTCAAACAGTTTTTGTAGTGATTAAGGCCGCTTGTGTCGTTCCGTTTGAGAGTGGATAATGTAACTCTACCTGCTAAAACGGCTATAGCATCGAAAATACTGGGAATATCCCTCCAAAAATTTTACAATATATTCTTAAAAGCCTATACTTTCGAAACATCAGAAAAAATCGAGTTTTGAAAATTTTATTTCTATTTATTACTGAGAGCTATGATGTGCTCGCCTGCACCCACTTTACTTGGTTCTAAAATTGGCTCTAGTCTAATTAGACACTCTAGCGAACCGCAGCCAATTAATCAGCAAGTTTTTGCCTTGAACAGCACAGAGTTCCAGTATACATATAAATTCTAGCTAATTCCGCCTAGCAATAGAGTTTAGTTCAACTTGTTTAGATTCCTGCACAATTTTTTAAGACGTGCGAACAGTTTCTAAGGCCTTCAGAAAAGCTTCGCTCTAACAACAAACACTGCTCCATAGTTCGCACTGCTCACAATTGGCACAAGAAAAATTCAAAATGAAATTCAAAATCTTAAAACTTGAATTGTTTTTGAACTGATTTTTTTTTTTTTTTGGCTCAACAAAATGAATGTCGTTGCAATATTTTCTTGATCCTTATCTAGGTCATTTTTTAGCTGCAACCATTATTTCATTCATTCACGTATGTCTGTTTGCAACAACTTCATTTTTATTTCTCGACATCTTTCAACTATTTCTCTTCTTTACTTTATCCCTTAAAGATTTCTAATAAATCCACTACAAACACGCGTACATACGAGTATTGCCATGGATTGAAGCTATTTGCTTCTGCTGTTTAACATCACAATGTGTGCACTCTGCCATCTGCGCTCATGCAAATATCCAGTGCATTAGTCAAACTCCAAGCACCCGACTTTAAAATGCATCTTGACATACAACTATGAGTTTTTCTTCTTCTTTTTTTTTTGGATTTTCCTTTGTGCTCACTTTTGCCTTGCTGCAGTTCTGTACTCGTTAACCTTGATGCAAAACTGCGCTTGACATCTGGCAAGTGCAAACACGGAATGCTAAGCATGCACACATACACACACGCCTCATGCCCTCTAACAGGTGTCCTTTATGTTTAGCCAGTAGGGACAAACTGAAAATGTAAAACAAGTTTCTAGTTTAAAACTAGTCCGATTATGCCTTTTGAAAACCAATTCCCTACAAAGGAATGGATTAAAAGGAATGGTATTAAAGAAGAAAATTATATGCAAACTGTCGCAGATTTCGTATTTCGTATTTTACTAGGTGGCGCAAAATTAGTGAACCAATTTGGTTTTGAATATATGTATATTATTGGCGCACACACCCTTTTTGGGTGTTTGACCGAGCTCCTCCTCCTATTTGTGGTGTGCGTCTTGATGTTGTTCCACAAATGGAGGGACCTACAGTTTCAAGCCGACTCCGTACGGCAGATATTTTTACGAGGAGCTTTTGCATGGCAGAAATTCACTAGGAGGTTTGCCATTGCCTGCCGAGGGGCGACCGCTACTAGAAAAATGTTTTTCTTAATTTTGGTGTTTCACCGCGAATCGAACCAACGTTCTCTCTGTGAATTCCTCTCACCAACCCATTCGGCTACGGCGGCCGGTTTTGAATAACTTAAGAAAAATTATGGAAAAATTTAAAAATAAATGTTTTAAGTGATCGAAATCTTTATTTTGACCTTTACGCAATCTTTTACTTGTCAGTTCGTATACTGCGGCTGTCTAATTCACAGATGCCAAATATGAATGACGTACGACGGCAAATATTATAAATCTTCCGATAGGGTCATTAATTCTGAGCCAACTTGCAAAACCTTCAACAGTGAATTTTTGTTCGCTTTATCTGAGACGAATCCATCGATCTAACACAAAGATTAAGGCCAATTGTTATCGAGTCTCACAACCAAAAAATTAACTAAAAGTTTTCAAAAATTCCTTATGTATACACATGTTCAATATTTTTAGTTATTTTATTTTGCAAAAGTTTGCATGACGACTTTTTGACTATGTCAGCGTGTTCCAGACAGAACTATTTGTAATCAGGGAAGGTAGCAAATCACTGAAGCACCACAAATTTGTAAGAGTAGTGGTGTAGAAGTAGCTATCTTTTCAGACAGTCAATCAGCTATCAAGGTTGGAATCCAAACTAATTGCACAGTGTAGAGAGGAACTAGAATTGCTTGATCATTGACTTCAAATTATTCTGATATGGGTTCCCGGACACAGGAATATAGAGGGTAATGAGATAGCAGTTGAGCTAGCAAGAAAAGGTTCGGCCCTAAACGTAGCAGAGACGGTGGTACTTGCTACCCCATTCAATACAATAAAACATCCATTCCGTCACACTTTCCGCTTTGGCCGAAAGAAGGCGAAAGCAGTTAACTAGATGGACTACAACAACATAAACTTGACCGTCGTACAACATCCAGAGGACGAATTGCCAGTTAGGATATTCTCGCTCAAACATTTCACATATTACTTCAACCCTTACAGGTCACTGGAAATAAGGGGATCATGCAGTCAGACTCAACCTCCCTTTCAATCCCATCTGCAAAAGCTGTCAGGCGAAAGTGGTGAAAGAAAATCATTTCCACTATTTATGCAAATGTCCAGGTTTGGCCAGAACAAGACGTCGCTCTCTCGGTAAACCTTTGCTCCAACAAAATAATGAAATGTTAGACATAAAAAAAATAAAATAAATAATTGGCGCGTACACTTTTGTTAGGTGCTTGGCCGAGCTCCTCCTTCTATTTGTGGTGTGCGTGTTGATGTTCTTCCACAAATGGAGGTACCTACAGTTTCAAGCCGACTCCGAACGGCAGATATTTTTATGAGGAGCTTTTTCATGGCAGAAATACTTGATTCGCCCTTAGAAATAATGATCATCATTCCGAGAACGCAACAGTCATTTCGGGAACGTGTCATCATGTCCGGGAACGTTTCCGAAATGACCGTTCACGAAATGACAATTTCAAATAAGCGCGCGCTTTGATTAGACGGCGGCCATCTTAAATGCGATCTGGGTTTGGTAATAGGAAAATATGTGAGTTTACTTTGTTATTTCGTGTCGTAAAAAAGAATTTCATCAATAATTAAATGTAATAATTACGTTCACGAATTGACGGACTATTGATGTACGCTCTACAAATAATGAATTGAAAGGCACTTACCATTTAGATTTATTTTATTTGACGATAAATACTCTGACATCCCGCTTTGTTATTGTTTTCTTCCTCGACTGACGTTAGACACCGATTGGCTGCGTTCACTTAAAATTATTTTTGATCTATTATCGATACGTTCACTGAAATGACTTGTGCGGTATCGGACAAACTATATTGGACATTTTTATAGTAACAAAATAAATAATCTTTTAGTATCCTTTCAAAAACTAAATTTTGTATAAAAAATACGGTGTATTACGTAATGAAATGGGTAACTTACCTTAAATTTTTATATTAAATTTTGGACTTGTTGCTGAAGATTGTACATTAGGATGCGTTCCCGAAATGATTATCCATGCATGTATATTGATTTTATTTAAAATTTGCCTTATTAATTAGTTATATTGTTTGATGTACACACAAAACAGGTTAGTTGAAGTAATTTATTAATTTTTTTTCTCAAATAAGTCAAGATTTAAGACATTAAATTGCTAGCAAAGCCAATTCTGCACCTTGGTGATTTTGAGCCATATCTGCCTTAAGCGTAACAAATTCAATAAACAAGAGAGAGAACGGCGTTGTAGAAAAAATTCCCTTGAGAATAATAAGGTTAGGTTAGGTTAGGTTGACTTGACTGACTGAAAGCCATCATATAGACTTATTGGGCGTTAGTGGTACCAGATGGAGCTTGACCCTTACGTTTCCTTGTAGCAGACATCTTGTAATAAGCTTGCGTCTTTTGCGAATCTAAGTAATCTCTGAAGCTCTAAAACCGAGACACATTCTAACCTCTCATATTGTAGAGCTCCTAAACATCGCATTCGGTTTCTAGTTAATATAGGGCAAGAATATAGAAGGTGTTCTAAAGCTTCCATCTCTTCTAGTTCATCGCAAAATCTGTAGCTATCAATGTTTGTAATTTCCATCTTGTATATATGTGTATGCCGTTAACAAATTGTGGCCTGTCAGTATTGAGAACAACAAGAAAAATCGAAAAATATAAAAATAAAATGGATACAATTATTCAAATAATACATAGGAAGATCAGCTGATTCTGTCACATTCACTCAGAGCCGTATAGCGGTTTACAGTTTTACGCCTTTCTGTATTCTTTCCACCGTAAAGTGTACTATACTGGTCCAATTTAGAACTAACATAGTTCAAAGTAGCAAGTAACAAAAGCGAATTGCACTAGTTCCATATTCACCCTTCCTAAGGCATCACCACGTAAAAATTACCAATTGCTTATACTCGGAAAGGTACTCGAACTAATGAAGCTTCAAAACTCACTAGAACTTTATTAGCTCAGAGTTCTTCTTCTTCCTGATTGGCGCAATAACCACTTACGCGATTTTGGCCGTGTCTAACAATTGCTTACTTAGTCCAAAGTAGCACTTGTTGGCCAGAGGGATTCTTAGCTCAGTATTACAATACTTAAATTTTCGTATAGGGTTTGTGAATACATACAAATATTCACCATACGTGCATACGCACATACTCCTGTAACACTCTTGCCAATGCATTTTTTATATGAAAATGCCCTTTCACTTATGCAGATATTCAGGAGTGCAAGCGTCAAAAGCTATTTTGCCAGGAATTTTTTACTCCAGTCATTTTTGCCATTTGCAGTCATACGTAAGCGCACATATCCATTTATCTATACACACACAAGTGTATGCTCTGGTATGTAAATGCTCTGGTGTGTGTACATACTCGTATGTGATAGCCTTTAAGTGGCATAAGTTGATTAAAACGTAAAGTAGTTAGCAAACTTATATTGCCTTATAATGGGTGATTTGTTAACTATTATCTTTTTAAAAAGTTGATTTAAATAGCTGACGCAGGCTTCGTTTTGTTTTGTTTCACTGTCAAACATCTTCAGTTTGGTCTATAATTTAACCACGAATCGTCTTACAAACGAACAACGCTTGCAAATCATTGAATTTTATTATAAAAATGCGTGTTCTATTAAGAAAGTTTATCGCGCGCGTCTTCCATTTTATGGTCAGTTTAATCGACCCACTGAAGCGGCTATTCGAGCTATTGTGACTAAATTTAGAACCAAATTTACATTATTGGACATCAAACCACCAAACCACCAACACGCTTACGTAGAGAGCGAACGGAAGAAAATATCGCAGCTGTATCGGACAGTGTTAATGATGACCATCAATTATCGATTCGTCGCCGTTCGCAGCAATTGGACCTCTGTTACTCAACAACATGGAAAATTTTGCGAAAGGGTTTAGGTGTGAGGCCTTTCAAAATACAGCTGGGGTAAGAATTGAAGCCGAACGACCTACCGCAACGCAGAATTTTTGGTGAATGGGCTCTTGGAAAGTTGGCCGAAGATTCACTTTTTTATCGAAAAATTGTGTTCAGCGACGAAGCTCATTTTTGGATCAATGGGTACGTAAATAAGCAGAATTGTCAATTTTGGAGTGAAGATCAGCCAGAAGAATTGCAAGAGCAACCAGTTTTGTGCGGTTTATGGGCTGGTATCATTAGACCGTACTTCTTCAAAGATGCTGCGAATCGTAACGTATCTGTGAATGGTGAGCGCTACCGTGAAATGATATCCAACTTTTTTTTGCCCAAAATGCAAGAGCTCGACTTGCATGACATGTGGTTTCCGCAAGACGGTGCCACATGCCACACAGCACGCGTAACAATGGACTTGTTGAGAGCCGAGTTCAGTGAAGATTTTATTTCACGTTCGGGACCTATCAATTGGCCTCCCAGATCGTGCGATATAACGTCTTTAGTAGGAGTGGGATTATTTTCGAATAATATTTGAATAAACATTATTCGAATAAAACGAATAATACTATTCGTTTCGAATAATTCGAATAGTTCATTATTCGAATACCTTACTATTCGAATACCTCACTATTCGAATACCACCTCACTATTCGAATACCACCTCACTATTCGAATACCTTACTATTCGAATACCTTACTATTCGAATACCTCACTATTCGAATAACTTACTATTCGAATACCTCACTATTCGAATACTTTACTATTCGAATACCTCACTATTCGAATACCTCACTATTCGAATACCTTACTATTCGAATACCTCACTATATATTCATTTATATCAGGGAGAAAATGCTTTTAAAAATATAAAAATTACATTGGCCCTTCTCATGGTGCTAATCAGTTTTTCTCGATTTTTGAACATTGTGATTTTTTGATTTGCCATCACCGGTATTTTCCACGATTGTAAAATGTTGCCAAACTTTGCTTCTGGGCATTATTATTATTTTTTTTAATTGTCTTGATTGATGATTAGATTGGCTGAACGTTCTTGCTTGAGGCTCTTGATTGTTAATGAGTGATCTAAGCGCGGGAATTAAAGAAATACAAAGGAAATATGTATGCATAAGCGATCGAAATTCCCCCAACTAAACTCAACCCAAAGAAAAGTTTGCCTGAAATGTCCATCTATATCTTTCTCATCGCCAGTTACCTAAGCGTATGCATGGTCGTAGGACTGTCTGCACTCGTTTATCGGGCTTAGGTCAGTCAGTAGCAGATAGAGTATATGAGTATATGTATGTGCATATAATAGTACTGCGAAAAGCAAAAAACCTAAAAGAAAATAATTTTACGCCTCAAGCAAGAGTAGTCCGCTAATCTAAGTAAATATTTACCAAAATATGAAACAAAACCAAACGCGCCGACACAATAAAAAGTAGGTAGTATTTTCATTTAATATAAACCTTTGCGAGGTTTTTGAATTTGCATACATAGGTGCATGCACTTGTACAGAAACCGATTAGTAGTCCGCTAATCTAAGTAAATATTTACCAAAAATATTCGAATAGTGAAGTATTCGAATAGTGATCTATTCGAATAGTGAGGTATTCGAATAGTGAGGTAATCGAATAGCATTATTCGAATAAACGAATAAAAAATTCGAATAAATATTATTCAAATTACGAATACCTCTCGAATAAAAGATTTTATTATTCGAATAATTTTTATTCGAATAGTCCCACCACTAGTCTCTAGATTATTTTTTGTGGGGCTATGTTAAAGCTCATGTCTATTCAGACAAGTCTGCTTCAATAAACGCATTGGAAGACAACAGTAAAGCATTTATATGGGAAATAACGGCCGAAACATTGGGAAGAGTATGCCAAAATTGGACTAAGCGGATGGACCATTTGAAGCGCAGTCGCGGTCAATATTTGCATGAAATAATCTTCAAACATTAAATTATATTATATGGACTGTACTATCGATTTAAATAAAAATTTCATGCATTTTCTGAATTTTAAAAAATCACCATGAGGAGTGATATTTGCTGACAGTCATGATTTAAGAATTTTTTATTTTATATAATAGTTCTTACTGTAAGTATCATTAAATTTGGTTTTTTGCTTGTGTTGTTTATGTATTGTTTTTTGTTTTGGTGTTAGTCTTGTTTTTATTGCTAATATGCTAATTATAATTTTTTTTTTTAATTTAAGTTGTTTAGAATTTTTCTTACGTTAGTAAATAAATTTTATTTTTTATTTATTTATTTATTTATTTATTTAAAAGAGTAACAGCTATTAATAACTATTTCACGAAATAAGCACTGGCTACTAGGGCCTTTGGCTTATGGTATCTTAAACTAGAGTAATAATATAGCTAAGTATCTATACAAGGGGATGGGTGAGGGTAGTTGAGGAAGTATTAGAAGTGTGAGTGGGTAGTGTGAGTTTGAGTGGAGTATAATTTTATATATAGTTTTCGCAAAGAGTTAAAGTTTTAATTTACTTAGTTTAATAAATTTACAAATTAAGTTAATGCTATTGGCAGTGTTGTTGAGTAGATTCGAAAGTTCAAGGTTAGGATGAATTGCATTACACTTGTATTCCAATCCTGGGTAGGTCTCGAGGAGGTGTGTTGTCGTGTAGTCGTCTGAGTTGCAAAAAGGACAGTCTGGTGCGACTTTGCCTTTGCCGTTTAGGATGTGAACATGGATGGCTATAGTGTGACATATTCGAAGGCGTGTAAATATCTTAAGGTTCTGAGAAGATATGTGTGTATTAGGCCGAGTCGATTTGTGGGGAGGCAAAAAAATCGCCCATTGCTCTGTAAAAATCATATTCTAGGGATCAAAATAAGAAACTTTGCCGAAGGAACTATACCTCTAAAACGAGTTCTGATGTCCCCCAATTTTGGTCGGACTTTTAGTGTCTTTTGTGATTTTTAAATCGACCGGCCCTAGTGTGTAGGGTATATGGGCTTGATGCCAGGATGAGAAATTCTTATACTGATGACGACCCCTGCAAACGAACTAAATTCGGTCAAAATCGCGTAAGCGGTTATCGCGCCAATTAAGAAGAATAAGAAGCTGGAATCCACTTCAACAAACTGGCAGAGAAATTGGCAGACCACGTACCATCTGGCGGGACTAAACAAAAGCTGAAATGAAGACTCTTGGATTATCATAAACTCTGCATTAAAATTTTTGCGTGTAGCTGGATAACAAGTACTGTACAAGGTGGCGCAAAATTAATAGTCCAATAATAAAAAAATATTTTGAGTGCTGAAAAATTTGATTGACATTTACGCTCTCTACACACTCTAAAAACTGTCTATCAATGGACATCTAGCGCAGATCTAGGGATAAGCGCGGAAAAGACGAACATGACACTTTTTACCAGGAAGTACAAGGTCCCGACTTGGAACCTTCCGAAGCTAGGCAACAACTAACTACATCTCAAAGATCACGCAAGGTACCTCGGAGTAATACAAGACAGTAAATTGCTGTGGAAGCACAATGTTGAAGAAAGGGGGGAAAATGCTAGTAATGCACTATGTATGTATGCAAAAGAATGCTGGGCGTTACTTGGGGTCTATCGTCCTCACTGATGCATTGGTGCTGTACGGCAATAGTCAGACCGACCATTGCTGTATGGGGCCTTGGTATGGTGGGCTGCAACAAGAAAGTCGACATATTTAATGCTGTTGGAAGGGACTCAGCGACTCGCCTATTGACCTTATAATGGACTACAAGGCTACATGACTCCACGTTTTAATTGGCACAGAAGGTTTCGCACTACAATTGAAGAGAAATGATGGCACAAAGGCATGAAGTCTGAAGTCTGAAGTCTGCACAAAGGGACTTTTCACAGACGGATCTAAAACTTTAAATGGAGTGGTATCGGGTATTTACTGTTCAAAACTAGGGATTAGGCAGCCAACAAGCCAACAAACCGAATCAGAACAATATTTTCCAAGCGCAAACTTTTACTGTTGGGACCCGCGGCTTTCCTACACAAACAGTAAAAATAAGTCAATAATTAATATTTATATGGACAGTCAAGCAGCAATGAAAGCAATAACCTCATATTGTATGAAGTCCAAATATGTCCAACGGACCAGGGAAGTTCCTAGAAAGGCTAGCCGCAAACAAAAGGCTATACATCTATTAGGTACCGGGTCACAAAGGCATCGTAGGAAACGAAATAGTACGAATTGAGATGAGATAGCTAAAAGCGCTGTTGGCCCACCTTTTGAACAAGAGAACGACATGCAAAAACCGCTAAATATAATTTACAACGAAATGGATGACTGCATGAAAAAGCAAGTCCACCTAATCTAACCACATGCAAAACTGCAAAAATTACGTGCAGAATTAACGACAAAAAACTAACTGAATTCGTACTTACGCTCCCGCGAAAAGACTGCAGAACTACCAGAGGTATGCTGGCAGGTCATGATCTCTTGGCTGCACATGCGTACAAGATAGGGTGGGCTAGCAACGACAAATGCAGGAAATGCAGCGGGGATATAGAGGAAACTTTAGAGGATCTTCTGTGTTTTTGACCGACATTATCGAAATGCGCTCGAAATGCCTGAGTGCCTCACAGTTTGAGGGTCTGGAGGATATCTCAAAAATAGAGCCTCCTACGCTGTTTAGGTTTGCTAAATACGTTGACATCATACATGATCTTAGTCAAAGTCAGCCTCCACCTGGCATCACTAGGGACCAAAAGGTCTATACGTGGTCGGGTTAACCTAACCTTATGCTCTCTACTACTTTGTCAGCTGTCTAGTTCACAAGTGTCAAGTATGATAGACGTACGACGTCATTTGCAAATATTATAAATTTTCATATAGGATGATTACTTTTGCCCCTTCTGAAGGCATTAATGACTTGAATAAAGCCTGACAGATGGGGCATACCTTATGATCAGTAAGTGCCGGGAATGTTTAAATAAAACAAAACAGATTTAAATTTATTTTCTCTCTTTCTATGACCCGTCTGAAGCAAGACACATGTGCCAACGTTTAACCCAGTCGACGACGAGATGGCCTTCAGCTCCTTCGTCGCATTCTCTTTGATCTCCCCTATTGACTGAAATCTCCTTCCACGAAGTGGTAACTGCAACTTGGGAAACAAAGAGAAGTCGCACGGGGTCATATCAGGGGAATATGGTGCTTGCACGGTGGTATTTACTTGGTGTTTGGTTAAATAATTCAGCACAAATTGGGCTCGGTGAATTGTTTGCCCACATTTCCGGCCGTTTGCGACGTAACGGATAAATAATATTCTGTCTGACCCGATGCTCATGGTGCACTACGCCTTGGCAATCGAAGAAAACAGTCAACTTCACCTTTCCGGTACTTTCTAATCAAAAATAGTTGCAAAAAAGATGTTTATTCCTAATTTCCTTTTAAATATGTATATATTATATATAGTAAAAGTAGTAATAAAATTGAGTTGTTTTTGTTTTATTAATTCTTGTGTAGTATTGATTTATTATATAGAAGAAGCCACGAAAGCAAAAAACTTTTAAAAACCAACGCGGTTTTGGAATTATTCAAAATTTCAACTTTGTTATACCAAAATTTTAGGGACTGAACGACAAATTTTTCTTCAATTTATGATAAAAAAGTGTGAACCTTGAAGTGTGAACATTTGCTTTACAATTTTTATTTAATTTTTATTTTTTTGTTTTTTTTTGTTCTCTTTTTTGAACTTGCAAAAAGTTTGAAGGACAAAGAACTAGGTTTTCATAGAAATATTACTAAAATTTAATAAGAAAAAAAATTGCCAAAAATTGTGAATAAGTCTCTGTACTATAGTAAGAAGTTTACAATAAAGAAGATATGTAAGTGATGCATTTTATTCAGAATTTGAGGGGTTTTACAATATTGTGCGAGTATAGACTTTTCAACATTCAAATTGTGGAATTTAATAAAATGGAGAACAAAATTCAGAAGAGCAGCGAAAAGCGACGTAAGAAAAATATAATATGCAAATTCAAAGCATCTTTATTCATTCTGTACTAAAAATAAATTTAACTAGTAATTAAATTTAAAAACAAAAGTTTAAAAATCCACTTCATCCATCAAATTTTAATAACTCATCTCACTGAAAAATATAATGCATCACGATGAATCTACAACTTTTAAAAATTATCAATTCTTTTACAAAATCAAATAAAAAAAGCAAAGTGTAGGCACACTTTGGCATTAGCTAAGATTATTTTCGGTACTTTTATTTTTTTGGCCCTTCTCTAACTGCATGACTGGCAAAATCTTACGTTTCGGAGAAATTTCATGATAGCAATTTATGGGAAAGAGAAAAACTTGAGCCACATTTCTAACATTGCACATACAGACATCTTGAATGATTTCATTCAACATTTACAGGTTAACCGAATGACCCTTTTTAAATTACTAATGACTCTTCATAAAAGCATGAACAACAAATTACGCTATAAAAATGAATTGATGACCCAGCGGGCCACATCGTAGGCAACATCTTCATTCGTGAAGAGGCGCAGACATCAGTTTCGTTATTATATTGTACCTTTATGTGTGTTTTTGTTTTTGGGCCGGTAAGTAATTTGCTAAATTCCCTTCCGCACACCAGTCCTCGCTGTATAAGCGCAAGTGCCTAAAGGTAAGAAGAAAAGGAGAAAATTAAATAAAAGCAAGCTGCGCTTCACGCAAAGACTCTGCCTCATATCTAACATTTAGAGGCAAGGCAGTGAAAATTCACAATTACATATAAATATACATTAGAGATGTCAATGTTTAAGATTTCTTCGATTCTGAGGTTTTTGGCGTGACGTTATTCTAATTCCGATATTTCGGGATTAGTCCCTTGATTAAAACAACTTTACTCAAAAAAAACTGCCATCAATATTGTTTGAGAAGCTCTCTTACCAAATAATAAATACTTAATTTTTTTTTTTGACGTGATAACGTCTTATAGTTCGATTTAGCCGGCTGCACGCACGAAAAAATGTGTCGTTATCTTGCTCAATCGTCGTTATCTTGCTCCTTCGTCGTTATCTTGCTCATGCGTCGTTATGTTATGTTCTGTTATGTTATGTTATGTTAAGTTATGTTATGTTATGTTATGTTATGTTATGTTATGTTATGTTATGTTATGTTATGTTATGTTATGTTATGTTATGTTATGTTATGTTATGTTATGTTATGTTATGTTATGTTATGTTATGTTATGTTATGTTATGTTATGTTATGTTATGGTATGTTATGTTATGTTATGTTATGTTATGTTATGTTATGTTATGTTATGTTATGTTATGTTATGTTATGTTATGTTATGTTATGTTATGTTATGTTATGTTATGTTATGTTATGTTATGTTATGTTATGTTATGTTATGTTATGTTATGTTATGTTATGTTATGTTATGTTATGTTATGTTATGTTATGTTATGTTATGTTATGTTATGTTATGTTATGTTATGTTATGTTATGTTATGTTATGTTATGTTATGTTATGTTATGTTATGTTATGTTATGTTAAGTTATGTTATGTTGTGTTATGTTATATTATGTTATATTATGTTATGTTATGTTATATTATATTATGTTATGTTATGTTATGTTATGTTATGTTATGTTATGTTATGTTATGTTATGTGATGTTATGTGATGTTATGTTATGTTATGTTATGTTATGTTATTTACAGACAACCTCCTTTTTTAATTATATTTTCTTAATTAAAGTGAAAATTATTTTATTACTAAAAAAAGCACTAGGTTGTGCAATAAATTTTGCGGTTTGATAATAAAAACACATTTTTATGTTTTGAAATACATTTTAGTATTCAGTATAGTCTCCCTGAACATCAACGAGATCCCAATTTATGAAATCCATCCCTGAAGTGAGAATCTGCAAGGGGTGCAAAATACGCTTCCACAGCTGTTATGACCTAATCATTTCACGAAAAATGCTTTCCATTTTTTTAGTTCTGGAAACACAGTTAAAACTGGCAAGTAGTAAAGATCAAAATTAAGATTTCATCATCATTAGGTGCACAGTCTTCGGCAGCTGTATTCTTCCATTTAACTCGATCATTAGTCAGCTCCTTCCAATTAGCAGCGCTCATTGCCCTTAAAGCGTTTATGACAGAATCCAGCCAGCTTTTCCGCAGCTTTCTTCTGGTTCTTTCTCTGGTTTCCCACCGTAGCTCTATAATGGTCCATGCTAGTAGCTCTATTATTTGGCTTTCTGCTAATATGAGCCAGTCATCTTATTCTTATTATATATCTAAGTGCATTTTCTTTCTATAAGTGCATCTGCTCTTCGTCATATCTTACTCGATGCGCGCCATATGCCATACAGAGTGGGTCATATATTTTTCTGAGTATTTCCTTTCGAAAATTAATATTTATGAACCTCGCAACCGTACATAAGGACTGACCTGATTACTGACTTGTACTTGTACTATACATGAACAGTTTCTGCACTCTTGTTAACAGTCGCGATGTAAAGAGTTTTATATGTAAATCGAATGTTTTGTTCGCAGAGTATTTTCCGGTCATTTATGGCCACAGATGTATGGGCATTGCCGTTGATGATTATGCCTAGGTATTTGAATAGATCCACCCTCTATATGCATTCGTTCTCTATAGTTAACGAATTTCTCAGCATCGCATTCTTTGTAAGGGGCATATACTTAGTTGTCTCTATGTTTATGCGGAGCCCTGCATCTAGTGATTGTTTTTTTTTTTAATTTTTTGTATGCTCCCTTCAGTTCAGCATCACTTTGCGCTATAAGAGCATTGTCCTCAGCTTAAGCTAGTATCTGATTTTTGTAGTTGAAAATTGATTTTCCACAGTCAAGTTTGTCTATTAAATCGTTTAGTATGTAGTAAGTTGAGAATTGTCGATGGCAAGGAGGAACTCGTTGTTTGACTCCGAAGATTTCCTGAACTCCCTGTATACTGCACCTTTGCATTTGTAATAATCAGAATTATGATTCTGTTTGGGATTCCATGCATTAACGAAGTATCTTTTATTCGGTTTATATATGTATAAGCCAACGAAGACTTGTTTAAAGCCCATAAATATACAGTGCAGCTCTAGTTCAAACTCAATAAGTTTTTCTATTATTTGCAGTATAGTGAAACTCTGATCAGTTAAAGGTCTGTTTCGCCGAAATCCGCATTGATAGTCGCCTAAAACACCCTCAGCGTATATATTTAGTCTATTAGTCAAAACATTTGTGAGCATTTAACCAAGAGTGGCCCCTGTAGTTATTGTAAATCGGTTTGTCGCTTAGAGTATAAAGTGTTTTTGTGTATAAAGATTTGATACACTCAAAAATAATTTTTTTTTTTCGTAAAACAGTTATTCAAAACCAAAATTGGATGATAAAGTTTGCGTCATTATTCAATATGCCGTTATTCGATACAACAGAAATATTAATATTTCAGTCATTTGCAGAGTTGAACTTAGAACACAAAAACCTGAGGGACTTCCACCACAAAAGTGTTGTAAGCGCAAAGAGCTTTTCAATGTTACTTTTTCGCTGTTAAAGGGGATGTTCCTGTCTCTATTTAATATGCTTCGTAAGAAATTACAATTCCCGAGATTACGGTATTGGCATCTGCCTTCACATATTCACATACATAGGCAGAGTAGCACACGGCGTGTGATGAATTGCGCATTAATGAAATTACACCGGAATGACTCGGCACACAATTATTCAGCAACAATTTTCAATCGCTGTGATAGCGGACTTAGCACGCTAATCCTTATATATGTGAGCAAAATTTTAAAATCTGCTTTACGATTTATGTTTTAATACATCTTATTTTCGGGGATATGTAACAGAAATTTGCCAATTTTTACCATCCGCATTTATCTCTGCTTTTTCGTGTAGGCAAGCGACGACATTTGTGGCAGGCGGAATTTGTCATCATCGGTACTACTGGCTTAATGAATACAAAAAATGATTCACTTTTCCTTTTCATAGGAGCTATACTGTATGTAGTCAGCTTTAATGTGGAACATATTGAGGTTCAGTTACAGAGAATTTCATGTACACACAATGACAAGAAATTGTAATAATTTTTTACTGAAATATTGTAACTTTTATAGAAATAACTCACAAATGCGATTACCTTTCGCCAAGATGGTGTAAATTTTACTTCAAAATCATGCGACTTTATGCATATTATTTGACTTTTTGGAAAAAAAGGTACCAGCCTCTACCCAGCTAGAAAAACTCATAAACTGAAAAGTGGAATATGAACCCAAATTCCTTAAATTCAGGCATCAGATTGCCCAATTCTACTAAAAATTTCAATAAACAGTCCAACCTCAAGCCCGACAGTTCATCCTACAGGGATGCCGATTTGGTAATTACGTCTGGAGACCATCGCAAGCAATACGCTCAATCGTCAATTACATTTGTTTGATGTTCGTCTAAAACCATTCCCCTTCGCCTCCAGTCGATGTTATGAAGCTCCACGATCATTCGTATTGCAAAAGCTTGCATCGCCTTCCACTTTTCATCCGATTCACGCATTTGTGAGATTAGATTATTAGGCGTTAGAAACACACCAATTTAGGTTGCTTGGTTGTTGCATTCTTTAGCGAATCTGCTGCAATAAAAAGCCTCATATTCGGCAGTCTCCTCTTCGTCCAAGTATTCTGGGCAATACCGCGTCATGCAGACCAACGTCTCCATGTTTTCAATAGATCACTTGTTAAACCATCGGAACAACCTATGCAATCACCGGCCGTTTGTTGACTGGCCCCATTTTGATTGACATTGCCGTATCGTGGTACAAGTGGAACGTTGAACTTGTTTGAGGTCCTCTGTCCTTTTTGGAGAAGGCAGTATAACCTAAACCTGGACGATGACAACATCCGATGAAGCGACGTTTGAAGTGTTTGAGAGAAAGATTCTGCGTAAGATTTTTGGACCTTTGCACGCGAAAGTCGCAGGCGATGGAACAATGAGCTGTATGAGCTATACAATGACATAGACATAGCGCAGCGAATAAAGATCCAGCGGCTACGTTGGCTGGGTGATGTCGTCCGAATGCGGTATTCGATGCGGTACCAGCTGGTGCTAGCAGAAGATGAAGAAGGCCTTCTCTGCGTTGGAAAGAACAGGTAAGGAAGGACTGGACTTCACTTGGAGTGTCGAACTGGCGCCGGTTAGCACGAGAAAGAAACGACTGACGCGCTTTGTTGGACTCGTCCAAAATCGAGTAAGCGGTTATTGCGCCATTTAAGAGGAAGAAAAAATATAACCTCTTCTGTTCATTTCCCGCATGTTTATAGACATTTTTCTGGTTATGACAGCAGATTGCATCATCTGCCAGCATCCTATAGGCACATGCAGTTCTTAACGCACTTGTTCTACTAACCTCCAGTATTTCTTTAAAATGACGCTTTTTGGTTTGATTGGAGAGGCATACAGCATTATAGAGTCGGTCACTGTGTAAAAACAAATTCTCCTGGCGCCCTGTGATCCTCCTCTGTTCGGTAGCATACCCATAAGCGCGTTGTTAACTTTTATCGCCTTCGGACTAACTGCCAAACTGCATAAATTGCGATATGAATTGCTGACGCACCCCCCGTATTCACTCGATCAAGCTCTCAGCGATTTTTTCTTGTTCCCTAATATGAAGAAATGGCTCGCGAGACAAAATTTAATTCAAACGAGGAAGTCATCGCCGAGATAGAGGCGTATTTTTGAGAGTTCGAGTTTGGGAGATAGCCGGAGTGTTGGAAGAAGTGTATCTTTGAAAAAGGGGACTATGTTGAAAAATAAAAAAAAAAATTTTAAATGCTTCCTTTATTTCTAACAAGTGTACTTATTGAACCCCCCTCGTATTTTTTAATATTTTTTTTTTCTTGTTCGCTCCGCTCGGCCACATAGGGCTTCAACAGTACCCTTCCATCGTATACGGTTCTGGACTGTTGACACTGCGCCGTCCCATGTGCTGTCGGCATCTGCTTTATATAATTTTATTAAACAAGTCAATAGTTAATTAGCACGAAAGTCAACAAAAAAACACATCTGTCCACTCACACACCACAGATTTAGCTGACTACGTCCCGTTATTGCGCTTGGGGCCAACAGCAAGTGTACATCAATATATGGAGAGCAAGTGACGCTAATTAGAGAGTAACTCAATCAGATAAAAGAAGAGGAAATTTCGAAGCTGCACACAAGCCAGTATTTACTTGCGACGCTTTTCCAATCCAACACTACAACTTGCTGGCAAACTGCCATTCTTCAGCTAATCAAGTGGAGGCTGTGAATTTATTCTGCTGTGAAAATGGCAGGTAGACACTTTTTCTTTTGTTAGTTTTCGGTTGGCACTCAGCACAGACAGTTGCTACTTATAACGAGTACCATCTACTTACGACTCACTTCGTGCCCACTAACCAAAACTCTTACTTTATGGCCATAGAGTAAAAATTTAACAAAAAATAATAATAGTGGCAATAAACTATAAATTCTAACTTTTAGTAAAATTTTCTACTTGAATTTGGGTCCCTATGTGTACCTAGGAAGATCTAGCAAAACAAATAAAGGGATTTCAATTGGCGCGGGTCGATTTTGGCGCCCTGTGGCAGCCATTTTGTTTTGGTAACATCTGTCAAATCTTTGGTTTATTATTCAGTTGCTTATGCCAAATCATCATGGCAAGTTACGCGATTGAACAGCACGTTCATATAATAAAACTTTATTATCAAAATGAGTGTTCATTAACGTAGACATTGCGCGCATTGCGCCCATTTTTCGGTAGACGTGGTGGCCCTTCCAATTTCTTATGGCCCATATTGAACTATATGGACCTAGACGAGATGTGGTTCGAGCAGGACGGCGCTACGTGCCACACAGCAAACGCCATTTTATTCCATTTCAACATCTACCCGCCCTTATTGAAAAACCCTTTAGTTCTACATAAAATAGCATAACGCTACTGTTTATAGTTTTAATTGACTATTTTCACATGCCGTTTTTAACGCTTACCCACAACTCAAATGGCTTTTAATAAGGAAAAGAATATTGAAAAACAAAAGAAATGTTGCTGAGGGCTAGAGAACTACTATCGGTGTCTTTTTTTTTTTTTTTTTTGCTGCCATTTTGAAGTAGTTCATTAACTTGTAAAAACTTGATGCGTGGAATTACTAGTACGCTTTTTTATTACTTTATTATTTCACTTGGGAACATAGGGTTTCAACAAAACATTTAAATCTTATTACATTAACTGCTGCTCTCTTTACGACATCCCACGTTTGGTTAACTATTTCTAATTCACTATGGTAAGACCGCCTCTAAGTATTTCATGGACGACCGGGTCGTCTGTGTCCTTGTGGGTTGCATTTCAACACTGTTCTGCTAATACTTTCCCCGACCTTTCCGAGAGTGTGCCCGATACATCGGCATTTACGACCTCTTATCACCTTTTGAATTGGATCTTGCTCGGTGATCTGCCACAAGCTCGTATTTCGGACATATTATCCGAAGGCATTTATTTGTGGAGCTTTGTAGTTTCAAAGCAATGCTTCTCGACACCAGCCACGTTTCACTTCCATATAATAGTATGGATTTCACGTATGAGTTGAATACTCATTTTAGTTTTCCCCGAGATTTGTCTATTTTTCCAAATTAGCTGTAACCATCCAAAAGCTGGCCTAGCTGTTCTAGCCTAGTTTTCTGCGTCTTCTTCAGCTCCACCATTAGTTGAAATTATTCTACCGAAATAACAGAAACTTTCAACATACTGCACCACTTCTCCCTCGATTACAACATTGTTGCGATTTGTATTGTTGATACGCTTTGCTACCGTTTGCTTCTTGTTTATTTCCAGACCAACATTTCGTGCAGCTAGAAAAATGGTGGCTAGAAAATCTAGTCATGGCCTGCATGTCGGAATGCCTGTGTGAAAGCAGGTAAATATCGTCAGCGTAGTTGAGGTCATGTAATTGGCGGAATAACGTCCAAGTAATGTCTTGGCTCCGTTTTTCAATATATTTCATCACTTCGTCAAGTGTGGCCGCGAAAAGAAATGGCAACAGTGGGCAGCCCTGTTTTACGTCCGATGTTGTACTAAATAGAGTACTTCTGGCGCAATTGTGGAGCACTGTTAGCTCTGCAGTATAGTACAGTGCCTTTATAATCTGCGCAATTTTTAAGAACTCTTTTTCCCCCAAGGGAACGACATATTGCAGGGCGCTTGATGGTATCAAGAGTCTTGGGATTTTCTATTCTAAAGTTTTTTTTAATAATTATCCTTAGAGTATTCACTTGACTCCGATGGGGACTGAAGCCTGCTTGTTCATCGCGTAAAGACATTTTGACCGATTGAAGTCTGTGCAAAATAATAGTTGCGACTATTTTATAAAGAGTGTCGAGCAGCGTGATTCCTCTCCAATTACAGCATTTTCGAGGGTCACCTTTTTTTGGCAGCTTGATCACCACGCCTTTCGTCCGAGATGTCCGGAAGTTTTTGCTCTCCCAGGCTGCAGCGATATGCGGATATAGAATCGACGCGCTAGCGTTTATATCGATGAGCAAAAGTTCAGCCGGGATGCAGTCATCAGCTGCTGCTTTGCTTCATTTGAGTTTCTGTAAGTTAACTAGTCCATTTTGAACTAGTTCATTGGTGAATGTTGACTGGTGCACGAACCTACTGGTATGATGTTGATGAGGAGGCTGACAATTGACATTGACTTCGTCGTGTTAGCAATACCATTTGCTGGTTCATATTGAACAGAAAAGATAGAAGACGAACTACTGCAGCTGCCAAGCCAACGCGTACGTATATATGTGTTGTTGTATGCGTGTGGTACTTTTCACTTTGCCTAAATTTTGATGAGCCAACTGGCAGGAAACTCACTTTTGTCAGTGGCAATGAAAAGTGACTGCCAACTTCAGCAGTCAAAAGCTGGAAAACCCCATTTGGCGCTAGGCGAATAAAGTTTTCAAAAAGCCTAATTGACTGCCAACGTCATGCCAAAGCTAAAGCTATATAATATAAGTACGTGCACACTTCTGTATATATACATACATAGTGCATAGACTTCATCTCTACATCTCAAAAAATATGTAAACAAATGTAAGATCAAGTGCCAAAATAAGTATGTACGCTAGAATGTCTTACCAAAAAAGTGGCTTTTTTTCCACCGGAATTGCAAAATGTATTATAGTGGGTACTTTTTAGCTGCATAGGCATAATCGATATCGATAACTATGGTTTCACACCTGATAATGGCAAACTCTTTTGACATTTCTGTTCCGTAAAGTTTGGCAAATCCTCATGAATCGTTTAACGCTAAAACTACACTTCCCAATTGTGGAAATTTACTCTAAAAAAAGTAATAAATCTGTTCGCGAAGTATAGAGCACAGGCGGCATAATCCGTCCTTATTTCTTTCGAATTGAGGAAGAAGCTGCGTTATGAGCGCTATGGAGCCAAGCTGACTGAATTTTTGTTTCAAAAAACTAATCAGCTAATCACAAATCACATTTCATTCCAAAAAACGCCACACCTTGCCATACAGCGCGCTTAACAAACGATTCATTGCAATAACCAAGCCAACATTTCCAGATTTATAGGAAAAAGTAGTCAAAAATTGGACTGATTGAAAGGACCATGTAACTCGTAGGCCCGGCGCAAAAATAAATGCCGGGAAATTTGTTGAAATATTAGTTTGTAATGATTTATCAAAGTTGAAATATTTCCTAATGGGAACAAAGAATGAACTATTGTACTCATAGAATGAATAAGTACTATTGCATAAGATGAAGAATATGAACTATTGTACTCCTTTTTAACTTTCAGTCTTGAATAAACGTTTGATTGCTCAACATATCTAACATAGGTTATGGGCCCAGGCCACGTGTAAAGTTTAATTTTTGTCATTCACTAATGCGCAAAGTATTTGTTTAACGCAGCAGTCGCGTATAAAGCTTAATAAGGAAAAGGGAAAGAAAAGTTGCGAAAATGAATTCCAATTTCCAAATTGAAAAGCTTGGAGAAACGAACTACGATGTGTGGTGTATGCAAATGCGTAGCATACTTATTAATATGGACCAATGGGGCATTGTAAACGAAACTGTGAAGCGTAGCCAGGAAAACGAAGTGAAATGGGATCAAGATGATCAAAAAGCGTTGGCAAGTATAATTTTGTGTGTCAAACCAACGCAGTTAAGCAACATAAAATCATGTAAAACGTCAGCAGAGGCGTGGAAGAAGCTTCGAGAAGTCCACATGCCGAACGGACCATTGCAAAAAGTTTCGTTGTATAAGAAGTTACTCAGTTGCAATATGTCTGTGTGTCAGAGTATGTAAACTTATCTAACTTCGTTTGTCGAAGTGGTGGATAAATTAGCCGAAGTAAACATCGAATTGAACGAAGAGCTCAAAGTAATAATACTTTTGTCGAGTTTGCCGGTTGAGTATGAAAACTTCGTTGTAGCAATCGAGACTCGTGACGAGCTGCCGACTTTTAATACTCTAAAAGTAAAGCTTTTAGAAGAGGGTGCTAGAAGAGAACAACAAACCAATCAACAGGTTGCAGCGCAAGCAGTTTATGCGCGTGTAAAAGAAGCGGCGCATAGCAATAGCAGATCAAACGAAAGTGCAAAGACAATAATAAAGTCAAGTGAGTTTAAGGGGAAATGCTTTAAATGTGGCATGCGCGGGCACATGATTGCTCAGTGTAAAAGAAAACCAAAACATCAAAACGAAATAGAAGATAAGCAAAGTTTAAAAACTAATGAACTTTCTTATGCTGTGTATGCTGCAACAGTGGGTGATGAAAAAAGCAAACATGATTGGTGTGTCGATAGTGGTGCGACCACACATATGTGTTGTGACAAAAATATGTTCATCTCGCTAATCGAAAGGCAAGAAAAAATAATGCTTGCAGCAGATAATTACACATTCTCGCAAGGTATAGGTACGATTAAAATAAAAACAAGAGAATGTGAAATAGAACTACGTGACGTGGTGCACGTTACTTTCTCACATTTGTAGACGATTATTCGAGAATGATATTTGTGTACTGTATTAAGGAAAAGAGCGAAGTGTTCGAAAAGTTTAAACTTTTTAAAAATATGGTTGAGTGCCAAACACAAAAGAAAATTAAAATATTGCGGAGTGATAATGGCACCGAATTTAACAACAAACTATTTAATGAACTTTTAAATGACAGTGGAATTAAGCGGCAATTAACTGTGCCATATACTCCTCAACAAAATGGAGTGGCTGAAAGAGTAAACCGCACAATTGTTGAAATGGCTAGAAGTTTGCTAGTGCATGCAGGTATTGAAGAAAGTTTGTGGGGTGAAGCTGTACACACAGCTGTTTATTTACGAAATCGTGCACCTACAAAATTACTCGAAGATTGTACTCCGTATGAAATGTGGTACAAAAGAAAGCCATCTGTAAAACATTTTAGGATTTTTGGCTCACGTGCATTCGCTTTAGATAAAATGCATCGTGGTAAATTTAGTGCAAAAGGCAAAGAGTATGTGTTTGTCGGATACTCAGAAATTGCAAAAGCTTATCGTTTGTACGATAGGGAAACGCGTCAGGTTTGTGTAAAGCGTGATGTAAAGTTTGTAGAATACGAATTTAGTTCCGCTATACCTGAAAATAAAAATCAAAACGTAAATGATGATAATGATATTGCTACAATTGTAATGCAAATAGACCGTCCTAACGAAGAACAAGTTGATGAATTCGAAAGTTGCACCGAAGAAGACTCAAGTCAGGCGGAGTCAAGTGAAGAAAGTTCCGACGTGGAACATGAAGCACAAACAGCAGGCAGCTCTCGAAATGAGGAGGGTGAAATACGTCGCGGTCCTGGTAGACCAAAAATTATTCGTACTGGAGAGGCAGGTCGTCCTAGGAAAGAATATCAAACGTTAAACTACTTACAATATGGTGAAGATATAGAAACGCCGCGTTCAGTCAAAGAAGCCTTAGCAAGCGAATACTCCTTTGAGTGGGAGGAATCTATGAAAGAAGAGTATGAAGCACTTTTAGCAAATAATACTTGGTCAACAGTAGATTTGCCCAAAGGCCAAAAAGCGATTGGGTCAAAGTGGGTTTTTCGCATAAAACGAGACCCAAGTGGTAATATTTCAAAGTTCAAGTCCAGGCTAGTGGCAAAAGGCTGCAATCAGCAGCTGGGCTTAAATTATTGGGAAACTTTTTCGCCAGTAATAAGATACGAGACAATTCGCATGTTGCTTGCTATTGCGGTTGAGAAAGAGTTACATTTACATCAAATCGACATTTCTAACGCGTATCTTAATAGTAAAATAAGTGAAGACATTTATATAAGGCAGCCAGAGGGATTTGTAGATTCCAAAAATCAGAATAAGGTTTTAAAGCTGAACAAAGCTATTTATGGCTTAAAACAATCTGGTCGACACTGGAATAGCACACTTGACGTAGCATTAAAAAGTTTAGGTTTTAATGCGTGTAAAAGCGAACCGTGTCTGTATGTCAAAAAATATAAAAGCGTATATAGCTACATAGCAGTATATGTAGATGATCTGATTTTGGCTTGCCCAAGTGAACAAGAAATCGCAAGCATTAAGCAGGCCTTACATTCAAAATTTGAATTACATGACGGTGGTCCAATAAATTATTTTCTTGGTTTTGAAATCGAACGTGAGGGTAAAACTGGTGCGGTTTCCGTGTGTCAGAAAAAATATATCAGCGAACTACTAAACGTTTATGGTATAACCTCATGTCGTCCGGTAAGCACTCCTTTGGATCCAGGTTTCCAAGCAAGCTGTAAAGATGAAAAATGTGCAAAGGTGAATGCAACAAACTATCAATCGTTGATCGGTTCTTTAATGTATTTGGCGATTTCAACACGGCCGGACATAATGCATGCAGTATGTGTACTAGCGCAAAGAAACCAAAATCCACACTCTGAACATGAGGCGGGTGCAAAACATATTTTGAAGTATTTGTCAAAAACAATTGATTTAAAGTTAATTTATTGCAAAAATGGTAAGCCGGTAGAAGGATACGCAGATGCTGATTGGGCCAGCAATAGTGTAGATAGAAAGTCATATACCGGTTATTCATTCTTTTTGGCTGGCAGCGCTTTTTCATGGCAAAGTAAAAAGCAAGATGTAGTTGCTTTAAGTAGTACGGAAGCGGAATATATAGCTTTAAGTACTGCAGCAAAGGAAGCTGTATACATTCGGCGGTTATTAACTGAAGTTGGTTACAACCACGAAGATCCTATTTTGGTGAAAGGTGACAACATGGGCGCAATTCAAATTTCGAAGAATCCTGTATTTCACAAACGCACCAAACACATTGAAATAAAATATCACTACATTCGAGAAGTTATTGAACAAAATAAAATTAAGTTAGAGTATGTTTCTACAAATGAAAATGTATCTGATATTTTTACGAAAAATTTGCAAAAACAAAAACATGTAAAGTTTACACTTATGCTTGGTCTTAAAAATTAATGTAAGAAATATTTAACTTGAGAAAGAGTGTTGAAATATTAGTTTGTAATGATTTATCAAAGTTGAAATATTTCCTAATGGGAACAAAGAATGAACTATTGTACTCATAGAATGAATAAGTACTATTGCATAAGATGAAGAATATGAACTATTGTACTCCTTTTTAACTTTCAGTCTTGAATAAACGTTTGATTGCTCAACATATCTAACAAAATTATCTACCAGATTATAATAAAAAAATCATTTCAAGAATATTTTTATTTTGCATTATCATTTTAACTTCACAACCTCTCAAAAAACCACCCGACATATTAAGACTTCCACCAAAATACGGGGAACAAAATTTCAAATTTGCGTGGCCCATTCACGGAAATAACTCGAAAAATCAAGCTTTTTATAAACACAATAAAATCACCGCAGATGATGGCAGAGTTTAAGCTTGAAAGGTCTGCATAAAAATATTTGAAACTTTTTTTAAGGGGGGGCAGCTTCTCTAGACAACGAGTTCTTCAATCATTTTTTGCGAAAAACAGAGAGTATTGATTATGTTAAAATAAGTTACATATTAATTAATACTCATGCTTAAATTAATATACAAGAACTTTTTTTTAATAAAAAAAAAAACAAAATGGTGGCGATACAGCTGTTAAAACGTGGCTCTTCTAATTTGCGCCTTGGAATGTACAGCCTTTTGTAGTCAACTGAAATCAATCGGACAAAATTTGTTCATTAAAATAAGGTGGTCCGCTTTGCACTCACCTATTTTTAACGAAAAAAAATTAAAAAAAAACACCAGTCTAACGGTTAGACGCGATAGAATTGAAACCTTCCGTAAAACAAACTGAGAGAGAATAAGACGAAAGCAGCATTAGGAGCAAGATAATTATAGGTTCATTATAATATTGCTATAAAGTTCATATTTTATTTTCTTCATTTTATTATTATTCATCCTCAATGTTTTCAATTTCAAAAATTTGATACGAGTGGCTTATGATAGCTAAAATATGATACAAATGCTTTGGTTTCGATGTTGTCAACATGTCTTTTGAAATACCGCGTCAATGGTTGTTTTTGATCGTGTTGTCGATTCAGTGCGATTGTTACACATTTTTAAATTGAATGTTGTATTGAGAACGTCAATTAAAGGAACCGCTGTGACCAATGCAAAATTTACGTTAAAATCGCCACTTAAAATCATTGGAACTTTATTGTAATCTTTTCTAAGTATCCGCGATACTTCTGGTGTATACTTTATTAAATTTTCGTGAATGAATTCCGTGATGCTATTTATTGATTTTTTTTTTCTGTCGATATTCACGACACTTTTCTGCATTATTTTTCGGCATAATTGCGGTAAATATTTAAAAATGAAAATATTTACGAATATAAAAATACACACGCGGTTTGTGCGTGAGTACCATTCGGAATTCACAGAGAGAACGTCAGTTCGAATCTCGGTGAAAACACCAAAATTAAGGAAAACTATTTTTCTAATAGCGCTCACCCCTCAGCAGGCAATGGCAAAACACCGAGTGTATTTCTGCCATGAAAAAAAGCTCCTCATAAACATATCATAAAATAAAAAAATAAAATAACTGTATAAAAAAAAATTTTCTCTTGTGATTCGAACCAAGGATTTTGGATCGGAAGCTCACATTGCTAGCCGCTCGGCTATCGCGCCATGCTGTCGGCGCTGACCTAAAAGTTATTTAGTTCGTCGCTACGTGTATATGTAATATTCGTAAATCTCAAATCACTCCCAACGATTCTAAAGAAGTTTTCACTTCAAAAATTGTTTTTTGATGAAAATACAACTTTATTCTGAAAAAATGGTTACAAGTGAATCATTGAAAGTATTGCCCATCGCTGGCTACTCCTTTTCCTTTTCTTACCGTCGCGGTAAAACTGATCACCTTTTGAGGCTATCCACGGATCAAACCATTTTTGAAGTCTTCAACTGCTGGTCAGCTAGACCCTGTGCCATCGATCGGAAGAGGTGACAATCGGACGTCGCAATATCTGGAGAATTTGGCGGGTGGGGTAGGATTTCCCATTTCAGTGTTTCCATGTAGGTTCTAACGGATTTGGCAACGTGAGGCCGATCGTTGTCATGCTGTAGAATCACTTTTTCATGCCTCTCCGCGTATAGCGGCCGCTTCTTGCGCAGTGCTCGGCTCAATCGAATCAATTGAAGTTGGTTCGCTTGGTTTTAACAGTTCATAATAAATAAAACCAACTTGGTCCCACCAAATACATAGCATAACCTTCGCGGCGCGAATATTCGGCCGAGGCGACGACGTAGAAGCATGAGCGAGCAGTCCCCATGACTTTCTGTTCTTCGGATTGCTGTAATGAATCCATTTTTTATCACCCATCACGATGCGATGAAGAAAACCCATCCTTTTTCGCCGCTGGAGCAGTTGTTCACAGGCGAAAAAACGACGCTGAACATCCCTTGGTTTTAACTCATAAGGCACCCAATTCAGCGCCTTCGAAGGTTTTTGGACTTCCTTCAGGCGAACGGTCGTCAAAATTAAAATCACCGTCTTTGAAGCGACGGAACCAATCTCGGAACGTTGTTTCACTAAAAGCAGCATCTCCATAAACTTTTGGTAGTTCTCGATGCGCTTGAGCCGCCGTTTTTTTCGAATGAAAGAGGAAAATCAACACTTCCGCAAATGACGATTATTCGACACAAAATCAGACATTTTCACAAAACCAAAAGTATAAGATACCAAAACAAAATCACTAATGTGTCGGAGCAGTTTGTTTACCCTATGTCTAAGTGTTGTTGATGACGTTTAGGTTATGTTAGAATCGACTAGCACACACTGCTGGCGGCATATATTGACAACTTAATAAGTGAAACAGAAAAAAAAAATTAGCCTTTTTTCTATAAACTAATCGATCAAAACAATATTTTTAGTGATAATTAGTAGAAAATTTGAAGTACATGCAAAAGCCAATATGTTCAAGAAAATCCTTGTAAAATTTTAACTGAATATCTTGATTACATTTTGATTTATATTCAAGTAATTCGAGAAAAACGCGATTAACGTTTTCGTTCTTACTCATCTTTCATTCGATGCTCATCACTTCACTAACTTTATAGTGACTTTAAACTTTCTATTAAGCTAAGAATATTGGGAAGAGATTCTTTAGCTTTGAGAGCATTTTTTAAGCAAAAAAGAAATGGAAAATTTCAGAGTTCGGGAGGAGTTTTTAGACGTACTTTCAAATCGGTACAGCTCGCGTAAATCTTAATATATTTATGAAATGTTTTGGTGTAAGTCTTTAAATATGTATAATACATTTTATAATTCCGTTGAAAAAAAGTACCTTTTTTTGGTATGGAGACTGATGTGCCCTAATAACTTTGCACAAAAAGCTTCGGTTGGAAAAGAAGTTTTTCGAACCTTGAAGCTTTCCGAGTTTTTTTTTTTTTTTGCATAAATTACATACACTTACTAACGCTGCCTGTCCATAAGTCAAAAATTGTGCAAAAAGCATAGCATTTATTTAAAAACTGCCACCACGCAAAATTCGGGGTAAATTTTTTTTCGTTGCAAAACTTTAGAAGGTTTACTATTACCTTGCATTAAAATAATTAAAAAAACTGAGAAACTTTTGAGTCGATTGAACTGAAATTCTTAAGATATGTTAACTTGGATTTAACTAGCGAAAATTCGTCTAAAGGTGTCGTGAGTGTCGATCTATTTCCAAAAATTGCGTTAAAGCTCTGATGCGGTTCTTATTCTGAATATAAAGAGTCTTTCAAAAGTGACGACTAGATGTCTTTCGCATTCCTTCAGAGTGGCGTTCCATCTTTCTCACTAGAAGATATATGCCTATGCCTGTGCCGGCATCCAGGACCCGCTTTTTTATCCGGAAACTACTCATGATTTTGAACGTTTCCTCGCTGCTGCATCGACCAGATGCTATGTCGATTAAATTTTCTATGATTATGTCCCCCACTGCATTTTCCAACGCTCAACGTTCTTGCTCTCAACGCATGCATTGGAGGACACATTCCGCGTAATCTTCGGTTGCGTCACCGTATTTGCATCTGGGGTGTACGCATTTCCCTATTGCGAACTGGTATTTTTAAGACCTTCAAAAGTAAAGTTATTACTCTTTGCGTACTATGTTTCGAGAAAGTTGAACAAATCATACTAACATTCTTAAATCGCAAACTTTTTGGTATTTCATCTTAAATATCTGCAATCTGCCCTTGTCGTTCAATTTAAAGACATTTTGCTTCTTCACTATTCGTTGGAATTTTCTTCACTTCCCTCTTACAACTTCCAGCATAACAGACCCACACACAAGCATTTAACGACTTATTTGGCACCAAACACGTAGCGCAGCTCACAACGATAATCTCGCAATGTGCAACAGGCAAAGGCAATATGGGCACGCAAGCAAACGAGAAGCTCTGAAGTAGTTGCCCTTGTCATTGCAGTAACTATTAGCTGCATCATATCGCAAAATCTGCTATTGCTTTAAGAAACATGGAAGCTTCTAGAATTGATAAACGTGCCAACTACAGTCTTAGCCCAGTAATTCGAACACACAGAATCCCGTGGCGGCGAACATCACTAGTAAATATGGATTAAATGCAGTTGTGACAATTGACAGCATCGCTTTAAGAGCTCAATTTTAGTACTCTTAGGGCTAATTTAGCTTAAAAATTTTACAAATAAAATAAATAACTTTTTTTTATTTTATAAATACAATTTTTTTATATTTTATAAATACAATTTTATAAAAAAAAAAATTAATAACTATTATTTTATTATATTAATATTCCGTTTTATTACATTAATAAAGGGTGATAAATTTAGATGTATTTAGGGCATTTATTTATTTAAGTTGGCGGCGTAATTCGGCCATCTGTAAACAGTAATTTTAAATGATGCGTGACTCGCTGGGGGACTTCGGTCGGTATCTCGTGAATAACTTTAGTAATGTTGGCTTCCAAAGCCTCAGCTGGTTTATCCACAAATCATTGAGACTTTATATACCTCCACAAATAATAGTCCAAAGGTGTGATATCACACGATCTTGGTGGCCAATCGGATGTATGCCTGTATGGCAAGTAGCACCGTTTTGTAGGAACCATGGATTGGATGCTGTGGAGATCAAGGGTTTGAATTAACGGTGCCACGCGTTTGTCATTCGTTATTACATTGGCGTCGGCCTCGTCTTTGAAGAAATATGGGACGATGATTCCACTAGCCCTTAGGCCGCACTAAACGGTTGTTTTCACTGAATATTATGACATTTCTTGAGTGGCTTCGGGTTGCTCCTCAGCCCAAACACGGCAGTTTTATTTATTGACGTAGCCATTAGACCAAAATGAGCTTCATCGCTGAATGAAATTCGGGTCCCAAAATACGGACCTTCGGTGAGTTTTACAGCAGCCCAAAGACTGAAATGATGCTGCTTTGGAAGATCGGCCGGCTTTAGATCGTGGACTAGCAGATCTTTGCGAAGTGATATAAAATAGGCCAAATTGTTGAGATTGTCGCCGACTCGATTCTTCATGGTCTTCGGTAAAACTATTATTTGCAGTCACAATATTCTCTTCACTTCGGGCTGTGCGTGGAGTAATCGGTGGAATATCATCCAATAATGCGAAATTATTCTAAATTTTGCTTTTACTTAAAAAGAAATACTAAAAAATTAGTTAGATAGTAGTCGCGCGGATCTGTCAAATAATCCCTATTGGGTGGAGGTCCTTTTCCCCTCCATATCTCATCACAAAACAGTTCTGATAAAATACCGTTATTTAGCAAGAGTATGCAAAACCAAATAAAGATATAATATATTTTATTCGATTTAGTATCCAAATTATATAGGAAAAAATATAAAATAGTCGGTTTAGGGAGTTAACACTGTACTGAACTTTTCTAGCAATCGCGACCAACAATACTAAAGCACTTTACCTCGTACTGCATTACTTGCACGTTCGTCCGTCGTGCAGAGATGCTTAGGGACGCATGTGAGGATTTGAACAATCGGAGTGCAGCGAAGTGAGCTGTGCGTTAGTCTCGCTTGAAGACACAACGGAAATCCGCTGCTTGAAAATTTGTTGCACTACTTTTCTCTTACTTTGTTGCAATTGTTGTTTGGCAATGTTATACCCGCGCGCACTTACGCTCAACGGCATTATAATTCTGCTGACGCAACGGTTGTATGTCACAGAAGCAGTTAAGATAATTCGGCGAAACTCACCGTGATGCGAGTGGCGTAAGTTTGTGCGAAGTGTAATAACCACGACCACCTCTCACATAACTCTCACTGTCAATGAGTTTCTATGACTACAAAAACAACAGCAAATCCAAATAAAATTTTACTAAAATGCAGGCAAGCATATAAAGTACGGTGCGGAGCGATAACTCCTTGCTTGTTGCTTATCATATTTATTTGCACTAGTTTTCGTCAACTAAGCAAACTCTACTTTGCGCCAGGTGTCACTTGCAGTGTGCACAAGTTGCCACATTGCGCCTTGAGGAGCACCGGTATGTGCTCCGTTTTGCGCAAATACAAATTACAGCGTCGTGAAATTAATAGTTTTAAATTGATTAATTAAATTTCGTACAACTAAGTATTTGCGCAAATATATGTTGAAGATTAGTGCAAATCTCTGCTAGAGATTGGATTCATTTTTTTTACTGCTTACTTTTAGGGGGTGAAGTTTGCAACTAGAAGCCCATTAACGATTCTTGGCAGAGTTCTAATAAATGCCGTATTGAGTTATAAGCACATTGCAGAAACTAGAAAATGAAAAATATGGTATTTCTCGAAATTTTAAAAGTGCAACACATTATTTAAAATGCAGATAAGTGCCTGCAGTCAATTGCAAATTTCTTAGTGCTCAGCTAAAGCATCAGAAAGATACATTGACATTATAATATCGATAGTGTGATTATGGTTTACTTTTACAGTTCGGACAGAGCGAAAAAAATAAAAATTTATGAATTGGGTCGGGGGATAAGTTCGTAGCGTTTTTACTGAAGACTTTTATTTAAACAAAAAAACTATAATTATATCAAAAAGTTAATCAATTATAAAGTGTGGTTAAATTTCAAGGGCCGATGTTGCATGTGAACCACACCTAAACGTCAACGACACCGTAGGACTTCTTTATTTGGGCAACAATTCAAGAGCTAAAGGATGAGATAATTCGGCACATTAACTGCTGCTTTTTCATAGCAGAAATACACTCGGAGGTTTGCCATTGCCTGCCGAGGGGCGACCGCTATTAGAAAAATGTTTTTCTTAATTTTGGTGTTTCACCGGGATTCGAACCTACGTTCTCTCTGTGAATTCCGAATGGTACTCACGCACAAACCCATTCGGCTACGGCGGGGACATCAGAATTCGTTTTAGAGGTATGGTTCCTTCGGCAAAGTTTCTATTTTGATCCCTAGAATATGATTTTCACAGAGCAATGGGCGATTTTTTTGCCTCCCCACAAATCGACCCGGCCTACTGAACACTAATAAAAAACAAAATAACTCAAAAATACAATTATCATAGTTTTGTAAAGCGGAAAGAGCTCTATCGAATGGATGTCTACCCTTTGCCAAACAGCAAACAAATCGTTGTAAAATAAAAGAAAATATAAAAACACTATACGTATTCCCCAACCCAATATTTACATACCTAGTAATTCGGACCGATCACGGATTCACCATTCCGTATTGTTTGGAAAAATGTTGAAAAAATGCGCTTTGCTATCCAGAAGATCATGATTATAATAACCCTCTGTTGGACACCCAGGTCTAGTCAGACCTTTTTCGACGTTGAACCTAAATTTAACGCATTTCCATTAAAGCTAACGAATCGCGCTTCCAGGTGGCATCCTTACTTTCGATCGATTTATGATATAATCTTATAAAACAGATCATAAAAAGGATTTAAAAAGCTACAGCTTCGGTTGGGCTCCTCGGACTTGGCTCTACCCCTATGTATTTACTTGCATTTGTATAGGGCCACCTACAGAACCAAAAATAATCGCGGAAAATGTTTTGGTTCGTAAAAACAATGTTTTTTTGTTATATTTTTATTTTGACTCCTTTCGAAGATGGTTGAAGAAATAAAAGTTGATTACAATGAAATATATGGGAAATATGAAATGCTAATATTTATTTATGTAATCGATAGAAGGCAAGAAAAACATATTTAAGAGATTTTTGAGTGCTGTTGACATACTGAATTCTTGCATGCAATAAATAGAAACGAGTTTTTAGGCGAAGCTTTTCGCCTCCTCATAGACAAATACGACAATATCTCTTGGCTGTGAGTGTATCGACTACGATTGGTTGGTTAGTGGACTACAATATTCCCAGTTATAGTAATAGGTTTGCTGAAAAATGATTCCATAGCCAAACGAGCAGGGAATTGAAAAATAACGCCTGAATTATG
Organism: Anastrepha ludens; assembly: GCF_028408465.1. NCBI lineage: Eukaryota > Metazoa > Arthropoda > Insecta > Diptera > Tephritidae > Anastrepha > Anastrepha ludens. The sequence continues at coordinate 19,611,983 of NC_071500.1, forward strand.
CATACGAGTTCGATGTTTGCAAGAACCAATGTGTTCGATAAAGTCGTCAAAAAACTTCCTCTCACAAAAATTGTTCTGAACCCATTAACTTCCTTGCAAATATCAAACATTGCTGACTGCCCAGGCCTGGGTGCCCAACGGCGCGTTAATATGCTTTAAATAACCGCGTTCTCCCGCTTTACTTAAATCTAAAATCCACTGAATATCGAATAAAGAAGGCCAGTATAGCTTTCTACTCTTGAAAACCTATAATCGACAAAATATGGGAATTCAAGCCACAACTCGGTCTTTGGATACACAAAGTGGGGTTCTGCCAATTTAAAACTTATGGACGCCTGGCTTTGTAGACAACCCTTCGGAAAGGCTATAATATCACTTAACTGGGGACTTTTTGCACTGGTATCACCGGAGCATGTGGAACTTGTCGCAGTGCTGCCCCGAATGTCATTTTGCACTTACTTCCCATCGACTTTTACGTTAATTCCATCGCTGCTCAAAGTACATACAATCAAGTTAAAGGAGCTTGGTCTCTCAAGGGCATGGTCATGGCAGAACAGATGGAACAGATATCTTTATTCGCAAACTGGAGTTTGAGGGTCATGCCAGGGCATTCTTTGCAAGTAGGCAGGATTGGAATGAGGGGAAGATATGTACCGATGCTGGTACCTCTGTCTTCACTTTCGGCTACAAAATTGAATCGCGAGTCGGAGCAGGGGTTTTCTCTAAAACAGCCAATATATATATATATATATATATATATCCTTAAAACCGCCGAATACTGCAGCATGCTTTTCAGGCAGAAGTCTTCGCGATCCTGCAATCCAATAGTTCTCCTGTAAGAAGGAGATCAAATCTCTTGGGTATGTAGGTAGCATTTATCTGTTCTGTATTCCAGGACATAGGAAGATAGAGGGAAATGAAATGCCTGATAAGCTTGTTAGGAAATGCTCGACTGAATTGGTTTCACAGGTCTCCTACCCGGTCATCGGCAGTATCTTGACTGTTGTTAAAGCGGAACTGCACAACTTATTTCTCAAAAAAACACAGAAAAAGGAAGCTCCCTTTCTTCGTTTGCTATTTTGGAAACCCTGTGGCCTTAATACAATAGACGTAGGACTATGTAAGTTCTGGTGTCTACACGCCACCCAATTTCCAAACTCTTAGCAGTATTTACCGGTCATTGGACGACCGGCACACCCGCAAAAAAGCTAGGTTTACCAATTAATTCCCATTGCAAAAGTTGTGGCGACCTTTCAGAGATAGAATCTTTTTACCACTTTGTTTGTAAATGGGCGGGTTTGGCGGCAAGATGATTAAGGTCACTGAGTACTGCTTTCTTTGACAGCCTGGCAACCAAAATTTCATCAACCTTCTTCATTATATCAACAGCTCTGGCTGGCTATAGATTTATGTACGTTGGAAGTCTCACAATGGTATCAAAGCGACGCTTTAGTGCTAATTGGGGAGTGTCTGACAGGTACTTCAACCATTACCCTACAATGCTGTTGAATATTTGTCGTACGTACATATGTAATTACTTCATCATATAAATCTTCTGGGATTTTAGTATTTAATAGATCGTAGCCCGTTGCCTTTTTACTGGCTTTGTTACCTGACTTAATTGCTGTTATGTCTATCGCATCATGGCAGTTCATTCTTCGCTTTGTCAGTATATCCAAGCAAATACTTATGAGGCTTCCACTTTATTCTATTATTTCCAGTACCTACGTAAGAGCTCAATTAATTCCTAGCTAAAGTTGAATAAATAATTTTCCTCCTGCGAAATGTATTGGAAAAATTTAAGGTCAAACAAATTCAAGCACATAATCTGGTACCTAAATATTTACTTAAAATATGCAAAAAGCACAAAAAATGTTCCTCTAGTTCAATGCACATTTCCGAATTAACAATCAAATAACTTGTACATACATCACTTAGCTTCCACAAAATTTTTACTTTGAGAACAAATTACCATCATCGCTTTTATTGGCACCAAAAAGGAAAAATGAAAGAGATTTCTCAATAAAAAGACTATCCGTAAGGGAGAGAGGGTAAACAGGAAGGAAGAGCAAAATAGAAAGAGAAAAAGAGAAAAACAACTTATAAAATACGAGTTAAAGTCCAATAAATGTCTAGAAGTATGGAAATGCAATCGATAAGCATTGACCACGACGAAGCGAGCAATGAGAAGCGAAGCGATCCAAGACGAAAGGATAATGGTTATTTAATGGACGAGACGGGGAAAACTCGAACAGTAAATGTAAAAGCAAAAAGCTCAAAACTAAGACACAAAAAAACGAAATAACAAAAATCACAAATAAACAAACTGCAATTGGTTGGGCGCATCTCGAACTCGGCACTCACTTGATGATGTCAGCTTTGCATTTTTTGTCATGAAGCATAGTCGTACGACAATTGATTTCAAGCCCAAGAAGATTTGACGATTGGCTTAAGCTGTTAGTTAATCACGATTGTAATTGACATACGAGTTTGTGCTGGGGTGAGCAAAAAGTTGGACCAAAGTAAACGTCAATATATAAAATACTTGTGCATTTAGGCTGGAGTAATTAGACTTTGACCATCTCTTGCACCGGAGATTTGGCCCGTCATTAGATGCTCTGGTTAGTCTAACATCACTTGATGTTTTCATCCAAGGAGAGGCCATCTACGGGCCCCTGTCCAGCACTGGACAACAGAAAAGGCATGGACCTCAATCCAATGATCCTCTTCATGCCCCATGCCATCAGGAGGCGTACCTGAAAAGAGATACAGTGTGGCGGTGCCAGAGTCTCAGTTGTGGTCAAACTCCGGCTCTGGTGTCTACATGGAATCCAGCGGGATGAAACTACACTTTGTTCTTGGAATGCAAGCATCTGTGGATCAAGCGGAGGTGTATACTATTCAAGAAGCGATGAACTTTGTTGCAGAAAACAGATGGAGAGGCAGATCTGTATGTGTCAGTAGTAACAGCAAAGCTGCGCTCATGACCTTAGATAGCCCTCCAACCACTTCAAAGGTAGTTGATTCCTATAAATCCAGGGTGAACTATGTCGGTAAGCTTAATACCCTGATGTTAATATAGGTCCCGGGACATGTGGTTATCGCAGGTACCGACGTATCTGGCTCTTTACTTAAGAGTCAAAGAAGTTGGCCTCAGAGCCCGTTCTGCCACTCCCTTCTGCAGCCAAAAAAACCAAGGTTAGCAAACAGGTTACTTTAACCCACAAGCGAGCTTGGTAGGCTGAGAGTGGCTGGAAATGAACAAAACCGATGTTACCTATCATGTCCGATCGACTGTCGCAGAACCTCCTGTCATTAAGCAGAAGAGACTATAAGCAGCTGGTTGCGCTGATGATGGGCCATTTTCAGTGCACAGTGCACTCTGCCCAGCACGTGGAGAAGAGGATGAGACGACGTACCCCTTTTTGTGTATCTGCTCAATCTTTGCTCGAATCAGGCTTTGGCACTGATCTGTTAAGAAGCGACCACCTTGGCTCCTGCGTACCACAAGATCTAAAGAAAACTAAACAGGGAACCCGAATGCAGTAGAATGGACTTAATGTTGTCTAAGTGCTGTACTTGCCAGTTTGTCCCGACAAAAAAAATTAGACTTTGTACAAATAGTAAAATGAACTGTAACTCTGCGGCTCAGGCCATATTATCTCGTGTACAACGTTGCTCTCGCCGTTTTTTGATAACTGGCTGCAGCTATAAGCGATAGTCGAATTACATTAGACCATTGTGGTGCCCCTGTTTAACATGGGAACTTCAACATTTGGTCATCATGGAACCATTTAGATGCTCCTATGAAGCGTAGGATAGATTTTTTTCCCAACATCGGATAGCTCCGCAAGAGAGTCAAAAGAGTATTTTTTTTTGCTCTACTCCTAGCTAAGGCTGAACGTGTTCTACGGTTTCTTCCTCTTGCTCGTCTCTACAACTTTTGCAGTATTTTAGTGAAAATTGACACAAGCCACGATCTTAGAGATGTTCTCTTTTGAGAGCTTGAGCAGTTCTCCTGACCTTTCCTTATATATTTGCGGCCAAATTAGCCTAGTCGTAACACAAGTATTTTTTTGCGCTCCATAACCTATTGGTCTCCTGAAAAATATTATTTTTTACTCTTAATTTCCAAGTTGCCATAGGAGTTCTAATATTGCCTGTTTTCAAGCAGTGAAAGATAGGGTACTCATCTCTGCCTAGCTCATCGATCTTCCAATTTCCTTCAATATACATATCTATGTTCCGGAACCCATATAAAGCTTACCCTGAAGGCGGCGCTAAAATCATTTAGAGCTGCCAAACATCCCTGAACAACCCTTGATAGTACTCGTATAACTGCCTCCATTGATTTGATGGCCGCCTGACTGTCCGAGTAGATATTTATCGAAGGTTTTGTTACGGCGTGTCTATTAACGTACAAACTTACCCCCTTTTTGGCTAAGATTTCTGCTTGGTAGACGCTACACTAGTCCGGAATTCGGACAGAATATTCTAGTCATAACTCTTTAGAAAAAACCCTATAGTCTACGTTATTTTCTAGCTTGGGTCCAACCGTGTAAACATTTATTTCCCCTCTTCTTCGTGGCCTTTGAATTTGCCACTCTCTTCTTGACGTAATGCTCGTAATGCGAGCATGTGGAAGGTGAAAGAGTAGTCGATTTCTTGATTAAAGCTACACCTTGTAGGTAGCATAGAAGCTTGGCCAAGCCGCCTGGTCTTCCATAGCGCCATACTCTTAAATCTAAGCGCTGATGTGGCGGCCACGTGTTTTCCTACCAGATGTAGAGCAGACTAGCACCTCGAGAGCTTTATTAAGTGTAGTCCTTGGAGCGTCTGAGATACATAAAAACACATTTCTTTTGACATCCCTCAGCAGTTCCATATAACTTCCCTGATGACTATTGACCGAACTATCGAAGTGTAAATCCAATTTGTAGTACGAGGTGTTAATCCCCATTCGATTCCTACCGCTTTTTTGCATGTTTGCAATGTAATGTTGGTCTTTTAGGGTTCCTATTCGGAATTTATATTCAAGTAAAATTGTAGCTGGGGCTCATAAAATATTTCCTGTAGGAAGACCTACGAGCTCAGAACTGGCGTAAAGCTAGACCTTTTGACGACAGTACTGGATGTTGCTCAATACCCAAGCAATGCGCTCAACTGTCGCTTTTTATACAGAGTTGCCTTTGGCGCTCAATGCATTACAATAAATATAGATTTTGATGACCCCATTACCGTACCATCTGATTGCGAATTGCGAATCAGTGGCTGATATCGAGTACATTGAAGGTTTTGGAAATTATTTACTTCTCAGATTCCTGTTCAGTGACATTTGGAACCCCTTTGGAACAGCTTTCGTTTCACTTGAATGATTTCCGTCCTCAATGATGAATACGCCATTTTCAACTGTGCATTTGCATATTTGAGTTCAGCTACCCTATAAACTACAGGTATCAGAGTCGAGGTATCACTCAATCTGTCAACTAAAGAAACTTTTCTCTACAAGGGTTAAAATATATGCACTTCCAATTGAGCTTATCCAGCAAACTTATCGTACATTAGACTTCAATTTTAAAATCACCAAAAAAGTTATAAAATCCCTTAATGTATTCATATTAAAATTTGTAATATTTCTCTCACTCTCTCTATTTTATAGCACGTGGCTTTGGTATGCGCGTCGTTGGCGGCAAAACTGGTGCAGATGGCCGTCTCTTCGCTTACATCGTATGGACAGTGCCAGGTGGGCCGGCGGAAAAGAATGGACTACAGCAAGGCGATAAGGTAATTCATTTAACTTTTTGTGTCATCAACGCTTGAGCGATGTAGATGATAAAGTGAAGGCCAAAGGCAGCGAGTAATTCTATTTTCATACCAAACCTGCAGGTATGCCTCAATATTTTGCTCGCTTTTGTACTGGCGTGTCAAGGTTTGCATCTCCCGCTATTTATGATTCACGAGTACATATTTACGGGCATATCCATAACACTTTGGCACGCCATCAATGCTTTATGCTTTATGCAACTTATAAGCGTGAACAAAAGCCGTTAATTAAATTTTGCAGCAAGGTTTTCGATCGTTTACTTTTTATATTTATTTTAATTTTCACCTTTTATATTATATTGCCCTTTCATGCGCTTTTAAGGTAAGCGCAGTACTAAATAACCGTTTTTTGTTTGTCATTTCATTTTTTATAATTTTGTCTCTTATAAATTGAATTCAGTAATGTTTATGTCTCCTGTAGAAATTTTAGCATATGGAGATCTTCCCAAAGGAGAGCCACTTTTATTCCATGAACCTTTCAAAGTTTTTTACATATTTTTTATTATTATTTTTTTTTTACTTTCCAACCGCCTGAGTAAGGACTTTTGAAGAATTTCCTCTGCGGCAGTGGATTTTTAGTGGTCATTAATTTTTTATGGCCATATTTTTAATACTTGTGCTTGCTTAGTTCTTAAACGTTGGTGTCATTGAATACGGCACAGCTCATCGCCTTACATCCTTTGCGCATAACAATAAAGCTTGATTGATATTTATGTGCCACTTGTGGCTGACTACTTATGAGCAGAAATTTGATGTTAATATGCACTCGGTGCAACTCAATTCAAAAAAATTTCGAGGAAATTACATTTTTTATGAAATGCGTAAAATGGTATAAAAGTTGCAATATTAAGGGGATCTTAGTGATAGGGTGATCCTAGTAATACTCGTAGGGTGCTCCTATTACACATTGAATCATTACATTCTAATGCTGTAAGAGCTAATACAATTTTTCTTTTTGTTTCAAAATACAGAACATACAGCCCACGACAAAATGATAGCGCAGCAATAATTTAATTTAACTATTTTGTTGTTGTTAATGTTTATCATTATTATTATTATTATTATAATCAGAATTTCAAGCCACATCAATTTGCGTTATATAGCCCGCTAAGGCATTACAATAAAGTAGAAGAATACAAACAACTTCTTAATAGACATAAAGGAAGGCTCGTCATTGGTGGCGATTTTAATGCCAAGCACGTTAATTGTGGCTCGGGCTTAACAACTACCAAGGGTCGTGAACTCTGGAAAACCGCTGAAGATCTACGTTGTCGAGTAGTATCTACAGGTAAACAAACACACCGGCCAACTGATCCTGATAAATCCCCCGACCTGATCGACCTTTTTATCGTCAGACAAATTCCGACCAATATGATATCAGTTGAAGATGGATTGGATCGCAAATTCAGATCACTTACCGATATTTATCACTACTAGTGGCATAATAAAACAGAACGTAAGAAACTGTGCGCTTTCAAATAAGTGTACTGACTGGGAGTTCTTCAAACACAAACTTGACACTTATGTTTAGATACATCAATTACCAACGCGTATGACATCGAAAAGGAAACAACAGATTTTACAATGCAAATAAAGAAATAAAAATCGAGCGTTCAATACAAAAATACAAAACCTATCAGCAGATAAAAAAGCTGATTATTCGCTTTGGAAAACTACAGCAAATTAAAAAAAGCCAATTATCCACAATCCTCCGATCAAAAAAATAAATAATTTCCAAGTTTGGGCAAAACGCGACATTGAGAAAGCCGAGGTCTTTGCGGAACATCTTGAAAAGAAGGTCAGCCCCACGAAAGATGTGATGGCTTCACCCCACCTCCAACGGTTACGAATTTTGCGAAATTGAACTATTTACACCAGAGGAAGTATTATCACAAATATCTGAATTGAAAACAAAGAAGAGTCCCGGTTTTGACCTTATAACTTCGGCTGTTTTTAAAAACCTAACATACAAGGCATTAATTAAACTAACAATGAGTATAAATGCGTGCATCAGCCAGAAATATATCCCATTACATTGGAAAATTTCAGAGATCATAATGATCTCTAAAGCAGGAAAAAACGCAACGAGGCAGCCTCATATCGCCCAATTTCATTACTACCACTCATGGGAAAACTTTTCGATAAACTATTTGTCTTGCACCTAAAAGAAATAATTTCACTCAAGCAACTAATTCCAACACATCAATTTGGCTTCAGAGAAAAACACTCGACGATAGACCAAGTTCATCGAATAGTTCACACAATAGAAGAGTCTCTGGAAAAAAATAACATCTGTTCAGCGATTTTCCTAGATGTAGCTCAGGCTTTTGATAAAGTCTGGCATTCCGATGCAATTTACCGAATTATTGACTTCTTATATTGAAGATCGATATTTTCGCGTAAAACATGGACAGACATATACCAGCCTTAGAAAAATCAATGCAGGCGTTCCGCAAAGCAGCATACTTGGACCTGTATTGTACTTGTATAGTATACTTCCAATTTGCCTGCTCCTAACAAACAAAAAAATAAATAATTGGCGCGTACACTTCTATTAGGTGTTTGGCCGAGCTCCTCCTCCTATTTGTGGTGTGCGTCTTGATGTTGTTCCACAAATGGAGGGACCTACAGTTTCAAGCCGACTCCGAACGGCAGATATTTTTATGAGGAGCTTTTTCATGGCAGAAATACACTCGGAGGTTTGCCATTGCCTGCCGAGAGGCGACCGCTATTAGAAAAATGTTTTTTTTTTTTATTTATTAATTTAGCTTTCACCGAGATTTGAACCAACGACCTCTCTGTGAATTCCGAATGGTAATCACGCACCAACCCATTCGGCTACGGCGGCCGCCTGTTCCTAAATCCTGCAAAAGAGCGACGTTTGCGGATGAGACGTGCGTCCTCGCTGTTGGCGAAAACGTGAATGAATCTACTGCGAAGCTACAGGCATCGATTATTGTAATAACAAACTGGACTCGTTTGTGGAATATTAAACTCAACGACACTAAATCGGTACACGTAAACTTTACAAACAAAAAAGTTATCTACAAACTCATTCAAATATTTTCCGCAAACGTTCCGTATGCTTATACAGCAAAGTACTTGGGCATGACATCAGTCACTAAGCTCAGGTGGAAGGAACATATCAAAACCAAAGTCGCTGAGCTCAATTTAAAATATAGAAACTTGTACTGGCTTATCGGCAGAACGTCTAAAGTACGCATTGAAAATAAATTGTTAATTTACAAACAAAACCTTAGCCAGGGTGGACTTATGGAGCTCAATGTAGAAATCATTCAACGTTTTCAAAACAAGGTAATCCGGGACATCGTAAAAGCCCCCTGGTATACACGGAATGACGACCTACATAGAAACCTACAATGCATACAGTCAATGAAATGATAAATCTCTACGCCGTCAAGCATGCCAATAGGATTGAGCAACACATCGATGCTGAAGCCTCATCTCTTTGCGATAAAGCAATATATACTAGGAGGCTGAAGAGGACGAAACCTAGTGGTTATTAATAAGTAGATTCATAAATTCACAAACTAAAATTGCTTGTTAGTTATATAACTAGGTGTAATAAAAAAAAAATATTATTATTATTTTCTTTAATATAGCTCATTATTTAACAAAACCCATATAAATTCAAACTCCAAGCTTTTTCCAAAAATTACAAAAATTCAACAAACTTTTGATCAGAATTTATGGCTTTTAATAGAATTTTCTAGAAAAAAGCAGTTTGTGTGCAATTTTATAACTTATTCGATTCTAGTGTGCTAAAATGACTTTTCTGAAATCCAATTTATGCATTCTAATATCCAATTTATACTTTTAAAATCCAATTTCCGCTGCCCAAAATTCTATTTACACTCTCTATAATTCAATTTACGCTTTCTACAATTAAAATTACGCTTTCGAAAATCAAATTAACTATTCTATAATTCAATTCACTCTTCTAAAATTAATTTTGTGCTTACTAACGTCTAATTTACCCTTTTTTATATTCAATTCACTATTTTTAAATTCAAATTGACCATTCTAAAGTCCAATTGACTATTCTTAATTCCAATTTATGCTTTTTAATATCCAATTAACTATTCTAAACTTTAAATTGAATATTCCTAAGACCAATTTACTGTTAAAAAATCCAACCGACTTTTCTGAAATCCCATTTACGCTTTCTAAAATCGAATTTACGCTTTCTAAAACTCAATTGGCTATTTTCAAATTCAAATTGACTATTCCAAAGTCCAATTGACTGGTGTACAATCTAATTTACAGTTGCTAAAATCCAATTTACGTTTTATGAAATCCAATTTACGCTCTCTAGAATATAGTTGACTATTCAAAAATCCAGTTAACTTCTAAATTTCAATTTACGCTTTATAAAATCCAACTTATGCTTTCTAAAATCTAATTTACGCTTTCTAAAACTCAACTGACTATTCTAAAATTTAAATTGACTATTCCAAAGTCCAATTGACTTTTATAGCATTTAATTTACGGTATCTTAAGTTCAATTTAGGCTTTCCAAAATCCATTTTACGCTTCCTTAAATTAAGTTCTCAATTCTGAAATTCAAATTGACTATACCGATATCCAATTAACTATTCTGAAATCTAATTTACACTTTCTAAAATCCATTTTACGCGTACTAAAATCGAATTTCTGCTTTCCAAGCTCCATTTTACGCTTTCTATAATCCAATTTATGCTTTCCAAAATCCATTTGACGCTTTCCAAGCTCCATTTTACGTTTTTTAAAATTAAATTAACTAATCGGAAATCTATTTTACTATTTCTAACACCAAATTGACCCTTTACAAAATCCGACGGGAAATGGATTTCAATTTTGGCTTTTCAATTTGTGATTTTTTCTTCTGCATCACTTCCAACCAAACTTTTCCTTACAGATACTTGAATGGAACGGCATGTCCCTAATCGATCGCAGTTTCGAAGAAGTGTGCTCTATTATGGATCGCACCGGAGATATTGTAGAGCTGCTCGTCGAGCATGCCACGGACTTTCGCATGTGTGATCTGTTCGATGAAAATCTACCACCAGGCAACAGTGGCAATCAAAGCGGTCCACGGCGTTCTGGCGATGGTCCCGTGGGACTAGGCTTAATCGCGGGTGAGTTGCAAGCATTCAGTATTTTTTTTGTTTAAATAAACTTTCATTTAATTAAAAGTGAAAGACCAAAACAAAGCCAAAGAAAGAAATAACAAAATTTATGTAATAAAAAATACTTTAACGTAATTTTTTTTTCTCTTTTTTCTTACCAATTTTTTATTAATCATGAATTTTTACACAAATCTACACTATTTATATAACAATTTTTATTTCATTCCGATTTCAAATAACAAAAACCTACACAATATAACACTGAACTTTTCTTTTCAACAAACTCTAACAACAACCACAACAGACCCCGAAACAACAATAGACAAATCACCGGCCTCGCCGACCAGACGGAAATTACCCAAAACTCCGGTATAAAATCCTCATCAAAACCTTAACAACTCAAGAAAAATTCTAATTTATTTTATGAGAGAGTACTTACGTTGGCCATTTCACTTCAAATACTTTGCCTGTGGGGGCATAAAGTACACTGTAGGGAGGGAAGGGCGGAAAGTGTAGCAAAGTGCGCTGATATTTCAGCGAAGAAGTGAAAGGCAACGGTTGCTTTATTGTGGTGTAAAGATTTACATACTAAATGTGTAAGAAAGCAAGGTAGTGTTGAAAAAATAATTTTTGTGCAGTATTACAAAACAACAAAAAAACAAGAAGTGCATCATAAGGAAAGCGTAAAAAATTTGGCAACTAAGAAGAAAGAAGAAGCAGTGGTCGTAGATAAACAATATTTGTCGGTTATAAAAAAAATTTTCTACTCGCCTTTTATATTTTTTTCTTTCTTTAATGAGTTGTTATTATTATGATATTAAGGCAAATTAGTTATAATTTTTTCAAATGCTTTGCCACAACAAACTTAAGCTCCTTCACTGCTCTTAACAAGGCACATATTTATGTAAATATCATTTTTTTATTGGTACTCAAAACTAGTTACAATTTTTTTTTTTTTTGTTTTTTTTTTGCACTTAGTTTTTTAATTGGTAAATTTTAATTAAGTATTTCTATTATAAATGTTTTAAAGTACAACTTTCGAATTCTTGTTCTGTTCTAAATAAATGTTGATAGAGTAGAAAGAATTACGGGTTTTTTTTTGTTTTTAAGGAATTTTTTTTTTAACAATTTTTTTTAATTTTGAAATACCTATTAAAAACTGAAGTTCTGACAAATAATATTTTTTTAAAATAAATTACTGTATTAAGCACTTGCATTTTCATTTATTGTGTTTTCTATTGGCTGTACAACTGATTAATTTCATATTTTTTGTTAAAAAAAAAACCATTTATTTAAGTATAAAAGCGAAAAAAAATTTCATTCAAAACATTGTCCATCGGAAGCGGCAACTTTTTCCCATCTTTCAGGCAATTTTTTGATGCCATCCCAAAACAACTTCTCATCTTTTGCGCCGAGAAAGTCATCAAGCCATTTTTTAATACCTTCAACATTGGTGAACCGTATTTCAGAAAGGTGATTCTGCATCAACCGAAACAAGTGGTAATCAGAAGAAGCTATGTCTGGGCTATAAGGCGGGGGAGATAGAATTTCCCATCCGGCATTTTCCAAATAATTTTTGGCCGATAGAAAATCAATTTCTCGTGTCTGGTCGCCCATTCTGGCCGTTTTTCGGCTATTGCTTGCTGCAAACGTATCAATTGTTGCCTGTATACAGCCCGTGATCGTCTGGCCCGATTTTAACAGCTGGTGGTACATCACACCCTTCTGATCCCACCAAATACAGAGCATTACCTTCAAACTATGAATATTCGGCTTTGGTGTCGATTTGGCTGGTTGGCCTGGCTTCACATATGTTCTTTTACACTTTGGGTTGTCGTAATGAATCCACTTTTCATCGCCAGTGACAATACGATGCAAAAACGATTTCTTTTTGTGGCGATTCAGCAGCATTTCAGAGATGCAAAATCGTCTCTCAACGTCTCTCGGCTTCAATTCGTGTGGCACCCAATTTCCTTGTTTGTGAATATATCCGGCTGCTTTTCAACGTTTAGAAATGGCTTGTTGAGCGACTTCCAATGCCTCCAATTCTTCGTCTTCAAACTTTTTTGATGGACTTGATCGCTCTTTGTCTTCAGTCTCGAAATCACCACTTTAAATAGTGCAAACCACTGCTGACAAACTCTAACCTCTGGAGCATATTCAGGACACGCTTCTGAGAGTAAACGACGTGCTTCTGTTGCACTTTTCTTTAAATTGAAGAACAAAAGCAAACCTCCCGCAAATGCTGTTTTGTTGGAACGTAATTTGACATTTTGACGGTAATAAAAAAAAATTGTGTGTTTACCATGTAATATTCACTGTGACATATCAAATTTACTTGATCTTTTGGCGTGCTTCAACATAGAATAGCTGTCACTGTCAAAATATTGACTACATAAATAGATGTGAGGTTAGTAACAAATACGAAATTAATTTGTTGTACAGCCGATATCATTTTATTTTATTTCGGCTTTATTTTATTTTTAATAATTTTTTTTATTTTATTTAATAATTTTATTATTTTTTTGTATAATTTTATTGTAAATGTAGTGCGATGAAGCAAAACTTTGTTTATGTTAAATAAATTTTTTATTAAATTGTGATTCAAGTTTTTCATAAAGTGTAAACAAGAAAATTTCTGTGAAATTTCGTATGCCCTGCTTTGATTTTTTTTTTTTTTTTTATTCAAAAATAATTAAAATTTTCATAAAGTATAAACAGCCAAATTTCCGTAAAATTTTGTATGCCCTTCTTTAATTTTTTCCCCTTTTTTATAAAACATTTGTTTTTAATAATGATTTAAGTGTTTAAAAAGTGATAAAAATATTATTTCTTTATTTTTTGCTTCAAATAATATTTTTTTAGACCTACTTTTGTAGTAATCACTTGTATTTGCTCATTTTTATTTATTAAATAATGTTTCAATAAAAAGTCGTAGATTTGCTACAAAAAATTTGTGTTTACGATAAATAAAAAACTAACACATTTGTACTACTTCGAATAACTGTGCGTAGTTAAAGTATTTTTCAAACTCTGTGACGCTATCTTTTGGTATTTTTATATCTTTTTCAACAAACTACACTAAATACCTACATATGTACTCGTCAACATGCATACATACATATAAAGGTATATAAATTAAAAATATGCACAACTCATGACAAAATTTGAAAAACGCATAAATTAAAAAAAAAAAAAAATTAGTAAAATATTCAACAAGTTAAATAATGTAAGCGACATTACTTATAGTGAAAAAAAAACGCTTTTATAATTTCCTACTATTTATATACAACTTTTGGAGAGAAACTATGACTGTCGTTTTTTATTCAATCAAAGCATTTCTACTTTTTGTTTCTGTATTTGTTACAGCTTTCTATATTTATTTTCAGCTGTTTTCCTTTTCAAGTTAAGCTTCTTTTGTTGCACAGTGCAACTACAGTGAGTTGAAAAAAATGCGCAAAACATTTGATAGTTCATCTAAAGGATGGTTAAGTTTCAAGGGCCGGTGTTGATATTGAATAAAATACAACTTTTTTAGGAAATTGTTATCATTTCTCTTCACTATGATAATACTGGTATAGCTCAATTACGTATGGAATAAAACATCGGCCAAATGGCAGCCGCGGCCTCGGCGGAACACCTCCAAAGACCACCAAATGCAAATAATTCTTTATCTTAAAAGGTGGTTAAGTTTCAAGGGCCGGTGTTGATTTTGAATAAAATAGAATATTTTTAGGAAAGTACTGTCATTTGTCTTTATTATGATAATACTGGTATGGCTCAATTACGTATGGAAGAAAATATTGGCCGTCTGTTGGTCCAAATTTTCGATGACGCTGAGGCATAATTGAGATTCTATGCCGTTAATGTGCCGAATTATCTCATCTTTTAGCTCTTGAATTGTTGCTGGCTTATCGACATACACCCTTCCTTTCAAATAACCTCAAAGAAAGAAGTCCAACGGTGTCGTTGACATCTAGGTGTGGTTCACATTCAACAGCGGCCCTTGAAATTTAACCACCCTTTATAACAACACCAGATAAAAAAACCAAATCCTCACACGTTTCATGATAGAGGGGGCGCAAATATAGTATGAGGGGACACAAAATTAGTCAACCAGTGATGTTTTCGAATAACTTTTTAATAAAAAAAAAATTAATTTGAATGCTGAACATCTTTACGATGATGGCTCCTTACGCGCTCCATCGCTTATCTGTTTATATACTGCAGCTCTTGGCAAAAATTATAAATCTACCGATAGGGTGATTAATTTTGCGCCCCCTGCGTTAGTATTAAAAACATAAATTGTTTTTCGTTTTTTTTTTTGGCAATAGTGGCTTAAAAAAGAGTTAAACCAACTATAGAATTTTTTTTCGCGCCTCCTTATGCAAATATCTCGAAAACTTATGTTGAATATATATAGAAATATTATCGAAATATACTCGTAGTGTTGGTTGGCTGGTTAAGGTGATGATTCATCCAGAATCCAACTAGCGCTTCCGCGCAATTTTGTTGTCACACCTCACTACCAACTTGTTTAACGGTTATTTACAGCATCACTGCAGATATATCCAGTTTATGCGGTTTGAGAACCTTATTAGCTTGTTGGCGTCTAGGTCAGACAGTTGTTCGAGACTCAAGAAGCAGAGTGGTTTGCACAGAGCTGACATTCTCTCCTTCCATAAGGCAGGGCATTCACAGAGTAAATCGAAAATCGTTTCCTTTTTCACTGGTTGTTGTGAGAGACGCCCATTTTGGCTGCTTGTTCTCCGACATATCAAAAGCCAGTTATTACCGCCGTGAATCTGTAGCCATCCCTTCGTTTCAAATTTGTCCATTTTTTCAATTTGTTTGTGATTGTAAGTGGGTCATAACGTTTTGCTAACTTTGCATGTTATCTGGTCACTTTAACTGCAAACTTAGATGTTTTGAGGAGATTGCATTCTTGATTGCATCCATCGATGTGAATACCAATTCTGCAGGAATTTTATTCATGCCAGATGCCTCTCTTGACAGTTCATCCGCTTTTTCGTTTTCTTCCATGTTCCGATGCCCCGGCACACCGATTAAGGTAACTTTATGGCTTACACTCAAGCTGGTAAGGCTATTTCTGCTTCGTTCCACCAGTTCAGAGGTTGTTGTATCTGCGTCCAGTGCCTGGATTGCAGCTTGGCTATCCGAAAGAATAGCGATATTGCACTGAAAAGAGACGTCTGCAATTAGTAGCCTACAAACTTCCCTATTGTCAGTACTTCCGTCTGGAAGACCCTGCAAGTACCGGAAAGTTTTTCAATTCTAAGTCTATGCGAATGTAGACCAGCTCCTACACCAAAATCCATTTTCAAGCCATCTGTGTAGACTGCAGTATGACGTTGTTTAGTAAAAGTCTCTTACTCCATTCCAGCCGAGATAGAAAGTGGGTGGCAAAATTCCTGTTGAATGTCACCGTGGGGATGATGTAATCAGTCTTCCCGAGGTGAACTGAAAGTTTGCCGCACTAATAGACTGGCATGACCATGAGTTTTATATAAGAAATATGGCATATGAACACAAAAAATTGCCTTGTTTTCTGGCTCAGCTACCGCTAATACAAAGGAATTGGTGTTCTGAAAAAAAAGCTATTGTAGTTTAGTGTTCTTTGTGATGAACATTCAAATACTTTGCAACTATCTTTTGCTCTTGCGCTGTGTGATTATCCTATTTTAATAGAATTTTAATCATTTCCAAAACTTTTATTTCACTTCGAGGTGCATTGAACCGCCTAAATACGATTTTTTTTAGTCAACACACATCTGTCTTCCAGTCTAAGTTCGCTTTTCTTTAAAATAATTAAAATATATATTCAAGTTATTGGTGTTTGTAGTTATTAGTGATTTATATTTATTGAAAAAAAGAACTAGTAATAAAATCATAAAGTATTTACACATATTGTTACAATTATTATTAGTCATTAACATGTTAAAGTACTTGACAAAGAAATGTTAAATAGCTGTTAAAATTACAAAAGAAAATATCCTCAACACAAAAGAGAATTATAAAACCAATATAAAATTCGTGGTTGCGACATTTATTTCCTCAATGCATTAAGCTTTTCAGGTATACTTAAAAAGCTGCGTTTTCAAACAGGTCTTCGGTGCTTGAATTTTAATAATTTCAAATTATAAAAGAAATGTGTCTAGAAGCCTTCTCAAAAAAATGTTTTCAAAAGTTTGGACAATCAAACTTAAGTGGATATTTTAGTGTAGGGGCATGAATTTCGCCTGGTTTTTAAAGTCCTGTACAAAGGAAACAAAAAAATGTTTAATGTCCATTTTGTTATCATTTGTTTATAGATTATTAATTGCTATATTAAGAACCACCCATAAAAAACAAATTAAAATTGACAAAATTATGCGCAGTCAAGGTAGGGGGTCCAAAAAAAGAGGGTGTTCTGGCGTGCATGTTTGCAACCCTCCGGGTGATCTGAAAAATGAAAACCAGACGGATTCTTAATTACTATAGATACCGCTGTCGAATGAGCCTTGGACAAGTAAAAAAGCAATGTTTACAATATGGCAGCTGTTTGAAAAAAAAAATTTTTTTGCATATTTTCTTCAACAATTCCGATTTTTGTTTTAAATACTAAATGGAAAGTTATAGATTTGAGCTAGAGTTATCCAATGAAGGAATATATAAAGAACATCCTCCACAAATTTGTGGTAAATCAGCCTATTAGAACTCGAGATATCCTTACCGCCAGCTCGAAAAAAGTGGTTTTGTGAAAAAAGTCTTTTGTTGAGTTGAAGCGGTCGGATCGGTACCGATGCCATGCCACCAAAAAGACTATAACTCATGAAATATTAGGAATTTTAAAATATCCTCTTATTAACATGTTCTTAAATGTCCAAACTTTGAAAATATGCAAAAAAATGAGATTTCGATTTTTTCAAAACTCCACACTAGAAAACCCCTTTAAGAAAATGCCAAAGACGACACCTGTTGGTTGTTTTATTTTCAGAGCAGACCAATAAGTATTTTAAATGAATTCGTTTTTGTTTCAATGGCTCGAAAAGTTGTGTGATGCAGAAAATTTAGGAAATTGAGGCAACAGCGGCTTCTGCACCATCTCAAACCTTAAAGACTGCGCATGGGAAAAAGTGCTCGCTAAGCTTAGAGCAAAGTGCTTGTTCTGGACGCATGTAAGAAATTCTAGCACACAGTTTCCGATTTCCGATAAATAAAGTTTTGAAGCAATTAATTATGCAACAAAAGTGGACAATATAGCTTTGAATAACACAAAAAAAAATATGTTTGATACACCTCTTCCTCAGCGCCTGTAGTACTACAACTTTGACCATAAAACGTCAATAGAATATTTGGTGTGGCCGAACAACAAACAGGCTTGCCAACCCTGAACCTAAAAATTCAATAGTTGGTAATCAAAATATGGTAACTTCAGCACAACGATAGGTTTTTTGGGCATAGAGATATATAAAATATATTTGGAAGAACGGTCGTCGTGACTACCATTCGGGAGTGCGTAGGTTGGAATCTCCGTGCATGAAATAGCAAAATTATAGAAAAAATAGTTTTTTAAAAGCGGTCGCGCCTCGACGGGCAATAGCAAATCTCCGATTGTATTTCCGCCATGATAAAGCTCCTCATAGAAATATCTGCCATGTGGAGCAGTCTGAATACTGAAGGTCACTTCATTTGTGGAACAACAGCAAGACGCACGCCATAAAAAGCGGAGATGAAGCTCGATATTTGAAAGAGAGCCAGAACAAAATGCAATATCTGGTTTCAAACGATTCACTGCTGCCTAAATTATTTTTCGGTAGAAAGAACGATATCCCCTAAAATATAAAAAAAAGTATACGCTATTCCCTTTAAAATAGAGCAATGGAAGCATTCAGAAGCGCTTTTGGTATGGAAAAAATTTGGTCGAAAATTTATAGGCTCTCATCTGCAAGGCAGATGAAGCACTTCCTTGGGTATTATGAAAGTGATCATTCAATTGAAAATTTTTACAATAACCAATACAATGGATTTGATAATCAAACGGAGGTTGTTACCTGTATAAAGTATGCAGTTATAGCCAAGCTAGCTTTTCAAAAATTCTGCTGTCATTTTAAGGCTGAATTGCTGAAGTAAATTTAATGCACTCATATGGATGCTGAGACACAGCGTTGTTTGGAGAAGTTCACAATTTCATAACTTCGAATTTGCGTATCTGAGACCAGAATTACCGAATTATAAATCGGCATTTAACAGAGATTTGCTAAATGAGTCTCACGACCAAATTTCACAACTGCATCTAGGAAGAGTTTCAAGTTTTCCAAAATACGTTTTCTTAAGACAAACCCAAATATTTTTTCGTAACATAAACCACTCTCAGTTTGCTAAACAGTGCCGAAAGCGGAAAAAACATCAAAAAAGGGCTCATAACAACTCGAAACCAGGCATTTAAGAAGTATTTATTAAGCCACACATTTGAAATAAAAGAATAATTAAGTTTCAGATAATTTTCTGTTTGTTATAATTAATTGAAATTTTATATTTTACCAAACTTTTTCTGCCTTTAGTTTTTTTTTCCTTTTTTGGAAATACTTAAAAATTTATATTCAAGCACCTGGCGCGCAATTCCTCTCGAAATTATCTGAAATTCTCATCTGTCTCAACACTTCTTATGAATTGGTGTAGCTAACTGTTTTTTTTTCTAGTTATTTATGATTTTGTAAGATATCGTTTTTTCGTAGAGTGATCCAATTGCTCTCATTGTAAGAACAAAGCACCAACAATAGAATTTTAAGCGGAAAGAAAAACTTGTAAAACCACACGAAAACGCTAGAAAACTTAAAAATCAAATGCTTTAAATTGTTATGCGACATTAAATATTAGTAAATAACAAAAAAACAAAAATGTTGAAACTATTCAAAAAATTATGCAACAAATATTAACAAGAAAAAGTTAGGTGGTCTACATGCATACTCACATACATATATACAAGCAAACAATTCACAAAAATTAAAGTTAAATTAAGGTAAACTATTGTAAGCAGGATTTGATGGTTAAGCAGCCATGAGCCTGAAAACTGGCATAAATTTGTTGTTATATTTTCAACATAGTTGTACAACGTACTTTCATGTTTAATCTGTTGAGTGTTAGTGGCAATTTTGTATTAACATTTTGCATAAGAGTATTGCAAGTTTGCATTTTTCGAAAGAGAACAATAAAATTTGTAATTAGATTAACAGTAACATTTGAATAAAATAATTTGAATGAAAAACTATTTGCTAATTTCGCTAGGTTTATAGCCTACATATTTCCAGCGAGCCTTAACTGTAGTTTACTGTTTTTGTATAAAAGCTAAAAACCCGCTTCAGAGCGGTGGAGGCCTAACAGAAGCTTTGCTGACCTAACAGCAGCTGTTATGTTGCAGGCATAGCTAAAGGGTGGTTAAGTTTTAAGGGCCGGTGTTAGTTTTGAATAAAATACAATTTTTTTAAGAAATTATTGTCATTTCTCTTAATTATGATAATATTGGTATAGCTCAATTACGCATGAAATACAATATTGATCAAATAGCCGCCGTGGTCTCCGCGGCACACCTCCATCCGATGGTCCAAAAATTTCGATGCCGCTAAGGCATAATTGAGGTTCTATGCCGTTAATGTACCGAATTATCTCACCCTTTAGCTCTTGAATTATTTCTGGCTTATCGAAGTACACCTTTTCTTTAAAATAACCCCAAAGAAAGAAGTCCAACGGTGTCAAATCACATGATCTTGGCGGCCAATTGACATCGCCGCGACGTGAGATTATTCGGCCATCAAATTTTTCGCGCAAAAGAGTCATTGTTTCGTTAGGTGTGTGATAAGTGGCTCCGTCCTATTGAAACCACATATCGTCCACATCCATATCTTCCAATTCCGGCCATGAAAAGTTCATTATCATCTCACGATAGCGAACACTATTCACAGTAACTGCCTGACCGGCCTCATTTTGGAAAAAATACGGCTCAATCATACCGTCGGCCCATAAACCGCACCAAACAGTCACTTTTTGCGGGTGCATTGGTTTTTCGGCAATCACTCTTGGATTATCATTCGCCCAAATGCTTACACCACACTATCGCGAACAGCAGCAATATTTTCTGCAGTACGAGCTGTACGAGCATGCACTGGTGTTGTCACATCTTCTACAGACCTGGTTTGCTCAAACTTTTGCACCATTTTTCCGATTGTACGCACATTTGGACGATTAAATTGACCGAAAAAATCCCGAAGCGCGCGATCTGCATTTTGATTTGAACGCCCGTTTTCATAATAAGCCTGACTTTAACGCGTTGCTCGATTCTGTATCATTAAACGGTTCAAATTGGGTTAGTCTGAAATAGAAAAGTGTCAAATGAAATGCAGAAAAAAACTCGACGTTTAGGTGTAGTTCACATTCAACATCGGCACTTAAAATTAAACCATCCTTTATATTAGGAATGAAAAAATTGCTCGTAAGATGCTTTCAGGCGCAGCGGGAGCCATAGCATTACAGATAAAAGAGAGATCAAAAATGAAGTTTGCATTGTGCAATGCTCATGCTTAAAATCACATTTTCACATAAATATATATTTGCTGTAGCAAACGTAATAAATATTCTCACTATTTGGAAATACAATAAAAAAATTAAAAAAAAATTATGTACAACTCTGTTCAGCATCTGTTGCCAGCACTTAACTCTACTGTGAGGAAAATGCTTAATACTTCTCATACTTAACAGAACTCCAATTAAGCTCTTTGCTGGAAATAGGTTATCAAGCAGTGAAAGAAAGCAAAAAATGAAATTTGTTTAATTTGTATGTGTATTTAACAGCTCAATGTATGAAAGTATGCAAGTATTGCAAGGCAACGGCGCATGAAGAAGAGTGTAATGAAAGTGCTAACGCCACCGTTGACTTCTTTATATGTATGTGAATAAGTAAAAAATATTAAAACATGATTAGACCGATGATGTGTGGTACACATTTTTTCATTGTTGGAAAAACAAAAATCGTTAAAATGTTTAAATGTTAATAGTAAGAAAGTAGTAGGCAAGGAAGGGCACCTAAAATTATTAGCATAGAAGAAGTGGCGTGGATTACAGAATATGCAAAGAAAAAGAGAAAGACGGAATACGAAAGAAAGAAAAATAGTTTCACCAGCTATAACACAAATAATAATTAATATTTAAAAATTAGTGTAAATACCAAATTGAAATCAAATTATTAGCGAATTTAAGTAAAACGTAGCCGACTTGTTTTCTTCCCCTGCACATAACTCCTGTCAGATGGGCGATAAAAAAATGTACAAAGCGAAACTGAAGAGTAAAATAATTCTCTGTTTTTTTTTTTCAAAATTTACTATAATTTCTGTTATTTCTCACAGAACTGTTAGCATCACCGATGACACAAACAAACAGCAGCTGTACCGTTCAATACATATAAACATGCAGGCACACATACGCGCATCCGCATGTACAAGTAAAGTGAGGTCAAGTTCAGGCTTTAATGTTGAGTAAGAAAAAATAAATAAAAATAAAAATAAAAATAAAAATATAAACTTACTAATACATATACGCATATGTAAATATGTATTTGTGTAAGAAAAACCTAAATTTAAGTCATGCCTATGTATTGCTCTGTGAGAGGTGTTGTAGTGCTATTGTTCTAACAAAGGTAACGGGATACAAATCATGCGTAACGGATTTCAACAAACATACATATACGGTGTAACATACATATATACAGATTCATATACACAAAGGAAACTATTTATTAAATTTGAATGACAAACAAAAACAATAACTTTGCTTATGAACAAAAAAACAAAAAAAAAAAAAAACAAAAAAAAAAAAAACAACACAAATTGAATCAAAGTTTAAATACTTGAAAAAAAAATTTAATTTACTCAACTAAATTCATTTATTTTCCTAGTTACTGCAACTAAACTAGGCAACAACTGAAACTGTAACTGTAACTGTAACTAAAATGTAAACTAAGCGAATTTTAGTATCGATGGCAACTTTTTATGAAGGACTATTACATACATACATACACACAAATTTATTGTATGTGTACGTGTATATCAACCATATATTATACACATATATATATATATATTTTATTAAAAACTGCTAAATTATTAAATATACCCATATACTTGTGTATGCATGCATATCTATGCATATATAATATAAAATTTTGTGAAATATGTAATATTTACTTGCTTAGGCTGTAGAGCAAGAGAAACATTGAAACACAGAAACTAAAAATTGAAAATGTGAACTCAAAACATCATCTCAACGTGCGCTAGAAGCGCTGGAAACCCAGAAATAAAATCTCTGTTTAACTTGAAAAAAAAAAAATCAAATGTTGTGGCTTATTTTGACTTTTGCCTGCAGATGCGAAATTTGTTTCTTACTCGCCTGCACTCTTTCTTTCTCTCAGCGGAAGTCTGTCAATTTTCAACTGTCATTTGTCGCCTGTCATTTGTCAACTGTCATTTATCAGCTGTCATTTGTCAACTTTCATTTGTCAGCTGTCATTTGAAAGCTGTTATTTATCAGCTGCCATTTATGAGCTGGCATTTTTCATCTGTCATTTGTCTACTGTCATTTGTCAGCTGTAATTTGTCAACTCTCATTTGTCAGCTGTCATTTGTCATGTATCAACTATCACCTTTCAATCGATTACCACATGTCATTTGTTAATGGTCAACAGCAGCAGCAGTTTCATCACTCAACGCCCTTAACTGAAGCGCCTAGCAGCACCTTGACACCTGCAGCACGGACAACTGCCCTTGCAGCACAGCTACGCACCCAAAATGGTAAATGCAATTGCATAATTGAAATTTTATACTGTTAATCATGTAGCCTAACTCTAACCCAAGTACACATCTATCCGTATGTCAGCTATTTTATGTATTTTTATATACATACATACTCTCGCTTATACATACATATACACGTAATAAAAATATCTAGCCAAGTATGCAAAGTACTTGTAAATTCCTTGTAAAATATATTTATTAACAAAACGATAAAACAGTGAAGAATATCTTCATTAAATATGATCTATATCATTTTTCCTTTAGTTTGTCACTTACTGCTCTTGTTTTGTGTTACTTTGTTTTTCTTGTTGCTTATTTCACACTGTTTTATTTTACTTTTTTGTTTGTTTGTTTTTGTTTTGTATAAACTTTTCATATTCCTCTTGTCACTTTGCATTGTCTTCATGTTCCTTCAAACTCAGATGTTTTATTTTACTTATGAAAATACTTTAACATATTTTACCCCTTGCTTACATTAACGTAAACCAAACTGTAAATAGCATTAAATTAAATTAGCCTAACTAAGCTTTTGTAAGAAAAATGTAATGCGAATATTAATTAATTTTTTTTTTTTTCAAATTATTTTTAAACTAAACAAACATTCAGGGGCAATAGAATATAACCTATTTCCACCCAGAACTTAACTGTATTTAAGAAAGCTGTTAAGTTTCAGAAATAACAGGGGACTCTAACTCAAACAGCTGATTTTTTTAATTTGTTTGCATTTTTTAAGCATTCTTTATCCAACTACTGAGACTATTAACTTTAAAAAATACAGAAAATATTTATTTGTATTAAAAATAAGGGAGCAAGTAATTTACTGCATGAAAACTTTGCTGTACGTAGGTTAGGTTAGGTTGAAGCGGTTGTCCACTGTAGGTTACAGTCAAGCGCATAGCTCATTGTCCTTATCTTTTCAAAAATTTCAGAAGATACTTAATTTCAACAGAACTAAGATCTTCCAATTGATTAGAGAATTGTCTACCTAAAAGACGAAGTTGCGGGATCGTCTCTTCCTCTTTCTCATATAAACAACTTCTACAGAAGTCATGTGCTTGCACACCCATCCTCTGGGCGTACCTGGCGATTAGGCAATGTTCCCGTTCTAACTGAAATCAGTGTGCTAAGGTTGTGCTTATCTCGTCTGAGCAGAGATTCTGTGCATTTAGCGTTGAGAGCCGGCCACAATTGTCACGCGATTCTACATGTGGTTTCATTGCGCCATCTTTCATTCGCTGCTCTTACAATTTCCTCAAAGATAAGCAGCTTACATGTGTGCAAGGGTATGCCTATATCATTGTATATGTTCTTATCGGTCAATTTCGTGCTCGTTCGGGTTTCGCTGGTTCATCTGCTCTGCAGTTACCCTCCATGTGACAATGGCCAGAAACCCATGATACCTTTAGGTGAAATAACTCAGCCATCTCGTTAAGGGATATGCGACATTTCTTGGCTACGTTGGAGCTTGTCGACAGCTTTGTGAGGGATTTTATCGCCGTCTAGCTATCAGTGCAATATAGATAGCATCTCCTGGTATCATATCTCACTGTACCAGTGTCACGGCTTTCATTATTGCCATCAGTTCAGTCTAAAAGATACTAATATAGTCGGGTAGCCGAAATCTTAAAGAGATCCCCGGATGCTCGGAATATACACCACCGCCTATCCTGCCCTTTCGCTTTAAGCCACCTGTGTAAAAGTGGATGGACTAGCCCTGACTCACACTGTCCCATTCCCACTCTTCCCCCGAGGGTAAGAGGGTCATGAATATTGCCACTTGCCAAAATGCCAAACACGAACTCAAAGTGTTATTGCCTTATTGCCGTACTGCGCGCGATATATTTTGCCTGTAGGCCTATCGGAAGGAAGTTTTATGCCGCACATAATGCTTTCGATGGTGTGTTTGACGACATTCGACTGATTATAAGAACAGTTGCAAGCCTTTTAACCTTGTCAACTCTTTTAATGTACACTTCCTTCTCAATGGCACTCCACCATATTCTGCTGTGAGTAAATAAATGCTCAAAAAGAATGTCAACAAGGAGCCCTACTCTGCCCAGCTACATCACGTGGTTGAGGCTATTTGAATGAAAAGACCTGATCGACATGGTCAAACCATACTCCTTCCCGACAACGCCAGGTTCCATGGCGCACAAGCCGTCAAAGCCGCACTCCAAGAGAGAAGTCCTTCAGCATCCGCTGTATTCTGAACCTGCACTGACCAATTACCATCTTTTCCGCTTCCCGTCAAACCAAAAGAAGGGCAGTACCTTCGATAACAAAAACTCGGTCAACAACTTCTTTGACACCAGGCCAGGTGATTTTTGGCGGAACGGCTTCACCAAATTGGTAGAGAGATTGAAAGAGGTTGTACACGGCAAGAGCGAATATGACTTCCTGACTTCGACTGAATACTTCGATAATAGGCTCAATTGGGTTCCCGGTCCCAGCGACACAGAGGGAAATTGCTTGGCCATTGAGTTGGCCAGACAGGGGACCTTTGAGATGGATTAATAGCAATATTAATAACCTGTAGTCTGCTACTGGAAAGATGGGCCTCGCGTCAACTCAGCCCACGCTGGGCTATTGCGCAAACGTGCATAGTCGCGAGATCCCTCTTGTCATGGGTAGATCACAGGCACTTGATAGAATTTCTAAGGCCAATGAAGCCGCAGCTATCGATATTGGTAGGTATCCTCAACGGGCAATGTCCATTAAGTGAGGTGAGGCTTGGCATTGCTTCAAGTTTTTTCTGCAGAAACTGTCTGAAAGACGAGGTGGAATCATCTCAGCACCTTTTTCTCAGCTGCCTTGCTCTCATCGGGCTAAGATTTAAACATCTGGGCTCACATTTTTCGCTAAACAAGCGGATATTGCGGGTTTAAATATCACACATCTGGTGAAATTCATCAGCAGCTCGAAGCGGTAAACACAAACGTAACTCGTTGGTCGTCATCCTCAAATCCTCTAATCTAAGCCTTGGATTCTGTCTGGTTCCTCCCCCTCTCCTGTTACCCTCCCCTCCCCCCTGTATGGTATCACAACGGACAAAATTTTTGTCCAAATGAGCCCCTCATTAGGGAGGGAATATATAGCGAATATATGATTGATTAACTTCTTGATATAATTATTGTTTTTTGTTTAAAATCGCTATGTCTTGCCTAAAATCGCTATGAATTTATTCTCAAACCTAATATATTTACTAAAGATCCCACTCTCGCTGGTACAGTTTCTGCTGTTAATATAACAGATTCTGTTAGACCAAAAGACTGAGACTTTTACACTGATTGAACGATAATTAGAATCTTCAAATCCGATGTTCAACTGTAGTTAAGTGTTAATGGCAGTGGAAATAGGCTTATAAACCACATAAATTTTAAAAAACAACTCTCATATCAACACTCTTCTACTCATCTTGCCACATATTTCCGATTAAGAACTTATCCCGTTCCATTCCAAACTAACCTAAACATAGTGCAACTCTAATAGAACTTCAGCTACCTTTAGTAATTATATTAGCATTAAAAAAAAAGTTATATAATATATGAACATATTTTTTGTAACTTACTTAATAAAAATTTAAAAAAAAAATTGTACTGTGCACTTAGCATTTTAACATTGCGCCGCCCGCTACCAGTAATTAGTTGATATTTCTGGAAAGTTATGGTATTCTCACTTCAAAACAATTCATTTTAAATGATAACAATATAGTTTGTGAACTTATGCTGAAAATCGATATACGATTACATTATTGCTAAAGGAGTTAAGAGCAAAAGTACCGAATTTTTGGTTTAGCCGAGGTCATAAATAAATCTTCTGATTAGAAGTTAGGTAGAACAAATGAAGACTTGTTGGAAAGAATTAACTTCGATTTTGAACTTACAAAGAACAATTAATTAGAAAGACTGCTGATTTATGACCAAGAGAACTCTTGATGTAGATTTAGTAAGCGGCTGCATAACCGCTGCCTTCTGGCAAAATAATTGCCCTGCTTCATATTCTAATTTATTTAACAATTCTATTGTTATTTAAGCTTTAAAAAAATAGAAAATAAAAAATTAAATAATTATTAAAAAAAAATTATAAAATTGTGTTACGTTTCACAAATGAGTAGGAAGGTGTCACAAGTGTGACAGAATAACTGTAAAGCCCATTCTAATTTGTTTTTAGCGGTTTGTGGTAATGTAAAATTTCATACCATTATCCCTGCAAACTTAAGCTAAACCATCAAATTTCCTAATTACATTTGCGGAAAAAGCAAAGTCGCTCAAAAATCAAAATCAGCTTAACAGTTTTCTTCGTTTATCGGTGATGTGGTGCAACGTACAGTTATTTCTCGTTTTATTATTATTGATTGGCAGTTTGTGCACTGCAACCTGCAGAGATCTATTGTGCAGCCATGTAGCCTAATTTCTATCAGATTACTTGGATCTATATCCCCATTTCCCAGGTTATTTAGGCTGCGTTGCGCCACTGCTGGGCAGTCACATAGGATATGTTCTGCTGTTTCCTGTGCCTCTTTGCAGGGTCTACAGTAATCGTTTTCTATCGCACCTATCTTATTCATGTGATTATTAAGTTTACGGTGTCGTGTTAGTAGTTCAGTGTAAAGTTTTATGTCCTTTCTGCTTGGGTTAAGGATTGCTTCTGCCTTTATCCGTTCTGGATCTCTGAGTCTTTTCGACTGCCGCGTGCCCAATTGGGCTCTCCATTAGTCGATTAGGTCTCGTTGTTCCTGCACACGCAGAAAGGCACTTTTGAAACTGTTATTATATTTACCACGCAGAAAGGTTCAGGACCTATGAAGGAAGTGTTTGCCCCTTTTTTCGATACATATATAATTGGCGCGTACACCCTTTTTTGGGTGTTTGGCCGAGCTCCTCCCCCTCTTTGTGGTGTGCGTCTTGATGTTATTCCACAAATAGAGGGACCTGAACGGCAGCTATTTTTATGAGGAGCTTTTGCATGGCAGAAATACACTCGGAGGTTTGTCATTGCCTTCCGAGGGGCGACCGCTATTAGAAAAATGTTTTTCTTAATTTTGGTGTTTCACCGAGTTTCGAACCAACGTTCTCTCTGGGAATTCCGAATGGCAATCACGCACCAACCCATTCGGCTACGGCGGCCTTTTTCGATAAAGTGTGCGCCATTTCATTCCCTTCGTGCCCCTCATGTAACGGAACCCACATGAAGCTAACAGAGTTTCTTGATGCTAGGGTGTTGAGGATTTTAAAACATTCTCAGACCAACCTTGAATGGAAAAAGAAGCCATCCAGCAATTTTAGAGCTTCATGACTGTCAGAGAGAATGTTAATATTGGCAACGCGCGTGCCTGGCACACAGATCTAAGGTGTGGACCTCGGCCTTGAAAATGGCGTCTTTCTCCTGTCATTCTTCGCATGCCCTTCATCCTCTCAATCAAAACGGATTGCTGCTCTGCTTGCTGCTGTGATCAGTTGGAGCCAAGCTTGGTGAATGGGCTAAATTAGCCAGCGCTTCACGGCAGAACACTTCCAGCATTTCTTCGATATGTTTCTCTCGGTGCATTGTCATCAAAGAACATGACTCCAAAGCTTCCGAACGGCAGTTGTTTTTTTAGCATGATCGGCACAGGTAACTACCATAATCGGCATAGCTAAAAGCGCGTTATTAAAAGTAGTGGTTGTATAATATTTCGGCAATCCCTAAATGTGGCGTCTGCTCCACTTATGCGTGAATTTTGACTTCATATGCATACTTTTGTCAATGTAGTTAGTAGCACTTAGAGTAGCTTTTTTAATAAACAGCCATTTCGTACGCCATCATTGAAAAAGTTCTACTGGTAACCTCAACATTTTATGTAGGTACATTTAACAAACAAACACAAAACATACAAAGTCTATACAACCTTTTCTTTTATTTTTAATTTTTGTTCGGGTTTAGCATGTACACATTTTTTATTGTTTTTTTTTTTTTAATAGTTGCTTTTGAGCAAGTTTTTACAAAAAGTTATTTACTGCATTAAATTTTCTTTTTTGTTTTCTTGTATCATTTAACTTTAGATTTTGTTTTACTTATTTCTACTTTTTTTTGTTGTTTTGTAATTATTGTCATTTAATTAAACTTTCATTTCATTTACTTGCTTATAATTAGTTGGCTTTTTAAAAGTTAAAAATAGAAATTATCCCCAACTGGCACGAGTTACATATGTTTCATGCTAATGAGAGCGAATGCCTTTGATAGAAAATTTAAAAAATGCCGCTTATGATTGCATTAAAAAATGAAAAAGTAGAAATTTGTATAAACCGTTAAAAAAACAAAAAACTGAAACAAAACTAATCACTTTTTCTAAATATCACAAACACTTATCTGTAAGTTAACAGCATTTGAAGGAATGTTAATAACAGAAACTGCCTATGTAATTAAATACTGCTAGATTGCTATGTAAGTGAAGTGACATTGCAATGATTTTAGACTCTATTTTACATAAATTACAACTTTCACAAACACACAAAATAAGCGCTTGAAAACTCACTCTCCCACACACACACACACACACACACTTGCATATGAATGTTCTATAGCAACGCAAATGGTTATTGTGCAAAACTTAAGTCCTCAGCAGCTGGTGTGGCTACATACAAATATTGGTGTTATATTTTATATTTCACCAGTTAGTAATAATAATAGTACTTTAACGAAAAATCTTGAAAATTGTTGAATGCTGCAAAAGTTTATTTTGCTAATAGTAAAAATTTACACAGAGAAAATAATCAAGAAGAGTAAATAAAGTTGGTTGAAGCTATTGTGAAGATTACAAGTAGTACGGCTTGTTAACAGCAAGAAACCATTTTGTAAATTCTAAGTCGCTATATTCTTACATATACATACATATATATATACATACATACCCCCTATCTGTACCTTAGATAAAGTAGAACTTCTTGTAGAACTTCTGTATCTTATTGTTGAATTAGTTTTTAAGTATACTTTTATAACTCTCTTCTTCATTCTTTTATCGCAGTCGCCTTAGAATGTGTAGTGATTTGATATATTCTTCGAGAATGTGTATAATACCCCTACTCGTTTATGTATAGTAGATGTGTTTGTGTAAGCATTTCTTTAATGTATTTGTGTCTTCACTCTGCATTCTGCATTACTCTGTATCCTCGCAAGTATTTCTATGCCATTCGATGTACTGAATTCTTTTTAATATCTCCAAAAAATATTATACTCGTATGTAGCTGCATATATGTATTAGTATGTAAATATGAATGATTACGCATTTATGCTTTAAAATGGTGTAATTCATACAAATCATTTTGCCTTAATTGGCGAAGCAACAAACTTCCAATGTAAATATTTCTAAGAAACGACTTGCGCGCCAAAATCGCACACGCGATTATTAAGAATTAATTAATAAGAAAAAGAAGAGCTATTTTTAGAACAAATTCTATAATTACGTGTGGCTCGTGTATTCACATAATGCAAAGAAAATATATCTTGAGATGACTTTTAAGTTAAATAACAAATTTTGAGACATTTTCTCCAATACTTTGTTTTCATTAAACTCTTTTTTAGATAATTTTTTCTTTTTTGTGAGAAAAGTGTGTACAAATCACAGCTAACTTTTCCTTTGTACGTTTTTTTATGCTTTATTATTAGAAAAGCGAATTTCAAATCTTTTTTTTCAAAT
The DNA here is from genome assembly GCF_028408465.1 of Anastrepha ludens. Classification (NCBI taxonomy): domain Eukaryota; kingdom Metazoa; phylum Arthropoda; class Insecta; order Diptera; family Tephritidae; genus Anastrepha; species Anastrepha ludens. Next base: position 19,643,452 of record NC_071500.1, read on the forward strand.
ACTTTTTTCTTTAAACAAAATTTTTTCAATAATTATTATTAACTAATTTACTTAAAATTTTGTTGATATTTTTATTTTTACTTTTTCTTTATTTTTGCGATTTTTATGTACTTTTCTAACAAAAACACAAAAAACACAATGTATTTAAAAAAAAAATTATTAAAAAAACATTATTACAAAAATTCATTAAAAAATTTTTTACATTAAAATGAAAACAAAAAATTAACAAATTTATCATCATAGAAGTTTTTCATCAAATCATAGAAGTGTTGATTTATTAAAAAATTAAATAATTTAAAATTAAAAATTAAAAAAAAACATTAAAAATTACAAAAAAAAACGCTTTAAAAAAACAAATTAATTAAAAAATTATTAAAATCCATTATTAAAATAAATGTATTAAAACAAAACTTATTGAAAAAATGCATTACAAATTTTTTACATTAAAATTTAAACAAAAAATTCACAAATTTATTAACTCTTCTATGATTTATTAAAAAATGAAATAATTTAAAACCCAAATTAAAAAAAAAAATCTTTAAAAAATTAAAAATTACAAAAAAACATTTTATAAAAAAAATATTAATTAAAAAAAATTTATTGAAAAAATTCATTAAACATTTTTTTACATTAAAATTTAAAAAAAAAAATACAAATTTATTAAAATTTCTTTATTGCATTAAAAAATAATTTAAAATTTAAAATTAAAAAAAAATATATAAAGAAATTTATAAAACAAAGGTTATAAAACTAATATTTTTATTAAGAGAACACAAATTTTTTTTATTAAAAATTATTTCAAAAAATTATAAAAAAAAACTTTATAAATTATTGTTATAATTATATAAATTATTATTATAATAAAGAATAAATTTTAATTAATTTTTTTAATTAAAGAGTTATTAAAGATTAAAAAAATGTTAATAAAAGAAAATTAGAAAATTTGTATTACAATTATTAAAAAAAATATTTTTATAAAAAATGTGTTCTTTAATTAAATATTAGTTACATTTTTTTTTTGTAAGTTTTATTAAGTAAGTTCACAGATTAAGAAAATATTTACTTAAAAATTTATTCATTAGTAAAAAAAACAATAATTACAATTTTTTATCAAATTTTTTTTATTAAATTTTTCTAAATTAAAATTTATTAACAAATTTATTTTTATTAAAGAACTAAAAAATAAGAAATAATAAAAAAATTAATAAAAAATAATGTAAAAAAAATGTATAAGATGAATGTTTTTATTAACATAAAAACTATTAACATTAAAAATATTTAAAAAAAATAGAAAAGGAATTTTTTTTATCAAAGTTATTAAAAAAATGTCGAAAAAAAATTTAATTACAAACTTATTCTTTAATTAATATTTTTTATTAAACATTTTTTTTTTGTAAAATTCTTTTTAACAAAAATTTTATTTTTTTGAATAAAAATTTTATTTTTTTTAAATAACATCTTTGTTTGGTTAATTTTCTTTTTTAATTAAAAATGTACTTGTTTCTTAAAATTTTCATAAAAAAATATTGCTGATAAATAAATAAATTTATTAATATGGGAGGTTGATTTAGTTTTAAAGGTTTTTTTCGAAGATTTGGGGCTTTGTTGTGAAAAAACGGTACAAAATATTTTATTCGAAGTATTGGCTATCGCTAGCTACAACTTTCGCCCATCTTTCGGGCAATTTCCGGATGCCGTTTCTCCAAAATTCTGGCCGCTGCTTGGCTATCCATGACTCAACCCATATTTTGGTAGCCTCGTACGAGGAGAACCGCTGGTCCGCCAAATCGAGACTCATATGCCGGAACAAATGATAATCGGAGGGAGCTATGTCTGGACTATACGGCGGGTGGGGTAACACTTCCCAGCCAAGCGTTCCAAGGTATTTTTTGACAGGTTGAGCAACATGCGGCCGAGCGTTGTCATGTTGCAAAATAACCTTGTCGTGCCTTTTTACCGTTTCCGGCCGTTTTTCTTTCAATGCCCGGCTTAAACGCATCAATTGCAGTCGGTAACAATCCCCCGTGATTGTTTCGCCCGGTTGGAGCAGCTCAAAATATACGACGCCGACCTGATCCCACCAAATGCAGAGCATGATTTTCTTGCCGTGAATATTCTGCTTGGCCGTCGACGTTGATGCGTGGCCGGGCAAACCCCATGATTTTTTGCGTTTTGGGTTATCGTAGTGGATCCATTTTTCGTCGCCAGTCACCACCCGATGCAAAAAACCCTTCCGATTTTGTCGCTCGATCAGCAATTCGCACGTAAAAAGTCGCCGTTCGACGTCGCGCAGCTTCAACTCGTACGGGACCCAATGTCCTTGCTTTTGGATCATTCCCATCGCTTTTAGACGCTTGCAAACGGTTGATTTATCAACGCCCAATGATTCAGCAAGCTCTTCTTGGGTTTGGCACGAGTCCTCGTTTACCAATTCCCCCAATTCCGCGTCCTCGAACTTTTTGGGCTGGCCAAGACGCTCCTTGTCTTCGGTGTGAAAATCACCACTTTTGAATCGTCGAAACCAGTACTCACATGTTGAAATCGACGGAGTATGGTCTGGGTAGGCCTCCTGCAGCAATTCACGGGCTTGGGCTGTATTTTTTTTCAAATTGAAGCAGAAAAGCAAAGCTTCCCGCAAATTGCGTTTCGACGGCACGAAAGTTGACATACTCGGAGCACGAAAACACTGCGTTGTTTATACTTCAGCGAAATGACAGATACTGATAAACAAAGCCTAGGGATGAGGCTTTGTCATGAATATATATTCAGTATTGCCAACGCGATAAAGTGATAAATAGCGCCATCTGTGTGTCACCTTTAAAACTAGTTCCACCTCCAATACATTTTTTTTAAATAATTTGCTTTGATAATTTTTTTTAATAAATTATTTTTAAAAAAATTTTGGGTTTTGTTTTTTTGTGAGAAAAGTATGTAAAAATCGCCGTTTGCCATCCTTTTATGTTCTATTATTCGTGCAGGAAATTTCTAATTCCAATTTGAATCTTAAGGAACCAGTGGTCTAACAATCGCGGGTGCAAGCAATTTTTATGATAATTTTTTATTTTTATTTTTGTTTATGGTGGAAAAATTTAAGAATTGTTTTCTCAATTCTTCATCGTTATGCTTTAATAAAGTATAATACTTATAAGGCATAAAAAATATTTCTATAATAAAAAGGTTTTAGTTATTTATTAAAAATTATCCTTGGAGACAATAAGATTTTGATTATGCTACTTACCTGAAAGATGAAAGGTAAAAAATAAAATAAAACTTATCAATCTAAATATAATATATGGCTGCAAGTATCACCAGTATTTACGATAAATAAATCGGTTGCAAAATACCGCATTCTTGAACTTTGGATATCGGCCACAGAACATTTTTCATTAGTTATTTATCAACCAACCTTTGCTGACAAACACAAAAAAATTTCGAATTTTACAAGAAAGCAGCGGCTAATAATGAGCCTGCATTAAACCTCTTTTGAAAAGGCTAAGAGGAAAATGATATTTTTTATTTATCACTTTCTCTTGAAGAAATGTCTAGTATTTTTATATACACGAACGTCTACTAACTATTGTAACTTATAACAATATCTATATACTACAATACCACTACCACTCAATCTATGGCATCTGTTGTAAAATACGAGTATATGGAATTATTGCCAAGAAATATCTTTGCAGTTTAAAGAAAATTTGGACTCCATTGGCGGGTACCAAACATGTAAGCTATTCACAGGCAAAGCCTCCCTTTCTCCTCCACTACAACCACAGTTACGTATATGTATGTATGTGTTTGGCAAAAATTCAAACAATTTGCTGCTAAAAATTTGAGTTTGAGGAGGGAAAACACCAACTGCACAGCAGAGCAATATAGTGTCAGTAGCGCGCGCCGATAATGGTTAAAATAACAGCACGGAAAGCAAGCAACAATGCGTATGTTGACTATGTATGTATGTTATTATTGAGACTGTGACAGGAAAATATTTTTATTTTACACATATCGAGATTGACTTAAAAATCCATTAAGGGGGCATATGTGTATAAGTACTTGTGAACTCATGTAGATTCACGACGGTAGCCTCACACATACACGTACGTTTAGAAGAGGCAGACAAATTTTCTTGAATATTTTGATATATAAATAAGTCACGACAAACGTCTGTGTGTACACTTAGTGACACAAAAAATTATGCAATTTATGTTTAACGTGCAAAGTATCATCACGTGCAATCAATCTATTACAACAATTATGTACTTAAGTACCTCTAAACTTATGTCACGACTAGCTCGAATGAGTCTAGGCTGACTAGGCGTATACGTGACATGTAATCCACTTAAAGTTTTCAAACGCCAGACGAATGTAAGCATGTAGCCATGTGCATATGTTATGTATGAGTTATGCGCAAAAGTTGACAGTGGAGAAGGGGATATTTATAAAGAGCGGCAGAAAGAAACAGTGGCATATGAAGCGGCTGTTAAACCCGTTTTTCATACAGGTTTGCATGCGCTATTTATAGGTCATTTTGCAGAGTAAAAATACTAATTAGAGGCGTTTCATTGCCATAAAAGGCAAAGATAAAAGAAATAAAACTAAAAAATGAAAGGTAAAAAATTAAAAAGATAAAAGATAAAAAACAAAAAATAAAAAAGTATTTAACCTAAAATATTAAAAACAAAAGAATAAAAGATAAAATACATAAAAATAAAAAAATAAAAAAAAGAAAGCAGATAAATGCTAAACGATAAAAGATAATAGTTACCAGATAAATTTTAAAAGGTAAAGGATTAGGTATACAGGACGAAGGATGCATAACCAAGGATAAAGTACAAATTATACGTTAACAAACAGAAGATTAAGGGTCAAAAGTAGTAGATAACATATAGAAAAAGCTATAAAGAACAGGGCATAAAGGAAAAATCCTAAGAAATATGAAGTAAATGGTAAAACATAAAAAAATATGAATAAACAAAGGTAGTAGATAAAAGCTAAGATATAAAAGATAAAGGATAAAAGATAAAATATAAAGAAGATAAAAGATAAAATATATAAAAGATAGAAGACAAAAGGTAAAGGGCGATAGATCAAAAATAAAAGTTATTAAATAAAAGATAAAAGAAAAACGATGATAGATAATAGATAATAGATAATAGATAATAGATAATAGATAATAGATAATAGATAATAAATAATAGATAATAGATAGCATAAATATAAAAGATAAAAATCACAAATCGAAAATAATAATTATAATGCTGTAAAATTGTAAAAACTATACAAATTCACAAACTGAAACACAACCAATTCAAATTTCATCCGACAAACTTACTGCAAAATATATTAATATCACGTTCTCATCTCGTACATGCATACATATGTCAATACAATAACACGTAGAGCGATTGTATTTATTATTGATAGACGAGCCGAATTTGGCAACATGACAACATGGCAATAACACACTGATGGCCCTCAAGGCAGCCAGCGAAGTGCTCAGCCACACTCGCACTACCAACCAACAACTTCTCAAAGCTCTATTCCATCAAACATTTGTAAATGCATTTGTGTGTACAACGTGCGGCATGAACAAATACGCATCCATATGAGCAATACTTACTCTAAAAGGGCATTACCAAATGCAATAATCGACTATATGCGAAAATACTACGTACTAAATGGCCTTGCGCAATGCCAGGGATGGGATCGAACAATAAGCAAGAAATATGCAGATAAAAGGAATCATATTGAAATAGTTGCACAGCACAACAAAAGAGGAGACGGACGGCAATGAACTTCAGCCAGCGCTCGCCACTAAATTCATATAAGCCTATTATTGTGCGCAATATTGCTGTTAGGCAGCTGGCGCAGAATGTATAGCCTTTATCCTTGTTCGCATAACTGCAAATGTAATATGCAAAGCCCATCTATGTAAATAACTGTGACTAAACGCAAACACGAGTTGTGGGATTTGTATTGTCACTACATTTACGAGTAATAACAGTGTAAGGATTTTTCTGTATTCAAGCAGTTTTTATTTGGTAATCGAAGGACTGTTAAATTGTAGCCAAAAATATGATATGTATAATTTTTCAAATCACCACATTTCGTAGAGTGGATGTGTGTAAGTGTTGTTGTATGTGTGTTGTATTTAGATTTTCACATATTTGCATGGGTATTTTCCATACGAACAATATTGATGTACCAGTAGTTCTATATTTGTGGAAAAGTTCACCATTTTAGTAGTGTCTCTTTACTTTTTATACTTTAATTTTTCATATTTTGTGTTTATATTTTTTGAGTTTATATTTTTTGCGATCTTTTGTTTGTTTTTGTGTTTCAGTATCTTTGATTTGCCATTAAGTTATTTATGTAAACTAACTTTATTTAATTCTAAGCCCACTGCCAACACATTAACTCATTCACAAGTCCATACATGCAAATTTACCCACTCACATTTAACTCAATTGCATAGCTGTTAGTCCCAGTGTACCGTTTTGTGTAAGCCACAATAAAAAAAATATATTCATAATTTTTACGTATAAATGATGAAAAATAAACTCGCAACGTGGAACGAATTTGTATAGTAAGTTCGAGTATTTTATGAAAATATTTATGTACAAAAATGGTCCCTATATAAGCATATTGTAAATACGCCAAATTGTACAAAAAAAACAATTTAATTTAAAAAATTATACTTGCATATATAACTGAAGTATTGAGCTAACTTTTTCCACAATTCTTGTAACCAACACCTCTTCTTTCCACCTTTCCGTTTGCCATTTTGGCTGCTGTTTTCTCATGTAGGAGCAAATTGCACGCGAGAAGCAAGTAAGTGGGCGTGTACAGTTACAAGTTTGGTATAATGCCGATCGTAATGAGTTAGTGGTGTCGCTAATGGCCGCCGATGATTTGGCGCTCCGCGATGAAGCCTATGGCCACGGCAATCTACCGGAAGCATATGCTAAAGTACGCATTTCACCCAAATGGTAAGCTTAGCTGATCGATATTGAATACAATTTTTTTACACTCAAGCATACAACACTCCCACCCATGCTTATAATTCACTCAAATTTTAAAGCTGAGCGATATATTTCGTGGCTCAAACATGGTTGCATTTATGTAATAATTAACTAATTAAAAATTAAGTAGCAGTGAAAACAACTCTTTGGATTGTAAACGCCAATAACAATTCATTCGCTCATTTATTTATTGTTGATCCACAAACTCATTCTGTTCTCAGTTCGCTCATACAGCATCCTGTTCATTACTTTATTAGCTCATTTAAAAACATAGTGAATATGCTAACACTCTAAAAATACTCGCACTGTAAGATCACACATTCCATAAAACACTCACTCTACTAGCAACTCTGAGGATCTCTCAACCAATTACACAGCCACTCAAAATATTTTTTACCCTGAGCTAACTACTAAACCAGAGCGTACATTCAGCGTAAGCGAAAAAATCATTACTTCTACAACAGCTTACTACTAAGTCAAATGTTTTGAGTCTATTTTTAGAAATTAGCTACTAATTGCCCGATATTTACTACCCTCCACTCGTATACCTTGTCATCTAACTTGTTTGCCCATTTGCTAAGTATACTTATGTAAGTTGCGTACTCACTCTTGCACTTTTATTTCCACTTATTCCACACACAGCGGCGATGGCAGCGTTCAACAAACCGAAGTTAGCCATCCCACGCAAAATCCGATCTGGAATGCGACGCTCACCTTTCAGCACGTGAATGCCGACAGCCTTATGGATCGGCACATTGACATACAGTTGTGGGATCTGGTACCGCATACAGAGTCCATTTTTTTGGGCGAATGTAATGTCAATTTGCAACAGGCATTTCTTGACGATCGCGCCATCTGGTGTCGACTGGACGATCCGAAGGGGCTGCGCGGCATTAGCATGTCAAAATCGCCGAGCGTCTCACCGCGCGGCTCCATTGCCACCGGCTGTCCAGGCGGTGATGTATCGCGTCTATTGCGACGTGACTATAATATGCAACGTTCCATATCGGACGATGTTGACTCAATCGGCGATGGCACATCGCTGCTGCATCCCGATACCGCCTGGGTGGCTGGCTCACGGCGTGGTTCCTCGCAGTCGGAGACGCTCGAGGTGGAGGTGTATCAGTTGGGTAAAGATTTCTCACGTTCATTGCCGGGTTCGCGACGTTCCTCCTTCCAAGATCCCGATAAGATGCGCGAAGGAGACAACATGGCAGCACCGTCACCAGCCTCATACTATGTAGGTCGGCGGCGTTCATCGGTGGCGCGACGCGATCCCGATGAGATACTAAACTCGCTGAAAGCAGTGCGAGGCGAGCTCGGGCGTGCGATGAGTTTGGGAACGGAGCAGCAGAAGCGGCCAGGATCTAGACGTAAGTAGATATTTAGTTGTATGTCGTTTATTCGAGGGCTATAAAAAAAGTGTATGTGAAGTATGAGTTACCCAGCAAATGCCGTTTCAAAGGTTTGATTTCCTAATTTTATATAAAATTATTTTCTTCAATAACTATCAAATTGAATAAGAAAAATGGTTTAATTAAATATTAGGTTGGGGAATAAGTTCGTAACATTTTTACCGAAGAGTTTTATTTAAACAAAAAAACAATAATTATATCAACAAGTTAATCAATTATATATTCACCATTGCTCCTTAGAATCTCTTCCCGCCTCTCGACGAGTTTGGTGATGCCGTTCCGCCAAATATTCGCCCTTCATACGGTTTGAAAGGGGGTGGAAAGAATGGTGATTCGTCGGTGCAAAGTCCGGAGAATACAGCGAATGCTGAAAGATCTCCCATTCGAGCTCTTGGAGTGTGTGGAGTTGTCGTGGTGGGAGTAAAGTTTGACTATCTCGATCAGGTGTTTTCAGTCGAATATCCTGATATGCGTGGTGTAGCAAAGTAGAGCTCCTTGTTGACCATGGCATTCTTTTTGAACATTCCCCAGTGCACCATGCCTATATAATGATCCCAATCCCACCAAACACATATCATGATATTCTTTGAATGAAGATCCGACTTGATTCTCGGCTTTGGTGTATCTCCTGGAGCCACCAACTCCTTTCTTTGCTTCATTATGATGTATGGGCATCACTTCTCACCTCGGTTTCAAAACCATTATTTATGACCACATGTTGCTCGATGGCGGGCGAGATGCTGAGAACCAATGTGAAGGCGACTTTCTATATTTTTTTTACGTTGAGCTCGTGAGTCACCCAGGCTCCCAATTTTTCGGTGAATCCCATTGAATGAAGGTGACTGAAAATCGTTTTATGATCGCAGTTAAGCCTCCTGGCCTAAGCCTCAAAACTAAAAAAATTAAACAATTCAAAAATATAATTAACATAGTTTTGTAGAGCGGAAAGAGTTATATCGAATGTTTAATCATCCTTTGCCAAACAGCAAACAAATCTTTGGAAAATAAAAGAAAATATAAAAACGCTATGAACTTGTTCCCCAGCTCAGTAGTAAATTTTTACTTCACGTTTACTTTAGCTTCAGAGCTAGCAAACTATATTAACAAATTTAATGTTTTGTTTGGCAGTTAGGAAAACAGAAGTAGCTAAAGAGCCCTTTGAAGTAAGCAATAGTTTCTCGGTTCGAGTAGTAAAACTCACTTTATCCATTAGCTGAGAAACGAACACAGAAAAAATAATATTTTTGATGAATACCCCAAGAAGTAAATTTAAGAATTAATAATTTCCTTAAATGGCGACCAAATACTACTTTCATTGAGAAATTTTGTTATTATCAAATGAGTATCAAATTGGGGACAAAAGTGATTTGATTTGAGATATTTCTTAATCATAATCACTCATCAGTCCAAAGGTTTGCTGGGTATACACATACATACTAGCTGTCATATATGAATGCATGTGTAAATATTGCATACGTTGATAGCCATATTTGTAAGTACAAATTCAATCACTAAAATACTGTCAAAAGAAAGAAAATAATATGTCACTTATTTTATTTCTAAGAAAATTGAAGCAGGAGAATTGAGTGCGCTACCTGATCTTATTTAAGCACTGCATGCTAAGCTATCTTAAAGTTTATTTAAAAGCACAGAGCGAGTATCACAGGTAACTCTTCGACTTACGCACCTAAACACCATATAATTTCTACCTTAATTTCATAAATAATACAAAAATATTTAGAAGAACATACTCACATGAAATTGTTGTTGCTTCAAAGCTCTTAAACGCTCGTTCAAAATGAATTTAACTCAACTTTGCTGGCATAACAGAAAATGTTAGGTTAACAGTGTTGGTCACATTCCTGCTGTAAACCGCTTTTATAGCATACATTCAGAGGCTAAACTGTACAAACGACAGAGCGAGCATCAATTAAGACTTGTACAATAGATTTTTAGTATGCAAAATTAATTTTTCCTTTATTTTTAACATTAGTACAGTTTTCTGCATTACAGAAAGTAAAATAATTAAAAAAATGTTTCACTTAAAAATAGCAGGCGGCTCTGTTAGCCATCAAATATTTTGTTAAACAGAAGGCAGATATCCGAGTGAATTCACTTGCAGTTTAACAGAAAATGCAATGAAAAGAGGTTGACAGTGATAGCTGTATTACAAGTTTGAACACTTCCTACAAAGTATCGGGTGTTTTTTAAAGAGCTTGAGAACTTAAAATGATAATACAAAACCGAAATATTGTTGGAATGCATTTCTTTTTTTTTTTATTATACTCTGGTAGATAGTTTTATAGCATTAATTTAGAAATATGATGTACGGTATATATCTGCCGCGCCTGCGAGTTACATGGTCCACTCGATTAGTACAATTATGGCTACTTTTTAATGGTGGCTTACACATACATAATTGGCGCGTACACCATTTTTGGGTGTTTGGCCGAGCTCCTCATCCTATTTGTGGTGTGCGTCTTGATGTTGCTCCACAAATGGAGGGACCTACAGTTTAAAGCCGACTCCGAACGGCAAATAGTTTTTATGAGGAGCTTTTTCATGGCAGAAATACACTCGGAGGCTTGCCATTGCCTGCCGAGGGGCGACCGCTATTAGAAAAAACTTTTTCTTAATTTTTTGATCTTTTACCGAGATTCGAACTGACGTTCTCTCTCTGAATTCCGAATGGTAGTCACGCACCAACCCATTCGGCCATGGCGGCCGCTTGAATATTGCAATAAATCGTCTGTTAAGTGCGCTTTATGGCAAACTGGTTGGAACGAAATATCGTCTATGTTTAGCTGATTCACTTTTGGAAACAAAAATTCAGTCAGCAATGCTCGATAGCGCTCGCAATTCACCGTAATGGTCGCTCCTTCCACATTTCGAAAGAAATAAAGGCCGATGATACCGCACATAAAATGGAGGAAGTGCTCTATGAACTTCGCGAACAGATTTATTTTGTTTCTTTTTTAAGTATTATAAATAAAATTTAGTAAAAAAAATCACTTAAAACAAATTTATTAAAAAAAAAATATTAAACAAAATATTTTTTCTTAAAAAAATTATTTAAATAAATTTAATAAAAAAAAGTTTTTCTTAAAAAAATTAGAAAATTTAAATTATTTCAAAATAAATAAATTACTAATAATTAAAAATTAAAAGAATTTTAGTTTTTTAACAAAAGGCATTATATGTACTAAATTATATTTGAAATTCACTGTCCTAATAAAATAAAAGCGCACAAGACAATCATAAAATTAATTGATAGACCACTTGGCTCTCTTAAAGTTTATAATTTCCTGTACTAATAATAGAGCATAAAAGAATAGGCAACGGCGATTTTTGCATACTTTTCTCACAAAAACAAAAACCAACAGTTTTTTTAAAATAATTTATAAAAAACAAATTTATTTAAAAAAAAATATTCGAGCAAATTATTAAAAAAAATGTATTAATAAATTTATTAACAAATTTATGAGCAACTTTTTTTATTAAAAAATTTAAAAGCAAATACAGACAAATACAACAAAGAGATTTTAAGTAAAAAAAATGAAAAAATTAAAATTCTTATTAAAAAAGCTAAAATTGTTATAAAAAAAATGTTGATTAAAAAGAAATTGAAAAGAAAAAAACTTTATTAATGAAAAAAAAAAGTTTTGACTAAAAATTATTTAAAAAAATTAAAAAAAAAATGTTTTAATTAAAACCAATTCATTCTTTAATTAATTTTTAATTATTTGAAAATTTTTTAATTAATTTTTAATGAAAATATTTATTTTTTTCTAATTTTTTTAAATAATTTTTAAAACAAAAATATTTTTTCTTTTTTAATTTTTTTAAATAATTTTAATAAAAATATTAATTTTATAATATTTTTTTATTGAACATTGTGTTTTTAGGAATTTTTTAATAAAAATAATTTTATAATTATTTCTATTTTTAATTCAAAAAATTCGTTAATAAATAATTTTTTTTTAATATCCACAGTTTGAATGCGTTGTTCTGGCATTAAACGCTTCATAATGACTTGGCATACCTTACTGAACAGAAATGTCAACACAGTTTGCCATTCTCAGCAGTTATCGATATCGACAGTTCTCATGCAGTTAAAACAGCACCCGATACTTAAACACGCAGGGCGGCGTGTTTAGTGCGTAAAATTACTTTTTCCATAGTTTTTAGGAAAACTATACCAGTATATTTTCTGAATACGAAAAGTAAATAGTAAATTTATTTGGAAATAAAGAATGCTCAAAAGCAAATCGAAAGCATGAAACTTGCGGATAAATCACTTTTCATACAAAAGCCGGAAGCTCTGCTAGTCACCTGTAGTGGTCAGCATGTCTCAAATGTGAACAACATTCAGCTGTTTGAGTTAGCTATAGTCGTCTTCGATTCGTCACTCCTTTGCTCGCTAGGAACTGGCTAGCTTTGGCACCTACTTCCTTGACAAAAAAAATTTCCATGTAAACACGAAGTTATTGCAGCAACAACAACAAAGTTTTCATGCAAGATTCGCCCCTAGCGAGTATCGTTTTAGCTCAAAAAATTGATATAACTCACACTATTCAATACCGTGAACTCTCTTTCTGAACATTAAGCAAGTTTCATTACTAATACTCATACAGTACTTTCAAACACATGCAGTTTTTAGCAGCAGCAGCTCTTCTCCGGTGCTGCAAACGTATTTTTAGATATTCCAGTTACCTGATCTATTCGCCACACGCTAATGCATGTCGAATCGAAGAGGGCTTATATGGCAATGAAAACTCTAAGTATTTCTCAACTATAACAGACCGCTTATGTGTTGTTAAGTTCTAGCTGGAAATAGGTTCCTAATAACAGAATACGAAAGCTTTAAGGTTAAGCACTCTTACCAGGCACGCTTTTGAAGAATTCAGCAGTAGTTAAGCACTGCCTGTTTAATTTTCCCTAATTCTCTTATATAATATTTCGGAAATGCAATTTCTCTACAGTTGGTGTATCTCAATTCTCTTGTGCGCGCACACTTGCATATATATAGCAACAAATAATTATGTCTAAAATGTTTAATGATTTTTTTTTTATTTAAAAACAATTGTTTACTTTACTAAATTTTTAACACAAACTGTATATTTCTTCTCGTATTTTTTCTCATTAAAATATTTGAAATCATATTATTTGCTCTCTTCATTCTTCATTTTCCTTTAATAAATGTTCGAATTTGTATATTTTCTATTTTCAAATATTTATTTTCAACTGCTTACTGCTAAAATCTATTCACTAATCACTTTCTATTATTTTTCTTTCTCTCTTTCTCTCTCCTTTTTTCCCTGAAACACCTCTCTATCACTCTTGCTCGCCTGCTTTCACTCACTTATAAACTAACCACGCCTCTTTCTCTCGCTCTTTATTATTTGTTACACCTAATGCCACTTTGCCCTAAACTTAAAAAGCCTCAATATCGGTGTCGCATTATCAAAGCTTAGACACGCCATACACTTGGGCACGCACTAAATGAATGCGAGTAGCTCGAAATTAAAAACAAGAAAATAAAACGTAAAATTGTATGCAATAAAACAACAAACACAACAGCAATGCTACTAAATAAATAAAAAGTGCTAAATAGAAATTTTGTAAAAAGTAAAAAAAAACCAACTAAAACCAACTTTAATCAAATGAATCACTTGAATGTACAAAGTATAGTAGTTTGTGCAACAAAGCGTGTTTGCTTACTGCACCAGAAATTATAATTTGCTGCAACTCCATCTATGTTTCACACCACTACAAACACGAAAGCGCACAATACCTACTTATACGAGTAAATGTAAGCTACATCCACACATCCACATACCTGCGCACTCCACAAATAAAAGCGAGAATGCACAATTTGACAAAAGTAACCGCAACTAAATGAGACCGAAGTAAAAATATGAAAACACAGAACTAAAATTTTCAAATTACAAATTTATTTGAGCGACTGAAATCGAGAATCCCAACAAAGAATCAAAAAACAATCGAAACTTCAAAACACAATTTTTTCCAAAACAAAAACGAAAACACTTTAGTTTTCAAAACCAAACCGGAAATAAGGTAGCCCACACTTGTCGTGATATTGCACATAAAACATCAGAAAACATTCAGTAACTCAATAGGACCCACATCCTCAACTTCTCAACAAAGCAATAGTTGGCAAATGGTAAGCGCACATTGACGTTTGTTTGGTTCTTTTTATACAAAGTTGCGTTGAACTTGTGCTGATGCTCTGCAGATTTAGTAGTTTGTATTTACACATTTTATAATTAATAAGTTTTATGGTTAAAATTGAAATTGCTTTTAACAAATTGCTTTTTATATTCGTTGTAGTGTAAATAGAAAAGCATTAAATGTCGCCTACGCACAAAAATAATCACTAATTTATATTCTCAAACTTGGTGTTTTAAAAAGCGTGGCAATATCCGTGATTAGTTTAGTAAGTTGGGGCAATCGAGAAATATGTTGATGAAGTGGGTATAATTCCAGTATGCGCACAGCTATGACTTTCGCTTTATTTCTTCATAAGCAACTTGAGATATCCAGACTAGTGCTAGACTAAAGGAGTAATACTTAATAATACTTGCTGCATACTTACAGGCGCATAAAATATGGAGCGTATCTCCCGTACTCATACAATCTCTTTTATGAGTGCTGAAACGTGTTGGTTAAATAGAAGAATACTCCATATTTATATTATTTGAAAAAACAAAAGTTTGGTATAAAACTATTTTTATAATTTTTTTATTTGAATTACATATTCCAGAGAATGCGTATATTTTCCAATACGTCAATTAATGATAAGTGAAGGCCGTTTTTGTTATTAAAAAACAAACACACTTACACTTTCACACGTAAAAATGAAGTTTGCATGCCATGAATTAATAAAAAAAATGGTCAGTTTATCTAAAACCTTTTTTGCATGAAATTTTCCAGAAATGCATGTTTTATATGTATGTAGAAAAAACATTTTTTTTGTACACACACACACACACATATGTACGTATATTAGACTGTAGTACTGCTTAGCAGAGCTCAGAATAGGTTAAAAGGCCAAACCCAAGAGTTTTCGAAATGACTCTTCTCATATGGCATACACCCAAAAGATGGGCACGACATTGAATAGGTCGATAAATAAAGTAGGCTACGTAAGTGGCATGGTATCGCGTATATGCGTGGAATTTTTAATCGGGTCAACTCTTTGTAGCCATACGTAACACCATGTCTAAATTTGGTATAACATTTTTTTAAGGCTGATAACTTTTTGAACGAACCTCGTATGACCAAAAAAAACTTTTTATTTTTTAATAATGAATCAGAAAACCAAATACTAAAAACAAAAATAATAAATCTGTTTTCGTTTCCATTTTACACGCTTTCAAAGAAACATCCGAAAAACACCATTTCAAAAGAGGCGAGGGCCTTACCCGAGCTCCCTAATATGTACCCCATTATATATATGTGAAGAAATTAACTTAAAACCTTTGAAATTAGCGAATTGCTATTCTCAACGTCGTTCTCTGCCTTTGAGGTTAAGTCCTCACTAATCCTTGGGCGCTTAGAAAAATTGAATTTGCTGAGAATTTACAATCGCATCGAGTTCATATGGGTTGCAGGGCACATAGATATAAGTAGCGGATGCATTGGCTGAGCAGACTGCGGCCTCCTGTCCTTCCTGCGAACAGTCCCCAGAGACTCCAGCAAACCATCTTTCCAAATATGAATGGTTAAATCTAGGGTATACCTCTGAAAATGGGTTTGGATGAGGTGCTGTGATGAGTAGAGGGCACAAAATACCAAGAATTCGAAGTGCAGAGCTCGTTTTAATTCAAGAAGCAAAATTAATCCCGCAGCGCAAGCCTTTTCTATATATTTTACATAAGCAACGAGATAATAATCTTTGAAAAGGTTCGAATAAGTGTTTTTGCATAGGCCGGAAATCCCCTTTTCTCATCGACTACTTGATCAAAAAGTTCCCGAAATATAAACAAGGTATTCAAAATAAAAGTGTATGCCACAAAAGAGAAATTATCTCATTCTTCTTCTTGATTTGCGCGATACTCGCTTAAGCGATTTTGGCCGAGTTTAACAAAGCGCGCCAGTCGTTTCTTTCTCGTACTAACTGGCGCCATTTGGGCCCACCAAGTGAAGCCAAGACCTTCTCCACCTAATCTTCCCAACGCAGAGAAGGCCTTCCACTTTCTTTGCTACCACCAGCTGGTACCGCATCGAATACTTCAGAGCCGAAGCGTTTGTATCCATTCGGACGATATGACCCAGCCAACGAAGCCACAGGATATTTATTAGATGTGCTATGTTTATGTCGTCGTAAAGCTCATACAGCTCATCATTCCATCGCTTGCGATACTCGCCGTCGCCAATGTGCAAAGATCCAAAAATCTTCCGCAGAATCTTTCTCTCAAACACTCCAAGTGACGCATCATCGGATATTGTCATCGCTCAAGCATCTGCGTCACACGTTAGTATGGGCATGATGAGAGCCTCATAGAACTTTAGTTTTATTCGTCGAAATTATCGCATTATCGCCTTCAAAGTATTCCCGATCAGCTGCAATACAGTTTTGCTTGCATTTGAACCAGCTCTCGAAACATTTCTGTACCTGAATTTTTAGTATATTCATCCGCACCGTCTTTGATTTTTCCATTTTTCCGCACGTTCCCCTGAGTGGTTTTTTGACACGATCAAACAGAAAAAAATCACATATCAAGTGAATTCTATGGCAGTTGGATGGTATTCATTTCGGTCTTGGTCAAAAATACACAGTTAATGTTGGCACTGCGCGGTGGTGCGTTATCTGGATACAAATTCCATGAGAAGTTTTCCGACAAATCCTCTTTTTTTGGTGGATTGCTTAACGCAAATGTCTCACAACGCCCAAATAATAGTCCTCTTTAATAATAGTCCTCTAGTTTGACCTCCTCCTATTCCATAAGACCCGTGTGCATCGTGGTTTTAGGTATTGGTTTATTATGTGCGCTTCACTAACTCGCCTGATGGCTGGATTGTGTGTCGTACTCATAAACATACGCCTCGTCTCCAGTAATAATGCTAACGGGTTTGATGAATGTTGGGTCGCATTCACCCTTGGAAATCATGTCTTGGGCGATATCAACGCGGTTGATGCTTTTGCATGAAATTCAGGACCTTTGGGACCAACTATGCAGCAACACAGTGCAAACCCAAATTATTAACTACAATCTCCCGAAAGGATCTATAAGCTTTGTTCAAGTCGCTGCTAACTCTCTGATGATAGATTTGCTGATATTGAACAACTTTTTTTTACTTTATTGAGGTTTTCAGCCATTTTCGATGTCGATAGTGGCATGTGTGTCATTCCCGATAGACTGGCGATCTCTTCTGAAGCGCTCATGTCTCTCATAAACAGCTGGCAAATGTTCTCTTTAGAGTATCATTAGCGAAAGAGTTTTCAAACATTTCTAAGATTTTCGCATCATTGAATCCCTTTTTAAAGCAAAATTTAATACAAACTCGTTATTTAAATTCAATTTCTTTTTTAAAACTATAAAAAATCGAATGCTCGTGGAAAATTTACCCAACACGACGTAACTTTTAGAAATGTCAAGTAATGACGATAAAATTTTAGTAAGGCTAATCACAGATGTGACAGCCTAACAGAGAAAAACCAGAACTCAGAACAGTTGACTTAAAGCATCACCTGGCGGCTCCTCCGTGAACTTTTTGGTCAATATGTATGTTATAGAACGAACTATATTTTTATAAAGAAATAATTTAAATTAAATGTTAAAACTTGTCAGCATGGGGTGCTTTTATAGCATCGCAACGGACTACATTATGAAGCATAGTTCAATTAAACAATGTTACTTTCGCTCGGAAATTTGTTGACAATTTGCTAATTTCCTACTATTCATTCAAACCACTGAAAGTTCTTCACTTTACCTTTGCATAACTTTAAGTAATAAAACAAAAAACCAAAAACGATTTGTAGTATCGGCTGCTCAGCCTGCCTGTCATTTCAACTAAAGCGAAAAATTAATCAAGCGTTAAATAAAATCTAACACCTACTATTTTGAGGCGCACCCTCAAATATAGCAGAAGAGCAAAAATGTATTATTAATGTTGAAGAGTAAGAAAATCCCACTGCTTAGTTTGTCGTAAACCTAAGCTCTGTACTATTTACGCTCAATGACCAGCATTTCCACAGCCATGACAAATGAGGGCTTTCTCTCCACACACAACAACTATGTCATGGGTATAGAAAATATGCAAGTATAAGTGCAATAGTAAGCGATTGAAAAGAGCTAAAACCTGCTGAACCTTGAAATTAACTTTTGGAAAACTTGCGCTTTCGTTGATGATATTCGCAGTATTTGCCAAGTAAACAACAGTAACAAAAGATGGTAATCTCACGAATATAGGGTGTCTCAAATACAAATCAATTTTTTATGCAGCGTTTCCATGTCAAGTGATTTAAGCGTGTTGGGCATTGTCGTAGATCTTTGTGATATTTGGTTTCTTCTAGACTTGCGGGTAAAAAGAAGTAAAATAAAAATTTGTAAAAAAAATTTAATAATTTTTAGATTTATCGAATGTTGAAAATTTTAGAGTTTTTTTAGTAGGAAATTTATTGTTCAATTTTTAGGATAAGTTATGCAAACACAGTGAGCTAGTGGAAAATTTCACGTATCAGCTTACTACTGTACGTAGCGAAGCTTCGATAGATTTGGGAACGGACGTAATATAGGAGTACGTAATGTATGTATGACAGTGCTTGGCAAGTAGTTTGCTCTAATTTGTCACTGGTTCACTGTAGGTATTTGAATACAACTCGAAAAGTTATGGGAGCCCCTCTATGAAACCTGCAGAGATTACTGAGCTTGGTCTCAGTTATTAATGAAATAATAAGCAAACAACTTGAGATTAAAATGTTTTCCAAAAATTACAAATAAAAAAATGTTACACAAAAATTTCGAGCAAAAAAATTGTATTTTTCCAATAAAAAGTTATGGGAATCCCACTAGGAGACTTGCAGAGATTACTGAGCATAGTTTCAGTTATTAATGGATATATAAAAAACAAATTTGAGAATCGAAAATTTTCAAAAAAAAAATTATTTTTCCACAAAATATTTTTTGTTTTTTTTCAAAAAATTATTTTTCTAAACAATCTAAAGGAGAGAAAATTTAAAAATAAAAATGTAAAGAAAAACATTTGAAACTAAATTGTTTTCCAAAAATTACGAACAAAAAAATTTTACACATAAATTTCGAGAAAAAAATTTTATTTTTCCAATAAAAAGGTCTGAGAATTCCACTAGGAGACTTACAGAGATTACTGAGCATAGTCTTAGATATTAATGAAAAAGAAGAAAAAAATTTGAGATTCGAAATTTTTCCAAAATGTACACAAAAAAGTTTAATTTTCAAAAAAAAACATATTTTTCCAAAAATAATTTTTGGTTTTTGCTAAAAATTTTCGTTTTCTAAAAAATCTAAAAGTGAGAAAATTTAAAAATAAAAAAGTAAAGAAAAATATTTGAGACTAAACTGTTTTCCAAAAATTACACACAAAAATATCTTACCTAAAAATTTCGATCAAAAAAATTGTATTTCTCCAATAAAAAGTTAAGAGAATTCCATTAGAATCTTGCGAAGATTACTGAAATTACTTTCAATGAAGAAATTAAAAAGAAAAATTGAGAATCGACGCTTTTCCAAAAATTACGAAAGGAGTTTTAGTTTTGAAAAAAACAAATTCGTCTTTCCAAAAATGTTTTTTGGTTTGCAGATACCTATGAAATGAGACTTTTTTTTCAATTTCAAACGTTTATTAACCAAAAATGGTTACAAATTTAATCTACAAAATAATAGCCATCGCTAGCGACACATTTACCCCATCTCTCTTGTGGACGCCGCGCCAAAAAAATTGGCCGTCTTTGGCTGCAAACCAATCATCGAGCTATTTTTTGGCTTCTTCGTGAGAATTGAAGCGCTGCTCGGAAAATGCGTGGCCCATCGATGCAAACAAAAGATAATCGAACAGCGCCAAGTCTGGTGAGTAAGCCGCATGCACAAGCGGTTCACAATCGTACGTC
Source organism: Anastrepha ludens (assembly GCF_028408465.1). NCBI lineage: Eukaryota > Metazoa > Arthropoda > Insecta > Diptera > Tephritidae > Anastrepha > Anastrepha ludens. The sequence goes on from NC_071500.1 coordinate 19,664,001, forward strand.
TCCACCAATTCCCGGGTCGCTCTTGTTCGATGTGGCGGTGCATTGTCATCAAGAAAAATTATCGATCGGCATATTCTGGGCGTTTTCGGTATACCTATAGCGCTGTTCAAATCGGCCAATAGTCGTTGGTAGTGTGCACCGTCAACTGTTTTACCTGGTTTTAATAGCTCGTGCCAAATCATACCGCGCTGATCCCAGAAAACACACAGCATTGCCTTGCGGCCGATTGGAGGATTTGGGATTGGAGAAATACACCCATTTTTCATCACTCGTAACGATTCTATGCAAAAAAGACTTCCTTTTGTATAGACTGAAAAGGAATATTCGAAATCGAATTTTGCAGAACCAGAAGTGAATGCACACCAAGTCACACAGCTGGTCATGCTACTGATCTTTTGAGCAACAAATTCACTTATCGAGTTAAGAGCCATATTGGGGGTACCTATTGACCAAATTGGTACTACCATTTCGGCACCAAATGACTTTTTATGAGGTGCAAGTAAAAATCGGTACAACTTATCAGCAGATATTCCATAAACTATTCTGATCCTATAGCGGCATATCTTGGCGCAATAGGTGAGATAGAGAGTAGAAAATTATCAACAAAATTTTGGAAAATTGGTTATTTAGCTTTACTGTGAAACCAGCTGAGATAGCTTCATAAATAAAATTGAGTTTTATAAATAATGAGAATCTTAGAGCTCACACCATTCTATGGCATTAAAAAGTAACCCAACTTTAAGCATTTTTTACCGGCAAATAATGCAAGGAATAGAAACTATTCGTACAGGTCTTTATTGTCCAAACTTTGAACAGTAAAATAGAAAAATTTTACTGTTTTATAAAACAAGCAGCTGTACAGGTGTGTGACGGGAACCCTAACATGAAAAACTTCGCCGCTTCACAATTTTCTAATGCAATTTCCACCATAGAAAAAATATACGGTACTTGTATTTGCACCACCCAGTATGCGCAAGTAAACATATCCAGTTATTATTCTGATGATGGCAGTATAATATTTATGCTAACTTAAGCTAAAAAATGACTGCGTTGGTAGATGAGCTAAAGGGTAGTGCAGGCAAGAAGCTTTAAAAGAGTTAAGCAACTTAAACAAACTTGTTAGGTACAAAAGTTATTTGGAAAGCTTTAAGGAGAGGAGTTGGCTATAAGCGCCACTATGTGTATGTGTAGTACAGTTGACTGTGGGGAAAGGATATACACGTGTGTATAATCGAAATCGTAGTTTAACGGATGTTTAAGAAATCACATACATATATGGGGAAGAGCAAAAGTAATAAGCTAATTATGCAGCTCATAGCACCCCATAAAGTGAGGGAAAGTTACTCATGAGTGGGTAACTTCTCTAGAACAAAGTTATAGTTCATCACGTCTGAGGTCTTTTTTTTTTTGAACAGAATAAAAGTTCGTACATTTTAAGCAAAGTAATCCTTATATTACGTGAAAAAATCATTTATATATATTATTATAAATTTCTGATAAAAATATTACTGGCAACGTTTTTTTACAAGTAATTTTAAAAGGACACTTGAGCACTAAACCCCTCAATATTTTTCCTGAAAGTTTCAATCTTAGTTCCGAAGACCAAAAGTTGGCAGTATGACTGTTTATTTGTGATACTGCCACTTTTGACAGTATGTGTAGCTCTGCTAGTAGGCACGGCGTAGACCGGGTGCTAGTAAATTGGATTCGATCAATTTGCTGGTGTCATCCGGGGTTAGTAGAGGATGAACCCAAGGTGGTTGTGTCTCCATTGCTCTGGTGCACGGTAATCGATCCTCTGCTCACCACCTTAAACGATTCGGGAGTCTACGCACAAGCATATGCGGACGATGTTGCTTGTTTGGTAACAGGCCCTTCGCTTATGAACATCTGTAGGAAAGTGCAGAAAACTCTGGATCTGATTGAGACTTGGTGCTGTGCGAATGGGCTATCGGCAAATCTCGCCAAGACTGGTATTGTCCTCTTCACCAGAAGGAGGAAGCTTGATGGACTCGTTCTGCCTAAGCTAAAAGGAGTCACAATCCAGTAATCCAAGGAAGTTAAATATCTTGGAGTAATCCTCGATAGTAAGCTCCTATGGAAATCATACGAGAAACAAAGACTTCCAAAGCTCTGACAGCTTTCTGGTAGTGCAAAGGTGTCTTTGGGAAAACGTGGGGTCTTTCTCCTAGCAAAGGTCCTATGGATGGATGTGTAGACTCTCTCTCGTGGGAGTCAGGAGCACCTTATCTAGACTACATCGCACTGTGACCATCTGTTGCACCGGAACTTTTTCAACTACTTCAGGCCCGGCATTAGATGCTCTGATTGGTTTACCACCACTTGATGCTTTCATCCAAGGAGAGACCTTGAAGGCCATCTGCAGGCTGAAAAACAATGGGAACTGGTACGGTCTCTGTCTGGCATTGGAAAACAGAGAAGGCATGGACGTCGAGCCAACGATTCTCTCCATGCCCCTTGACTCCATGCCATCAACAGTCGTACTTGAAAAGAGATACAGTGTAGTGCTGCCAGAGGCTCAGTTGTGGTCAAACTCAGAAAATGAACCCGGCAAACACTGTTTCCGCATTTTCACGGATTGCTCCAGGACCGAGCATGGCTTCGGCTCTGGGGTCTACGTGGAATCCAGCGGGACAAAACTGCACTTTGCTCTTGGAATATATGCATCTGTGTTTCAAGCGGAGGTGTATGCGGTTCAAGAAGCGATGAACTTTGTTTTGGGAAACCGATGGAGAGGCAGATCTACATGTGTCGGCAACGACAGCCAAACTGCGCTTATGGCCTTAGACAGCCCCCCAACCACATCAGGGGTAGTCGTCCAGTTCTGTAAATCCAAGCTGAACTATATCGGTAGATATAATAGCCTGATGCTAACATGGGTCCCGGGACACGTGGGCATCGCTGGTAACGAGACCTCTGACTCCTTAGCTAAGATGGGCTCTGAGGCCAACTTTTTTGGCCCAGAGCCCGTTTTGCCACTCCCTTCTGCGGCCATCACAGCCACGGTTAGCAAATGGGTAACTACCACCCACAAGCGAGCTTGGCAGGCTGAGAGGGGCTGCAGATGGACAAAACTGATGTTACCTGTCATGTCCGATCGACTGTCGCAAACCCTTCTGTCATTAAACAGAGGAGAGTGCAGACGGGTGGTTGGACTGATGACGGGCCACTTTCTGTGGGCGAAGCACATGGAAAAGTTGGGCATCTCAGACAGTGTACTCTGCCCAGCTTGTGAAGAGGTGGATGAGACGGCGGATATGTTAAGAAGCGACCATCTTGGCTCCTTGGCACCACAAGATCTACTCAAATTTCTTCGAAGATTGGGTAGATTTAAAGAAAATTAAAATGGAATCCAAGTGTAGTACAATGGACTTAATTCATGTCTGAGTGCTGCACTTTGCTAGTTGTCCCGACAAAAAAAAAAAAAATTACTGTTTATACGTAATTACGTACCTTAGCGATGTATCCGAAGGAGTTGAAATAAGATTAGATATACTAGTAAGTACATACACCTTATATGAGGTGTTTTAAATATAAGGAGAATTTTAATTTTTTCAAAATATATTTATTATTCATCAATTTCTATTTCACCTCCTACAAAATAGTCCCCTCAGATATGTGTATATAATACACTTGTGCCAGCGTTTTTTCCAATCCTCGAAGCGGTTCTGATATGCACTTTTTTGCATGTCCTTGAGCTCTCTCAGCGATTCAGTTTTATTTCATTAATTGTCGCAAAACGCCATGTTTTCAGAGATATCTTTAATCTTGGTGACAGGAAAAAGCGGCAGGGGCCAAATCTGATGAATACGGTGGCTGAGGCATGATAACGGTGTTGTTTTTAATCAAATAATCTCTCACAATCAAAAAAATGTGAACAGCTGAGTTCTCATGATGTAAAAGCCATAAATTTTTCTCCCAGGTTCGGGCATTTTTCTCGTATTACTTCACACAAACGGGGTATAACTTCAAGGTAATATTCCTTAATAACCGTTCGACCTTGTGTAAGAGCTCCTGATGCACTACGGCATGTTAATCGAAAAAAAACAGTGAGCAAAACCTTAACATTTGATCGAACTTGGCGAGCTTTTTTTGGTCTTGGCTCTCCTGGACTCTTCCATTGGGAAGATTGGGCTTTGGTTTTGATGTCATAACCACATACCCATGATTCGTCACCATTTTTGACCCTTTTAAGCAAATCTGGAGCATCGTTAACGTCATTCAACAATTCCTGAGCGATGCTCATGCCAACTTCGCTGCCTTACGCTTCATGCCCAAAATTTCCGAAATTTTTGCATGGCATGAACCAACCGATATACCGCGATCCTCAGCAACTTCTCCTATTGTGATTCGATGATTCGCTATAACAATTTTCGTCACTTTCTCAACATTTGTATCGTTTGTTGATGTGCTGGGGCGTCAACATTCACATCTTTTCAATCTTCTATGAAAAGCTTGTACCACTTGTAAACATTTTTTTGAGCCAGAGTACTCTCACCGTAAGTCACTGCCAACATTTCAAGTGCTCTTGAGCACTTAATTCCATTTTTCATATAAAAGTTGATGCAACTTCTGTGATCCATTTTTTTCGATAGCAGAAAATCGCCGAACGCGCAAAACACTTGTCTTATTTATGAATCTCACAAACAAACCGCGAATATATCTTCGAGACGAGTGTACCAACATAAAAAAATATAATAATCGAAAGTCGAATGCACGTAGCCCGCGAAATTTGAAAATTCACCTAATTTTTTTAGCACACCTCGTATATATATATAATTGGTGCTTACACCCCTTTTGGTAGTTTGGCTCTCTCCTCCTTCTATTTTTGGTGTGCGTCTTAATGTTGTTCCAGAAATGGAGGGATCTACAGTTTTAAGCCGACTTCAAACAGCAGATATTTTTTATGAGGTGCTTTTTCATGGCTGAAATACACTCGGAGGTTTGCCATTGCCTGCCGAGGGGCGACCGCTATTGGAAAAACTTTTTTTTTCACTTTGGTGTTTCACGGGGTTTCGAACCTACTTACAACGAATTCTGAATAGTAGTCACGCACCAACTCATTCAAGTACAGCGGCCGTTGTTTCACCAATCAATTGTTGTCTGTAAACAAACTTCGCTTTTCTATTTACTATGGCTGTTTCTGTTTAGTAAAATTTCACAGCCTACATATCCTTCTTTTTCTTCCTTGGTTTTATCCCATTTCACTTGGAGCCAGTTCTCCTCGTTCGTAATCTCTAAATTCTTCGATCCTGGCTGGTCTCGCTGTTTAAGCTCGCATGTTTCATATCGCATCCTATTTGCTTCGTTCATGTATGTTGTGGTTGACCTGGCTTCCTTTGAAGTTAGTCACTATTTAACAGATTTTTTTCACATCTGATTCAGGCTTCCTCTGGACATGCCATGTATTTTTTGCTCAATCGGCGCGATTTTAAGAGTTCGTCGTATGAATCTATTAAACACTTTGGGCAGCATTGTTACCGAGGCTAACCATCTCAACATTTTTATTTCTGCTGTTTGAAGTTTTCTCTCGAGTAGCTTTTTTATAGGCCAGCATTTGGCTCCATATGACAAAATTGGGCGCACAGCGGTTTTATATATTTTGCGTTTTAGATGAAGCGGCATTCTTTTGTCAGATAACACCCCGGTTAGAGTTTTCCATTTGAACCATGCCGAGCTTACCCCATGTTGCACGTTTGCATTATCTTATTCAGCGTGTAACCTTTATATTTTTTCTGCTTATTTTTTTGCCCACGCGACTCGAGGTTGTTTTGCCACTGATTGGGTGTGGCTTGAATGTCATTTGCAGGTTGCTAGGTTCAACAGAAGAGAGCTCAATTCGGGACCTTAGTTTACCCTCACTTTTACGGCAAACTTGTCGCTTTCGCCAGCTATTACTCTATCTTTTGTGGTGACATAGTCATGCATGTCCTCTATTGCTCTGGCAAAGTATTCTGGTACTATCTGTGCTCTAAGAGCCTGCCATATAAGTTTGCGAGGTCCTCCATTGAAAGCCTTTTCCAGATCAGTAAAAATAAATATGTACTTTTCCATAAGTATTCTTTTTTTATTCCTTTAGTATTCCACTTGGGAACATAGGGCTTCAACAAAACATTTCAATCTTATTCTATTAACCCCTGTTCTCTTTACGATATCCCACGTTTGGCTAACTGCTTCTTATTCACTGTGGTTAGCCCGCCTCCAAGTATTTTGTGTGTCCTTGTGGATTTCATTCCTATGCTATTCTGCTTTTCCTGTCCTTTCTGAGAGTGTGCCCGATCCATCGCCATTTACGACCTCTTATCACCTTTTGGACTTGATCTTACTCGGTGATCTGCCACACGTCCGTATTTCTGATGGGGTTCTGTTAGTATTATTTTTGTGTGAACATCATCTGTTGTAGAATTGGCTTCCATGAAGCCACGCTGGTTCTTACTCGACTGTATCAACTCATGTAGCCTATTATCTATCACCCATTCCCACTTAATTGCTCTGAAGTTAGGGTTCTGAACAGTCTCCCACGCCGCTTTTGTTCTTATAGAATGGGACGGTGAGCTTTTGCGCCAGCTGTTTGAAATTTCCCGTATAGTATGCCATTAAATAAGGATTTTAGATAGCTGATGCTCGTTGATTCCAAACTTTTCCATACCTCGGATGGTATGTTATCTTACCCTGTTGGTTGTAAGCGCTCCTTCCATCTCTTTTGGTGTTATTTCCGCGATGAGGTATTCAATTTATGATAGTTTTAAGATTTGTTTACCTGGGTATTCTTCGTTGAGGAATTCATTGATATAGTGGTTCCATCTGTTGCTAATTTCAATGTCAGATGTTAACAGCTCACCTTTTTTTATTATAAATAAATTCAATCGTTTTTATGTCCACGATTCCTCTGTGCCTAAATTTTGCAACTCTAGAGATTTCTTTGTCAATCTTTGCGGCAGCAAGGTGCTCTTTCTTCGTCTCCTAAATACATTAACATATATTATATCTCTGCGTAAAAGTATATTTGAGTATGTGTATGCATGCATATAATCCTCTTAAGCTCTGACAAGCTTATATTCCCTAGCGCTGTATATCAATTATCTGTAACACCAGCTACTCTTACCCAACACTTGTTTACTCTACTTTGCAGGCCGTAAATCCGCTTAAATTCGACCGCAAATCAGTCACAAATTCTCCTTCTGCCTGCAGCACCTCACCCATACGTATGGAGTTGTGTCAAAAGTCTATAGGCAGCGCCAATAAGTCACTTTCGTCATTAATTTATCTGCTCACACTTATTTATTTATTTATTCTCAGTAAATTTAGATATATAAAATGTCTCACAGTCTAACACAAAAATATTTAACGATAGTAGTTCATATTTATCTAAATAATTCATTCAGTGACAATTTGAAAGTTTGCTTAAAAGATGAAAAGTCAAAAGCCAAAGAATTTGTAATTTTAATGAATTTTTTCAATGTTCTATGTATGGAGCATAAGAGGCATCAAATGTTCTAATTCGCTCCATAATACAAAAATTAATACGCTTTAAAGGCACTCTGGCACTAACCTCACGGCCGTGAAATTTCGCCAGCAACACTGATTGTCAATTCTGAAGAAACGTCAAATTTATGAGCACCTCCCCAAAAGCAATTAATACATTTTGGTAAAAAAAATGTTTTTAAACAAATTAGTACACAAATAAACTCAACCAAATATAAAGAAGGTTTACTTACACCCTTTGCAAAGATGGTACACTTAAAAATACCATATCCTCACAGGATTTGAACTCAGACACTTCACTCTTAAACGAACTGTCAGTTCGCGTGCATTTTAAATAGATGGGAAAAATTTGTTCAGAATCATGGCATGTTGCGTGGGGTTTTCACGGCATGAATGGAATGCTATTTACTTTGCCGGGCGATACATATGAACTTTCACGCATATTTCATGGCAATGCAATTTGAATGAATTTTGGCAGTCATTTCACGTGAAACACGAACCAAGTATTATGAAAAACGAACCTAGTCAATTAAACCACTGATGATATCAGCGATATAGCAGAGTGAAGGAATACTCCTTCTATGTTGTAAAGACCTTAAATTTATTATTGCAACATGCCACTATAGGTCAAATGATTACTTTTTCTGGGCAAAATTAATTACATTCAAACCAAAACTAGTCACTAGTAAGAATAAATCTTAAAAAAATGGAATTTAAACCAAATCGAAATTACTCCTTTTGCAACAATTAATGTAAACGTGACAATTCATTTATTTATTTTTTTTTTTTTTTATTATAGAAAACATTATTAATTACTTAAATGTAATTCATTTTGTAGATTTAATTTAAATATAAAATCTTCACTTTCATTAATTCCACCGTCTTGGTTGTTAAGATTAAATTCTTCGCAACATATGAGTTCAATTACTTCTGAAGGCAGTGTGGCAGGTTTGCGCTTCTGTAAGCTTCTATTTAAGAATAGTGTGGAAATTAATGGATTTGAAGTATCAACTACCTTATTAAATACGTCTAACAGACTCCGTGCCCTCTTCTTCCATTACTGCCTGAAAAACTTCTTTTTGCATCTCAACAATTCTTTCACCCGTATACTCTAAAATAGATTGCAACGAAACTTTTACAAGGGTATCATTTGCTTCTACACCCTGACGTCGGCATTTGAATTTAGCGGTTGTAATTTTTGAATAGTGTGGATAAATTTCGCAGTTTCTTAACTTATTTTCGTTACGTATTGCGTTGTACTGCTCTATTGAAAAATTATTTTCAAGAAGGAAAGCTAAAGCCTTATCTACAGAAAGTTGAATTGGCGATTTGGTAACTTGAATACACATTTTGGGGGGTCTTGTTGGCTTTTCCATACTTTCTTTCAGGATTGCAGCCAAATCGGTATTTCCTTGCTTACGAGCCGATGTTGCTGCTGCACGAACAAGAAGATTAGTATCAGCTTTCTCAGTTGAAAGGTCTGCGGCTTCTTTTCTTTTGCCAAATTCTGATTTTTGCTGAATGGTAGACGCGGACGACCAACAATGGTACTAGTTGCTTTTTTGGGAATGCTATTTACCACCAACTTTAACTCCAAATTTAGCCACACACGATTTTGATCCTTAAAGGCATTTATCTTTCTGTGGCATCTTTTCCACTTTTGCGTTAATTTTACAGTAAAAAATGTATTTTTTGCATTAAATCCTTATTCATTTCATCAGAAATATGGATGTTCTTAATTTTTCCAAGAACATGATTAAAAACGGCATCAATTTGTTTTTTTTTTTTTGGGAACGTTCTTTTCGCCATATTTCAAACATATCGTTTTTTTTATACCGAGGATGCCTAAAGAAAAATGGAATTACTCTTAGAACGCAAAAAATCGCAATTTGAAATAAATTGTCAATCACTTACTAAATAACATTTAATCTATTTTTTCTAATTTGAAAGAGGTCAAATGGGGTCAAAATTGTATAAGGCTTCCAGAAAGTCAATGTGGAAGATAACTTGTATCACTTCAAGGTCATAAGATATTTACAAATATAGCAACATAACTATAAAGCGTTTTAATTAAATACATATATATACTTACATGTCTCTTTATTTTCCATTTTACATTTATGAATTATTTTCAACACAATTCGAGAAACGCGTTCCCAATGTTCACCAAGCACTGCTGAACTCGCAAACAAATTTATACGAAAAATTTCGTCGATTGACTTTAACGCGTGGTTGTGTAACGTTGTTTTTTATTAAGTAAATAAAATCCACGCACCTTTGTTTTAAAGTATTTCTAATGAGAAAACAACAACAACAAAACTAAAACGGCACTTTCATTCTTATCACTTAAGCACAGCAAAAACGGTCATTTGACCTAATGTGCATGCGAAGGAATTGGATGATGGCATAGATGAAGTGGGCAACATATTTCAACTTAGAGCGTGCAAGCGGGGCAAAAACAAGGAGGCGCATAATTAATCACCCAGATTTATAATTTGCGAAAATTTACTTTACGACTTTAGTGAATTTGATTAGACAGCTGCGGACAAGCAATAGAGGGCAGAAAGGTCAAAATAAAAATTTCCATCATTCGAATTTTTTTTTTTTTATTTAGTAAAAAAGTTATTCAAAAACAAAATTGAATGATTAATTTTGCACCACTCTCTATTTTACCAAAATTGAGTGGGCCACAAACCTGCATATTTCGAATTTTCCGAAAGTTCTAACTAAAGAATATGACATTTTTTTGAAAATCTTTTATTTATTTTAAATTTGATACAAACTTTGAAACTCTGAGTTGCATGGTCTTTTTGTTACAATATGAACTAAATTTTTATAAAAAAAAAATTTAAATACCAAATACTCGTAAGTAAATAGACAAAACTTTGCAATATGTCGCGCTGCTATTATTGTGAACACAAGTGTACGCATGCACATAATTACTAGTACTTCAATACTTTTTATGCTGCCTACTGAGTGCGTATGAACTTTTCCAATAAACTCTCATCACAACACATTCTTCCCATACATCTTCTTAGAAAAGCTGAGTCTGCCAAATTTTTTGTTGGTTCGGCCAAATTTTATTATCTTCAGCAAACTTTTCCGCTCAATTGATTGTTTGATTGATTGATTGATTGGTAGCTTTGTTGGTTGGTTGGATGGTTGGTTGGTTGATTGGTGTATTTGTATGCCCTCACCAACTGCTTGATGTGTCTACTCTGCTTTGCAATACTCGTCCGAGCCTGCACCTGTTGGCAACACTCCTCCACATATGGGCAGACTTATAACTACGTAAGAATGCGTGTGAATGTGTGTGTTTATGTGGTTTAATGTATTTTTTTAGTGCTGACGAGTATATTTTAGCATTCAATTCACATCTCCTTCTTCCAACGAGATGGTATATTTTTCTCTCAACCGCACAGTAACGCTCGCGTGAAGAAAAACAAGAATGTCCCAGAAGTGAACTACAATAGATTTGGCGTTATTTTAAAGGAAATTTAACGAACAGTCATTGTAAGTAGCTCCTCATGAATGTTTCACAAGTTTAAAGTACAATATTTGCTTGCATAATTCGTAAGTGGCCAGCGAAAAAAAAGAAACAAAAATACATTTGTTGGCTTTTTGAAACATTTAAAGCAAAAGTTTCTAAAAAAATATTTGACCTCTTTTCTTAAGGTGCAACATCAGCAGGCACATCACGCATTCACGGTAGAGCATCGGAGGCACTCAACAAAGGATATGAGTATATGCTTGAATTATACCCACATTTATACATATTTATTCACATTAATAAATATAAGTATTTACATACTTACAAGCATCATCAGATTTCGAAGGCTGTCCTATTTTCGTGCATAATTTCGATGAAGTAAGTGCACTGTGCGGTTTTTTTATAATTTCTTCGAATTCCCTTGCGTCTTTTGCAAACGACTGAAATTCGTTTTTATCGCAGTTCTAATGAGGCGTAACATGACAGCAAATCATTTCGGAGCTATAATTTAATACGCTTCTTACTTTTTTTTTTTGAATAAGCTCCAAGATTTTGTATGTGCATGGCTTAGATAGTAACAAAGTTTAGCGGATGTTTCCATGGAGTTGGAAAGAAGGCAATCAGCGAAGAAAATCGCTTTATGTTATTCCTTCATAAATAAAATATTTGGGAGTAGGACTAAGTTAAATAACAATAAATTAAAGCCAAGGAAAACATATGTATGTATACGCAAATATATATGTGGGTCAGCTCAAAGTTAAAGTTACAATATTTTGCTTTTGAAATTAAAATACTAATTAATGATGTCGATGATTAATTTCTATCGTACCATCACTAAACGCATAGTACACACCATAAATACTGCGATGGACCTGCATGGCTATAATCAGTCCTTAGATTTTCTACTGGGCAGTAGTCTGGAAGATTTCCCCGTTAAAGTAAAGATTCAAAACTCGCTCTCTTTCCTCTTCTTCATTGACGCGACGCGATTTTGGCCGAGTCTAACAAAGCGCGCCAGTCGTTTCTTTCTTGTGCTAACAGGCGTCAGTTGAAAACACCAAGTGAAACTAAGTCCTTCCTTTTCTTCTGCTACCACGAGCAGGTACCGCATAAAATACTTTCAGACCCGGAGCGTTTGTATCCATTCGGACGACATGACTCAGCCAACATAGCTGCTGGATCTTTATTCGCTGCCAAATGTTAATGTCATCGTAAAGCTCATACAGATCACTGTTCCATTGCCTGTGATCTCGCCGTCACCAATGTGCAAAGGTCCAAAAATCTTCTGCAGAATCTTTCTCTCAAACACTCCAAGTAGACGTCTCATCGGATATTGTTACCTTTCCCAATTCTGATGTCACTGCTGGTATCGAGCAACGACATCTTGCATAGCCGTATTAGTTTTCCGGGGATACCAAATTCAGTCATCGCGGCATACAGGTAACTCCTTTTTGTACTGCCGAATGCAACTTTAAAGTCAACGAAAAGATGGTGTGAGTCGGTTCTTCTTTCATGCGTCTTTTCTAAGAATTCGCGTATTGGGAATATCTGGACGAAGGTGGACTTCCCAGGCGATATTTAGAAAACTAATCCCGCGATAATTGTCACAGATTGCAGGATCGCCCCTCTTATGGATTAGGCAGAGCACACTTAAATTCCAATCGGTAGGCATGCTTTCATCCGACCATATTTTATATAGAAGCTGATGCATGCACCTTACCAGCTCCTCGCCGCCATGTTTGAAATGTTTTTGTTCTTCAGCCGCATTATCACTATTGTCACCTCGGGTAGCGGAACTACAGTTCCGTCGTCAACGATTTGGGGTATAGGGATCTTCACATTCACTATTTGACAGGTTCGAGAAGTGTTCCCTCCATAATTTAAGTATGCTCTGGATGTCAGTCACCAGATCGCTGTCTTTGTCCTCACAGGAAATCGCCCTGCTCTTAAAACCTTCCGTAAGCAGTCGAACTTTCTGGTAGAACTTTCGGGCGTAGGTACCTATTGGCCAGCATCTCAAGCCTCGCACTCACGTATTTTTTCATCTCATTTTTTCTGTCTGATAATACGTATGTCTTCCTTTTTTAGCTCTCTGTAGCGATCCCACATGGCTCGCGTGGCGCCCGATCGCAGCGTGGCTCTATTGGCAGCATTCTTCCTTTCTGTGGCAGCATGACATTCCTCGTCGTACCAACTGTCGGGCTCCTCCGAGCGAGAAATGTTGATCCATTAGTCGTTTATGCCGGATTCCTGGGCAGTACTCTCTGAGAGCAGGAGTGCGAGTCGAGTGGCAAATCTTCTGGTTGCCTGTTGCAATTGCAGCTTTTCGATGCCGAACATTCTTTGCATAGGTAGATGTACGTTTTTTGCAGCACAGAGGTGTGTGCCTAGTTTGGCTCGGATCGTACGTCCATCTAAAACACTAGAAGCGTGTCTTCCATCTATCACAACAAAATCAATTTGGTTTGACGTTTTTCGATCAGAAGACAGGAGTCTTCACTTGACGTTATGGTTTAATTGATATATTTAAGTTCAAACCCGCCTACTCTGCTTAATATGGGCCAGTTCGTTCTTTTTGGGTTTCTATAGGCTGTCGGTTTCTCACACTTGATATTGAGATCCAAGAGAATCCAACTATGGTCCAAGAGGGATTTCTTGTCGGACGCCCTCGAGTTGTTGACTATTGGCGAATTGTTGTTTGCGCATAAAGTAACATTTAAGATATCTTTCTAGCTTAAGTAGTTTTTCCGAGCTCGAAAAAGAGTACATTGAAATGTTACATATGTCAAGATTGGTGTTTAATATGAACGAAAGTTAGAAAGCCTTGGGGACTCGACGCCTTTCAAATTTCAAACTCGTAGCTGTGTTTGCCGCTCATTGTTCGATCGGCACACATGCAGGAAAGCGCGGTTTACCATTTAACCCCCATAGCAGAAGCTGTGGGGACCTTTCAGAGAAGAAGACTATTGAGCACTTTCTCTGTAAATGTCCGGGTTAGGCAGCTAAACGATTGAGGTCACTGGGTGCTCCTTTCCTCGACAGTCTTGGGCAGTGCGCCAACCTATCAATCTATTCAAATCTCCTTTACATCAATAGATCTGGCTGGCTATAGATATCTTCCTGTTAGAGGTCACATAGTGGTATCCAAACGGCGCTTTAGTGCTACTTGGGAGTGCCAAATCGGCACTTAAACCATTTCACCTACCTACCATGAAATCGGCTCGCCTCTATCATTTGTATCCGAACTGCCTCAAAGCTCGTGTCTGTCGTTTTTATTGCGCCCATCCCTAATACTTGCACATGATCAACTTCAATATCCACCACTCCTCTATACCTCTAACGCGGCGTTGAAATTGCTATTGATCGAAATTGAATGGGAAGTCTTCTTCTATTAAATCTATAAAAATGTGGACCGCTTTCATGTTCACAGCTTCAATGAATAGAAGTATTTTTTTCTCTTCAAGGCAGATTTGCCCAAGCGAATAGTTTAACACTGGAATGCTGCACTCGGCAAGAAGCCACTACATAGAAAATCCAAAATGAGTCTGCACTTGATCTTGCCTTACTAAATATTATGCACACTTAATATTATTTCCTGAAACAAGATAACCCACACGCACAAGAAGGCTATCGCTAAACTCATTTACATATATGTATACAGAAGCGAGAGGCAGTGCATTCGAAAGAGAAGGATTCGCGCTGAACACCTAGTAATCGCTGGCATTTGGCGTATGCCTCAGTATCGTATAACCGCGTCAGCCTCGTTATTTCCCTGACACACTTCGTACATTAACTAAAATCTAAAAATAGAAAGCATTTCTCCAAACAACTGTCAAATTTTGAGAAAGTGAAACTAAATATTAAAATTTGCAATCATAGCTCAATAACTAGTCTGAATGCGTCTAACTAGGAATGTATGTATGTATTTATAATTTGTGAATTTGTGTGTCTACATACATACATATACACGAGTACATACATACCAAACATACCAAAATCAACGCCTACAATAGTTATTCCTGTTTTGTCAATTAGTATTGATTACTTTGTAAGTCGCTTGTGGTTATTAGAAACTCAACATTTGCTAATAACCGTAAAGCTTCTTACTGCTGCTGCTCTCAGCTGCTAATTGCATTTTGGTATTTTACATTGAAGACGTCCGGGAATTAATCTGAAATATATTCAATATGAATTGTTTACAATAAATGGAATTGCAATTAAGGAATATATAATAATAGTTTTATGTTTCTATGTCATTTAGATTTAGATTTATTGGAGATTTGCAATTCCAATTTATTTAAAAATAAACATGAGATGTGGCTAAGAGGAATTTATTTCAGTTAGATAGAAAAAATATTCCGTAAAGGATTTAAAATTAAATATTCCATAAAGTATTTTATTTACATATGAATAATATTACATAGTATCCTAAAATTATAATTAATAAGAAGAAGTAGTGTAGCGTATTAAATTCCAACGTAAATGGCAATGAAGGCAGCATAAATAATTGCTGGATATTTTTAGGAAAACTATTTGTTATAGTATTTTCTACACACTTTTACGTTATTTCTACGGTAAGTCGGTACGGGAAAGTCGCACTAGGCTAGGTTAGGTGGGTCTGGTTGACTTGCAGTCACGCATAGACCCGCTCCAAATGGAGTTCTTTGGTTATGTGTTTTGAAATAGTCCACCCGCAAGGTGCCTGTTTCTCTTACGCATTTAAGGAGACATTTCCAACCCACTGCTGAGATGTCTTCCAATCCATCAAACTGTGGTACCACGAAATATTTTAAGTTGGCTTTGAATAACGCAGTGTATCCGTAAAGGTGTGCTTGACAGTTTCACTTGAGCCCTGCTCCCTACATTTCCTGCCTTCTTCGCTGACCGAGATTCCTATTTTATAAACATACGCCGCTACTAAGCTATGGCCCGTCATCACGCCTATCATAGTCCTACAATCTCTGCGTGTTATATGTATACATATTAGGGCGGGTTGATTTAAAAATCGCTCATTTCTCTGTGAAAATCGTATTCTAGGGATCAAAATAAGAATCTTTGCCGAAGGAAACATACCTCTAAAACGAATTCTGATGTCCCCCAATTTGGGGCGAACGAAAAATCCCACTTTGACCCATTTAGAGTGCTCCAATCGAGTTCAAATGTATGACCGACCCCCACTTACTTTGGACGGCCGATCCACCCATGCCAGTGGCAAGCCCCCTGGACCTCCCCTGGGGGGTTCCCCATACAATCATTTCAAAATATCACCATTTTTGGCCTTTACATGAGAAAAGAAACTAAAAAGTTCGACCCAAATTGGGGGGCATCAGAATTCGGTTTAGAGGTATGGTTCCTTCGGCAAAGTTTCTTACTTTGATCCCTAGAATATGATTTTCACAGAGCAATGGGCGATTTTTTTGCCTCCCCACAAATCGACCCGGCCTAATACATATATATACATATACAATATATATATATATATATATATACCCTCTTTGGGTATTTGGCCGAGCTCACCCTCCAATTTATGGTGTGCGTCTTAACAGTATTATATATTTTTCCATAAATGAATGAACCTACAGTTTTAAGCCGACTCCGAACGGCAGATATTTTTTATGAGAAGATTATTTATGGTAGAAATACACTCGGAGGTTTGACATTGCCTGCCGAGGGCCGACCGTTACTAGAAAAAACTTTTTCTACATTTTGTCGTTTCACGGAGATTCGATCCTATGAACCTACAAACTCCGAATGGTAATAACGCACCCATCCATTCGATTCGGGGGTAGCCGTGTCAGTGATGGTATAAATGGAGTACGACTGTGATGGTATTGTTTACACATAATCATTAGATTCCTGCAACTGAACAGACTTTCCCATCTTGTCCTGTATTTTTTCTTTCACATATATTAGTTCCTTGTATAATGTTCGTATTTATTTTGGTATTTCCTTAACAAAATCCGATGATAGAGAGACCCCGTTTTTCTCTACATCGTACGCTATCTCGTACCCTCCAGTGCTCTATACCTATGCTCAATGCCTCATACCAATGCCCTATAAACCCAATGGAAGTGTGGCAATTTGCTGTCAAGCTTTCTACTGCCTCATTGCTCTGAAGAACAATCTTGCACGTTACACAGGGTACGCCATCTTTTATGTCGCCGATTGACTTCAACATACATGTTTTCGATACGTCAATTCAGTACAATTTCAACAATGGATCGCTTTACACCGAAGCAACCGAAATCGACGCTATAAAACAAACGCAGTAAAAAGACAGCAGCTTGTCATTGCTAATAAAGGTGGCCACTTTATTGATATTGTATTCAAAAAATAGTTTTAATAAATAAATAAATAAATAAAATACAAATAATTTTTTTTTTTCAAAGTTATTCAATGTTTTCATAGCGACATGAAAGATGGCACACCCTTACTAAACGTTGTAATCGCTTTAAGGCTGCCTGACTATCTATGTAAAAGTTAACCTTGGAGTCTGTCCCAGTAGTAACTAAGGATAGGTCTGCTGCCTTTCAATCTACGAAAACTTCAAACTGGAATACCCTGCGGTAGTCTGGGTTAGATGCGAAAGGATGTTATTTTGTAGGTCATGTGGCATGATGAGCAGAACTTACCCGTTTTAGCGATGATCGATTTTAAAGATTATTTATAAAATATATATTATTTGTTTATCATTAAAAAACCATATATATATGTAAGCTTTGCGTACTGTTGTGAGTGCTGCCGCTCACTTGTATACACTAATATAAGCTTAGTATACTACACAGAGAAGAGAACGATAATTTAGGAGATTGCACTTGTTTGGCGGCCGCCGTAGCCGAATGGGTTGGTGCGTGATTACCATTCGGAATTCACCGAGAGGTCGTTGGTTCGAATCTCGGTGAAAGCAAAATTAATAAAAACATTTTTCTAATAGCGGTCGCCCCTCGGCAGGCAATGGCAAACCTCCGAGTGTATTTCTGCCATGAAAAAGCTCCTCATAAAAATATCTGCCGTTCGGAGTCGGCTTGAAACTGTAGGTCCCTCCATTTGTGGAACAACATCAAGACGCACACCACAAATAGGAGGAGGAGCTCGGCCAAACACCTAACAGAAGTGTACACGCCAATTATTTATTTTTTTTTTTTTTAAATGACCTCCATGCTCATTCACGCATATGCGACACCTGATGAGAAAATTGTTCATTGCGCACTGAAGGGTTGAAGTCGGGATGGCCTCAATTATTGTTGTGATGGAGTGCTTCAATTCAGTCAAATTACTTGGTTTTGTTTTATACACCTCTTGCTTGAGATAACCCCATAAAAAAGAATCTGGTGCAGTGAGGTCAGGTGACCTTGGGGGCCAGCGGAAAGTGGAATTTCTGGATATCAATTTATTTCTAAATTTTCGTTGGAGCTCCTCCATAACCGGTCTGGCTATATGTGCTGGAACCAAATGCTGTTAAAAGGAATACGTCTTCGCCGCAGTTCTGGATAAAAAAACTCCTTCAACATGTTTAAATAACGATCCCCATTTACAGTCGCTGTTACACCGTTTTCTTCGAAGAAGTATGGCCCGACAATGCACCTTGATGAAACTGCGCACCACACTGTGACTCGTTCTGGGTGCAGTTCCATCTCATGGAGTATTTGCGGATTTGATTGACTCCATATACGGCAATTTTGCTTGTTTACATTGCCGTTTAGATCAAAATGGGCCTCATCAGACATAAACAAGCAATTTATGAAGTTGTTGCCTTCTTCGGCCATTTCAATAATTTTTTGGCAAAATTCCAGGCGAATAGGCAAATCCAGAGGGTTTAATTTGCTTGTGATTTGAACTTTTGTACGGAAACAAGTTTAAGTCATCATGAACTATCCGCTGCAATGACCGTCTGTTAACTCCAATTTGCGCCGACAAGTTACGAGTCGAAACTCTTGGATTTGCCTGAATTGACGATGCTACAGCCGCGGTTGTGGCTTCGACCCGAACATGGGGATCTCGATGGTACGGTCTGCGTGCGATGCTTCCAGATTCAGCGAACATGTTCACCAGCCTCATAATGGTCCATCTGCTCGGGGGAGTGCCGCCAAACTCCCGCCTAAATTCCCTTTGGACGGAAATGATGGACTGCAAAGCATGGTACCGCTGCACTATCCAAATCCTCTTTTCGGTATCCCAAGCCTCCATTTTTTGTAAATCTAAATACTAATCTGCAAAATAAAAAAAAAAAGCCGATTACTCACACAGAAAAAAGTTATTACGTTTTGTTTTTGTAGCACGATTCGTGCGCCACCCTGTATATATGTTGAGAATTCCATGATTACGTTTTATGGGCGTACGTTTCAATTTTAGGTGGGCGTCAACGAGCGCTAGAATTATTTGATGGCAATGCTAAGGTTAAGTTGTTAAGTGGTGAAGTATAATTTTTCACAAATTTTTTTTACTGACTTAAGTGAAACCTAGGCTTTCAAGGCAATTAAAACAGAAAAAAAGTTTTGTTGAAATTAATTATAATAATTTGTAAGAAATTTGAAATTTTTTTTTAACTTAATTTAAAAAAAAATTAAAATAAGTTGTTTGTTTTTAATTTTAATTGAAAGAACATTTAAGAAATAAAGATGAGAAAAAACAATAAAATGAAAATAGGAATAAAAAATAAGAGAAAAAAAAATGGTTACTTAAAGCTTTTTTTTATTTTGTAATTTAATTTCAATTAAAAAATAATAATAATTATAAGTAAAAATCTTTTGTATTTAACTTTACAAGACAACGTTCAACTGCCATCGAACGATGGTTTTGGGTGAATGGGTGTGAGTTATAGGGGAAGATGAGTTTCGTTTGGAGATTCAATGACCACCACCTTTATTAGCTTGTTGTTGTAATGCTATGATATTTGCAGGTATTAGCCTTGCCCACACTGTGATTCAGTGCGTTTGCCGATGTTAGCTTTGATTCGGTTTAGCAGACGATCAACATTCACTCTACAGTAAATGTTAACAGCAGTAGATAGGCACTGCCTCTCTTTTAAATCATTAACGGCTGGCCTCAAAATATTTTGATTGCCTTGCGAGTACAGAGCGAGATAACAGTTGCGGCACGAGGAAATGCCATAGGAAACGTCATTCATGCGATTGAGTTTTTGCTTGTGTTCTGCCTTTTGTTTTTGTTTTTTCTTTTCAAATAAAAGAAAATATGTAGAACGGCGCTACTATGGAATAAGATTATTTGGTTTATTGATAAAAATAATTCCTTTAGTTGAATGTGTGCATACAAATGTATTAAATATATGAAATTATTATTGTTATCTTCGCATTGCTTAGTACGACTGAACTATGGTAAAAATATTGAGGAAATAAATTCTTCGGAAATAAAGTCGAAAATTTTAGCTAAATAATGGCAACAATGCAATAAAAAACGACTGCACTGTTTGAAGTGTTTTCAGTAAAGTAAAAAAGCGATCGATTTTACCTGTAGCTCATTTGAAAGGGTTTTGCGCTTAATTAATTTGTGATAATACTTTCCCCATATATGTAGATACTTAGGTTAGGTTATGGTAGTAGTCGGTCCTTATGACCAACTCACTTAGGCACCACAGGTCCGTTGTGATACCACTGTGCGACACGGGAACCTTGTTTATTTACTTTCATGAAACAATTTTGAGGCTCTTATGAAGCGCAGGTTTGGTCTAATCCCCGCGCCAGATAGTTCTGTAAGAGAATTGAAAAAGTTTTTACCTAGACAATCTGCTCTGATTTTAGCTAAGGCTGGACAATTGCAAAGGAAGTGCTCTACTGTTTCTTCCTCCTCCTCATCGCCACAGTTTCTACAATATTCATGGGAGAATACTATTAGTCTCAAGGAACGCCTTCCAGATAACCAGTGGCCGGTGACACAAGCCACGACCTTTGAGATATCTTCTCTTGAGAGGCTAAGCAATTCCTTTGTCCTTTTCTTGCTTATTTGCGGTCATAGTAGCCTGGCTGTTACGCATGTATCTTCATCTTCCTATGACCTATTGACCTTTTGGATAATATTGTTACCAATGGTACTTTTATCACTGAGCAGTTGAAGAGCAGTACCTTTTGTGGCTAGCTCATCAGCTTTACAGTTTCCCTCAATATTTCTGTGCCCCAGAACCCTAATAAGGCTGACCTTGCATTCAACATGAATATCATTTTAGGCTGACGGGCATTCCTGTGCAACCTCCGATCTTTCATTGATTTAATGGCCGCCTTGCTACCCGAGAGTATAATTATAGTCGTTTTTGTTACAGCATGCGTATTTACTTTTATTGCTAGAACCTCTGCCTGATAGACGCTGCAGAAGTCTGGTAGTCGAACAGATAGTTTCAGTCCTAATTCCTTCGAGAAAACTCCATAGCCAACTTTATCGTCTAGCTTGGAACCATCAGTATAAAAATTTAGTTCCCCCCTTCTCCATGGCCTTAGTGTCTGCCACTACCTCCTTGACGGTATACATAGCTTGAAGAGCCTTTCGAAGGTGAGTCTAGCAATAGAGTAGTTTATTTCTTGTTTGCGACTATTCAGAGAGTGCAAATTAGAATCGTGGCCAGACCACCGGTCTTCCCATAGCGCCAGTCTGAGCGCCGAGGCGGCGGCCGTTTTTCCCTACGAGATTTATTTCAGGCAAATTGATTAGCACTTCCACCGCTTTGTTTGGGGTAGTCCTTAAAGCGCCAGAGATGCATAAAAAAGCTGTTCTTTGGACCTTATTCACGATTTTAGCGTAACTAGCCTTTTGAGCAAATGGCCACCATACAAGTATTCCATATATTAAGATTGGTCTAACTACAGAAGTATAGAGCCAATGTGTAACACGAGGTGTTAGTCCCCATTTAATACCGACCGCTTTTTTGCAAGTATATAATGCGACGTTGGCCTTCTTTGGTGGTTGGTTGGTTTAAGGGTGACCCCGCATCGGAGTGCCACAAAGACCGTAAGTTGGGTCCGTTGTGTTGCCCTAGAGCTCATTATATAATATTACACGATTTCCCCACCTAACCGAGATTTTTGTTATAGATTTTGGTCCAAAATATTAATTCGTTTCGAGAATTTAATGAGAGATTCGATTTTCAGGTCCGAGAGTACTGAAAGATTGTCAATTGTTGGAGAGCCTAGAAGAGCGAGTCGACTTCTGGCTAGACCGGGACAACTTCACAGCAAATGCCTGCTCGATACTTCCTCATCTTCGTCCTCGCAGTATCTGCACAGGTCGTTTTGAGGAACCCCGAGCCGACGTGCGTGAGTGCCCAAAAGGCAGTGGCCGGTGATAAGAGATATTAAATGCCTTAGTTCGTGTTTCGATAGACTTATAAGGGTTTTTGTCTGTTTCAGATTGTAGGATAGCCAGATTTGTCTGGTCGTAACGCAAGTAGTTTCCACTCGCCACCTCCGATCAGCAATTCTTCTTCCTTCTTTACTTTCCTCAATATTAGGTTTCCACGCGAGTTTCCTGTCTAATATGTGTCCCAGATACTTCACATCCTCTTTCAAAGGAATCTCCACACCCTTAGAAATTAGCGGTTAGACTATAGAGAGTCTACGTTTCTATGTAAACAAAATTATTTCAGTTTTTGCGGGGTTTATACCGAATGCCTTGCTTTCAGTTCAGTTTCTAAGTGTGGCCATGTTAGAGTGCAGAATATCCATCAGGGTGTTAGGGTATTTGTCTCTAACGGCAATTGCTAAGGCATCTGCTTAAGCAGTGACGTGACAACCCCCTCTTTCAAGGGTCAGCAAAATCCAAAGACAGCCAAAATCCAAGAAGAGGCGGGAGGACACCGCCTCGCGTGGTGCCTCTTCAGACCTGTCTGCTTAGAGTAGTAGCCGTTACTTTTCTTTTAACGATAGCAGGGCAACAACGAGTGATTCAACTCCAAAATCTTCTACTGAATCTACTATAGCGTTTGTATTTCTATTGTTGAAGGCACCTTCTATATCTACGAAAGCAACCAATGCAAACTCTTTGTTATTGAGAAAAATTTTTAAATGTGCTATTTTTGTTTTTGAACAGAAAATGTAATAAAAAATGCTGGTTTTAATTCTAATGAAAATTCCCAAAAAATTTAAGTAAACTTAAATTGTCTTTAAACTTAACCTAAGTAATCATCGTTTAACATAAATATGTTTTGTGAATTGATAATAAAAAAAAAACAATTTTTTTCCCAAAAATTTTGAACAAAAAATGTTATTTAAAAAATTAAAAAAAAACTAAAGAGTATATTTTATCATAAAAAAAAGTCGTTTAACATAAACATGTTTTGGGAATTGGAACTTGAAAGTAACAGAACATTTAATGAATAAAAAATTAAAATTTTAATATTAAAATTTGATTTTTTGTTTTTGATTAAATACTTTTATTTTGAATAAAAAACAATTAAAAGTTTTAAGACTTCGAAAACTTGTATTTTAATAAAACAACAATTGAAACGGTTATGAATTGAAAATTGGATATGAACAACCCCAGTTTTCCCAAAAATGTTTCACAAGTAAACAAAAATTATGTAAGAAAAAGAAACCGTAGTTTCCGAGTTTCTTGAGGAAACTCTATATTGAAATTCGTAAAGATTTAAAAAAGAATAAACAAGATAAATAAATTAAATTATTAATATAAATTATTAAATTTTTTTTCTATTTTCATTTTATTTTTTCAATTCACTTCTTAACCCTCAAACCAACAAATAAAACAATTTTCAGAAAATTTTACAACAATATCCATCTTACTAGGGTCACTTAACATGGAATTGTTTGGATATGCTTTCAATAGAATTTACATACATATATTCTTCTTCGTAATTGGCGCGATAACCGCTTACGCGATTTCGGCCGAGTTTAACAAAGCGCGACAGTCGTTTCTTTCTCGTGCTAACCGGGGCCAATTGGACACACAAAGTGAAGACAAGACCTTCTCCACCTGATCTTTTCAACGCCTTCCTCTTGCTCTGCTACCACCAGCTGGTACCGCATCGAATACTTTCAGAGCCGGAGCGTTTGTATCCATTTGGACGACATGACCCAGCCAACGTAGCCGCTGGATCTTTATTCTCTGCGCTATGTCTATGTCGTCGTAAAGCTCATACAGCTCATCGTTCCATCGTCTGCGATATTCGCCGTTGCCAACGTGCAAAGGTCCAAAAATCTTACGCAGAATCTTTCTCTCGAATACTCCAAGTGACGCCTCATCGTATATTGTCATCATCAAAGCTTCTGCACCATACATTAGGACGGGCATGATGAGAGTCTTGTAGAGTGTTAGTTTTGTTCGTCGAGAGAGGACTTTACTACTCAATTGCCTACTTACTCCAAAGTAGCACTTGTTGGCAAGAGAGATTCTACGTTGGATTTCCAGGCTGACATTGTTATCGGTGATAATGCTGGTTCCTAAATATACGAAGTCTTTTATAACCTCAAAATTATAACTGTCAACAGTGACGTGAGTGCCCATACGCGAGTGCGCCGATTGTTTGTTTGAAGACAGGAGGTACTTCGTTTTGTCCTCGTTCACCACCAGACCCATTCGCTTTGCCTCTTTATCCAGTTTGGAGAAGGCAGAACTAACAGCGCGGTTGTTAAGACCGATGATGTCAATACCATTTTACATTTACATATATTGCAATCACATAAAGCGAGAGCATGTTTTATTTTATAATCAATAATAAGTTTAAGTATTTTATACTTTTGCAACGTAGCTAGGCATAGCTTTGAATTCTTGCATCTTTTATAAAATTGTAAATAAATTTCCATTACGCCTCCTTACAAATAGCTTGTTGCTGTCAAGTTTCATTTAAATTATCCAAACTACCTTTTACGTACACATGTATGTATGTATGTAAGTACACATGTATGTATGTATGTACGTATATATTCACAACGAAATTTCATAAGTACACTTTGCATGCACTTTATCCTTTGCTTTCGGTTTACTATTTGAACATTTAAATTTAGTTAATATTTATACCTTTAAAAACCAACCCACTCACTTTTACCCATCCTTAAGCACTTAGGTGGAATATAAGCAAAAAAACAAACAATTACATAACCGTTTTTCTTCAAAGTATACTTGATTTCAGTTTGTGTTGAGTTTGCAAGTACCAAGTACTGGTTCACATTTCCACAGTACTCCTTTGAGTATCATGAAATTAACCTCTTCTCGCCCTTTTATGATGCACGAAATTAATGTTGCAAATTTTCATCTATTTCGCAACCACTCCAACAACCTCGCTTAGGCGCAAGTCGTGTTGGCTTACCGAGCAATCCGAGTAGTCGCAAAGGCTCCATACTTGATGTCACTCAACAACAACAGCAGCTGCAACAACACTTGCCGGTGGGCATTGGCAATGCAGCGACCAGTCCACCATCGGATGAGGAGAACAAACAGTTTACGACGCGTTGGAAGGGTTCGGGTAGCAATTTGCGTCCACAAAGCGCCAAACAGGCCTTATCAATGCTAAAGCAAGCCTCGTCCGCCACAAATGTAGCAATGCAAGGACAGAGCGGCAGCGCCAGTGGCAGCCTACTGAGCGTCGGTGCTGACAGCTCCAAGCAGTTGCGCAAGGGCAGCATGATTAATCTGAAGACGATTGCTGGCAGCAGCAGCGGTGCAGACAATACACTCGGCCCGACGACGGTGCTGCAGCGCAAAGGTAGTGTCTATGCGCATGCAACAACGGAGCGTGACACGGGCAGCAGTGGTTCGCCACAGCGCAAGAACAGCATTTATCCAGGCAGCTGGAAAGCAGGCGCTCCCGAAGCTGAGTCCCCACTAATGCGCAAGGGCAGCATGTTCAATGTGAGCACCAGCGACAGTCCGTCTATGTTGCGCAAGCAGAGCATGGCACCGCATAACGCAAGTGCCAAGAGCCTGAGTCACGGTAGTCATTCGGGCAGCATCAGCAGTTTAACGTCCACGACTGTAACCACAGTTGCCACTACGGGCATCGATACGGACTATGGACTCAAAATGGGCCCAGGACAGATACATCCAAAGGGCTATCGCTTGACAATGGTGCGGCATGGTGAGCTAAAGATGGGATTTACGAAAATCAAAGGCGTGGTAGAAGTGGAGGTAAGTACGCTGATGGAGGTGGGAGTGGCACACAAGAAGCCTGGTATGGCAGCACAGTGTGCATGTTTGTGCTTGTGTTGCATGTTGCACAGTCGCTGTGGTGTTCCTAAATGGCAGTTAAAATTTAAAATTATACGCTCATATGCAGTCCGTTCAGCTCGCCGAGGGCGCGTTTGTGCCGCAACATTGATGAGTTCATGGAAAATTTATGAAAGTTGGCGGGCGGTTGCATGCCCAATTAACTTTTTGCGTAGAGTTGAGTTTCATGCATACGGGCCGTATACAACACCAGCTAACTGGCCGCAAGCACAAATGCGCGTGCATAAATAACAACTCAACATGCCCATTAGTAGCCATTCTGCCACATTTTATAATCCTTTCATTCTTCACCGCCATTTGCACTGTTCTGCAATTGCCTTTGTTTGTTTTTGTTTTCGTAATTGCAGGTGATATGTGCACGCAATATAGTGCCCGTGGACTGTGAAACGCCGCCGGACACATACGTAAAATGCTATGTCAAGGATGGCGATCGACTGCGGCATAAGAAGAAAACGCGCGTGGTGAGGCACTCAGCAGAGCCATTCTACAAACAGACGCTCAAGTATCAGGTGAGTGCGGAAGCGGAAACGGAAATGGAAGTAGTGTAATCAAATATCTGTATATCTGTACTTGAATGTATGCAACATAGCACAAAAACTAGCACTAAGTCCAGCAAAGTGTGCATTCCCCTACTAATGGTCATATAGCAAAGTAGGTCAGGTGACTGGGCTGCCTCGTCAAAACGACAACTCTCGTTGTTGGCAGTATGGAGAGGGAAAGGGGTTGATAGTTTTTGGTTCGTTAGTAATAAGTACGCACACATAAACACTGGCACGCTAGCCTGCACCTGCTCATTTGTGAGCTCTGCCTTTTCATTTCCGCAATTTGCGAAAAATTTATTGCTGATGATTGCCCGTTGCAAGCTGCGAGCAGCGTGTGTTTAATCACAAAACAAGGTGGCGCAAAATTAATCGGGATATTTATTAGGTGCGCCACTAAGTTCCCTAAGTTTGTCAATAGATGCCGCTAGCAGTGTGTGCTGGTCGAATCTAACATAACCTAAACGTCATAAACCAAGCTTAGACACTAGGCTGGATTCCGGGACATGAAGAACATGAGAGAAATGAAATGGCTGATGAGCCATCAAGCCAAACTATTCTTAAGTCCCAACGAAGGAATATCTGACAAGCTTCTCTCACTAAGAAGAGTATTTTAACAGGATATCTTACAGGTCACTGCAGCCTGAGGTATCATCTAAATAATATTGGTCTATCTGAGACCAATGTCTGCCGCTTTTGCGAAATGGACATATGTAGAAAGCTCAGAACATGTGCTTTGTGAATGTCCTGCGTTGGACAGACAAAGACTTCATCAACTTGGTGGTATCGTAGTATCTCCATGCAATCTTTGGAACAACAAACCGAAAATTGTGCTAAAATTTTTAAAAAACCTAAAACTCTAGGGTTACAAAAATAGGCCTTTCACAATAGATCAGCTCTGGTCGCAGTGCGCAATGGCCTTCTAATAATAATAATAGACATATGGTAAACAAATTGCTTCGACACATTAGTGATTTTGTTTTGGTATCAAATACTTTTGGTTTTGTGAAAATGTCTGATTTTGTGCCGAATAATCGTCATTTGCGGGAAGTGTTTGTTGGTTTTCCTCTTTCATTCGAAAAAAAGGGCGGCTAAAGCGCATCGAGAGCTACAAAAAGTTTATGGAGATGTTGCTTTAAGTGAAATAACGTGCCGAGATTGCTTCCGTCGCTTCAAAGACGGTGACTTTAATGGCGACGAAAGTCCGCCCGTCCACGTGAAAGATGGCCAAAAACCTTCGAAGGCGCTGAATTGGAGGCATTGCTCAATGAGGATCTGTGTCAAACGCAAGAAGAGTTTGCTTCAGTATTAGGAGTTACCCGTCAATCCATTTCCAAGCGATTGCATGCTTTGGAATGATTCAAAAACATGGGACTTGGGTTCCTTATGAGTTAAAACCAAACCAAGGGATTTTGAACGTCGTTTTTTCGCCTGCTAACAACTGCTGCAGCGGCAAGAAAGGAAGAACCTTCTTCATCGCATCGTTGATGGGTGATGAAAAATGTATTCATTACAGCAATCCAAGAAAAGAAAGTCATGGGGACTGCTCGGTCATGCTTCTAGAACGTCGCCTCGGCCGGATATTCACGCTGCGAGGGTTATGCTATGTATTTGGTGGAACCTAGTTGGTGTTATTTATTATGAACTGTTAAAACCAAGCGAAACCATCCCTGGCGATTGATGTCGACTTCAATTGATGCGATTAAGCCGAGCACTGCGCGAGAAGCCGCAATACGCGGAGAGGCATGAAAAAGTGATTCTACAGCATGGCAACGCTCGGCCTAACCCGTTAAAACCTACCTTGAAACACTGAAATGGGAAATCCTACCCCACCCGCCAAATTCTCCAGATATTGCGCCGTCCGATTGTCACCTGCTCCGATCGATGGCACATGGACTAGCTGGGCAGCAGTTCCATTCACATGAAGACATCAAAAAATGGCTTGATCCTTGGATAGCCTCAAAAGTTGAACAGTTTTACCGCGACGGTATACGAGATCTACCAGAAAGATGGAAAAAGTAGTAGTCAGCGATGAGCAATACTTTCAATGATTCACTTGTAGCAATTTTTTCAGAATAAAGTTGTTTTTTCATAAAAAAACAGCGAGAATTTAGTTGCGCACCTAATAGTTTCTACAGTTCCAAATACAAGGTGGCTCCAAATTAATCACTCTATAGGGATATTTATAATTTTTGCAAATGGTGTCTTCCGGTAATCAAATCAATGGCGCGTTAAGATCAAATAAAGGATTCCATCCCTGAAAATCATTCTTTTGGTTTTTTATTTGGTAAAAAAGTTACTCAAAAACAAAATTGGATGATTAATTTTGCGCCAGTGTGTACTTACGTCTTGGTTTACCTAATATAGAAAATCTATTGCCTATCGGTCTATTTCATATATTTGAGTATCTGATCACCTCCTATTTTCCGATCCAAGAAAATGCAATAGAACTCCTTTTGAGATTAAACCGCTAAAGCAGCCCATTGCCACCGCAGCAGATTCTTCCAAGCAGCCTACGAGTACTTAACCTTAGCCAATTGTTTTCAAGCTTTTTTTCATATATACTTATATACAATATATATATATATATGTACATACGCTTTGACTCCTTTTGGGTGTTTGCCCGCCGAGGGGCGACCACTGTTAGAAAAAACATTTCTTCATTTTCACGGAGATTCGAAACAGTCAATAATTTAATCAAATTTTCAAGTACCATTATCTCTAGAACTGGAGTCAAACTGGGAAAAAGGTGGACACTACAGAATTTAGAAGGTGCAAATTAAATAAGTCAACTATCAAAAGCGTTTTTCGATTTTTTTCCAAAGTTCAAAACCCAAGCACAGTGGCATTAAATATATAATAAATTCCACACTATGTCTAAGGCTTTACGTCTTCAAAATTACGAGTACAACAGCAATGCTGAGTTTGATTTCATGTGGGCATTTTTTTATGTATAAGTACACCTACATAGATTTTTAGTACATACACACTGCAAATAGTCCCACGCCAGTGCTAACTCAGATTAGAGTCGTTTGAAACTTTCCCGTAAACGCAACCAAACAAAAATGAGGGGGAAGTACGAGAAGCGTTTCGAGGCGGTATTTTTATGCACGCATTCGAAAGGGCCGAAATTATCTTACGCTGCGACTGCAAAAGTGATTAAACAATCAAAAAAGTTTGTTGTGATGTGAAATCCGAGCGCGCCCTGAAACGAGTGACGACAAAAAAGCAGGATAAAGTGATCGTCCAACTTTTTTAACAGGACCCTTCTTTGTGACTACTCCAAGCACGATCAGTTCATGCTAAAAAGGGAATAAATTTGAGTATTAACACCATCGAACGTCGACTGAAGGAGGCAAACATCAAAACCACAGCTCTCAGAAAAACACTTTGAGAAACAACAAAACAAGAAAATGGCGTCACAGTATTGGACTGGCCTTCCCAATCCCCAGACGCCAACCCCATTGAAAATGTGTGGGGAATTATGAAAACGCATCTTATCAGAAGGCCAGCCCATGATTTAAAGCACCTCGTGCGTCAAGTTCGCAAAATCTAGTCCTGTTTTTCGATGAGCTACGCAGAAAAGCTGGTTGAACGATGAAGACTACACGGCTTATTGAGTAAGTGCAACTCGCAGTTTTGTACATACTTTCATGAAAAAAAAATGTTAAAGGTATATCTTATATACTTCATGAATAATAACGGTTCCTTTTTTCTGACTTAGACTGTAAGTACAGGTGAAATTGGAAAACGTGCCATGTACATAAATAACAATAGTCAGTCAGCAAAATGTGTTTTCATTAAAATAAGTGCATACCATTTTACAGGTCTCAATATATTGAACTTACACATACATATACATGTACATATATATATTATATATATGTTGCTTTGGAAACTTGTGTAAGTTTTCTGCATTTAACGCGATGACTTTTAATCGCTTACACTAATTTAACTTCCCAACAACACGTGATCTCGCAAGTACTGTAGTCAAATTTACTAGTTGTAAATTACCTCACAACTATTTCACATGAGACTAATCAGGCCCACTAGTCAAAACCTCCCTATTCAAAACCTCATCCTCTTCCATACCTCACGTTTAGTTTGTTAAGGCCTGCCCTCACATCTTCGAGACATCCTTTTCTTGGGCGTTCTTTTCTTTGGTCTCCAACCGGGAACAATAAAAGCGCTTTTCGTTTTGGTCGTTCTTTGGGCATTCTCGAAATGTCCTCGGGAGCTTAATAAACCGTATAAGGATTTCATTATTGAAAAATACTTCCCAGAATTTTTCTATCAAAATTCAATAGCAACTTTCAGCATCAAAAGTTCATATTGGTAGGAGCGCACCGGACGGATTAAGGCTTTATAAATCTTTAATTTTCGCAGTTAATACTCTGCCTTTAATTGCTACTGATGCGCCTTTATTCGCTGATGTTTTTATGCCCAGGAAGGTAAATTCTTGTACAATCTCAAATGTGTATTATGCGATATGCAGGTTAAAACGAAGTACCTCCTGCCATCAAACAAATAGCTGGCGCACTCGCGTATCGGCACTCACGTCACTGTTGACAGTTATGATTTTGAGGTTGTAAAGGACTTCGTATACTTAAGAACCAGCATTAGCACCGATAACAAAGTCAGCCTTGAAATCCAACGTAGAATCTCTCTTGCTAACAAGTGCTACTTTGGACTAAGGAGGCAATTGAGTAGTAAAGTCCTCTCTCGACGAACAAAACTAACACTCTATAAGACACCTATCATGCCCGTCCTAACGTATGGCGCAGAAGCGTGGACGATGACAACATCCGATGAAGTTACGCTTGGAGTGTTTGAGAGAAAGATTCTGCGTAAGATTTTTGGACCTTTGCACGTTGGCAACGGCGAATGTCGCAGGTGATGGATGGACGATGAGCTGTACGAGTTGTACAACGACATAGACGCAGCGAATAAAGATCCAGCGGCTACGTTGGCTGGGTCATGTCGTCTGAATGGAAACAAACGCTCTGGCTCTGAAAGTATTCGATCCGGCACCAGCTGGTGTTGGCAGAGGAAGAGGAAGGCCTCCTATGCGTTGGAAAGATCAGGTGGAAAAGGACTTGGCTTCACTTGGTGTGTCCAGTTGGCGCCGGGCAGCACGAGAAAGAAACGACTGGCGCGCTTTATTAAACTCGGCCAAAATCACGTAAGCGGTTATCGCGCCAGTTAAGAAGAAGAAGGTTAACATTATGCCGTGATCCGGCTCGAACCATGGAAAGGGGGATCAATTTGAGGTATCAAATTTTAAATTGAAATAGAACCACGAAAATTGAAGTTGATTGGGTGATCTTTATTATTATTGTATACAACCATTCATGGCATTTATTTTTGAAAGATAATCCCTTTCAAATGTTGGCCGCAACTGCGTCGTAACTCGTCCATCCGTAAACACCAATTTTGAATGACTTGTGACTCACTGGAGGACTTCGGTCGGTATATCTTGAATATATTTAGTAATGTGGTTGTGTGCCAGCCCATCGCAGCTGATATCAAAGAAAGGAAATGGCGTTGGATTGGGCACACCTTACGCAAAGAAGACAATGACATCGCAAAGATGGCCCTAGAATGGAATCCACAAGGCTCCAGAAGAAGAGGACTACCACGAACAACTTGGATGCGATCAACACACGCGGAATACCAATTAAGATGTTCCTGGCATGAAATTCGAAAAATTGCAAAAGATCGCTCATGTTGGTCTGAGTTTGTTTCCGCCCTATGCTCTGATTAAGAGCGGTATTTCTTCATATAACTATATAAATAATTTCATGTACAAACTATTTATTGTTAATTTGGCAAGAGAAATCAAGGAATAAAAAAAAAAACCATCCTGAGCACTTGTCTCGAGCGTCTGTGATTTGTTGTCAGTTTGTAGTCAGCCCACCTCCCGAGGGCTGATTTTTTCTCTGCGTTTTGAGCTGCAACTCCGCGCATTGCAGATGCAGCATTATCCTCTTTACGAAACTTTTAACTGCATTCCAACAATCATTCGATGCAGTCTGGGGTCAGCTGTTCACCCAAGAATAACTCAAGCGTTCGGCATTTTCGTTAAAACGATCGCAGAAGAAGAACACTTGCTCCAGCTTGGACAGAATGGAGTGTCCTGCATGTGAAAACGATGGAGGTGATCCAAGAAACATCCGTGACCACTCAATATTTGCGTCAAATAGTGGTCTGCGTCTCCGTGTCTTCTGATCACCCGTAGACTATTTTTGGGGGCAAGTCTATAGATCAAACACTCCTTAACAGACGAGTCCCATCTGCTCTGCCATTTTTCTAATGCAGCTTTCTCTTCAGTTGTCGTCTTCACTCCTTGTCTGTCATAAATTTGTCTATATCTATTGGGAGCTTTACAGCGATGACGTAAACGCGTCATCTGATACGCTCATATATGCGCACAAGACTCTTAGTGCATTTCGTCGGCGCACCTGAGCTACGGGTCTAACATTCGAAGATTTAGCTTTTACACATATAGGAGCAGCATATAAAATGACTGAATCCAGCTTTGCCAGGAGGTTCCGTCTGGCGTCTTGCGGTCCGCCTATGTTAGGAAATATTCTTGTAAGAGCACCGTGGACTGTTAGTGTTTTGGAACCCACTGTTGCTAAATGTTACTTAAAGCAAAGCCGTGCATCAATCATTACGCCTAGATACTTTATTGCCTCTTGCGACAGTATTTCGTGGCCACTTCTCCGAAGTTCCATGAACTCTTTTGTTTCTTCGCGCAGTTACCAGGGGCGCTTCTGTTTTTTGTACTGCCAACTTCAGCCCCGCTACAGAGAGCCATACTTGAACTGTAGCTGCTGCATCATTACACTTGTCCTGCAGGTGGTCTAGCTTCATGTACGTGACCACGAGAGCGATGTCATCGGCATAGCCTACTAGTGTTGCTATATCCGGTAATTTTAAGCTAAGTACTCCGTCGTACATGGCATTTCACAGTATGGGTCCAAGGACTGGTCCCTGAGGGATTTTGTAATAGGACTATGAATAAGTTCGTGCGGTTTTTTTCGAAATTTGAAACTTTATTGACGTAAAATGGTTACAAATTTAATATTCAAAATATTGTCCATCGCTTACTACTACTTTTTCCCATCTTTCTGGCAATTCACGGATTCCCTTTGTGAAAAATTCGGTCGGTTTTGCCGCAATCCACGAATCGATCCATTTTTTGACTTCATCGTAATTACGGAAGTGCTGGTCAGCCAGGCCATGTTGCATCGATCGGAAGAGATAGTAATCGGATGGCGCAAGGTCTGGACTATACGGCGGGTGGGGTAGGACATCCCATTTGAGCGTTTCTAAGTATGTTTTGACCACTTGTGCAACATGTGGCCGAGCATTGTCATGTTGCAAAATAACTTTGTCGTGTCTATCGGCGTATTGCGGCCGTTTTTCTCGCAGTGCTCGGCTCAAACGCATCAATTGTCGTCGGTAGACATCCCCCGTAATCGTTTCATTCGGTTTCAGTAGCTCATAATACACAACACCCAGCTGGTCCCACCAGATACACAGCATAACCTTCAGGCCATGAATATTCTGCGCCGACGTCGATGTTGAAGCATGGCCAGGGTATCCATACGTTGCCCGACGTTTTGGATTGTCGTAATGGACCCACTTTTCATCGCCAGTCACAATTCGATGCAAAAAACCCTTTCTTTTGTGCCGTTGAAGCAGTTGTTCGCATGCCATAAAACGGCGTTCAACGTCTCTTGGCTTCAATTCATACGGCACCCAATGGCCTACCTTTCGGATCATTCCCATGGCTTTTAAACGTTTGGAAATGGTTGATTGATCAACTCCCAAAGTTTTTGCAACCTCTTCTTGCGTTTGAGCCGGATCTTGATCGAGCAATTCCTCCAATTCGGTATCCATGAACTTTGGCGGCGCACCCTCGCGTTCTTCGTCTTCCAAGCCAAAATCACCACTTTTAAAGCGTGCAAACCACTTCTGGCACGTTCGCTCAGATAGAGCATGCTCACCATAAACTTCCACCAAGATACGATGGCTTTCGGCTGTTTTTTTCTTCATATTAAAATAATGAAGAAGAATTCCCCGCAAAAACACATTATTTGGCACGAAATTCGACATTTTCAAGTGTGGTAAAAATATTGTTGTTTACGCTTCAAATAAAAAACTTATACTGACGTTTGTGCCTTACGACAGTAGCTCTCCAATGAATGTTTGGAAATGTGGATCGATGGAATAATAATCAAGTTACGCCATCTGTTGTAAAACCGTAACGAACTTATTCATAGTCCTATATTTGTACAAAACTTATCTTTTTCGGACTAGTTCGGCTTCAGTTTTAAACTAGTATTTTTTCTGACTAGTTTGGTATTTCACTGCAGGGCAGCTAGATATGAACGATTTCGTGTGTGTTTGTGATTTCTCATCAATACCTATATGGAAGTGTGGGCGCAAAGCTCTCTGCTAGATTAAAGCTTACCAATGGCTTTTAAATGGTGAAGGTAGGTACGTACTTCGTTCAGAATGACATACCTATGACTAAAAATAGGTGCAGCTCAGGACTTCAGTGGAATAAGAGTATTGTTTTTTATTGGTTACGCTTTAAGTACTGCGATGTTATTTAGCACAAGGCAATGTTGTGTTCGATTATTTACACAGAAAAATAAGCGGTTTTATGTGCGAGCTCACAATTTCATAGAAAGGTTCACGGAGAAAATCGAACTAGTAATAAAACAAAGGCACGAAATTATCGGTAAATCAATAGATGGTTTCTGCAAATTCATTGCCAGTTCCAAAGACTACCTTTGTTATTTCATAATTTATTGTAAATTTATTTTCTTCAGTAGGTTCTCTCATCATATCTGTTCTATTTACTCACATGATTTAAGTCGCTTAATCCTTAGAGATAATCAGAGACACAATTTGATATTATTTTCGTATAGAAACTCAACTCATTTTATGAAGCTAATAATAAATTACATTAAATAATGTTTTTTACTTGAAATTATCAAAAAATGCAAATGAAGTTATGACCATCTTTGACACAGCCCACCCCATTACATAGGGGAAGATTACTTTTTATGAGGACGTCTTTAATGACTGAAATACACTATGGAATTTTCCATTGCCGGCTGAGTGGCAACTCTTTTTGGAAAAAACCTTCAGTACACGTATTAGAAATAAAGACACCAACAACATAGTCCCCTTTAAGAAAGATACACTTCTAACCACGCTCCGGCCATTTTTTCACCCCTCCAAAAAATAGAATCTCCATAAAATAGAATTTGCCTAACTCTTCAAAAGACGCCTCTGTCTAGGTGATGACTTCCTCGTTTGAACTAAATTTTTTCCGGCGAGCCATTCCCTAATATCAAGGAAACAAGAAAAAGTCGTCTGGCGAGAGCCTGATCGGGTGAATAAGGGAGATGCGGCAGGAATTTTAACGGCGACAACTCCGAGGAAATGTGCTGGTGCGTTATCGTGGTGAAACATTATATTCTTTTTCGCGGAAAGCGGGACAATAATTCACTGTAGTATTGGCGAGTGATCGTTCTTCCTTTTTCTAAAAACTCCATGAGGATGACGCCTTTCCGGCCGATGGGAGTGTCTTCCCCTTCTTTGGAGCAGATTCACCAGGAGAAATCCATTATTTGGGTTGTTCTTAGATCCTGGTGTGTAATGATGAGTCCAGGTTTCATCAGCGGTTACAACTCGACGCTAAAATTCCTTTGGATCTCGCTTAAATTGCTCCAAACACTGCCTCGAAGTTAACAGTGAGCAATCGCGGCATCCATCGGGCCGACAATATTTCCATCGCCAACTTATCAAGTAAAATATTAATTGCCGTTCCGGTCGACACACCTACGGCCTCTGTTACTTCTCGCACCTTCGATCGTCAATCAGCGAGAATGATGTAGTGGACTCTTTGAATGATTTCCTTGGTAATCACGTCTGCCGGGAGTCCTGATCGCTCCTCATCGAAAACAAATGTTCGCACATGTTTAAGTTCATTGAACCAATATCTAACTGTGGTCATAGATGGCGAAGCGTCCCCATAGACAGCATCCAACTTTGCTTTTATCTCGTCGCATTTTTTCTCATCCAAAAACAAAAAGCGAATCACCGAATGATACTGCCTTTTTTCCATATTAGCGAAAATCACAAAACACGTCTTACTCGAATAGCTGCCAAATCCAAACTTACCTATCAATCAATCTGAAATTTGTTTTGCCGTCGTTTGATTGATGACAGCATACAATGCTAAGACCAATTTCCTTCAGGAACGCCCTAAGTCATCAAACCTGGGTACTTATTGAACCGCCTTCGTATAGTTTCGCGAATAACGTCTTTAGAGTTTTCGACTGCGCCATATCGTTGCTGGATATCTCGTAAATTATTCATTCAATCAAAGATTTTAATTAGTTAGTACTACTCGTGAACATTTTTCTTTGCATTCTTACTCCTATTCATACTGATATTGGCACAGCTATTGATGCATCAGTTCTTATCCCTATTTGTGTTACTATTTATTTCTATTCATATTTTCAAATACGTTTCTATTCATATTGAAATTCAGAATCATATTTGTATTCATATTCAAATTTGTGTTCGTATTTGTTTTTCCATTCGTATTAAAATTCATATTCATATTCATATGTATCGACTGAGTGCCCTCAGAGTGTGCTGCGCGTTTCGAACGGTATCAGAGGACACCATTATGGTTATTGCAGGACTACTCCCAATAAATGTAATGGCGGCCGCCGTAGCCGAATGGATTGGTGCGTGATTACCATTCGGAATTCACCGAGAGGTCGTTGGTTCGAATCTCGGTGAAAGCAAAATTAATAAAAACATTTTTCTAATAGCGGTCGCCCCTCGGCAGGCAATGGCAAACCTCCGAGTGTATTTCTGCCATGAAAAAGCTCCTCATAAAAATATCTGCCGTTCGGAGTCGACTTGAAACTGTAGGTCCCTCCATTTGTGGAACAACATCAAGACGCACACCACAAATAGGAGGAGGAGCTCGGCCAAACACCTAACAGAAGTGTACGCGCCAATTATTTATTTTTTTTTTTTTTTAAAGAGTACGCTGAAGTTTACCAAAACAAAGCTACTTCAGAACGACAGGCAATACGCAAGGAAGCAAGAGAGCGTAGCTTGCGTTCATGGCAGGGAAGTTGGAGTTCGTCCCTGAATGGACGCTGGACGTACCGTCTGATTCCCTTAATAGCCAAATGGGTTAACCGTAAGCATCGACAGTTAGACTATTATCTGACCCAAATACTGACGGGACATGGGTGTTTTAAATCCTATCTATATAGGTTTAAGCACGAAGGCGACCCGTAGTGTTCTCATTGTGCACCAGCTGTAGAAGACGCAGAACATGTTTTCTTTGTCTGTCCGCGATTTATGTTCGAAAGGGAGGAATTAAGCACTAGGTTGGGGAAGCCAATTTCGGCTGATAACCTAGTCGATATTATGTTAGAGTCAGAAGAATATTGGTCCGCTGTATGTAATATGGCAAAAATAGTAATCTCCAAACTGCGTCCCGCTGAACAACAGCGCAGATCTTCATGAAGAGGCAATAGGCCGCTCCCCTTCCCGTCAAGTGATAATTGACGGTTGACGTCGCTGAATAACACAGCGCAAATTTTCAAGAATTGGCAATAGGGTGCTCCCCCTCCCGTGAAGTCATGCCTAATGGTTGTCCCGCGGTGGAAGGAAAACGGAGCTGGGGTGGGTTTTTCAGTGGGTGAGTCGAAAGGCCCCACACTTTTCGGCTTTCAATGATTTGTGCCACCTCAACAAAAACAAAAAAAAAAAAAAAATCATATTCATATTCATATTCATATTCATATTCATATTCATATTCATATTCATATTCATATTCATATTCATATTCATATTCATATTCATATTCATATTCATATTCATATTCACATTCATATTCATATTCATATTCATATTCATATTCATATTCATATTCATATTCATATTCATATCCATATTCATATTCATATTCATATTCATATTCATATTCATATTTATATTCATATTCATATTCATATTCATATTCATATTCATATTCATATTCATATTCATATTCATATTCATATTCATATTCATATTCATATTCTTATTCTTATTCATATTTATATCCAAATTCTTTACGCATTCATATTTATTTTCATATTCATATTTCTGTTCATATTTGTATTGACATTCAAATTCTTACTCATATTCATATTTACGTTCATACTCGAATTCGTATTCACATTCATTTGTTTCGATGTTTCAAATCGTGAAATTGTTTAACTTTATTGATGTTTTTTTTTATCTTTCTTCCAGAGTGCCGATGTTTTCGGGCGCAATATCGTCATCATGGTCTGGCAACGTTGTGTCGGCTTTGAACACAATCAAGGTTTGGGCGGCACTGAGGTCAATCTAGACAAGATCAATGCTTCGCAACGCATCGGCGGTTGGTATCCACTATTTCCGATGCACTCATTAGGCGGATCGGATTCGGATAATTCTCCTTGACCGATCACGCACACACCAAATACAATGAACAATAATAAAATCGACACCACTACAAAAACTGAAACAATAAAGAATGGAAAACGAAAAAGAGCAACTACAACAAAAACACCAACAACTATTTTATTCTATAATAAGCAAAATGATAATAATAATAATTACAATAATGATAATAATGTTTTATGTAGCGTAAATGCTCACTGGCAATTTGTTAGAATTCAAGGGCTAATATTGGCAACTATTTAAAAATGAAATATTACTTACAACTACATACAATTAATTATTAAATTAAGTAAATTAAGATTTAGGAGTGGTTGTGGCAGAGTTTCCAAAAGCTGCAAAGATGCAAAGGTCTTTTGGAAATGCAAGAAATTGCAAATGTATTTTTAAAAACCAAAAGCAGGAAAAGTAATGCATATTTTGTTAAAAAGAGTTAATAAGGGATGCTGCTATGTAATTTGTGGCAAGATACACCACTACATACACCATATATACTATATCCCATATAAACATAAGCATACATACATATATACTTTGCGTGGATTGTAAGGAAGAGTCAGTTACGATTTGCACGCACATATTTAGAATGAATGAATACAAAGAGCAAAGTAAGATTTCAGTTTTAAAAGACGGATTGACAATTATTTGGTCGATTTCGCTTTGCTTTTTCTAACACGTAACACTCACTTTTTGAGGAAAAGTCACTCAACTACACAAGTAAAGGCACTATAAGATATACACTCATACATAAATGGTTGTTTTGTTGCAATTGAATGTAAAGCAGGTAGGATTATCAGATAGGATTATTAGAAAAATGTGAAAATAGAAATATAATTAATGGAATATTGCGTACCTTAGCACTGAAGCACTCATCACAGCAGTACAACTATGAAAACAAACAACAAAAAATTAAACACCAGCGTAAGCACCATCATTCCACGCCCACCATCGCTTCCATTACACTTGTATACAAAATTTAAATTTTATATGTATATTTATATATTTTTGCAAATGTGTTCCTACTTACAAATTCAGCGAATGATAGCGCAATAAATAATTGTTAGAGGATATAAAGTGCGTGGGCAAAGTGGTTAGTCTATTTTTAGGCGTTCAACCCAAACTGGCAAATAAGCAAAGTTATTAGGCAATTTTATGTGATTTTAATATGCACCACCACAAATACACTTCATTATTGCTGTTGCAGTTGTTAGCTGGTAATCAGACCAGATGTGGATGGAAAAAGGAGAAATGAGTTGTTGCAATGAAAATAAAACAAAAGAAGGCTATGGTCGTGGGCATAGCTTTGCATAAACTATTTTTAGGCAAATTTGTTGTATTTTAAATAGCAGAAAAATTAAATTGGGTGTACGTTTAAGGTGTAATGTTATATATAAATAGACAAAATAAAAATTAACTGTATAAAATTTAAATCCATAGCGAAATAAAAAATTATATAAATACTTATTTTATTTAAAAACAGAAGCGCTGGCTGCTAGAGCCTTCAGCTTGATACAAATAATATTCATTTATGATAAATTACTACACAAAAAAACAACATCTATTAAGTCAAGTACAATAAGCTAAGGCGGGGAGTAGCAAACTATGACAAATGAAAACGAAATAATTTAACGCTGAGATGCTGGACTCGACTGTACAATCGAGTTTACCTACATAGAAATCATGAATATTAAATTTCACTGGCAAAAACTTTAAAGTAAATCAACAACTGAAAATTCAGCCAAATTATACATTTTTTTTTTTAATTTTTATTGTCATAATATGGAAAATAGCTCTAAAAGCCCGTGTATAGGTTTTGTTTTTGCAAAAAGAAATAATTTCCTAATTTGCCCAAAACTATAATTAAAAATGTTAGGTATCAATATAATTCGAAATTTTTTTTTAATTTTTTTTTAATTTTTTTTAAATTTTTTTTATATTTTTTTTAAGTTTTTTTTTCTGGAAAAAAGTTTTATAATTAAAAATGTTAGGTAACAATATAATTAAAAATTGTTTTTTTTTTAATTTTTTTTAAGTTTTTTTTGGAAAAAAATTTTATTTACTACTAGCAAACCCGGCGAACTCCGTTTCGCCACCAGATGGCTTCCTTTTCTGTAACATTGCGTTTGGGGATTAAAAGATGAAGAAAAAATTTTTTTTTTTTGGGTTGTATTTGAAAACGAAAATTTTTTTTTTAATTTTTAATGTCATTATATGGCAAATAGCTCTAAAAGCCCGCGAGTAGGTTTTGTTTTCGTAAAAAGAAATAATTTCCCTATTTGTCTAAAACTGTAATTAAAAATGGTAGGTATCAATATAATTTGAATTTTTTTTTTAATTTTTTTTTAAATTTTTTCTAATTTTTTTTAAGTTTTTTTTTTTGGAAAAAAGTTTTATTTACTACTAGCAAACCCGGTAAACTCCGTTTCGTTTTTTATAACATTTCGTTTGGTGATTAAAGGATGAAGAAAAAATATTTTTTTTGTTTTGTTTGTTTGAAAAGAAAAAATTATATTTCATTTCATAACAGTAATGAATTGATTTCGATTACAAAAATGAAGTGTAATTTAGTTGAACTTCTCTAAATAAAAAATGAAAGTGAATCCAAAGTAAATACTGAATCGAAGCGTTATACGTGTCCGCAAATTTTCCGTTTCATTGAAGTACTTTTTAGTAAACCATATTTTTTGTCCTTTGGTCTCCCAACTCGTGAACCCTCAACGCATATCTGCCCATGTGAAAAACAATGATTTTCTAAACTTATCCCGCAAACACTAAGCGATTGACCCTGCGAGTTGTTAATTGTCATTGCGAACGCAAGGCTAACCGGAAATTGCAATCGTTTGAAGTCAAACGGAAGATCAGTCGGAATCAT
Organism: Anastrepha ludens; assembly: GCF_028408465.1. NCBI lineage: Eukaryota > Metazoa > Arthropoda > Insecta > Diptera > Tephritidae > Anastrepha > Anastrepha ludens. Next base: position 19,706,131 of record NC_071500.1, read on the forward strand.
TGGTATTCGAGGAATGCATACATTTTCACCTGCGTACTTTCCGTTAATAATGGTTGCCTCAATCAAATTCGGCGTAAGTCTTTTCACCGCAAGTCGAGTACCGTTGCAAAGTCGCGGTGGATTCAAATTACGCAATATCATAATGACTGAACCAACTTTGAGTTGCAAGTTATGTGGTGGAAATCATGGTAACTCCAGAGAGTTCAAAAACTCCGTTGGATAGTTTACTACATCATCGGGATTTGTTATGGAATCAACGGATTTGTATGTCACCAAAGCGCCATCGCTTTTTGATTGAATGGTGAAATTCAGTGCGTGTACATCATTATTCTTTGCGGCGAGAACTCCTCGGTGACTTAACCAAGCATAATTCTGATAATTCTCACTAATGTTTGGGAAAACATTTTCAATAAGAGCTAATTGAAAGTCTACAAATCGGCAAAAGTCGTTGGTAAGAGTAATTAATCCAGCTGTCGCATCAACTGGGACTTTTCCATTTCCAACAGGTAACAAATTGTTTGGAAAATTGTGCAGCACTTTAATCATTTTGAAGTTGAACTCTCATATTAGTGGTTAGCGATAATGTTTTACGTTATTCCACAAAGGTGATGCCTTTAGGCAAGCATTCAATTCATCTTTAGGCGTTCCACGGGGAACTACCTGCAACGTCTGCCTGAATTCGATGTTGTTATTTCGCCGAAGATCCTTCAGTGTGAAGTTAAGTGCTTCAAGATTTCTTATGTGCCATTGTGCACTCATCCCAAACAATGAGCTTGCATTGCATCAAGAAATTTTCCCATTGCACTGGATCGGAAAATATTGTATGTTGGAGTATCGATTGTGTTTAAATTGAGTGGCAACGTAAGGGCAGAATGTGCAGTACGACCGCCATCTAGAAGAGTTGCCGCAATTCCAATTCCTGTTCCTCCAGGTGCGTCCAGAAAGAATAGACCACCAGTATTATTGCCCACCGCTTACATTAATGTTTCGTATACTTGTTTTTGCTGTTCATTCAGCAACGGCACATTATTTCGAACGAATTCCTGCAATGTATCAACATTGTATTGCAGCTCTCGATTTAATTCTTGGTTGAATGCATCGTGCATCGATCGATTTGGCGCAATCATTCCTACTTCCATCTGTAGTTTGTTTGCAAAAGTCAAGCATTGATCCTCAATCAGAATCAATCCCTCATTGTAGATTTCATCGGTTATTTGCATGTCGGGATTATTCGTTCGAATGCGTAAGCGATGTAAGATGAAGCTGAATAAAAATTTGCACAATACGCGTGATCGATTTGATGGTTTCCAATTGAACTGTTAGGAAGCGAATAACTTTAACCTCAATTTCACAATTTCACAGTGAATACAATACCGGGTTTAAGTTAGCGTTTGAAAGAACGTGCGCATAATAAATGTCATATGAAATTAACTCTCTGCTCAGTCATGCTATAAACCTCACGGAGCCCGAGACCTTTCCAACGAATACAAAACCGTGGAAATCGGTTGGTGCGTTCTGGAGTTATAGCATCAGGAAGGAAACCCCGACTTATTTTGATATTACCGATAAATGTGTCCTTTACCCAAAATATTGAATTCTGGTTGTTTGAGAGAAAACATACAACCTTTCGATAAACATGGGCGAGCATGCGGACTTTTATTTTTAAATTTGCTAGCTGAGTTTTATGAAAAAAATTTGCGCAAAACAGCTTGCAAAAAAAAATTTTTATAAATTGTACTCGTTATGTGAAATAACTGAAGAGCTGACAGCGACCAAAAAATGTATATAAAATCAAATCGACTATTAGCCGCTTAAAATTTTTACTTATTTTGCTAAAATTTCACTTTAAAAAACGCGGATTGACAAGTTTAAAATTTAGATGTGAATTTGTGTTTTCTCTAAATTTTGCCTGCTTAGTCTGAGTCATAACCACCATTGTTTATTATTTGTATTTCGACAACTTTCTTTAGTAGATCACCACATTTTTGTTGTATAAAGGCATTTCATCAACTAATTTATATTTCCAAGCCAAGTGCGAGCTCTGACAATTAGATGATGCGGATTTGTTAATAAGACCCAACTTAATATTCAGTTGTGACCAAAACTTGGTTATCGGCCTTCAGAATAATCTCCATAATTAAGTCAACGTTGCGACCACTATTGGCAGCATCCTCGGTAATCGCTCGAAGTTACCACTTACAGCTTCCTTCACCTACATGCACTCGCTTGAGGTGCGAATTCATGTTGAGGACTAAGAAAAGTCGCAAGGAACGTTATAAGGATTATAAAAGTGAAATGTCGTTTTTTGGGCAGCAAATTCTTTCAAAATTAACGTGGATTGTAGTCGCAGCTGCTCCATGCGCAAGAGCCACTCAGCACTGCGCTGCAAGATCATATTTCTGATGCACGCTTGAGTTATTCTATTCTTGAAAAAGAGGAAAATTTCCAGAAAACTTTTTGAACCTTTTCGCAGAAACAACACACAAACCATATCCAAATGAAGAACCGATAACTGATTTATACTGATTAACACATTTGCATATCCATTTGCATATCAAAGTTTTACGAAATATGAAAAGTTCACACAGATTATTGATTTTTACTTGGATATGCTTGAATAGTCATATCATGAAGAAACTAAAGGTTGGCTAAGTTTCAAGGGCCGGTGTTGATTTTGAATAAAATACAATTTTTTTACTAAATTATTGTCATTTCTCTTTATTATGGTATTATTGGTATGGTTCAATTACGCATGGAACAAAATATCGGCCAAATGGCCGCCGCGGCCTCGACGGCACACCTCCATCCGATGGTCCAAATTTTCGATGATGCTGAGGCATAATTGAGGTTCTATGCCGTTAATGTTCCGAATTATCTCATCCTTTAGCTCTTCAATTGTTGCTGGCTTATCGACGTACACCTTTTCTTTCAAATAACCTCAAAGAAAGAAGTCCAACGGTGTCAAATCAATCATGATCTTGACGGCCAATTGACATCGCCGCGACGTGAGATTATTCGGTCATCAAATGTTTCGCGCAAAAGAGCCATTGTTTCGTTAGCTGTGTGACAAGTGGCACCGTCCTGTTGAAACCACATATCGTCCACGTCCATATCTTCCCATTCGGGCCATAAAAAGTTCGTTATCATCTCACGATAGCGAACACTATTCACAGTAGCTGCCAGACCGGCCTCATTTTGGAAAAAATACGGCCCAATGATGCCGCCGGCCCATAAACCTCACCAAACAGTCACTCCTTGTGGGTGCATTGGTTTTTCGGCAATCACTCTTGGATTATCATTCGCCCAAATGCGACAATTCTACTTATTGACGAATCCACAGAGGTAAAAATGTGCCTCATCACTGAAGATGATTTTCTTTGATATGCATTTTGATTTGAACGCCCGTTTTCATAATAAGTCTGAATAACTTTAACGCGTTGCTTGATTGTGTATTTTCCCATGGTTCAAATTGAGTTAGTCTGAAATTGAAAAGTGTCAAATGAAATGCAGAAGAAAACTTGCTATTTAGATGTGGCTCACGTTCAACATCGGCCCTTGAAATTTAACCACCCTTTAGTGTTAGATGCAAAGGCCAAAATTCATTTTCGAAATTCTGAATATTTATCGGCCATATTTCATAGGTATCTCCAACGTCTACTAACACACTTACATACATATACATTAAAAAATATGAAATTATGAAAACTTAATAAATCCAGCGACTAAAATTCAAAGAAAAATTTAACAAAGTCTAAAAACCACCACCAATTTGGACAAGTTTGCTAAATGTGTGCATAAATTGAAAATTATTGGGAAACCAAATTCAAAATTGACAATCTCACTCAATTCTTTCTACTAGACTAAGAAGTTTAACTCTACTAAAATACAAATATTTTCTAACTAAAATCAATTTACTGTTATCTGAAAATCCATGGGATATTTAAATACTGAGGCTGTTTTCTTGTTAATACTTGTGTATGTATATTTACTAAAACTATATTTAAAATGTTTACTCGTATTAGATATTACAATATAAAAGTATTAGGTTAAGTACATAATTGTTCTTGGAAAACGATGAACTGAAGCTAGACGAAGAAATTGAGGTATTTATAGTTAAAAAAAAATGGCAAGATATACGTAAAATCTGAATAAAAATAGAAATCAAATAGAAATTCAACCAAACAGCCCCAATTCCCAAAACCATTATTTCATTGAAATCGTAATACAAAAACAAAAAAAAAACACTTAAAAGACTAAAAGCGAATTCACCGTTTGTGGCCGCACAACTTTTCCTGGTAATTTTACATGTAATTTCTCTGCTCTCAGCTTCTCAGAACAGAACGAAAATGTGTTGTACACTCTCTGTTTGTATCAATTCGATTTTGATTTACTGACCCAAGAACACACTCCAACTTGTTGCTGGGCGAACAATTTGATAGCAAGGCGCATTTATTAAAGGTGGTAGCACTTTGATTGTCAAAGCACAGTATTGGCAAAGTAGAAAACAAAAGCTGAATTCGCCTTTATTCATTCTGGGCTGACAGCCACATGGACACGGCGAAAGAAAGGCACAAAACAGCTGATTTGCTGATACCACAGTTACGTAGATTCGCCTTGTTTGATAGTTAGAATTGTCATTCGGACAGTAGTAATTCTTCTTCGAGTACATGTTGCCAATAAAGTGCCGAGAATTATTCAATAAAACGCACAATAATTGTTCAATCATCAAAATTTATTTTGTGACCTTCAAAATAGGCTCCATTCAAAGCAATGCACATATGCCAACGATTAGTCCAGTCACCAAAGCACCTTTTAAATGCGTCTGAAGAGATTATCTTCACCTCCTTCAGCGAATTCTCCTTAATAGCCTTCATCGACTCAAAGCGGTGTCCGCGCAGTGGCAATTTAAGTTTTGGAAAGGGAAAAGTCACAGGGGGCTGAATCCGGTGAATGCGGTGGTGGTTCGATGATATTTGTCGAGTTTTTGGTCAAAAAAGTGTTCACAATATGAGCCTTGTGAGACGGTACGTTATCATGGTGCAAGATCCATGAGTTTACTTTCCACAAATTGGGTCGTTTCCTACGCACATTCTCTCTCAAATGTCGCATAACTTCCAAATAATATTCTTTATTTTCCGTAGAACTATGTGGAACGAATTCCGAGTGCACAACTGCACGATAACCAAAGAAAACGAGTAGCATGGCTTTCACTTTTGATCGACTTTGACGTGGTTTTTTAGGTTTCGGCTTATGTGGATAGCGCCATTCAGCCGCCTGTGTACTGGTTTGCATGTCAAACTCATATACTCACATCTCATCACCTGTTATGATGCGCTGGATAAACAAACATTCGATCCCATTCACTGCCCAAGCATGCCTTCAGCCACTTTCCTCGAATGAACTTTTTGAAAGAAATTCAACTCTCTTGGAAAGAGTTGAGCATCTACTCGTCTCATGCCCAATTGATAGTGTAAAATGTTGCGAATTGATTTGTGAGGCTCGCTAAGGTCACGAGCTACATCCCTCAAACTTAAACGATGATTTTCCAGCACCATTTCCTTGACTTTGTCGACATTTTCATCCTTTGAAGACGTTGATGGGCGACCAGTGCGGGGCAAATCTTCCACGACTTTTCGGTCCTCTGCTAATGCCTTATAACACTCGTAGACCCGTGTACCGTGTTTTTGATAAAGCACACTCGCCATAGGCTTTCTGCACCATTTTTAATGATTCGGCATACGAAAACTTGTTCAAAACATAGAATTTAAGACAAATTCTTTGTTCGATACTTTTAGCCATAGTGAAAATCGCAGAGCACACCTGCGGTTGACTGATATAATTAAAAGCCAAAAACCAGCTAATTGACAGATCTCGCTCAAACTCTACGGCACTATAGAGGACAGTTGTACCAACATTCCAGCAAAATGAATTTAGCCATAGGTGTAACGCGCGCTTTTTAAATGAACAATTCCCGATATTTGTTTGACAGAATGTAAATTTCAATGCGGAAGTGTATACGGTTCAAGAAGCGATGAACTTTGTTGTGGAAAAACGATGAAGAGGCAGATCTATTTGTGTCTGCAGCGACAGCCAAGCTGCGATTATAACCTTAGACAGCCCTCCAACCACATCAGGGGTAGTCAAGTCCTGTAAATCCAGGCTGAACTATATCGGTAGACATAATAGCCTGATGCTAACATGGGTCCCGGGACACGTGGGTATCGCGGGTAACGAAATCTCTGACTCCTTAGCTAAGATGGGCTACTCCCTTCTGCGACCATCACAGTCACGGTTAGCAAATGGGTAACGACCACCCACAGGCGAGCTTGGCAGGCTGAGAGAAGCTGCAGATGGACTAAACTGATGTTACCTTCCTTCTGTCATTAAGCAAAGGGGAGTGCAGACGGCTGGTTGGACTGATGACGGGCCACTTTCTGTGGGCAAAGCACATGGAAAGGTTGGGCATCTCAGACAATGTACTCTGCCCAGCTTGTGAAGAGGAGGATGAGACGGCGGACCACTTCCTGTGTGTCTGCCCCGCCTTCACTCGAATCAGGTTTGAGGTCTTTGGCACTGATGTGTTAAGAAGCGACCATCTGGGCTCCTTGGCACCACAAGATCTACTCAGATTTCTTCGGAGATCGGGTAGATTTATAGAAAATTAAAAGGGAATCCAAGTGTAGTACAATGGACTTAATTAATGTCTGAGTGCTGCACTTGCTAGTTGTCCCGACAAAAAAAAAAAAAACATGGTTGCATAAAAAATTATTGAATTTCATAGAAAATCGTATCAAAAAGTCTAAAAAATTACGCAGAAATTCACATATTTCTCAATAAAAGGCATTATTACAGCTAAGAAATATATAAAAAAAATAGAAATATATAAAAAATATTTTTTATTGTAAATTTTCCAAGTCAAAGATATTTTTTACATTTTTTTCTTCTATTCTTTTTAATGTTACCATATAAATTCTAATTTGGCATAGCAACTACTCCAATGCGCTCAAGCAAAAAGGCCAAGCACTCATACCGTCACACACTTGCTTGCCTATCAAACTCACACCAAGGGTGCCAGTCAAAAAATAGGAAGAAGAAGGCTATTTTTACTTGTATTTTAGTACCTACAATGGTCGTACTTAAGCACTTTCCCGGAGAAAAATGTAGGAGAGTGAATATGTAAACAGTTGTCCGACCATGAACGGTAAATTCGCCTTAAAAGTATGCTATAAGTACATGAGTATGTACGAGTACACATATCAAGAGCGTCCCATTAAATCACGTTGTGAAAACGTCGAATCAATCATTTAACTGTATACCTACTCATTTGCATTTTTTCTTAAACTAAACTAAAATTCTTTATAACACAGACAGAAACAATTGGTTTGTGAAAATCGGCAAATCATCTTTTTCTAAAATTATTAATATTTAATTTATGCGAAAATTCCTAACTGGATGAAAATCAATAGCAGAGTTTTAACGTAAAGCTCAATTCATTTTTAATGTTTAGCGAAGTGGAAATGCACAAGGTGAAGTCCAATATAAACAACAACTGGCGTCAGAATAATGTTTGTGATGGCGCCATCTTTTAATGAGTTAGTGCGTTGAAAGTTACATCCCTAGCTGACTTTCAGTGAAAGCTTGGTGATATTCGGTTCATTGAAAGCGAAGTTATTGCGTCTAAAGGGTCAGTATGTTTGTGTTATCGGTACAAAAATGAGTTTCGAACGAAGTGCTGATATCAAATTTGGTTTTAAAATCGGTAAAAGTTTACCGAAACATTTGAGTTGATGAGAAAAGTTTATGGCGATGATTGCCTATCTCGTGGTAGAGTTCATGAGTGGTTTACACGTTTCAGAGATGGTTGTGAGGACATAAATGACAATGAATATACGGACCGCCCAAAATAAGTAATCAGTGAAAACTCCAATCGAAATTGTTCGTAAATTTATTAAAAATGAACCGAAATCATCGTTGAAATTCCTGGAATCGGAGCTGAATATTTCCAAGACGTCGACTTATCGCATTTTAACTGATAATTTGGGCTTACGAAAGGTCTGTACACTTTTCATTCCGCACAAGTTAACTGAGGACCAAAAATTTCACAGAATTCAACATTCGAAAGACCTCATTAAAGAGGCGAGAACAGACGAGAACAACTTTCTTTACAACATTGTAACTGGTGATGAAACGTGGTGCTTCCAACATGAACCTGAAACTAAGCATCAAAGTGCCGAATGGAAGACCCCAGACGAGCCACCACCCAACAAATCGCGTTTGGAGAAGTCAAAAATAAAGTCAATGCTCATTTGTTTTTACGATTCCAAGGGAATAGTTCACAAGAAGTTCGTGCCAACGGGCCAAACCGTCAATGCAACTTTCTATCTTGGCGTTTTGAAGCGTTTGTCGCATCGCATTCGTCGAATCCGCCCTGAATACCGCGAAGAAGGAAGCTGGCGATCCACTCTTGTGACTGATTTTTTGACCAGAAATCGCATTTTAATCACCAATCACTCACTGTATTCGCCTGATATGGCTTTTTGTAACTTTGACCTATTCGGAAAATTGCATTTGGCCATGAGAGGAAAACGTTTTGCGTCTGTAAAGGTCATCCAAAAGGCTTGCATCGACATCCTAAAGGACATTCCGGATTCCGGTCAATGACCTGAAACACTCTTTCGAAAAGATTTTAGATCACGCAAAACAGTGTATCGAAGCCAGAAAAGACTATTTTGATTAAATAATCTCAAAGTTCTCGAACAAAGCTCCTATCGTTTTTATTTTAGCTCAGTCTAGTTTATTTTGGACTTCACCTTGTATATTTAGTAATAAGAAATTTTGAAGTCCCATTCCATTTTAAGGGGTTATATACCTTGTGAGCCCAAAAAAATGGACGATTGTCATACTTTTATTTAATATGTTTTAGAACTTTTATTCAAATGAGGCATATATCATACTGAAGGGTAACTCTCGAAGAATACATTTTGGTGTTTTTATTTTAAAAAATATTATTATTCGTTGTTGATATCGCCCCTCCCCCGATATGCCAGTTTTAAAAAAGGCTTGCGGTGATCACGGTAGCGCATGAGCAGCTCAACTGAGATCAAAAAAATTAAACGATTATTGTAGAAAAATATTTTTTTAGTGAATCTGAACGGTTCATTTACCCAAAAAAAATTTGTCTCGATATGAAAACTGCTTTGCACCAAAAAAACGATTTTTGAGGGGTTGAAAAATTAAGCTAAAATATGATACAAATGCTTTGGCTTCGATGTTGTCAACATATCTTTGAAATACCGCGTCAATTGTTGTTTAGTTTTATTTTCTTTTTGTTTTTTTTCTGTCGATATTCACGACACTTTTCGTTATTTATTTTTATTTTTTTATTTTTATTATTTTTCGGCATAATTGCGGTAAATATTTAAAAATGAAAATATTTACGAATATAAAAATACGGACGCAATACAGCACACGCGGTTGCTAGTATGAGCGTCGTAACGCGTATATTACACAGACGTACTAACATTCACACAAACATTCGTAGGACGCTTGGTCTAAGTAAGTATTAGGTAGTGTAGTATAGGTATACATAATGCCTTCTCGCTCACCGTGGCTCCGTAATACGCAGGTGCGCACACATAGGTACGTACTAGCATACATACAAACATACACACGTATGACGCTTGAACTAATCACCAAAGCAAGTAATAGGCAGTGTAGTATACATACTACAATACTCACTATACTAGCGTGGCTCAGCAGTACGCAACCACACACATATACGTATATCAACATATAACGCATCGTAGTGTCGTTTTTTCGTTTCATCGAGTCTCAAATCACTCTTAACGATTCTAAAGAAGTTTTCACTTCAAAAATTAATTCCAGCGAACTATGCAAATATTTATAAACCGTGCAAATTCACGAGGTTATAACTTCGAATAATTAAAAAAAAAGTTTATGCAAATCGGTCAAATAGTTTTTGATAAATAATGATCACCGCGATGGTAATTTTCAAAAAACAAACTTCGAGATAATCGCGTCTAAAGTTGCGCGTGAACTTCATCGGTCCAAGAAAGGTCACGCGCTTCCACGGTCGGTAACTTTCGTTCTAGTGCTCCGATCTTTATGATTTTTTGAATTAATATTTTTAAGATGATGTACTTTTAGAATATGCCATAAAAAAATTTTCGATTTTTTAGTACAACACAAGATATATAACCCCTTAAGTAAAATTGCTAGATTTTGCTGCATTTGCGGACATTTCTCTCACTAAACAGAAAACTGAGATTGGTTAAATATTTAATTTTTTTTTTTTCAGAATAAATCTCAACTTTTTTTACTTATGTTTTCTTTTTTTCCTTTTGTTTTTATTATCATTTTCACCATATTTTGCCAATATTCCAATAATAAGATCACATTTTCTTTTTTATTGTTACAAACATTTAAATATACTCGCACATACATATGTTTGTTGTGATATTTTGTCCGACATTCGAGTGCACGAAATAAATTTTTTTTTCTGGTCATTGCGGGATAGTTTTTTTGAGCGCTGTATTTTATTTTATTTAGACAAAGCATTTGTTTGGAGATTCTAAATTTCATTGTATGTATTTCAAAATTTCCTGCGTATTTGATGCAGAGAGGGTACGATTTTTAAATGATTGATTTGATTGCATGCTGTATGTAGCTTCCGTTAAATGAAGATCAATGGTTTCTGCAAGAAAATCACGGATTAAAGCAAAAACAAAAATCAAACTCAAACTGCTTGTGTCTACCAATAACTAACAACGCCTTCACTTTCAAATGGCTGTCAGAAAAATATATAAGTAATATTATAAAATTACCTAAGAAAAAATCAACAACACAAAAAACAACAACAAATGTAAGATCTAAGACGATTTAGCGCACAGATCCTTATAAAAATAAAAAAATCTGTCTCTAAAGTTGATTTTACTACAAAAAACAGTTCAATACTGAGCTAAACTACTCTTGGTTTCAACAGTTCCGTTACTCATAAAATAACGTTTAAAATGTTATTATGAAAGTTAAGTAGTTATGTGAGTTTGCTATCTTTAAAAAAAACCAATTTTTGCCGAAAAGCTACTTTCAACAACCAGCTCGGTTACCAATCAAAATTAAGCTACACCTTCAAAGGAACGCGCACAGATTTCATGTGCTATTTTCAAAAAAAAAAAAATAAATTATGGAATATGTACATACAGACATATTGAAAAATATTTAAATCATAGATTAATAAATAACAAATCTAATATAAGAAATCTCATAAATCAAAAATATATAGTTAAATGTTTATAAGTGTTACTAAAATGTTGTAGTTAAGACAATTAATATTAAATAAAAAATGTATGAGTAAACTACTACGAAGTTCTGAACTAATAAACCTGTATAATAAATGTTTTTAAAAATAGAATAAGAAGCTGTAACACTAGCGAATATTTTTAACAGTTAACCTAACCTTACTACAAAAACTAATTTGATTGCAGCAATTTTGGTTCGAAACCTCTCAACTTAATTTGCTATAATTTTATTTCAAATATTTTTTCATGTGCATATACTTTTTTTCACAAAACGTTAAATTTTTAGTATTTATTTCGACATACTTCAAAAACCAGTAAAGTCCCGTTAAGAGCTGATGTACTATAGCATCTTTCTCATAGGTACTTCCAAACTTATCAAGCTACGCTCACCTCACCCTCTTCACCCACTCTTAGCGGTCTTATGCCGCAGCAATAAAGTCTGCGCTTCAATAGAGACCCTGATTTCGAACACAGGTTCGGTTAACAAAGCATCCCCCAACAGCTTGTGTGAAATGTTTTCTGCTCTTACAACGACGCAGTTTTAAAGCGTTTTTCAGTAAGAGCGCTTCAACTTTTTTTTTTGAATAAAACACAAACGGTTCAACTTTTTTAACAATTTTTTTTTTTATTAGCGAGTTTGAACATATACATTTAAGTATGAAATTCGATTTCTTTTGCATGACCACCGCGTGAACGTTTTACGAAGTCCAATCGTTGAACCCAATTTTCAACCACTCTTTTGCATAAATCGGCCGAAATTCCAGCAATTTCGCGTTCAATATTGGCTCTGAGCTCACAAATCGTCGCCGGCTTGTTACTGTAGACCAATGACTTCACATAACCCCAAAGAAAATAGTCTAGAGACGTCAAATTACGCGAGCGCGGCGGCCATTCGACCGGTCCATTTCTGGTAATAATGCGCTCATCGAACTTACTCTTCAACAAATCAATTGTAGCGTGTGCTGTGTGGCTTGTGGCCCCGTCCTGTTGAAACCACATGTCGTCTAAGTCCATACCATTCAATTGCGGCCAAAAATAATCGTTTATCATGTCGCGGTATCGATTTCCATTCACAGTAACGTGGCGATCGTTCTCGTCAACGAAAAAATATGGGCCAATTACGCCGCCGGCATGTAAACCGCACCAAACAGTGATTTTTTCGGGATGCAACGGTGCCTCATGAATCACGTGTGGATTGCTTTCTGCCCAGTAACGCATATTTTGCTTGTTGACAAAGCCATTGAGCCAAAAGTGAGCTTCATCACTGAAGATGATTTTTTGGAAAATTTATAAATTTTAATAAAAAATTTGCACGATTATTTTTATAAAAAATTTGCACGATTTGCAATCGTTGCTCAAGTGTGTAGCGTTCCATGATGAAATGTATACTAATGAAGTTTACAAATGACAAGCGAAAAATAAAAAATATTGCGTCGTTCGCCCTCCCTATCGGAAAAAAGTTGAAGCGCACCTATTGAAAAACGCCTTATAACCGAAATGAATGCAGAGTTCACTTCTGCTGCCGCTTTAACACAAGAGATGCCTAACAATATTTTCTACAGTACTTCTTCGGGACTCTGAGCTCTCTGGCGTGTCTTCCATCAAGAGCCGCAATGTCAGTCGAGGCCATGGCTGATAGGCTGTGTGTCCTCTTTAGCTTAATATTCGCGACATAAATGTTTGACTTTCCGACAGCTTAAGACCATTTAGCACCTCTACTCCGTTTGTTAAGTTCGTTCATATCCTAGTGTGAGGGGCCAGGAAAGACTTGAGACCTTTAAAGACCTCTTTTGCGCTAATTCAGTAGGAATCTCTGTGCAGCCAGAAATGCTTTGAGGATGGGCACACCAAACTTAACCCATCAGGAACTATTGACTAGAATTCTATGTTGCGTGTTTGGCTTTACTTTGGCTATGAAAGGTCAAAGACCAGCAATGGGTTGAGTATGCGTAAAAGCTTTTAGTAATTTTACGCATTTTATAAGGCAATCATTAGTTCATCTACATATTTCTCTTACATTTTTATGTGTACTAGTGAAAGAACAAATTCTGCGCTCGCTCAGGACCTAAAGTGTTGGTTATACCAGCGCTAGATTCAATATAGAGGCCTGATTATTTAAAAAAAAGGGGCTCACTCGTCTTCAAATTTGCTTAAGTGATTCTGCATGAGTTTTGGCACGAATAAATACTTCTAACACTCACGAAATCAGAAAGGTAAGAGAACGTTTCCTAAACAACCCATTCTGCAAAACCCCCGTATATCTTAAAGTCTTAGCGCACGTTCCAGCCAAAAGCGAGCGGTTAATAGCGAAAGAGTTACTCTTATAATTTCAATTCAGTTTTTCACTTCATAAACTCCTTCACAGGAGTCTAATAACGGGCACAACTTCGAACCAGTGTGAATGAGGCACCTAAAAATTATCAGAAACAAATTCGCATTTCTCAGGTAGAACATAAAAATTATCCAACATTGTTCTACTTCATGAAACTACAGAAGCAGCTATAGTGCAACATTTTTTTACCATATACATACAAACCAAGCGATAGCCGAAACCACATTATGAAGTAATAGACAAGAATTTTCTTTAAAGTGTTCGTCCCTCGGCAGGCAATGAAAACCTGTCCAGTGCGAAAGTTAATATGGGCATCAGAAAACCCCCTGTCTGTCACACAGAGGCCTCTTTAAGCTGAGACCTAAACTTCATATTTAGGAGAGCATCCAGAAACACTGAACAAGTTGGAGAAGAAGCTTTGTCCGGTATCTAATAAAGGCAGTATGAGCTAATTATCGAGCATTCCTCTTCTTAATGGACGCTATTTGAACACACCAAATGAAGCCAAGTCCTTCTCCACCTGTTTTTTCCAACGCAAAGGAGTCCTTTCTCTTCCTCTGATAACACCAGCTGGTAACGAATCGAACACTTTCAGAGCCGGAGCGTTTGTATCCATTCGGACCACATGACCCAGCCGCTGTATCTTTATTCGCTGCGCTATGTTTGTGTCGTAAGCTCATACAGCTCATTGCTCCATCAACTGCGATACTCACCGTCACCAACTTGCAAAGGTCCAAAAATTTTTCACAGAGTCTTTCTCTCAAACTCATCAAAGGATGCTTCATCGGATGTTGTCATCGTTCAAATTTTTGCGCCTCACAATTGAACGGTCATGATGAGAGCCTTGTAGAGTGTTCAATTTGTTCGTCGAGAGATGTGCTCTATCTTCTTCTTTTTCTCTTCTTGATTGGCACGATAACCTCTTACGCGATTTTGGCCGAGTTTAATAAAACGCGCCAGACTTTTTTTCTCGCGCTAACCGGCGCTAGTTGGACACACCAAGTGAAGTCAAGTCCTCTCCGCTTGATCTTTCCTACGCAGAGGAGACCTGCTTCTGTTACTCTTCCTGTGCTAACGCCAGTTAGTACCGGATCGAATACTTTCAGAGCCAGAGCGTTTGAATCCATTCGGACGACATGACCCAGCCAGCACAGCCGCTGGATCTTTATTCGATGCGCTATGTCTATGGTGTCCTAAAGCTCATACAGGTCATTGCTCCATCGCCGCGATACTTGCTATCGCTAACGTACAAAGATCCAAAAATCACCCACAGAATCTTTCTCTCAAACGCTCCAAGGGACACCTCATCGATTGTTGACATCGTCCAAGCTTAAGCGGCATATGACAGGACGGTCATGATGAGGGCTTTATAGGGTGTTAGGTTTGTTCGTCGAGAGAGGACTTTACTACCCAATTGTCTACTTAATCCAAAGTAGCACTTGTTCGCAAGAGACAGATATACTAGTATATATAATTTGCGTTTGGCCGAGCTCCTCCACCTATTTCTGTTGTGGCATAGGTATGTGCGGCACCTATAGGTTTAAGTAGATTCAGAGAGGCAAATAGTTTTTTATGAAGAGCTTTTTCAAGGCAGAAATACGCTCGGAGGTTTGTCGATGCTGCTGAGGGGCGACCGCTATTAGAAAAAACATTTCCTATTATATCTGTGCACTTCCAAATGACCGACCCTGTATATGCATATACATATTTTTAGACATACGGAGCTTCTTGACCTGATATACGCCTACTGAATTGAATAACTAAATTTATGATTATCAAGTTAATATAATTTTTAGCTGCAAAAATCGCCAACCGGTAAACTAATTTCTGTACATACAAATTTTTTATGTCATACCCAACCGACTTTGGGCGGGTTAGCTTGGCTAGTACACTAAGAACTCGAAACATAAGATGAAAAATTATGTAATTTACTACATTTTTATGATATACACTTATTCATACATTACCTATAATGCTATATTAGAAAAATAATATATAAAATTTACGTGCAGATGAAAACTTGAGTATTTCTGCTATTTCCCAGTATTTATTTAGTAACTAATCAAATGCGCCTGGTTTACGATCGAGCAAAGAGTGAAAGGATTTTCTAGCTAAAGCTTAGTACTTTAAGAATCTGAATATGTACATACATATTTGTATGGATTAACCGTACTAAGTACATACAAACTTAGTTGTTGGTATTGATTTTGTAAAATTTTGCGAAACGACGACAGTCTACAAAGCGTTTCAAACACGAATATGGTTGTGCTAAACAATTTTCTACTGAATACTAAACTATGAGCTTGCCGAAAAAATTGTTGTGTCAGTGCGAGTTCACGCTACTAGTCTACTAAATAACCATATTATATATGTATGCGTAAATATATAGATATGTAAATATATACTACGATACTCTATTACATATTTTATTAAGACTCTAAATATAATAAAGTTTGTACTAAACATAAATATGTATAACCTAAAGCTGTCTATTCTGAGATCTATCGAACTGTACCTATGTATATGTATGTATATACTGTGCACCTGTGTTCACTAAAATAACAAAGCAAGGTTCTGTGCATTTATATATACACTTTTTTAAATTTTTTTTTTCTTTCATAATAAAGCGTGCTTAAGTTTCAAGGGCCGGTGTTGATTTTGAATAAAATACCATTTTTTTAAGAAATTATTGTCATTTCTCTCTATTATGATAATATTGGTATGGCTCAATTACGTATGGAAGAAAATATCGGCCAAATGGCCGTCGCGGCTTCGGCGGCACAGCTCCATCCGATGGTCCAAGTTTTGGATGACACTGAGGCATAACTGAGGTTCTATGCCGTTAATGTGCCGAACTATCTCATCCTTTAGATCTTGAATTGTTGCTGGCTTATCCACGTACACCTTTTCTTTCAAATAACACCAAAGAAAAAAGTCCAACGGTGTCGTTGACATCTAGGTGTGGTTCACATTCAACATCGGGCATTGAAATTTAACCACCCTTTACAAATATAGTTAAAGTTAAATAGTTAAAGTTAAATAGTTAAAAAATTAAAGAAAAATTCAACTAATTTTTATTAAATTTTAATTTTTCTTTCTTTCATTATGCAAATATAGTTCATACTACAACAAAAGTCATATAATTTAAAGTTTCAAAATCTATACAAAAAACAAATTCAGCAAATTTTCATTAAATTTTTAACCAGAATATTTAGAAAAATTTCAAATATTCCCATTGTATTTCGGTATAATAATTGGATTTAAAATTTTAATTTATTAAATAATTTATAAGTAGAATAAAATTAGGAGTTGAACTAAACTGAACAAAAAGTACAAGTAGAATACAGTAAAATAAGAGTATAACTGCCTTTTTGTTTTTCAAAATATTCTCCTTCTACATTCAGTCGAATCAATTTTTATTTTATTTTATTTTATTTTATTTCGTTTTATTTTATTTTATTTTATTTTATTTTATTTTATTTTATTTTATTTTATTTTATTTTATTTCATTTTAGCTGGACCTTCAGCGAGTGGTAGAGGGCATAAGCATTCCTCTAAACGAGTTATACAATGTGATTAACCTGAGCGTAATCGGGGAAACCAATAGAAGGTGGTCTCCGATTGCTAACTGCAGGGTCTACAAAGCTCTCTAGCCAAAACTAAATCTTAAAACTACAAAATATCTGCTAGGATTCAACAGATCAACTACCAGCTTCCCCACAGGTGTTACAACAGGTCACTGCACTATTAACACCCTAACCAGTAGAATGGGTGTACCTCACAATGACTTCTGCAGAAACTGTAGAGATGAAGAAGAAATTGAGTCGGTACAACACCTCCTCTGTGAATGTCCTGCACTTCAAAGAAGCCAACCCAAATGTCTTGGCGATTATTGCTTTGACTACCTGGGAAATTTGCAGAATGTCTCACTGGAGGGACTGGTTACCTTCTTAAACAGATCTAAGTGGTTCAAGGCACTTAGGAGAAGAAAAAAAAATGCAGGTATCACACTGGAACTTCGGGCCACCGAGTGTCTTGTCTTAAACTATCAACCTGACTAACCTAACCTAACCTAGGGTTTATAACCTAACTGAAAGACGCTCAGTATCTGTATATGTCGAAATTTTGAGAGAAAGCATCCGCTTGAAAATGTCATCAGATGAGTTATGCAAATTGCCAAAATTTAGAAATGAAGACATCTCGAATGAAAGGTCAGGTGACGCTCATTAGCCAAGCCATAATTTGACGTAAAAAATCCGCAAATAAGTTAACTGCTTCGGCAGGTGTATAAGCAAATTTGACAACCAACATCACCGAAGCCGGTATACGCCAACTTGACTTTTTAGCTTTGACAAAGTTCCAAAACGGCTTCGCATTAGCTTTGATTTTCCACTCAGTGTTAAGAATATAGTTTTTGAAAAGCAGATTATCGAAGAACTTAAATTTCTTTTGAAAATGCGTATATTTTAGAAAAAAATTACTGAGTTCTAGTTGCTTTAAATTTATTGATTTTAATTTGTTAATTTCCAAAGCATTTTAGGCATTCAGAAGTGGATACCTCCAAAAAACAAGAACGGGTGTAAAGGCTTCAACAGCTTCTGCAGGCGTTAAAAAACGTTGACCTCGCATTTTATTTTTGATACTTTTGTACCATACATAAAGATTTCGTTAGGTGCCAAATCAGAGCAGTAAAGCGGATGAACCAATAAATCGATCTTTGGAATGCTCCAACTCTCCTGTGTGAGCCGATACGTGAGAGCTTGGATTGGCTTGGTGAAGGGTGATTGGACTTCGGCGGTTAGTTTTCCTTAATTCTCCGAAAACTACTGGCGATCAAATAATGGTTTACCATTTAGAATTTACCTGTGTTTTTTTAGTGGTACAGTTGCAACATGACCAGATTTTCCGAATTAACAGTCGCTCATTTGCTTTGAGGTGCTTCTTTCGCAAACAACTTTTGCCGAATTAAGCTCGTCTTGGAACATCTACGTCGTCGGTTGCTGTTTTGTATCCACCTCAAATGCATAGATCCCAGATTCGTCGTCGTAATTAACCGAGTCAAAGGCATTAGAAGAGTCACATAGAATTAGTAGCGATTGATGTAATGAAATTAATGTTTGCTTTAATGTGCTTTAGTCTAAAAACTGAAGTGCAAGTTTGAAGTTTTTTTTATGGAAGAAAATGCATCACACAGTCAAACAAAAAAAATGAAATATCAACGTGAATTTTTAGCTACTTTAAATTGTAAACTGTATACACAGAAATATTCTTGAAGCACTGACAAAAAAGTTGGAAAATTTGATGAACTATTTTTGATTTTTTTTAAATGTTGTACAAAGTTGGAAGCAATGCGTTACGTAGTTTTAGTTGTAATATGAAATACATTTTTATAAGTATAAAAAAATGAAATGAAAAATAAATAAATTGTCAAAGCTTTGCAATACGTCACGCTGCTATTATTGTGAACACAGATGTATCAATACTATGCATATTATTCTAATATAATTTTATGTAGCTGCGTATTCAATTTATAGTAGGGGTATTCAGACCGTGAGAGTTTCGAAAACGTGGACAAAATGTAACGAAACAAAAAGACAAGAATGCGCTATGGCAATTATGAAAAGAGGAACAGCTGTAGAATATTGGATCAGCAGCCGTTTTGTTCCTAAACAATACATATTTTTTACAGTGAATTGAATTTTCCATAATTTGGTCTTATCTAAAAACCGAAATGTATAAAGCTATATTTGAGTTTAATCTGAAATCCAGGTCTGAAATAAAATATAATGGCGCATATTTTTGTGGAAAATTTTAACCCAATATTTCTTTCCCATGTGGATTATTTTGATGCATCGATTTTAAAACCTAAAAACTATTAAGCTTCTAAAGTTATTGACAGTTCAAAATTGTCCACCAAATTTCAAGACGAAAACAGTGTGCGATAATGGTTAAAAGTACACCATAAATTTGCTTGTAACTTTATCAGACTTGTAACCTCAGTAACTCGGTATTCGTCTACTCAGTATTTGGAAAATATAACAAAAACAAAAAAACGTGTGACTTTTCCCTGCTCGGTCTAAATACCCCCCACTAATTTAAATTTAAATTTTAAAGGCTATACTATACATTTTCTACAAATCTTTTTACATTTGTATATGTAAGGTAAATTTTTACGAAAACAAGTACCGCATAAGAACTAATAACTATTATAAATACATATGTATATATATAAAAATATGTAACTATTTAGTTGTAATACATATTTAGGTCTAATAAACTAGCTTGCTCTGTAGAGTTTAAAATACCTTATGACAAATTAAGAAATGTATTTAGAAGCAGTTATTATTTTTTCAAATCAAAAAAAGAAGTATTATAAAAATTTTGCAAACATTTATTAAAACTGCTTGCAAAATATTTTCGCGCTGTTTGTAGAAAATTTGGAATGAATTAATGCATTGGTTGATGTTCAATACCGACACCCTTAGGGTATGCATCGCGGGCATAAACATCAAAATGGCTACTATTTGGCCTTGACTGGTATTTCAAGGCATTCAAATACGAGTAAAATAATTTTTTATTAGAATTTTTGCGATTTATTCAATGTGGAAAACTTTGGTGTAGAGTTTTTTAAGTTGAAACGTACTCGGTTCTGTTAAACATTTTTATAATATTTTCTTTTTTTTTTTTGGAAAAATATGGAAGATTTTCGGAGGTTTTTTCAACAAAAAATTACAAAAACATGTTGACCAAAAAAATTAAACATTTTTAGAAAAGCAAAAATTTTAAAATTTAAAATAAATTAAAATTAAAAAAAAATAAAGTTTTCCAAACCTTCAGCGAAAAAAAAAATTCCTAAAAACTAAAAAAAAAAAAACAGAAACAAAAATTAATTTTTTTGTTCAAAATTTTAAGAGAAAATTTTTTTTTCGTAATTTTTCGCTAATTAAATTTTTGGGAGAGTTTACCAAAAAAAAAATTTTGAGCAAAAAACTTAATTTTTTTTGGAAACAGCAAAACATTTAAAATTTAATTTTTCCCCCAAATATAATTTTCGAGACTTTTCCCGAAAAAAAATTTGTTTACATGCTTTTTTTCCTGAAAAAAAAATTAATTTTTTTGTTAAAATTTTTTGGATTATTTTAATTTTTTTCTATTGTAATTTTTGTAATTTCGTCCCAAATTAAATTTTTTAGGAGTAATCAAAAACTAATCAACTTTAGTATAGAGTTTTTTAATGTGAAATGTATTTGGTCCTTTTAAATTCTTTTATAATCCTTGTTTTTGGGAAAAATTTGGAAAAGTTTTGGAGGGCTTATCAAAAAAATATTTTACAAATACATCTATAAACATTTTTTAAATTTTTTTGAGAGAAGCAAAAATTTTTTAATTTATTTTTTTTTGAGAAAATCAGAAATTTAATTTTACCCAAATATACAATAATTTTTTAAATTTTTCTACAAATAATTTTTTCCTAAAAAAACAAAAATAAGAACAAAAGTAAATTTTTTTGTTCAAAATTTTAGGAGAAAATTTTTTTTTGAAATTGTTTTTTAGAAACCTCCGCAAATTAAATTTTTTGATAAATTTTGGGAGGGCTTATCAAAAAAAAATTTGTTAACAAAAAATTTTTTTAAAAAAGCAAACATTTTAAAATCGAAATCTTTCCCCAAATATAGTTTTCCACACTTTTCCCAAAAACAAATTTTTTTACATAGTACATGTTTATTTTTACCTAAACAGTTAAAAAACGAAAAACAAAAATCATTTTTTTTTGTTCAAAATTTTTCGATAAATTTGTTTTGTAATTTTTTTTGATAAACCCTCCAAATTTAAATTTTTTCGGAATAACTTCAAAAATTTTGGAAGGGCTTATCAAAAAACTTTTTCTCCAAAGTTTAGAAGAACAAAATAAAATTTTTTTTAGCAAACAAAATTAAAATTTTCCACATTTTTCCCAAATTGTATTTTAATTTTTTCCTCAAAAAAGTTTTTTAAAATATAATATATGTTTATGTTTTCCTATAAACTCCAAAATGCTTAAAAAACGAAAAATAAAAACAATTTTTTTTCAAAATTTTTGGAGAAAATTTTTATTATAAACCTTTGCAAATTAAATTTTTTGGGAATAACTTCGAAAATGTTCGAAAGGTTAAACAAAAAAAATTTTTCTCCAAAATTTTTGATTAAAAAAATTAAATATTTTTGGATTAAAATCCAATTGATCCAAAATTAAATTTTTTTTAGATTTTTTTTTTTGTTTTTCTATTCCTTGATAATCTACACTTTTAGGTGAAATTCTTAAGAACTACAACACCACTATAAAAAACATCTCCCTGCACATAGTATCGCTCTTAGCCGGAGATTAGAGCGATATTGAGAATTGAGTGATATTAAAAAAATTCTGCTGTCGACTAAAAGACCCTGAGAAATGTTTCAGTATTGCAATTAAGATAATTCCATACCGAAATCGAAATGATACCAGGTTTGTCTCTTCTGATAGGCCTTCTATTAAGTTAAACTGCCCCGTTAACAGTTCAATCCTACAAAAGACAAAAGTGCGGAAAAGGTTGTGGTTACAGGGAAAGGGCTACGTACTATACCGCATGTGTGACCAACGCGCGGCATGCTCCGAGTCAAGCTACTCAATAATAGACAGCTACGAAGTGTGGAGCCCACCAATTCGCCAAAAAAAACGGCATCATATAAATAATTTAGTATCTACAGAGTGCAGATGAGAGTACAGTGGTCGGCACTTCGACCAAAAACATCTTCTGTATTCCACTACATCTTCTAGAAGTAGTTAATGATAGTTGGCTACCACTACCATCATTCAATGCATTACACCAGGTTCTAGTTAATTTAAATGTTCCCAAAAGCCAAATTATTTCAGTGGGTTTCCCGCCTTGCGCACAAATTTCAGAATATCTGCAGTAGGAGCGTTCTTGATTTCATTCAGATTCATTTGATATCTGTGAAAGATGTTTAGTCTTGTCTTTGCTAAGGCAATACAGTTACTCAAAATGTGCTCTGTGGTTTCATCATCCGCCAGACGCAGTCTACGATCTGTCTCATTCCCCATGTAAATTTTTGAGATATGGTACTTTAAGTAATAGTGGCCTGCCTGAAAACCTACTATTTTCCTGATGTCCACTTGTCCACTAAAAATCTACTGCTGTCTCCGCCCTAGCGAGCTCATCAGCAATTTCATTGCTTTTTAATGCACAGTATCACGGAACCCAGCAAAGTACAATTTTATTTGTTGCACTAACTTGATTATGAGGGCATGCACCTGGAATGTCCGGTCCCTTAATGGGGAAGGTGCCTCTGCCCGGCTGCCATCCAAGAGATGCGATAGACGGGGCCAAGCAAGAAAACCATAGGACCTTGCGAGGGCTACTACAACTGCCATGTAAAGGAGCGCAAATTCGGTGTCGGATTTGTTGTGGGAGAGAGACTTCGTCGCCAAGTACTGTCGTTCACTCCGGTGGACGAACGTCTCGCAACAATCCGCATCAAAGCGCGATTTTTTAACATCTCGCTAATTTGCACCCACGCCCCGACGGAAGAAAAGGACGAGGCAACCAAAGATTCCTTCTATGAGCGCTTGGAACGTTCCTTTTAACCCTGTCCCCGCCACGACATAAAAATCGTGCTTGGCGACCTCAACACCAGAGTGGGCAAGGAGGGAATTTTTGGTCCCACAGTCGGAAATTTAGCCTGCACAACGAAAGATCCTTTAACGAACAGAGGCTGATCGACTTCGCCGAGGCCGGAAGCATGGTAGTCTGCAGCACCAGATTCTAGCATAAAAAGATACACCAAGCTACCTGGTTGTTTCCTGATCGAAAAACGCGAAACCAGATCGATCATGTTGTGGTAGATGGAAGACACGCTTCTAGTGTATTAGATGTACGTACGATCCGAGGGCCCAACATCGACTCGGATCATTACCTTGTTGCAACCAAACTGCGCACACGCCTCTGTGCAGAAAAAATCGTACATATAACTTCGCAAAGAATGTTCAACATCGAAAAGCTGCAATCACAACAGACAGCCAGAAGATTCGCCACAAATAAAATAAGCTAAGACCATAATAATACCGCATCAGCGTCGCTCGATTTAAGACTTCAAGCAACTGGGGCGCTGCAGCAGCACTGCACTTGAAATTGGCAGGCGCCGCACGAGTGCATTAAAAAATATGTTAAATGTAAATATGCGATTTGTAATCTCAATTCTGGTAGCCAAACAACTAAACACTTTCACATGGTTTTATGAAGTTTATTATTGTATTTGTGTTGGCAAAATTTTGTATATAGAATTTCAACAAATCGTAGGCCAATGGAAAAAATTTGATGTTTATGCCCCACACAATTCTTGGGCAGGATTGTATCATATAATTTTTTGCTTCTACCAGCCAACGAGCTTACATTTATTCCAATAACTTTGGACTACCCTCTCTTTGCCACATTGGAATATAAGTTAAAAGTTGACTTTCAAGCATTGGAGCATAGAAAAAAATTCAATAAGGAAAAATATTGCCCAAATCTTGAACTCAAAATATTTATAATTTAATATTCTAATAAAAAAAAGTTTATTCAACTCCGATGCATTTTTTTTATTTTTTTATATAAAATTTTTTATTTTGTATATACAATTTTGTACTTTTTTATAATTTTTTTTTGTGTGTAAAATATCATCAACTCTACGGAAATTGAATAATAGCATAAGTTGCTAGTGTAGTTTATTTAGTCTTAAGTTATGTTCACGATTTTTTGAACAAAAAGTTGACACTGTAAAATAACACCATATCGAAAGCAAGAAGCCGCATAAGCGAGTGGGGTGAAATCAATACGAGTAAAATGTTTAGTGTTGTAAATGAGATGAGTCAAATAGTGATGGCTCTTACTCAATACATGCATACCAAGAAATGTTTTAAAAAAAAAAAAAAAAAAATAATAAAAATATTGAAATTATAAATATCATTAATGTGACATAAATACATAATCATAAAGGCAGAGAGACTATACTTAGATATACACACCTATACATGCATACATACTATATAATTGTATTATTATGACTAAGAGAATCTGAAGCATTGGAAAATACTTTGTCGCATATGTATTAATGGCTTAAATACGTACACATATACATGCATACAAATGAGATGCAATACCTAAAAATATGTATATTTAATGAAATTAAATTAAATAAAGTGAAATTATGAAAAATAAAAACTAGATTTGTTTTGTTCACATACTTACTTACTTATGTATATGGCCTGATCAAGAATCGCAGCCCGTTACTGGATTAAGGGCGACTGTAACAAGTCTCGCCAGACGTATCTGCTTTGTGCGCGCCTTTTCCAATTTGTTACACCAAGCGATGTTAGGGTTCCCTCAACTTGGTCTTTCCATCGAAAGCATAGTCTTCCTCCACGTCGTTGTTCTCTACCTTTGCTGAAGCTTCTGCATCCATACGCTCGATGTGGTCCAAACAGCGCAAGCCCTGAATATTGATACGCTTCACTATGTCCACCTCGTTGTAGAGCTTATACGTGGTTCATTCGGCGTTAGCACGGGTAAGAGTGTGAGTGTAGAATGTTAGTTTCGTCGGGCGAGAAAGTCTCTCCTGCGCATTTGCTTACTGAGACCATAGTAACACCTATTAGCAAGCGTGATGCGTCGGTTTATCTTCAGGCAAACAAACGCTCTCAGTTGTTGTGACGGCAGTGCCAAGATATATAAATACCTTTTTGTTTAAGGCGGTTGAAATCAAAATTTCAGAAACATCTCAAAGGTGTCGTCACACCAATGGTATGTGGGACACGCTCCCACTAATACTATAACAATCCTCTACCTCGGCTAGTTCTACCCTGGGACCACAAAAGTATAACTTCTGGTTAGAGCCGCGTTTATGTCCGAAGACACAACAGGTACCCGCGTCCCGGTTCCTCTCCTGTAGGCGTATGAAGGCTATACACCGTCGATAGTCTCAATTACTCCCACTATGTTTATAGGTGGTCCAAAGTAAAGGAGGCATCTTCTGTATGATACTGTATTGCGTATTTCACTCAAACGTCTGTGCTTATTGTCGGTTCGTCAGAGACTGTCCGCCTTCTCTGTTTGCGTTCCCAATCAACATGGCGAAGTCGCGTCATAATCTTACCTGCAAACGTTTGCGTTGCCTCCCTCATACCGCTGGTTGCGCACATATCTCGTATGAGGGTACTGCAGGACGGTTGATGTCCCAGGGCTTGCTCCAGTATAGCTCGTTTCTCTCTAAAGCGGTCGGAATAAAACATGACGTGTTCTGCGTTTTCGTCTGTATTCGGGCAGTTTGGACAGAAGGGGCTGTCTGCCAGCTTAAAACGGTGCAGGTATTCCTGAAAACAGCCATGTCCGCTGAGCAACTGTGAAAGGTGATAGTCGGTGTCTCCGTGGTATCATCACCATCACGTGGTATGCGTTTGTAGGTCCAACGTCCGCTTTGTGACTCATCCCACCGCTGCTGCCACCGGGCTATTGTCAGGAGTCGCTCCGCTGCTTTTTCCCCACGCAATCCCTGTCTATTACAGAGTCGAAACATTTCATCTGTCAAGAGGTTTAGGGGTATCTTTCTCGCTATTACGCAGATTACATGCAGATTGCCTTGCCTGTATGCCTGGGTGACTTCCCGTATATTAGACTTTTTGGTCCCCGCCCAGCTAGGCGCTGCATACAGAATTATAGAGTCAGCAACCAATGACAGTAGCCGTCTGCGATTTCCCTGGGGCCCTCCTATATTAAGGAGAAGTCGCGTTAGGGCACCATCACCATTGATAGAAGCCGCCTTGGAACTTACATTTATTAAATGCTGCCTGAAACAAAGTCTTGTGTCGATCCAAATAGTGTCGATAAGATATTTGATCGCCTTTTTCGAGACTATACGGTGTGTACCTATGTTCAGCTCAAAGGACTTTCGCCCTCCAGTACTTATTAGAACTACCTCGCTTTTGTTACCGGCTAAATCTAACTTAGCCTCGTTAAGCCATCGCTGCACTCTCTCTATATAAATACCTTGACGATTGCAAAGGTATAGTTGTCCGCTGAAATGCTAGATCCAAAACACAGTGTATATTTCCTATAGGACAGGAAGGGGTAACATCTCGCTTGCAGTTCGCTATGATGTCAATGTCATCAGCATATGCAAAGGGCTAGACACTTTTGGTGAAAATCGTGTCATTTCGATGAACACCGGCTCTCCACAGTACCCCTTTCCATGAGAAAGTTGAAGAGGTCGCACGATAGTGAATCGCCTTGTCTGAAACCTCGCTCGGTATTGAAAGGTTCGGAGAGGTATTTTCCTACCTTGACGGAGCTGGACGTGTTACTCAATGTCATTTTGCATAGTCGGGAATACCGAGCTCAGACATTGTGGCATATTGGCGATCCCTTATTGGGCTATCGAAAGTAGCCTTATAATCGACAAAGAGATGATGAGTTATGTCGTTATCTTTTTTATAGGGTTTTTCCATAATTTGGCGTAGTATGAAGATCTAGTGGTGTGGTCTAAAACAACACTGATAAGGTCCAGTTAGTGAGCTGGCGTATGGCTTTAGTCTTGCACATAATACGCTTTACAGAAACTTATATGAGACGCCGATAAGACTGATCCCCGGTAGTTGGCGCAAATAGCAGGATCGCTTTCTTCAACACAGGACAAAGAACACTAAGATTCCAATCATTGTTAATTTGTTTCACATCCGACAATAATTATGGATAGTACTTACGATTCGGACTTCTACCATGGGCAACTCAACGTACATCAAAAAGGGAGTTGAGGAAAGCAAAGAGATGTGAAGGTATAGAGACTGCAGTGGAAAAATCTCGTTTAAGAAAACTCGTATCCAAATCAACAACATCCATTTGTGTTCTCCAAAACAGCTGCACGACTTCCACCAAGGAGAGTCGCTAAGTTTAATATTAGCCACCCACTTTCCGCGCAACTCCGAAGTCTATAACGCAGGTACTGCAAAAACTTTTAGGCCCAGACTTTCGAACATTGAGGTTAGCTCATTTATTTCAGATATACTCACTAAGACTAATATTACTTGGGCTATAGCAAACTTTAAGCCTATAAATTTTCAGGCTCATATCATAAAGTGGTAGTAATCTACATAGAATTAAAAAAAAAAACGTA
This sequence comes from Anastrepha ludens, assembly GCF_028408465.1. Taxonomy (NCBI): domain Eukaryota; kingdom Metazoa; phylum Arthropoda; class Insecta; order Diptera; family Tephritidae; genus Anastrepha; species Anastrepha ludens. Next base: position 19,733,962 of record NC_071500.1, read on the forward strand.
ATTGGCGCATACACTTCAGCCGGTTTGGCCGAGCTTCTCTCCTATTTGTGGCGTGCGTCTTGAAGTTGTTCCACACATGGAGGGACCTGCCGTTTTAAACCGACTCCGAATGGCAAATGGTTTTTTATGAGGAGCTTTTGCTATTGGCTACGGTGACCGAGAGGGGTCGATGTAGCTATACTACTACTGCCAAACACTCTCTGTAGTCTAATGCAAATACCCTTAAAATAAAGGGTTTCCAATAGCAGGTGTTATTTTGAATAGGCCGCTATTTCGGTAAATGTCAGTTTTGAAGCTGTCATTTTTTGATATTTCTCAAGTGGATACTACGCCATTAATAAAAATGGAACGATACACGGCTTAACCAACGCATTGAAATTGTTAAAATTCACAATAAAAATGGTGCAAATTTGGCAGAGACGGTTCGTAAAACTCGAACCCTGTCGGACCGCAATACAAATACAGAAATTAGTGAAAAAATTCGAGCTGTTGGGACAAGTTAGTGATTTGAAGAATAAAATCCGTGCACGTCGCTCAAGAACAGCCGAAAATATTGCTGTTGTAGCCGAAAGTGTTGAAGAAACCCCAGGTTTGTCCATTCCGCGTCGTTCTTTGGTATTGTGCATTCCACAAACGTCATTACACCGTATGAAGATTTGGGTCGTAAGGCTTATAAACTTCAGTTAACACAAGAACTTAAGCCGGCCGATCAGCAACAACGTCGTGTCTTTGCTGATTGGACCGTTGAAACGCATGCAAATGATCCAGAATTCCATCGAAAAATCATCTCGAGCGATGAGGCCCATTTCCATCTCGGTGGCTTCGTCAACAAGCAACATTGTCCGATCTGAGGCTCAGAAAATCCAAGAGTTATTATTGAAAAGCCTCTCTATCCTCAACGTGTGACTGTTTGGTGCAGTTTGTGTCCGGCAGAGTCATTGGGCCTTACTTTTTCGAAAATGAAGCTGGAACAACAGTTACAACAACAGTTACGGTGAATGGATTGCGCTATCGAGAGATGATTAACGATTTTGTATGGCCGGAATTGGATGGTATTGATCTGGACAACGTTTATTTTCAACAAGACGGCGCTACGTGCCGTTATTGGAACACCCTTTACATAGATAAGTAGGCACTTTCATGGAAGCTGAATATTTAGGACGGAGTAAAGAAGGCTTCTAAGGCGCTCTACTCAGGTAAAAAACAACTGTAGGCTATATACAGCTGGGGCCTCCACGCCATTCAATTTCCATACTCGTAGCTGTGTTTACCGGTAATTGGACGACCGGCACACACGCAGGAAAGCGCGATTTACCATTACGGAAGATTTTTCGTATGGTATTCCGTAACCGGTGGCCTTTCAGAGAAGGAGAAGTAGACTGCTCAACACTTTCTCTGTAAATATCCGGGCTTGGCAGCGACACAATTAAAATTACGGGATGATCCTTTCTTCGACACGTTGGGGCAGTGCGCCAATCTAAATTCCACCAACCTTCTCCATTACATAAGCAACTCTGGCTGACTGTAGATATCTGCCTGTTGGAGGATTCAAAATTCTATCAAAACGGCGCATTAGTGATACTTGGGGAGTGCCAGACAGGTACTTCAGGCTTTACCATGCCCACAGCTTGGTTGCATGTTTCTTCGGCTTGACGGAGTGTTTCTTCGGCACAACCCCAGCAGCTATGTCGTCAGCAAATCCTATGATTTGCGACGCTAGAGACAGATTGAGGCGCAAAACTACATGGTACATGAGGTTCCAAAGTAGGGGTCGCCGGACTGAGCCCTGTGGAACTCCGCCAGTTATTTTGCACTCTTTTTCACCAGCATCAGTATTATAGCAAAGGGTTCTGTCGGAAAGGCGTATTGAAGGCGTTGTTGTTGTTGTTGTAGCAGTATCTTCGCCCCGTCAGTATAGTGTAATCACCGGTCGTCTTCGTCTAGCTCATCTAACGGTAGGCCCAGGAAACTAGCTGTTTCGACGGGTTGGGTCCAGAGGGAGAGAGGTGTTAGATGAGTGGGTTTGATGGGGCATGTGAAGCTGGAGCTCTTCGTCTGCAATAGGTGGTGGTTGGACTCCGATAACAGCATTCGGGGGTCGAGAGCTTAAGGTGGTAAGGGTCTCCCGATGAATGTCGTTTATGGCCTGTCTGTACACTGTCTGATCCTGGAGTGGTCTGTCTGTTTTGTCCTGGATCTCGTCCACGTAGTTGAGGAAGTGTCTCCTGATGTGGCTGGGAGGAGGCTCAGGCTCAAGCAGGTGTCTGCATGGGTGAGGCCTACGTCATGCAGGTGTTGAATTGGGGGCATCAGGAGACATCCTGTCGCGGTCCTAATAGCAGTATTTTGGCAGGTCTGGAGCTTCGTCCACTGCGTATCACAAGTTCCGGGCGACCAGACAGGCGCAGCATAGTTAAGAACCGGTCGGCCTATTGCTTTGAAAGTCGACAGCAATATTTCTTTGTCTTTGCCCCAAGTGCTGCCGGCGAGCGACTTGAAGACCTTGTTGCGATTCTGTACTCTCGTTGCAATAGCGGTTGTGTGCGCGGAGAAGGAGAGCAAGCTGTCAAAGGTGACTCCCAATATTGTGGGGCTATTTACCGTCGGTATTGGGGTGTCATCGACGTGTACCTGAAGTTGCAGCTTGACCTCCTTTGTCCAGGTGGTAAAAAGGGTCGCCGTGGATTTAGTGGGAGAAAGTTTTAGGTTTCTCGCAGTGAAGAAGCGAGAAAGGTGGGCGAGGTAATCGTTTACTTTGGTGCATAGATGCCCGACGCCATCTGTCGTCGGCATATGAGACCAGTGAGATTCCCTCTGGTGGCTGGGGGAGTTTCGAAATATAGAAATTAAAAAGCAAGGGTGAAAGGACACCACCCTGCGGTACTCGTTGCTTTATTTTTCTCTGTTTTGAGGTTTGGTCTCGAAATATTACCGACGAGTGACGACCACTCAGGTAGTTCGCGGTCCACCTCTTCAGCCCTGGCGGGAGTGTCGACTGTAAAACGTCATCTAGTAGCGTGGCGTGGCTGACTGCGTCGAAAGCCTTTTGTAGATCCAACGCGGTTTTGGTTTAGTCCACGGTTTACCTGGGTGTTTATGACGGTGAGTGCCGTGGAGGTTCTGTGCACTCTTCGGAAACCATGCTGGTGTGAGGCTGGAGTCAGGTGTTCTGTGAGGAGTGGGAGTAGAAGGGCTTCAAGCGTCTTCACTACTGGGGAAAGGAGAGTTATCGGACGATAAGACTCCCCTGGTTAGCGGGTTGCCCAGGCTTCAGTAGTGGGACCACTCTCCCTAATTTCCACTTACCAGGAATGATGAGAGCGGCCATAGACAGGTTGAAGACCTTGGTGAGGAATTCTACTCCCAATGGACCCAGCTTTTTCAACATCAGCATGTTTAGTCCGTCAGGGCCAATGGCTTTAGATGGTTTCATATGTTTGATGGCCCCCTGAACCTCGTCGCTGGAGAAAGCAAGCGGTGCACTGTTGTATGGCAGTTTGTGCAACCGTCTGGTGGCACAACGTTTGGATCTGTCGACCGGAGGATGCAGTATAAATTGCCGGCTAAAGTAGCTCGCGCATCTCTTCGGATCCGACGAAGTACGACCGTTGAAGGCGATATCCACCTTGTCGTTGTGCTTCGTCGGGTTCGACAGGGACCTTACGGTGGACCAGAGCTTGCTCACACCAGAGGTGAAGTTACAGGACTTCAGATGCTCTACCCATTCCCATGGCATCCGGTTCTACGTTAACGGAATGACTCGGGTTTTTCCCGACCAAGGGCTGCCGCCCCAGTAAACTAACCCTGTCTAGTGTACCGTATTGAAGGCGTTCTTAACGTCCAGTGTCGCAATTAGGCAATACTCCTTACTACCGTATAGCCATCGAGTACCTTCAATTCAGTTTCTAATACAAATTCCATATTAAATTTTATTAATATATTTTTTTTATTTTTTCAGTATAATATTTTATATTTATATAGTTCATAAATTTAAATTTAATTCATTTCATTTAAAAATTTTGGAATTTTATGCTTTTCACTTTGCGCTTTACGCTTAACGCTCCGACTACGACTTTTCGCCCTCGTACCTCGTCAATATTTATGTATATAATTTTTTATCATTTCATTAGTCGTTTTGCTTCCCTTTAAATTACATTATATTTATATATATGTAGGTATATATATATATATTAATTATACAAAAAAACGGTATTTCATAGATCAGTAATCAATTAATAATTTCGCTTTGCACGCATTCTCACATTGTTTCGGCATAACTTAAAAACGACGTTGAAATTAAAATTAAAATTAAATAATTGTAGCATAAACGCAAAACAGTGCACACAGGCGAACCGGAGCGAATACGAGCGTATAATAAAAACGAAGTTTTTTGTTAAAAATAGACGTACAAAAAACAGCTTAAATGCTAATTAAACTTAAATTTTACAATACATTTATTTATATGCAATAATAAAAATAATTGTAAATTATTCAGTTTCTGTACAGTTTTACAGCTTAGTAGTTTGGGCGAGAATGGTGGTGGTGGTGGTGGTGGTGGGTTGGGGCATCGTACATACAATAGAATACAATATGTGGCGCCAGCCAACTTTTCGTGGGTACAGTGTTAGCGTAGTTGTTTTTGTTTGTGTGTGTATGTGTATTGTAGTTACAATTGTGTGGTTGACTTATTTATTATTATTTTAGTTTTTGCTTTTGCATTTTCAGTTGATTTGTCTAACTCTTTGTTTGTTTTGTTTGCTATTTCTAACCGCTACTGCTTCTGGTAAATTAAAGTACAAATTATGTAGCATACAACTTAAGAATAAATAAAGCGCATTTTCGTTAGCGTTGCGCGCACGCAATACATACATACATAACTAGCGGTCCTTCTGCTTCTCTTGGTCTTTAACACTATTTCTTGCGCTTTGTTATTATAATTTTTTGTTTTCTATTTTTTATATTTGTTTTTTTTTTTTTGTATTTTGTTCCGTTTAATATTACACAACATAAGACTTTAAAACTAAATTTGCTTAAATATACATTCACATATACTTATACGTTTACACGTTTATACATAGATACACATAAAAATAAGGCGCAAACTAAAAGCTAATGGTTTTTACTTTTAATCGATTAATTCATTAATTAATAGAACATCTAGTTTAGCTTTAAATGAAACTGTACAAAAGCTTACGCAATGCAGCAGCCACTGCTGTACGAACGCACGAAATGAGCGAAATACAAAACTCAAATTATTACACTAAGGAAGCTAGTTTAGTTCGAAAAAAAAAATAAAAATAAAAATAAAAAAAATAAAAATAAAAAAATATTTAAAAATAAAATGCTTCTTCTTGCGATCTCGTGCACTTCAAGCAGTGCTACAAAATTGCATAGTATGTCGCAAATCACTAACGCCTTTTCGGCTTTTTTACAAATTTTTTCTGTTTTTTTGTTTTCTTCCTGTTTTTGCATTTCCACCGCATGGAGTAGGTTCAGTTTTAAAAATGTAGCATATTTATACAATATCTTTATTTAATTTTGTAATTTTTATATATATTTTGCATAGATTATATGTTTGTATGTATGTATGTAGATATTTTTGTTTAATTATAGGCTTTCATTCATACTCGCTTGATATATGTACATACATATATGCGTTTACATTTTATGTACTAAAATATGCATTGATAATTTTGTATGGATGTGTCGCTGGTGCATTGAAGAGGTTTTTTTCTTTTCTGAAAGGTTATTTGTGAAAGTGAGTTTTTGATATAGAATAATTTGCGCAAATTTTCACGCTTTTCCTGTTTAAGCCAATAGACTTTTATGCAGTGATTTTTGGTAATACTTGTAGTTGTTGTTATTGTTGTAGCAGCTCTACCGCTACTAGCACGTTTTGCCTTTTAGTTCTGCTAGTGCAAAGCGCGTTTTCATAGACTTGTGAGTCAAATAAAGAGTGAGTGAAAGGATAGAAGTTTTCTTTTTTTTCTGTAACACTTTTACAAAAATTATTCGCTACTGCGGCGGATAATAGCCTAGACAGATGGAGGCATTAATCGGGATGAACGACTTAATTCGAAATTAACGACTTAATTCAAATTTTCTCAGTTCTCCACTGCAACAAATGCAGATTAACAACTAGACTTAACAACTTCCCTGTCCCCATACAATTCACAAATATATAACGACACGTTCAATGCAAGTTCTAAGTTGTATAAAGAAATGAGTCACATGAGTCAATACGCTCTCGCGAGTCACATATGATTTATTGGGCAGGGAACTTGTTAATTCTCATAATTTGAGCGGATTAGCGGAATTTTCGATTGCAACATTGCCGAAAAATAGCAGTTAATGTCAAATGTGAATGAAAAATGAAATGTGAATGAAGAAAAGAACAAAAAAAAAACTGGGTGTAATGCTAATTTGCACTAACCCATACGCTATTACATTAATTTTTATGATATTTGCGAGCATTTTAAGAAATGAAGGCCGCCGTCGCCGAATGGGTTGGTGTCGAATCTTCGTGCATCAAATAGCAAACTGATGGAACAATTTTTTTTCCAATAGCAGTCGCCTTTCAGCACGGAATGGCAAACCTCCGAATGCATTTCTGCTATGAAAAAACTCCTCATAAAAAGCATTTGCCGTACGTAGTCGGTTTGAAACTGTTGGTCTCTCCACTTGAGGAACAACATGGAGGAGGAGCTCGACTAACCACCTAACAGAAGTGTATGCGCCAATTATTTATTATTATTATTTTAAATTGCAATTTAAGATTCTTTAAATAATTATTTCTTTCTAAAACAAGTGTATGCGCCATTTATTTATTATTATTATAATTTTTTTTTTTTTTTTGAAGAACTGCAATTTAAGACTTTTTTTAATATTTTTTTCTTTCTAACAGAAGTGTATGCGCCAATTATTTCTCATGGTGAGTATTATTATTATTACATTTTTCCTTTTTTTTTTTTTGAAATTTGCAATTTAAGATTTTTTTAAATAAATAATTTTTTTTTTGTGAGAAATTGGAATTAAAATTTGTTTCAATAATTATTTCTTTCTAACAAAAGTGTATGCGCCAATTATTTATTATTATTATTATTTTATTTTTTTTTTTGTGAAAAATTGCAATTTAAGATTTTTTTAATCAAATATTTTTTTTTTTTTTTTTTGAGAAATTGGAAATAAAAATTGTTTCAATAATTATTTCTTTCTAACAAAAGTGTATGCGCCATTTATTTATTATATATTTCTTCTTTTATTTTTGAAAATTTGCAAGTTAAGATTTTTTTTTAAATAAATATATATATATTTTTTTTTTGAGGAATCGCAATTTAATTTAAATTTAATTACTTTTAATTAATTAATTACTTTTTTCTAACAAAAGTGTATGCGCCAATTATTTATTACTTTTTTTGTGAAAAAATGCAATTTAAATTTTTTTCAAATAATTATTTTTTTCTAACAAAAGTGTATGCGCCACTTATTTTATTTTATTATAATTATAATTTTTTTTTTTTTGTGAAAAATTGCAATTTAAAATTTTTTTTAAATAAATAATTATTTCTTAGCATCAGCGCAACTAATACCCGTATTTGTTGCCTGCGGTCCACATTTGACTGACAAAATTATCCAATAAGCAAAGCAGTTGTTCACTAATCCGCATAACTGCCATCTGTCACACTTCAATTTTTCCACTACAAAATGCGCTGGTAATCCCGATTAGCGCCACCGTCTGTCTAGGCCGTAGGATTTTAAGTAATCAGCAGTTCTACCGTTGCCCTCTCACAAATCGTAAGTTTTCACTTCTACACATTTTTTTTGCATTTTCTTATATATATATTTTTTTTTTTTGTTTTTCGTTTATACATTTAAAAAGTGTTATATCACTCTTTATAAATTTCTTTTTCACAGCATATTAAATTATTTATACATAAACATTACGAAAATTTATAAGAAACAAAATAAGAAAAGCACTTTGCAATACTTGCGAATTCATTTGTTGGCGTTGTAACTGTTTTTTATTTATTTTTATTTTTCATTTCTCCTTCTTCATTCTTCCCACTTGCGGCAGTTAGTTTTGATACTGTTGGTAGCTATAAATACATTTGGTCACATTTAAACGCAATTAAACAACACTACTGTGCCGTTGCTCAGTTAAGGTCAATAGTTGGCGTGCTTGAACTTGACTCAGCACTTTCGAGCTCCGTGTAACGCTTATCGGCGCTTGCATAAACGAATGGCATGCTATCAATCATGTGCAGTATGTAAGGGCTGAATTGATTGTTGATCGTATTACACACACACACACGCACCACATACATATGCATATGCATGTATGACAACGATATTGGTGAGTAGCATACGGAAGGCAAAATTAGTAAGTAAATCACTTTATACAGAGCAAATGCAAGTTATTAGAAAAGAAATTAGGAAAATAAATTTTAAAAGGTTTCATAGAAAATATGAAATCAAAATTCTAAAGTCCAAACGATGGCCAAACTTTCAACATTCAAAAAACAAACTAACTAACTAAATCAATTATTTTAACTGACTTAAATTAAGGCAATCTAATTAAAATTATGTTTTTCCCCAATTAATTGACTTATGCATACAGTGTACATTCAATATAACTAGTCGGCACAAATCCTTCATCCCAGCCGCTTATGGGATTGGCGCGGCGTACGCGCGTCCAGCCATCACCCTGATCGATCTCAATGACTTGCAGTTCTTCGCCCTCATTCATTGGTATGCTGCCTTCGCTGGTTGCTATTTAACAAAAAACAAAAAAAAACACATTGCAATTATGAGAGATGCTCCATTCATTTAAAATATATTATTTTCCTACTCACCTTCGAAGGGATAGAGCGCTCGACATGTGCCCAACGGTTGCAGCACTTCACTTTCCGTGTCATCGTAACCATCCTCGCCGATGGCATTCTCGTTCGCACTACCCTGTCCTGAGCCGGGCAGCGAGGTGTGCGATGTACCCAAGCCACTTTCGGGACTAGCCGAACTGCTGATTTTGTAGCCGCGCATGCAAAAGAGGAAATTTGTGTAGCATTTCGTATGATTGACGCGGCAATAAGCAATGAAGTGCCAAAAAATGAAACGAAACAAAAGAGAACGAAACGAAATAAAAATTTCGTTTGAAACTTAAAATGAGCGGTTGGTTGTGGTAAATTTAATTTTTTAGGTTAGAATATGTGGCAATTCGATTAATTTGAGAATATATATTTACATACATACATATATGTACATATATATACATAATAAAAATAAACAAATAAGTGCAAATGTGCGCAGTTGTAATGAGAAATAGCATTAAGGGACAGATTTTTCAGTGCAAGATTAGCTGTGGTGAATTTTAAAACTAAGTTCAATAGGGCAACATAAGACATTCGAGATTTGTTAAGTTGGAAATCAGAATTAAACTTGCACAAAATACTGACCCTTATAATAACACATACAAATTAGTGATGAAAATGATGAGGTGAAAGCATTAAGGTATTTACACAAATGTGAAACTAAGAGAGGAAATGTGTAAGAGGAAGTGTGGGGGAGCCAATTTCCAAAACCGTACTCTGTTTAAACTAAATGCCTGAAATATTCATATAATAAATCAAATTAAACTCGACTTCGGAGAAAGTCCGACTAACTGCCAATTACTAGAACTCAAATTCACACAAATTTGTGTAAAACTTTATAGTTTGATTAAAAAAAAAAGCTCGGTGGTACTGGTTGTAAAAGCATAAAAAGTGCCCTATTATTTTTTTGGCGTATTGGACCGATTGCATATTTTTTGAAGTGAAACTTGTTTAGGCGCGTCGGGGGCCCCAAGGCAGATTGAAAATAGGCGAGTGAAACGGTAAGTTCGAGCGTTACCGAAATCCGTCAAATGGGCGGGGCCAAGGAGCAGCTGCTCCTTCCCACTCTCGCCTATTCTGAAATGTATATAGCACACAAGTAAGCATTGAAGTAGACTGGCGACATGCAGGCAACCGACATGCAGGCAACCGACAATCGACAACCGACAACGGGTATTATAGATAGCCATAGCCCGTGCAAATGAATGCTGTGTGTGAGTATCAGATAAAGCGCCGATTGAATGTGTGTAAGCGGGAAAGCAATAAGAAACTGCTGTGAAGTAAATAGATGGTAGGTATGGAGGAGACGAAGCGATACAATGAGTGCGTTTGCCAAACGAATGACGATAGTTGAAGTAGAAGGTTGTAAAATGACATTTCAACCGTTTCGGTGATCAAAGCAAATTGATTAACGCGCCAAAAGTAGGCAAAAAATACCATTGGAAGTGCAAAGAAATGTCAGCGTCAAGTGCAACACTGCACCCAAGTGTCAAATTTGAAGCTAATAAGGACAAAAATAAATATATTAGTACAAATTTATGTGGAGTGATATAGAAAAAAAAAATGAAAACCTGAATTTAACACGAGAGAGGGGGGAGAGATCTAAACCGGGGCTCCCATGCATGGAACAACCAACTTAGAAGTTTCACTTCTACCGTGCGTGAGTCTGACAGACCCTAGTTTTTTTTCTTTATACGTCTTTTGCCAATGCATACATAAATTTCTGAGGAAAGTACAAATTTTTTATTTAATATGTCTATCTTACGGCTGTCAAGCACCATATCCTATTAAGAGAATTGTTTAAACTGAAACGGGATGAAATGCTACGTAGGAATTTATTCTTGTGCGTCACTAAATGAAAATTTAAAATATCAGCACTAAATCGCCATATGGCCTTTTAAGCAAGCGCTGTATAGGCAACAGTGTATTTAGCAGCAAAAGTTAATAGGGAACTGTAAACTTACTTTTAAATTAACATCGTACAAACGTCTGCTAAATCAACAGCGAACCCTAACATAGAACTGTAAACTTACTTTTAAATAAACATCGCACATACGCCAGCTAATCCCTGTTGCGAATGCTAAAACTGTAAGCTTAGGCATATTTAACATAACATTTTGCAGGCGTGAAGAAATCACGTTTAGCCGCTGTTATAAATATCGCAGGACCAACTTATACGAGGGGTGCCTTTTATATTTCGGGATTTGGCAACGCTGGTGTTGCAATCTGGCAACTGACAGCTGTATCGCAAAGTTTGACATTTTTTGGCTTTTACGTACTCAGAACGTTTTGAAATACCAGCGCTATTTGTGTTGTTTACAGTAACTTAAAAGATTCATCTCGGTCCAAAAATGGAATTAAATCGTGAACATTTTCGTGCGATTATTTTTTACAACTTTCGACGTGGATTAACTCAGCAACATTGCGTGGATGAACTTAATTCATTTTTTGGCGATGAAGCTCCATCAAGGACCAGTGTTTATCGATGGTATGGTGAATTCAATCGTGGTCATAATAGTTCACTCCAAGACGAATTTCGTGAAGGTCGTCCAAAATCAGTTGTTGGTCCGAAAACCATTGATGCTGTGCGCGAACTGATATTGCAAGATCGTCATGTGACCTATCGTGAGATTGAAACAATCTTAGGCATTAGTGGGACCAGCATACATTCAATATTGCATAAACATTTGACTGTCAAAAAAATTTGTTCGCGTTGGATTCCACACAATTTGTCAATCGCTCAAAAAAAGGCTCGTGTCGATTGGTCGAAGGAAATGCTCAAAAAATACGATCGCGGGGCTTCGAAACACGTCTATGACATCGTGACAGGTGATGAATCATGGATTTACGCGTATGAGCCCGAAAGTAAACAGCAGTCGACTGTATGGGTGTTTCAAAATGAGCCAAATCCAACAAAAGTTGTTCGCGCACGAAGCACTTCCAAGCAAATGGTCGCCTGTTTTTTCGGAAAAACTGGACATGTCGCAACCGTACCACGAACCACGCAGAACAGTAAATTCTGAGTGGTACACAACCATTTGGTTGCCAGTTGTCTTCCAAGAAATTAGGAAAACCAATCGCCAAAGACGGATCACTCTTCATCAGGACAATGCGAGCACTCACACATCGGCTCAAACAACTGCATTTTTGAGCACCCAAAACATCGAATTAATGGGTCATCCGCCGTATAGTCCTGACTTGGCACCGAATGACTTCTTTCTATTCCCGTACGTAAAAAACAAACTGAGAGGTCAACGTTTTTCGACACCTGCAGAAGCGGTTGCGGCATTCAGAATGCATGTTTTGGAGATACCTCATTCAGAGTGGCAAAAGTGCTTCGACAATTGGTTCAAACGCATGCAAAGGTGTATAGATCTTCATGGAGAATATTTTGAAAAACAATAAAGTGATTTTCGATGATTCAAATTTGTTTTTGTTCTATAATCCCGAAATATAAAAGGCATCCCTCGTATTGAACAGTCCCAACATAGAGCCAAAACAAAACTATTGTTTATGTTTTTTGTTGATGCATTGAGGCAAAAAAAAGCAAATTTGAACAGTTTAAATGATGGTATGATCAAATGTGAAAATATAAAGTTTGAGAATTTATGTGAATACCAAATTGATACATATAAAAAATGCAAGGAAGATGTGTAAGCGCACTTTCACAAAGGGAAGCAAGTGAGTGAGGATATACAAAGAATTTATAAAACTGATAAATTGAATGAAACTGATTGGTGAGTTGGCATGAATGGCAAATGGTCTAAAGCTATTCAACATAGACTTATAAGTGTACCCGTTATTGTTATTATTATGCCCATTTTGTATTTGCGCCACATTATCCTCTGAACCTGACCTGCTTAAGCTGCCACCATCATCAGGATGATCTTCGCCTTCATCATTATGATCCTCGGCACTGCCATTGGAATGTCTGTAAACAATTCAATAATAATTAGAGTTATATTGATTTGATTACTTCGCCGCCACTTTACGCCTACTACAGTTGCTCACCTTGATGTCCGATGATGTCCATTTTGAATGTGATTACGACTCGCTTGCGGACTATTACTAGCCAAAGGTATTTGATTCGCACTCTCCAAGTAGCCTTGGAACTTTTTCAGATCCATACGTAATTTTTCCGTTTTGTGCTCAGACTCGTTTAGTTGGCCCTCAACAGTCATTGGATTGCCCAGCGATGAATTCGATTCATAAACCATTTTCATTTTCATGAGACCATCACGTGTGGCCACCTCTTGATTAAGCTTGTGTTGTAATTCGGAAATTTTAGCTTGTAGCTTTTTGCGTCGTTGACTGGGTGGTAAATCGCTGAAGTCTTCCTTTTGGCCATCCGCCGTTAATGAATTCTAAGGGAACGAAAAGTGTGATGAGTAATTTTTTTGCCACACGGTCACTTAACAAACTGATAAGTGCATATGGAGTGTATTAAATTAGAACAATAATATCACGTGATTGAACAGAAAAAGCTGGAGAAAGACGAACACTAAAAAATGTATAGAATACAAACAATACAAAAGGGAATTTTCCAGGGACAACATGGGTGTGTCGCTGGATGTTGATGATAGTGTGCCGATGGCAGTTGAGTGATGATTTTTCTCATTTTAATTTTTTTTTTTTTTTTTTTTTTTAATATTAAATGTCAAAATGTGCGCATGCGAAGAGGTAGAAACAACAACAAAAAAATGCCTACAACTATGCAACCGATGAAACGAAAATAGTTGTGCTGTTGAGCTCAAATAAGTGTGTGTATGTGGTTGTTAATACTAAGTAGGCTGCAAAATTAAGAAAATACTAAATATTAGATGGCGTACACTTTGCACTTTTAGCTCTAATACCATTTTCTGAAATATGTAAAGTGCGTGTTTGTATGCTTATGCAAGTGTGTGTGTATTAGTGTATGTTAAAGTGTGTTAAGTGTATTTTAACAAAATTACAAAAGTGGCTGTGGTAGTAAGAGTAGAATATTTTCTTAGTACTTTTTTTTTTTTATTTAATTTTTAGTACTTTTACGATAGTTAGTGGTTAGCGCTATTTATAAATATAAAAACGCTTAAAAGTAGAGGTGGTAGTGAAATATTATTGCTAAATATTTGCTTATGAGAAATGTTAGAAAAGCAGCGTAAAATCATTCATACCTTCATGGTGATACAGGCTTCATAAATCTTCTGTGGCTATTGACAGATAGTTTTTTGAAATTGTATCACGATTTTAATTTTTTTTTTTTTTTTTTTTTTATATTTATTTTTTTAGTTGGATTGTTTTGGTTTAAAGTTTTTCAGTAATTTTCGTAAGCGGTACATTGTGGTAGAGGCGGTGATGTTTTGATACGCATGTGGCATATAGGTGTTTTCGTTGTTGTTGTAGTTTTATGGTATGTTGTAGTGGTAGTTGATAAAAAGTGTGTGAGTGAAAAATTTTGTTTTTAGTAAAAAGTAAGAAAAAATTAATTTTGTTTATTTTAATGCAGAAAAGAAGTTTAATTTTTTTTTGTTGCATATATATATGTGTGTGTGTATACAATTTTGCAATATAACAAAACATGAGTAAAGCCGCATTCAAAATGAGTATAATAATAGAAATAAAAGAAGTGTAGGTTAAGAAGAGAGAGGGGAAAGAAAATATATAATAGTAGATATTTTATTTTGATGTGAATTAATATTTTATTTCATAACACATATACAAAGACCTATACATATGAATTGAATCGTAACAAGGTGCCGAACGCGACTTTGAACCTACTGCGCGAAAAATCGCTGCTAGCCCTCAGTAGAGCCAGACCTTTTCAGCTTTGGACGTGCATTTAACATATTTCTATTATAGCTAACGACTTGAGCTTCCATTACGTCATACTTTAACTGAAAAATTCGACTTTTCTAGTTTCAGATGATTCTACGACGAATGCCGATTGGCACCGCAGAGCACCTCTCGAAAAACAAAACTCTGACATGGGCTTATTTGTCAATATTTTATTATTAATATTTTTTAAAAACTTATTGAAAAGATGTACAATAACATGCAACTGATTTTATTAAAGTATCTTAAGCCATATTTCTGTAAAAAATTAAAAAAAAAAGTGTTTTTTTTTAGCGCTAAACCCTACCACCCCCTTAAATAGGGGGCAGAACAAGAAATAAATAAAATTAAAAAAATATAATATATATATTCATATATTACACCGTGCGGCAAGACTCTACTTTTTCTGTTGTCCAGGAAATATTTCATATGCACGTGAAGCTAAAAATTTATGTTTTTAATTTTTAAAACTTAAAATACTAAATTAAAAAGATACTAAATTTAAGACTAAATTAAAAAACCACTAAATTAAAACTGAAAACTAAAACTAAAAAAGTTCTAAATTAAAAAAAAAAGCCAAATTAAGGCCCTTCAAAAGACTCAAAGGGTGCCTGAAATCAAAAAGACAAACATGTTCTTGTTCAATATGAATGTCATTAGCGTATGAACTACGATCTTAAAACAAAAACCCAACAAATTTGACAAAACGGCGGACGTTCAAAGATGAAACCCCCTTTTTTAACCCTCTTTTAGACTTTAAAGGTCCAAAAAAATACTAAAATTTATTTTTTGCCCCGAATAATCGTAGTTCACACGATAGCGACATCAATTCTATGTGATTTAAATTTTATTTCATCGAAATCGGTTCAGTAGAACCGGCTATATCGGTGTCCATTGTCCATGTAAAGACCATTTTTTGAAGGCTGACAACTTTTTGAACGAACCTCACCTGGTCAACAATTTTTTTTTAGTTTTTAACAATGGATCAAAAACTAAAATACTGAAAACCAAAATAAAAAATCTTATTTCGTTTCCGTTTTACACGCTTATAAAGAAACACCCAAAAAAAACCATTTCAAATGAGGTGAGGGACTTAAGCCTAAATAAAAAAAAAAATATTAAATTAAAGAAAGGCTAAATTTAAGACTAAATCACAAAAAGATACTAAATTAAAAAGAGACTAAATCACAAAAAAAAATACTAAATTAAAAAGAGACTAAATTCAAACAAAAAAAAAAATGTTTCTATTAAAGCTAAATTCTTGTTTACTTTTCGCCAGGATAAATACGTATTTTTCATAGTACCCATTTATTTCATTGGATGAAAGTTTTTTTTTTTTTTTTTTATAAAACAGCAAAAAGAATGAAATTGAAAGAATACTACATATATAAACCATTCACATATATCGGGTGTTTTATTAGCTGCATGAGAACTATATCGATAACTTAGTAAGGTTTTTCAAGTCATCAAGAATCGTTTAACGCCAGAACAACGCATCTGAACTGTAGAAATTTGCCTTGAAAAAATTAATTTCTTTTGTTCGCGAAGTTCGCAAAGAGCACTGGCGGCATCATCAGTACTTATTTCTTTCGAAATGTATAAAAAATAGAACAATTTGAATTAAAATAAAATAAATTTAATTAAAATAAATAACCTGAATAAACAAATTAAACAAAATAAAATAAAGTACAATAAATTAGAATAAACTGAATAAACTAAAGTAAAGTTACATAAAAAACCCAAAATTAAAATAAAATAGAACAAAATATAAATAGATAAAAATATCTTATAATAAAATGGAACAAAACATCATTTTTTTCGAAATTTCAAAAACATATTTTCTAGGTATTGAAATTTTATTAATTCGGTTATCAGAAAATTTGAGATAGAGTCGAAAATATTCAATTTCAATGGGACATCTTCAATGTTAATTGTTTTATGGCAGCGTAGGGAGTAATGGATTATTGTAAGCGAATATTTTTTAGACATTTTTTTCTATTTTTCTCTTCGCTTCTTAAAATTTGTATTGAATAAAATGAGCGCTTAAAATAT
Organism: Anastrepha ludens; assembly: GCF_028408465.1. Taxonomy (NCBI): domain Eukaryota; kingdom Metazoa; phylum Arthropoda; class Insecta; order Diptera; family Tephritidae; genus Anastrepha; species Anastrepha ludens. Next base: position 19,750,692 of record NC_071500.1, read on the forward strand.
CTACTTGATAAAAGGTTTAAACCGAAGCAAAATTTTATAATCAAAATAATTCAATGCTAATTTTGACCCACGGAATAAAAGGAATTTTCCATAGCTCATTACAATTATTTTCATAGGCGTTTTAATGGCCGTAGTTAAGGCGAACGTAACAGCCATACAGGCCTCGGGTAGGTTATACTGCATTTAGTGGACCTGCGGTTATATTAATAGGGGATGTTTGTTTTTTAGCGCTGGCTTTTAAGTTACAATCAACATTAAAATCCTTTAATTAAAAATCGAATGTGTATCATACATACTTTCTGATGTTACTGTAATACGCATAGGAGATTACTTTGCAAACAGACTTAGAGAGAAGTGGGAAAAATTATTTAAATTGTTGAAATAAGGAAATAAAACTAATTAATTGTTAACACTTGAAGACTTGAATGTATAACTAAGAAGTAGGTTAAAAAAGGCCTTTGAAAATATTTAAAACGTAGGAAATATATTCATTACATTTCATCATAAAAAAAATTAGCAAACAAAAAATTCTAGCACAATGAAAAAAATTGCTTTAAAAAAGATGTGAAGCCAATACATCCTGATTGCAAAGCATTAAGCACTTAAAAAAGTCAAATATCGGGTGGCACAAAATTAATCATCCAACATTTTTTTAAATAACTTTTTTAAATAAATAAAAGTAAATAAATAAATAATTGGCGCGCACACTTCTCTGAGGTGTTTGGCTGAGTTTCTCCTGTTGTTGTTGTTGTTGTAGCAGCATAAATATTCCCCATAAATACAAGTAGATACATATACATATGTATATGTATATGGGGAATGCTGCTGAAGTGACAGTCCTTGGCCGAATATAAATGCGGGTCGTTCCGGTAACGTAGAACCGAATATTGTGGGAACGGCCGAGCTCCTCCTCTTATATAATATGTTTGTTGCTCCACAAATGGAGAGACCTACTGTTTTAAGTCGATTCCGAACAGCAAATGGATTTTTATGAGGAGCTTTTTCACTCGGAAGTTTGCCGAGGGCCGACCGCCATTAGAAAAAAACTGTTTCTATTTATTATTTTGCTGTTTCATGTGCGACAATTCGAGCCAACGCACTCCCGAATTGTAGTACGCACCTACCCATTCGGCTACAGCGGCCGCCGACTGCTTGGTACTAAATAGAAAACAATGATTTTGAGTGAGAGAAATCCTTATTTTAACCCTTACGTGCTCCATTGCTCGTCTGATTACGTTATTTGCAAAAATTAGAAATCTTTCGGCAGGGTGATTAATTTTGCGCCACCTTGAATTTACAATTTTTTAGGGTTTAAATTTAAAAACTATACCACAGGACTAAAAATAATATTTTATTTAATTTTCCATACACAAAACTCCTCAAACAAATCTGCATTATTTACATGGTTTTACGTTAGCCAAAACAACAACAAAAGCATGTTAAATAATATAATAATAAACCATGATTACTTAGACAGAAAGCACCGTTCAATAACTGCACTGAGTGTTATAAACATACATACATACATTATGCACACGAATACGTATACAAATACGGTAATAATTCTTGCACGTTATTTACGACAGTTAGGTCAACACAATTTTTTGAAAATCGGGGAATTTGCACAGTGAATTGGAGTGTCAGTCGGTGCAAAGATGCGGTAGAAGCTATGCTATATGCCAAGGAATTCAAAGTAACTACGCTCAATAAGGCGCAAAATACACGAATGGGTTAAAGTACATAATTTGAAAAAAGTTATATTTGAAGAATAGATGTTTCTAATTAATTCTTCTAGCAATTCCACAACATATCAAGCTCTACGCTACAGCATTTGCAACAACTATTCGGCGATATGAAACACGCATGAATGCAGACTTTGTACGCAGCGTTGGTACTTACATATTAACATTTGAATCACAATTCGAATGAAACCACACACACATTTCCAATTATTTCATTAAACATAAGTTTCGTTATTTGTTGTAGTTGTAGTATATGTACACATATTTTGTATGCAGAAATTGAAATGTGATTTCGCATGAGCAAATCCAGTAATCCAATAGGTAACCAACACAAAAGGAAGAAAGAGAGACAAAACACATTATGAGATAAAAATGGAAAGCATATCAACCAAAGCGTGAAGTAAAGAAGTGTGAAAATAGGAAACTTAAGTGCATATAGAATGGATAAATGACAGGCGAGAATGTACATATAGAAAGCGCTAGGCATGTAAATCGAATAGGAACGACAAAAAAAAAAAACATAAAATGAGTTCACAAATGGGGCAAGACTAAATATCCTGCTGGGAATGTGGACAAAACGACGAGATACACTGAGTTCATTAGATAAATCGTGAATTTGTGGATGCTATTTATTTATTTTTTTATTAATGTGTGGATGCTCTAAATAAAGTCGGCTTTAAAAGATGTGAATACTCTGCACTAAAATAAAGTAAAGGGGTCTTTCAAGAGTGACGCCTAGATGACAGCAAGCAATAGATCCTAAACGGTACCTTTTTATGGCATCTTTAACATTTTTCAAGTAGAAAACGTATTATTATAGAAACTTACAGGGTTTGATTGAAAAGTAATGAGCCTTCTCGCGCGGAGCTTCTGCCAAGCGATCAACCGAATCGGCTGGTGGGGGAAAATGATCGTTGGGCCTTCCCCTTCCACTAGAAACCGGTCCCAGTTCGCTGGCAACAGCGGTGCAGTCAACATCGCTCCGCGCGTGAAAGCTGTTTTAAAAGTGTGTTAGGATTTTGCAGTGGCGAAAATGCAGCGATCATTGGAGCAACGTTACTCGATCAAATTTTGCGTAAAGCTAAACAAAACGAGTACCGAAACCATTGGGCTACTCAAGGAGGCTTAGGGGGACCAATCTCTGTCCAGTTAAAACGGTGACACAAGTCGTTCAAGGAAGGCCGGGAGGACGTCGAAGACGAACAGCGATCTGGAAGGTCTTCCTCTGCACCTCTGCATTGGCCAAGATGGGGGTTCCGGTGCTTCCCCACTCTACCTACAGCCCAGACCTGTCCCCTCCGGACTTCTTCTTGTTCCCGCGCCTGAAAAGAAAGCTGAAGGGGAGGCGTTTCGACTCCATCGAGGCGATCCAAAAAACTGTGACAGCCGAATTGAACGCAATTCCGGCGGATGAGTTTAAAAAATGTTTCCTGCAATGGAAGGACCGCTACCAGCGGTGTATTGACGCTCAAAGGTCCTATTTTGAAGAATATTAGTTGTATAAGCCAAAAGGTTTAATAAAACTGCTTAAAAAAAATAAGGCTCATTACTTTTCAATCAAACCCTGTATTATGAAAATGGGCGATCTTTAAGAAAAAGAAATCGGAAAATTCGAGATTTTTTGGTGGAAATAATTGTCCGATTGAGTCGGTAGTCGGTTCTATGTAACCGGAATGACCCGGATTTATATGCGGCCAAGGACTGTCACTTCAGCAGCACTTCCCGTTCATGTATAGGGAATGTTTATGCTACTACAACAACAACAACAACCACAATTCAAAGGTTGGAGAACGAATTTCAAGAAACTTGTTCTGTCGAGGAGAGAAAAAGGACTGGCAGGCCTGTAGTTTTTTAAAAAGTAAAGTCTATGTGAACAAGCCAACAACAATACCAGAGGTGAAACACTACATTCGGATCGAGATTGATGAATTCAATACGATAATGTATGAGCGAGTCCTTGGCAAATTCAATCCTCGTATGACAGCAGCTAATAGCGGTCGCCCCTCGGCAGGCAACGACAAACCTCCGAGTGTATTTCTGGCATGAAAAAGGTCTTCATAAAAATATGTGCCTTTCGGAGTCGGCTTGAAACTGTAGTTCCCTCAATTTGTGGAACAACATCAAAACGCACACCACAAATAGGAGGAGGAGCTCGCCACTACGTAACCCATATCCGGATAAGGCCAAAAATTGCGTAATAAAAAATCAGCGCCAACATTTTTTGCTATTCTGTGTAATACTACAACATCGAAAAATTTGTTGACTTCGTGGTTGCCCTGGAACTCTAGGAATTTATGATGATGATAAAATAATTTGAATAACAATACGTAAAAGGTGGCCTCTTCAAAGCAAGGCAAGGCAAGTGCCAAAATGCCTAACATTGTTACGTCAACAAAAACGGTTAACCGGGCTGGGGCCAGTGATTGTCCCACACACATAAGCCAGTGCATTCAGAAATTTTCTGAGGTCGTTCACTGTTCTCACTGAGGTTTTTGAAGAGACGAGTGATTTGTTTTAAAGAATCGAGTGATATTTTTTAGATGGTTGTCGTGATCGATATTCCATAAAGTATCGATCAAACAATGAAAATTTATGGTCGTTGTCAAGCTGACATTTCACACTAAAAAAATCTTTTGTTGATTTTTGTTTGTTCCATTCAGTTGTGAATTACAGAGTGTTCATAGTGGAGGTCAAAAAAGAGAAAATTCGGGTGATTTTACAGTTTTTCTTGATAAAGGCGCAGATGCAAGACAAGCTAATGCTAGAACAGCTAATTACGCACAATTTTGGTTTCGTCGAACCCGTCAAGCCTTTTTTATGTTAAAGAAAAATTGTATGCAAAAATAATGGATTATGAACAATTTAGAAGTACCATATTGTGTTCTAAATACGATAGTGAAAAGATTTCAGAGGTCTGGCCAAGATGAGACCCGGCTCTCAGGGAATTTGAAGGAAACAGCTGATTGGCTGGCGTACTCGGAATCTTTACGAAAAAACTGAGATGTTTTTGGTAATATACGAAAAAATCAACACAGTCTACGCTCATGTTGCTTCGTTGCCGTCTTAAAGACGGCTGATTGGATGAGAGTGAAATGAGCAGAGAGAATTCTGCTGCCGCGTACCCGGTGACATGGCAGCCGAAGTTACTCGCTCCATTTCGTTTTTCCCCATAGCTGAACCCCAAATCTGGTCGGTAGGCAGGTAGGTTTGATAACAACAGTACCCCAGTTACACTTTAAGTAGCCCTTACGTGCCGTTTTGATACCATAATGTGCACCACTACCTGTGAAAAATTTAGAGAAGAGAAAACGTCTACAGCCATCCAGTGCTGTTGATGTAGTGAAGGAGAGAAAAGGGATCTGGACTGAAGAATTCCTCAGGCCATCCCCAAAGGGGGGCGCGCCAAGGAATCTCAAGCGCCTAGCCGTCAGAGCCAGACATTTGCAAAGAAAGTGCTCAACAGTTTCTTTCTCTGCAGGATCCTCATAGCTTCTGCAATAGAGCTTGTACGGAAGTCCAAGCTTTTCTGCATAAGTTCCGATCACCTAGTGGCCAGTGAACACTGCAATGAGTTTGGAAATTGAATGGCGGGAAATTCCCATCACTTTAAGCGCCAAACCTGGTAAACTATCAACCTTTTCTAAAACCGACTTTATTTAAGCTACGTTTTTAACAAATATTTTTGACTTATTGGAATACAAAACAGTACACGAATAAATATTAATAACATAAATTAGAACGCATATTTTCTTTCTATAACAGCGTATTGATAAGGCCTAGTGTAATTTCATGTTTAAGTCTGCTAGTATACAGCCCCTTTAAGCACAACTTCAGTGAAAAAACAAATTCTTTAAACTAACCTCTCACATTCCCTTGAGTAAAACTGATTTCGTGAGATGCTACTAAGAAACCATGCCTATTTTCAATTAGACTAACTTTCAACTTCACTGAATCAAGTTGTGTCACATTAGCCATAGAAGTAACAAAATCTGAACATTCAGAGCACAGAACTTGAATGCAAATGCAATTGTATTTTTTCTGATTCTACTCATGGGCACTACCTGCAACATCCTTCACGCACTTACTTTATTGCTGCCAAAGAAGCTAAAAATCGCTGGGCGTTTCTTGACCCTCGTGCTGATGGTACCCTTAACGGTAAAGTGACTTGACAGCACACGGGAATCCTGTGATGAATCAGGATTTTGTTTTGACAAATCATCGAATGGTATGTCAGTTGGTGGTGTGAAGCCCGACTGATATCTGCAAGTGAATAGAAAATAGTTTAAGTATGGTTGTTAAATAAAATTGTATATATAAATATGCATAAGTTGACAGCAGCAACCTTTCTATGACTTTAAAGGAGTCTTCCTTCTCGTTTATTGACTCGCCCGCCTTAACAATGCCCTCCATACACCGTGCAATGATGGGCGCCACCGCCGATTCAACATCTGCCGTGCCAATGATGAATTCACGTATGCCGCCAGTGCGCTTCTCATCCAGCTCTTGGAGGCGATTAAAAACCTACGGTGTGTAAAAAAAAATTTATAGTTTTTATTTTCTAATTTGTTTGGTAATTTATTTTCTATTTATGCTTACCGCTGGCAATAATACACTGTAGTGTTGCTGTTGCAAATTGTTAGTTTTCTGCAGTTGATTGGCATATTCGTTTTTCGCATCATCCGATTGTTGTATTTTCGCAGTCATTATATTCTTATAACGTTCCACTTCAGCTCGACTCAAATTTAGATCCATGTCGGCTTTCTTGTAATTCTCCACAGCTTTTTCCGACTCGCGGAACGCTTTTTCATAGTTTCGTTTGGCGCGTTCCAATGCGCCCAACTGTGCGGTGAGTGTCTGTTGTAGGGATGTGCCTTCATTGAGACACCGCTGAGAGATGAAATTAATACGAAATGAAGTTTTTGTTTTTATTATAAATTAAATGTTTTTCTATTTGATATGAAGGCTTACTTTCCGTTCATCTCGTAATGTTTTGGAGAGCACTTGAATGCCTTGTGCGATGCGTTGCTCTAGTGATTCGGCGACTACTTCGCGCTGACCCGCTAAATCGTTGACTTCTTTTAAAACATTGCGAAAAGCTTGGCAGGATGAGAATCTGGTGAAAAGAAATAATTTCAATTTGTTAATAATTTTGTAATAGCACGAAAAAAGGATAATTTTGAACAATTTGGCAATGAAATTTATTTAATTTCTATAAATATAAATTAAGTGTTTTTTGTTTTTTGTCTTGTTATAAATACACCTATGTTCACAATAATAGCAGCACGACATATTGCAACGTTTCAATCATTTCTTAATGTTTCATAATTTTTTTTTTTTTTCATTGTGTATTTCATTTTAATTTTTTATTATATTTTCATTTTAGTTTTTATTTTATTTTATTTTATTTTATTTATTTATTTATTTTTTTTGTTTTTTTTATTTTAATTGGCAGGAAGAGGATGTTGTGGGGAAACAAATTTCGTAGGAGCAAACTTTGTAAGAACAAGAAAACAGGATAGTTTTGAATAATTTGGAAATGAATTTTATTTTATTTTTATTTTTAATTTTTTTTGTATTTAAATTTTTTTTTCTTTTAATGATTGATTGGTTGGTTTAAGGGTGACCCCGCAACTTGCCACATAGACCGCAAGTTGGGTCCGTTGTGTTGCCCTAGAGCTCATTATATTATATGATTTCCCCACCTAACCGAGATTTTTATTGTAGATTTTGGTCAAAGATATTAATTCGTTTCGAGAATTTAATGAGAGATTCGATTTTCAGGTCCGAGAGTACTGAAAGATTGTCAATTATTGGAGAGCCTAGAAGAGCGAGCCGACTTCTGGCTCATCTTCCTCATCTTCGTCCTCGCAGTATCTGCACAGGTCGTTTTGAGGAACCCCGAGCCGACATGCGTGAGTGCCCAAAAGGCAGTGGTCGGTGATAAGAGATATTATATGCCTTAGTTCGTGTTTCGAAAGACTTATAAGGGTTTTTGTCTGTTTCAGATTGAAGGATGGCCAGATTTGTCTGGTCGTAACGCAAGTAGTTTCCACTCGCCACTCCGATCAGCAATGCTGTGAAATTCTCGATCAATGAGCAATTTACATGTTGAGAGCGGAATGTGGATTGTGGGTAAGTTACTAACATTTGATTGCGCAGCTCATCAGCTTTGCAGTTACTTTCGAATCCACTGTGACCCGGTATCCAGATAACTTGGACAGAATTCTGAACACTTTTTTCGTTAAGAGATAAGATACAGGATTGAACCACATCTGAGTGGGTATAAGAGGAGCTGAGTGCTCGAACGGCCGCTTGACTGCCAATGAAAAAGCGGATATCCTCTAGTAATATTCTCTTTTCTAAGAGAGTTTTCGCAGCATACCAGATAGCGCATACTTCCGCTTGGAATACACTACAGTAGTTGGGTAATCTAAATGATAGATTGATGTGAGGGGAATTGGAAAAGATTCCAAATCCCACTTTGCCGTCTTGTTTTGAACCATCTGTATATATAATCAGAGGGCCATCGATTTCGGTAAGATTTGTCTTCCATTCTTCCCTAGTTGGGAGTGAACAGGAGAATAGCAAGGGTGGTGATGGAAGACTTACATGATAGTCTATGTCGGAAGAGATAACAGTGTTCCTGTTCAGTATGGCAGAATGGCCAAGATACTTATTCCATTTCGATATAGCATTCATGCGTATCGCTGCTTTCGCTGCAATAGCTTTGCCAGCCGGATCGATAGGGAACAAGTGAAGCAACGTATTTAGAGCTTTTTCTTTTAATACTTTTTTAATTTTTTTTTTAATATTATTTGTAATTTTAATTTTAATTTAATTTTATTTATTTTTATTATTTTTTTTTTTTTTATTATTAAATTTATTTCTTTCCTTTTTAATTGTATTTCTTTTTAATTTCTTTAAATTTTCTTTTTATTTATTTTAATTTGTTTTCTTTTTCGTTTAATTTTCTTTTCTTATTTTTTTACAATATTTTCCCATTTTCTTTTTAACCTTTTTTCTTAATTTTTATGTTTTAATTATTATTTTTTTTTTCAATTTTCTTTTTATTTTTTTATTTCTTTTTTTAATATTCCTTAATCTTTTTTAATTTTCTTTTTAGTTTTAATCTCCCTATGGAAATATACTTCATATTGCAAAATAAAACCACCTTTCAAAATTTATACAATATTTAAGAAATTCAAAATAATCCAAAAAATTTTCTTAAAAATTTTCGTTTCAAACCTTTCAGTGACAAGTTTTAGAAATATTATAGAAATATAAACTGCAGTTTTATAGGCCAATGGATTATTGGTATAAATTAGTGCAAGTTTCAAATGGCTTAAAAATATGTCGCGCTGCTCTTATTGTTCAGGAGTAAGTCCATTCATTGTTGCTAACTACTGTGCTGACAATAAAATTTACTCGCCACTCGTTATTAGTTCGTATACGTCATTAGCTCTGCATATCAGCGACTGCAGAGCCGGCTGAAGGTTGGCGACTGCATAGCAGCAAATACTTCATGGAATTTTTGCGAGAGACTGACCGAGTGCGCGCAGAATGCAAAGAGAGTGCGAGAATTTTAAAGTGGAGCGAGAATTTCAACAAAAGCATTGCCAGTGGCAATTAATATGCCAATTTTTGTTAAACTACATAGTTTAAATTTTACATTGCCAATGGATTTAAAGTTCAATTCAAAAATGCTGGAATTCTTTACTCGGGCTCTTACTAACTTAACTTTTTCAGCTGCTGTTTAAGAGGACATAATCAACAGCATAGACATATGTACGCAAGTGTAGACGGAGTGGCCTACCTTATAGGACACCAACTCCGGCTGGTGCATTTAAAAAGGTATCATTTTTCGCACTGTAAGCTTCGTTCGACATTTCTACCAACATCAAAGGAAGCAACGCTGCTGATTGCAGCGCCCTGCGTTGGTGATAAATGAGCGAGAGAGGCAGTGGCTTTGCAGCCAGGTGAATTGTGACAAAGTGATGTAGAACCGTTGGGAGCAGCGGCAAGACAGATTAGGTCAAGCAGCCACCAAAAATTGTATGCCGGGAGAAGACCGCTGTCAGAAAACCCCCATTTTTATAATTTGTGGATCTAACAAGATTTTATTTACTCATTAATTGGAACAGAAGAAGGCATACATTTTCAGTATATCAAATTAAACACTCACTACCACTACCCGCTTCGTTTATTCGTTCTTTTTCCACACATTACCAGCTATTTCCATTTGGGTTTAATTTAAATCTTTGCAGTATTCTTTATTTGCATAACTACAAAGTTACTCAGTAATGACATTCTGATCACTCATAAAGGGGACCACAAATTATCATGATTAAGCGGCTTTACCACATTTTTATGCAAATTGCTCGTATGCGTAATTCGTCAAGCTTAAGCCTTTGGCAGAGAAAGGCGTATTATGTCAATCGAAATTATGACAAGCCAACCATAAATGGAGGTAGCTGCAGAACGCACACCAATTGTATAGAAAAGCAGAAGCGTACACACACACACGCACACGCATGCAATTAACGCCAACGATGAATAGAGAAGATGGTGGCGTATGGGCAACGTGACGTCAGAGAAGACGCGCGTGCTGGCAGCAAACGGCGCCAAGTGCAAATGGCAAGTGCATATTAAAGTGTAGAGCTGCATAAACACACACATCCATATACATGCCACTCTCAGGGTGAATATCAAAGAATTTCCTCATATGGCGGAGAGGGAGAGGACGTGGGGGGAAAGTCTTAAACACGTTTGAAGTCTATTACAGTTAAAAGTAAATACATACATACATTGAATTCCTAATAGGCGCCCACAACAACAACATTTAATTTTTTTTTTTTTTTTAATTTCCTTTTATAATACCATTACCTACTCTTGTATTCATAGGCAAGCGGCTATTTGAATGCTATTCAAGCGGAAAATTAGATTAATCGCTGTCAAATCGCAACGCTAATGAGCACAATTTGGCTTAAAGTGCGTGTTAGAGCATAAAAATGTATGTAGAATGGCACACACATATACACCCACCGATAAAACGTTGAATGGGAAAAGTGAGAAGAAGTATTTACAAGGTGAAGTCCAAAATAAACAAGACTGAACTTAAATGGAAACTACAGGAGCTTTGTTCTGATAACTTTGAGATTATTTAATAAAAATAGTCCCTTCTGGCTTCGATACACTGTTTTGCGCGATCTCAAAGCTCTTCGAAAGAGTGTTTCAGCTCATTCACCGAATTCCGGAATGTCCTGCAGGATGTCGGTACAAGCTTTTGGAATGGCCTTTACGGACGCAAAACGTTTTCAAGTGCAATTTTCCGAATAGCTAGAAGTCACAGGCAGCCATATCAGCCGAACACGGTAAGTGATTGATGGTTAAAAGACAATTTCTAGTCAAAAAATCAATCCCAAGAGTGGATCGATGAGATGGTGCACTACCATGCAATAGGCACCAGTTTCCTCCTTCGCGGTATTCAGTGCGAATTCGATTAATTCGATACAACAAACGCTTCAAAACGCCAACATAGAAAGTTGCATTGACGGTTTGGACCATTGGCATGAACTTCTTGTGAACAATTCCCTTGGAATCGTAAAAACAAATGAGCATCGACTTTATTCTTGACTTCTCCAAACGCGATTTGTTGGGTGGTGGCTCGTCTGGGGCCTTCCATTCGGCACTTTGACGCTTAGTTTCAAGTTCATGTTGGAAACACCTCGTTTCGTCACCAGTTACAACATTGTAAAGGAAGTTCTCGTCTGTTCTCGCCTCTTTAATGAGGTCTCTCGAATGTTGAATTCTGTGAAATTTTTGGTCCTCAGTTAACTTGTGCGGAATGAAACGTGCACAGACCTTTCGTAAGCCCAAATTATCAGTTAAAATGCGATAAGTCGAGGTCTTGGAGATATTCAGCTCCGATTCCAGGAATTTCAACGATGATTTCGGTTCATTTTTAATAAATTTTCGAACAATATCGATGGAGTTTTCGGTGATTACTGAAACCCGTATGTTCATTGTCATTTATCTCTGAAACGCGTAATTCACTCATGAACTCTAGCACGAGATAGACAATCATCGCCATATGTTTCGGTAAATTTTTTACCGATTTTAAAACAAAATTTGATATTAGCTTTTTGTTAGAAACTCATTTTTGTGCCGATGACCCAAACATACTGACACTTTAGATGCAATAGCTTCGCTTTCAATGAACCGAATGTCACCAAGCTTTCACTGAAAGTCAGCTAGGGATGTAACTTCCAACGCACTAACTCATTAAAAAGATGGCGCCATCAAAAACATTTTTACGACGCCAGTCTTGTTTATTTTGGACTTCACCTTGTAGAATTGTTTTATTTGCATCGACGTAATAGAGGGCAAATTTGTTCTTAAAAAAAAAGAGAAAATGTTGGCCTTTTTTTTAACAGTAGATACATTTTTAAGAGTACAGAAATTAAGGGTAAAGTAAAAGTATAGGCTTAGCTTCATCAAAATCGGTTGACAGAAAAGAAGGATATCTGAATTTAATTTCTACTCAGCCTCTACAAGAGGCTGGAAAACCTCTAATGCAAATGAATTATTATAAATTTTTAGCACTGTAGTGGCCTCACGTATCTATGAACTAGACAATAACATAAAGAACAGCCATTCAATTCGAAGTTTCAATCATTTTCGCAGATTTATGATATCCCATTTGTTCAGAAAACAATTTATGTAGAAGCAAGGCAAAAATTACTTTCGAACAATTCTACAACAACAACTTTTAGGCATAGCAACGCATGCCGGGTGTGGCTAGGCTTCTGAAATATATGAAATTTTACAACCCCACAAAAGTGGAATATTTTGAATAACAAACACCCACGCGCTCGATGGCCATTTACGTCAAAAGTACTCACGCATATACTAGAGAGTAAAAAAAACGTAAATATATTTATATATATTACATACTTATATGTATATACATACAGCCATATGTATGCTAAGTTAACAGCAAGAGCAATGCGTTCAAATAAAAGTGCATTTTTTCCACGAGTAAACTAAACAAAAGCAAAATAAAGAAGAACAACAAGCAGCTCTGGTCACTGAACCGGCTTTGAGAGAAACAGCGAATAGTAAAATGGATATATTAAAAAAAAACCAAAATAACAAAATAAAAATAAGGGAAATAGCAAACTAAAAATAAGCAAAATAGCAAACTAAAAATAAGAAAAATACCAAAAAAAAATAAAAAAAAATACAAAAATAAAAATAAGAAAAATACCAAAAACAAAAAAAAAAAAATATAATGAAAATCCAAAATAAAAACACTTTTTTAGCAAAAAATTAAGAGCCTTTCGACTGCAGATACCAAACCGCAGATATACAGGGTGGGCCATATAGCGTTTGCCTTTTGAACCACCTATTTTTTTGAGAAGGGTAACACAAATGACATGTCAAATTTGTTCATAATTTACTTAAAGGTTTGACATTTACGAACTGGGACGCCAAACGCCTGAACAAAATTGGAAAATATTGAAAACCTATTTCCAAAGTGCTGAGTCTTCTACCTCTTTTCTGATTTTCACATCGGAGGCTACGTCAATAAGCAAAATTGTCGGATTGGGAACTCAGAATATCCACACGTTACTTTAGAGAAGCAGATGCATCCACAACGAGTCACTGTTTGGTGGGGTTTTTGGTCTGGCGGCATCATCGGGTCATTTTTTTTCGAAAATGAGCGAGGAGCCGCGGTTGCAGTAAATGGCGAGCGTTACTGTGACATGCTCAACGAGTTGTTTCCAAAAATTGAAGAGTATGACATGGACGACATTTGGTTTCAACAGGACAGTGCAACTTGTCACACTGCCAAAGTTACACTCGAATTTTTGGCTACCGTTTTTGAATTCCGATATCAATTGGCCGCCTCGGGAGGCGTTAAGGATAAATGCTATGCGAACCATCCAGAGACGATTGATGCCTATAAAACACGAAATCGAAGTTGCCATTCATGAAATTGGAGCCCAAACAATCGAAAATGTGCTTAAAAATTGGGTTGATCGAATGGCCTACTGTAAAGCCAGTCGTGGCAGTCATTTGAAGGATATTATTTTTCATTCATAAATGACAATGTTCAATCTTCAAAACAAAAAAAAAAGTTTGAAAAAATATTGATTCGTTTTTTTTTATAGCCGATTCAAAAAGTAAATTTTACATGGCCCACCCTATACTATAAATAAAGGGTGATGATGAGCAATGAGTTTTTTAAATTTTTATAAAAACAAAAATCCATTTCTTCAAACAAAATTTAGAACAAATATACAGGTGGTCCAAAATTATTCATTCAAACCATCTCAAATTATTTGAGTGATGGAATTTTTTTTTTTTTTTTTTTGACAATTTTGTGTATAGCATACAGCTATGGCTACTGTGGCCGTAAGCTGCACTGAGAGATGGTCAATTACTGTATATATGTATACTTAGTCCTGCCATAAGTTCTGTTACAAGTTAAGTCCGTTATAGTACTCTTTTTAACGAAGTTTGATTTATTTAATCATGTAAATATTAGCAAAAAATTTTGCTTTGCTTTTAAACAAGCCTTCAAACGATTAGGCCATTCACGACTAGGCTATTGCAGCACGCACGGTTCCCATGGATAGGGACGTCGCTGCTCGAACCAAAGATTGTTTGATATTCCCCAAACTTCTGTGAGGTCTTCGACAGACCATGCTCTCCAGTTTTGCTCACAAACTGTAGTCCAATGGATTCGGATCTGACTCCAGACGGTCAATCTTCTGTGGCTATAAACACAGGAATATTGATTTTTACTGGAGCGGAATCCTGTGGGAAGATCCAACGCTCTCCTTTGAAGAGAGTACTGCTCAACTGCGCTTTCTAAGACATTCGCCTGGTACACTTTTGCCCCGGTCTCAACCTTTTTCGCAGAAATGAAGAGATGTAACGCTTCTACAAGACAGTCCGCACCAAAACATTTCATAAAAAAATACATTTCTCTCATCACCCATTATACCAGACACTAATTTTAGTTGCCCATTTGAGTATTCATTCAAGTGCAAGCAGACAAAAACAATGGCGGCTTTGCTATAAACAAAATTTCGCAAATTCTGTTGGTGTTTGAAAGTCTGAATGTCTGAAAATGCTTGTAGTGTTTTTTTGATAGCGCATTTGTTATTGGGTAAATTGCTGGGCGCGTTCTTGTTGTAGTATTGCATACTTTGGAAGAGCGAGAAAGCGAGCTGCGTACGTAGATAGTAACGGGCATATGGATAGATGTGTGTACATAAACGAATTTGGTACACGAACGAGGTACACTCGAGGTCATGGAAACCTTACCAGTACATTTTTTTGTCTACCTAAATGTGCATTTCAACCGTAGTTATAGCCGTTCTAGTCGAAATGATTCAAATTTTTATTTTAATCTACACAATTGAAGTGCAAAGTATTGACAAATGTATTTTAGGAGTTTGTGAGAAATCCTGGGTTAAACATAAGGACTTAAAAAATGTGCGCTAAATATAAGCAATTTAATTCGTGATCAAAAACATATTATTTTCACTTTAGAAAAAGAGAGAGATAGTGAGAAAAGCTAGATGTAGCCGTCCAAGAATAATAAATTTCGTTTGGGTCGTCAGAGTAGAGTTGGAATATTCTAGCCAAACACCATCAGTTACGACGCACTGTGGAGATTAACAAACTTAAAAGCCATCCTTAGGCAAATCAAACGCAGAAAGTGGCGATGGATAGGTTATGCATTGAGAAAACCACTAGATAGCATCATGAGAATAGCACTGGACTGGAACCCACAAGGGAGCAGAGGTCGTGATCGACCAAAAACCACTTGGAGAAGATCGATATTACGCGAACTAGCAGATGCCGACATCTCATGGGACGGTGCAAAAACAACAGCACAGAACTGTGTACGATGGAAGAGTCTTGTCGAGGCCCTATGCTCGCGAGAGGAGTGAACAAGGAGAAAAAAAAATCTTAAGAAATATACGCAGGAGGGTGCAGGAGTACGTCTTTAATAGAAGGTAACCCGCGCAAAACCCATGTTTGTAAAAAGAAAAATGATGTGACTTGCTCGGTGGAAATGCGCCAAAACGCACTGTAACTGGTCCTTGAAGACAGTCAAAAAATCAAATGGTAATATGGTCGAATGAAAACAAATTTAATTTGCCCTGCAACGACCATTTACCATATGCCCGTCGATTTCCAGGGGAACGCTTTAAAGAAAATTGTGTGACGAGAACGGTTAAGTATACTGAATGCCAAATGGTCGGGGAATGCATGTTTTTATTTCTTTATATGGGATACTTTACTCTTTGTTGATGGAATGATGAAAGCCCAAAAGTGCAGAGAGGTTCTATCAAATTTTATCGTTCCCGTCGTATAAGAACAATATGGGCGGCATGGGCGGCATACTTCTGAGGTCATCTTTCCGGACGACTCCGTATCATGCCGTCGAGCAAAATCGGTAAGTTTTTATACGGTATTGAATCAGCTATATATGTATTCTCATGCTTATGGTTCAGAAAAGTGTGAAGACAAACATTTTGTTTCTTTCCCCACTTGAACACGATTCAGCATCTGGCTCAACACAGACCAAGTTCTAAGGCAGAACTAAAAAAAGTGTTTAACATGGTATGGGAGCAGGAAATTCTTTGAAATCTGCCCTTTTTCTGCTCGAGGTCCAGGCAGTTATTGCTGTCAAAGGCGGTTGAACTGCATATTAGAGTATTTACTCAAATATTTATGAATTTTTTATATCGAAAACGAATGCAAAAGCACTCTGATGTTGCAAAAATTGTAATGCATATAAAAGAAAAATTATCTTCATAGTTAAATATTAATAATTTTTTGCTCAAAAAATGTTTATTTATTAAGCAATGTTTACTATTTCGTAGATGTCTTCATTTTCGGAAAGATTTGGTGAGTTAAACCGCAGTAATTGGGAAAAAGTGCAAAAAGTGAGGTGGTAAGGTTTACGTGGCCACGAGTGTATGTTTACTTATGAATGCTGAAACGTAGGTGGCTGGCGAAAAATTACTCTTTGGTTTTTTTTTCCTTTTTTTTAATTTTATATATATTTTTTTTGTTACTATCTTATAATAGAATTTATGGAAAGTACGCTTAAATTGGCCTTCGATCAAAGAAATTTGCGAAAAAACAAAATTCTTCTCTATTCAAATACTTTCATGTATGTACTTAGTCCTGCCATAAGTTCTGTTACAAGTTAAGTCCGTTATAGATATGAAATTATAATACGTTTTCTAATGAAGTTAGTTTTATTTAATCACGTAAATATTAGAGAAAAAATTTCATTTTCCTTCGCAATGGTCACCATTCGCTTTTACGCAAGCTTTCAAACGATTAGGCCATTCACCATCGGTCAACACGCGGTCATAAACAACGCTTTTTGTACCGAATCGTCACGGGAGATGAGAAATGGTAAAAACGGAGTGGGTGGCTTCAGGAGTTACGCCAAAGCGGAGAGTCGAGCGGGATGTTCATCCAAAGGAGATCATTATATGTGTTTGATGGAATTGGGATCTTGATATGGGCATGGCGCACTGGGAAATGCTCGAAAAGAATGCCACGGTCAACAAGGAGCTCTACTTTGTCCAGCTACACCGCGTAAATGAGACTATCCGACTGAGAAAACCTGATCGACATGATCATACTATACTCCTTCACGGCAACGCCAGGCCCCACACAAATTGTCAAAGCCGCACTCCAAGAGATCGAATGGGAGGTCCTTCAGCATCCGCTGTATTCTCCGGACCTTGCAGCGACCGATAATAAATCCACGTCGTACTTCTCTATCGGAACCATCTACACTGAAAAACCGTGTGCAGTCGTTCCTAAGTCGTCATAATGGTACAATTATATTTTGGCCAGATTTGGATTTAACAGATGTCGATAATGCTATCTAAAATTACTCGAAGATACCGAAGACAAGCAAAGATGAAGCCAAATAGAAAAAAAAAATATGCCATAAACGCAGCTAAATTAAAAAGAAAATCTAGAACACCTATAAGTAATAGTTACACAAATATATCTGTATCATTAAATGTGTAAAACTGCTCTTTAATAACTGAAGAACCGCAAATTTAGTTAATTACTAAATCAAAAAATAAAACAAGAAAAAAAGACTGCCTTTGGAAAATGTATCTGGTGCATGCTAATAAAGCACGGCTAACGCAAACAAATACCAAAATAAATAGCCATCAGTGCAACTGGTGCATGAAAAAGCTTCATCTAATAGCGCGAATCAAAACAATTTAAGAGTGGTAATGGTTACTAAAATTAAGACGAAGTGACGAGTATACAGTACCTGACCAACGAATTAGCAACAGTAAGAGTTGCTTATAAAATTGGATATTTTGAGTAGACCTTCAAAAGCCGAAGCAAAGTGATTTGATGCAAGAAGAGAGAAGCTTATTGAGGGCTTATCTGCATAAGGGCTATGAATAAACCTATTGGAGGAAGGTGCGTTTATCGGGAAATTCTTTAATATATGCATATAAAAGATTTTATGCGAAAAATACCTTAACGAAGTACACAAATTGCATCAGTGTAGAGAGGAGCTGAAACTGCTCAGCCATTGGCTTGAAATTACCCTGATATGGGTTCCCGGTCATAGGAACATACGAGGCAATGAGATAGCGGATGAGCTAGCAAGAAAGGGCTCAACACTAGACATAGCAGAGGCGGTGGCAGTTTCCACCCCACTGAACACACTAAAAGCATCTATTGCTTCACACTATCATGCTTTAGCCGAAAGAAGATGGAAGCAAATACCTACATGTATCACAACAAAAAACACATGGCCGTCATATAAAATCCAAAGGACGAATGACCTGTTAGGATGTTCTCGGCCAAACATTTCACGGATCACTGCAACCCTTACAGGACATTGGAAAGTAGGGGATCATGCAGCTAGACTCAATCTACCCTTCAATCCTATCTGTAGAAGCTGTCAAGCGGAAGGGGCGAAGGAAAGTCTGTTCCACTATTTATGTGAATGTCCGGGACTAGCCAGGGCACGACTCCGATCCTTCGGTAAGCCTTTCCTACAGCAAATTAAGGAGACCTCAGTCATCGAGATAAAGGATTTGCTCCTATACTTGGACCTCACTAAATGGATCTGACTTGGAAACAAAAAAAAAAAAAAAAACATCTCATCATTTCACGAGATAGTGGTATTAAAACGGTGCTGGTCACTAATTAGGAGCATTTCAGCTAAGAAATGTTCAACCACCTCAACAACAACAACAACACAAATTGCATAAGGAGCAGAAAGGAGAAATTGTTGATCACTGCTTATGTTCTTCTAAGAATGAAAAATACACTTTCAGTGCTGATTTCAAGTTGTGTTGCAAGCGAAAAATGAGGGTCACCACATTTCGTTCAATTAACGATGCGAACGGTGAACCAATACTGTTGCGGTGCGCAGAATATTCTAGTTTAATAGGACTATGAATAAGTTCGTGCGGTTTTTTTTTTTTCGAAATTTGAAACTTTATTGACGTAAAATGGTTACAAATTTAATATTCAAAATATTGTCCATCGCTTACTACTACTTTTTCCCATCTTTCTGGCAATTCACGGATTCCCTTTGTGAAAAATTCGGTCGGTTTTGCCGCAATCCACGAATCGATCCATTTTTTGACTTCATCGTAATTACGGAAGTGCTGGTCAGCCAGGCCATGTTGCATCGATCGGAAGAGATAGTAATCGGATGGCGCAAGGTCTGGACTATACGGCGGGTGGGGTAGGACATCCCATTTGAGCGTTTCTAAGTATGTTTTGACCACTTGTGCAACATGTGGCCGAGCATTGTCATGTTGCAAAATAACTTTGTCGTGTCTATCGGCGTATTGCGGCCGTTTTTCTCGCAGTGCTCGGCTCAAACGCATCAATTGTCGTCGGTAGACATCCCCCGTAATCGTTTCATTCGGTTTCAGTAGCTCATAATACACAACACCCAGCTGGTCCCACCAGATACACAGCATAACCTTCAGGCCATGAATATTCTGCGCCGACGTCGATGTTGAAGCATGGCCAGGGTATCCATACGTTGCCCGACGTTTTGGATTGTCGTAATGGACCCACTTTTCATCGCCAGTCACAATTCGATGCAAAAAACCCTTTCTTTTGTGCCGTTGAAGCAGTTGTTCGCATGCCATAAAACGGCGTTCAACGTCTCTTGGCTTCAATTCATACGGCACCCAATGGCCTACCTTTCGGATCATTCCCATGGCTTTTAAACGTTTGGAAATGGTTGATTGATCAACTCCCAAAGTTTTTGCAACCTCTTCTTGCGTTTGAGCCGGATCTTGATCGAGCAATTCCTCCAATTCGGTATCCATGAACTTTGGCGGCGCACCCTCGCGTTCTTCGTCTTCCAAGCCAAAATCACCACTTTTAAAGCGTGCAAACCACTTCTGGCACGTTCGCTCAGATAGAGCATGCTCACCATAAACTTCCACCAAGATACGATGACTTTCGGCTGCTTTTTTCTTCATATTAAAATAATGAAGAAGAATTCCCCGCAAAAACACATTATTTGGCACGAAATTCGACATTTTCAAGTGTGGTAAAAATATTGTTGTTTACGCTTCAAATAAAAAACTTATACTGACGTTTGTGCCTTACGACAGTAGCTCTCCAATGAATGTTTGGAAATGTGGATCGATGGAATAATAATCAAGTTACGCCATCTGTTGTAAAACCGCACGAACTTATTCATAGTCCTATTAGCATATTGAGTTTATGGAGCATTCCTCAGACGATTTAATTCTCATGCAAAATAGCTTAATTTGGATATGATGACAAAACACTAAATTTCACGCGAAGTACATCGAAGAGGATAAAAACTGTGTTGAATGTAGCAAAATATTTAATAAAAACCAATGTCAATATTTTTTCCAATAATAGATGTATGGACCACCCTTTGGATCATTTTGAATTTAAACTTCAAGTTGGCGCAAAATTAAGCATCCGACATTGTTTTTGAATAGCTTTTCTACTAAATAAAAAATTTGATTTTTAGTGATGAAAATCTGTATTTTATCCTCACGCACTCCATTGCTTGTCCGATTGAATACTGCCGCTGTTTAGTTCACAAATGTCAAATAGCAATAGTTTTACTACCTTCACCTCTTTGTCAGTTAGTACTGACCTTAAGAAGACAGCTGCTAAAATTTCATGATATTCTATTCATTAGTTAGTGAGTTTTTTCTAATAGCGGTCGCCCCTCGGCAGGCAATGGCAAACCTCCGAGTGTATTTCTGCCAAGAAAACAACCAAAAAGGGTGTACGCGCCAATTATAAACAATATACCTTCTGCTCAAATATGAACGAGACGTTATCAATAAAACGATCCGCGGATGATATATGGCAAAAATAAATTTTTTGTTTTTTGGTAGGACTGTTATAAGCTTACATGGCAAATTTCAGCGTGATATGTCACATAGTTTGTTTTCTGTGCTACTGTAAACAAGTCAAGCTCGAGTGTGTTCTTCCAATTATCTTTTATGACTTCAATTGTCTCAAAATGTTTTCCACGGAGCGGCAACTTGAGCTTGGGAAACAGGAAAAAGTCACATGGAGCCATATCAGGCGAATACGGTGCTTGCGGAACGATATTAACATTATTTTTGTTCAAATAATCGCGAACAAGACGTGATGTGTGAGCTGATGCATTATCGTGATGCAAGAACCATGACTTGTTGTTCTCGCGCAAACGCTTTAAAACGTCTAAATAATATTCAGCGTTAACCGATTTTGCGATTTGAGCGATTTTCAAGCGCAATTTCCTTTACTTTTCCGATGTTTTCGTCGTTTACTGATGTTGCTGGACGACGTTCATGAGGCAAGTTTTCAACCGATGTACGGCCCTCTTTGAACGATTTGTACCACTGGAAAACACGTGCACGCGATAGAGCAGAGTCCCCTTAGGTTGTCTGCAACATTTTTAAGGCGTCTGAAGCCGAAATTTTGTTGGAATAACAAAATTTCAAACAAATTCTTTGTTCAACTTGAATTTCCATCGTTAAATTTGAAGAACACACTCGAGCTTGACTTGTTTACAATAGCACAGAAAACAAACTATGTGACATATCACGCTGAAATTTGCCATGTAAGCTTATAACAGTCCTACCAAAACACAAAAAATTTATTTTTGCCATATGTCATCCGCGGACCGTTTTATTGATAACGTCTCGTTCATATTTGAGCAGAAGGTATATAGTTAGAGGGTTATTGCGCTAAGAGTGACGCTACTTTTGTTATTTTCAAAACAACGGATCAAAAAGAGTTTCGTGTTTTAATTTTACACTGCTTCTTGATGGGGACAAATACCGTTTAAGCGAAGCAATGGCTTGAAAGATGTTATGGGGAAACAGCAATAAAGCGATGGTTTGTTGACTTTAAACCTAGTCGTAGAGACATCGCTGATGCACAACGCAGTGGACGCGCAAATGAA
Organism: Anastrepha ludens; assembly: GCF_028408465.1. Taxonomy (NCBI): domain Eukaryota; kingdom Metazoa; phylum Arthropoda; class Insecta; order Diptera; family Tephritidae; genus Anastrepha; species Anastrepha ludens. The sequence goes on from NC_071500.1 coordinate 19,772,925, forward strand.
GCGGTAGCACCAGTAAACGTCAAAAAAATTCACAAAATAGTTTTGAATGATGGAAAAGTGAAGTTGCGTGAGTTAGCTGACATCGTAAAGATATCAAAAGAATTAGTTGACTTTATATTGCAACAGCATTTGACTATGAGAAAGCTCTGTTCAAAGTGGGTGCCGCGTTTGCTCACTATTGACCAAGAACGAGAACATGTTAACGATTTTGAGTAGTTCAAACGTGACAATGGATGAAACATGGATCCCTCATTTTACTCCGGAATCAAAACGATCGTCGTCTCAGGGGACAGCAACTGGTGAAGCTCGTCTAAAGCGTCCAAAATCACAACAATCGGCTGGAAAAGTTATGGCCTTGGTATTTTTGGATGTGCGCAGTGCCCCACATACACCATATTCGCCAGATTTGGCTCCCAGCGACTACAGGCTGTTCGCAGACCTAACAAAAAATGCTTGACTATTAATGATCCTTATGTTTCGCTCGAATGAAGAGGTTATTGCTGAAATTGAGGCCTGCGTATTTTGAGGCAAAAGAAAAATCGTGGTATTGTAATGTTAGAACGGTGCTGGAATGCTTGTGTTGTTCTTGATGGAAATTACGTTGATGAATAAAGCAAATTTTGAACAAAAAAAAAACGAGTTTTCTTTGTTAGGCACGCGACTTTTTAGCCCATGTGCTATGATTGGCGTACGATGTCAATTGCAAAAATTATACATCAATCAATAGAGTGATTTATTTGCGCCAACTTATTTATGCTTTTTAGAGGCTCCGTAAGGATAAATGTTAGGCACGCCATCCACAGACGATTCAAGAATTCATATATGAAACCCAAGGCAGGCAATCCATGAAAATCACTTGAATTTAATAGTTTTCTATGTGTTGACGACGGCAGTTTGACGCGGCTGAATTCCGTTTTATCTAGCTCTGGTGCAGTAAATAAGGAATGGTTTATTTACTGTTTGGAAAAGGCTGAAAACTTTATTTTATTTATTAATAGGTTTACAAAAGATTACAATAGTTATGTGAAAATATTTTATATTATTTACATATTCCTTACAATCGTTTATGCGCGCGTCCATGCGCTTTCGCCAACGTCTAGAATCGAAAAGAAAGCTTGCTTCTCTTTGACAGTTAAGCTCGCTTCTCTTTGACAGCTGTTGATTGGCGAAGTGTTGATTGGCAGAATGAGAAAAACAGAGAGGTGAAAAAATGCGAAATGGGTTGCCAAGTAACCTTTCGCAACACCATGTTTAGTGCCAAGATTTGCTGTTTCTTATAAACAAGACAAAAATAATTTTGAAAAATTTTCAAAATTTCAATTTTTTATTTACAAACGCATTATGTACCACCCTGTATAAGAATCAAATAAAAAACACAACTCTTTTAACATTCACCTACTACTTTCGCTTTTATTTCTAGTCCAGTTTAGAGTTTGCATTATCGTTCCTAATTCGTTGGTCAGATGCTGTAGCTATTTGATACGGTATTTTGCACGCGAACAAGGTTATGGTTTTGCTGGTTTTTTGCTTGTTATGCATCAAAACAAGACATGAAAATGCAGTTTGAACGAAGCAAGCAATTTAAATTAATTATTTATTTATAAATATGTGTTAGTAATACAAGTTAATGGCGAAAATATACTCACTCATTATCTTCCTCCTCCTTCTTTTTGGGCTGGTAGTTTTTCGCTAATCGTCTGCAAGTGAAAAAATGGAGAAAATAGTAATTAAATACTTAGTTGAAGTAGTGCTAACAGATGCTATAAAAAGTTCAAGTAGATAAATATTTGCTTTTCAAAACACATCTTCGAAAATTTCACGGCAGCTAAAGTGAAATTGTTTAGCCACGATGTAGTATGAGTGCATGTGAATATACATTAGAGTGCAACACTTTTTATACCAAACAAAATAAATACAAAGAAAAAAATACAAAACAAAAAATCGGCCTTTTTGTTTCCTTCCGAATTCTAACATTTGTTTTATTCTCAAATATTGCGAAAATATATTAAGAATTATGCAAGCTGAACCGATTTGAAAGTACCTGAAAAAAATTGAGTATTTTGTAAATCACATAAGTTTTCGAAAAAATTTTCCAAAAACACCATCTCAGATGATAGAAGAATTTAAGCTTAAAGCTCCTCCTCTAAATTGCTCTAAGATTTAATAAATTATAAAACTACATTACAAAAATATTTCTAGAAGCTGCTTACTGAGCACACTTCTGTGTGCCTTAACCGGGAGCGAGGAGGCCTCGTTGTGTAGATGTTGGAGGGAAAGCATCACGAAGATTATCGTGGCTGTTATGATGGCAGTGTTCTAACAGGTCTGAAGCTTTGCCCACTGCGAATATAAACTCATTTTTGGAGATATTTCCAAATCGGTCCTGCTCACGTAAATCTTAATATTTTCACGAAATACTTTTTGGCGATAGTCTTAAAATATAATAGATTTTATATTGTAATTTTGCAACGTTTTCTGGTGAGGCACCCTAACGTGCATTTGGAAATGTATAGGGTGGGCCATGTAAAATTTGCTTTTTGAATTATTTATGGAAATATTTACAAATTATCTTGGATGTTGAAGGCAATGCTTCATTTATGTAAATTATCTATGTACATATATTTATTGAATTTTCTTGTGTGAATATGCAAAGTAAATATGCCACGAAGAATTCGTAATGTGACTTGTAAGCGCATGCGCTTGCGCGGCGCCAATTTGAACGAGTACTTGGCGAGCAATCGTGGCGCTACTCGTTACGCGCATGCGCGCCCGCATAGCGTGATTGCAAAACAAAAACAAAAACAAAAGTCCAGCCAGCCATCTATTCGCATCCATTCGATCGTTCAAGCCATTCATGATGGATGGTTGGACAAATTAATGAGTAACTGAACAACAACTGAACGAATGAATGCTTGGCGGTGCATCATTTTTATTTGGTTGGATGGTTACCTCGTTAGCTGCATACTTGGCAGAGAAAAAATCAGGTTTTAATTGAGCAAATTATTTTCAATACGAATTTCATTAACAAAACTAAAAAAGTAGCCATAAAAAACATGTAAAACAAAGCAGCGAATAAAAAAATAAGCAACATTAGATTTAACTACAAGCTAAGATTTCACTGCATCATGTAAAGAAATGAGCCGAAAAATTATTATAAAAAAAAAAGAGTTTCATACGAAGGGTGGGCAAAAAGTTTGTTCATTACAAGGTGTTGGACAAAGTAAGGGGGATTTTTGTTTTACTTAACACCGCGACAGCAACTGAGCGCAACTATAAATGAAAAGTTTCTTTCATATTCACGTCAGGCAATCGGGAAGATAACATAAACTAAGCAAGGGAGCATACTAGAGGCACTATGGAAGGGCTGTCATCTATGTAAGGAAACTTTTGCACAGCAAAAACTATGATTACAAGTGCCACAGGATATGGGAGCCATCAAGAGGAAGCGGGCAATCGCGGTAATAGCGCAGACACATCAAATTTAGCGAAGTCCTCAACAAGCTGTGCGATCCTTCTGGCAGAAAAATGTGAAACACAGATGGCGCTCCAAGCAGTAAGGAGGCATGGTTCCTAAGCAACGACAGGTGGGCATTCCCACTATGTAAGACTGGCAGCGGCAGACTAATCACCTACCCTGTCAGAAATCAAATAGATTAACGAAACCAGCGGGTCTTATCGAGGGCCTATGCTCCCGAAAGGAGTGAACAAGGAACACAAAAACTAAAAAAAGGATATGCAAGCAAAGTGAAGTGTCAATTGAAAAGAAACAGCGTTCAGGCCAACCGAATGAGGCGACCGGAAAGACCCGAATTTAAATCCGGCCAAGGACTGTCACTACAGCAGCATTCACCGCGCGTGTATGGGAATTATTTATGCTGCTACAACGGCACAAAACAACCCACTGAAGCGACATTATCAGGTAATGTTGAAATGTTGGAAAAAGGCAAAAATCTGCACAAGAACGCAGGAATTCTAGAAATCAGAAAAATTCACCCGTGACTAGTTTTAACATCATTTAGGCACATCTTGGCCTGTCTAAGCTCAGCGCTAGTCTTTCAGGCGCTGGTCACACTTCAACAGAAGCAAGAGTTTTTGAATCTGTGCACTGAATTGTCGATGGAGGCGAAACTTAAACCCTAAAATTAATAGAAGTGGAAGTCAATGCAATTGTTGGCTATGTTATTGACATCATCGCTGTTAGTTTTCCCTTTTCCAAACTGGATAAAGAAGCAAAGCGTATGGGTCTGGTGGTGAACAAGGACTAAACGAAGTACCTACTGTTATCAAACAAACAGTCTAGGCACTCGCGTATCGGCACCCAAATCACTGTTGACAGTTATGATTTCGAGGTTGTACGGGACTTTTTTTATTTAGGATCAGCGTTAACACCAATAATCATATCAGCCTTGAAATCCAACGGAGAATCTCTCTTGCCCAAATGAGTAGTAAAGTCCTCTCTCGACGAACAAATTTAACACTTTATAAGGTTCTAATCATGCCCGTCTTAACTTATGGCTCAGAAGCTTGAACGGTGACAACATTCGATGAGCGACGTTGGGAGTGTTTGAGAGACAGATTCTCCGGAAGATTTTTGGACCTTTGGTCGTTGACTACGTGGAGTATCGTAGGCGATGGAACAATGAGCTGTATGAGCTTTACGGCAACATAGACATAGCACAGCGAAAAAAGATCCAGCGGATCCGTTAACTGGATCATCTCGTTCGAATGGATACAAACGCACCGGCTCTGAAAATATTTGATACAGTACCAGCCAGTGGTAGCAGAGGAAGAGAGAAGAGGAGAGCTTCCCCAGCGTTAAAAAGATCAGGTGGAGAAGGACTTCGCTTGGTGTTTGCAACTGGTGCCGTTTAGCACGAGAAAGAAACGACTGGCGTGTTTTGTTAGACTCGGGCAAAATCGCTAAGTGGTTATCGCGCAATCAAGAAGAAGGAGTCAATGCGGTGACGAAAAATAAATAAATTTTCCTGCAATGGGCTGGAAATAGAAGGCAAAAAAATGCGTAAATGGACTCGTCGTGTGCGCGGCAATGTGACCGTGTTCAAGTCCTGGTCAAGTCCTTCACAAGTGTGATTACGAGACCCTTAACCAGCGAGTGAGGTTTAGATTGAGCAAAACTTTTTGTCTGATGATGAAGAAATCAATTTCTGTCTATTTGGAAGGGAAAGTTTTACTAATCCTCAAATTAGTCTAATAGGACCGATAACCGGTATATTAGGTTTAGGCTTAAAGGAGAATTTTTAATTTTAATTTCACCACACCTCTTCCCGTTCCTCTTCATTCCGCGAACATTTTGACCTACCCTCGCATTGGCTTAAAATCAAATAAAAATATTATAGCGAAAAATAACATAAAATAGTTGTATTGTAAAATAGCAACAATAACAAATAAATTATAGACACATTCGCATAGTGTGAAACATACTTCATTTTGTGCCGGGTAAATCTGTTTTAACTTTGAGTTCGATGTTGTGGTCTGCATGGAGACCTGCAACGCCGCACTTGGTTGAACTCCATTAGCTCATCCATGATTACCATGGGAAAAGTTTGAAATATATGCATGCCTTAAACTCGTCTGAGAAACAGTAATAACAAAAAAGTAGCTGGAAAATAAACAAATAAAACTAGCAAAATATAAGAAAACCAAAGCAAAATAAAAGCTAAAGAAATGTCACAGGTGAAGGTATCAAACACAATTCACCCGGTCGCGACGCTCAGCTAACGGCGCACAAAACTGTGAGTTTTGCGCAAATGCAGTAGCAGCGGAGTTTGTACGGAGTGAGCTGTATGCGTGCGTTGGATGAATCCAAGTCGAACGACCACCAACCAACCATCTGAAGCTGCCCCCAATGCTGCTACTGATGAAGTCTACCAAATGTAGGGGAAAAATATAACAAAACGTTAGTAGTTTACTTCAGAGCGACAGCCAGTCACTGCACGCTCGATGCCACTACGAAGAAGAGAGCAGCGGTTTGCTTCGCCTGAATGATGGCTAAGCAGCAAATGCATTACTTGTAAATATGTATTAATTTTTTTTTTTTTTTTTTTTTTTTCATTTCTTTTGCCTGAGCGCTTGGGGAAAATCTTATATTTAACAAGGCAATGAGGCAGACTACGAAGAGTGAGTATACGAGCTGGCAGGCCGTGCACCATTTTCAGCGAATTAAGCGGCTAAAGGGAATTATCAAAAACAATGCAATGTGTTGGCGAAAGTACGAAGAACGAAAACAAACGAAAATTTAATTCAATGGTAAGTTTAAAAAATTTAGAAAATCAAACAATGAAAAGTTTCAGATTTAAAATAGAGCAAAAAAAAAATAGATAATAAAAGTATACCAAAAAATATGCTATTTTATTTTATTCAATCACCATTGCATTTGGATCACCCTATTATAGGAATATGAACATATACTAAAAAACTTTTTTTCTCTCTTTTTTTTTGGCGAAAATAAATATTGTACTGTTTATTTAGAACTGTTTATTTAGGAGTATATGGTAAAAAAACAAAAAAAAAGTTTAATAAGTTTAAAAAATATGTTTAAAAAAGATGGAGTCGCTCATGATGCCAGATTATTTGGACTTAGTTGTGAATTTTTACACCACACCTCATACACCAGCTGTGACAGTTTTGACAATATATTTTCTATTATTTTGTTTTTTATAAAAATATAAATCATACAGCATTTCAAAATTTGAACAAAAAATTTCAAAAATTTTTTCCAAATTAAAAACTTTTGTCAAAACTTTTAAAAAAATGTTGAGTTAACAGTTTTGTAGCCCATTCGATTTCGGTCCAATAATGTAAAAGTTTAAACTAATACAAAACTCACGTGGATTTTGAATAATTTATTTTGTTGGCGGTACTTCATCCATAAACGAATGCTCGAAATGTATGGAGAAAATAACAAGACCGCCAGCACACAAAATTTGTCAAAAGTCAAAGCGATTTTTGTTTATTTAAAATACTTGTTTTAAAAAATCACAAAAAAAAAATTAAAAAAAATACCAAAAAAAATACAAAAAAAAAACACAAAAAAAAAAAATAGTTAATGTTTAATTTGTTTATACCCTTTTATTTAGACAACCCTGTATTAGAAGCTTAAATAATATAAGTATACCAAAAATTAAAATAAAAATTGAATTTTTTTATAGGTGCCTTCTTCTATTCGTCACTTTTCGAAAAATGTTCATGTGAAAGTGACAACAAAGTTATCGAGCACGATTCACCGCTAGTTAGTGGTCAGAGATGAACCGTTTAAACAAAAAAAAAAGAAAAAACTCAAAAATAAAAAAAAAACATTAAACAAAAATTTAAAAAAAATGTTTAAAAAAATACTTTAAAAAAACAAATTAAAAAAAAAGCCAATAAAAAAACAAGTTAAAACAAAAACAAAAAAACTTAAAACAAATATAAAAAAATATGAAAAAATATAAAATAAATGAAAAAATATTAAAATATATAACAAAAATAAAATACATAAAAAATTAAAAAAAATAAAAATAAAAAAATAAAACAAGGTTAAAAATAATAAGTAAAAAATAAAAAATAAAATAAAACTAAAATCAATTAAAAAAAAATTAAAATCAAAAACTAAACAAAAATATAAACACAACAACAAAAAAAAAAAATAAATTAACACAAAGAAAAAAATAAACAAACAAAAAACGGCGAGTGGAAACTACTTGCGTTACGACCAGACAAATCTGGCCATCCTACATCTGAAACAGGCAAAAACCCTTATAAGTCTTTCGAAACACGAACTAAGGCATATAATATCTCTTATCACCGGCCACTGCCTTTCGGGCACTCATGCACGTCGGCTCGGGGTTCCTCAAAACGACCTGTGCAGATACTGCGAGGACGAAGATGAGGAAGTATCGAGCAGACATTTGCTGTGCAGTTGTCCCGGTCTAGCCAGAAGTCGACTCGCTCTTCTAGGCTCTCCAACAATTGACAATCTTTCAGTACTCTCGGACCTGAAAATCGAATCTCTCATCAAATTCTCGAAACGAATTAATATCTTTGACCAAAATCTACAATAAAAATCTCGGTTAGGTGGGGAAATCATATAATATAATATAATGAGCTCTAGGGCAACACAACGGACCCAACTTGCGATCTATGTCACCCGATGCGGGGTCACCCTTAAATCAACCAACCAAATAATACAAAATAAAAAAATTAAAATGAATAAAACGAAGTTAAAAAAAAAATAAAATAAAATAAGAATAAAACCAAAACATATATAAAAAAAATTCAAAATAAAAATATAAAACAAATCAAATACAAATTAAAAAGAAAACTAAAAAAAAAATTCAAAAAAATAATAACAAATTAAAAAAATTAAAAATAAATTCAAAACTACAAAGCTAAAAAAAATTCAATAAAAACAAAAAAAAAAATAAAATTAAAAAATAAATAAATAATAAAAAAAAAAAAATAAAAAAAAAATTAAAATGAATAAAACAAAGCTAAAAAAAAATTAAATAAAATAAAAAAATGAAAATACTAAAAAAATATATTAAAAAAAAATTAAAAATAAAAAGATAAAGATAAAACAAATAAAACACAAAATTAAAAAAAATTATAAAAAACAAACAAAAAATTAAAAAAAAATAAAAACAAAAACAAATAAAGAAACAATTTAATTAAAAAAAGACAACAACATCATAAACTCAGAAAAATAGTATGCAATTATATAACCTAAATAAATATCTGACCTTCACCGAAATTAAATCATATACTCGTACATAGCGGTATTGAGCGCAGCGGCAATGGTGGCAGTACAGAGAGCTCGTGTTTTCGGTGGCCTAATTAAGTTTGCAAATACTCATATAATATATGCAAACTTGCCACACATAGAAAATGTGCATATTCGCGTATACATACATATTCGCACACATCCAAGCATAATAATGCCATATTGTCCACCATAAATAGCCGCACCTTGAATAGCGCGCCCACTCACATTTCTTCAAACAACTTATGGCTATCAATTGCAGATATTTCAGGGTAACATTTGAGGTATTTAATTTGCACAAAAAAAATTATAAATGTATAGCACGCACTACAGTAAAGCGGAGGTGATATTGAAATGCGCAAAAAGGGTGTTTTTTCGGAAAATTAAGAAGTGAAAAGAGATACAAAATTATGCAAAAACGCTGGAAGTTACTTGCTAAATTTCATTGCCTTTTCGAAGTTAATTAAAAAAATTATTCCTGGCTCAGTGGTCGGGACTAAACCAGTTGCAGCGTTGTCTTTGTCTCCTTATCGTCAACTCTATGCCTCTCTTTATCTCTAACTTTGCCTCAGTTTCTATCCTCTTCTTCACCTTCATCTTTGTCTATATCTTCATCTTTATTTTAAAGATTTAAGATTTAATGGCAAGTGCTTACTTTTCAAATTCTCACCATTAGAATGATGTTGATGATGCATACAGTCGACGCCAAAAGAAAATGTACGCCACATTTATTTGTTTATTTTATTTTTATTTTTTTTTTTTAATTTCAATTATTCTGTTAGTTCATACTACAACAAAAACCATACAAAGCAAAGTTTCAGACTTAGTACAAAATTTGTAAGCCTTGGGCAAATTTTTATCAGCGTTAAATGGAGAAAATGCATTAGCCCAAGACCGAAAAAATTATCAAAATTCAGTGTTTTTTTTACCTGCTTGAAACTTGCACTTTTTTGTACCAAAATTTAATGAGTCATAAAATTAAAATTTTTTCAGAAATTGTGAGTAAAAAATTTGAAATTTTAATGAACAATTGCCGAATTTTTACAAATTGTATACAAAGTTCAAAACTTTGCTTTATATGGTTTTTATTATATCATAATATGAACTATATTTTTATAAAAAAACAATAATTGAAATTATAAAGTAAATAAATACTTGGTTGTTCAATAAGTTTTGCGGTTCGATAAGAAAAACACAACTTTATAGTTTGAAATACACTTTATTATTCAGCATAGTCTCGCTGCACATCCGTACACTTGTTTCAACAACGAGATTCAAATTTATGAATTCCATGCCTGAAGTGGGAGTCTAGACTGTTATGACCTCATGATTTGATGAAAAACGCTTTTCAGGTACGAATTTTTTAGGTCTGGAAACAGATGAAAATAGCTAGTCGCCAAATCTAATGAATAGGGTGGATGCTCACAAAATTCGAACTTTAATTCATGGATTTTAGCCATTGTGAAAATGCTCTTGTGACTCAGTGCATTGTCCTAATGACAAAAAAATTTTTGAATTTTTTACTTTGGCCTTTTTTGACAAATTCTTTGCTTCAGCTGATCTAAAAGTTTAAAATAATATTCAAAATTCATAGTTTTACCAGTTCGCGAACAATCCACAAACAAAATTCCTTTCGCATCTCAAAACACTGTTGCTAAAAACTTCTTCGATTTCTGGACACGAACTCGTTTCGGAGCCGAAGAACCAGGTTCACACCACATCTTGTTTTGATTTAGAATCATGGGGATAGACCCAAGTCTCATTCATTGTGACAAATCGACGCAATAAATCCACTTTATCCTTTAGGAAACGCTCTAAATATTGCTGAGAAAGTCGCACTCGAATGTGTTTTTGTTTCAATGTTAGCGAATGCAGCACCCATTGGGCACACAGCGTTTTGTAATATTGCTTACACTGCCCTAGAGATGTCTAGGGCTACTATTAAATCTCTTTAAGTCACTTGGCGATTTCCTAATACGATATTCTGTATATTTTCTACGTGTTCTGGCGTTGTTGGTATTTTTGAAGTCTCTTAGCAACCCCGCTCTTTTATCGAACCGCGAAACTTATTGAGCAACCTAGTAATCAAAACTTATCAATATTTGAAGACACTTTTTTTTGACTCTACTAGTATATGCAGCCATACCAAATTATAGTTGCTTAGCTTAAGCGTTTTCAGAGAAAAGCAATGAGAAACAATGAGAAAATTTTGGAAGGTATAAAATCTGCCACGCCCACGTGACCAATATTTGTGATTTAAAGAAAGAGAATCGATTTAGATCGATGTCTCATTGAAATCTGATAAAGGAAAAAGCAAAAAGGAGTATTAACATGTGTAATGTTTTTTTTATTTCATTTTTTTTTTATTTCAGTTTTTTTTTATTTGAGTTTTGTTTTTATTTGACTTTCTTTTGTTTGATTTTTTTTTTATTTGATTTTTTTTTTTATTTGATTTTTTTTTTATTTGATTTTTTTTTTTTTTTTTAATTTAATTTCTTTTTTTTTGGATTTTTTTTTTTTTTTGATTAATTTTTTAATTTGATTTTTCTTTTCATTTGATTTTTCTTTTTATTTGATTTTTTTTCTTTCTTTTTTTTAATGTCTCACATTATCTTACTGCGCCGAAAGCGCTCTACACTAGTAACACAGTAAGCCTAAAAACTAGGTAAATAAGGCAGCAGTAGAAACGACACGAAAACGCTACCGATTGGAAACTTTAACGCAGACTAGTTTACTTAGCTGAACTGTACCTGTGAAAAGTGCATTTGATGGTTTGTCGTAAGCGCATAGTCATGGGGTGGCTCTACGCCTTCGCCCCTTTTATTGTTTGCTCTCCATCTAGTCTACATGCTAGTGCTCACACATATGTAGGTGTTGCGTGCCGACCACACTTCACACATCCGACACTAATCATGGAAATTTGTTAGCGTCACCACTACACGTCTCAGCCCCGACACCAGCAACATATGTCCCCTCCAACCATTATCCGTTCATACGCTGCTGTAATATGATTACATTGGGGTTTCACTTTGTGTCACACAAACACACACACAGCACGTTTTCAAGTAATAAAGAAAACAATCGCCATGGCGCTAGTCATTAAGTTGTTTGTGTGTAACCACGAATTTGTGGTGTCACTTATACGGTCAGCAGTTATTGGTGATGTTTGTTTTGATTTTCACGATTTTTTTTTTTTTTTGTTTTTCTTCTATGCTTTTTTTCTGTTGCCTCTATTGTTTACGTTGGTTTTGTCTATAAAGCTTGGGGAAACGCAGACGGGTATTAGTTCCAATTTCCGCACTCAAAATGGGGTTGCGTTTGAAGGGGTTGTACTTTGGTATTTGTGGCTAGTTTTATTGCAGTGGCAGACATCAACTGGTATCACTTTACAAGAAATTATCAAACATATCATGCCATTTGACATATTTGATTGGTACTGACTGAAGCATGAGCCTGATAGAGAAATTTGATAGCAGTCACATATTTGTAATAGAATTTCAAATACTCGTACACTTGCGTTCAAAATAATATCAGATAATAATATAAATAAGTACGTACAGCGAACCAGTATTATGAATGCAAGACATTTTTTTTTTTTAATTGAGTGAACAAAATATCAAAATTCAACGAGATTTTTAAGCCACTTCAAATTTATATATATGATACTCATTTTAATATATGATACTAAAATTTAATGGGCTGTAAAGCTGAGTAAATATTTTTTTTAATTCTGACTAAAGTTTGAAGTTTTGATGAAAATTTGTAGAATTTTTATAAATCTTGTACAAAGTTTGAAACTTTGATTTATATGGTAAATCGAAATTGCCGTTGGTACTAAAAAAATTACGTTGACAGGCTGAGAAATTATAAAGCTAGCCCTGAATTGTAATCCAAGCGCAAATGCACTTAATTTGTGGTATATTTCGTTTCTTTCGGTATTTTTTGTATTTCTTTTTTTTTTACTTTTTTGTATTTCTGTTTTTTGTTTTTTACTTTTTTGTATTTCTTTTTTCTTCTTTTAAATTTTTTTGTTTTGTTTTGTTTTTTTACTTTTTTGTATTTTTTATTTAATTTTTTTTTTATTCAACAAAACTTTTTTTTTTTTACTTTTTTGTATTTCTTTGTTTTTTTTAATCTTTTTTATTTTTAGTTTGTTTTATTTGATTTAATTTTCTTTACTTGTTTTTTATTATTACCATTTTTTCTATTATTTGCACGCTGCATTGCCTTTAATAAGCACTGTGTTATATTTCGCTTTTTTCGGAATTTTTTTTTATATTTATTTTTTTTTTTTTTTTTTTTTTTTTTTTCAGTAAAGCCCACCCTGACATTGCTTTCTGAGATATGAATCTTTCTAATATAAAATAATTTATAAAAACAAAATCTATCAAACAAAATAATTTATAAAAAAAAAATGTATAAAAAAACATTATAAAAAACTATTTAGAGTAATAATGAAAAACAAAATTTATAAAACAAAATAATTTATAAAAAAAAAACATTTATAAAAAAAAAATTTTAACAACTATTTAGAGTAATAATGAAAATCTATTTCCAAACTATGCATTGCATTTAATTTGTGGTATATTTCGGCTCTCGGTACTTTTTTTTTTTTGTATTTTTTTAGTTTTTTTTTTTGCTTTTCTTGCGTTTTTACTTACGTTATAATTTTAATTTTTTTCCTCGTTCTTTTTATTATTATTTTTTTCTTTTTTTTTATTTTTTTTAATTTTTTTTATTTTTTTTCTTTTTTTCTTTTTTTTCTTTTTATTAATTTTTTTTTTTATTTCTTATTATTATTTTTGTTTATTTACTTATTTTTATTTTTTTTTGTTTTTTTATTTTATTTTTTTTTTTTATTTTTTTATTTTTTATTTTTTTTTTATTTTTTTTTTTTTTTATTTTTTTTTTTTTATTTTTTTTTTTTTTCTATTTTTGTAATTTTTTTTTACCTTTTTTTTTAATCTTTTGTTTTTGTTTCTTCATTTTATTTTCTTTTTTTATGTGTTTTTTTTTGGTTTTTGCACGCTGATTGCATTTAATTTGCGGTATATCTCGTTTCTTTCGATTTTTGTTTTTTGCAGACCTGAAACTAATTTGAACGAAATTGTGAGACAGTCAACCTTGTCACGTCTCCTTCTAATAGAAAACAATTTATACAAAAAAAAAAATAAAAAAAAACTATTTATTATTTGTAATATACATATGAAGTTTTTTTTTCGGAGTTTTCTTCGTATTTTTTTTTTATTGTATAATTTTATTTCATTATTATTTTTTTTTAATTTTCAATTTATTTCTTACTTTTTTCAATATTTATTTTTTTTTTTTTTAGATTTTTTATGTAACATTTTTTTATATAACTTTTTTTTAATTTATGCCTTTTACAATATTATTATTATTTATTTATTTTTTCTTTTTTTTAATTTTACATTTTTTTTAGTTTTGATTTTAGATTTTAAATACATAATTTTTTTAATACAACATTTTTCATATAATTTTCTTTATTTTTCTTTTATATCTTTTATATAACTTTTTTATGTTTTTTTATATAAATTTTTTATTTTATATATAACTTTTTTATTTATTTATATAACTTTTTTTATTTTTTTAATATTTCAATACCATTTTTTATTTTTTTATAGATTTTATTTTTTTATTCATTTTATTCTTTATTTTTTTAAACATTTTATTTTTTTATACATTTTATTTTTTTATACGTTTTTATTTCTATTTTTTTATAAATTTTTTTATATGCCCTTTCCTTTTGTTTCACCTTTTTTGTACAACATTTTGTTTTTTATTTTTTATATCATATTTTCTTTTATTATTGTATTTTTTTTATTACTGCATTTTTTTATATGCATTTGTTTAAATTTTCTTTATATATTTTGTCTAATTCGTAGTGTAATTTAGAAGGGTTTCATTGCTCAATTTCAATTACTTTCGGTTTCTATATCAAACTCTTCTGGAATTACATTATTAACGTATTTTATGATTGCCCCAGAAACAATGCAAGGCAGCTCACTTCCAAAGAAACAACCACCATTCCCTCAATTATAAAATTCTTCAGTAAATCAATTGGCTAGAGCAAACAAAACCTAATGAGATTTTTCAATAGCAACTCGATAAAGTCAAAGCGTCGAGTTGCGGTAGAAGAAATAGCAGAAAACTGCAGTTGGTTGCCCGCAACTCAAAGCGCCAAACGCCAAACGCCAAAATGAAACATAAGCACAAAAGGCCAAATTAATCTTTAGCTGTTGACCTTCAAGTTAACTGTCGTCATTTGCTACATACTTTTGGTTTTCGCCGCAAAAACATAAAAAGGGGAAAAAAACAAAACTCACACATATGCATTTGTATTTATTTATCACATGCCATGTGTGTGCATGCATTTCGATCACTGCTAAATAATACATAGTTTAGCGTTCAGTTTGCTTCGTTCACCTTTAAGCGAAAAATCGTTTGCCGGGTGAATTGATTTGGCGCCTGAATTGCCGATCACTTCAGAACGGCGGAACGGTGCGTGGAACGAAATCGAGTGGCGTGCATTGCTTGGATTGGAACGGAGTGCCGCCAACAATTTACAATTTTCAATTTTGGTGATCTTGGTTATTCAGCTGCGAACATGGATTTTAATTTTTAGATAAAATAAAAAATATGTGCGATTTCTTTTTATGCAGGCAGAATCATCGTCATGCCACAGCCGAATCGTTGCTTTTTTGTATTAATGCAACATTGCTATTGATATTATCACCTGGTTAATTATTTACTTGGTTGCGTAATTGTGCAAAAATTATTGGTATATTATTGCATTCAATGGAGTGACACATGGGAATGTTAATCGGCGATAAGCAATTGAAAATTATATAATGTATTTAGTGAAGATTTAAACAAAATATTGTTAAAAGTATTTGTTCGACTATAAGAGGTATGCCAAAAAAGAAAAAAAAGCACGGTCCCCTAACCCGCAACGGTCAAAAGACGTCTCCAAACGTCCATCAACCGCTGCTTGCACCGCATAAAGGGAATTTTCTGGCCTCGATCTATATCCAACACCGATTTACGGAGGAATTCGAAACGAATTAATATCTTTGACCAAAATCTACAATAAAAATCTCGGTTAGGTGGGGAAATCATATAACATAATGAGCTCTAGGGCAACACAACGGACCCAACTTGCGGTATATGTGGCACTCCGATGCGGGGTCACCCTTAAACCAACCAACCAACCTACGGAGGAAGGCTAATCAATCCGATGTGGCGACTGAAATCCGCAGAAGAAAATAGCAATGGATAGACCACACCCTGAGAAAGCGTGACTACAACATCGTCAAACAGGCGCTGTGATGGAACCCCTTCCAGTAGACAGGATGAAGCGCAGGCAGACTACAAACCACCTGGCGCCGCTTAACGGAGGCGGAAATGAAGTTCGTAAATAAGACCTGGAACAAACTAGGAGCGCTTGCACAAAATCGTTTTCGATGGCGAAGAGCATTTGTTCACGCCCTAGGAGTAGAGGACCTTACATATTAACTCTTTTAATGCCGAACGACGACGTATCATAGCTTGGTGCACTTGAAAAAGTATCTTTTATACTGATTAGTGCTGCGGATCTGTACCATATATGTTAGAGCGATAAGGTAGAAACGGGACGCGAGATAACCCTCGCATATCCGACGACACCGGATGGTTTCTCTGCACCGTGATCGCTGTCTTTACAAGGTTTCATGAAAGTTATCGGAAAACTCAAGTGGCACCCATGCATCAGTACGGCGAGCCTAAAATCTTTTTCAGTGGTTCTTGTTCCATCTAGCGTGCAGTCAGCGTTCAAAATCCTTCAACACTTTCATAGAAACACCATTAGCAGCGAAAAATTGTGTCAATATTGTTTGCTACGTTCTTGGAAAAATTTAATTTTCAATAAATATCGAAACACAATTATCGTCCATTTTATTCTCCGTTTACTTCCCAATATGCTGCTTTTTAAATTTTGTTAATGCCACTCCTACTTACGTTTTCACGAGCATTTTTGCAAACCTTTGCATATTCGCCGATCTATACCCAAGAATGATAGAGAAGAAGATTGCGCCTTCCGCATTCGCCGTGTCGTAAGAGTCCATCAATAAACAAACAAAAGGAAGGGGAATTACTTGTTTGTGAAGAAGAAGAGTAGGCGAAAGCAATGGAAATAACCACACACAAGATATTATACGCACACACACATACTTTCTAGCCGAGACATCTTCCGCATAAAAACACAAAAAACTGCATTTGGAGGCTTTACATTAATTTCTGCTTTAACAATTTAACATGTAGCCCTCCGTTTCCAATAGTTTGTTTAGTTTTCATCTCAAAAATCGCAATATTACCAAGCCATTCAATAAATTTTCACAAACATGCAATTTCTCCTATTCTTGTTTGTTTTGTTTTGTATTGCGAAGGGAGGTGACGTCAGAATAACCTTCAGTACTCAATTCGCCTTAGGCTTAGGTGCGCTATTTTCGCTCGGTACCAAAAGGGTTAAACCTCTCATCTGGTACCTATACGATTTATGGCTCTGCAAGTATGACCCAGCACCTTTTACAGATTTTACTGTGAAAATTAGATTATTGAAAAATAATAACTTCGTTCCTTAACAGAGTCTTTGGTATAGAAATGGGCATTGGTGCTTATTCATTCAACCACTTGATCATCAGTCATCTGGCGTGCCACTTCAAATGTACTCGTAAAATCTGCCTCTTGAAGCTTTACGTTTGAGGCATTTTGGCATATCGCTAATTCACAAAAACACTGTCAAAAGTAAAAAACAAAAGTTCTTAATTTATTATGCAGAATTATGTAACATATCAAGCTTCGTGTTGTCTAAAAATTTCTATGCAAAATATCAATTTAACATCTTTTTAAGAAAATCCCACAAAATTCTTTTGAATAGAATTTTCGAGAACTAAAATGTTTTACAAAAACGCTTCACAAAAATTTAAGTT
Organism: Anastrepha ludens; assembly: GCF_028408465.1. NCBI lineage: Eukaryota > Metazoa > Arthropoda > Insecta > Diptera > Tephritidae > Anastrepha > Anastrepha ludens. The sequence goes on from NC_071500.1 coordinate 19,790,667, forward strand.
AAATTTACCGAAGACACTAAACTCACCCGAACTTAAGTGTCTATTCGTAATCAACAGAAATGCTCGCCCGACTTTGTGCTATAAAAATGATCGACTCAGAAAACGACTTTCGATCGACTTTCGAAACTTGTTGTACTGTATAGATAATTACAGATTTAAGCTTTTTTATTGGGATACATTTTTTCAAATACATATTTTTAAACGGTACTTTTCTATCTTTGATTTCAAGGGTATTCCAACAATTGAGCAATTTTACGAGGGTTACCTTTTAAATTTTGCGCCACTGCGCGTGATGAGTTCTAATTCAATATTTTTATCGAAAAGTTTGGTACGTTTTAGGATAAACTTACATATACAATACCTTTTTTTTTATAGCAATGAGTTGAAAAATTCATCGCTCCCGAAAGATGGAAAATGGAATTAACTTCTGGAAATTTTCATATGATGATTTATTACGATTTACGACGTAGACTATAGAAGCAGGAGCCCATTGCCCAACGTTCTTTGACGTTCTTCTTCTAACCGCTGAGACATCTGAGCCACTGTGAAACACTAGTACAACGAGTTCCAAAAAATGTAGACGTCGAACCTTGCAGGATGAAGGTCGTCCAAAAACGGTCGATGTGCCAGAGTCAATAAAAATTGTGCGTCAACTGATAACGTAAGATCGTCATATGTCTTATCGCGAGAGAGAGGCATCTTTGGGCATTGTGCGATCAGTATTTCATTAACATTTGGTCTTCAAAAAGATTTGTTCTCGTTGGATACCTCATAATTTGCCAATTGCCCAAAAAGTATTCGGACTGGTGTCGATTGGTGTAAAGAAATGTTGAAGAAATTCAGGCGCGGTGGTTCAAAGCACGTCTATGACGACATCGTAGATAGGTAGGTTAGATGGCAAGAGTACCACAGGTACACTAAAAGTGTACTAGAGTGCCACAACCTGCGAAAAATTACAAAAACTTAAATGACGAAAAACCATCTACAGCCTTCTAGTGCTATTGATGTAGTGCAGAAGAGAAACGGAATTAGAACTGCCTCATGATATCCCCGAAACGCACACTACGGAACCTCAAGGACCTAGTCGCCAGACATTTGTAAAGAAAGACTTTTTCTCATTTGTAAAGGAAGTTTTCATCAGTCTCGTCCGCTGCCAGATCCCCACAGTTTCTGCAATGTGGGTTGTACGTAAGTACAAGCTTTTCCGCATGAGCTCCAATCACCCAGTGACCGGTGACCACCGCTGAGAGCTGGGAAATTGAGTGGCGTGAAATCCTCAGCCATTTAAGCGTCCTGCTCCTGTCGTACTGAGGACATCGTAATAGATAACTAAACTCGGATTTATACATCTGAGCCGGGTACGAAACAGCAATCGACAGTGGCGACGTTTAATCCAAGGCGAGTGTAATCCAACAAAGGTTGTTCGCGGAAGAAACACCTCAAAGCAAATGGGCGACTGTTGATTCAGAAAATCTGGTCATGTTGCAACTGTACCACTGAAGAAGCACAGTCAAATTCCGAGTAGTATACAACCATTTGTTTGCCAGCAGTTTTTGGAGAATTAATGGATGCCAACCGCCGTAGAAGAATCAACCTTCGCCAAGACAATGCGAGCTCTCATGTATCGGCTCACACGGGAGTGTTTTTGATCGAACTAATGGATCATCCGCCTTACAGACATGATTTGGTATTTAGTGATTTCGTTTTGCTCCCGAACATCAAAAATAAAATGCCAGGTCAACGTTTTTCTACGCCCGAACAAGCTGTTGAAGCCATTGAACAGCTCGTTTTACAGGTATCTACTTCTGAGTAGTGGCTTTGGTTCAACCGAATGCAGCAGTTTATTGACTACCAAGGAAAATACTTTGAAAAACAATGAAATCATTTTCATTATTATTTTACTGTGCTGTCATTATTGGACGGAAAATTTAAGAAGCAATACTCGTAAAATATCGGTATATGTATGAAGCCAACTAGAACTATGCGTTTCAAGAAATTTCTTAGCAAAAATGTATAGTAAAGTAAATAATTTAAGCTGAGCAAAGACAAATAAAGCTTTTCGAAACCTCCAGGTGGCAAGTAAGCAGCACCAAGGAATGTGGCAAAAACAACTGTGTAATTTTATTGAATCTTTTTTCTTGTATTTTTCCAAACATTGGCATGAAAATGGGCGCGGCAATGAGCAATTCAGCGTCGTATTAATCCATTTGCAGCTCCTCGACCCTCAAACGCGCATTTGATTTCGCTTATTTTTTTAATTTTTTGCATCATTGACAGCATAGAAAATGAATTAAATTTATGTGCCAAACATGTTAATGATTTTGTTGTTTTTTATTGCTTTTGCCGCCAAATTCAACGTTGAAAGGTGCATTAGGGTGGCCCTTATTTTGAAAAGAGTTCACATATTCGGTCTCTCCCCCTAGAAACCTTCGAATAGCTTAAAAACTTAAATTAAAAAAAAAAAAATTTAGTTCAATCAGAAAAGATTTACTGGTGGCTTACAGAGACTGAAATGCAGAAAAATTATGATATTTTAATTTTTAATTTTAGTCTTTCATTAATCCCTCGTGATGGCCAAATTTGCTTAGCAAGTGGCATTCTTTAGTTACTCATGACGGGAATTACTAAAATCAGAAAAATTGGCATCGGAATTATAGAAATCGGAATTACAGTTATCGCATCCGGCACTTCCAAGTAAACATTCACTTTGAAATCCTTCCAGCTGAAGTAAATTTTCTTATTATATTTTTTGTGAAATATTTTGGCGAAAGTCTTAAAATATAACAGATTTTATAATTTCGATGAACAACTATAAGGATTTTTTTTTTGTGTTTTCAATTTTTTTTCTTTTTGGAATGAAGAGTGTTGCACTCTAATGTACATACATACGTACATAGCTATGCCCATAAAATTTAATAGTAGTAGAATGAGCAAAATAAAAGCCAAGACATGCTTCGTTCGTTCGCACGTTTTTGGTCAATAGTGTCACACCGGGTATTGAGTGTGGTCAAGTATGTGGCAGGGAGGGGTCGAACAGAAACCACGACGACAACAAATAAAGTGCTGACCGTCACATAATTCCCAAATAGAAGCATTCATTCAACGTAGTCACTTACTTATTTAATGTTTTGGCATTTTTCACTGATTTAATTAACGTACAGCAAAAAGCACTGCGCACGAATATGAAATCTGGGTTGTGAAAGCATGAAGTATCGAACCAGAATAATCAATTATTTTCAAATTGCGGCAGGATATATGTACATATGTATGTACCTATATAAACAAATACAAAGAGACACAAAACAATAATTGATTTTCGAAAGGAAAAATGCATGAAATGTTTTTGAAAGTGGCGAGCGTATGAAAAAATTAAATCATTTATTACGACAGTCTCAAGATAGGTAGGGTTAGGTTAGCCTGGTTGGCATTAAGCCACGCATAGACCTTTTGGTCCCTAGCGATACCAGATGGAGACTGACCTCTATGAATACCGAAAGTAGACATCAAGTAGGATGTCAGCGCTTTTGGCGATTCTAAGCAGCGCTGGGAGATCCGCTTTTAAGACGTCCTCCAGACCCTTAAACGATGAGGCTCCCAGTTGTATAGTCGTCCATTTCATTGTATATTGTGTTTAGCGTTTTTCGTATGCCGTTCTCTTGTTCAAAAGGTGGTCTAACTGCACTTTTTGCTATCTCATCTACAATACTATTTCGATCCCCATAATGCCTTTGTGACCAGGTACCCAATAGATATGCAGCCTACTGTTTGCGGCTAGCCTTTCTATGGCCTCCCTGCTCCGTCGAAAATTTTTGGACTGAATACAATATGAGCTTATTGCTTGTATTGCTGCTTGACTGTCCACGTATATATTAATTGTTGAGTTCTTTCTTTTTCTAGTCTAGGCTAGCTCCGCGGCTTTCCCCACAGCAAAAACTTCCGCTTGGAAAATACTGCTGTGGTCTGGCAGCTTGATAGGCTGCCTTATCCCTAGTTTTGAGCAGTAAATACCGGCTCACACTCCGTCTAAAGTTTTAGAGCCATCTGTATAGATGTGAAAAGTTCTATGGGCTTCATGCCTTTGTGCCATCCCTTATCTTCAATTGTAGTGCGAAACCTTCTCTCCCAACTAAAGTACGGAGTCATGTAGTATGTGCAACCTGAGCTCCCCTTCCCTATTGAGAGTCTCAAGATACATTCTGTCAAAAAAATATCGGGAATTGTTCATTTAAAAGCGATTTTTACTAGGGATAAAAATATCGAACATAGAATTTGTCTTAAATTTTGTGTTATGAATGGAATGATTTCGTGTACCGAGTCGTTGAAATTGTTGCAGAAAGCCTATGGAGAGTGTGTTTTAACAAAAACACGGGTCTACGAGTGGTTTAAGGCCCTTTTGCAGAGAGCTGAGAAGTCTTGGAAGATTTTCCCTGATCTGGCCGCCCATAAACGTCTTCAACGGATGAAAACGGCGACAAAGTCAAAACTATCACTTAAGTTTGAGGCAGGTAGCTCGTGACCTTAGCGTGTCTCACGAATCAATTCGCAACATTTTACGCCATCAATTGGGCATGAGACGCGTGGCTGCTCGACTCGTTCCAAGAGAGTTGAATTTCTTTCAAAAAATACATTGGAAGAAGGTGGCCGAAGACATGTTTGAGCAAGTGAATCCATACCCAATGTTTATCCAGCGCATCATAACAGATGATGATCCGTGAGTATATGAGTTTGACAAGCAAACCAGTCAACCAGTCAACCAGTCAACAGACGGCTGAATGGCGCTATCCACACGAGCCGAAACCTAAAAAACCACGATTAAGTCGGTCAAAAGGGAAAGCCATGCTACTCGTTTTCTTTGATTGTCATGGTGTTGTGCTCTTGGAATTCATTCCATATGGTTCTACGGTAATTTGTTTGGCATTTTGTAATGGACGTAGGAAACGGCCCACTTTGTCGAAAGCAAACTCATGGATCTTGCACCATGATAACGCACCGTCTCACAAGGCTCATATTCTGAACATTTTTTTGACCAAAAACTCGACACATATCATCGAACAACCATCGTATTCACCGGATTTAGCCCGCTGTGATTTTACCTTTTCCCAAAACTTTAAAATGCTCGATTTGGTTTCGGTTTGGCTTCGGCTGAAGTTCGGTTCAGTTCGCCGTTAAAAAAAAACGATGCTCGGTCGTTCTCTAGTATTGATATTTTGAGCTCTTTCAAATAAATCACTTGAACTTACCGCAACTTGGAGGCATATTCTTTCTCTATCGTCAGACGATCTTGTATGAAATTGCAGTACTTTTCCAGAAATTCAATGCCTTTATTCGTCTGCAACGATATATTTTCATATTGATCCTGTAAATGAAAAAAGGATATAAAAACGAAAAATTAATATTTGATAGTACTTTCAAAATTAAGAAAGATTCTCATACATATTTTCGCTAATACTTGAAAAAGAAATATATAAAAATATTATTTGAAGTATAGTGCGAAATACATGGAATGCTAGGAATTCGATTTTCGACAGCAAAACAAACGCAATTTTAATTACTAAGATAAAGAATTTAAATTACCATAAATAAAATTCAATTAGAAGGTGTGAAAAAATGTTCAAGGGGGTGTGGGTGCGTGTGCGTATGTGTATGGGAACTGCGAATATATTTACAGTCAGTCAGTATTTACAGTCACATTGTTTTTCACAACTTTATTTTTTTATTTATTTATTAAAAGTAATATTTATAAGGAAAATACTGCGAATATTGTAAAGAAAAGAATTCACTGGGCAAACACTTTTTTGACTCACTGTGTATATTGCTCAATGTCTTTGTTTGGCATTTTGTAGCGCAGAATAATTTTTATGCGTTTGCATTTGTTTATTCTGCAAACGTAATTTGCTAAAAATATCGTCGATCCATTGAAGGAGCGATTTATCATATACATAAATATGAAGTATATACATACAAATGTATGTAACAAGAAACAATGGGCAGGGGAGAAGATTAACAAATAGCAGCTATGGGAGTAAAAGCTCAGCAGCAGAAGCGAGAACTTTGCAATTTTCAGCACATTTTCAAAACCAAAAAAAATTTTGAAATTTTTGAAAAGTTCTGAGTATGCAGTTTTGTAGCCCATCAGATTTTCGTTAAATATTGTAACAATTTAAAGTGGCTTAAAATTTGCTGTGATTTTTAATAATTTTTGTTTGTTGACGGTGTAATGAGTTTTTTCCATATAACTATTGATCTGTCTTTATATGAAGAAACAAGACCACCACCACCAAAAAAAAAAAAACAAAACATCAACGCGAATTCTGAACCACTTCAAAACTGCACTTTATTGTATAAAATTGCATACTCGGAATATTTCTAAAAATTCGAATTAGAAAGTTCGTAATTTTTATGAAACTTTGTTGGATTTTTTTTAGATTTTGAACATAGTTTGAAAATTTAAGTAATATTTTTATACAAAAAAAATTAAAGAAAAATTATAAAAATGAAAATAATAAAATACATAAAAAAAAAAAAAAAAAATTCTATAAAAATATATAATATATATTATAAAAAATAATATATACAAAAAATAAGAAAACAATTAAAATAGAATTAAAATACATATAAAAAAATTTAAAAATATAAAAAATTAATAATATAAAAATTTAAAAAGTGCGAAATTTTTATGAAAATTCTTAAATTTTTTTTAATTTGTACAAACTTTACGTTATATTTTAATAAAAAACAAAAAAATATAAAAAGATATAAAAAAAATATAAAAAAATATAAAAAAAACAAAAAAATATTAAACAAAATACAAACACAAAAATAAATAGAATAGGAAAAAATTTATTAAAATAGAATCAACATTAAAATGGAATTAAAACTAAAATTAAAAGAGATTTAAAATTAAAATAGATTTAAAATAAAATTTAAATAAAAAACAAAAAATTAAATTAAAATTAAAAATATATATACATATATATAAAAAAAAATAAAATTAAAAAACTATAAAAAAAATTAAAGAAAATATAAAAAAATTAAAAAAATATAAAAAAATTAAAAAAAAAATTAAAAAAGAATAAAAAAAAAAAAATTAAAAAAGAATAAAAAAATTAAAATGTTCGATTTTTTTATGAAAATTTCTCGTTTTAGTTTTCAATTTTTTTAGAAAGCTTTAAATTTAAATTATGCGGTTTTTGTGGTAGTGAAAACTATATTTTATAACAAAAATAAAATTAAATTAGATTAAAATAGAATACAAATAGAAAAAAAATTTAATTAAAAAATCTAAAAAAATAAAAAAAAAATATTAAAATGGAATAAAAAAATTAAAATTAAGATAAATTTAAATTAAAATTGAAATAGAAACAAAATTTTAATACAAAACAAAATATTAAAAAAAAACCTAAATTAAAAACAAAAAACTTAAAAAATGAAATAAAAAAATAGAAAGTTAGAAATTTTTATGAAAATTTCTAGATATTTTTTTTTTTAATTTTGTACAAAGATTTAAATTTTAAGTTATGCGGTTTTTCTTGTGTGAAAACTATAGTTTTATAAAAAAATTAAAAATATAAAAAATTTCAAGAAAACTAACAATATAAAAAAATTTAAAAAAAGTTGTTAAATATATAAAAAAAAATTAAAAAAAATGAAGTAATGATGAAAACTTTGCAATTTGTCGCGCTGGTATTATTGCGAGCACACGTCTATAGTAAATGTGCACTCACACGTACACGCATACTCGTATGTATTCGTTGACAATTATGAGCGATAGGTTGTGTTCAATTGTTTACACTTTGGTTATCAGTATTCTTTATAAAAGCACTTACACAAATTTATTTTGAAATACTGCAACTGATTTGATGAAATATGTACAAGTGCCTGCACACGCACGATAACAATTAATTCTGATAAAAACTTATCGCGTCTACGCTAAAATATTCAATTAACAGGAAAAAAAATGTTTCAACATATGTAAAGTGTGTGTATGCCTCATACATAAATCCCCGCAGGCAAGACGTTAAATAAAGCAAACAGAGCTATTCAGATTTTGCCAAAGCGACATTTGCCTGGCTTGTAAAGTTTAGGCGTCCGCTTCGTCGCCTTCAAAAGGGTCGAATTTTGGTACACTCTTCTCGAAAACTACTAAACGAACGAATTCAGTTAAAACTCATTCTCGGAGTTTTGCAGGTGGCCGATTTCAAAGCTTCCACTTATAGGAAAAAGTTGTGACTTATGATTCTCTTGGGATTATCGTATAAAATAAAATGTTATGTTAGTGTAATGTTGCGAAATAGTGGTTCTCCTAATAGTATTGAGTAGTAGTAAATGTCTTTATCGAATTTTAACGCACTATTTTGCACTAAATTGCTAATTCGAATCGGACTATATGATTAATGCATTAAATTTAAATTTTAAAAGATTTGAATTTATTAAAGAGACTGAAGATTTTTTTGCCTGAGACTGAAGATTTTTTTGCCTGATTCAAAATTTAGCCAAGGCTCCCAACATAATTTGCCAATATCCAATGTCCGATAGCCGTGCGTGCGCTAGGTAACAGCCTTGTTCCGCATGGATGCGACTTGTGGAATTTAACACTGGTTTGGAGTTATCGAAAAAGTGATGCACGTAATGCAACAACGGCCAATTGTCGCTTCCTACAAGGGGGCGCAATATTATTCATCCTATCAGAAGATTTATAATTTTTGCAATCCCAAATCCCATGTCGACAGGTCATTCGTGTCCGGCCCGTTTCTTTTTGGGTTTCCCCAGGAGAACTGAGCAAGTTGGAGTGGTTATCCCCATTCCTAAAAAAACCTATTCCTTGAGGCGAATTCAGGGTTTTTTTTTTTAATTTTGAATAAGACGTATGAAATTTAGATGGAAATTAGATAAACGGTTAGAAATTTTGAACAAAGTTTGAAACTAAAATGTATGTGGTTTTTGTATATTAATATAATAAATCATATTTTTATAAAAAAAAAAATTTTTTTTAATACGAGGGTGGCGCAAAATTAATCACCCTAACGGAAGATTATACTTTTTGTAAATGGCTTCATACGCCAATTATATCCAAATAAAGATTTCCATCACTCAAAATATTTTTTTGTATTTAATAAAAGAATTATTCAGAAAAAAAATGCATGATTAATTTTTCTTGTAAAACAACGCCATATAAAAGTCATCAGTTGCTGCAAATCAAAAAGCGAAAGAGCAAAAACTAGTAACTGTTCTAAATTCACTGCAATCGCACCAATTTGTTTCTAGTGGATTTCCTTGCAGGTATGATGTGCTGACTTAATCGAGCACACAAACACATATGCAGGTACACATTCATATATAATTATATTGTGTATATATATTTGTATTTTACTTAAAAAAAATGGTTTATTTCTTATTAAAAAATATTTATTTCTAATTAACTGCTTCGATTTGTTCCACATTCCAGCGTTGACTTTTCCTATTATGACAAATGGTCTGGCAATAAAACTTACTTGCATAATTTGTAGTAGGAAATTATTAGGAAACTAACAATTACTTATTTACATATAGATATGTATGTATGTGTAGCAATTACATATGCAGTTATATTTATTTATTTTTTGTTTTTTGAAAGTAAAAACCATACTAATTGAAATTACTGCACGTTTCACGCTTGTCTGCAACAACTATGTACTTACCATTCGCTCATTGGCAATTCTAAAAATGTAGCCACTCGTTTCTACATATGAGCATTAGGATGGCGCATAAAGAAAAAAAATTTTTTTTGCCTGATGCAACCTTCAAATTTTATTTCATGGTCAAAATACCAGACCCCATTTTTGGTTTTTGGTTGATGTTTTTTAAGATTTTATTTTTTTGTTGGTAATTTTTTTTATTTTTATTTTATTTTTTTTTTTTATTTTTATTTTTTTTTTTTTCATTTTTTTTTTTCTGTGCTTGGACTTTTTTTTTAATATTTTTTTTTTTGTTCTTAATGTCCATGTGGCGCCCACAAACAAATTACAGTTCAATTCACATGGGAAAATGAAATTTTTCGTAAATTTGATATAAAAAATTTTTATAGAAAAATAATATTTAATCTCCTATTTTAATCTCCCTTCACAAATTTCCAGAAGTTATACACTCAGGGAAACAATGAGAGGACCACTCATGAAACACTACGAGTATTTCTCGTCTATATGCAGGAAAAAATCTTGGGTTGGTTGCACTTTATTTCAACTTCGTGATAGTTACTTCTACATAATGAAAACCCATTGGAATTTTTGGCTACGTTTATTTCTCGCACAAGCGATTAAACACTTGCCGTGGGAAGCAGTTGTAGGGCCAGTTGTTGTTTGTAAAACAATTGAGTGCTTCTTATAGAAAATAATCTTATTGAAAACGGTAAAAGTTCAGTTTATTAAAAATTTATATTGAACAGGGATATTTCAATAACGAGTCGTGGAAAGCAGCTAATGGAAAAGGAACGGAGATAAGAAGGAAAGGTACTGGCTTAAAAATAGCCGCGAAAATAAGTACACCAATCAAATCTAATGCTTCATTATTTAAACAAAGGTGTTAGGCGAAAATTATGGAAAGAAGGAAAATTCTGGCAAACTTCTCAACCAGACTTAAGGGGGTGGTATTCTAGTGTATAGGCATGAATTTCGTCCGGTTTTTGAAGCGCTGTACAAAGGAAACAAAAAAAAATTACTAGATATACATTTTTTTATCATTTGTTTATTGAGTATTAATTATTTGAATACATTAAAACTAACCATAAAAAAATTACAATTGACAAAATTATGCGCAGTCAAAGTAGGCGGTCCAAAACATAGAGGGTTTCCTGGCGTGCATGTTTCACAAACCTCCTGGTAATTTGAAAAATAAAAACCAAACGTATTCTTAATTATTATACATAGATGCCGCTATCGAATGAGCTTTGAACAAGTTAAACAATTTTTCTTGACAATATGGCGGCTGTTTGAAAAAAAACTTGTTTGTTTGCATATTTTTTCAACACTTCCGATTTTTTTTTAAATACTAAATGAAAAGTTATAGTTCCGAGCTAGGGTCATCCGATGAAGGAATATATAAAGAACATCCTCCCAAAATGTGAAGAAAATCGGTCCATTAGAACATTCTTACCGCCAGCTCGCAAAAGTAGTTTTGTGAAAAATCGTGTTCAAAGTTTTCGGACAAGACGGATCGGAACCGATGTCATAAAATCATATATTAGGAATTTTAAAAAATCAACCTAATTATAATATTCTTAAATGTCTGAACTTTGAAAATATGCAAACAAAAATTTCGATTTTTTCAAAATTCTACACTAGAAATATGCGCAGACCATCAGAAAACCGGCGTTCACTTCACAAATTTTAAAAGCAGGCAATCAGCAGGTTAATTGCACTCCTAAGCCAATGCTGAAAATGCGCCAGAAAGAAGTGGGGCTTAAATTTGCAGAAAAATACCACTTTTGGGACGAGAAGTGGCAAAATATTTGCTGATAAGAAATTTTGATAAAAAATTATGATCCCGACAATTATTAAAATATCGACACGATAAACGGAAATCTAAAGATACGCGAATGACTCGAAACTTCGTCGGCGATTCGCTAATGATTTGGGCTGCTTTGAATATCATGGTAAGATCCCAAATGGCATTATTTCTACGAAAATGAATGCCGAAAAAGAGCTGTTGCATAAGGTGCTTATTAATTTCGGAGATGAAGTAAGTGATCTCGCATGGATATTTCACCAGGATTATGCAGCAGTTCACAGTGCCAAAAGAACTAAGGTGTATTATGGTATCCCTAGAAAGGCCCGCTCGCAGTCCACACCTCAACCAGATAAATAATCTTTGGAGCATCCTATGAAAACAAATTTTCAACAATAAGCGACAATTTGACAAGGATAAACAATTGACAGATGTAAATTGTGAACTGCGTGGCGTCGCATTGTAACACCATCAAAAAGCTGATTGATTTAATGCGACTGCAGCAAGCCATAATTAAAAGGAGTTCTTCCGCAAAATATTAAAATTCTGACGTTAATTTTAAACGACTAATTTTTATAAAATTCGTGAATTTCTTGTATTTGGTCCTATCATTGTTTCATTCTGGGAAGTTTTTTCTTAATTTTTATTGTGTAAGCACGCATTCTGATTGGTTTTTGGAGACACCAAAAAACTAAGGTAAGCTGTATATTAAAAATAAAAACAGCACACATTTCTTTGAGCAATAAAAAATACTTTGTTTTTTTGTATACTTCACTTGGCCCTATCTTTATTTCGTTAAGTGTGTTTTTAAGCTTTATTTAAAAAAAAATAAACTATTTTGACTTCCTTTGATATTTACCCTGAGAACCCTACAACTTTCTAGGTAAGCTGGCTGTTTGCACCCCAATTAAATTATCATTGAAAAACAAAGTCCATATGAATAAAGCGAAAATTGCATCGATTTTGAAATATGCGATAGAGGTTTGGGGTACTGCTGCTAAATCAAATGTTAGTCTCATGGTGCAACGAGTCTAATCTACAATACTTAGTACCATGACAAATGCACCGTAACATATACTTGGTGCTGATACTCATCGTGAGGTCGATTCAATTGACGAGGCAATAAACATCATAAGCAGAAGACACATAAACAGGTTACTGACGCACACAAATCCTATGATGAGAAGGCTTCCAAATATAGAGAAATATGGTCACAGATGGCTTAAAAGAAAGACATGAATAGCTTCCGCTCCAAGGGTTAGGGGTAGTCAGAATCCCGAAAAAAAGATGATTTTCAATAATTTTTTTTTTTTTGCTAGTCAATTGCTTTATTTTACACAAATAAAAACATAGTATTTATACATCATATTTTGACTTGATTTTAGCAAAATTAAAAAAACAAAACAAAAAAAAATAATAGTAATAATAATAATAATTAATAATTGTAAAAGTTATCGCTGCTTGTGTGGAGCCTTCCCTTGCGGAGATTCATTTAAAATCAATCGGGCAAGAGAAATTAGTTTTATTAATAGATAATATTGTGCCTGATAGAAGCTTTATTTTTTTTTTGTTTTTAAATTAACAATAAAGCGGCCTCAGCAAATATTTTTCAGATTTTCGAGAAAAAAACCGAAAATGTATTGCTTAAAAAACTCGAAATTTTTGAAGAAAAAAACTCCTTCGATCAGGCACGTGCTTTTTATGTTTTTCAAAAGCAGTATAAATTTTATTGAAACCTACCAAACGGTTTTTAAGTTACAGTGATCACCAGATCAAAAAACATAAATTTGAGAAAAACGCATTTCAAGTTTTGCCCTTTGTTCAGTTATTATTATTTTATAATTGGCGCGTACACCCTTTTTGGGTGTTTAGCCGAGCTCCTCCTCCTATTTGTGGTGTGCGTCTTGATATTGTTCCACAAATGGAGCGACCTACAGTTTCAAGCCGACTCTGAACGCCAGATATTTTTATGAGGAGATTTTTCATGGCAGAAATACACTCGGAGGTTTGCCATTGCCCGCCGAGGGGCGACACTGCTAGTAGAACGTTCACTCTCTGAATTCCGAATGGTAGTCACGCACCAACCCCTTCGGTCACAGCGGCCGCCTTTTGTTCATTATTCACTTCAAATTTTCACAGAATATTTTTAAGAAAATGGTAAAAAAAATCCAGTTTTCCAGCAGTGGCTAAAAACAATATTCCTGGGTTCGTAGAAGCAGAAGATTGGCCGTCTGCAGTCCAGATCTTAACCAATTGGACTGCAGTTTGTGGTCACTAACTGTAAAGTTTGGCTGTAAAATTTAACCTATTCGCTTTTGTTTATTGATATTACTGCTTTTTTTTTTTGTTAAATGATCTTGTGAGCAATAGCCCTATAATATCGATTTTTCCACCAAATTTTTTATCATTTAAATTACTTATAGTCTCATGGCAGGTGTAATATTTGATGAAAGCGAATAAAAAAAGTTTTATTTTTAATTTTAATTATTTTAATTTACTATAATATCAATTAGCAGCATTAAAAAAATATTTTCGTTTTTTACGATTTTTTTTTTTTTTTTTTAATTTATTAAGTAAAACAAAATACCTTTGCGCCATCCTAGTATTCGTCGTTTATCGATATTCACCATTAATAAATTAATTAATATGCATAACAAATTGTGATTTCGCTTACATGATAAATGTACAAGTATTTACTACAACAACAAATCTATATCAGTACCCAGTATGCACTATATGACAGCGCATTTACATGAGGTCTTTCGAGATTCAGTTTATTTTCCAACAAAATTTTGTCATGGCAACTGTCACAGCGTACATAGATGACGGTTTTTTTTTTTTGTGATAAATGCAGGTCTGAGTTTTATGTTGCTAAATTTTTAATTTTTCAGTAGGACCTCGAAGGACCCAAGAACACGTTTGATCCGTTAAATTGAAAATGCAGCGCATAAAATAATAAAAACCTAACAAATAAGAACATAACCGCAGACAGATTAATTACACAAGCCGACAAAATTTAACCAACATTCAGACCCAGAAACCAGACTATATATAATATTTCCAAAGGTTTATGATGCGCTGAATCCAAATCTGGCATCAGAATTGCTCTATCAGCTCTGGTTTTCGAGATATCCTAACATAAAAGTGCAAAAAACACCGTTTTTGCCCATATTTGAGGTTATGTAGCCTTGCAGATGTTTTCTTTCACCAAAATTAAGGGGGTAGTATGGTTAGTTCGGTGTAAAACAAGCATATTTTTCGAAATTTTTTTTTGTCGACACAGTTGATTTATTCAAAATTTTAAAATTACTTCATTATAAAGTCATATTTAAAGAATATTGTGTGAAATTTTCATTGATTTTTATGAAGAAATGAGTTGGTGGCAGCGAATCTTCGCGGACGTCTCATAAAAAAGTTTTATTGCGGTGCCCCTCAGAACTCATTACTGGATCAACTAAACTCAAACAACCAAATTGATTTCATCAGCTAATAAAGTTTCGCAGATAACAACGTCGATTTTTTTTTTTTTTTTTTTTAATTTTTTAAAGCGCTTTGAAGTCAAAACACCGATTTTTCATAAAAAAAAACCTGAAAACTTTGTTGTTTTAAAATATGACAAAATTAAAAAAAAAAAAAAACTCGACGTCATTACCTCGTGAATAAAGTAAAGAAACAAAAAAACCAAATTTGAAAAGAATCGGTGCAGTAGATATGAATCTACAGTGGACACCGACCGTTAAAAAGGCAAGTGTGAGAAAAACGCGTTTAAAGATTTGTGAAGATTTTTACAGCGTGAAATCCGGTTGGAGAGGTAGATACTTAATCCTTTGTGTCTTTGTCAATTTTACTCTAATGCACTTCAAACTTTCACACAATAATCTTAAGATGTTATAGAATAATTTAAAAAAAAAAAAAAAAAAAAAAAAAAAAAAAAAAAAAAAAATTAAAAAAAAAAAAAATACCATACTACCCCCTAAAAGGAGGCTTGGGATATCTCGAAAACCAACCTGGTTTCTGGGTCTGAGATGCTGTCGGCATGTGTTATTGATCAGTTTTCCATAAAGCGAATAAGGGATTGTTTATGACACTTCAAATTTCAAAAACTGACATATCCGGTAACATTTTTTCTATTTTTAATTCCTCCAATAATTTTTACTCTATCGCAAGCCTTTTCTATTCTTATATTTTTAAATAATTGAATATATTAATAAAAATTCTTTTCATGTCGCTGAACTAGCAATCAGAACTGTCCATTTGAATTATGAATGCCAACACGATTTCCAACTTTATATGCAAATATTTTTACTACTAAGGTTAAGCACTGCAGACACAAATGGCACAAAATCGTACGATTAATGAAAGTTAATTCAGCGATATTATGGGTGCATTCAAGTGTAATGAACGCATATGCATTTATTTATGTATGTATGCATGTATGTGTGTGTTTATGTGTGCATAATTAGGTATGCAAAGGTGAGTCCCTAAAGACGTGGAAGGGAAAAAAGAGCTTGAAGCAGTAGAAAAATTCAAACAATTATCTGATAAAATTTACAAAAATAATTTACATCTCGTATTGATTGTATTTCACTTCAAGTTATACGAAAATTGTCAGTCCCAGCATTTTACGCTTAACGAAAAAATAGTTGGAATAGAGTTTCGTATTTTGAAAAAGGCAACAAACTTAAGTGACTGGCACGAAATTCCATGATATTCTTCAGGTGCAGTGAGAATCATTAATATTCGGTTTTACTAATATATTTCTGCACCTTGAATTTATTTCTATTTTGTTTTAGTAAATGTAGCAAATAAGAAATTTATATATCATTAAGTTACTATCAATGTTGCCTCTCTTTAAATGGTTACATGAAATTTGCACCCCTGCCTTACCCAGATATAAAAATGAGGGAAGTGAGCATTTGTTAAAGCAACCAGGTAAGCCAAAGCAGTTGAATGAGAGAGAACAGAATATCATAATTGTGCGAAAAATAAAGGCTAACCCCCACTTAAGTGCACCGAAAATCGCCTCTACAGTAAGAACGATCCGTAATTCTAAAGGTTACAACAAGGCGAAAAGATTCGAGCATAATTCAGCTGAAACTTCCAAAGTGGCTTGGCAGCCAAAGTCCTCAACACAATTATCTTTTTCACCATAGTTACAGAGCAAACTTAGTCAATCTATCATCTTTGGCCACATTGCGCATCGCAAGCCTATAGTTCAACTGAAGAATAGGGGAGCGCCTGAAAAATTCGCAAAAGAATAAGTTTCCAAACCACACTCTTGAGAGGCGCATAGAAAACCAAACGGGGAACTCCAGCCTCAAAAAACACGACCCACCATTAAACACGAAAATGGTAGTGTTATAAGATGGGGATATACCGCGGTGAATAGGGAGTACGTAGAGTTGGGAAATTGGTTTTCATTGAGAGCTTTCATATCTCAATATTTTGAAAAATACGCAAAACATGTGGGTATTTTGCAGAAAATAAAATTGTAGCAATATAATGGACCCGGAGCGTAAACCTCGATGGGTTTCAAGCATGGCTTGTTTCCACTGTCCCAAGTGCTCCATCCTCCTGCTCAATCTCCGGGCATCCTTTTTCTTATTCCTAATTTTTTTTTTTCATTTATTCTTATTTTCTCATTCACTTTTATTTTTTCATTTATTTTTTTCCATTAATTTATTTTTTTTCATATTTTTTGTATATTTTTTAACTATTTTTTAATAAATGTACTTTTTTTAAATTTAGCTCCTTAATTTATTTTTATTGTTTTAGTTTATTTTAGCTTTGTTTTTTTTACTTTATTTTTTTAATTTTTCCTGTACTTCTTTATTTTTTTTGAAGTTTTAATAGGACTATGAATAAGTTCGTGCGGTTTTTTCGAAATTTGAAACTTTATTGACGTAAAATGGTTACAAATTTAATATTCAAAATATTGTCCATCGCTTACTACTACTTTTTCCCATCTTTCTGGCAATTCACGGATTCCCTTTGTGAAAAATTCGGTCGGTTTTGCCGCAATCCACGAATCGATCCATTTTTTGACTTCATCGTAATTACGGAAGTGCTGGTCAGCCAGGCCATGTTGCATCGATCGGAAGAGATAGTAATCGGATGGCGCAAGGTCTGGACTATACGGCGGGTGGGGTAGGACATCCCATTTGAGCGTTTCTAAGTATGTTTTGACCACTTGTGCAACATGTGGCCGAGCATTGTCATGTTGCAAAATAACTTTGTCGTGTCTATCGGCGTATTGCGGCCGTTTTTCTCGCAGTACTCGGCTCAAACGCATCAATTGTCGTCGGTAGACATCCCCCGTAATCGTTTCATTCGGTTTCAGTAGCTCATAATACACAACACCCAGCTGGTCCCACCAGATACACAGCATAACCTTCAGGCCATGAATATTCTGCGCCGACGTCGATGTTGAAGCATGGCCAGGGTATCCATACGTTGCCCGACGTTTTGGATTGTCGTAATGGACCCACTTTTCATCGCCAGTCACAATTCGATGCAAAAAACCCTTTCTTTTGTGCCGTTGAAGCAGTTGTTCGCATGCCATAAAACGGCGTTCAACGTCTCTTGGCTTCAATTCATACGGCACCCAATGGCCTACCTTTCGGATCATTCCCATGGCTTTTAAACGTTTGGAAATGGTTGATTGATCAACTCCCAAAGTTTTTGCAACCTCTTCTTGCGTTTGAGCCGGATCTTGATCGAGCAATTCCTCCAATTCGGTATCCATGAACTTTGGCGGCGCACCCTCGCGTTCTTCGTCTTCCAAGCCAAAATCACCACTTTTAAAGCGTGCAAACCACTTCTGGCACGTTCGCTCAGATAGAGCATGCTCACCATAAACTTCCACCAAGATACGATGACTTTCGGCTGCTTTTTTCTTCATATTAAAATAATGAAGAAGAATTCCCCGCAAAAACACATTATTTGGCACGAAATTCGACATTTTCAAGTGTGGTAAAAATATTGTTGTTTACGCTTCAAATAAAAAACTTATACTGACGTTTGTGCCTTACGACAGTAGCTCTCCAATGAATGTTTGGAAATGTGGATCGATGGAATAATAATCAAGTTACGCCATCTGTTGTAAAACCGTAACGAACTTATTCATAGTCCTATTATTTTAAATTATTCTTTGTGTTTTTCTGTTTTTTATTTTCATTTTTTTACTTTTTTTAACTTTATAGTTTTTCTCTATTTTTATAATTTTTTATTTCGTTTTATTTTTTAAAATTATTGTATTTTCTATATTTTTCTGTTTTTTCTCATTTTTTAATATATTTATTTATAATTTTTTCTCTTAATTTAATTTCAGTTTTCTTCTTCTTATTTGTTTATTTATTTTTTTAATTTTTCTTGTACTTCTTAAATTTTTTTTTTGTTTTATTTTAAATTATTCTTTGTGTTTTTCTGTTTTTTATTTTCATTTTTTTAACTTTATAGTTTTTTTCTATTTTTATAATTTTTTATTTCGTTTTATTTTTTTAAATTATTTTCTATGTTTTTCTGTTTTTCTCATTTTTTAATATATTTATTTATAATTTTCTTTTTTAATTTAATTTCAATTCCTTAATTTCTTTTTCTTTTTTTTTTAAATTTATTTTTATTGTTTCAATTTTGTTCTTTTTTACTTATTTTAAATGAGTTTTTTCTTCATACTTACTTGTGTATTTATTTTTTAACTTTTTTTACATTTTTTTATTATCTTTTTTCTCTTGTTTACTTTTTTAATTTTTGTTTTTTATTTTTTGATTTCTTCTTTTTATATTTTTTATACTTTTTATTTTCTTAAATTTTTTTATTTTGTTTTATTTTTAAATTATTTCTCGTGGTTTTCTGTTTGTGTCCTATTTTTTATTTTTTCTATTTTTTAAATTTATTTATTTTTATATTATTTTTTGTGCTTTTCTGTTTTTGGTTTTATTTTTTCATTTTAGTTTTAGATCTTTAATTTATTTTAGTTAAGTTCTTTTTACATATGTTAAATGAGTTTTTTCCGAATACTTCTTAAGTCTTTACTTGTTCTTTTATTTTTTTAGTTTTGCTGTTTTATATTTTCCATTTTTTAATTTATTATTGTTTTTTTTTCCTTTTTTTAATTATTTATCTTCTTTCAATTTATTTATTTTCCTTTTATTTTTTAATTTATTTATCTTTACTTATTTTTTAATTTATATAATTTTTAACATTTTTTTTTTAGTATTTCTTTTTCCTTTGTTTGTTATTTGTATTTATTTATTTTTTTATTTTTTTGTTGTATTTGCACTATATAGCTTGTGACTCGCTTAGAAAAGTGCTCTGCCTGTCAATGCAAGTCACACAAAATTGTCTTTCGACTAAATTGTCAAGCGGACTAAAAATTAAGAAAACAAAACAATGTTCAGGCTTTGGCTGCATGCAAATAACGACAAGCCTAGAAAACCATTATTTCAAATTTGTAAATTTTATTTATGTACTTCGTTGCAAATATTAAGAAAAAAATAATTTCAAAATCAACCAAAAATTTAAGCGACTTTACAGTTGCAATTTATTACACACAAATTTAACGGGCTATAAAACTGCGTACCCGTTTTTTTTAGTTCTGAATAATATTTTTCTAAATATTATGCAAAGCTTGGAGCTGTGATTAATTGGTCTTTGTTAGAGAATGAACTATATTTTGAAAAATTGGAACTGAAAAAAAAAACCTAAATAAATAGTTAAAAGCTGTCAATATGCATCCCAAATGAATTAATAAACATTCCCATCGTCGCATTCCAGTAAAAGGTTTTTAAAATGGCAGAAATAGGATAGAAACTATCAGAGAAACCATTGGCCTCGCATGAAAATAAAGCAGCCTTGATAAAGTAGTTTGAGCAATTCAAACCATTCAAGCACTTGCGCAATTTGGATTTTATGCAATGACAAGCCTCCGCACTGCAATAAATATCAGCGAGCCGTTAGCAAAGAAAGTGCAGCAGCAATCGATTAACTAAATCCAACTCAAACTTTTTTACGACATTCTCTTGTTGCATCATTCTCCGATGGGGACGCACAAATTTTACGCTAAATTTAAAGACAAACGAATTTGCGACCACAACAACATTAATAAGCAACAGCAACAACAAAAATAGTTAACGTTAAGGAGAAGACCTCATTAACGTCACGTTTGCGGCAAACTACAATAAATAGCGACGGAATTACACAATCAATGATGAGGCAATCTGTTGCAGAGATACGAGTATTACCAACCAACGAGACACTTTGGTAATAAAAAAAAGCCCAGGAATGTAAATGAATAAATAATTGGTGGGGAGCTAAGCGGGGAGCGAGCAGTGCGTTGAAGTGCTGGCTGCATGCAAATTCCACTTTTCGCGCGTGTACGACACCGTTAAATACCGAAATCAATAGTTTGCGAGAGCGAGTCAATGCGGTTTAATGAAATTTTTTATTTTGGTATGTTTATTTAAAAATATACCCATTTTTTGTGTTTTTTTTTTTTTGTTTTTGTCTCTTTGGCTAGCTTAATTTTTCGTGTGCAGCCTTTCAAGTTTATTTTGGGATCTGAAGTGTGAGTGATTGTGGGCGTTTTTGATTGCGCTTGCATGCGAAATGCGTTTAAGTACTCACTTGTTGTCGCATAGCAGCATACCAACCAAATGGCCTGCTTCGGTTTGTGTGTCACAATTGACTGTCAACAAGAAAAATTCATATTAAAAAACTACACGAAAGTACCAAATAAAACACGAATATATAAAAGTGTTGCCCGTATAGTAATGCCACACTTTTAGTGTTAAGTGGGGGAAAGGCGAAAAGAGGCAGTGGGGGATCTGAAGATACACTTTGCTACTCAAGTGAAGGCCTTCAAACGCCGCAAAGAAACCAAAAGTGGAGCATGTGAATAGACGTGTTCGTCAATGGAAAGAGAAGGACGGCAGACGGAGCAGTGTTGCAGTCGACGGCGAAAGCAAAAACAAGCCCACACATTGATGAAAAATAACGGACAGTGTAAAAATTCGTTGAATGAAGGAAGAAGAAGAAGGAGAATTTTGAATTTGGCACAACTGCCGACGGACAACTCTACATGCTCCACACAGACTCACACGCGCATAGCAGCACTGCATTCAGCAAGTGTTTGTGTTATGTCATTTTGAGACTCTTTTGTTGTGGGCAATGGTGTAATAAAGAAACGAAAAAGGTTTAACAATAAAGAATGGTATACAAAATAGTGAACGCTCTTTAGCGTTAATAATTGCGAACGAAGAAATGGTGTCACCACAAAAAAACTCGCACTCCAATATACCATATTTAATTTGGCTTGCTTAATTTTGTTTATATTATTTTTTTTTATCTTGATATGTCTATGTTATTTCATTTTGTTATGCGCTGCTTTGATTTGTTATGTTGTATTATGTTTTGTTAATTTTTTTTTTATCCTACTTACATTATTTTATTTTGTTATGTTCTGTTATGTGATGCTTTGTTATTTTATTATATGCATTATATTTTATTTTATTTAAACTTTACTTTTATTTTTTTATATATTATTTTGTTATGTACTGTTATGTTTTTAATGTTATATTATGCTTTGTTCACTTAAATTTTTTATTTTATTCCATGTATTCTATTTTATTTTAATTTTTTATATTATTTTATTTTGTTATGTTTTTTATGTATATTAATATTATGTTTCGTTATGTTCTGTTATGTTATGCTTTACTATTTTATTCTATGCATTCTATTTTATTGTATTTAAACTTTACTTTTTTCTATATTTTTTTTATACCTTATTTTATTATGTTCTGTTATGTTTTTTATGTAATATTATGTTTTGTTAATTTAATTTTTCCATGTATTCTATTTTATTTTAATTTTTTATATTATTTTATTTTGTTATGCCTTTTATGTAATATTATGTTTTGTTATGTTCTGCTATGTGATGCTTTGTTATTTTATTTTATGCATTATATTTTATTTTATTTTATTTAAACTTTACTTTTATTTTTTTTATATCTTATTTTGTTATGTTCTGTTATGTGTTTTATGTAATATTAATATATGTTTTGTTATGTTAAATATTTTTCATTTTATTCCATGTATTCTATTTTATTTGATTTTAATTTTTTATATTATTTTATTTTGTTATGTTTTTTATGTAATATTATGTTTTGTGATGTTCTGTTATGTTATGCTTTACTATTTTATTCTATGCATTCTATTTTATTTTATTTTATTTTATCTCATTTCAGTGCTCATAGCGAGTGTGTTATCAGTTTGTTATTTAATTTTTTTATTATTTTCATATTATTTTACTCTGCTATGCTTGGTTCTGCTAAGTTATGTTGTGTGACGTTATGTTATGTTCCGTTACGTTATACTATGTAAAGTTCGGTTATGTTATGTTTTGTTACGTTATGTTATGTTAGGTATTGTTATTTTCTCCTTTTTTGTTTTTTATTTTATAACATTTTACTTGGCTATGTTCTGTAAAATTTGGTTATGTTCCTTTACGTTACGTTATGTATTGTTATTTTATTTTACTTTAATCCATTTTATTTTAATTTTTTATTCCATTCCATTTACTTTATTTCATTAAGTTAAATTGAACAGAATTGACTTCGAAATAAATAATTTTAGGCTTGTTTCGTATGGGTATAAAATGTCCCAAAAAGGAATTAGCTGAAAACCCCCTTCAAATGTTGGCCGAAGCTGCGCCGTAATTCAGTCATTCGTAAACACAAATTTTGAATGACTCGCCACTCGCTAGAGAACTTCGGTCGGTCATTCGGTATATCGTGAATAACTTTAGTAATTGTTGGCTTCCAATGCCACAATCTAAGCTGGTTTATCCACAAAGCATTTAAACTTTACATACCCCCACAAACAGAAGTTCAAACGAGATCGCGTGATCTTGGTGACCAATCCACTGGTGCGAGGCAAGCGTTAAATTTCTCACCGATGCCACAGCAAATGACGCAGTAAACCCATTGTTTCACGGGCTGTATGGCAATTAGCGCCGTCTTGTTGGAACCAAATGGTGTGGGGGTCACGAACTTGAATTTCTGCCATCAAAAAGTCGTTTGCGTGATGAAGTTCGCCGTTCACTGTTACATTGTCACGAGCTTCGTCTTTGAAGAAATATGTGCCGATGATTTCTCCATCCCATAGGCCGCTAAAAATGTTGTTTTCAATGAATGTGATGGCTGTTCTTCAATGGCTTCGGGTTTCTCTTCAATCCAAATACGGCAATTTTGCTAATTAACGTAGCCCTTAAACCAAAAATGGGACTCATCTCTGCAACCATAAGTTGGCTTGAGCGCGCGATGAACACTTTTCACAGAGTGTCGATTTTCGTAATAAAATTGTACGATTTGTAAACGTTGTTGAGGCGTCAGTTTTTCCATGATGGAATGTCAAAGAATACTGCAAAAAATGATGTATTTAGTTTGAACGTAGTTACGCGTGATCTGTCAAAAAATCCCTATTGGAAAAAGTACCTCTACTCTGATCCCTTTTATATATAAAGAGCGAGTCCCAAGTAGCTCGAAATTGATTTGATTTTTTACAATTTTGGTTTTTTTTTGCTGACGGTTCTAGGCCTTTTCTTCCATATAAAAAACTGTCAAACGTTGTGACAACCTAAATTAATTTAAAAATCTTTTGTATCACTACTGTAAATGTGTTTTTTTCAACTATTTAAAATACCGCTAATAAATAACGTTTGCCGTAGCCGAATGGGTTGGTGCGGTGTGACTACCATTCGGGAGAGCGTAGGTTCGAATCTCCGTGCATGAAACAACTGTCTGTGCTTCCCTCCATTTGTGGAACAACATCAAGACACACACCACAAATAGAAAGAGGAGCTCGGCCAAATACTTAACAGAAGTGGACGCGCCAATTATTTATTAAGGCACCTTTCGGGGCTAGAATTTCGAAAAAATCGATTTTTTTTAAGTTATGATAGTTTATGCTTCCAAAAATATACTTGCAAATTTTTATATTGAAATTCGTTGTAGTTTAAACGTTAAAATAAATAAATAATTGGCGCGTACACTTCTGTTAGGTGTTTGGCCGAGCTCCTCATCCTATTTGTGGTGTGCGTCTTGATGTTGTTCCACAAATGGAGGGACCTACAGTTTCAAGCCGACTTCGAACGGCAGATATTTTTATGAGGAGCTTTTTTATGGCAGAAATACACTCGGAGGTTTGCCAATGCCTGCCGAGGGGCGACCGCTATTAGAAAAATGTTTTTATTAATTTTGCTTTCACCGAGATTCGAATTAACGACCTCTCTGTGAATTCCGAATGGTAATCACGCACCAACCCATTCGGCTACGGCAGTCCTTTAAAACGAGACCGGTTTGGAGTACGACGCCCATGTATAAGCACGTGTTTTTCTCGAAACTATTTTTTCCTAGTTGGCGTTAGTAATTTCGAAAAAAGTACTGAACCAATGATTGGAATTTTTAATATGTTATTGAGTAGACTTGTGGCTCTCCCGGGTAGCAGAATTATAATTTTATGATCAACTAGCATCACCCAGTGGGCTTCGCACCACCATACATAAAATGTTTTTTTTTATATCGCAAGAAATTTTTCATATTAAGTTTTCTTTATAGAACTCGTAAAATGTTTAAACAGTTAAATTAGTTGATTTTTTTCATTCAACATACTTTCTAAAGATGCCACTATAGCCTTTTCTGTACTTTTTTAAAATTTGATTGTGGTGGTCACCTATATACAGGTAAGGTGAAAGAGCCGATAAAAACTTGTAATTAAACTTTGATTCTTTAATTTCCATTTAAATTTTTTACGCTAAATAAATTATGCTAAAATAAATAAAGTTAAAAATGTTTTTCCAGTTCCTTGAATGCTCCAGTTTTTATTATATTTTCGCCCAAAATTAATATTAACATAATACACTTACAACCACAACAGTACAACAGAAACGCTCATAAGCGGCTGTGTATTTGTTATTGTTTTTCCCATACAGGCATTTCGTATGAGAGGAAACCATTACTCACATAAAATATCATAACTCAGGAATGGCTGCACCGATTTCAATCAAACTTCACACAAACCACCTCCCCAAAGATAGAAAACAACTCTAAAATTTTTGTGTCAATCGGTTCGGCGGTTCTTGAGTTATGAGATTACCAAGGAAATGTAATATATAACGACAACTTGAAATAACCCACGATCAGCAGTGTGGTTAGGAATTTCAGCTGATATAAGGTTGATCCGGAGTTATTTTATGTACCAGCCAAATTAGTATATGTGCGTGCGGCAATCCCCTTTTCTGCATTCGATGGAGTACATATGGCAACGCACCTCCCCTTTCACAATTAAATCCATAAGTGCTTTACATTTTTGCCGAAATGGATACTCATGTGGTTCAAACACACCCTAGTTACGGAGGGGCATTAAAAATACTCTATACTATAGAATCATCAGCAGCTTCCATTTGCTACCCATATTGTACAAACACGTCCTAGGGTTACCCGGGTCCACGTTTTGGATTATATCTCGAGACCCTAGTCACGGAACGGTATGAAAAATACTCTATACTATAGAAATCATCAACAGCTCCCATTTGCCACCCATATTGTACGAACACATCCTTAAGTTATCGGGGTCCACATTTTCTGCGATATCTCGAGACCCTAATCACGGAGCGGCATCAAAAATACTCTATACTATAGAATCATCAGCAGCTTCCATTTGCTACCCATATTGTATAAGCACATCCTAGGGTTACCCGGGTCCACGTTTTGGATTATATCTCGAGACCCTAATCACGGAACGGCATGAAAAATACTCTATACTATAGAAATCATCAACAGCTCCCATTTGCTACCCATATTGTACGAACACATCCTTAAGTTATCGGGGTCCACATTTTGTGCGATATCTCGAGACCCTAATCACGTAGGGGCATTAAAAATACTCTATACTATAGAATCATCAACAGCTTCCATTTGCTACCCATATTGTACAAACACATCCTAGGGTTACCCGGGTCCACGTTTTGGATTATATCTCGAGACCCTAGTCAGGGAACGGTATGAAAAATAGTCTATACTATAGAAATCATCAACAGCTTCCATTTGCTACCCATATTGTACGAACACATCCTTAAGTTATCGGGGTCCACATTTTGGGCGATATCTCGAGACCCTAGTCACGGAGCGGCATCAAAAATACTCTATACTATAGAATCATCAACAGCTTCCATTTGCTACCCATATTGTACAAACACATCCTAGGGTTACCCGGGTTCACGTTTTGGCCTATTTCTCGAGACCCTGGTATCCGATTCTTAAAATTTTAAAACACAAACCATCTACTGAATAGTCCAAACAAAGTCTAAAAATTTGGTTTGGATAGGTGAGCCCGTTCTTGAGTTATAAGATTACCAAGGAAATGTAACTTCTTTTTATATATATAGATTTTTCTATTTTTTTGGAACGTGAAAAAATCATTTTTTTTTTTGGTTTTTCCAATAAACAGATAAAATACCTAGAACATTTTTTTTTTTTTTGTAAATCTGCTACCCACCATAGCGACATATCTGCTGATAAATCGACCGAATTTTTTGTTGTTTTGAGACGTACCTGAGCAGCCCAATCAGTTACGCCAGTGGCATGTGTTACGTCAGGGAAAGCAATTTCTTTTTATTGTCATTAAAAAATTTTTTTTTTGTTTTTGTATATAAAGAATTGATCTAATGAATAAAAACGATTTTTAATTGATACCCATTTTTTTCTTTAATTTTCAACGCCTTCAAATTTCAGGTCTCTAGACCAGAAAGGTGCCTTAATTTTTTTAATAAATAAAATAAAAAAATCAGCAGTGATGATGATGCTACTTTAGTTTTTTTTTCTAGTCCAAGTTAACAAACAACTCCTCTTTTTATTATCAGTTTTTCAGCATCTTCCAATATTTACATTATCCTAAGCTAACTTTAAACTTTAAAAGTTCGCTAATTTATTCTATATTTTCCGCTCTTTCACAGCTTATTTATCATTACGTCGAAAAATTACGAAGTTACACACACAAAATTCCACTTCGGTCTGCGCCTAATCTTGCATTCCAACATCGTTGACTAAGTAGTCTATCGAAGCTGTTGCGCGTGCATTCCTAAAGACATTACTCAACGATTGACAGCGG
Organism: Anastrepha ludens; assembly: GCF_028408465.1. Lineage (NCBI taxonomy): Eukaryota > Metazoa > Arthropoda > Insecta > Diptera > Tephritidae > Anastrepha > Anastrepha ludens. Next base: position 19,818,309 of record NC_071500.1, read on the forward strand.
AACACCTAAATAATCAATCAACAGCCTACATTTTGTGCTCAATCGGCATTTATCTCGCCAATTATACGAACGTTTGTTGCACGAACGTTTATGGCAATTGAAGCTGTTCCACTGAAAGCCGTAGCTAAGCCGTGTGGATTTCGTAAATCACAATTCGTGTGTAATATGCGGTAAAACAATTGAATAACATAACGATTACATTTCCATACAATCAGCAACCACCTTCTGCTACTGTTGTATGTTGCACGCCTATTTCGCCCTCGCCGATGCCCGCCTGGCTGTTTAGCATATGCAACATTCAAATTTGCACCAACTCGGCACCACATTTACACGGCACCATGTGTGTGTGCGTGTGTGTTATCGCGACCCATATATAAACGAATATTACAAGCAGGCAAACGTTAGACTCGTGTAAAACGCGATCGATATAGCAATAACAATAACAGCAACAAACACAGTATGTGCTGCTGAATTGAAAGAACAACAATAACGAATACAAAGACAACAAATCGTTGGTGAATGAGATATATGTACATAACGAAGTCAAGTTGATCGGCGCAATTTGCCACCAATCGGCGTAAGCGCCACCAAGACAGTTGACTTCAATTTTGTTGAGCTTCGTTGCCACCGCCCCTCTCCCCACACGCTCCTCACTTAAGTCAATTACTCACGACTGTCACTTTGTTGCTTTGCAACATAACTATACTTGCCCCATATCAGTGACGCAATATTGCACACTCGCAACAACCACTCATGCACACACACACATACACACAAATATTAATATGCACTCACACGGTTCAGCAGCTTGCAATTTGCATTTCTCACGTCATAGTTAGGCTATTTAAATTGCCGCTATTGATGTTCGTTGTTGCTTTTTATTGTTGTTGTTATTTGCTACTTTTATTACTATTGTTGTTGTTGTTTTCGTTGCTGTTTGATTTTTTGTCATTGTTGCTGTTGTTGGCATTTCCATTATCATTCCCGTCCTGGCAGCTACAGCTTTTCACGCTTTAGTGCTTGTTGCAACACCACCACAAAAATTATCACCTTCCGACATGTTGCACGCAGTTCATTACTTATCGCCATACTTCTGCTACTGCTGATGTTTCTCTTTTTGTTGTTTTGTTGTTGCTACCATTACCACCAATAGGCTTGTCATCATTTTCTAGTAGGTTATTTCAGCAGTCATCGATATCTGCGGTTTTACGGTAAAACGAAAAGCGTTCAACCGCCTTTTTAGTGTTTCAGTTTCCAACGCGACACTCGGCCTTTCTTTTATCACTTCTTCTTCTTTCCCACAGCACTTTTTCCTGCCCTCAGCTTGTTGTTTTCTCGTTTGCTGTTGTGTCTATCTCATTCGCATTAATCTTAACTGCCGATATTTGCAATAATTTTATTTCGCGCTCGACATTCATTAATCTCCTCGTGCTCTGGTTCTCCGCCGCACACAGACCAACTGCACCGGGAAGTTGCGCAATCGTATTGGAATAGACTACTCGTACCACCAATTCAGTGCAAGCTGCATGGCGAAGTGACTCTAAATAATTTTCCTTATTGCCTTTTTTACTTGGGGTTTCTGTGGTTGTTGTGGCTGCTATTATAAAATTTTGTGCAACGATTAGATTTCAATTTGTTTACCTATGGCATTTTCGTCATAAGCAAGCGATTTGAGACTGAGATCAGTGATCAATGTGGTGTGTTGGTATTGTGATGCGACATGCGACATATAGCCGAACATGAAATTAGCATCTAAGTATGTGTAAATATGCCTACTCGTATGTATTTATATACAAATAAGGAGCACAACTACCGCAACGGCAAATAGACTATTCAACTCAGAACATATTAAATGACAGATTTCTCAGGCTCATTAAGGGGTAAGTAACTGCACTTTGACGATTCATTTTGAAAGTATGGAAAAGAGACTAGAATACTAAAGAGTTAAAACGAATTAAGAATCTAAGCAATAAATTTTTCAAAAAATTTCAGCGTATAAGTACCGTAATTCAGAGGGATGAATACTTGCGTTATTCGACAGAGTTTAAAGCATTTGAGGCGATTTTGTTTCTCTCAAAAAGTGTTAGCTTTTCGTTGCCATCAAATTTGTTCGTATTCGATTCTAGAATAAGAAACTTATATATTCGACTCTAAAAATGTCACACTCAACGAAGGCGAAGGAGGAAAATTTTCTCCCCTGAGAAGCTTTATCAGGAGGGCAGTTTGTTGCTCTGAAAATCAGCTAATTTCTTAAAATGTTAATATTAAGAAAATCGTCTGCCAGGCAAAGATAGATTCATACTCGTAGTGTTATGTGGTTCTGAGTAGGCAAAAAATATGCCCTCGGAAATCTACTTATATGGGAAAAACGCAAAACAATGTCAACAAAACAAAATTATAAAAAACCAACGCGAATTTTGAGCAATTTTCAAAGGCACAAATTTATTACTATATTGAATGGACTAAAAACTGCAAATCTCCGATTCTTTCTGAAATTTCTGACTAAAAAATTTGCAATTTTGTTGAAAATTTTCAAATTTCGTACAAAGTTTGAAACATTGAGTTATATGATTTTTGTTTTAGTATACTCTATTTTTATTAAGGGGGAACGCCACTGTGGGTGTTAAAAAAATAGTCGACTTTTTGGAATTTTTTTTTCTAAGTCGGAATGATTATTCGAGGATCGGAGAAAAGGCAATTTATTATATTATATATGTATTAAACTATGTTGATGTAAGTTTGTATAAAAAAATATTTAAAATTGACAAATTTATGTAAATAAACGTAATGAGTTAAAAAAAAAATGACGTCATCTGGTGGCAGTGATACAGCAATGAATAATCATCTGAAATCAAAAAACCCAAAAATTGTATTAATCTACATAATAGTGGCTATCGTTGCACGTAGCCTTTTTTTGTTTTCGTTTTTGACAAAATGGAGGTGATTTGAATTTCGATGTGTGTTTTTCACAATTTTTTTGATTTTCAACAGGCCTAAAAAAATAGTTATTTTCAAAATTTTGAAAATCGGCTACGTACAACGATAGCCACTGCGATAACAAAAATTTTGAAAAAAAAGAGAATTAAGTTCATTCGTCTTCAAGAAATCGTTGCCACCGTATCAAAAAAAAGTCGTTTCGAGAAAAACGCGTTTGAAATAAAGCATCGTATCGTAAGCGCTACGGGGCCGAACCGACGGGCGTTCACTTGAGTGCACATAGAATTGGGAATAAAGCGAATTTCGCTTTAAAATGTTAACCACATTTTCATGAGTAAAAAATAATATTGATAGCGTAAAAAAAATATATGAAATTCAATAAAAAAAGAAAAAATTAATATTGCCACTTATCATATCGGCTCATGGACTCGTTCAAGTAAATCTGGCGGAAACCCTCTATTAGCTCATATTGAAGAAGCACCTAATCTATGACTGTCAAAAAGCGGCTCTGCTGAATTCTTGCCATATCATAAGGAATTTCTTTCAGTAAATTAGTACACTAAAATACATATTTATTTTTGTATAATATTTAACTTAGTAGTTCTATTTCGCAATAGAGTACGATAGTATAATATAAGAATTTATACAAATTGTGCAAACATTTGGCTTGCAGGAAAGCTGCCAACACGTTGTGTAACAGCCTCCCAAAAAATGGGACGTCTGAACAAAAACAATAAAATTAAATATCAAATAAAAGATAATAATAAAATATAAAAAATTTATAAAAAATAATAAAATTAAACAAAAAATTAAATAAAAAATACAAAAGTGATAAAAATAAAAAATATTAAAATGAAATAAAAAATAAGAAAAAAAAAATATATTACAATAAAATTTAATAAAGCATAAAAACTTTAATAAAAAAATAAAAAAATTGAATAAAAAATAAAAAAAAATTAATTAAATTAAATTTAAATAAAAAAAAAAATTTAAAAATAAATATTAATAAAAAAATAAATAAATAGTCAGAACTATGCAATATGTCGCGCTATTATTATTGTGAACACAGGTGTATATACACATACACATACATTTACATATATATATGCAGTCCTTTAACTCCTCGTTGGAGCATAGGACGTCAACCACTCCGCTTTGTCAACGAACACGGTTTTGTGCTAGGGATCTTAGTTCGTTCCACGATAAACTAAGAGACTTCATTTCGACTTCTGTTGAGCGCCGCCAGACGGTACAAGGCCTGCCAATTCCTCTACCAGTTTGTTGAAATGGATTCCAGCGTTGCGCTTGGTAGTGCAGTATGGAAAAATTAGAAAGAGGCAATATAGCCAAATCTGCCAGTACGCTTAGGATACAATTACTTGGAGAGAGCCAGTCTGGTACTTAAACCACCTTCATTTCTAGCATACAACTAGCAGATATAAAAAACTAACAAAAAAAACCTATAATTTAGGAAAACATTTATTTTTCAAAGCTCGGAGACACGGAAAGCCAATACAATTTTATATAAAAGTTATCACGCTGATATTTTTCACGCATCTGCAACGAATAAAATCAAGCTGATTCTAAAAGTATAGCTGAGAAGATAGCACTTATTTTAATAAAATTTCAATTTTTTACTTAACTTCTGAGCAAATGCTTTCGATGTCGTAACGAATAGATGAGCGCTAGGGCTCTTTTGTGCTCAAATTGAGGCGCCGAGAGGGTGCAAAACCAATAGAGAGAAGAAGGCAATTTAAGACCATAGGCTTATAAGACCTGTTACCTACAACAGGGAACTGCATAACATACGTAAAGTAGGCATAAGGACAATACATACTTTTCTGAAAGTTTACTTTTACTTAAATTACCATCTCTCAAAAATTCACCTTGGGAATGAGACAGAGTGTACACTCTGTATGGAGAATATTGTAAAACACAGAGCATATCTTGTGCATCTGTAACGGCTTGGCAAAGACAAAACTGCACGCCTTTCATACAGATCAAATGAATCCGAATGACATCAAGATGCGCCTGTTGCAGATATTTTGAAATTTGACCGCAAGGCGAACTTTCCGTTTAATCCGACGCAAAGTCCTATTTTTCATTTAAATTTCAACTGATAGGCCAGAGTTCTGAATCCTCTGAGTAAAATCGGATTAAATTTACAACATTGTTGTATACAGTCTACAAATGGAGAACAGAAAAGAGAGAGCAGCCCCTTTCACGTAATTGTTATTCGAAAGCTAATTGCGGCATGCGCGGAATAGTAGACTCCTCCGTGAGCGATAGTTTGTTTAAGAAATGAAAAATGTATACAAAAACAAATACAAAGCATTTTTAGGGAGCAGTAGCACTAGCAGTAAATCAACAATAATTATGAATGCAACACAAATAACGAGTTCGTAGCCCTTTGAATTAGGCATTCCCAGCGCATAGTTAGTTGAGCGTGGTGACGCGCGTGCACCTTCCCACATGCATACATAAACATAGGATGGCTATTTACATAGCTAGCACATATTCATATGCCTTCAAACGTTGGTATTATTTTTTTTTTACATGCCCATGAAAAAAATAATAATCGCGATGTGTCGTCATGTCAAACTTTCACTGCAACGCGGCATTGAGGAGGGGGCAGCCGTTGCTTTTGCTGAGGTTAAAAGCGCAGTGTAAACAAACGGCGCGTGCGCCTGCTCAAAGGCCAATAGGTGCGTAAGCGCATGCGTCTTCGCCCGATCGCTACGCGCCCGCTGCTCTATACTCAACTTTTGGCATTTATATTTGTACGTTAACGCGCCGTCAAAGGTGAAAACAATGTGACACCTGTTTGTTAGCGGGAAAAATTTAATAAAAACAAAAAACCAAAAACAAAAACAAAACAAATTTACATTTTATAACAAATGCCTCGGCCGCTGGCTGACGCTTTGAATGTTTATTTTGCGATTAAAAGGCTTGTAAAACAAAAAAAAAACTTTTTGTTATCGGCAGGTTTATAGAAACTCAACTAAGTAATTGCCAATAACGGTATAGTGCAAGAAAAGTTAAAAAAAAAATCAAGAAATGATTAACACGAAAACATTACAATTGTAAAATATTATTGAAAAGTGTGGTGCTAAAATTTTTTAATACCTACTTTTTGTCCATTTGTTTAATATTTTTCTTTGTGATTATAAAAAGCACATTGACTCTAGCCAAGCACAGTGCACCAAATTTGTAAGCAAAACAAAAAAAGCCAAGCTTAAGAAAAACATCACCAAAGTGTGTGAAATCCAACACAACTCAATGGCAACACATTTTTATTGAAATACGTGGAAAAATAATGTAATAAAAAAGTTGTTCATTGCATTCACCAAATGCAAGCAATAAAATTGGATAAAATTGGCTGGCCACTAGCCGCAAGCGAGTAGTGGACAGCTGCGCTAACTGCCTGCTGCACTTTTTTCATTTTATGGATTCCACTTAAATTAATATTCTCGAAAATATGGCAGCAAACAAACACACATACTAATGCACACATACAGTACCTGGCCATTGAATTATAACCGATGGCATTTTTTCTGAAAACTTCAAATATCAGGTAAAATTTTGAATCTTTGGGTTTTTCCAAATAAAAAAGAGTATTAAGGGGTTTTTAACCTGTTCTTAAAAAGAAGAAGAATTAAGAATTTCCGGTCAATTGGCCTGCAACGATTAGAAAAGGATCAGTTTTTTTGCTTATAAGTGAAAAGTTAAAACTAATTGAGATCGTCTGAAAAGTGAAAGAATTGAACAGTGAATATTCATTAGGCCGGGTCGATTTGTGGGGAGGCAAAAAAATCGCCCATTGCTCTGTGAAAATCATATTCTAGGGATCAAAATAAGAAACTTTGCCGAAGGAACCATACCTCTAAAACGAATTCTGATGCCCCCCAATTTGGGTCGAACTCTTTAGTTTCTTTTCTCATGCCAAAAATGGTGATATTTTGAAATGATTGTATGGGGAACCCCCCAGGGGAGTTCCAGAGGGTGTGCCACTGGCATGGGTGGATCGGCCGTTCAAAGTTAGTGGGGGTCGGCCATACATTTGGACTCGATTGGAGCACTCTAAATGGGTCAAAGTGGGATTTTTCGTTCGACCCACATTGGGGGCCATCAGAATTCGTTTTAGAGGTATGGTTCATTCGGCAAAGTTTGTTATTTTGATCTCTAGGATACGATTTTCACAGAGCAATGAGCGATTTTTAAATCGACCCGCCCTAATATTCATATATCTAAGTACAAAATATACATATATTTTGAATTTGCCACGTGAATTATCCTTTTTTTCAATTAAACCAGTTTTTTTTTTGGAAACTGGGCCGAAAGTCGGATATGACATTGGGACAAAAGCAACAAATTGCAGTTCCTTTGAAAGCCAAGAACCTGAGCTATGCAGACATAGCAAGAAACGTTGGAATATCCATCCAAGATGCTGTGGTAAATATTGCCAAAAAGTTGAAAAATACCAACAACGTTTTAGCGGTAACTTCAAACAATCGCCAAAATTGGCGCCGAAAACGCATCGCCTCAACCAGGCAGGATCGCAAAATCGTCCAAACAGTTCTCTGAAACAGAAATGCTTCAAGTCGGATGATTTAAGAGATATTCAGGAAACTGGAGTAAATATTTCGGAGAGAACGCTTATACGAAACTGGACTTTTTTGCAGGCGACCAGCAAAAAAGCCAAAACTGACACCCTGTATGCGAAATCGGCGGAAACTTTGGGCACAACGTAACAGGGACTTAGACGCGGAATATTGGAAGAAAGTAAGTTAAAAAAAACATGTTTTTCCTTTCTCAAATAGCAGTAGTAAGAAGATGTGAATATTCACACTTTTCTGTGGTTGTGTTTTTCTTCTTACAGATCATCTTCAGCGATGAATGCCGATTGGAAGCGGTCACGAAAACAGCAAATTTTGTTTGCAGAAGAGTCGGAGAACGATATTCTGCAGATTGTGTGGAAAACGTTTTGATGCCATATTTAGAAACCCTGCAGTGTCCAAGAGACAAATACACATTTATGCAAGATGAAGCTCCATGTCACACATCCAGGATGAGCATGAATTGTCTGAATTCAATGGAAATAGAGGTTTTGCCACGAATTGGCAATTCACCGGTCCTTAACCGCATCGAAAATTGTTGGGCATACCTCAAATCGGCAGTCTACCAGCGGAATAATACCACAATACAACAGCTTAAGGAAAACATCAAAGATGTGTGGTATAATGACCAAAATCTTAAGACGAAGATAACACAGTGCGTAGCCAGTATGCCTCAACGAATTGCAGCCGTCTTAACAGCAAGGGGAGGAGCCACGAAATATAAGTTTAAAATAAATATTCTTAATGCAAAACTGTCAAGAAGCTTTTAATAAAAACAAATATCTAAACTTTTTTAAATGCTTTAAAACCGTTTGCTTTTTATTCGCTCTCAAAGCCATAAATATGTAATTTATATCATCGGTCATAATTCAATGGCCAGATACTGTACACACATACATACACAAGTATTTGTTTCATTTAGTTCCAACGCACACCTCTGATAGAACTAAACCCATGACAAACAACCAGCCAAACCAAGCCATCATGTCATGTCAACCAGCGGTACCGTCAACGACTTGCGTTCACTCAACTTTTGCAACTTCTGTGTCATGTCACTTGGCAACTTTATAGTTTAGTAACTGCAATTAATTCAAAATACTCGTATAATATATGGCAAGCACCAGCTGATTGCCAAGAACTCCGCCCAGTTGATTAGTTTGTGACGATGTGTGGAATAAAACTGGGATTTTTCGATCGCGGCGTTACGGCAAGGAGGTGGAATATTTGTAAGTAATTTTGTATGATTTCGACATCCATCAGCATTTTAATGATAGTACCATTATTTCGCACGAAAAACGATGAATTTCTGCTGGTTTTAATATTTTTGTTTACACACTTTTGCAAATTTTTCTTAACTACGGTAAGATAATTGGTCTTAAAAAATAACACTTAACATTTTTTTGCAAGACTAGCTTACTTTGCATAAGGTAAATGAAATGAGACTTTCAGCTATTAGTCCATAGATGTCGCTATGAGTATTTTAAACCTTCCCAAATGTCTTGTTTTTTTCGACTGCCATCTGTCAACAATTCAGCTCCTTGTTTGTTACGTTTCATACAACAATGCATTTTTATCGCTCTTAAAAATGTCGAATTTCGTGCCTTCAAACGAGGATTTGCGGACATCGTTGATTTTCTGTTATCAGTTGAAGAAACACGCTTCTCAAGCTCATCAAATACTTATAGAAGCTTATGATGGGTATGCTCTATGTAGAGTACAGTGCTTCAGGTTGTTTGAAAAATTCCAAGTTTGACGACGCCGAATTGCAAGCATTGTTGGATGAAGATGATTGTCAAATGCAAGAAATGCTGGCAGAGCAGTTGGGAGTGGCCCAAAAAACCATTTCCAAACGTTTGAAAGACATGGACATGATTTTAAAGGTCGGAAGGTGGGTTCCGCATGAACTGACTGAAAGGCAGCAAGAGAACCGAAAAACCACTTGTGAAATGCTGCTCTCCCAGTTCAAAAGGAAGTCTTTTTTGCATCGAATCGTTACGGGTGATGAAAAATGGGTGTATTTCTCCAATCCCAAGTGTAAACGATCCTATGTGCCCACAAGCCAAAAACAACAGCCAAACCAAATCACTTCGGCCGCAAGGCAATGCTGTGCGTTTTTTGGGATCAGCGTGGTATGATTTGGTACGAGCTATTAAAACCAGGTGATTTTTCTTGATGACAATGCACCGCCACATCGAACAAGAGCGTCCCGGGAATTGGTGAAGATGTACGATTGGGAACCGCTGGTGCATGCGGCTTACTCACCAGACTTGGCGCCTTCCGATTATCATTTGTTTGCATCGATGGGCCACGCACTTTCCGAGCAGCGCTTCAATTCTCACGAAGAAGTCAAAAAATGGCTCGATGATTGGTTTGCGGCCAAATACGGCCAATTTTTTTGGCGCGGCATCCACAAACTGCCTGAGAGATGGGAAAAATGTGTCGCTAGCGATGCCTATTATATTGAAGATTAAATTTGTAACCATTTTTTGTTAATAAAAGTTTGATATTGAAAAAAAAAAGTCTCATTTCAAAGGTATCTACCTACAATAAATCGATTATTTACCAAAAGGCGAGTGATTACTGTGACTTTTACTTTTTTTCATTATATTGGAAGGTGGGCAACCAAGTAATTACGGATCTTTTTTTTTAGAAAATCAAAGACATTTTTTCATGGAACTAAATAACTGTATTCTGTAATGGATTCCCCAATTTGATCAATGCATTTTTACCATCTTTCAGGCAGCATCATAGTCCCACGTTCATAAAATTTCTGGTTTTTATTAGCAACAAACTGAATCAGGTACGATTTGACACCGTCATCATTATCGAAATTTTTACCATTCAAGGAATTTTGTAAAGAACGAAACAAATAGTAATCAGATGGTGCAAGGTCAGGACTATATGGTGGATGTGGAAAACATCCCAACCAAGCTCCAATAACAATAACTGATAACAAACAAAACGTTTTTTTGATGAATATCAGCTTTTGATGCTATTTGAGTTGGTTCACCTGACCTGCTCCACGATCTTTTCCACTTGGCATTGTTGTAAACAACCCATTTTTCATCGTCAGTTATCAGTCGTTGTAAAAATGGTTAATTTTCATTACGTTTCTTTAGCAAATCGCAGCTGTTAATGCGTTGCGTTAATTACGTTTCTTTCAGTTCGTGAGGAACCCATGCATCAAGTTTTTGAACATAGCCAAGTTGGTTTAAATGATTTTCAATGCATGTACTCGTATGTGATACATGAAGCTTCTCTGCAATCTCAGGTGTTGTACTGTGACGATCCGAATCCATTATTGATTTGATTAGGACGTCATCAACTTCAACTGGGCGACCAGAGCGTTTTTCATCTTTGAGTGAAAAATCACCAGAACGAAATTTGGCAAACCAATTTTGACACTGCCCTTCTTTTAAGGCTTCGTCACCATAAACACCACATAACTTTTTATGAGCTTCCGATACGGTTTTCGATTTGCGGAAATAAAAAAGCGAAGTATGACGAAAATGTTCCTTTTGATCTCCCATTTTTCAACGAACGCCAAACGAAAACTACGAAACCGACCAAACAACTTTTTTTACTGATTGACAGCTGAATTGCCAACTATCAAATAACCAAAGGTGTTTTACATTTGTACTACGTCTGCAAACCTAAAAATTCAACTGAAGCCATATATGAGTGAAATCCGCAATTACTTAGTTGCCAACCCAATATAATTTTTGTTACCATCTTCGTATTAAAAGTAAAGTAGCAAACGCTATTCAAAAACACACATTCTCTCAGTGCATCCGCTGGGAACAAGAACGTCAAACGCTGGAGAATGCAGTCGCTCAAATTAACCACTGAAAATGTAATCGACAGGGTACTAAGTAGCGAAGAAACGTGGTTTTGTGCGAAAGAACTATCCTTATAAAAAAGCGTGACTTAGACGCAGGAAGATGGAACGCCACTCAGAAGTAATGCGAAAACGGTTCCAAAACGGGCAACGGTTTCAAACGAGTGGGAGTTGTTTAGTCCCCCGGACATACCATTGTTACTACGGCAGCTTTGATGATGCATTAGGCATTTTAAACGCCCCTCATCCGCACATCCGCGACCGCCGTAGCCGAATGTGTTTGTGCGGGTCTACCACTCGGAATTCGGAGAACGTAGGTTCGAAACTCCGTGAAACACCAAAATGAAGAAAAAAGTTTCTCTAATAGCGGATGCCCCTCGGCAAGCAACGGCAAATCTCCAAATGTATTTCTGACATGAAATAAATCCTCATAAAAAACCATTTGCTGTTCGGAGTCGGCTTAAAGCTATAGGTACCTCAATTTGTGGAACAGCATCTATACGCATGCCACTAATAGGAGGAGACGCTCGGCCGAACACTGAAGAATTATTTGTTTAAATTTTAACTCGCACATAGAATATTTCACACAGGTCTTTAAAAATCATCAAAAAATCTTCAAACGATTCATTTTTGTCTACTTTTCTCGCTAATCCCCCACAAAGTCTCCCTCCTTTATTATGCACGACATTTTGGTTATTTGATTTATTATTACCTCAAAATTATTTAAAGCCTGCTGTGTCATTTCAAACTTATCTTTTGTCTGTTTTGCAACATAATTTTTAATTTATTTTTAACAGTTTTTTCCACCACTTTTGCTTGGCTTTTACGGGTAAATTCGCAACGTCTCAACCGCATGCAAGTTTGTTTGTATGTACGTATGTTGTATGTATATATGTTTGTATGTACATTTGTATGTGTGTATGTACACTTTATATGCACATATTTGAAGGCGCTTTCAATTTATAAGTAAAAGCGAAAAATGTGCGCTTGCGCCATCGCAGCGTCGCTTGTCGTCAATAACCTCCACCCATAGCAGCAGCACATTGTTGACAATTTTTGTTGTTTTTTTTTCATTTTTTTTCTTTAATATTTACCACAATACGATTAGGTGGAGAAAAAAATACTTAAATGACTACTTACTCGGCGGCGCGCGTCGGTTTTTCATCAGCGCTGCGCATGCGTGGAGTGGCAGCGCCGCCAGTGGGTTCGTTTGTGTTTTGTTATTTATGACTCTTCTCCATTTTTCCTGCTTCTTTCCTAGGTTTTTATTTTTTACTTTTGTAAATAAAAATAATGAGCATTTTTGTTGTGCGCCGCTTGCCTTTTGAAAATGCCTTTACTTCGAACAATTCGAAGGGTCCCATGGCAATTCTGCGCGTTTGCAGTTGCACAAGTGCCATTATGCATGCATACATCGATAGCTGCATGTGTGTATGTATGTGAGCATGCTTGCACCATGCATTTGCCTCGGTATGTTGCGCCTTGTTTTCGTTTAACTTGTGACGCAAATGCATTTAAATTAAATTTTTTCTGTCTGCATTTCATTTTTGTATCTTCAAGCAATTTTATTTTTGTAGCAAGTCTCCTGTTGTCCCCATTCCCAGTTTCAATTTAAACGAAAATTTGCAACATCACCATGCAATCCCTCTCGATTGGTTTGATAAACGTGCTACATCGTGTTTTATGGTCCCTCACCCACCCTTTCACAGCGGTAAGGTCAAGGTTGCAACATTACATCGTTGGACTTGGCGAAAATGGGGAACGCGTGCGCGTCGTGAATGTGAATAGAAATGCTTGTTCGCACACTTCCACATACACACGTAACTCCAACTACATAAGTATGTAAGTGTGTATGTGTGTGTGCTATTTTTTATATCAATTCACAGTTGATTATATTTACATCAGGTCTTGAAGATGTGCTTCTTTAGCAACTTGCGTCGAACAAGTTTCGTTCAAAGCGCAACTTCCACTTTTTCCAATGAAATTTTTTTGTTGTAATGTTTTCTCCAAGTCATGATTAGCTTGTCAAGTGAGCGAATAATTAACATGCGCTAAAATTTTTTATTTTATTTTATTTTTTTGAATTTTACTAGAAAAAAAAACTACAAGAAGAAGAAGGAGGACCCTAACGGGAGTTAAAGCTATAAAAATATAACGACGTTTGTTTGCAGATGTGGGAAACTCCCACTGAAGCGAAATTCCATTCGTAACTTTAATGGGCATCTTTTGTTACATTTTATTTTTGTCAAAAAAACTTCCCACTGTTTTGACATAAAACCCAGGAGGATGGCTCTATATGTAGAAGTCTACGCAAGTGGGAAAAGTTTCTGATCGCCATTCACTTGGGAGTGGCCAGGACGATACTTCTGAATATAGTTCAAGCAGCTCACAACTTCCGGGATTAGCCCAAGTATGCTCTGGATAGCTTCAGAACCCCTGTTCGACAGTGAACTAACGTGAGAAGACGAAGCATTCCAGGATAGCTGGTTGTGCGCTGGGTTTGGGACACGCCACTTAAAAATCCCCCCAATAAAAGGATTAAAAACGCCTCGGATGAGAACTTCCTAAACACCAAGCTACTTGGCTGTCTCCTGATCGAAAAACGCGAATCCAGATCGATTATATTGTGCGCACACGTCTCTTTGCAGCAAAAAACATACACCTAACTACGCAAAAATTTCGAAAATCTGCAATCACAACAGACAGCCAGAAGATTCGCCATTCGATTTTCACTCCTGCTCTCAGAGAGTACTGCCCAACAAACAGGCATGCAGAAGCAATGGAGTAAAATTTCTCGTGCTTTACGTACCACCTCCGAAGAGAAACTCGGATTTCGGCGAGCCCGAAAAACGAGAAATATCAAGCTGCCGCTGAAAGAAAGGATGCCGCCTATAGAGCCACGCTGCGATCGGGCACAACGCAAGCCATGTGGTATCGCTACCGAAAGCTAAGAAAAGAAAGACGTATTATCCGAAAGAAGAAACGAGAGGCTGAAATAGGTGAGTGCGAGGAGCTTGAGATGCTGGCCAATAGGAAACACGCCCAAAAATTCTACCAGAAAGTTCGGCGGCTTACAGAAGTTTTAAGACCGGGATGTTTTCCTGTAAGAACAAAGACGACGATCTGGTGACTGACATCCAGAGCATACTTAAATTATGGAAGGAACACTTCTCGAACCTATTAAATAGTGACAGCTACGCATGTCACAGAGAATGTGAGGATCCCGATACCTCAGTTGCTGACGACGGAATTGTCGTTCCGCTCCCCAACCATGAAGAGATGAGAATAGCGATAAGGCGGCTAAAGAACAACAAAGCCGCGGGCGCCAACGGAGCTATTCAAACATGATAGCGAGGAGCTGCTAAGGTGCATGCAGCATCAGCTTCTATGCAAAATATGGTCGGATGAAAGCATGCCTGCCGATTGGAATTTAAGTGTGCTCTGCCCAATCCACACGAAGGGTGATCCTACAATCTGTGCCAATTACCGCGGGATTAGTCTTCTAAATATCGCCTATTAGGCTCTAGAGAGCGTATCGTGTGAAAGGCTGAAGCAGACCGTAAACCAACTGATTGGACCTAATCACGATGCATCCGAACGGAACACCATCATCCAATCGGAAATCACACTTGTGTGTGATAAACCAGGTAGATCGAAAGTTCACACGGCGAATGATATATTCGAACAAGGTGGGTGTAGAGGATTCTTTAACTACCAGCCCCCGATCTGGTGGGCTTCATGTCAGCTTAGGAAATTCTGGGTGAGTGCCACTCGCAAGTTTCTCCTAGTTTAACATGGATTTAAGAAGCTTCTCAAGTTAACCAACCGCAACTTACGAGAAGGACGGGTGTCTTACTCGCGCTAAATATAATCTTCAAGGTAGTATTCGTTGGAAGATAACTAGGGGAAATTATTATTATTATTATTTATTAGATATATCAAAATGCTTATATCTAAATATAGAGGAGTACTAGCTGCCAGGGCTTACGACTCTTTCTTTAAGTATTTAATACTTGTGTTGATTTAGTTCTAATTATGGAGTTTAAATTATCTTTATTGACTTACATTGTTTTAGAAAGTTATATATTTTATGAATGTTTTCAGAAGAAGTTTTTTCAAGAAGTGCGGAGGGTTTAATGTCGCCAAGTATTTTGATCCTGTGACTTCGAAGATTGGGGCATTCATCTAGTAAGTGGTCGACCGTGGAAAGTGATCCACACCAAGGACATGTGTTTTTGGGTTTCCCTGTGAGGAGGTGTTCGTGTGTCAAGAGGATGTGCCCAATGCGTAACCTTATAAAGGTAGTGGTTTGGCTCCGAGCGTTATTGTTTGGAAAGTGGGGATTTTTTCCTGATGGGTTAACTTTGCTGTACCAGGATGAAAATTCTTTCCAATTCTTATCTTTCTCATTTTGAATATATGCTGCAACGGTCCTAATCGAATCGTGTTTTTCAAATGTTGCAAAAGTAAGGCAGGGTTGGAGATGGAATTGTTTGGCGGCCGCATCTGCTGCTTCGTTACCTGGGATCCCAGCATGACCCGGGGCCCATAATAAGTTGATCTTTTTATGATGAGTATTTAGTGCTGCTTTAATATTTTTAATTAGACTACTGGTGGTGTTTACGCTTTGGAGTCCACTCAGGCATGATAAACTGTCTGTGCATATTACGAATTTCCCCTTCAGTTTTGTCGCATATTCAATAGCAATTTTGATTGCCAGTGCTTCGGCTGTGAAGACTGAGGTTCCACCGAAAAGCCAGCCACCTGATATGATTAATCCTGTGTTGGAAACTACGGCGAATGTGGCAACATTATTGGCTTTGGATCCATCTGTGTATATGAAGCTCCAGTTGTCTTGAGTATCCTTTTCAAATTGTTCGCGAAATAGAGCTTTGTAAACTTCAGGAAATTATATTTGCATCTTCGTCTCATCTTTCTTGCTATCGCCTAGCCTGCTGCGAGATATTCAGATGACCTATTAAAGCGAAAATTAGTCGCCTGAGAAATTTTCTTAGGACGAGAAAACTATTTTCTACAGCATTTTTCTTGGTTTCCTTACGCTTTTTCTCCTTTTCGCATTGTCAAACTAAACCTAAGAGGTCCGAAGAACTAAAAAAACAGATAAAATGTGTTGAAAAGTTACAAACCATGCATTTGTCATTCGGTTTTGTAATAGCACGACGATCAACAAATCATTACAGTAGACACCTCCTAGAAACCTAGGCACTTTAGAAGGCGAATGTTTGTGCTTCCTTTTCGCCTAACGGAGGATTTGAACGTGAACGTTTTTTGGACAAAGATTTATTCTACACTCCCGCTTTTTCTTTACGTCCCAGAAATTCGCAGGAAATCGGACCGCATTTGTCAAGCGAACTTCTTCGAAAGGAAGGCAAAGACTTTGTTTGCCACTTGAGAAAAGGAGAAGAATATGCACAGTATTTGCGAAGCGATTCGGAGCATTTACCTTGAAGAACGAATCCAAAATGAACTAAAACGTAGGCGGGAGTAATCTATTTAGCGCACCTTTGTATCAAGAGCCTTAAGCCAACGGATATCTGGACGAACTCAGAGCGAGTTCCAGTCGAAGCTATTGGGGAGACTTGTGAAATAGTTCTGACCTCGGAACAAAGAGGATCTAGTACTCACACAGCAAACTTGTCAGCCTGCTAGGTACACAGGCTCTTGACTCTGTCATAGTGGTCTCTAACCTAAGCAAGAAATTGTTTTCTAATAGTGGTTGCCACTCGGCAAGTTATGGCAAGCCTGCAAGTATATTTCTGACATGAAAAAGCTCGTCATTAAAAAACCGTGTGCCATTCGGAGGCGGCATAAAACTGTAGGTCCCTCCATTTCTGGAACAACATCAAGGCGCACACCATAAATAAAAAAAGAATATAAGCGCCAATTATTCATATTATTACTATTAACCTAAGAACGTGCAGGGATATTATGTCGCGGACTTAACTCGTCTTCAGAGCGTTGGAATGGCTTCGAGTTGAGCCGGCGGAACGATTCTGCCCGGAAACCAGTAACGTAAACATCAAGAGGGAAGGAGAAGTGAATACGTTCCGCGTCGAAAAAAGAATCCAACCTAATAGTGGCATTATTGTTATTATTAATTGTTTTTTTTCCGATTTTTGTTTTTTTGTTTTTGTTCCTTGTTCACTCTTCTCGGGAGCATAGGGTCGCGACAAGACTCTTTCATCGTACCCGGGTATGTGCTGTTGTTTTTGCACCGTCCCATGTGATGTCGCTAGTCTGCTAGTCCGCGCAACATCGAGCTTCTCTAAGTGTTTTTGGTCGACCGTGACCTCTGCTCCCTTGCGGGTTACAGGCCAGTGCCATTCTCGTTTTGGGCGCATAGTGTTTGTTAATGTTGCCCATCGCTTTCCTCTTAGTTTGTTTCCCTGCGAGAGATTCAAATTCTAAAAATTCCTCATTACGGCTACGTCACCAAGATACTCCAGGGCGTCCCCTGCGGCGCGTTTCTTGTGAGTTCCAGTCCAGCGTCATTCTACTTATGTTTGAAATATTTGAACTCCAGTTGTCATTTGAAATCCAGTAGTCGGGCCACCACTTACGGAGGACGATTGTAAGACAATGGTTCACAAATGTTTGCAACTTTCGCCTCGTAGATACAGATGCAAACCAGGTTTCACTTAGACAAATTTATCACCAAAGAAGTAGAAGAAGAAAAAGTATTACATACTTACAAAATCAAACCATTTTCTTTCACAGCACATAATAGGACTATGAATAAGTTCGTGCGGTTTTTTTTCGAAATTTGAAACTTTATTGACGTAAAATGGTTACAAATTTAATATTCAAAATATTGTCCATCGCTTACTACTACTTTTTCCCATCTTTCTGGCAATTCACGGATTCCCTTTGTGAAAAATTCGGTCGGTTTTGCCGCAATCCACGAATCGATCCATTTTTTGACTTCATCGTAATTACGGAAGTGCTGGTCAGCCAGGCCATGTTGCATCGATCGGAAGAGATAGTAATCGGATGGCGCAAGGTCTGGACTATACGGCGGGTGGGGTAGGACATCCCATTTGAGCGTTTCTAAGTATGTTTTGACCACTTGTGCAACATGTGGCCGAGCATTGTCATGTTGCAAAATAACTTTGTCGTGTCTATCGGCGTATTGCGGCCGTTTTTCTCGCAGTGCTCGGCTCAAACGCATCAATTGTCGTCGGTAGACATCCCCCGTAATCGTTTCATTCGGTTTCAGTAGCTCATAATACACAACACCCAGCTGGTCCCACCAGATACACAGCATAACCTTCAGGCCATGAATATTCTGCGCCGACGTCGATGTTGAAGCATGGCCAGGGTATCCATACGTTGCCCGACGTTTTGGATTGTCGTAATGGACCCACTTTTCATCGCCAGTCACAATTCGATGCAAAAAACCCTTTCTTTTGTGCCGTTGAAGCAGTTGTTCGCATGCCATAAAACGGCGTTCAACGTCTCTTGGCTTCAATTCATACGGCACCCAATGGCCTACCTTTCGGATCATTCCCATGGCTTTTAAACGTTTGGAAATGGTTGATTGATCAACTCCCAAAGTTTTTGCAACCTCTTCTTGCGTTTGAGCCGGATCTTGATCGAGCAATTCCTCCAATTCGGTATCCATGAACTTTGGCGGCGCACCCTCGCGTTCTTCGTCTTCCAAGCCAAAATCACCACTTTTAAAGCGTGCAAACCACTTCTGGCACGTTCGCTCAGATAGAGCATGCTCACCATAAACTTCCACCAAGATACGATGACTTTCGGCTGCTTTTTTCTTCATATTAAAATAATGAAGAAGAATTCCCCGCAAAAACACATTATTTGGCACGAAATTCGACATTTTCAAGTGTGGTAAAAATATTGTTGTTTACGCTTCAAATAAAAAACTTATACTGACGTTTGTGCCTTACGACAGTAGCTCTCCAATGAATGTTTTGAAATGTGGATCGATGGAATAATAATCAAGTTACGCCATCTGTTGTAAAACCGCACGAACTTATTCATAGTCCTATTAAAAATCGACTACATTTTGAGGATAAAAACACGCGCGGTACATTTCTGCTGTAAAAACCAAGTTTTATTAAATAAATTTATATAAATGTGGAATTCAAGTACCGCTAATTTGTCCAAAAATTCAATTATGGATCGAGCAATCAATCAAAAACAATTAAAGTGATTGCAACGGCAGTCACAACATTCAATAAAGTTGAAGTTTAAAGTGCGGCAAGAATTAATAAAGAAAAAAAAAACAATCAGAGAAAATGCCTAACACATTTTTTTCAATTAAGCCACATAACCAACAGCAATAATATCGCAAAAGGGTCACATAGCCACGTGTTGCTGCACAAACTGAACTGCAATTAAAGGCAGGTCATAAATTTCACCGAGTGACACATTGCATACGAGCTTGTAAGTGTGTTAGTAAATGAGTTCAGTTGTATTCTAATTGCCAGTCCAATCAGTGATAAAAGCAGATATGTACTGCTTAAGAGTACTGAGCCCTACTGCGGAACACACCCCAAACACTAAGCTGGGGAAGTGACTGTGACAACATTATTGATAAATTACGTACTTCGTGAGAAACGACCATTCCCCAGGTTGTGAGTACGTGTACTCGTATGTAACAGTTAATATCATACTTAGACAACCCTAAGCAGAGAATGAGAATGAATACACGGGAGGAAAGAGAGTTGAAAAAATGGAATGCTGCGTTCAAGATAAGCCAATGGATTGAATTGGAGCGTGTGTGTGTGTGTGAGTAAGTAGGCAACACTTTCATTGTCATAAAAATCAGCGATAAATGAAATTAGTTTAATGATCGATAAAGAGCTGAAATAAATTAAGTAATGTGCATATAGAAGATGGGGCGGAGAGAGTACGCGTTATTCACACTTTCCTTGATGTGTCCCACTGTAATCAATTGATTGAAGCCACAATTTAAAGACTTAACTTTATGACGCTCTATAAAAAGAAAAAAGAAAAACAGAATTATAATGAAGACTACCACACACAAATTGGCCACAAATTAACAGTGACGGGCGGGAAAGAGCTGGAAAATGCTCTAAAAAAGAATAATGGCTTCTAAGCTACGCGCTCGTAAATGAACAAATAGCCGATCAAGGAGATAAAATTATTAGCAATGGATATCCATAAATGATTGATTGAAAAGAAAGCACACTTAGTGGAAAACCGGGACAAAAATGCATATATGTGTGTGTGTGTGTACATATGAAAACCACGGAAGTGGAATGGTAAACGACACCATTTGAAGAAATTTGGAGAAAACTCAATTGAAACTTGTACCGGTTGTCCTCTGCATAATCTATTAATTTCAACTAGATATTGTGCTCTTCTTATTACTCCACTAGCGATTTACATTAGAAGTAAAAGTGCAATCGCTAGGTGGCTTTTAGTTGCATTCGCCAGTGATGTGCTCGGTGTGAATCAGACTTTGAAGAAATGTTTTCTAAGGGCTCGGACGGCTTGCCAATCTGAAGACTTATCTACTGTTATGCAATTTTTACCTTGTTTACGTGCAAGGTGGTTTTACGTTTTATAGGTTTAAGTAGTTGCATTGAAAATACCACGAAGTCCCGGCGGCAATGTGACACCATCAAAAGGAGCTCGGCCAAACACCTAATTAAAGCGTGTAAGTGCCAGTTTTATTTATATAATACAAACCAATATGATTTATCGGTGCTTACCTGCAATAGAAAAAGAAAAAAATTTTATTAGTATTTTTGAAACTTATTTTTTATATTTTATGATACAAAGGTTAGGCTAAGAAAACAGCCAAGAGCTTAAGGCCGGCGTGCCAATTAAAAGGTCAAAAAAATCGATTTTTTTTTTTCCTGAAATCAATAGCTTAGATATTCAAGAACATGAGACACAAATTTTCAGAGTTAAATTCCGAGTATTTGCAGAGCTACAGAGCCGAGCGTAGTGCGGCGTCGAGCAACCGTGCGCTTATTGTTGTAGTGCTCCGCCCATTGACCATTGACTTTGAAGCGCGTTTTCTCGGCTTTTCATTTTCACGATTTTACCTAATTTATGTACACGATTGCAAAAAAACTAAACGAGCTATCCATTTCATTCAAAATGCGTTATCTTCAGTATTGTTTTCTCTTCTATGTGAACTAAAAAAAACATCCAAAAACTTTTTTTAAGCGACTTTTTTACCCAGTTGAAGAGTTTTTTTTTTCTTGAAAAACCACTTTTTTTCTACCTTCCCCAAAAATTCGAATTTTACGTGTTTCTCCCAATTTTCTTAGTTCACATCGAAGATAATTACATCAAAATTAATAATCTTTTTTTTTTTTGTTTTCAGACGAAAATTGCAAGTTGTATCTTGTACAGAAGTTGGATACTTCAGTGGCAAGGCGCTCTGGGAATCTATTGATAACTCGGCTTACAATATATTGACGGAGATTGTACAAATTTTTTTTTTTTAGTTCAAATATATATTAAACTATCCCCAAAACTTCATTTGGCTAATTGTTTTTTTTTCTCATCCTACAACGCTTCGCGAAAACTACTGAATTTAGGACATCTAATTGGCCCGCCGGCCTTAACGCTAGCATCTAAATGCCGTTTGAAGCCGTATAGTTGAAGCCGTACTCAAACGTCCAGCCTTGAATTGATTGTGAAGGGCATCAAAGGTATTTGGGAAAAGGGCCACTCATTCGTTTTTTAAGTATCCTAACTTCTTATGATCCAAAAGGCGACAATTTTTGGCAATAGCAAATACCTCTGACGTGCATTATGGAGAAAATGGGCAACACAAAAGTCATGATTTCAAGCAAAGCAAGTGTGTCTCTCCAATACTTCCTCTTTCTATCTGGCCCGTCCAAATCTCTCTTTTTATTTTTCTTATCACTAATAATGACAATAAGCCACTCTTCTGACCAAAATTTATGTTTGTTAGCGAGTTGCATACGAGCATATTTATGGCATGGTTCGAACTTAGGTTTATGCAGCTTTTTTCGTATTTGAATTTCGAATATGAATTCAGCCTCTAGAGATCTTTAGGTTGCAAACACAGTGCACGCTGAGACGAAGACGAAGATGAAGACGAAGCTGAAGAGAAATTGCTTGCGTTGCGAGTAAGCGAATAGGTTGCACAGTGCAAGACGAATTGGTTGCGCTTTTGTTATGTTAGTCGCAATGGATTTCTCATCAGGTGATGACCTGCTGATTGAGCAAAGCTTATATTTTAAATTAAAACGTATAAAAGTAAATAAAAAAGTACACCCTATAAATTTGGGAAGAGAAGCATTTGGTGAATTTCATCATTTGTATGATGAGCTGCGCCACGATGAAAAGAAATTTGAGGAATATACCAGAATGACAATTAGCACATTTGATTATATTATAATTAAAATTGAGCCACTTATTATTAAAAATTGGACAAATTTTAATAAAACGCCAATTATATGTGCTGAAAGGCTAATTGTGACGTTAAGGTAAAAAATAATTTAAAATATATTTAGTTTTATGCCTTTTATTGATTATTACTTCTCATTTAATTACTTGTTTATCGACTGTCTTAACTTAATTAACGTGCCAAAGCATAGACAGAACAAACAAACAAAAACCACGGTAACTAGCAAGCGATTCGTCTTCAAATTCAGTACAGCAGCGTTTGAATCTGATTGCTTGCGTTTCGTCTTCATGTTCGTCACAGCGCGCACTATGCGTACGAGCGAGCGAATTCCTACGATTTGTTCTGCACTGTTTTTCGTCTTCAGCTTCGTCTTCATCTTCGTCTCAGCGTGCACTGTGTTTGCAACCTTAGTGATAACTGGGACTTAATGTCACCTGCACTTAACGACTCATTAAGCACCTCGTTTCCGTTTTACACGCCTTTAAAGAAACACCCAAAAAATGCCATTTCAAATGAGGCGAGGGCCGTAACGACTAAATTCTTAATACAACGCTTTGTTCGCTCATCAACAATAGTAAAAGGACGGCCACGCTTTCCTTGTTTTAAGCTTGGGCGAACTTCGTTTGCGCACATAAACAGAACCTTTTTTGGTTGAAGACCCTATATACAGGTACAGCGTACAGCAGAAGTCTTGATACCCTACCACTTCGAAGATGGTCTATAAAAAATATCACGAAAGTTTTTAAGTATATTAATAATTTATCCAAAAGCAAATAAATCCAATTGTTCCCTTGTGAAAAATTAGAAAATGTCGTATATAAACTATCTCATTCTCAAATAAGAAGGAGAAAACCATAGAAAATCCCGAACTTCGCACAGCAAAAGTGTTGATACTCTTGCATAAAAGTATTTATGTATGAAAAAGTTCAATAACAATTTGAGAACAATTATATTCAATATCTAGTAGGATATCCTCGTAATAAAATAACCTCTGTTAGTTGGTCAGGCATTGAGTGAATTGAGTTTTTTTTATAATCCGAATTTATATTTTGCCATTCGACTTGGAGCAAGCTTTTAAGTTGATTTTTGGAAGTTATGTGGTGTTTCCTTAATCGTTTTTACAAATGATCCCATAAATGATCTATAGAATTCATGTCTGGGCTCTATGAGAGCATTGATAACAATTGAGGTACTTTATGTATCTTTGATATATGCGCGGTGTGTTTGAGTTCGTTGTCCTGCTGGAAATAAAATCTACCAGACAATCCCACTTTGCCAGCGTTACAAACAAGTTTTCTGTCTGTTGTTCTTATTTCAGCAATAAAAACAAGATTGCCAACACCTGATGTGGACATGCAGCACCAAACCATGGCGCCTCTGCCTCTATGCTTGACCGTTTTAATTGTATTTTTTGGATTAAGTTCTTCATTTCGCTTCCTTCACACTTTAAGTCGCCCATCATATCCGAAAATATTATATTTCGATTCGTCGGAGAAAATTACTCTGTCCTAGAGTCAAATTCCTTGAGTTGATAAATTCTGGCAAATTCGAGCCTTGTATTTCTATTATTATTATTCTCAAAGTCAAGCCTTACAAGATCCAAAAGGAGCATGCTCTCACTCCAAAGCAGCAACAAGTCAGACTTGAGAGAGCGAAGGAGTAGAAGTAGATTCGCTTGATCGAAAGCGGTCAATTTTACAAATTAGGCAATTCGTAAGTTCCCAAAACGATTTGGTTTATTTGACCGACAGTTCATACGAGAATTTGTGTAATCGATTGGCCACCAAGAGGTAGCACCCGCCACAGATAATGGTTTGGACCATTCTAACCGCAGATGGGCGCTTTCCAATCATTTTCATCGAGCCTGGCGTCAAGGTAAATGCGAAATATTCTCGGGAAAGTATTCTGGAGGTTGCTTTGAAGCCATGGGCAAACAAACATTTCGGTGGCAGACCAAGGAAGTTTCAACAGGACTCGGCACCGCCTTACAAAGCTCGAGTAAAGAAAGAATGCCCACAAAAACAACGTTCCGAACTTTATAATGTTCACACAATGGCTCTCAAATTCATCAGACGCGAATTGGATTATTCTCTTTGGAGCCTTTTGGAGAGGAAGGTCCCAACTAAAAGATTCACCAGTCTCGAGGAACGGAAAAAAAACATTGTCCGCGAGTGGGTCAAAATACCTGCAAGTCACATTTGGGCAGCTCGTTTCTGGACCGTCTCAAGGCAATAGTCAAGGCAAAAGGTGGTTAAGTTGATTCTTAATTTTTTATTATTTTCACACATTTTTTACTTTGAATTGAATAAAAGTAATTTTCTAAACTAAATGTATGAACTTTTTAATTGGTTACACTTCGAGTGCTGGACCCTGTTTTAATAAAGTTTTTTTAGAAGAGTATTATGTAAGACTATTATTACACTCATTAAATATTATTTTTTTTTTATCTATTTGCTTGCGGAAAATGAGACAAGTTGTACACAAGTTTTCTAAATTTTAAAAACTTGCTCAAAGTGCTGTTACACTCGCTTTTTTAGTCCATTTTCGGTACATGGCGACAAGCAAAACGTTTTATTTTTATTTTTGTTTTTTTGTTTTTGATAACTAGTTACTCAAATTCTCATATTATATAATTCTAGTGTTAAAAACTTGCTGAATCATGCTTACTTTGCAAAAAAAAAAAAACAATGCCAAACCACGATTGCAACTCGGCAGTCGCGGCCATAACAAAACACAAACATAAACACAGAGCATACAGCACATGGGAACAAACTTTTCCGACTCTTTCTTCTACCCACACAGGCGGTATGCACACATACGCACATATAAGTGCAATTTGTAGTTTTTCCAACGCCTCTTTGGCTACACAAACTGAACGAGACAGATTCAATAAAACAAAAAACAGCAAAAATTCGCGCAACGAAACGCTGGAAGGTAACAACAGAGAATTAGATAAAGATATGTAAAATATTAAAAAGCAAAACAAGAAAATGGAAGAGAAAGGGGAAAAAGTATCTAAAAAATCAGGCAAAAACAGAATTAGTCCAAACAATTGTGCCGTACATTGACTTTCCAACTCTAATACGAGGCCCCTAGTTATTAGGCGGCCACAGACCTCACGACGCCTTAGCCGACCCACACAGCCACAAAAATATGAAGCAAAGCACAGTTGCGCAGCAATAGCGGAATAGAGCGAATTACTGTGATGCAAAAAGCTGATATTGCAAAGGGTATTTGGGGAGGTTTCGTTGGCGCTGGAAAACGGAAGAAGCAATCCGGTTGAGGAAAAATTAAAAAAACTCTTAAACAAAGTTGAAAGTGGCAAAGTCATAATATATGTAATATGTACAATTCGAAAACGTGCTACATCGTACGTGCAACATGCAACATTAGCGCGGCAATCGCTTTAACAAAAGGCAGCTGTCAAAATATGCGCCAACAGAACTCTCTGCGAAGTACCCTTTGCCTTGCCTTATGCATGCATTTGGATCTGTGTATTAACTGCATAGGTGCATACTTACATACACACATCCCTACATGCATACACACATACACGCATACATGCATACCTGCATACACACATACAAAAATGCATACATTCGTACATATACAAATACCCATTTATCTATCGACGGTCATGTATGGTGGGTGTGGGGCGTTGTTGCTATGCTAAACAATTCACAACAATTGTTGTTGTTACAGCGCCTATATCTTGCTGCGGTGATAAAAATCGATAAATACCAAGCAGCAGTTCGTGAACAAATTCGGCCACGCCAACGCAAAAACAATGCAAATGTGCAGCAGGTCGAAAGGCAGGGTTGATTGATGGAAAGTTTGCTGGTAGGAAATTTGTCAACAACGCATTTGCTCACTGCATTGCATTGCAGCTAATGAAAGTTATTCGATTGGATTGAAGAGCGAACTGATTTTCAAGATGCGGCGCCTGAAATTACTTGTTATGAGATTTTAACTTTTACAGAGATAGCAACAATGGCGAGAAGAGTACAGGAAAGGTGTTCAGAGAAGGTTAAATCTGTGCAAATGTTTTCGATAAAACAGTCTTTTAATAAAAAAAAAATATACAAAAAATCTATTTCATCTAATAAAATACAAAGTTTTTGTGCTTATTTTTAAAAAGACCTGTCTAATTCTCTCCTGTAGAAATTCAAATTGAAACAAAAAAAATTACTCAAGCGCAGGTTTCAGAGGGTGATTTAGAGCCATTGAGAATAACGAGATGTTCTTTGAAAGCCAGCAAAAAAACTCTTCAGTTGAATCCGAAAGGATGTTTAATAAGGTCGGTCTTATGGTATCGCAAGGTGGATCTAGATTAAAGTCAAAAATAGATCGTGCGTCTAAAACCGATCGGCTGTATGTTTAAAATATAGTAAATTCGCTAACTTTTTCTTCTTTTCCATCATTAGGATGTATGTGCAATGCACTCGTATATATCAGGCCAGTCCATAAGTTCGTGTGTATTTTACCCATAACTTCACTTTTATACGATTTTTGCATACAAAAATTTTATCGCAGAAATAAACACTGTTCACGGAGAGGATACCGTGAGTGTAAGGACTGCGCACAAGTGACTTTCAATATTCCGAAGTGGTAACTGTGGAGGATGCCCCGCGCGCTGCTCGTCCTGAAGTCTTTAACTCTGACGCCTTGCCCGAACTCGTGGAAGCTGAGCCAAATTTGGCAGTCGATATGATAGTCGATAGAGGTTAAATTCATCGCATGGAACAGTTTACAGGCACCTGGTTCAGTTAAGAAAGGTTTCAAGGCTGGAAAAATGGGTTCCGCATAGACTTTCCGTCTGTGTGTTCTCAGCTACTGCAACGGCTTGAAAATGAAAGATTTTGAACCGTATTGTTACTGGTGATGAAAAATGTTTCCTTTACAATAATTCTGTTCGCAAACGCCAATGGTTAGATAAAGATAAAACACCACAACCGACCCCTAGAGATGGCCTTCACCCCAATAAGATTCTCCTGTCTATTTGGTGGGATATGACCGGTATTGTTTATTATGAACTTCTGGAACCAAACCAGACGATAACTGCTGATTATTATTCCCATCAGCTATCAAAACTGCTTGAGGCACTTAAAAAAAATCGACCGTCTTTAGTGAATAGACGCAAAGTTTTGTTTCACCACGACAACGCAAGGCAAACATTAAGCAAGCTGAACGAACTTGGATGGGAGCTAATGCCGCATCCAACATACTCTCCGGATATTGCACCTTGTGATTATCACCTTTTCCGTGGACTTCAATCGCATATGAGTAACAAGAAGTACTCCTAAAAAGAAGCTATAAAAAGGGATATCGAAGCGTATTTTGGCTTCAAGGACTAAAAATTTTTTGAGCAGGGAATTAAAAATTTGCCTTAACGTTGGGAAGACATTGTAAATAATGAAGGAAAATATATTATTGTTTAATAAATACTTTGAACATCTTTTTTATTAATTTTAAAATCACCTTTAAAAAACGAACTTATGGACTGACCTGAATATTCGGGATGTCAGTCCCCAGAAACCTCTTCCATTAAAACAAAAATGGTTTACCTACTATTTTTCGAGTTCCTCCTCCTATTTGTGGTGTGCGTCTTGATGTTGTTCCACAAATGGAGTGACCTACAGTTTCAAGCAGACTCCGAACGGCAGATATTTTTATGAGGAGCTTTTCCATGGCAGAAATACACTCGGAGGTGTGCCACTGCCTGCCGAGGGGCGACCGCTATTAGAAAAATGTTTTTCTTAATTTTGGTGTTTCACCGAGATTTGAACCGACGTTCTCTCTGTGAATTGCGAATGGTAGTCACGCACCAACCCATTCGGCTACGGCGGCCGCAACAGCTGTCCTGTTGGGTTTTCTCAAACATACAGCCTGGCGCATACAAAAGTAATTATGTATATACTGTGTATTTAGCGCATACATATATACATGTTGCATATTCATGCGCATTTTAAACTGACCTACAAGGCAGGCCGGAATATATTTTATACCCGAGTCAGTCAAAGCGCTTGCATTTACAACGTCAAACAAAGTAATACAATTAACTTCAATTTCATTATTATTAACATCATAAAAGCACGGAACATTTCATTACAGAGTGCATTGAATTCAAGGTGCATATACTTACGAGTATATATATGTATGTACGTACATGTGTATCTAGAGGAAATAACATTTTTCATTAGTACAGAATCAAAAAAAGGCATGACTCGCGTACCGCATGAGTTGGCGATTATTTGCAACAAACAACAAAAGCGAAAGCGAAAAGGCGTGTTGTTAGTTTTTGGTTTTTATTGGAATTTTTATACTTACAAGAGGCAAACAAATTTCGTTACTTGATTACACAATTGACCAACGACCTGTAAGATACCCAAACATATCCCATGTACTGGACATGAGCAAACAAAATCGTGAGCTATGCGAGGTTTTTTGAGTACTTCACAGAATGAGTTCAAAAAATAATTATTGTTTTATAATTTTTTATAGAAACTTTATTTTTCGTGGTAATAATACCTGGCTTATTTATAGGCCAGTTACACAAAAAGTACCTTTTTTCCTTTTTTATTGTTGTTTGCACTTGTGCACTCAAAACTGCCAAGTAAAGAGTAGTGAAGCGTGTAAAAGTCACCCTGTTGCTGTGTCAATCGAAGCATAAAGCAAAGGTAAATATGTACAAATACAAAGTCTACATGAAACCACAGGCAACAAATTATTTAGATTAGTAGCATAAGAGTGGATAGACACATCTGTGTGCGAAACAAATGCAGTAAGCAGTGGAAAATCCAGTCTGCATTGTTTTTTTTTTTTTTTTGTTTTTTTTTTTTAATTTAAAGAACTGTCATTTAAATAACATTTAAAATTAAAAAAAAATATGTGAGCCGTCATGGGACGCCTGGCAGATGTGAAACATTTTAAATATTTTCATCTGTGACTTCAGTAATAGTTATATTCGATGTTTCCTCTGCCGGTATTACAGTGACGATTGGTCGATGATAACTAAGGTACGTTACAAAAGTATTGGATGAAATATTATCAAGATATCTCACAAATACAGCATCTATTGTTGCTCCATATTTGTTAGTAGATTCTCTTGGATTGTTGTTGATTTGCAATTGAAATTCTTTTTGAAGTGTGCTTTGAGTGCTGAAATTTTTTGAATCTTGAGGTGGCGCAAAATTAATCATCCAGTTTTGTATTTAAAAATTCTTAAATAAAATTTAAAAAAATTAAATAAAAAAATGACTTTGAGTGATGAAATTTTTTGACGTTTCTGGTGGCGCAAAATTAATTATCCAGTTTTGTATTTGAAAATTATTAAATAAAATTAAAAAAAATATCAAATAAAAAATGATTTTGAGTGATGAAACAAAATTAATCATCCAGATTGGAAATTTGAAAATTATTAAATAAAATTAGAAAAATAATAAATAAAGAAATTATATTGAGTGATGACTTTTGACCTTTACGCCCGCCATTGCTTGTCTGTTTTTATACAGCAGCTCTACACTTCACAAATTTCAATTATGATTGACGTACTGCACTATTTGTAAAAAATATAAATAATCCGATAGCATGATTAATTTTGTGCCACTTCGTATGATATCAAAATGTGTCAAAACACATTTGAATAAATCAAACATACAGCACTCCTCTAGAACTCACAGTTCTTCTTCTTTTTAGAAGCTTTATGAGATTTGCTCTTCGACCATGTTGCTCATGGTCTTTTGTGCTCCTCACATTCATATTCAATCCTAAGCAAGGAGGGCTATCGGGCTATCATAAGAACAAAAAAAAGCTACCATTGTCTCAGGCGTCCATGACAGTCGCAGGAAATTTGATATTCTTGCAGAACTAGCCATTGAGATCTCAATGACATGGGACATAATGCTACCGATGTTCATTTTGTCAAACGCTTCAGCACTGACCTGGTCAATAAAAAGATTTGGAAAGGGTTATCTCAAACCTGTAAAATAAAACAGAGCATGAGGAAATTGTACGTGGGTGTATCCCACAGCGAGAGAAATAATAATAAAGAGAAAAGATACTCGGAAGCGCTGGGTAAGAGCCAATTTGCAGAATGACTTTTCACCCTGGGTTTTTTGCGAATTCTCTTTTAAAGAAATCTTCAAGAAACTTCATACAATTACACGGTGACGTTTTGTTCGCCGCTTTGCGTGTTTTTGACGTTTAAGCTTACAATTTTCTTTGGTCAATCGTTGGTTATGCGCGTGCCCTAAATGCACTTGAACAAAAATACGAAAATGTGAATACGTCGAAAGCGAAATGTCAAAAAAAAGCCCCTCTATTTTGCCGACCGTCTGTGCATGCCTACCCCGTTGGCTTCTCTACACTTTTTGTCACCAAGCTCTATGTATACGCATTGGCTATAGGAGTAGAAGTAATTCTCAAGCGGATGTCTACGCAAAGAAAATACTCTCACTTTAACTTTAAACGCAACTTTAACAACAGGAGCAAAGCTAACCTTACTGATAGCCAAGCAGCAATTGAGATTTTCAACTCTTTCCAGGTTACAACAAAACTGGTACTAGTTCTTATATGCTGAATATCTTAAGCCAGAGCAATCAGGTACACACCCTATAGGTTCCAAGGCACATGGGAATTTGTGGCCTAAGAAAGCGTATTTTCTCTCTTATTTAGGAAATACAGGAAAGACAAAAAAGATCCTACTGGGACAATCTACAAGGTTTACCGCAAACAAAATCAATTAGATAGGAAAAGTTTGAGAATCATTACAAGAATTCTAACAGCGCATTGCAGGTTGATTCATCTTCTAACTAAACTAGGAATTTACTACAATGGAACTTGCAGGTTCTATAGGGAAGAAGATGAAACCGCAAAACATGAGCTGAAATCGTGCCCAGCCTGATACATAAGCAGCACAAACAACTGGGTAAAGATACCATATTTTACCAGAGGAACACATAAAACTGAATTATGGATAAATACTAAAAAAAAATGTAAGAAGTTGGGCTCAGAGAACTACTCTAAATCCATGATAAAATATATACATACGTATAGCATAACTTGTTCAAAACTATTTTATATTTTTTTCTAATCTAGTCGTTACATTACAACTACTTTTTCAGCTTGTCAAAGGTGAATTCGTCGCAGTTGCGCAATAGTCATTTTAATTGAAGACATTTTCGTTTTCACGTATTTACAGAGGCCAGCACAAATTTTGAAACAATAACCAGACTACACATTTCGAAAACCTTTTACGATGTTGAGTCCGAATCTCGACACGTCATTATTTTGAAATAATTTAAAACAATTGATTGAAGAACACCTTTTCAATAAGAAAATTCTCGCGAGGGAGCTTTAAAGACAGTTCAAGGATTCACTACTAATCAACAAAAAAAAAGAAAAGAAAAATATTCCAATTTAAAGGAAATAATTGCTCAAGACAATCAAACTGTCTCTAAATTCCATATCCTTCCTATTAGTTTGTTTTCCAATGTTTTTTGTTTCTTTTTCTTAGCAATTTAAGGGGTTAGGGGTAGTCAGAGGCCCGAAAAAATGATGATTTTCACGAATTTTTTTTTGCTACTTAATTAATTTATTTAACAAAAATAAAAACATAGCATAAAAACATCATGTTTTAACTTGACTTCACCAAAATTTCAAAAAAAAAAATTAATAATTGCAAAAGTTATCGCTGTTTGTGTGAAGCCCGTTTCTCCAGAAGTCCCTTGCGGTGAACATCACAAGTCCTTGCAGATTCATCTAAAACCAATCGGGTGAGAAAAATTATTTTTATTGATAGATAATCTCGAGCCGGATCGAAGCTTTTTTTTTTTTTTTTTTTCAAAATGAACAAAATGGCGGCCTCAGGAAATATTTTTCAGATTTTCGGGAAAAAACCAACAGTAAATTGTTAAAAAAAAATCGAAATTTTTGAAAAAAAAAAAATCCTTCGATCAGGCACAAGTTTTTTATGTTTTTCAAAAGCTTTGAAAGCAGTTTGAAAAACATAGTTTTGAGAAAAACGCATTTAAAGTTTTGCTATCGGCTCCGGAGCGGCCGAGCGCCCTTTGTTAATTGTTGAATAACTTGAAAAGTATTTGTCGGATTCACTTCAAATTTTTACACAATATTTTTAAAACATTATACTATAAGAAAATGCAAAAAAAACAAAATCGATTTTTTGAAAATTCTGACTACCCCTAACCCCTTAAGTTATCTGTATATGACCATAGCTTCTGAACACTTTGAGACTCCATTTAAAAGGTAAGCTTCCAATATTTTTTCACTTCTTAGTCCATTAAGTCGATAAAATGTTTTGAATATTGCACACAGTTCCGGAAATTAAAACGTAGAGCCTTTTAAAAAAATATTGTACGAGAAAAATTATGCAGATAATCGAACTGAAATACTGTCCGGCTTATAAGCTAACTAAGAATACCAAATTTACGACAATCAGATCGGATAGTTTTGATCTATACCAGGTTTTAGTGGAAGCGCTAATTGAATTCTGGACAACCCCCACTTTAACCAACCAACCAGGCAAGGGTTTAGCGCCGCTTGTTAGGGACCTGTGCGATTTTTATCACCTCTATAATTTCTGTGAAAAAATGTCTACATTTTTTAGACCTATTTTCGTCAGGTTGAGCATGAATTTAACTCATGCATAAAATTTGAGCAAAATCGAAGAATATTTTTTTGTACATTCACGACTTTCCGCAAATCGGCAAATTCATCGAGTACTACAGACAAAAATTCTACAGACTATCGACTCAGAGGAAAACGAAGTTTTTTTTAAAAAACAAAAAATTAAATGGGGTGATAAAAAGAAGAAATGTATTGTACTACGGGATATATTTGTGACATTAAATAAAAGATATATCATGATCGTGCATAACCTCAAATTCGGTAAAAAATTGTGTTTTTTTACAACTTTACCGAGTAAATCTCTTAAAACCTAACATCGTGGGGCTGTACTGAGTTCAGTTTCAGAGTGAGTACTGTAAAAACCTTCGAAAAAGTGTAACCTGATCTGAAGATCGAATATATTTGAACGGCTTGTATTCCTAGAAATCTGCAAAATTTAAAGAATTTCTAAAAATTATGAATAAAAAGTTGGATTTTTTGCGTTTTTGGCTTTTTGAACTCTGTTAACTTTTGATAATTTTGAAAAAAAAAACATTGAAAATATACTTTTACAAAAACATAACAAAAGAGTAAAATACAAAAAACCAATAGTTACAACTTTGAAATTCACTCCAATTATTTTCAACACAACTGTACACGTACTTAATGAATGGGCGTTAGGAAAAAATGCATCGCAACAATTGCATAATCGACATGAAAAGCCACGATGCATTAAAGCAAAAAACAGTTTTAAGTGTTCCCTTTCTGGTTTATAGGAAAAACTGTAACCGCAAACCTAATTTTTTGTGTTATTTCTTGCGATTATTTTACTACTTTGTACCAAATACTCAACTGAAGCTCGCACAATTAGGGGACAGTGGGACACACAAAGTAACAGGTGCGACAGTTTTACCATTCATTACGCTTAAACACATAAAGTAGACACATACATTAGTGGCTATAAGTAACGCAAGCACCAACATAAGCACCGCTAGTGACTAGCGGTTAAACCTAATACTCATACAACAGCTATGAGAGGGGGCATCGTCTGTTTTCAAAACCAAGTCAAATTGACAGGAAATGTTGTAAATAAGCAGCGCATTTACATGCACACATTTCGTTGTTGTTGTGCACCCTTTGCATTTTTAAAGCACCCTTAATAAATTCAAAGGTGGTCTATTTCAATTTTCGACACAATTGAAAGCGTGCAAAGATAGCCAGAGTTAGTCAGTGAAGCCATATCGGTATGATAAGTGGGATAATGGCGAATACGATAATACATAAAGTGAACCAGTAACTGTGCTACATGCACCAAACTGCAGCTACATACTAGGGATATAAATCCCGAAGTTCCGGTATTCAGTATACTTTAAGTCCCGAAAATCACGGGATTTCAGGCAACCCCCCTCTATTTATCACTTATAAGTTCGAGTCAAATCGTTGTGAAGTAATGAATATCTAAATCTCGGGTCTAGTTCCGGGGTCTCGAAAATCCCGGAATAGTAAAAATCGAAATAATTGGCATCCCTACCACATACACGCGCATATATGAACATAAGTATGAAAAGCAATTACACCTTTTGGTGGGAATTCGTAGGCCAAAGCGCCAGGTACCAAAGTAGTAACTCAAAGTGGTCTTAATCCACCACAACAAACAGATACTCATCCAAGGGTGGAATTAATATCAAATTACTAACGTAAAAGTGTTCACATAAAAAAAATTTAAAATTAAATTTTTTTTTCATTTTTTTTTTATTTTTATTTTTTTAATTTTGTTTTGTTTTCCATTTGCTTTTTATTTTTTCTTTTTTAGTTTTTTTTATTTATTTATTTTTTTTTTTAATTTTATTTTTTTTTTTTTTAATTTTAATTTTTTTCTTAAATTTTTTTTTTTTTAATTTTTATTTTTTTTAATTTTTATTTTTTTTAATTTTTATTTTTAAAAATTTTTATTTTTTTAAATTTTTATTTTTATTTTTTTTAAGGTTTTTTTTTGTTTTCAAATTTTTTTTTTTTTTTCGTGCAACAAGTTTTACAAACCAGTATTGCCGACTATTTTCTAAAAAACAAAAAACAAAAAAGACTAGGAAGTTAGCCCACGAAAAGTGCCAAAAAGTGCATGCAAGTTTTTAGTTACGCTGTACTTAGATACATGGCGGCCGCCGTAGTCGAATGGTGATTGGTGCATGATTACCATTCGCAAGTGCGTTGGTTCGAATCTCCGTGCATGAAACCGCAAAATGATAGACAAGTTTTGTTTTTTCTGATAGCGGTCGCCCCTTGGCAAGCAATGAAAAACCTCCGAGTGTGTTTCTGCCATGAAAAAGCTCCTCATAAAAACCCATTTGCTGTTCAGAGTCGACTTCAAACTGTAGGTCCCTCCATTTGTGGAACAACATCAAGACAGGAGGAGGAGCTCGGCCCAAGAAGGGTGTAAGGGCCAATTATATATTTTTTTCTTTATTACTCTAAGATATATTGCCTGCAAGACATTGGCATACACATCTTTCGGCTCATTTCGGAGGACTATGAGGAAGATCTGGAGTTAAAGACCAATAGCAGTACTTAAATTTTCAACCAGTATTTCACTTCAGTATCATTTAAATATTTGTAAGCAAATCCAAATAAATCGACTCTTTTTATACAATAAGTTCTACACAACGCCCCTTGACCTGGAGCAGATAAGAAATAAGAAAACAAATATCGCAAGCATTGGAAACTTGAGTGATGTCAACATATTAGCAAATATGAATTTCTTGTATTCCATCAGGCTAACCAAAAAACCTTTTTGGCTAACAATCAAATTCGTATGCTTCATACACGATTTTTGGCAGGAAAAGGGCAAAGAGATACACTTAAAAGCTTTATCGATTTTAGCATACAACGCCACGTCATCACCCAGCCACCGGAGCCTAGGACAGTTGCGATGCGTAGTTACTCGATATTAAATCAATATTTGCCGCTGCTGTCGATGTTGAAGATGAAAAAAAGTGCTTTACAAATATGAAAAAAGACTCACAGTGAATGGCCTATAATAAGGGTTATGCTCTATTTTCTGGCACCGCCATATTGTAAATACATGACTGCACTGCGAGTTAGAGAAGATGTACAGTAGCCGTATGGCAAGTAAAGCAACTTGAACTCGATAAACTCAGAGTGCAAGTAAACAAAGCAACAAGCTGGAAAATGAGCAAACAAATTAGCGTACTAAGTTGAAAGAAAATTATGAACACATACACATTCGTACATACTCGTGCATGCTTGGATGTGTTGCTATAAGCAAATGTTGGCAGAGTAAATAATTTGCAAAGCAACTATGACTACATACACCCACTAGTATTCTAGCGCACTCTATCGCGCTCACTCTCTTGCTCTCTGACTTACATAGAAGAAGCTTGGATGTATTTGTATGTACGTGTAATGTGCTTCCATATCTATTTTACAAGTAATTTTATTATTTTTTAGTACACAAATATCTTCAATTCCATTGATTGTAGCTTGAGATAGTTGACTTTATATGCAAGCAGAGAAAATTGTAATGTAAATGAGCAGTGTGCATTGGAAAGATATATAGGTTATATACCGAGATGCAAGTAAGGCTGGATAGGTATCAGAAAAACTAGTAAATTATTGATAAAATGTATCAATTTTTAGAAGTGTAAAAAAAGCTGAATGAATTCATTAAATTGCCATAGTTATCTAGTAATCAAGACTTACACTCCACCTCCATCCAGAATGTTTCATAATTTGTTAGAGACGAGGTGGTTTACGCCATTGGGGTTTAGAGGAGGAACTGAAACGCTAACTAGCATTAACACAATGGGCATTACTTGTTGTTGTTGTGGCAGAATAAACATTCCTCATACATATACCGGGAATACTGCTGAAGTGACAGCCCTTGGCCGGATATAAATCCGGGTCGTTCCGGTTACGTAGAATCTATTGTCGTGGGCATTAAAGTCTAAGTGGGTTCTTCTAAACTCTAACGGAGAGCAACAATCCATGTAATCTAACCTAATTACATGAGAATAAAAATGCTACTGGTTTTTGAATTGCTAATAAAGTTTAACAAGTGGCCAGCATAGTATCGGTTTTTTCATAAGTTATTAGTTATCTTGGTAAAAAATTACTTAGGGTAGTAAATTTAAGGCACTGTAATCAAGCTACATCTTTAAAAAACATTTCAAGATTAGCTAAAAATTCAGGTAAAAAACTTGAAAATTCCAAATCCAAAATTCCAAAAACAGAAAATTCCGGAGATGTGTTATTTCCCCTCCGAGAGGCGACCGCTAAAAAGTACGAGGGGGTTCAATAAGTACCCGTGTTAGAAATGAAGACACCATTTAAACAAAACAAAATATTTTGCAATATAGTCCCCTTCTAGAAAGATCTACTTCTTCTTTTAACCCCTCCAAAAAATATTATTTGTCGAACTCTCTAAAAGACGCCTCTGCCTCGTCGATAACTTCCTCGTTTGAAATAAATTTTTTCCCCGGAAGCAATTTCTTCATGTTAGGCAACAAGAAAAAGTCACAGAGAGCCAGATCGGATAATTATGAGAGATGCGACAGCAATGCATAACGTAATCCATGCAGTTTGGCGCCAACAACTCCGGATGAATGTGCTGGTGCGGCCGTCTACTTAATTTTTTTGTGAAAACGATCCAATAATTCACTCTAGTATTGTCCAGTGATCGTTCTTCCTTTTTCTAAAAAATCCATAAGAATGACGCCGTACGCATTCCAAATGATCGTCGTCATGACCTTTCCGGCCGATGGGACTGTCTTCGCGTTCTTTGGAGCAGGTTCACCGGGAGAAATCCATTGTTTGAATGCATTGTTTGACTGCAAGTTTTATCAACAGTGACAACTCGATGGAAAAAATCCTACGGATCTCGCTTTAATTGCTCCAAACATTGTTTCGAAGTTAACAGCCTTATCCGCTTGTTGTTGGTACTCGTATTAGCAATCGGGGCACTCATCGGGCTGAGCATTTTTTCATTGCCAACTTATCATGTAAAATATTACACCTCTGTGGTCTGGTTGCGACGGAGCATAGTTAAGTCCACAGTCCGGGAACTATACAAGCTGCAAAGAAGTGTATGTTTATGCATTACGGGTGCCATGAGTACAACCTCTGGTGATGCCCTAAATGCTATGCTTGCTTTGCTCCCCTTGGATCTTAAGATACAACAGGAAGCAATATAAGCAATGTGTAGATTCCATTAATATGGTTTCTGGCACGAAGACGGATCTTCGGGACACAGAGAAATCTTTAAGTTGCTATCTGAGCAGTATCCACTGCTTTTGGCACCTATATACGACCTGATACCCACAGTTTTATTTGGAAGGAAATTTGATGTCAGAGCTAATAATCGGAATCAGTTCCGCAGGAATTGAATCAGCGATTATGTAGGCAATCTACATAAAGAGCGATGGTCCGGTTTAGAACACTGCAGAACTTCAAAGTGTTTTGTGATAAGTCCGAACAGAAAACTGTCAAACTTTCTACTAAAATTTGGAAGGAAAGACATTCGGTTGATGGTCGGTATTATTACAGGACACAACCCATGGGGTCAGCATCTGACCACCATTGGAATCATTGAGGACCCACTGTGCCTGTCATGCTTGGAGGAAGCGGTTAACACTGAGCACTTTCTCTGTGAGTGTCCTGCCTTTGCTAGAGCACGGCTAAGAGTTTTGGGTTCCGATGTCGTGAGAATGAGTAATATTTACAGATTTGCCAAAGAATCTGGAAAATTCTCACAGGACTAACTACATCTATCACTGTCTCTATTCTTTCCTATCTCTTTCTCTGATAATTTTCTCCTTCCCTCCATGACTATCTACCCTCTTTCCAGAGCTTTAAATACGATGGGCTTTTTAGCCTGAGTGTTATACGAGCCACCAAATCTCCTGGAGCTCCTTGGCTCGACCTTTTGAAATTTAATTTTTTTTAACTGTGGTCATAGATGACGAAGCGTCCCCATAGACAACATCCAGCTTTGCTGTTATCTCCCATCCAAAAATAAAAAGTGAATTACCGAACGATACTGCTCTTTTTTCATCTTAGCGAAAATCACGAAACACGTCTTACTCGAATAGCTGCCAAATCCAAGCTAACCCATCAATCAGTCTCAGATTTGTTTTGCCGTCGTTTGATAGATGGCAGCACACGAAGCTAACACCAACTTCCCTAGGGAACGCTCTTCGTCATCAAACACGGGTACTTATTGAACCGCCTTCGTATAATTAGCGCTTACACACTTTTTTATGGCGTGCGTCTTGATGTTGTTCCACAAATGAAGGGACCTAGAATTTTAAGCCGACTCCGAACAGCTTTGCCATTGCCTGTCGAGGGGCGACCTTAGCGGTCTGTATTATTTGACAGAATTTCACTGACTTTTTTTCTTCATACGGAGTATTTTAAAAATCTCCAACTTTAAGGAAGGTGCAAACTTTCACAAGCGTTTGAGTTTATGAAATGTGTGGAATCCTGGCGCACTGTATGTTTCATTAATAAGAAATTTGTGTATAAGAATAACTGATATTGCATTTTATTCGCTCTTTAGAAATGCCGCAAAAACATTCATAAAAATAAAATTTGTTATAAAAATATTTTCGGATTTTTTTTTTTAACTTATATTAATTTGATGAATTATTGTACAAATTAAGCAAACTATTCAGGCTCGATTACTCCACTGTGCGCCAGCCATGCAATACTTTAATTTACAGTTAGAACAAATGTTCACATGACTGTCGGCAAAACGGAAGAATGCACAAAACACGGCTTGTAAAAAAGTTAAAGCAAAAACAAAAAAACCTTAACAAGTCATATTCCAATTCGCGTTCAGCAAGTTCATCGACATTACAGAGGCAAATCCATACACCCTGAACGCTCTGAATCATCGGTGTCCGCTACTGCTGCCTGTTGCTCGCTGCCCTCTTGCACCAGCAGGCCAATTGCATATTAGCGCGCTGCTTGGCATAATTGCACGGAATCCACTTAGTGCACCAAGTGGCTGGACTGCATGCATATGGACAACATACTTTAAAGCCCAACGCAGTAACTACGCCCAGCCACCCGTAAGTGCCTCCTCCTCCTCCTCATTAGCCCCACAACTGCATAGAGCAGGCAGCATGGCGGCGCTGCGGTCGCAACAGCACGCAAACATATTGGAATTGGAATTGAAATATTTATGAGCAAGGCTGCGAAGCAAGGAAAAGCGAACAGTCCAAACAAAAGCGCAGCAATGCACAGTCACTACGAGATGACCGAGAGTGGAATGCAGGGCTTTCACCACCATGCTTCCGATGCGGACGTGGCAAACAACCAGCCGGGTGGGTGGTAGTTAAGTGTTTATGTGTTGGAGGCACTACGAAATGCCAAAGGCAATTAAAAGCGGGAGCAAAAGTAGCGTAAAAAAGTGGAAAAAAGTTTGCTTTGCTCAATCAGTGTTTGCCTTGTTGCATGACATTGTTTGTTACAGCAAAAAAAAAAAACAAAAAACACAGTAAAAAAAAGAAGCAAAAAAAAACACGCAAAGTAAAAACAATGGCAAGGAAAATGTTGTGTCCCTACCCATAGCACAAGTTCAACGGTTAACAGAAAATGGGTGTGTTCCGCAGTAGTCAGCAACAAGCGCACGCCCCAACTGAGCATAAGTACTTCCGGCCGCCGGAAAGATGACAACTTCATCGGGCAGCAACAAATGGCATGCCGCAGTTCATCAAATAATTGACATGTCTCGCTGGCGGGGTGGCATAACAATTTGCAAAAACAAAAAACAAAGCAAAATACCAAAATTAGCAGCAAAGCTAAATAAAAAGTGAAAAGTGAAAAGAGAAAAAAGAAATTATGTACGCGCGCTGACTAATGCAACAAATTGACTGCCAACTGGGAGATAATTTCTGTCATGCAACAAATAAGTGTGCAGCGAATACTGATAATGCAACAAAGATAAGTCTTATTATGTCGCTCGTCGGAAAGCTGCTCCACTTCCGACAGCAACAAGCAGTAGAACGACTACACGCATGCGTCATTGACATCCGGTTACTACAGCACAACGAATGGTCGGCGGCGTTTGGCATTGACTTGGCGTTGCCATGCACTTTCATTCACTAGAACTAGCTGTAGGCAATTTGTCAGTTCCCTTATTTTAATTTTTAATCAACAAAAAATTGTGTTGAGCATAAGAAAGAGCGCCAAAAGACCGCTAGCAACGAAAAAAAAGGGGAAAATCAACACGATTTTTTAGCCAATTCAAGTTTGTACTTTCACTTTGTACCAAAATTCAGTGGGCTATAAAACTGCAGATTCGAAATCTTTTTTTAAATTCTGATTGAAAGGCTTGAATTTTTGATGAAATTTATATAAATTTATAGAATTTATTTTTTTTTTTTTTTTAATTTTGCACAAAGTTCGAAACTTGAATTTATATGGATTATGTAGCAGAATGAATGTGGGCAGTATTACACTAGGAGGTTTGCCATTGCCTGCCGAGGGGCGGCTGCTATTAGAAAAAACTTTGTCTGCAATTCGGTGTGTCACTGAGATTCAAGCCTTCGTTCTCCGAGTTCTTAATGGTAATCACGCACCAACCCATTTGGCCACGGCGGCAGCCTTTACAAATTAAATAAGGAAGAATTAAATTGCCAGAGTCTTTTGCTGACCGAGAAGAGCATAGATAAGTCGCTTTATTTTGCTGGAACTCAATAAGTAAGGAAAGTTTTTTCCCCAGTTGTTAGTTGTTAATTAGTTGTTCCTAGTTCTTGTTTTAAATTGAAAAATGTGAAAATTAGATTTGCAGTCTGTGTGAAAAGAAGAGAACCGGTTTCTTTTCTTGTAACTTCAAGATATATTTCGTTCTGCTGTTTTCTGTGTAATAGTTCCACTAAAGGGCTACGACGCCAGTGCGAACTCATATTAGTGCCGTTCGAAACTTTCCCGTAAACGCAACCAAACCAAAATGAGTGAGAAGTACGCGAAGCGTTTTGAGGCGCTAGTTTTATGCACGCATTCGAGAGGGCCGAAAATCTCTTACTCCGCGGCTGCAAACGTAATTACAAAATCAAAAAAGTTTGTTGTGATATGGAATCAGCGGTATAAGGTGTACAAAAATGTTAATGACTTTACCGAGCGCGGCTTGAAGCGAGTGACGACAAAAAAGCAGGATAAAGTGATCGTCCAACTTTTAAGCGGGACACTTCTTTGTAACTACGCACAGCACGATCAGTTCTTGCGAAAAAAGGAATAGATGTGAGTATCAACACCATCGAACGTCGACTGAAGAAGGCAAACATATCCTACCGTCCCACATCATCAAAACCACTGCTCTCAGAAAAACACTTTGAGAAACAACAAAACAAGAAAATGGCGTCACAGTATTGGACTGGCCTTCCCAGTCCCCAATCGCCAACACCAGTGAAAATGTGTGGGGAATTATGAAAACGCATCTTGCCGGAAGGCCAGTTCATGATTTAAAGCAAGTCGTACGTCTAGTTCGCAAAATCTAGTGCTGCTTTTCGACGAGCTACGCAGAAAAGCTGGTTCAAAGCATGAAAAAGATGCCAGGCTATACTCCACAACGGTGAAGACTACACGGCTTATTGAGTAATAAAGACTCCTAGTTTGGTACATACATACATTCGTGTAAAAAAATTTTTAAAATATATCTTTTATACTTCATGAATAATCGCGGTTCCTTTTTTCTGACACTGACTGTAGATTCTCTCAGACTTCACTATTTTTTTTTTTTTTTTTTTTTTTTTTTTTTTTTTTTTTTTTTTTTTTTTTTTTTTTCACAATTATATGTGAAAAATAAATAATAGAGACATCGATGTTGCAAGTTGCTCGAAAAAACTTTTCAGTTTTAGGTTTAGAAGTCCTTTTTCTATCGTGGACAGAACCAGTTTCTGGAACTCTTTTCATCAACATTTGAATTGCCGACTCAAAAATTACGAATTTTGCGAAATACTGTTCTCAAAGTTCAACCATTTCATAATAAGTATCAATCTATCCTGTACAACTACTTGACAGATGTCAAAGATGACATACAAAAAAAAAAGGTATCGTCGTCTAGGAATTATTCGCTACTGACATATAGGCGTCACTTTTACTGGAGAGAAGTTTTAGTTGAGAGAAGTTTGAGTTGAAGTTTACCATTCTACAACATATTTAAGTGTAAAGCGTTCAATTACTTGGCTTTCTGTCAAGATGCCCAGCGAGTAGTGACAAGCTGTCACTGTACAACTAATGTCTGATTTAAAAAACACACACCACACCATGGGTCCTTGATCCTAGCGACGAAAAACACTAGGTGGTCCATCCTTGGTGTTCAAGATTTCCTTTACCCCGTTGGGAGATATTGCGAATCAGTGCATCACCGATACATCGATCTTGAGACACACTTCGCTCAATTTCATATTTAGAATACGATTATATTAAGTCAAGTAAAAAGTTGTCGCGTTGTTTAAAATTAGCACAGGTTTGGATAAAAAATATGCCGTTTAGTAATGAGTCAAAAACAAAACTTTACTTGAGTCAAGCCTTTGAGTGAGTCAAGCCATCTTTGAGGTCAATTGCGTAGCATCAAACAAATGTGCAAAGGCTTGTAAAAGCAATAACTACTCGGTGTAAGGTATAGTCCAGACTCGGCGCATGTGATAGGATCTATCAGCCAAGCTCTGACAACTTCTGGAGCATCAGCAAATATGTCTGGTCATTTGTTGAAAGTGGTGGACCGTAGGTTTCGTTTGCTCCGACGAGAGCAGCTCGCAGTGGATGATTCCCTTCAAAGCCCACCAAACCATATAGCAAACTCTTTTCGACGTTGCTGTTTGTTTGAGGTTCCCCACCAATTTTCCCCCCCTTTCACAATCTTTTTCGGCCGCTGTTCTCGCATGCGTCGCATTTTTCATCAAGCCAAACGAGGTTACACCAAACGATGACTGTTTATCTTTTGTATTTTTCATCTCAATCTACTTTTTTGTGCTTATTTGAGGACGAAGGAATTTTCTCTAGCGTCCGTTAAAGCTCCTCAAATACTGAGCACGCAGTGTATCAAAAGAGCTCTCAGCTTAGGCATCAATTGACTTCTTATTACTTCCGTATATGCAAAACAAACTTAGTGAACAAAGATTTTTTTGTTTTCTCGTGCTGGGAGAAGAAGTCGTTTATGGGAATCAATTTTAGACCAATTAAATCAATCTTCTCTAGCTTCTTATACAAGTTTTTCAAAGCAAGTCAAAGTGAATACAAAACAAAATGAAAAGCACAAAATATCACTTCGGCAAAAAGATACTTCAAAGTCAACAAGTAAAGCTCGATAGAGAAAAATGAGAAAGGGAAAGTTGGGTAAAAATATGATAGCTATTAAGCGCAGGGCACGGAGCCCAACAAAAGTACTGCGTGTCCCTAAATTCGTAATTAAATTTTTATATTTCGAGACAGCTCTCAACGTAAGCTCCACAAAGGTTCCACTGAAC
Source organism: Anastrepha ludens (assembly GCF_028408465.1). Classification (NCBI taxonomy): domain Eukaryota; kingdom Metazoa; phylum Arthropoda; class Insecta; order Diptera; family Tephritidae; genus Anastrepha; species Anastrepha ludens. The sequence continues at coordinate 19,863,210 of NC_071500.1, forward strand.
GAAATTAAGGTATACATAGCAAATGTCCACACGCTTTTGCTTTCGTTTCACATCTTTTGGAGTAGATCGAAAGACAGCGGCAGCCTAAAGCAATGCAAGTAGCGTGTAGCTATAACAGCAGGAGACACAGCATGGCAGCGTTACAACCAAGTGAACACTGTGGCATTAAGTCGTTGGAGTCTAAGGAAACATAAATGTTGTTTATGAAATTACTCGTACTCAGTGAATACCTGTGGAGTTGACAACACAAAACATTAGAAATTTATGTAGGAAATTATCATAAATGTATGGCTGGGCTGTGTAGTAGATAATAACATTAAAATATAAATTGAAATGTCATAGCAAGCAAACAACTAAATGACAAAAGCGAGAGTCGTCTAAACAACGGGTGTTTAAGGCTGAGAAGTTAAAAAAAATATTGCATTTGAAATAATTTAATAAATTTCAAACTCTTTTCGGGAACTTCGGGAACTATTTTGACAGCAGAAAGGAAATTTTTTACTTGCAGAAATGAATCAGTGATAATTAAATATAAAAACAATTATCAAACAAAAAATTATCGAACAAAAAATTATCAAACAAAAAATTATCAAAACAAATTATAATAAAAAAATTTCTTTTCTAATCAAAAACAAATTTTTGTAAATCAAAAAAATTAAGAAAAAATGAAAGAAAGATATTAAAAAAATAAATTAAAAGCAAACTTTGATAAAAAAAAAATAATTAAAAAAAAATAATTAAAAAAAAAATATTTAAAAAAAAATTAAAAAAACAAAAATTAAAAAAAAAATTAAAAAATAAATAAATAAAAAAAGAAAAAACAAATTTTATTATTTTTTTAAATTTTTTCGGAAAAATTAATTCTTTCTTGTGAACAAAAAAGTTAATTTTTTTTTAGGCTCAGATAGATAGGCTCAGCTACATATTAATGAAAAAATAAAATTCGAACCAAATTTCCCACAAATTTCAAAATCAAGCATCAGCTGACTAATGTACGTATCGGCGATTAGACCGCTTGGCTAGTAGATTGCACTAATTTTTCACTGCTTCGCTGTTAGTGTTGGTGTATAACTCGAAAATTATGAAAATTATTACAATTCCAGAACTTGTATTATATTGGGTATTACTGAAAACTATTGATGAAAAAAAAGAATCAAATCTGAGTGGGTTTTTAGTTTTTCAGAAATAACAAAGACTAATTCAAGAACTTTTTTGGAAAAACACTTTATACCTAATTTTTTGTAAGTAATTTAAAATTTGTTTTACTTATTATTCAACTATTATTCCAGTTGTTTCTAATTGTTCATAACCAAAACTAGAAATATAAATTTAAAAAAAAATTATCAATAATTAAAAAAAACGAAATATTTTATAGGTACAACAAATTTTTTTTAAATATTTTGGCATCTATTTTCAAGCATTCTTTTTATCAAACCATTACACAAAAATAAAAAACATTAAAAGAGAAATTTTACAAACAAAAAATAAAAAAGAATAAAATAAATTTAAAATTTTTTAAACACTCTTTATGCAAAAAAATTACAAATAAATAAAAATACACATTTTTTTAGTAAAAACCTTAAAAAAAAAAAAAAAAAAAAAAAAATAATAATAATAAAATAAAAAAAAACACTAAATAAAATTAAAAAAAAAAAAAAAAATTAATCGTTAAAAACTTTATACCAAAAATTACAAAAAATAAAATAAAATTTAAAAAATAAAAATAAATGTTTAATTAAATATATTAAATAAAATTAAAAACAGGAAATTTTAAAAACTCTAAAAATAATAGATGATACTTTTTATTTAAATATAATAAATTAAATTGAAAAAAGAAATTTTAAAAACCTGAAAAATAATAGAAGATCTTCACTTTAAAAAACTATGTTTTCAATTCAATAATTGAAAAAAAAAAATTTGAATAAGTCTCAAAATGATTCATTTGTTTTGCCAATTTTCAATTAACTTATCATTACACTCAAGCCTACAAACCAATTTTCAGAAAAATGTGCGACAATATCTAAAATACTGGGATCACTTGACATGCTCAGACGTCTTCGGAGGTGTCGTTAATGCGACATAGGAATTATGAGAAGCAAATAAAAGCAAGCAGACCCTGCGTGCGGAGTTGGAGTAATGCTGATACGTAGGCAGGGAGATAAGTCTTTTAACTTGCACACAAATAACAATTTTTCGAGATTTCTTTTCAAAGCAGAGTGTCCTACTTCTAATGGCATACCAACTTGCTTATAACTTCCAAAGAAAATTCCTTCGTGAACTCTCCAAAATATGCTAAAATTTCCCATTTAAAGTCTTCTTTCGACGAAAATCACCTAGCAGCGGACCATTTCCCTATATTTGCAAACAGCTAATAATCGAAGACCTAATCTCGATAACAGTACCTAAGCGAATGAAGTAATTCGTAATTGTCTTAGTTGGGCTATTACTTCGTAGCGTCCATTCGTTTCGTCCATAGTGAACAAACGCCGATAGCTTCCCATACCCAATTTAAATTAAAGAAATACCGGAGTTTTGAAGTTCATTGCCTTTTATTTGAAGTTTCTCACTTACCCAAAATTCTTGATAAAACATTGTTTCAGCCGTACTTTCTATGTTTGACCAGTGCTCGAAGAAGGGGTAAAATTTTAATAGAAGAAACTTATATTCCATCATTAGCCATAAATTCTTGTATTATTTCTAGTATATTAATAAGAACTAAAATATTAATACAATATGAAAGACCTCGGTTTAGAAAAAAAAAATATAAAAAATCACAACTGATTATAACAACCGCACAACTTCGACTGTAAAACGAATGTGATGGAATGCAGATTTTAATTAGCCAAGTCGCGTAACGAAGAGGTACTCGCACATGCTTGAACAAAAGCTAAACATCTTTATTCTAGTGCAAAGTGAAGAAAATGATAAACCAACATACAATATACAGATGTATAGTACATATTATATTTAATATTTAGTGTATTATAACTCGTCTTCCGCCATTCTACAAATGCCATCACTTCAGCCGACCTCGCAATCGCCAACCACCAATTGGCTACGTACGGCTTTTGCTGATTTCTGGTTCAATCGCTTGAATACTTGACTGTTGTGAGAACATCTGTGCACTTTGGAGTGTCATTTAAAGTCACTTTATTATTGCACATGGAAAAGTTATGTAATCAAAAACTCAAGTGAATGATTACGCGTTCTGTGGTACGCAAATAGTGGTAGACAGCTCATGGCCCATAAAATCTGCGTTGGCAGTTTTCAAGCGTCTACAGCACTGAGCAGGTGTACTCTGTTTTAATAAAAGTGATTATTCAAGTGTGAGTTGAAGCGTGAAAATTTTAAGAAAATGTATAAAGTTTTGGTACGTAAAGTGGATGCAAAGCTACAAAGGGCGTCATTATTCAATTGTCTAGTTAATAGAAGCAACGGTTGGAACGCGTTTGAAAATATTCAAATCTTTGTTACAGTGAATCATTTCATGGCCGAGCCGAAATTTTAAAGACGAGAATTAAAAATTGATTAATTAAGTTGCACGAAATTCAGCATTTCTTGTTACTTATTGTGGAAATTTTCATTCATTCACGTTTTTTGTACACCTCTGTGAGCCAATCAAGGAAACTATGCACTTCTAAATATACACTTGTGCTCACATAATTAAGTCATAATATTCATAATATTTTTCATACAAAAGTTTTTTCGCTAATTTTCCATAAAAATATAATTTATTATATAACAAAAACCTTATAAATCAAAGAAACAAACTTTTTGCGACATTCACAAAAATCTATTGTAACAAATTTCATAAAAAAAATTTTAACTTTTCTATTGGAATCTTTAGAAACCGTCTGAGTATGCAGCCAACTCAATTTTAGTAATTATAACAAAATGGAAGTTTGAAGGAAATCCCGTTGATTTTCATAATTTTCTTCGTCGTGCAAATGAAGCAAATGCGCACCATGATCAGAAAAAAAATTATAAGAAATCAATATGATAAAATAGATTAAGTCAAAAGCTACAAGACGTCCGCAATGGAATTTATTTGTATCAGCCCCCAGCTGACGCGACAGAAAATAATATTGGCTATAGGAATAAGTTTCCGCCCTCGTAAAAGAGGTGTCGCTGGTGATACTATTTTTGTGTTCGCTCTAGTAATATATGTACTGGCGATTTGAAGGTGTAATGTGAGGTCTCGATCACAGTAATTGACATTTGTTTGAAGTGTAAAGATCATTTTTTATCTGACGTCAAAAATGTCTACGTTCGTCACGAAAAAACAGCATTTGCGTTAAGTCAGGCTTCATTATTACTTTTTAAAGAGAAGTGCAGCGTAAACATGTCGTATATTTATTAGTATTAACGGTAATCACGCTCCATTAAATACAACTTGTAAAGAGTGGTTTCGACGCTTCCAAAGTGGCAATTTCGACATGCGTGATAAAGATCGAGCGAGCAAAGGGGCACCGAAAAAATTCGAAATGATTCAAGTACAATAATTATTAGATACCGACACATGTCGGATCCTTGATGATATGTCTAAAGATTTGGATGTTGACAGATCAACCGCCGGTGAACGTTTGCAGGCGATGTTAATTGTCCAGAAAGCAGGCTACTGGGTGTCACATCAATTGAAGCAGGGGGATTTCGAGAGGCGTTTGGTGACGTGTGAGATGCTTCTTGAACAATAGAAAAGATGCATCGCATCGTCACTGGCGATGTAAATGGGATCTATTATGATAAGTCTAAGCGTCGAAAATGGTGGAGCCTGCCAGGTGAACCAGGTCCATCGACAGCGAAAAAGAATATTCATGCTTCAATGATGGTGCTGTGCGTCTGGCGGGATCAGAAGGGTGTCATCTATTATCTACTCCTTAAACCATCTGAAACCTTCACTGGTGATCGTTACCGTATGAACAGCGGCCGGAATGGGGCAGTACACATAAAAAAACTGATTTTACTGCATGACAACGTTGCTAAATCGGTCCAGAAATATTAGGAGGGACTGAATTGGCAAGTCTTGCCCCACTCGCCGTATTCCCCAGACATTGCACCTTCGGATTACCATCTGCTTCGTTCAATGCAGTCAGCCCTTATTGGAGAGCGGTTCACTTCTTACGAGAGCATCGCAAACTGGCTCAATGAATGGACCAAGTCAAAAGAACTCGAATTTTTCGTTTTATGTTTTGTCTCTAAAAATTATCTGCTTTATGCCTAAACACAAAAGCACAGAATTATAGTATTTTAATACAAAAACCACTTTCGTTAGATGTTTGGCCGAGCTCCTCCTCCTATTTGTGGTGAGCATCTTGAGGTTGTTCCACAAGTGGAGAGACCTACAGTTTTAAGCCGACTCCGAACGGCAAATAATTTTTTATGAGAAGCATTCTCGTGGCAGAAATACACTCGGCGGTTTGCCATTGCCCTGCCGAGGGACGACAACACTTTTTCTATCATTATGCGGTTTCATGCACACAGATTCGAACCTATGCACTCCCGAATGGCAGTCATGCACCAAGCCATTCGAGTGCGACGGCCGATAAACTGACTCAGAAATACTAAAACCAACGCCTGTGTTTTAATAAATTGGACGATCGATACAATTTCTTTGAACATTTCGACACCAGCGCCACGTAGCGCATACAGTTTTGGTAAATAAAGGGTGGCGCAAAATTAACCATTCAACTTTTTACTAAAAAAAAAAAATTATTTTGAATGACGGAAATCTTTATTTTGACCCTTACGTGTTCCATTGCTTGTATGTTTGTATGCTGCAGCTGTCTAGCTCACAAGTGTCAAATATGATTGCCGTAGGACGATATTTGCAAATATTATAAATCTTTCCACAATTGATTAATTTTGCGCCACCTGTTAGTAAAAGTTCTTCCTAAAGTTCTTCCCATAAGTAAACCTTTCCGCACACAATAACTCGCCTAAGCATTTAAGTATCGTCGCAATCGGATGAGTGGTTTAGAAAAGTAAAGTTAAACAACAACAAAAAATGTCACATTATATTAAGTTGAATGGTTGCCCCGTGGATAGGTGACTCACCTGAGCGAGACACCAGTAATCAATCCTTAGAAGCTTCTTTGAATGGCTCCAGTTTACCTCTCGATAGAAGGATCTTGCCGCCCAGCCCAGTCCGTGTCCAAGCTCAGCACTCATTGAGCTCACTAAGGTCCACCTTTGCAAGAGCAAACTACAACAAATAGTCAAGGCTACCGTTCTACCAACTCTTGCGCGATCAAATCAAATTATCATCAAATATACTCGCACAGTTTGCTGGAATGCCCATAGGACGACGTCAAGTCAGGGAAGTCAGGCAATTCCTTCACTAATTTTGCGCACAACAACTGCAAGCCTAGAAGCCTAGTATATTAGAACTCGGTTATCGCGTGGCTATAGCATAACAGTGGTTCTGCTACATTTGTAAGCAGTTCCACATACTTGTAAAACGCTGCAGTGATCTGAAAACCGGCATTTAAGCTTAATGGGGGAGTTCCTTTCAGAATAATTTTACTTTTTTTTTTTCAATTTCTCACCATCCGCGGGCCTTGTTTCCAAATGTTGCACAAACTACAACACATAAAAAACTCTATCATTTTTATATTGTATTTTGTTTTTTCTTTTTTTTTTTCTTGCTTATTTTAACTTTCATTTGAACCCGATGAAAGCATTTTAATGGCAAATTAATATTAATATCATTTTAAAAACTCTACTTGGCAAAATGAAACTGTGAAACCATAAAATATGTATGTGCATGTAGAAAATTCCTGACCAGCAATTTGCAAGACATTGGTAAGCGGTGTGCCACAAATGAGTTGTGAAAATATTAAACCCTAGAAAAAATTAAGCACAGACTTTGTCAACCGTAGCTTAAGCCAATAGAAGTCACCGCGAGTAGACTTCATTTACCCAGTAAACCGGTAGTCCACTCTGTCAGCCAACCAGTCCGTCAGCCAGTCAGTTGATTCAACATTTGAGTGGACAACAAATGCGCAAACGTATGCAGGCACGCACCGCAGGTTTAAGATAATCAAGTCAAGACGACGGAGTCCCCACCAAGCTGACCAACCAACCAACCTGGCAGCGAGCCACAACCTGTGCAAGAGTCGCTCAACCTGTTCGTGGACTGACAAGAATGTTGCTGGTAGCTGGTTGCAATTTATTTACGTCTGCAAGCTGCTCAACGACCAAACAGAAGTCAACTAGCTGACCAGCAGTAATAAAAATCAAAGCGAAACTTTGCAAAACGATATATAATAATCCAACAAATACAACTTAAAGTGAGGGCCTAGGAAAAAAAAATCGGCTACAATTATTTAAAGGCAAGCTCTGCACAGAGGGGAAGTATATATCAGGAAATCCATATGTAAGTGACCAACGTACACATACACACACACACATACAAGCGCACATAATACTAACACTACTTATGGGGTAGAGAAGCTCATTACAATGCATCGAAGGCTGCTGGGCACTTGAGGCTGCAGCAGCTAATAAAAGAAAAGCAGGAATGGGAATGGATTCCAACAAAGCATTTTTTTCTTATGTGTTTTTTTCTTTTTTTCAAAATCGCATTACTGATATTTTTCGCTTGCTGAGACGCTGCTATTTATAAATATAGCAATACCTATAATAATTTGTATGCGACACAGGTAGGTAGTTGCGTTGATGCCAAGCCAAGTCGAAGTTGAGGTAAGTGGTCGCAAAAAATATGAAAATGAAGAGTTGATGAGGAAGTGCGCCGTGATTGGATGCACACTACAACAATAAAAACAATAGTAAACACAACGTCAAAATTACAACAACATCACATCATGCATGTAACAGCTTATGGCACTCTTATGGAAAAGCTGCTTGCTATATGAAAAAAGACGCCAAGAAAAAAAGTGTTCAAAAGAATTTGTGAAATTCATGGCGACACTTATCGCAATGTGATGCTTGATTTGCTAGCTGAAAGCTACACTACAACAACACACAGTCACATACATGCATACCCGTACAATGTTGATGAAGTGAAACAACAAAAAATGTTGACGAAATCTTGAGTGTTGCAACTTATAAGCTTAAAGCGATTAAAAACGTACATATGTGCCACTTAAGGCGTAGATAAATTTGTATGGCTTCCGGGTGCTGTGACCAGTGCGAGAAGTGTTTGCGACGGATAAAAGTTAACCAAATGAAAGAAAAATTTGCTTCGCTTTCATGAAGAACGCGAATATGCGCAAGTTAGTTTAGATTGAGTAAGATGACCGTTCACAATGATAGGTATACGCAGAGACTCCAGCTGAAAACGTAAGATTGCAGGTACAGGTGATCTTACGTCGCATGTGCTTAGAGATAGCCAAACAGGAATCATATCACACACAAGCCAAAGTGTTGGGTTTAGGGAGAGTGAAAACAGATTGCAAAGCGGGCATATGCGGAGTTAATGGGTGTGTTGTGCGAGTATGATCAGGTTACTGTTTATCCATTTAGCGTTGAAGCTCCAAAAAATAGCCCACCGCAAGGCAGCTTAGCCTATTATCCACCTAGCAGACAAACTAAAGCCAGTTGTTGTGCTGGTCCGATAAGAAAATCATCGATACTTTGTTAAAGTACTGAGTACTAACTTTCTGTTAAACAGGCAAGAGTGTTGCATTTTTTTTTTTTTTTTTTTTTTTCAATTTATTTGGTCGCTACTAGTCAAATTTCTCTTTAGGTTACTCTGAATTGTCAATAACGATTTGTTTAACGATTTTACCATTCTAAGGACCAAAAGCAAAACAAAAAAGTTGATATTTTTTTCTCTACTGTTGAAACCTGTTTAATGCGCTTTTAACGGTACCAATTTTGCTCTTAAACAGTACCCCGCCAGAAGAATGGGAATAAAGGCACTTTTTCCAACCTTCATAAAATACCAAAGAGTTTTTTCTATGTGAAACTTTAGAATGAGTTTGAAGCGAATCGAGTACTTCGCTACGCACTAACTAATGGTAATCCCAGTGGTTGCCACCGCGCATGATTGAAAATAATATAAACCATTAAACAGAGCTCAGAATATAGTCCCCAAGGGTTGCACGCATCCATCAAATAATTTGTTCGTTTCATAAACCCGATGAGGCGAATTGCACAGATTAGGGCAGGCTAATGAAACGAAAGCACAAGGGTCGCCAACTTACTTCCATCACTTGAGCTTCGTAAATCTTAACTTTTTAACTGTCGTGGAGCTTTTCAAAAATTGCTAAGCAATAGGTCTTGTCGGTAAGTGTTTCATAGTATTAATTGCAATAGGCAAATTTAAATTTTTTTTTTCATTATCTCATAGTACAAATTACAGTTTTTCAGGAATTTCAGTTTTGAACGAATAAATTAAAATAAATTCATTTTTTGTTTTGTTTTTTTTTTTGTTTTTGTTTGTTATAAAAATTACAAATGAATAAAAGAAAGATAAAAAATAAATTAGATATTCCAGCATTTCCCATTGTTATTGAATATTAAGACACATTCTTCCATTTTATGGTCAGTTTAATCGACCCACTGAAGCGGCTATTCGAGCTATTGTGACTAAATTTAGAACCAAATTTACATTATTGGACATCAAACCACCAACACACTTACGTAGAGTGCGAGCTGAAGAAAATATCGCAGCTGTATCGGCCAGTGTTAATGATCACCATCAATTACCGATTCGTCGCCGTTCGCAACAATTGGGCCTCTGTTGCTCAACAACGTGGAACTTTTTTTTGCCCAAAATGCAAGAGCTTGACTTGCATGACATATGGTTTCAGCAAGACGGTGCCAAATGCCACACAGCACGCATAACAATGAGAGGCGAGATCGGTGAACATTTTATTTCACGTTCCGCACCTGTCAATTGGCCACCCAGATCGTGCGATATAACGCCTTTAGATTATTTTTTGCTCATGTCTATTCAGACAAACCTGCTTCAATTAACGCATTGGAAGACAACATTAAAGCATTTATATGTGAGATACCGGCCGAAACATTAGAAAGAGTATGCCAAAATTGGACTAAGCGGATGGACCATTTGAAGCGCAGTCGCGGTCAACATTTGCATGAAATAATCTTCAAACATTAAATTATATGGATTGTACTATCGATTTAAATAAAAATTTCATGCAGTTTTCTGAATTTTACGTGTGTTTTTTTTGAAAAACCTTCCTATAACTCTTAAAAAATCACCCGTTATATAACAAAATTATTTTACTTGACAAGAATGATTTTTTATTTAATTTTAATGAAGTTAAGAAAACTAAAATTTTTAAACAAAACCTTCCTAATGGAGGATTGAGTTGTTTGGTCGTAAAAACTTGTTTTTTTGTTTGTTCGGGAAAAATGGTCTGGCAACACTGCCTGGTTATAACAAATATGCATCGTACGTTTCCAAAATATTTTTTGTATGTTTTGTTTTTTTGTTTGCAGCCGCAGCCATTTCAATATTGCATAAAAGCCTGCCAGATGAATTAAATACAGGGTGACAAAAAATAACTGTATACAAATTTCTCTGTGCAATTAGATGAACGTAAAATTTGTTTAGTGAATGCTCTTATTTTGTGATTTTTGTGTGTGCTCTGAAGTATAAAATATAATAATATAATAAAAGTATGCGTTTCTGTTCCAGCTCTTTTTAAATACTTTGTGTAACGATGTCAAATAGTCGCTCAGCTATTAACCCTGCATCAGCTAGGAGAACACAACTGTGAGATAGCACGGAAGCTTGTAATTGCACGTTCATTGGTTTCTCGTGCAATCAAACGATTTAAGGAGCTTGGTAATGAAGGAGACCGTCCTGGAAGAGGAAGAAAACGAACTGTTAACACTTCCCACAACCGAAAAATCATCAAAAAATAGTTGAACGAAATTCGATGGTCTCGATAAGGAAAATTGCCCGTGAATCAGTTCGCCTTAGAGCAAAAAAATAACTTGGACTTAAGCCTTATAATCTACAAAAATTCCAGCTGCTCACGGGTGAAAACAAAAAAGTAAGACGCGAAAGTTGCCGCTCGCTTTAACGTCGGGCCGCAGGTACGGACTGGGAAAAAATCGTCCTTACGTATGAGAAGCTGTTAACCGTTGAACAAGCTCACAATCATCAAAACGACAGAAATTGGTCTACAGAAGCCCCTGGACTCTTGTCCATTGTTGAACATCGTCAAAATCCACGATCTGTCATGGTATGGGGTGGAATTTGCGCCAATAAAAAAGTTTACCGTCAAGTCATATTTGAAGCAGTTGTTCTTCCCTGGTCCCAGCAGCATTTTGGTGACTCGGCACCAGCCCACAGAGCAAAAACAACCCAAGAGTGGTGCAAAGTCAGTTTCCCCTCTTTCATTACTTCCCAAGAATGGCCACCCTACTCACCGGATCTGAATCCGCTAGATTACAGCGTATGGTCGATTTTGGAAGCAAGGGCCTGTGCAAAACGCCACAAAACTTTGGAGTCCCTGAAGCAAGCGCTGCATCGAGAGTGAGATTGCTAACAGTAGACGAACTACAATTTTTTGAAACGTTTGAGCTTGTGTATTCGTGCTAAAGGTGGCCACTTCGAAACTGGCTGAATATAATGTTACTCAAACATTGTCTATTAAAATTTCACAATTTGTTTTGAGCTACTACAAATGATAAATTTTTTTTATTTAAAAATGTTGTATACACTTATTTTTTGTCACCCTGTAGACATAAACGGCTTAAAAGCCACGCTCTCCAGCTTCCGAAACATACAACCAGCTGCTCATCACACTTTGAGAAATCCGTTTGAGGATATCGTTTAACATTCCAATATCGGGGGTAGACGCACCTAAATCAAAGTAAAGAAAACTGAGAGAGCTAAGATAGGATACCTTTCTGAAGTCCAATTGCCTTTCTGAAGTACATTTGACGTTTTCTGAAATACTTTTGAAAAAGGTGAAATAAATTGCAATCTTCTATTGTAAGAAAATAACACTCCTACAGTTACTCACGCTCCGAAAACCAGTCAAAAATATAGATATACCAACTGAATCAGATAATTTTTAGTTACAAAGAGCTGCTCCTCATCCCAGACAATTTATATTTAGCGTGTGAAGAGCAAAATTTCGAGCGTTCTAAAGAATGGCTAATAAAGCTATCCTAATTACTAACATTACAAAGAAATTATATAAATTGTTGCAAGCCATTAGAAACGGCAGAATAAGATGTCAAAACGACAAGTGACTGCTGGCTACGGTTGATGGCTTTTATAGAAAAAAAAATAGAAAAATTGCCGGAGCAAATAATTGAGATTATGCGCTCATAAGCGCAAAATATTCAACTGCCAAAGGCGAGAAACATGTAACAGTGAAGAAGATACGAGTATATGTATATTGTCTGTATGTATGTATGTAATGAGTTTATTGCACTTTTCCATCGTCATAGGCGAAACGACAATTTGTTGCCACTGCGCTAAGCGCCAGTTGATATTCAAATAGGCCGCTTTCCCAGGCCAAACGAAGATGCTATTAGCGCCAGTGAGAAATTGTGGTATACAAAAGATATAAACTAAGAGCACTTTGTTTTTTGTGAAATTTTCTTCCTCTTTCTTCTAAACATTTATGGTCGAATACAGTAGAGCACTTCCACCATTTTTCATTGCTCTAGCTAACTGACGACAAGTCAAGAGTCCAAGTAAAACTAAGCTCCTCTTCTCTTACCTCTTCAGTTCGAAACACCAAGAAATATGCTTCGTTGGCGTTCAGGACTGATATTTCCAAGTAATCAAAGTCTTCTATTTCTTGAAAATTATAACCCTCAGGAGGAGCATGCTTAATAATACATTCCAAAATTTCTCATTGGGTTTTTACTCTGCTGCCCCATAGTTATTTGAATTCTTTTCTTGTGCTTTGAAACAACTGTAGCTCAATTAAATTAATGACCGAACCAGACGAACATCAGAATAATTGGAACGAATAATAAGTAAAGTGCGGAAGATGCGAAAAAAAACCGGTTAGAAGTGAATGAAGAACTAATAACAAAATCAAATTATCTCTATTAGTCGGATAAATCCCTTAAGCGAACATTTTTTTTTATACCAAATCATATGTTTCGGAAGAAGTTACCCTCTTTAGTGTGGACACAACTCTTGGACGGACAAAGGCTGACAAAGGTTGAGTGTCTGCGCAAGAGAGGTTTTCACAGCATAACCTGTTCTGGAGCAATTTCTCTAACACTCAGACTCTCGATTTCGCGAGTAATTTCTCTAAATCAACTTTGGCACAAGATTTCTCTTATGTTTTTGAGCCTGTTCATTAAGGATTTAAAGTAATAATTGCTCTAGAGTACAATGGAAAAAAGCGAAGCACAAAATTGAAGATATTTATCTTTTTCAGGAACGATTGTTGTATCAAAAACGTGAAAGAAGAGTTTCGGTTGATAAAAGTGTGGCGTATATAATGAATGCGCATGGAGATAGACAGGATAGTATTTCTAGCATATGAAGGCGGCGTCATCAAAATGGTCCTCAAGTCGAATTTAAAATTTAGATTTTTTTTTAGATTTTCTTGTATATGAATATATACATATTTTTATGTGGCAAGAATTCAGCAAAGCCGCTCTTTGAAGGTCTAAGATAAGATGCTTCTCCAATTTGAGCTTCTTGAGGTTCCCCCGTCAGATTTACGTGGACGAGTCTGTGGGCCGATATGATCAGTGGCAATATAAAGACCTTTCTGAGTTTCCACTGCCGCTTGATCCGCTTGATGTCAATCCCCAAATCGGAGTATTTGCTGATTTTCTCTGTGTACGTTTTATGAATATTTTTGTTCAATGGGACGCCAATATCTATGACAAACGCAGTGTTGGCATTTTTATTTACCACAAATATGTCAATTCTATTATGAGTTCTAGTGGTATTCGTAAGAATTGTTCTGTCATAATAGAGAAGCATGACTTTATCTTCATGCAATGGTTTTGGAACATATCTGTAATAGGGTGTCTTCTCACGGTGAAAATCGTAGGTGTATAATTTTTGCAACACCCTATGTGCCGTTTGAGGTAGAAAGAGTTTGTTAATAGCGTGCACCCAGCTAGAACATGGTTTAGAGTTTCGCCGCGGCCGCCACATCTACGACACATGTCTTCTGGAGCATTGGACACTCTGATGACGTACTTTACATAATTTCACGTGGGTACTACTCCATCTTGCATAGCAAATATAGCACTTTCTGTTTCCGCGAAAATTCCTTTATTGATTAGCCAAAGTGCGACATTTTCGCATCGACGTGCGGGCTTTTCAATCCGTTGTAATATACGCCATGTATGGGCATTCGTGCCCATTGTTCATCTTTGTCCATTTTAGTTGTAGTGTTCCTGCTGTTAAACTCATGCAGCATTCCGAGAGGTATAATTTGTCATCAGCTGCACTGATGGCATGGTGTAGTGCAGAGTTTCCGGTCTTTCCATAGAAGTAATTTCTCAGTTTGAGGATCAGCTTGTCGTGCAGTGCTCCAACGTCAATTGCACCTCTACCTGCTTCTTTCCTAGGTAGTGCAATTATTATTTTTTTATTTGTTGTTTTTTGTTATTTTTTTATTTTTTCGTTTTGTTATTTTTTTATTTTTTTTTTTTGTGTTTTGTTATTTTTTTTATTTGTTTTTTTTTTTTGTTATTTTTTTTATTTGTTTTTTTTTGTTAATTTTTATTTGTTTTTTTTTTTTATTTGTTTTTTTTTTTTTTGTTATTGAACATGTTTTTTTCATTTCATTTTATTTATTTCTTATTGTTTTTTATTTTTATTTTTATGTTTCTTTTTCTTATTCCTCTTATTTTTATTTTATATTTACTGATATAATTTATTTTTTATTGTTTTCTTGTTCTTATATTATTTTTTTATTCTATTTTTTAATATTTATTTAGTTTTATTTTTTTTATATTTTTTTTTGGTTTTAATTCAATAAAGTTTTTGTTTATTTTTTTATTTCCGGTTTTGTTTTTTTAATAAAACTCTTTATTTTCATTTAACATATTTTTTTATAACATAATAGGACTATGAATAAGTTCGTTTCGGTTTTACAACAGATGGCGTAACTTGATTATTATTCCATCGATCCACATTTCCAAACATTCATTGGAGAGCTACTGTCGTAAGGCACAAACGTCAGTATAAGTTTTTTATTTGAAGCGTAAACAACAATATTTTTACCACACTTGAAAATGTCGAATTTCGTGCCAAATAATGTGTTTTTGCGGGGAATTCTTCTTCATTATTTTAATATGAAGAAAAAAGCAGCCGAAAGTCATCGTATCTTGGTGGAAGTTTATGGTGAGCATGCTCTACCTGAGCGAACGTGCCAGAAGTGGTTTGCACGCTTTAAAAGTGGTGATTTTGGCTTGGAAGACGAAGAACGCGAGGGTGCGCCGCCAAAGTTCATGGATACCGAATTGGAGGAATTGCTCGATCAAGATCCGGCTCAAACGCAAGAAGAGGTTGCAAAAACTTTGGGAGTTGATCAATCAAACATTTCCAAACGTTTAAAAGCCATGGGAATGATCCGAAAGGTAGGCCATTGGGTGCCGTATGAATTGAAGCCAAGAGACGTTGAACGCCGTTTTATGGCATGCGAACAACTGCTTCAACGGCACAAAAGAAAGGGTTTTTTGCATCGAATTGTGACTGGCGATGAAAAGTGGGTCCATTACGACAATCCAAAACGTCGGGCAACGTATGGATACCCTGGCCATGCTTCAACATCGACGTCGGCGCAGAATATTAATGGCCTGAAGGTTATGCTGTGTATCTGGTGGGACCAGCTGGGTGTTGTGTATTATGAGCTACTGAAACCGAATGAAACGATTACGGGGGATGTCCACCGACGACAATTGATGCGTTTGAGCCGAGCACTGCGAGAAAAACGGCCGCAATACGCCGATAGACACGACAAAGTTATTTTGCAACATGACAATGCTCGGCCACATGTTGCACAAGTGGTCAAAACATACTTAGAAACGCTCAAATGGGATGTCCTACCCCACCCGCCGTATAGTCCAGACCTTGCGCCATCCGATTACTATCTCTTCCGATCGATGCAACATGGCCTGGCTGACCAGCACTTCCGTAATTACGATGAAGTCAAAAAATGGATCGATTCGTGGATTGCGGCAAAACCGACCGAATTTTTCACAAAGGGAATCCGTGAATTGCCAGAAAGATGGGAAAAAGTAGTAGTAAGCGATGGACAATATTTTGAATATTAAATTTGTAACCATTTTACGTCAATAAAGTTTCAAATTTCGAAAAAAACCGCACGAACTTATTCATAGTCCTATTACAATATATTTTTTCACCATATTTGTTATTATATTTTTGTTTCTGATGTCCCACAATTTAAAAATATCACCATTTTTGGCCTTTACATGAAAAAATCAGCTAAATGGCTATGTTTTTTCTTTATTTATAATAATATTTATTATTTATTTATAATAATATTTATTATTTATTTATAATAATATCTATTTTTTCTCTTAAGAAATGTATTTAGTCAGAACAGATGTAAATGAAAAAATTAATTTAAGTGAGGTATAGAAAAGAAACTAAAAAGTTCGACCCAAATTGGGGGGCATCAGAATTCGTTTTAGAGGTATGGTTCCTTCGGCAAAGTTTCTTATTTTGATCCCTAGAATATGATTTTCACAGAGCAATGGACGAGTTTTTTGCCTCCCACAAATCGACCCGGCCTAGTTCAAATATAAAGACTTTTCATTAGCCCATACAGAAATAGCAGACAAAACACTGTTTATTTTGAAACATAAATCTTCAACGAGACCAATATATCATCAGCATACGCATGGACATTCACATATTGACAAACGGTAAAAACATCATTGACAAAAAGAGGGGGCCCAAGGATAGACCCTTGCAGACCACCAGTGTGTACATATCTAGGCTGAGTTGTTAATTTTGTTGTCCTAACCTTCTGCGTTCTGCCACCAAGATAGCTGGCCATGAGCTTTACCGCACTAACTTTGAAGCCAAAATAGTGTTTAAGCTTCAAACATAACAATTTGTGATCCACTGTATCAAATGCTTTAGAAACATCAAGTAAACAAAGTAGAGCCAAGTCTGCGGTGCGAAAACTAATTCTAATATCGTCTAGTATTTTAACCATTGCTGTCGAGCAACTGTGACTTTGTTTGAAGCCAGATTGTAGTAGAGAAAGTAGACGATTGTCCTGCACAAACGATGAAATTTGCGTGGCCATCAAGTTTTCGCAAACTTTGGAAAATGTGTGCAGTATGCTGAAAAGGTCTATAGTCACCCGCATAAATAGCATTTGTCTTTTTTGCGACTGGGGGGAAACTATAGCCTTTTTCCATACTGCTGGGAAACATGAACTAGTCAAGCAATGGTTTATTATATGGGTAAGCGGTCCTGCAATGAACAAATTTTTTATAAATAAAAGAAATTATTTTGAAGACATCTTTTATTTGGCCTTTACGCGCTCCATGGTTTCCTATTTTGTATACTGCAGCTATCCAGTTTATAAGGGACGAATATGATTAACATACGATGCCATTCACAAAAAGTATAAATCTTCCGATAGGATGATTAATTTTGTGCCACCTGGTATGTAAATAGGAAATTGTACCACAAAAGAAAGTAGCCAATATGAGACAAAATTATTAAAACACAAATATGCATATGCCTTAAATTCTTCAAGAAGTAGATGACACAGAAAACTTTATTATCTTGAAAGTGGAACCAATTTAGACTACGCAAAAGAATGACAAATCAATTCGAAGCGAAATTTTATAGTCACGCCGCAAGTTGCTGACCGTCTTAGCAAATCAAATGCAAAGAAGGAAATTTGTGAAGCAGAGTAAGAACAGCCATCATAAATTAAAGAGAATGAAAACATAAATCAATGAAAACAAAAAGATATAAAAATAAAATAAAATAAAAATGACCAGAAACTGAATAAAACAATGAAAACAAAAAGACATAAAAATAAAATAAAATGAAAATGGCCAGAAACAGAATACGCGCACGAAAAGGGGAACTAAAATAACAACAATTTTTAGAAATTAGTGCTAAAAACCATGTCAAACGCCGGCAATCAAACGGAGAAATAAGCAGCATGCTTCAAAACAACAACAATGATGTTGCAGTAAATTAACGCCGACAAAAATATAAACAACGCAAATTGAAGAAAAAAGCACATCATTCAAGCGAAAAAGGAACAAAAAACAAAGAAATGAAATAAAAAATTAAAATTAAAATTAAAAAAACAAAATCAAGATGTTGCGTTTTAGCGGCTTGGCTGAGGAAGTAGAATAATGGGCAAGTCAAAGAAAGGAAGAAAATACTTTTTTTTTGTACTTCCTCTGAGAGTGAGCAAATAAAAACGCATTTTGTTTATAAACCGCATTTGTAGAAAATCACGCAGTCGTGTATGCGTGAACAACACACTTCAGCGCCTCAACCGTGGACATCAGGTAGTTCGATGGTGGGCCATCGTACGACTTTGAGACAATGCAGAGATTGTGTGCTATTTTTAAACTTATTTTGCGCGCACACACATTTGCTCACAAGTGTAGTTTGTGCTTAGTATTTTAGTAGCACATTGTTGCAATTTTTACGATTTTTTTATATTTTTTCTGTATTTATTGAACACACAATAAAACGGTAGATTCCTCACTCAATCAGTCGGGTCAGAATAACTGCATTATGGGAAAGCATGCCACAAAGCACTATGTATTAGGGTGCAACGCTCTCCATACAAAAAAGAAATACAAGAAAAGGCACTGCTTGTCAAACGAATTTATAAAATATATTTAATTTTAAGACTTCCACCAAAATGTTTCGGAAAAATATCACAACTTCCGCGTGTTGGGCCGATTTAAAAATACCTTTAAAAATGTCATTAATTTGGTGCCGTTGATAAAAATGTTTAAACACTTTTTAGTAGACCTTTTAAGCGTTCACGCTTCTATCATCTAAGGTGAAATAGGAGAACTGAGAAAAAATATATCTATACTAATATTATAAAGAGGAAAACTTTGTTTGTTTGTAATGAATAGGCTCAAAAACTACTGGACCGATTTTAAAAATTCGTTCAGCATTCGAAAGCTACATCATCCACGAGTAACATGGATTATATTTTATTTTGGAAATAGGGCTCGAGATATAGGTCAAAACGTGGACCCGGGAAACCTTCGGATGTGTATGTACAGTATGGGTATCAAATGGAAGCTGTTGGTGAATGCTTTAGTCCAGAGTATTTTTCATGCCGCTCCGTGACTAGGGTCTCGAGATAGAGACCAAAACGTGGACCCTAGAATGTGTTTGTACAATTTGAATATCAAATTGAAGCTGTTGGTGAATGCTTTAGTACAGAGTATTTTTCATGCCGCTCCGTGACTGGGGTCTCGAGATATAGAACAAAACGTGGACCCGGGTAACCTTTGGTTGTGTATGTACAATATGGGTATCAAATGAAAGCTGTTGATAAGTGCTTTAATACGGGGTAATTTTCATACCTATTGATGACTAGAGTCTCGAAATATATGCCAAAACGTGGACCCGCCGTGTCTTTGCACCGAATTAAACCAAACTTACGCACATTGTTAAGTAAGTATTGAAAATGGGTTTCGTAAAGTTTGGTTGTAATTCGGAGCACTGGCAACGGGTACAGCGTTCTTTTGAACCAGGCATAATGTCGCTTACTTTTTTAACGCTTGGGGCGGAACTGATCTGTCAAATTGACTGTGTGAGTTACAATGTGTCAATATTTCTTTCTGATTTGGATGCCATAAGGAAAAAACGTAAGTGCAACATGTAAAAATTGTTTGTGAATTTTTTTGGAGTGGATTTTGGAACAGTGAATAATTTCTTACGAAATTTGAGAATTTAATGTGAAATCCGAATGAAATTATGTGTTCGTGGAAAAAAAATTTTTTTCGTTTTTTTTTTTTTGAAAAATATAAATGGATAATGGTTAAAAAAGCTCCAATGCTTAGTAAAACATATAAATTGAAACGAAAAATTCATGGATGATCAGGAAAAAGACGATTGTTTATTCATATGCGTTGATTTGAAATTTAAAAACAATCTTCTTTTTTCCTGATTTTCAATTTATATTTTATATTTACTCAAAAACAAATAGAAAAACAAAAAATATTGTTTATGCCAAAGCGCTTGAATAAAGAATAAAGAAATAAATAATATGAAAATCATATATTCTCTGTTCTAAACCATATCTATTCTATTTTAGTGTGCCCAGCGAAGGGGGCCGGGTTTGCTAGTAATATATAAAAAAAGCGAGAGTTTTGGAGGTACAGGAGGGAGCAAAATCAATCATCGAGTTTGTTTTGAAATTAGTGTTTCACCAACAAGCTGTGGCGTACGTTGATGATGTGGTGTTAATGGCGTCAGGACTGTGTCCTAATACGATCAGTGGGATCATCCAAAGGGCGTTAGGCGTGCTTAACAGGCTGTGGCCTAAGTTTAAACCCGCATAAAACAGTACTTGTGCTTTTCACCACCAGATATAAGATACCAACTTTAACCTACCCAATATTAACGAACAAACTCTCTCACTTTCACCCCTTGCAATGTACTTAGGGGTTATTCTGGACTCCAAGCTTAGCTGGAAATTAAACGTCGCAGAACGGGAAGAAGATGGGATCTTCATCCTAAGCATACAATGGCTGTATAAGACGGTTATACAACCTATTTTATAGTATGGTTCGGTAGTCTGGTGGAAGGCTCTAGGGAGAGAGCACAATACCAAATTACTCGGCAGAATACAAAGATCAGCCCGTGCAATAACGGTCAGTGCAATCAGATCATGTCCCAGAGAGACTCTCAATGCACTGGCATACGTTATTCCACTAGACCTACATATTAAGAAGACGGTAACCATGAGTGCATTTAGGTTAAATGAAGCGGGTCGCTGTAAAAGAAAAACTTATGGTCATGCCGGCCTATTATTGCGACAAACTCAGTTAACCTCGGTGAGTACTGACTACATCGTCCAGACGGTAACATTCAATAGGAATTTTGCCACTCTCTTTCGATCTAAGGAAGAATGGAATTAGCGATTCTCTCTAAACAACTTCGACACTACAGGCTATACAGATGGCAGTAAAATGGACTGTGGTGTTGGAGCCGGTATATATTCTCACAGACTTAAAATTGAAAAATCTGTGCGTCTTCCTAATGCCTGCAGTAACTTCCAGGCGGAAGTGTCCCAATCGGCTATTGGGGAAGTTTGTAGGTTACCTACTAATAGCAGATTTCTCTTTTAAGGGCAATATCGCTATTCGCTTTCGGATCCAGGCACTGGGTTCGGCTACTACAACCACCAAAGTGGTGGAACAAAATAGCCTCACCAACTTGAGTGAAAACCATAAAGTTACCTTAATCTGGGTCCCGGGACATCGGAACATTGAAGGTAACGAAAAAGCAGATGAACTGACAAAAGGAGGATCTGCCTTGAGTAACGTTCTTGCAGAATCGGTATTCACACCATTAAGTGCAGTCGAGAATATAATTTCCCAAAAATACCACCGAATCGTGGATTATAGATGGAAAGACCAGACGAAATGCAAAATTAGCAGAACGTCATGGCCCGCCTACAACCTCAAGCAATCGTCGACATTAATAAGCATGAAACGACGGAACACCTGGAGACTAACGACACTCATAACTGCCTTTTGGTCTGTGGGAGAACGAGCAGCCAAAATGGGCATCCCTCACAACACATACTGTCGCAGTTGTAAACAAGCGGAAAAAATGGAAATAATCTTCCATTTCCTCTGTTAATGCCCTGCCCTATGGAGGGACAGAATGTTAACCCTGGACCAACCACTGTTCGAGAATCTCGAACAACTGTCTAGCTTAGACGTCAACAACCTAATAAGGTTCTTAAACCGCATAGACAGGATATAAAGGGTGGTTAAGTTTCAAGGGCCGGTGTTGATTTTGAATAAAATACAATTTTTTAGGAAATTATTGTCATTTTTCTTTATTATGATAATATTGGTATGGCTCAATTACGTATGGAACAAAATATCGGCCAAATGGGCGCCGCGGCCTCAGCGGCACACCTCCATCCGATGGTCCAAATTTTCGATGACGCTAAGGCATAATTGAGGTTCTATGCCGTTAAAGTGCCGAATTATCTCATCGTTTAGATCTTGAATTGTTGCTGGCTTATCGACGTACACCTTTTCTTTCAAATAACCCCAAAGAAAGAAGTCCAACGGTGTCGTTGACGTTTAGGTGTGGTTCACATTCAACATCGGCCCTTGAAATTTAATCGCCCTTTATCAGTAGTGATGTTGTAAATAACCGTTAAACAAGTTGGTACCGAGGATGTGGCAACAAAGTGGTGCGGAAGCGCTAGTTAGATTCTGGAAGAATCACCACTTTAACTAACCAAACAACCAAAACTGTTTCACTAAATAAAAAGTGATGATTTTGAGTGATGGAAATCTTTTTCTTTTTACCTTTACGCGTTCCATTGCTTGCCTTTTTGTATATTTTAATAGGACTATGAATAAGTTCGTGCGGTTTTTTTTTTCGAAATTTGAAACTTTATTGACGTAAAATGGTTACAAATTTAATATTCAAAATATTGTCCATCGCTTACTACTACTTTTTCCCATCTTTCTGGCAATTCACGGATTCCCTTTGTGAAAAATTCGGTCGGTTTTGCCGCAATCCACGAATCGATCCATTTTTTGACTTCATCGTAATTACGGAAGTGCTGGTCAGCCAGGCCATGTTGCATCGATCGGAAGAGATAGTAATCGGATGGCGCAAGGTCTGGACTATACGGCGGGAGGGGTAGGACATGCCATTTGAGCGTTTCTAAGTATGTTTTGACCACTTGTGCAACATGTGGCCGAGCATTGTCATGTTGCAAAATAACTTTGTCGTGTCTATCGGCGTATTGCGGCCGTTTTTCTCGCAGTGCTCGGCTCAAACGCATCAATTGTCGTCGGTAGACATCCCCCGTAATCGTTTCATTCGGTTTCAGTAGCTCATAATACACAACACCCAGCTGGTCCCACCAGATACACAGCATAACCTTCAGGCCATGAATATTCTGCGCCGACGTCGATGTTGAAGCATGGCCAGGGTATCCATACGTTGCCCGACGTTTTGGATTGTCGTAATGGACCCACTTTTCATCGCCAGTCACAATTCGATGCAAAAAACCCTTTCTTTTGTGCCGTTGAAGCAGTTGTTCGCATGCCATAAAACGGCGTTCAACGTCTCTTGGCTTCAATTCATACGGCACCCAATGGCCTACCTTTCGGATCATTCCCATGGCTTTTAAACGTTTGGAAATGGTTGATTGATCAACTCCCAAAGTTTTTGCAACCTCTTCTTGCGTTTGAGCCGGATCTTGATCGAGCAATTCCTCCAATTCGGTATCCATGAACTTTGGCGGCGCACCCTCGCGTTCTTCGTCTTCCAAGCCAAAATCACCACTTTTAAAGCGTGCAAACCACTTCTGGCACGTTCGCTCAGATAGAGCATGCTCACCATAAACTTCCACCAAGATACGATGACTTTCGGCTGCTTTTTTCTTCATATTAAAATAATGAAGAAGAATTCCCCGCAAAAACACATTATTTGGCACGAAATTCGACATTTTCAAGTGTGGTAAAAATATTGTTGTTTACGCTTCAAATAAAAAACTTATACTGACGTTTGTGCCTTACGACAGTAGCTCTCCAATGAATGTTTGGAAATGTGGATCGATGGAATAATAATCAAGTTACGCCATCTGTTGTAAAACCGCACGAACTTATAAATAGACCTATTAGTTATCCAGTTCACAAGTACCAAATACGGTTGATGTACGACGCCATTTCCAAAAATTATTAAACTTCTGATAGGGTGATTAATTTTGCGCCACCTTGTATATATTTTCAAATCGCCTGGGTTAACAACGTAACTTTCATTATTTTACTAGAAGTCTTACAATATAAGAAATTATCTAAATCTGGTGGAACAGCGCATTGTTTTTTTTTTTGGTGAAGCACCCTAATGTGTATGTGTGTATGTATGTGTGTATGCATATAAATATATGTCGACAAGAATTTATATATGCATGCATTTCTGCAGATTTATGTAGACAAAAGCCAATATGCGCGTAAAAATGTATGTAAATATGTTTGCAGTTAAGATACTCAGCCATATGGATGTAGGCATGTAAACTCTCAGCAGCAGGAACAGATGCTCGCTCGTACACAGAAGCTAAATCAACTTGTTAATGGACTTTGGGATGTTGCTCAAGCTGCTTGAGGTGGAACTGATGCAGCGAGTGGCGCATCTCGGAGATTACCAACTACATATGTATGTATGTGTGTATGTATGTGTGTATGTATGTGTGTATGTATGTATGTAAGAATGTATGAATATGTGTTCATGCTAAGTGGGAATCTAAGATGGACTATTGTTGCTCTATCTACTACCTATGTTGAAAATATTAGACAAGCGAGCTAAATATTTATGAGGCAAAAACAATGAAATGAAAACAAAAATAAAAAGGTAAAAAAAGGAAAAATAAAAAGAAGAAGAAAGATAATAGAAAAACGAATAGGAAAAAGAAAAGAGGGAAGAAAAATAAATAGGAAAATAAAAAGCAAAAATGGAAAACTGGAAGTATGAAAATGAAATTCAGGTTGAAAAAAATCCAACCGGGGACACAACTACTGACATTGATAATGTTGTGCATGATGCGCTCGATGAAGAAGCTCTTGCTAATGAAGTTCAAATTCCCCTATGACATAGGGCAAAAGCCAGCCAGCAGCGTGTAAGTGAGTGCCAGCCAAGACGAATGTTTAAAACTACGCCGCAATGTAACTATGCTTCCGCTGTAGCCGAATGGGTTGGTGCGGCTTGACTATCATTCGGGAGTGCGTAGGTTCAAGTCTCCATGCATGAAATTACAAAAAAAAAAACATTTTTTCTAATTGCGACCACCCCTAGGCAGGCAATGGCAAACTTCCGAGTGTATTACTGCCATGAAAAAACGCCTAATAAAAAAAATAATTTGGGCTATAGCCACATGAAATACTAAATGAACTCTACCTCCTGCTCATCTCTGCAGCTTTTATAGAAGTCATTATGCAGAGCTCCGTATCTGACAGCAAATGAAAATGCAGTACTAACAGAGATTCGCCCACATTTGCTTGTGAGAACCGCATTAACTGCAGCATTCTTCGTTTATCAACTGTTCGCTAAAATAAAAGCGGTTTCTGCAAGTGTGCAGATTATTTTACGTGATATAATATGATTAGCTGTTCTAGCCTTATTCAATAGTTGAACTTTTGAAAACAGGAAGTGCGGCTCATACGTTTGGACTGAATCATTCGAGTGCTCCCTCAGAAGTTTTCTTCACGCACTCGTCTGCTTCCTCATTTCCCACAACACCAACCAGTAGACATTTACGCTGTACTCGTACTGTCGCAGAGATTGTAGGTGCCCTAGTATTATTACTATTATTATTATGCAGGAAATAAACGCATTGCGATTTAAATAGATTTTTTGTGCTGACCTTACAAATAATAAAACCTTCAGGCTATCAAGGTAGGTATGTAAGATGGCAAGAGTACCCCAGATACACTTCAAGTAGCACTGATGTGCCATTTTGATACCATAATGTGGACCACTACCTGTGAAAAGATTTAGGGAAGAGAGAACCCGTCTACAGCCATCCATTGCTGTTAATGTAGTGGAGGAAAGAAAAGGGATCTAGGCTGGAGAATTTCTTCAAGTCATCTCATCAGCCTAGCCAATCTCAAGCGCCTAGCCGCCAGAGCTGGACATTTGCAAAGAAATTTTTTAACAGTATCTTTCTCTGTAGGATCCCCACAGCTTCAGCAATAGTGGTTGTACGGAATTCCAAGCTTCTCCGCATGAGTACCGATCAGCCAGTGACTAGTGAACACCGCACTGAGTTTAGAAATTGAATGGCGGGAAATTCCCATCACCTTAAGCGTTTTGTTTCTGTCATATTGAGGCCATAGTGTTTTCGAAATAGCACACGATGAGACAGACCTCCATCTGTCTTGCGCTTTTTTTAGAAAGAAGTTGTGTAGTTTCCCTTTAACAACGGTCAAGGGGAGACCGATGTCTGAGAAGGAGACAGTTGAAAGCGGTTTTGTCAACCCCTTCTTGGCAAGCTCATCGGCAATTTCATTTCCCTCTATATTCCTGTGCCCAGGAACCCAGATAAGCGAAATGTTTCCTGCACGTTCGAGGCGTTTGAGTTCCTCCTTACAGGAGTTCACCAAAAGAGAGCTGCAATACGGGCCTTGATCGCAGCTTGACTATCGGAAAAAATATTAATTTCTCCCTCCCAACAGCGATCCCGAAGCATTTTGCATGCGTGCAGGATCGCGAAGACCTCTGCTTGAAAAACTCTGCTTGTTTCCGGCAGTTTAAAGGCGAAATGCTGGCTGATTTAGAGTAAACCCCCGCTCTCACTCCTATATCCGTATCGACTTTCCCCTCTTTCCAATCTTGCCTGCTCAGTGAGGCTATCAAACAAATAAGTAAATTGGAGAATGTCAAGTTGCAAAAATTCTGGAAGTTCATTCAGAATTTATTCTAGACAGAAAGTACTCAACTTGAAGGGTGTCACACTCTATATTTTGGATGGAGCCACAAGTCGCTCGTTAAGATTCGTGATTTTCCCCAGCCAACCCACAAAACCTGTTACCCATTTCACCTACAAGCAAATTACACTGATAAAATTCTAACCTGCACCCACCACCCTCTGAATCTTATTCATTGCCCTTTTACTTTTGACATGCGACAGTGAATGGAAAATTGAGATTCTTCTCATATTCTTAACGAAATGTAAGTGACACATTTGGGTGTTCCGCAGACAGACTCTGGAACAAGGAATATTTACCACTAGTGCAGATATTCCCTACAGGGTTCTATATAAAGAGGTACATACACATGTATGTATGCATGTAGATAAATAGTTAGATACAAGTATGTATGAGAGTTAGCGAACTACATATAATGCAGCACTAAACAAACGCAAAGTTGTAATAGAAGTTTAAAATGTACCAAACAAAAAACCAAGAAACATAACTAGAAGCTAGAAAACTATGTAAGCAGGCAAAAATGTATCGTCTGTGAATCATGCGCAACTTCCGTAACATGTTGCCAATGACGACGCACAGTGTGCCAGGAAGGAAATAAAATGTAATACAAAAATATTTACAAAAAAAAAATGTTATATATTTCATAATGTAAAACAATAAAAACAACAATAAAAAAATTTAAACGGAAACAAACAAAAAAAAGTTTCCAAATTTAAATTTATTAAAGTTTATTCCAACTGTTTTGTACAAAATCATTAAATCTAAGTACGTTTTTTTTTTGAAATAGTGGTGGGTTTTTAATTTTGCAACAGGGTGTATGTGAGAAGAAATGGTAAGGGTACTATCTACTAAATAGTTGTTAGGTACGAGGACAGTCGTCGCCGAGACAGAGGCGTATTTTGGAGAGTTCGAAAAATCCTATTTTTGGAAGAGTTAAAAAATGGCCGGAGCGTTGGGAGAAATGTATCTGTCTAAAAAGAGACTATGTTGTAAAATAAATTTTTTTTTTTAAAGTGGGGTCTTCATTTTTAACACGGGTACTTATTGAACTCCACTCGTATATGTATAACTTACTTATAAATTTCACATAAAAAACTTTTAATTTTAAATTTTTACTGAGGATATTTAAATTCAGCATTCAAAACATGCAATTCTAGTAATTATGACGTTAGCTCTGATTTGTGAACCATAGAACCATCACTAAGAGTTTTTAATACCAAATACCTAAATACTAAATCTCACAGGTCCCTCAACTTTTCCAATAGTATACTGTCAATATGTATCGGAAGACGAAAAATAAGATGTATGTGAGAGAAAATGATTAAAATCAGAGTCCGAATCCGACACCATCCAAATGGAATCTATGTGGTGAAATGTAGTAAACCTTTCGAGTTTCTTCTATGGTAGCTAACTAGAAAACTATGATGTGGAATCATATCAGCACACGCTGCTCAGTGGTCGTGAATTTTTCGAGCTACTACTTCAGTCAACTTGGCTCTCACTTTAGAACTAGGCCTGGGTGGTTATCAGCTCATCTATCTTTAACTGGCTTCACTCAATCATATATCGTACGCTTATTATTTCCCCCGTCTCCTTCTTTATGTGTAAGGGTTCTTCCAATCGGTGCTACCGTCTAATTTAATCTAAACTTCATTTTTGGAACAAAGGAAACAGCAAATCGTACAATTTTTGTCACTTGCGTAGTGCTACAATCGATTTGGCCAACTAAAATATATACCTTCTTAGCAAAATTCTCGCGGCTTTTGAGCTAAAAACAACGAGTTCTAGGATTAATAACTCGAAATGTGTACTGGCTGTTAAACAGTAAATCCATCATCATAATGAACAATAAGCTTACCCTTTACAAATCTGTGATAAAACCAGTCTGGACTTATGGAATCCTGCAGCATTTCCAGCTCAAGACCCTACGCACGCTAGTGGACGCTCCGTGGAACGTGACAAATGCCCAAATTCATCGAAACTTAAACATCCCTTCAATAAAAGAGGAAATACAAAATTTAGCCAGAAAACACCAAAATCGGCTTCAATCGCACCCAAATGAACTGTCCTATACCCCCATGTCATGCGTATTTTGAAAAGAAAAACACTGATCCAAAGGATGAAAGGAAATATACCTTCAATACTAATCATAATAAAGTCACTTTTACATGCAATCAAATATTTGTAAAACGTCTTTTGAATTATAAGTAAAGGCAGAATACAAAATAAAGGTTACTACAAAAAAACAAATTATGTCCACAATGGATTTTATTTTTATGTTCAGATAATTTTTAACCAAAATGAAAAGAACTCTATAACTTAAAAAACTCGAGCAAAACAATAAAGCCGGCTTGAAAATAAGAACGCCCTTGTCAAGTCGACGAAGGATGGCGGTCCAGGGTTAAATGAATTTTTAATAAACAAAACATTTTTTTTTTCGTTTGTTAACTTAATCACACTTATTTATTCCATTTAAAAATATCAGTAGCGTAATCAACCCTGTCACACTTACTAATTTAACATTCAAGGCAGCTCTTTGCTTCTCCCACTCTCTCTCTTCCTCGCTCGCACACACACGCGCGGCATTTCTTTGCAGCATTCGACACAGCCGCTGTGTCAGTGTCATCATCAGCAATTCACAATCACCCCGAAGTCAATTAATGGCAAACTCATAAATAACCACTGTGACTGATGAACACGCACTTGCACACATATACATGCATACATACATACATACACACAAATATGCAAGTATTCATTCACACATTTGAACTGATGTAAACAACGGCAATACAATCGCATGTGACGGCGCACTCTCCCATTTACATACTAACTTTACACATTGGCAACAGTAAATATGTACATACATACATACATACGTACTCTAGGGCAAAGGTTAAATTAGAATGCGCGTAAAAAATTGTCTATCTAACAGAGTTTATAGTTCTTGCGATAGTTAGACAAAAATACTTAGGAAGTACTCAAATCTTGAATGACAAATGGACTACAAGTATATGTGCATACATATATATTATGCAAGTACATACTTATGTTAGTATATAAGCGAAAAAAGACAAACTTTCATATGTATGCAAATTTGAAAGAACAAAAACTTATTTCATGCAGGTTCAGCACATGAATGATAGGTACTTTGTGAAAGAGTGCAGAGGAGTTCATGAGAAAAATTATAGTAAAGGCAAATACGAGTAACATTTGCTCTTCCTGCAAGCAAAGCAGAGTTTTGGTCAAACCTACTAAAAGTTCAGAGCAAATTTTCTCTACAAATTAAGTTTTTTTAACCACTGCTTTTTGCGATCTGTTTTTTAAACATTAAGCAGTATTTCTACTTAAAGCTATATTATTTAATTCATTTAAAAGAAAAAAACATGTATGGAATACACCCAGTGGAGCAACAATTTACTAATTTTATGATAAATAATAATTTAGACGAATTTATTAGGATATGAGGTCTGCTGTAGACTTTCTCTGGAGTCTGGTGAAGGCATTTGCAAGAAAACCCTGGTTTGTCTATTCCTCGACGTTCTTTGGAATTAGGCATTGCACAAACGTCATTACACGTATTTTGCATAAAAATCTGGGTTTTAAGGCTTATAAAGTCCAGTTAACACAAGAACTCAAGCCGGCCGATTATCAATAACGTCGTGTCTTTGCTGATTGGGTCGTTCAAATGCATGAAAATGATCCGGAATTCCATCGAAAAATCATCTTGAGTGATGAGGCCCTTTTCCACCTCGGTGGCTTCGTCGACAAGCAAAATTGTCGGATCTGGGGCTCAGAAAATCCTACAGTTATTATTGAAAAGCCTCTCTATCCTCAACGTGTGACTGTTTGGTGCGATTTATGGTCCGGCGGAGTCACTGGGCCTTACTTTTTCGAAAATGAAGCTGGAACAACAGTTACGGTGAATGGATTGCGCTATCGAGAGATGATTAACGATTTTGTATGGCCGGAATTGGATGGTATTGAACTGGACAACGTTTATTTTCAACAAGACGGCGCTACGTGCCACACA
The DNA here is from genome assembly GCF_028408465.1 of Anastrepha ludens. NCBI lineage: Eukaryota > Metazoa > Arthropoda > Insecta > Diptera > Tephritidae > Anastrepha > Anastrepha ludens. The sequence goes on from NC_071500.1 coordinate 19,893,841, forward strand.
AGCAACGAAACCATTGATCTTTTACGGGAATAACACCTCTTATTAGAAAACCGTTTAGTATCCAATATAGGCTTCTGAGTTTTATTCCTAGAGCCTTCTGTTTGGTGAAAATATGGGTTTTCCATGTAAGTTTGCTATCAAGATTGTATTCCGAGATATTTTGGAATGTTAGTTTGGGGAATGATTATATTATTAAGTTGTAAGTAGTAGAAGTAAAAGTGGCTTGGAAAAATTTTGTCACGTTTAGTTTAATGCGCTATTCTTTCAACCAATTAGTTATTTTATCAAGTCCTTTCTGGAGTTTTTGGGAGGGGAAATGGGGGTGGGATTCAAGTGTGAGTACGGCAGTGTCATCCGCAAACGTTTCGGCTGTTGTTTCTTCAGAAGCTGGTAAATCTTAAGTATATGGCAAATATAGGATGGCATCCATTTTACCACCATGGGGTACACTAGCTGAACTTTAACATAGTTCGGGGACTGTTCTTTGCCTTGTTTAACAAAGAAATATCGATTTTCGCGGTAGAAACTAATAAATATATAATAATTTATTTATAGTGAGTCTTTTTTTAAGAGGAAGGCATCGTACAAAACGCGGTCAAAGGCTTGAGATATATCGAGAAAATCCGCTGTGCAATATTTTTTTGTTCAAATGCTTTATATGTGCTGGTTATGAGTTTATGCACTTATTCGATGGTACTGTGTTTTTTCCTGAAAACGAATTGGTGATTGAGATTACATTTCGGTATTCAATTATATGAATCATTCTTTACAGGAAAAGAGATTCAATTACTTAAGAGGGAATAGGCTGATGGGCCGATATGATTCGACATTTTAAGCGCTTTTTTTTTTGGTTTGAGGATCATTTTTACTTGAGCTACTTTCCATTGAGGGGGAAGAGAATCAAATCATGTATTGTAATAGAATTATATATGTATGTAAAGAAAAAGGGTGCTTCATTTGGGAGTTGCTTCACTACTTCTCCAGTAACAAGGTCATATCCAGGGCCTTCTTTTTATGCGTTTTTGTTTTTATTTTTTTGTTAATCACTCCTTTAAGGGGTTAGGGGTAGTCAGAATTTTCAAAAAATTGAACTTTTTTGCACTTTCTTAAAGTTTAATATGGAAAAAATGTTGTGTTAAAATTTGAAGTGAATCCGACAAAAATTTTTCGAGTTATTCGACAATTAACAAAGGGCACTCGGGCGCTCCGGAGCGATCGCAAAACTTTAAATGCGCTTTTCTCAAAACTATGTTTTTTGAACTGGTGATCACTATAACTTAAAAACCGCTTGGTAGATTTCAATAAAATTTATACTGCTTTTGAAAAACATAAAAAACTCGTACCTGATCGAAGGATTTTTTTTTTTCAAAAATTTCGATTTTTTTTAAACAATTTATTTTCGGTTTTTTCTCGAAAATCTGAAAAATATTTCCTGAGACCACCATATTGTTAATTTTGAAACAAAAGCTTTGAACAGGCACAAGATTATCTATTAATAAAACTAAGTTCTCTCGTCCGATTGATTTTAGATGAATCTACAAGGATTTGTAATGATCCCCGCAAGGGATTGCTGGAGAAACGGCCTCCACACAAACAGCGATAACTTTCACAATTAATTTTTTTTTATCGAAATTTTGCTAAAGTCAAGTCGAGACATGATGTATTAATGCTATGTTTTTATTTTTGTAAAATAAATCAATTGACTAGCAAAAACAAATTCATTGAACATCATAATTTTTTCGGCTGACTACTCCCAGCCTCTTAACATCATTTCTTAAGAATTTTTTAATCGAAAATGTTTCATGCGGAACTTCATTTAATTACGAGTAAGTATTCCAGAAACGCGAAATAGCTATGCAACACTTTCGAAATTTGAATTTTAGTATTCAAAATTGATCAAATTTATTTGCAGATTGCAACAAGATGCCTTTATCCTTTAAGTAAAAGATCTACGTACTAGGGCAAACTACACAGCAAACATTCCAGTTCAGAACCTGTTATTCGATCGAAAAATTAGTACTAGTACATAAGTGACTAGTACGGTACTACTTGCAAAAGGACCAATTAGAGGTATGTAAAACAAACATTCTGCTATTACTATAAATATGAAAGTTCCAAACGTCAAGGATGACAAATGATGATGAAGTTAATCATCAATTTTTTTTTTTTTTTTGTATTTGTTCATTACGAACTGGCGCGTTAGCAGGCACAACTATGACGCAGAAGCTGACTAGTTCATTACTTGGCATGGTGATGACGCATTGTCTGATGATTGAAATTTCGCCAGACGTTGCTAAGTTAAAAATGTTAAAAATACCAGTTGCTACCATTGAAAAAATGTTTGTAGTAGACAAACGAACTGCCTCAGCCGCAAATCAAAACTGGTAGTAATGTAGTTCAGAACTAGTAAGTTTGACTGCAGGGTATATGCGAGAGAGGTGTAACAAAAAATAATAAGCAGTGTATGCACCATTTACAGGCGCTGGTTTCAACAGCGGCGAAGCCAAAAATGCCAGGCATCGGTCGCCGCCATCAGCCGGAAAGCCGCTTTTGTAACATCTGACGTCGCTAACTGGATCGGCGGCAATCTGTTGGGTTTTGTTGAATTTATTAACTGCGTTTATCTCGTAAAACACATATACATAGCTACATCTCTATAAATTCGTACATACATATATTAAAACCATACACACATACCTACTTTCTTACTTAAATGCATACTCAGACGTTTACGTTGCGTTATTTTATATTTTTGCTAAGGGAAATTCAAGCAACCGGAACATTTCAGCTGCAGCAACAAAAACAACAATAGCAAAAACACCAATAACAGCGAGGGAAAATTACTAAACAATGGGCACGAGCTGTTATGCACAAATAAATTTATACTGAAGGCGCAGATATCCATGCATACATACATATGTACATGCACACACATCCATGCATATGTATGTAATAAGTAAAACTTTTAATGTATCTACTTATTTTTGCGCTGCTTTTAATTTTTCCAGTTCATGTTTCACTTTTCATTGTTTTCACTTTTAAAGCGTTCACCTTTCCCTGCAGCCATTAAATTTTAACGGCTTGACCAAGTTGCCATAGTTCTTCGCATATGTACATACATATGTATGTGTGTTTGAAAAAATACTAACAAAAGCGAGTGGGCTCCAAAACAGCCAACTTCGTTCCGCCCACACTTGCTTTTTTTGCTAACAAAAAACAATAATTTTTCATAGCACAGGTGGCACGTGTTTCCGCCGCTTGGAGCCAAACACTCACCAAAGACTCGTTCGAAAAATATTTGCATGTTAGCCTCATGTTCTATTGAATCTTTTGCATTTTTATTTGGGAGAAAAAAACTTGAAAAATGTCTGCTCTGCTTTTGTGCAAAGAGGAAACATCTGTCCAGTTAACGAAATAAAAATAAAATCGCAGTCTTCCTTTGCATTTGTAGTGTGAATGAAAGCTGGTTAAAAAGACAAACTGAGGTTAACCCTCCTCTTCTTCGAATTTCGACGTGAATTTAACATATTTCTATTATAGCTAACAACTTTAGCTTCCGAACTCTGAAAACGCAGTCGTAACGTTTTCGGAATTTGATTTTGTCTTCAGGCAATTTTGTACTGAATTAGAAACGAGTTACCTATGTGGATTCGTAGGAATATTATATACATATGTAGATGGGTTTCAAGTTCTAGTGTAAACAACGTCTTTTAGGTATTTCTAATGAAGCCCTTCAATGCACATTATTCCCAATGTAATTCACTTCGAGGCTTATGTATGGCGCTAATGAACGCATCCACTTCTGACTCATTGATTTCTTGGCTTTTGAACTCACCTGCAACGAGAGAAAAGATAGAAAAATAAAACATTAATTATATGTAATATTTTTAAAAGTTAAGCATGAAATGAAATTATTCGATAAGAATGCCAGATAAGTACATGAATAAAAATATCACAAATAAAAAAAAAGAAAACACGACTAACATTAAGAAAGCTCACCGACCTTACTGGCAACCTATTTCGATCTAGTAACTCAATCATACCTAGAAAAGGTAAGAAACATGGACATTATTTTGGAGCCTAGTGGCTCCCGCAATGGAGCTTCAAAGCCTAAAAGGTTTTGATGATTTTTTCAAAGCACCTTTTGTATACAGAGTTTACAGAGCCTATTTATGGGTAGAACTATATTACAATATCTTGAAAATTCAATATTATAATAAGCTATATTAATTTATTATATGTGTTATACTAAAGGGTGGTTAAATTTTAAGGACCGATGTTGAATGTGAACCACACTCAAACGTCAACGACAATGTTGGACTTCTTTCTTTGGGGTTATTTGAAAGAAAAGGTGTACGTCGATAAGCTAGCAGCAATTCAAGAGCTAAAGGATGAGATAATTCGGCGCATTAACGGCATAGATCCTCAATTACGCCTCAGCGTCATCGAAAATTTGGACCATCGGATGGAGGTGTGCCGCCGAGGCCGCGGCGGCCATTTGGCCGATATTTTGTTTAATAGGTAATTGAGTCATACCAATATTATCATAATAAAGAGAAATTACAATAATTTCCTAAAAAAATTGTATTTTATTCAAAATCAACACCGGCCCTTGAAACTTAACCACCCTTTATATATTAGGGTGCATCGATTTTTTCCTGATCAAGGGTAGAGCAAAATGTGATCGACGGAAAATCTTAAAACAAATTTGTCAAAAAACAATAGTTCTTAAATCAAACTCGAGCTGCCGATTTTCGAATAGAAAACTTATTGAAATTCATGAAACCAAATCGAGCAGACTTTGAAATAATCGTTTGTGTTGTGATCGAAAAATTACAGTTGAAAGCGTAAATTTTAATTATGAAAAGCTCATTTTTGGCGTCGGCCTTAGCCTTCGAAGTCTTATGCAAACACATGTCGTAGCTGCAAGAATGAAAAGGAGGTGGAAAGCGACGATACCTCTGTCTAAATTCCTACTTCTTTGGATGCCTAGTAGGCATGGAATCGGCAGCCAGTATTTTAACCTTTATCCGAGAGACGAAGTGGTTTCACCACATTTGGTATTATTGGGGCAATTTTAGTCCAAGCTAGTGGTATCACAATGCGCCTTCAGGTCTAAGTGGACCTTCTCTACACCCTTATGGCGAGCGGCCACTACCGTAGGCTAACCCAACCGCTTTAGCTATTTTCACCTCCATCGTTGGATTTGGCATATAGACGTTTCTTACGGACATATACCCGACTAGAATTACAGTTAGGCATGCCGAAGAATCAGTTAGGTCCGAATTAGGCAGGCCTTACTGAGGCACGCCTCACTACTATCTTACCAGGCCCACGCTAGGCAAGGCAAAGATTGGCATGCCAGAACAATACCAAATTTGGTTGTGGTCACGAAAATCTGTGGCAGTGTCTCACTTAGGCATAAATTGGAATCCCTAACTGATTTGTAGAAGGGCATCCGGAGTATTACCGAAGTTCGGTTTTTCGCACCTGCGCCTAATGAGGCAGATGTGTGGCGATACCTTTCGGGACTTGGGCCTAGTTTGGCTGCCTTATGAGGCGTAAGTTTGGAATGCGGTCTGCCTTATTTACGCCTAATCACCGCCTTACCAAAATTTCTAGTCGGGTACCTATACAACAAACAGTTTAGGTAGGGTTTCCGTCACCAAACAAAAAATTCAAAAAGAAACTGATGGCAAACCTGAAAATTCTGATATGATGGTGCAAAACTGAACCCGGATTCGTGATCAGCGACCCCAAAACTATATGTATTGTGAAATACCTAAATTCTGGTGGAGAGGCGGCGCTGTGTTATCCAACATAACCCCTCAAAACCTTTACTTGCGTCAGCAGTTTTCTTCAAATGAGCACAGATATAGGAAGCTGAGAGGCTTTTTATTTTGCCAAAGCCATTGGCCGATGTCACAATTGATATTTTTATCAATTTCAATAAATTTCCTTAAAACTGTCATATATTTTGGAGTCGGGTGTGTTTTTGTTGCATGAGAATCATTGATAACTAGGGTGACATCTGAGAATGGCACTCTGTGTAGACATTTCTGTTCAGTAAAGTTGCTTTGTTAAGTCATCATAAGTCGTTTAACACCAGAAATGGAAAGTGGAAATTTATTTCGAAAAAAAAAATACAGCATCGGTCCTTATTTCTTTTGAAATGAGGAAGGAGCTGCCGTTACGGCGAATGCTTAACGCTACAGAGCCATGCTGTCTGAATTTTTGCTTCCAAAAATTAATCAGCTACCATACAGCGCGCCTAACAATGGATTTATTGCAATTTAAGTTCTTTAATTCTTAAAAAAACATCCGAAACTAAATTTTGCTGTGAAAATTGGAAGTTCGGTTTTGATTTTAGAACTATGATTATTTGGGAAATGTTTCATAGAATTTACCGTAGACAACGTTTCTGTAACACACTTTGTCAAGTTTTTCCATGCCGAACAAATACTAAAAGCATTTTTATGATTTCAGAGCCGGAGGGTATCTATCCACTCGGACGACAGGATCTGGCCAACAGCTCAGCTGGATCTTTATTCCCAGCGCTATGTCTGTGCCGCCGTAAAGTAAAGCACATACAGCTCATCGCTCCATCGCCTACGATATTCGCCGTTGCCAACATGTAAAGGTAAAAAAATCTTCCACAGAATCTTTCTCTCATACACTGCAAGAAAGGTCTCATCGGAAATTGTCATTGTCCAAGCTTTTGAGCCATATAAATAGCAGGAATTCTGATTTGTTAAATGTTCTTTATCCTCCCAACTCTACTTCAACTTTTTCAAAGTACGCTCCCCTCCCCTTGAAATGATATATTTATAATAATAACGACTTTTCCAAATCACAAAACATTTGTGGAAATCATCTGCCAGAGTGGCTCTGAAAACGCGCAGTGATGCTATTTTGATATCCTTAATTCTGAGGAAACGATGACCAGATAGTGATCGCTTGAGCTCTGCGAATAGGTAGACGTAGCACACTGCAAAGAAGGGTGGACGCGATGACTACTGAAATGACCTTGGCAAACTAGTACAATGAGTGTTTTGGCGTACTTTTGCAAGTTATTGCGCACTACTTTCGTCAGAGCAAACACCTGCAGATATTTTCCGGGGAACATTTTTATGGAACCTTTTAAGGGGTTATACGAGGGGTGCCTTTTATATTTCGGGATTTGGCAACTCTGGTGTTGCAATCTGGCAACTGACAGTTGTAACGCAAAGTTTGACATTTTTTGGATTTTACGTACTCAGAACGTTTTGAAATACCAGCGCTGTTTGTGTTGTTTACAGTAACTTAAAAGATTCATCTCGGTCCAAAAATGGAATTAAATCGGGAACATTTTCGTGCGCTTATTTTTTACAACTTTCGACATGGATTAACTCAGCAACATTGCATGGATGAACTTAATTAATTTTTTGGCGATGAAGCTAAATCAAGGACCAGTGTTTATCGATCTTATGGTTAATTCAATCGTGGTCGTAGTTCACTCCAAGACGAAATTCGTGAAGGTCGTCCAAAATCAGTTGTTGTTCCGAAAACCATTGATGCTGTGCGCGAACTGATATTGCAAGATCGCCACACAATTTGTCAATCGCTCAAAAAAGGCTCGTGTCGATTGGTCGAAGGAAATGCTCAAAAAATACGATCGCGGGGTTTCGAAACACGTCTATGACATCGTGACAGGTGATGAATCAAGGATTTACGCGTATGAGCCCGAAAGTAAACAGCAGTCGACTGTATGGGTGTTTCAAGATGAGCCAAATCCAACAAAAGTTGTTCGCGCACGAAGCACTTCCAAGCAAATGGACGCCTGTTTTTCGGAAAAACTGGACATGTCGCAACCGTACCACTAGAACAACGCAGAACAGTAAATTCTGAGTGGTACACAACCATTTGTTTGCCAGTTGTCTTCCAAGAAATTAGGAAAACCAATCGCCAAAGACGGATCACTCTTCACCAGGACAATGCGAGCTCTCACACATCGGCTCAAACAACTGCATTTTTGAGCACCCAAAACATCGAATGGGTCATCCGCCGTATAGTCCTGACTTGGAACCGAATGACTTCTTTTTATTCCCGTACGTAAAAAACAAACTGAGAAGTCAACGTTTTTCGACACCTGAAGAAGCGGTTGCGGCATTCAGAATGCATGTTTTGGAGGTACCTCATTCAGAGTGGCAAAAGTGCTTCGACAATTGGTGCAAACGCATGCAAAAGTGTATAGATCTTCATGGAGAATATTTTGAAAAACAATAAAGTGATTTTCGATGATTAAAATTTGTTTTTGTTCTCTAATCCCGACATATAAAAGGCACCCCTCACATACCTAGTGAGCCCGAAAAAATGGACGATTCTCATAATCTTTCTTAAATATGTTTTAGAACTTTTATTCAAATGAGGCATATGTATATCATACTGAAGGGTCTCGAAGAATACATTTTGGTGTTTTTATTTAAAAAAAATTTATTATTTATTGTTGATATCGCCCCTTCCCCGAAACGCCGTTTTTTAGAAGAGGCTTGTGGTGATCACGGTAGCGCATGAGCAGCTCAACTGAAATCAAAAAAGTTAAATGATTATTGTAGAAAAATGTTTTTTAGTGAATCTGAAGGGTTTATTTACCCAAAAAAAATGTTTCTCGATATGAAAACCGCTTTGCGCCCAAAAAACGATTTTTGAGGGGTTGAAAAATTAAAAAAAAATTCATTCCAGCGAATTATGCAAATATTTATAAAAAGTGAACCGTTCACATTCACGAGGTTGTAACTTCGAATTTTGATAAATAATAAATTACCGTGCCGGTAATTTAAAAAAATCGCGACTTCGAGATAGTCGCGTTTAAATTTTGCGTGCACTTCTCGTTCCAAGAAAGGTTGCGCGCTTCCACGGTCTGTAACTTTCGTTCTAGTGCTCCGATCATTATGATTTCTTTAATTTATATTTTTAAGATGATGTACTTTTAGAATATGCCATAAAAAAATTTTCGGTTTTTTAGTCCAACACGAGGTATATAGCCGCTTAACCCTCCATCGTTCCTAGAAACGAAATATTAGTTTGTTTTATGGTCGATCTTTAGCTCCTGGACGATGCTGCAACTACTAACATGCCGGTCAACTCCGATAATTCTGTGATTTTATCGAAATCGATTTTCGCCATTAACGACATTTTTGAATTTCATTCCATTTCAGACATTTTTTGATTTTCAAAAGTAAGGGTCAACATGAGCCCTACGGGTAAGAAATATTGGATCAAAATACTACACAAAAATATGCGCCTTAAATTTTATTATAAACTATTAAACACAATATTACTGGTAAATGTAATTTTATAAGGGTTTTTTAAAATATTTTAGATAAACTTGAGATCCAGTTAGGAAAACTTCAATGCACTGTAAAAAGCCTCCAGCTCCAGCAATTTTTTTTTCATAATTTCTTCAGCTCTTTTTCTTCTTTAACGCCTTCTTTTATATTTTGTTCAGGACCATGTCTCCGACTTCTTTAATATTTGCTGTTGCTGGTCGTCTAGAGCGAACTGCGTCACCAACTCTTTCCCGAGATTCCTTGAATTGTTCGAACTACTTGTAAACAGTTTTCTGGAACATAGCCTGGCCACCAAAGGCCTTCTGTAATATTCTAAAAACTTTGCAGAAATGCTAATGTTCACAAGAAATCTAACAGATGTCAATGACAATATTAGCAGCTTAAAAATAAAAGTAAAAAAAAAAAAAAAACACACTGCCCGAATTGATGAGCCCACATATTTGAAATTTCACCTTATTTGTTGAATCTATGACACACATTTTTCTATGATTTATGGGACATTAACGCACAATTGTTTTTTTTTTTTTTTTTTTTTTTTTTTTTTTTTTTTTTTTTTTGTGAAATTTCACCGTGAACTATCAAAAGCAGTGGCCAGGTCAGCTAACATATTTCTCGGCAATATTTCTCAATCAAATGCTGGTTTGCACCAAAGAAAAACTGTGCTCTCAAAGTAGCATAAAATTGCTATGTACACCCATACATACATACGCTCCATACGAGTACTCCAATTCAAACTTTTTCACATACAACAAAGTCATTAAACTCATTACGCTAACAGACAATGGAACGCCGCATCGGCACAATCTCTATCTCAAACAATCTCAATTCTATTTTCATTTATATGCCAGACTAAATGTAAACAATGTGTTGCATATATGTACCTACATTTCCACATGTGCGTATGTACGAACACCTTGGCTACGATTGTTGCCGCATGTTGCACTTTGAGCTGCCGCAATTTGTTGCAATGTTTACGCTAGCATCTGCTGCATACAGAATACGCGTGCGTGTGTGACTGCATGAATGTAGTATGTATGTATGTATGTAAGTGAATGCCTCCATTCGCTAGGAGTATGCGTATGGATGTGTGTATTAGCATACATAGAAATAATAAAAGGTGAAATGATACATAAAGCAGACTATTAGACTTGAAGACAAGATCATTGTCTGGCAAGCGTTTGTAGAAAATATATTTATGTATATTTTTTTTTTATCAAAGGGGGGTTGAGTAAGTCGGAGCATGGATGCTGTCATTTCACTGGCGCACTTGTGTTAAATTAAAGAATTATTGCAATAACAAAACATATTATAAGTTATTGTTAGGCGGCATTGCGAGTTGTGCTTAATATTTCACTCGCCTGCAAGTATGCCATTCTCGACGGCAAGGTGCATTATTAGCTTAGTATTTCATTTGCCCGACACTCACGTCTGGACTTCTCAAAGGCTTATTAAATAGTATAAGACCTTCAATTCGTAACTTCTCTGCTCGCTATCTCTGGGCTCTGCTCACTTGACGAAAAATAAAAATTTGCATGTGAAAGCAACAACAAACGTACCGAGCAAAATTTGCCGCAAGCGAGTGTGGTTCTACCCAAAAATGATAGAAACAAGATTGCGCCCATCAGAGAGTGCATGACGTCGCATTAGCTGAGTTGTGCAATGTTGCCAACCATTTGCTCTTCGCAATAAATTTAGTGCTTTTTTATATGCAAAATGCGAAAATTTTTAAGTTTGGTGTTTGTTTCTTTTTTTTTTTTTTAATTTAAAGCTACTGCAATAGCGAGACAGAGATTTGACCGCTGGAAGGAGAAGAACATCAACAATGACCGCAATCGCGGGCAATGTGACCAGATGTTAAAAAGAAAAGTGAAGCTAAATAAAAATGAGTGAATTATTGAACTAATTTAAAAACAAATTTATATTTTACAAAATTTTAAACATTACGTTTTAATTAGAACAGGCTAAGAAAATGTCATGAAGAAAGAACTAAAACTCCGAGACTAAATAACAAAAAAATGCTAAATCAAGTTACAAAAATGGTAATTTGGCCTTACTGGTGCTAATACGACGTCACTCATTGTCAAATTTGTTGAGAGCAAAGTAACGGTACCATGATAGGCGCCATCTCATTATTCCTTCCATCGTGGGTTCTACCCAAGGCGAATCTATTCAAGGTGGTAGCATTCGTGTAACATTTTTTTTAATTAGAACTATTAAGGGAAAGGGAATAGAGGAAGGAAATGAATAGGAAATAGACAAAATTAGTTGGTTGCGCATTCACAACTTAATAACAACTTTCCGTCATTCCATTTTACTGGCATTTCAAAATTAAAGGCTAGTTTTAGAACAAACAATCAACTACTGTAATCGCAATACCTTCTATAGATACGCTTTGGTAATACCTCATGGATGATGGTATACAAGATTGCGCCTTCCGAATTCGCTGTGTCGTCAGAGCTCATGAACAAACAAACAAGGGCAAGGGGAATTACTTGTTTGTGAAAAGGAAGAACAGGCAAAAACAATAGGAAGAACTGCATTTGGAGGTTTTTATTCATTTGTGCTTTCTCAATTTAACATGCAGCACTTCGTTTTCATTAGTTTGTTTAGTTTAAATGTCACAAGTCGCAATATTACCAAACCATTCACTGAATTCTCACAAGCATGCAAGTTCCCCTACTTTTGTTTGTTTTGTTCGTTTGTTTTGTATTGGTAAGGGGCCTGACTTCAGACTTGTCAAAACAGCGAAAACTAAAGTAATTAATTTTGGGACGATGTAAGACGAGTAAGGCGAGTCCATCCATGTATAAACAGATGGCTCCAAGCTCGTGGGCAGGGTGGGCGGAGGTGTGCATTCCGAACATCTGTGGATCTCCTTCAGTTTTCGGTTCACCGACTACTGTAGTGTCTTTCAGGCTGAACTGATGGCAATAACGAAAGCCCTGACACTGGTAAAGTATGATACAATGCTTGGAGATTATATCCACATTTTCACTGATAGCCAGGTGGCAATAAAATCCCTCCCAAAGCAGTCAACAACCTCGAAGGTAGCCATGAAATGCCGCACATCTCTTAACGAGCTGGCTGAATCATTTCACCAAAAGGTAACATGGGTTCTTGTTGCCATTGTGACATTGAGGGTAACAGCAGAGCTGATGTTCTGGTGAAACTCGGTTGAAATACCACCAAATTGGCCGATGAGTACATAGACGCTGCTCAAAAACAGATCAGATTACATAGTTCCCGACTTTAACTTCAAGAAAAACTTTACGGTACGTTTTCCACCGAAAGCCGAATGGGACAAAGGGTAGGTGATTGGAAGATACAATATTGAAACCTACACCGACGGTTCTAAGATGAACTGTGGTGTGGTAGCTGGCTTCCATTCGGAGCCACTCAACCTATCTCAGTCAATTAGATTTCCTGCCTTTGCCAGCGTGTTCCAGGCAGAACTTTTAGCGATCAGAGAAGCATGAAAATCACTAAAACTCTACATTGAAGTTGGTACAAGAGCAGCTATCTTTTCAAACAGTCAAGCAGCTATCAAGGCCTCAGCCTCCAACTCCATTTCATCTAAACTAGTCTTACAGTGTAGAGAGGAACTAGAATTACTTAGTCATTGGCTGGAAATTGCAAGAAAAAGTCCGACACTAGACATAACAGAGGCGGTGGCAGTATCCACCCCACTCAACACAATCAAAGCATCCATTGCTTTAGCCGAAACAAGGTGGAAGCAATTAACTAGATGTATTACAACAAAAAACACATGGCCGTAGTAAAAAATCCAAAGGACGAATCACCTGTTAGGATGTTTTCGACCAAACATTTCACGCATCACTGCAACCCTTACAGATCATTGGAAGATAGGGGATCATGCAGCCAGACTCAACCTCCCCTTCCATCTCATCTGTCCAGGTCTAACTAGCGCACGACTTCGGTCTTTCCGTAAGCGTTTCTTACAGCAAATACTTGGATCTCACTAAATGGATCTGACTTAGAAGCAAAACAAAAGCACAGTAAAACGGTGCTGGTCGCTAATTAGGATTATTTCAGTAGAAATACTCAACCACTTGAACAACAACAACATAGACATTGATATAGGCAAACATGTAAGCTGCTTAGCGAATGAAAGATGGCTAATGAAACCGCATGCAGAATCGCCTGCTCACTATGCTAAACGCACAAAATTTCTGCTAAGACGAGATTAGCACATTGATCTCAGTTATAACGGGTCATTGCCTAATTTGCAGGCACACCCAGAGGATGGGTTTTCAAACAATGACTTCTGCAGATGTTATTTAGATGAGAAAGAGGAAGAGACCTTTTGTGCCACCGTCGAGTTCTATCCAGACGTAGATTTACAATTAAAGGTAGACAATTCTCTAATGAAATGGAACATATTAGTTATGTTGAAATTACACATCTTCTAAAATTTTGACAAGTGCACACTGGCTTGAGGAGAGATAAGGGCAAATTTCCCATGCGGCATCACAATGCGCTATGAGCCTGAGTGTGTCCCACAGTGCACAACTGATTCAACCTAACCTAAAACCTAGCCTTGGGAAGACGCCACCTTCAACACTCAATTCGCCGTAGCTATACCTCATAAAACTGATACAACTCATTATTTTCAATGCTCCCAACTCTCTTTCAAGAGAGTTTCATTAGAATGCGTTCACACAGTGAGACATTAGTTGCTTAAACTTTGCGAATTCTCTTTTGGTTTTGACCGTCGTATTCACATATGGCAACTCCGTTGCTTGGAATTTTTTAGTTTATGCTCTCCTGTTAATAAATAAAGGAAGAAAAAATTACCCTAAGGAATGCCCTATGTGAACACGGTCTTACTAATACTCTTTAAGTGCTTCCAACGGATTGAAATTTTTGCCAGCACTTTTCCAGTATGTCTATTTTCATACTGCAGCTGTCTAGTTCTAGATAGGGTGATTAATTTTGCCTCATTTTGTATTAATTTTTCAGTCTCCAGTTTGTATAAATAAATTAAAAAAAAGAGGTTCCTTCAAAATTGGAAAACTATTTATTGTAGTAAAATTTTATAATAAAGAAGTTTTTATTTTTATCATTTTGATATTTCAAATTTTTCAGTCCCGGGGATTATAGAATTTTCGAATGACATCCCTAGTACGTATGTATGTATGCATGTATGTATGTATGCATGTATGTATGTATGTATGTATGTATACACATATGTATGTATGAATGAATGTACATTGCGTTCGTAGCACGCGGCTGCATGCATATACAAGCGCATCAATTTTGAATTGATTTGTTTATTCCCAAGAAAAGTGTTTATTTATGAACTTGCCTCGTTCAAGGTGCGCAACGTCGATTTTTAATTCGTACAAAATGAAATTAACACAAAAACAAAAACAAACACAAAGGCATGGCCACATTGCAGCAGGTGAAGAAATGCTTACCAGAAGCGGACTGAATGTGGATCGCAACGGTAGTCTTTGCGCGTCGGTAATTTAACGGTACATATGTACATACTCGTATCTACATATTTCTTTTGCTCTCTCCCTATCTCGGGACATGCATACATACTTACATACATACATACATTGTAGGCCCAACACAATGTGGGTATTTTTCATTGTTTCAGAGAGCGCCTTCCCGCTGCGTGCATTATTCGAGCGCTGTTATCCATTTTTCTATCTATGCTTTCAAACCAAAATAATAACACCTTTTTTTTTAAGCGAAGAATGAAATTTTTTACTTTTGTCAATCTAGCATTCAACCTGCCACTAACAACTTGCACTTTCAATAGTGCAACTATTCATTACTGGCTACTTTCTTCTGTTTTTCATCATTACTTTTTATTTTATTGTAGTTATTTTTTCCTTCTGCTTCTTTTATTTTAATTTTTTCTACACACTTTCTAACGAATTTGAATTCGGTGATTTCTAAGCCATTTGCATGCGTATTGTATTTTATTACAGTTTCGATTTCAATTTCAATTCCGAGTGCCAGAGGAGCTGCATATCTGCATAAATTTGTACATAAGTTTTCGTATAGGCTACAAAGAAACCGGCAATCGGCTACTTTTATTCAAAAATTTATTGCTTTTTATTTGAGTATTTTTTCATCTTTTGATTGGGTGAAAGCTTTCTAGAGATTTTTTAGCTGCATGAGAACTATCGATATTCAAGGTAAAGTCCAAAATAAACAAGGCTGAGCTAAAATAGAAATGACAGGAGCTTAGTTCTGACAACTTCGAGTTTATTTAATCAAAATAGTCCCATCTGGCCTCGATACACTGTTTTGCGCGAGCTAAAAGGATTTCGAAAGAGTGTTTCAGGTCATTGACAGGAATCCGGAATGTCCTACAGGATGTCGGTACAAGCCTTTTGAATGGCCTTTATGGATGCAAAGCTTTTTTTTCATGGCCAAATGCAATTTTTCGAATAGGTAGAAGTTACAGGGTGCCAAATCAAGTGAATACGGAGAGTGATTGATGGCGACAGCAATAAATTACCTATACATAAATAATTTTAAATCTGGGTAAACTATTTATAATTATTTTTTCTTTGACAACTTTTCTAAAATCAAAATTTAATAAACTCATTATTAATTCCTCCGATAGTGTTTTGTGAACCTTCAATATAATACACACATGCACATTTACATGCATTGAATGGCACTGCCTACTTATGATTGTGGCTTCAGGCACTCGTATTAATATGTTAATTTTGAAAAGTGAAAATTCAGAGTAACTTGAGTTTTAATTAAAGAAAGTACTATCTACAAGTTGCTGTCCATTGATATTTCAAATGTACATTGTTGTATTTGCTACACAAATGCGTATTTATTTAAGAATAAAATATTTTTTAGGAGATCTTCCGTCTGCTCGATAAATTCCCAGCGCCGTAAAACTATTGTTAGGTTAGGTTAAGTGAATTTGACTGATTAACACTGATCACACATAGACCAGTGCCGCTCTTACATAGACCTGTACTGATCTCACATAAATCTGTACTGATCTTAAATAGGCCTGTGCTGATCCCAAATAGATCTGTACTGATCTCAAATAGGCCAGTACTGATTTCACATCCACCAGTACTGATCTCACATAGATTAATTCTGATTTCACATAGACTAATACTGATCTCACAGACACCAGTACTAATCTCACATAAATTAATACTGATCTCACATAGACCAGTACTGATCTCACATAGACCAGTACTGATCTCACATAGACCAGTACTGATCCCAAATAGACCAGTACTGATCCCAAATAGACCAGGACTGAGCTCACATAGACCAATACTGATCTTACCTAGACCAGTACTAATCTTTAATGTTGTTTCAAATTCTACACGCGCTGCACGAGTTACTGATTCTCTGATCACCAAAATCTCATAATGATTAATTTTGCGCCAACTTGTAGATATGCGCTATTTTGACTAGTTTTAACTACATTTTTATTTTTTTAATACAAATTTCACTAATTGTTTATAAAAATGAAAGTGTCAAACTTTGTACAACATTTTTTTAAATTCGAAAAATGTTCACCGAAATTTCGAACTTTTTAATTAGAACTAAAAAATTTGGGTCCACAGATTTATAGCCTATTCGATTTGTAAGTTTGAAGTGGCTCGAAATTCTCGTTGATTTTTAATAATTTTTTCTTTGACTTTGTCGTACATTGGTTACAGAAATATTTTATACAAATTTTTGGAATTTTCGTAAATCTTGCACAAAGTTTGAGACTTTGATTTATATGATATTTGTTGTGCAATAAGTTATATATACTTTATTTATAAAAATTTATGGAAATTGAAAAAATAAAGAGGAACGTATATCGTTAATAGTGGAAAATAATATCAGGCAAATGATCACCACGACTACGCTTACAGTACAATATTCTTTTCACGAAATTTTCCACAACCGAATTGCAAAGCGGCTGCTCTATGTCCTCGATAGCCTCACGAATCCCATCTTTGAGGTCTTGAATCGACCCTGGGCTGTTGGCGTAGACCATCTCTTTCACGTGGCCCCAAAGAAAAAAGTCAAAAGGTGATAAATCACAAGATCTCGGTGGCCAATTATAATCACCTCCTCCAGAGATAACACGGAAAACCCTTTACAATAAACAAGAATTACGATTTTCTAAAATCGATTTTTTCTAAAAATAAATACAAGCTAACCCCTTAACCTAAAAAAAACTTTTTTGTTTCGTACATAATCATCATCTAAAATGGCTTTGCAGCAAAATTGTTTGCCTTAAAATATGTAATCGGGAGTTAAGAAACAATAAAATATATATAGTAACTGCAACCCTTTGAAGCTTAAAATATAGTTTAAAAATAAGTTATGCGATAAGTTATTTTCAAAATTCCTCCCTATTCTATTTTTAATTTCAGTTTTTTGCTGAAAGTCAGTCAAATGAGTCACCGTCACTTGTCAACCGCCAAACAAAAGTGGCACTCACTCCAAACCATTGTTGGCTTTGTATTGCACTGTGTGGTGACGCTATGTGGCAATGACATGAAAGTGGCCACACTTTGCAACAATCGTCCATGCCTATATAAGTCACAAAATACGAACAATACGAAGAGGTAAAGAGGCAGAAAATACATGTTATTATAAATAAAAGATGCTTTCAAAAGAAAAAAGCAAAAAGATTCGCATATAAAAGACCTTCACAAGTGTTTGTTCGCCAAGTCTGCAGCTTCAGGCGAATGCCAGAGATGGAAGCATTCACAGTGGCGGCACACATGCGTATGCAAGTATGTATGAGAGAGTGCAGAGAAGTGAGATGCGATATGCGACAACAACATGTTGAATGTTGCAACCAGCCAATGTACACACACACAGACACACACACGCAAACCGACGGAGGCTTCTTGTCATGGTTATTAAAATGATGTTAACTATGCAATGCGCTTTAATGCAACTGTCATTCAGATAACTTTCGCGACAAAGCGACAGCCAAAGCCATAGAGGCTGCCACCACCACCGCTGCTGCCTGTTGCTGATAAAGACAGCAACGTCAAAGAGTCAAATAAGTACAAGAAGACAAATAATTGTCACGCAATGCTACGCCAAACACATAGTTGACACTTTGGTAGAGCGCATGTGAGCGCGAGCGTGTTGCAGAGATGTCAACAAACTTGCCGCTAACCTAAAGATGGCTCAATGTATTGTATGCAGCAGACACATACGCACAAATACACACACACGCGCACAGAATCACACACCGAAACGCTGGGACAATAATAATCAGCAACAGTGGCCACCAAGTGCAGCAGGGTAGGGAGTGCAAGCGAACAAATGGAGCAGCTGTGCAAAGAAAAGCACCAACAAATTTGTAACAGTAGCACTGTTTAACGCTATGCTGTCACTTACTTATCTGCTTATAACTTCGCAACACTTCACTGTCAAACGATTGTTAAATGTCGCCGACTTTGCGGCTCTGCCACGGCAGCGTAAAGCGCATTCATATTAAAATTACAGTAGCAACAATTAAGTGTTAGAGAGAAAACAAGCGGCATGAAAAGAC
This sequence comes from Anastrepha ludens, assembly GCF_028408465.1. Classification (NCBI taxonomy): domain Eukaryota; kingdom Metazoa; phylum Arthropoda; class Insecta; order Diptera; family Tephritidae; genus Anastrepha; species Anastrepha ludens. The sequence continues at coordinate 19,912,696 of NC_071500.1, forward strand.
TGAAGATGAGTGCCGCTGCGTTCGCAAGTCGCATTGTCAACGCCTGCAGCAAGCGATGATGACAAGTCATTGCACCATTTTGTGCAGTGCAACACCAACCAACAACAACCAGCAGTATTGTAATTGTCTTACAATGCCTTTTGAACTATGCAGGTTACAGATAAAAAGAGAAAACAAATTAACAAAATTTAATAGCCTCATTCCACCAAGAACTTAGCTGCAGTTAAAAGCTCTGTTAAGTTTCAGAAATTTCAAACGTTCACACGCACTAAGAGGAGTTAACTCAAACAGCTGAGTTTCGTTTGGATTATTACATTTGAGATTTGCTGATTGGCAGAGCCGTTCGATTTTTATATAGAGAGAGGGTATCAGCAAGTTTCATGTCTTCAGTTCCGTTTTTAGTATTTTTCTATTTCTAAATATATAGTTAATACAAAAAAATTAATTATTTCATAATTGGTTGTTATTCCCTGACCAATTATGAAGAGAAACTGAGGTATCCGGTTAAAATATATTCATTTTCCAGGTTTTTACATGAAATCTACGAAAAAGTATTTTTTTCCCATGCAAAATACATGGGATATTTCAAAGCCCCGGCGGCACCATTAAATATGGTCTGATTAAAAAAAAAAAAAATACGGGTCTTTTTATTTTTCATTCTTTACCATTATGGGGGCGGCAGCATAAAAATTTTAATATAATTTTTTTCCCATGCATTTTTGGACCACCCTAATATATATATATATAGCCCCTTATGGCTTTTATGATTGATAATTTTTATGTTTTCAGGATCATTAATAATAATACAATTGTTTTTTAAGCGCTATTATTTTTAGTAAATATTAAATAAAAAACAAAATTTGGGTGTCTATTTTTTTGGGTTTCGAACAAATTTAGATGGTACCATCAAAACCAAAAAACTTTTTTGAACCACCTTAACATATTTATACACACGGATGTAAATAAAAACGTTTTCTGAATGCCAATATTTTCTGTTAAGGAAGATTCTGTTGAAAAGAGAACAAAAACAAAACATATTTTTATTCGATATTCACATAAAGTGCAACATTTTTTTTTGTTTGTAATAACATAATGGTATAAACAAGCTATCAAAGCGACAAAACGTCAGGATGAATTAATAATTTAACAGTTAAGTAATAATGACGCAGATGGCAACTGACACTTTATTAAAAATTACGAATACGACTCGAAGCAATGCACTGCAGGCTTGAATGCAAAGCAAAGAATCAAATATCACGTCTTGCTAAAATGAGGAATTGAGGAAGAAGAATAGTATGCAAATATTGCAAGCAGAAACAAAAACAAATACAAAAAATTGAAAGCTTGTATAAACAATTAAAAAAAAAGATATTGTATATATTATAAAATATTGTTGTGTATATAACTATAAAAGAGCATTGAAAACTAATTCAACAGACTTAGCTATTACAAAAAATAAAAAAAAAATATTTTTTTTATTTATATTAGAAAATTAAAATTAAAAAATTTAAATTAAAAAAAAAATAAAATGAACTTTTAAGAAAATAAACAAATTGAATTAAAAAATAAAACATAAAAAAAATTTGGCTAACACAAATTTTAATAAACAATTATTTTTTATTTAAAAATAAGTGCAAAAAATGAAACAAGGAACATTAAAAATATTAAGCAAAACAAAGCAAAAACCAAGTTTAAAACATATAAAAATAATTCTAAACAAATCAAATAAAAACCATTAAAAAATTAAGCAAGACAAAAAACAAAACACCCAAAAAAATAAACAACACAAAATACAAAAACAAAAAAATAAATTTGAAAAATTAAACACAATATAATAAAAGACTAGCATAAGATAAATTTTAAGAAACAAAAAGCAATTAAAAAACTCAAAAATTTAAATAATTAAAAAAAAAATTTAACAAAAAGCCATCCAAATTAAACAAAACAAAGCAAAAACCAATTAAAATAAAATTAAACAAAAGCCATTAAAAACATTAAACATAACAAAAATCATTTTAATAATAATAAAAAGATTAAACAAAATGAAATAAAAAAAATTTTGTTTAAAAAAATCAAGCAGAATAAAATAGCAAATTTGGCATTACATAAATTGTAATAAGCAAAAACAATTAAGAAAATAATATAAAAATTAAACAAATAACAATACAAAACTCAACAGAACAAAGCAAAAATATATTTAAAAAATATTAAAAACATTTTTTTTAATATTAAGAAGAAAAAAACAAAAAACAAAATAAAAACAAAAAATAATAATTAATCAAAACAAGCAATTTGGTATAACATAAAATTTAATAAACACAAACAATGTTTAATTAAATTTTTTTTTTTTTTTCATTTTAAAATAATTAAAAAAAAAACAATAAAAAATAACAAAAAAATTAACAATTAATTTTTGAAGCAGTATTTCCGCGCAGAGAAAGAAAAACTCGTGTCGATGTAATTCACGTTTTTATTCTAACTGCCGTTTTTACATTTTTTGGCATCGCCTACTATCTAACGTATAATTGTACAAGTTCAAAGTTCCATGTAAGTGAACTATAAGAGAGTAGGATTGGTTTGCAGAGTTGTATTTAGAATTCAACAAACGCCCCTTCAAACCAAGCCTGTACATTTAAAAATTCAAGTTTACATTTCAATATTCATTAAGTTACAATTCTCAATATGCTTCTGCTTCCCCAACGCTTTGGTAAGTATGTCGGCTGCATTCTCATTTGTCGGAACATACTCGACCTCAATTTGTCCGCATTCGTGTTTCTCTCGTATATAATGGTATCGAATGTCGATGTGTTTGCTTCGTTTCTGCACCATGGGATTTTTCACCATAAATTGCGCACTCTGGTTGTCACACAAAATCAAAGTAGGGCCTCTTGTATATTCCAGGTAACCCAACTCATTCAACAGACCACGAAGAAAAACTATTTCTTTAGTACCTTGGCATAATGCTATGTACTCAGCTTCCATCGAACTTAACGCAACCACAGACTGCTTTCGCGACTCCCAAGCTATTGCTCCACCAGCCATTGTAACAAAATAACCTGTATAGGACTTCCTGTCCAAGCTGTCGCTACCCCAGTCAGCGTCTGTGAAACACACAAAATTCTCAAAATTAGCAGAAAAAGTTAATTTACCATAAGGTGTTTTTTTCAAATATCGAAGAACGTATTTTGCCGCCTGCATGTGCTCTGTATGCGGATGTGAGTTATATTGAGATAACTTTGACACCACATGTGCAATATCCGGACGAGATATGACAGCCAGATACATCAGCCCGCCAATAAGACTTTGGTAGTCCTTCGCCTTCAAGTCACTGCACTGCTTGTCACAATTATGAAGCACCGTGCCTGGAGCCCATGGAGTTGCCGCTGGTTTACAATCTTCCATGCCCCATTGTTGAAGAAGTTGCTCGACATATCGCTTCTGATGTATAGTGATGTCACCTCGATCACCATCCCGTTCAACTTCCATCCCCAAATAAAATGATATCTGCCCGCGATCGATCGCTTCAATGTATTGATTCAACGCCGCTATTATACTCCGCATCTCATGCTTGTTTGAGCATGCCAAGATCATATCGTCTACGTAGAGAGCAATAATGCTAACATTCGCATTACCACGACGAATATAAACCGATGGGTCCGACTTGCACCTTACGAATCCCATCTTCAGCAATATTTGCGTAACTTTCCGGTTCCATTCTCGACCGGCTTGCTTCAGGCCATATAAAGCCTTTTTAAGTCTGCATACCTTATTAACATTTTTCGAATCTCCAAACATGGGTGGCTGACACATATAAACCGTCTCCTCCAAATCGCCGTTCAAGTATGCAGCAACAATGTCTATGTGGTTAACCAGCAACTTGTGTTTCGCGGCCAATGCCAAAATTAGACGAATTGTTGAATGACGTACCACCGGAGCAAATGTTTCGCAGTAATCCACGTTGTATTTTTGTGCGCAACCCATCGCAACTAGCCTCGCCTTAAACTTCTCAATTGAGCCATCCGGATTACGTTTTATTGCGAAAACCCATTTACAGCCTATAACATTTTTATGAGCTGGTCGATCCACCAAGTCCCATGTTGCGTTCCGCACCAACGATTCATACTCTACTCTCATTGCCTCTTTCCACCTGTCAGCATCTTTAGAGTTTAGCGCCTCACTGACCGTGTTCGCATTTTCAATAACAGAGTTCAGCATCTCCGGACCAGCCTCTGTACAATAGACTTTTCTCGGCCTTCCTACACCTCCTGTACGCACCATTTTTGGCCTTCCTCGCTTCCTCTTGTTATTGTTTACAGCAACAGCCTCCTCGTAATCAGACTCGGTCTCAGCTCTTTCATGTTCTTCATGCTCGCTGCCTTCGTCTTCACGCTCGTCACGTCTGTCTTCGCTTACTAACGATTCTTCAGCGCTACTCGGTTTTGCTTGAAGTTCAATAAAAAATGTCTCTTCGTTGACATCACTGTCCCTTAAATTTAATTCAAATGAATTTTCGAAGAATATGACATCACGTGCAATTGTGATTTGATTCGTTTGTAAGTTAATTAATCGATAACCTTTCGTAGTAGGGTGATAGCCAACAAACTTTAGCTTAACCCCTTTCGGCAAAAACTTACTACCGCGTGGTCTTGGCCCCTTTTGGAGAACCACTGCATCACAACCAAACGTACGGAAATGTGCAACCGATGGTTTCCGCCCATGCCATTTCTCGTAAGGTGTAACTGCACCTAAAACTTTCGTAGGACACCTGTTTCTAATATATACCGCCGTGCTTACCGCTTCAGCCCACAATGATTGTGGCATTTTAGAAGAGCTTAATAAGCATCGCGCCATTTCTACCAAAGTTCTGTTGGCTCTTTCAGCCACACCGTTTTGCTGAGGGCTGTACGGCACAGTGGTTTGATGCCGAATGCCTTTTTCTCGTAACCAATTTTTAAACTGAGAGTTGACGAATTCTCTCCCATTGTCACTACGAATTGTTTTTATTTTGCGGCCAGTCTGCTTCTCCGCGGTCGCAGCAAAAATTTTAAACATATCAAACGCTTCGGATTTTCTTTTTAGAAAATAAACTGCAGTATATCGCGAGTAATCATCTATAAATGATATAAAATACGATGCACCGCCAACCGAATTCACACCCATAGGCCCGCACAAGTCCGTATGTACAAGTTCTAATACACTTTTTGTATAAATGCCGCTATATTTCACATAAGGCTTACTATGGATTTTGCATACCGCGCACGTAAAGCATTCAATGTTTTTTGAAATTTTAAAGTTCAAACCATTTACCATATTCATTCTTGAAAGTTTATTTAAATCATTTGTATTTATGTGGCCAAACCGCCTATGCCAATCACTCGCGTCATCACTAACCCCATTTACACAGTCCGCACTTTTGTTCACTGAAACGTTAGCAACATATATGCCATTTTCCAATGCACCAGTAAGAATTGTTTTTTTGTTTTTGTTTTGCATTATGGCACTATTTTCTGTAAATGTGATGACATTTCCACTCTCTGCAGCTTTAGCGATGGAAAAAAAATTGGAATGTAGATCAGGTACATACCAAACGTCTCTCAAATTAACAGTTGTGTACTTTGTTTTCAGATTAACCGTGCCCTTTCCGCGTGCATAAACGCAAGCACCTGAAGCTAAAACTATTCTATGTTTCACACAAACAAGAGAACTAAACAAGTTAGCATCTTTGCACATGTGAGACGTTGCGCCACTGTCGATTATCCAAGTCTCGCTCAAATTCTCCTCTTTCTCTACTAACGACCAAGCTTTATCATCTACGAGTGAACTATTTGATTGAAAACTGCACTGAGAACGTATATGACCTCTCCGTCCACACTTAAAGCACTTTATGTTGTTGTTGTTGTTGTACCTACTGAAAGTTTTGCTTTCGTTCGCTCTTCCATTTTCCTTTTGTCTTGTTCTGCTGCTGTTACCGCTGCCAGCGCCTCTGCCGCTACCTACACCAACCTCACTCCTTACGCCTCTGCCGCCGCTGCTTTTATTTCGAAAAAATCCAACGCGTCCTTTCGATTCGTTTGCCGAAAAAGCCGTTTCTGCGCTACTGCATTTGTCGCCGTGCCTTTGCTCCTCTTCCAGAATCTTCGCGACGAGATTATCCAATTTGGGCAATGCGTCCCTGCTCTCGATTGCCACCACAAAATTTTCCATTTCGTCTGGTAATGAGCAAAGCAACAAAATTGATAAAAAGTCGTCCTCCATGGATATGCCAACTTCTTTTAAGTCATCTACAATACAGCAGAACTCCTTCAATTGAGCTGAAAACTTCTCGCTGCTTTTAAATTGAAATCGGATCAGTTTTTTAAATAGATTCACTTTCCTACACGCTGTATCTGCCTTGTAGAGCGCGTTCAACGTGTCCCATGCACTTTTTGCTGTGGTACAGTTTTTAATATGTATCAGTTCACTTGGCTTGACGCTCAACGTTATAGTAGCGAGAGCCTTCCTGTCGCATACTATCCAGATGGTCTTTCCAGGCTCCTCCTCCGGACACTTATCAACGACTGCACTCCACAAATCTAGAGTAATCAGTAAACTCTTTAACTGAATACACCAAGTGGTATAATTTTCCCCACTTAATTTTTCGATGTTGGCTAAAGCGTTAGCCATTTTACCGCGACTATTGCTTTTAACACCGGATAAGCAAATCAACCGAATTATTACAACTTCTATTTATGTATGTTGACCGTGAACTTAGAAACCCAAGTCGATACCTGGGCCCATAACCATTTGAAGCAGTATTTCCGCGCAGAGAAAGAAAAACTCGTGTCGATGTAATTCACGTTTTTATTCTAACTGCCGTTTTTACATTTTTTGGCATCGCCTACTATCTAACGTATAATTGTACAAGTTCAAAGTTCCATGTAAGTGAACTATAAGAGAGTAGGATTGGTTTGCAGAGTTGTATTTAGAATTCAACAATTTTAATAAACAAAAACAATTAAAAAATGATTGAAAAATTAAAAAAAATAAAAAAAGTTAAAAAACTAAAAAAAAAAAATTTAAATAAAAAAAACTTAAACAAATAACAATATAAAAATTAACAAACCAAAGGATTTTATATTTAAAAAATATTAAAAACGTTTATTTTAATATTAAGAAAAAAAAAACAAAAACAAAATAAAAACAAAAAAACAATAATTAATCAAAACAAAAAATTCGGTACAACATAAAATTTAATAAACACAAAAAAATTATAATTTAATTTTTTTTTTTAATTTTAAAATAGTAAAAAAACAAGAAAAAATGACAAAAAAATTAGCAAATAGTTTTAATAAAATAAAAACAATTAAAAAAATTAAAAAAGTTAATAAACTAAAAAAAAAAATTTAAATAAAAAAAAAAGAAATCAAATAACAGTACAAAATCTTAATTTCTTAATTTTTAATTTAAAATACAATAGTTAAAAAATTAAAAAAAATTTTTTCAGAACAACAAAAAACTTAACAAAACAAAGAAAAAACCAATTAGGAAAAATTAAACAAATAACAATAAAAAAAATTAAACAAAGCAAACCAAAAACCTATATAATAAAAAATTGAATTAAAAAAGAAATAAAAAAAACAATACAAAATCTTAATTTTAATCCTTTTTTAATTTTGAAATAGTTAAAAAAACAATAATAAATGACAAAAAAAAATTAGCAATTAATTTTAATACACAAAAACAATTTAGTATTAAAAAAAAATTAAAAAATAAAAGTGTTAAAGAACTAAAAAAAAATTGTTTAAATAAAAAAAAATAAACAAATAACAATACAAAAATTAACAAAGCAAAGCAAGAATAAATTTAAAATATATTGACATTTTTTTAATATTAAAAAAAAAACACAAAATAAAAAAATTAAACAAAACTAAATAAAAGTTTGATATAACATAAAATTTAATAAACAGAAAAACAGTTTTAATTTTAATTTTTTAATTTTAAAATAGTTAAAAAACCCAGAAAAAAAGCAATAAAAAACATACAAAACAGAGAAAAAACCAATTAAAAAAATTTAACAAAACAAAGTAAAAACGTATATAATAAAAAAAATTTAATTAAAAAAGAAATAAAAAAAATTAAATAAAAAAAACATTTAATAAAAAATGTACTTTAAAAACATATCTATTAAAACAAATTTAACAACAATTATAACAAATTTTAATAAAAATGCAATCGAAAATTTTTAGCGACTTCAAAATATTACAAAAAAAAAAAAACATTCTAAAAATTAAAAATAAAACATTTATAAAAAGTAAAGTGCTAAGTTCACTGTAAGAAAAAAAAAACAAATAATACTTCAACTTTAATCACTGGCAATTTGTTGCCTTCGGCCTTCTTTATGCGCAAAATCACGATTTGCACAATAAGTCATGTACGATTACTTAAAAACAAAATGCGAAAGAAAAATTCGAACAAAGGGAAGCCCACAATGAAGCATCGCGTGCACCCCTTTTCGAAAGCGCTATGCAACAGCAAGTAGGGTTGCGCATTTTATTTAATGGTGAATTTTGTTTCTGTGCTGTGCGCTTACAAAATTTTATCAAAACAATGACTCAGGCGTTCAAACAAAGGAAGCAAGAAACCAATTTAAAAAAATATTTTGAAATCTAAACGGGTTATTATTAATGTCACAAGTTGAATTTGCTTGAAGCACGAAAATGAGTCAAATTTTACAACTTCAAATGACACAAACGAGCACGTAACGAGCTATCAATGACTGTTAACGATGACGGGATGCAGCTCAACCTGATTGATAAGAACAATTACAGAGAATCCACATAAGGGGCGATGGCATAAATTTGCAAATGCAATATTGAAGAATACGTTCGGGTGGATTTTTATGGGGAAGGATGGGAGAATACTTTGCGGGGGTATGTGATTTTGAAGACTCGATTAACGGATTTTCACACGCTAGCATTAGAGCCCACGCACGACGTGTGGAAATACGATGACAGGAAGCTATAAAAAATAATGTAAACACAGGCGAACGGACTGTATTGTGGGAGCCTGGGAAAAATATTGCAAACGATTCTTGATGTAAACATATTGCACAAATATTTACAGGCACAATGTTTTTAACATGCAAAAAGAGTAGATAAATACATAATTAAAGAGAGCATGCAGGCATGGAAGAAAAGCAAATAGTCATAAGAAATAAAAAATAATTTCTGCTTTGCTCACAACTAAATACACCTGTGTTCACAATAATAGTGCCGCTCACATATGGCAAAGCTTTGACTTTTTGTTTATTTTTCTAATTTTTTTTATAAAAATGTAGTTTATACTACAACAAAAACTGACTTAACGTGACTGAAAGCTTCAAACATTGTAAAAAACCTGCAAAAACTCAACCAATTTTCATCAAACAGATTTCCTTAAAACAAAAAACTTTTAAATAGGAATTTTTACAAAAATTTCTAATGTGCAGATTTTCACAGCTTATAAAGGGCGGTTAAATTTCAAGGTCCAATGTTGAATGTGAACCACACCTAAACGTCAAGTTTTTTTCTGCATTTCATTTGACATTTTTCAATTTCAGACTAACTCAATTTGAACCATGGAAAGATACACAATCGAGCATCGCGTTAAAGTTATTGAGGGTTATTATGAAAACGGACGTTCAAATCAAAATGCATATCGCGCACTTCGTGAAGAAAATCATCTTCAGTGATGAGACACATTTTCACTTCAGTGGATTCGTGAATCAGCAGAATTGCCACTTTTGGGTGAATGATGATCCAAGAATAATTGCCGTAAGCCCAATGCACCCACAAAGAGTGACTGTTTGGGGCGGTTTATGGGCCGGCGGCATCATTGGGCTGTATTTTTTCCAAAATGAGGCCGGTCAGGCAGTTACTGTGAATAGTGTTGGCTATCGTGAGATGATAACGAACTTTTTATGGCCAGAATTGCAAGATATGGATGTGAACGGTAAGTGGTTTCAACAGGACGGTGCCACTTGTCACACAGCTGAAGAAACATGGGCTCTTTTGCGCGAAAAATTTGATGGCCGAATAATCTCACGTCGCGGCGATGTCAATTGGCAATTGGCCGCCAAGATCATGTGATATGACACCGTTGGACTTCTTTCTTTGGAGTTATTTGAAAGAAAAGGTGTACGTCGATAAGCCAGCAAAAATTCAAGAGCTAAAGGATGAGATAATTCGGCACATTAACGGCATAAAACCTCAATTATGCCTCAGCGTCATCGAAAATTTGGACCATCGGATGGAGGTGTGCCGTCGAGGCCGCGGCGGCCATTTGGCCGATATTTTGTTCTATACGTAATTGAACCATACCCATATTATCATAATAAAGAGAAATGATAATAATTTCCTAAAAAAATTGTATTTTATTCAAAATCCACACCGGGCCTTAGAACTTAACCAACCTTTATTTTAGTATCATTTAATAAAGTGTGGGTTTGAAGCGGTCGCATTGAGTTTTTACAATTTTTTTTGTTTTTTTAGCGATCTTGAGCATTTTCTTCACATAAAAAATGTCCACCATGCGAATTTTGAGCCACTAAAAAGTTTAAAGTTTTAATGATTTTTTTTTACTGTTTCAAACTTCTTGTAAACAAATTGAGTTACATGGTTTTTTTGTCGTATTATGAACTCTATTATTGGGTTGTTTCTCATTAACCTACAACAAGCTCCCTGGTATACTACACGTCGGATTAAGTGAGGTTAACAGGGCGAATACATTAAGAATAAAACTTCGTTGTGATTTTGGTAAGAGGATAAGAGGCATGACAAAAAAGAAAAGGAAAGAAAAGAGAAAGTTTTGGGAACAACATAAAATAGTATATTAGGGAATCAGTCGTTGTATTTGAATAAGAAATTCCGTATATCTCTAACATCCACTACTACAAAGTCTCGCGACAGCAGAGCAGCCGGAGATGATAAGATAACTCACCCACACCGAATTAGAAAAAATACGGAAGCCGGAATGTTTGATATGTCTTAGCCTCGTGACAAACAAGTAACACAATAACGACTGAAAATGATGTTGTCTCATGCCTCATAGATTCCACCGGGATAGTGCCCCATTAACACCACCACTTACATAGAGAGTTGCAGCCACCGATCCACAACAGCCAAAAGGACTTAACAACATTGGCTGTTGTTATATTTTTCTAGAGCTTGTAAAGCTAATTTGATGGCCATTCACCTGTCCGATAGTCATAAGCAAAGCAGGCAAATATTTTGCTTGGAACGTCGATTTGTGGTACAGATTTTCTCAGTATCCTCTGCAGTCAGAACATTGTGCCATCTTCCAGCTAGAAATGTTTTCTAGTACTAAAGACTGTCATGTTTTGGCGCGAAGAAACGTATACCACTTTCAAATCGACTGTGCCGTAAATTTTCTATAAAGTGGAGTCGCCATTTTGGTTCTAACGAAATACATAAGCATATGTACGAGTATAATTTCCTTAAACTCTTATTTGGAATATAGGGCGTCAACTTTATGGAATAGTTTAAGCTAGCATTCAGTAAACTTTATTTGAGTCCATCGTCGAGGTTGCTGGTGGGTTAGCCAGAGAGGGTCCCCTGACGATAGATCAACTCGCATAATATTGAGAACTGTATCTCAATGGAGTAAGTAACTGTACGATATTCAGAAATCGTGCCACAAATTATGGCGGGTTTCAAAAGGTTTCCTATGAGAGTAACAGGAAAGATAATATATTAGCGGACTCCAAGCCTGACGCTTCTTTTACTGGGTTTATTGGGCAACCACGCAATATAGACAATATTTAGATCTATTCTTATTATTACAAAGCAACTGAGCGTTTTAGGGGTAGAAGTCCGGTTTTAATAAGGATACTTGAGAAGACCTCCCCGAGGATGTTTGAGTGAAATTCATTCTGTATGAACCAATGCATTTACAACACTCCTAATTTTATCAACTACGAAGACTTACCAAACACTGCAGAGCCAAGCGACACTTGTATTGGGCTGGACAATAGGTTCGTAGCGTTTTTACCGAAGACTATTATTTAAACAAAAAACAATAATTATATCACTAAGTTGATCAATTATATATTCGCCGTTACTGTTTACAAACTCTTCCCACCTCTCGGCCAATTTGTTGATACCGTCCCACCAAAAATTGCTTGGCCTGCTGTTAAAGAAGTTTTTGAGCTAGTTTTAAAGAACCTCTTTGTTATCGAAGGTAACGCCCTTCATATGGTTTCACAGGGTGCAGAAAAGATGCTAAACGGTCGATGCAAGGACCGGAGAACGCAGTGGATGCTAAAGGAACTACCATTCGAGCTCTTGGAGTGCGGTTTTGATGACTTGTGCAACATAGGGCCTGGCGTTGTCGTGAAGAAGTATGGTTTGACCATGTCGATCAAGTATTTTCAATCGAATAGCCTTATTCACGCGGTGTAGCGAAATAGATGGGCAATGTAGAGCTCCTTGTTGAGCGTGGCATTCTTATCGAGCATTTCGCAGTTCACTATGCTCTCCCAGATCCACCAAACAGAAGAAGATCCTCTATCTTGACTCTCGGCTTTGGCGTATCTCCTGGAGCCACCCAGATCTTTCTTTACTTCATATTGATATTTAAGCACCATTTCTCACCTCCCGTGACAAGTCGGTGCAAAAACTGCTGTTTGTTTTTTGCCAAGTGGCCAACAAATCGTTGTAAACTAAAAGAAAATATAAAGACGCTATGGACTTATTCCCGAACCCAATAGTTTATTCGGCATCAGAATTCGCTTCATTGCAGTCCACAGAAAATGGCTAGTCAGCGCAAAAGTTATTCGCTACTGCTTTCTTTTTTAAGCAGCCTGTCACCACCACATATCCAAGGTAATACCCCAGCATACAGAGCAAACTGACCTTGTTTTAAAGCAAGTGATAGTGATTGCTAGTTGTTGACACTCACAGACTTGTTTCGTGGTATTCTCTTAAGCATCTCTTCGTGGTCTGGCTATCGGGGCATATACACACATACACACATGCTATATGTAAATGTGTTTGTTGGTTACTCCGCTGACCATATACAAGTAAAGGAACAAAATATAATATAAGCATTTCAGATAACAATAAATGCTGGCGTTCTCAAAACGCTTGAGTGTTTTATTTATGACTTTTTATCGACTTGTGTTTGTATGTCCATTATAAAGATATATTTGTGCGTACCACAACGGAAGTTGCATAGCCATGTAGTAGCACAAATTATCACTGTCTCATATATAAATTATATTATAACATTATGAAGCCTGCAATACGACAATAACACACTGATAAACTTTAAAGGAAACTGTGAGCATACATACACACACACATGCAAATGTACTTATACACAAACATACAAAAAATTGTGACAATCCACATGGTCGAAGTGGGGGAAAAAAGGCGTTGCAAAAATTAAAAATAAGAAGAAAAAAAAACGAATAAAGAAACCATAAACTTTTACGCACACAACCACAGAAATGTAAATTTCAAGGATGTAACAACTGCCAATGACTGCGAACTCAACTGTATATTGCTGACAGCGCCTTCGGCAAATAAATTAGGCAAACATGTGGCACATTTGTCAATTGCATATCAGCACACACTACTACATACATATGTGGATATGTATGCACAGCTTGCCTCAAAAGGGTTAAGCAAGAGTTTGTCTTGCGACAGGAAATCGTGCTGTAGCCTTTCCTTAATTTTTGTCTGCATTTTATGGCCACAAATGACGGGAGATAGTCGCGATGTCTGACAGGGTGTGGCTGCATTGAAAGCGATAGGACCGACAGATGCATGCAACCGGTACTCGGATTAAAAAGTGGAAATAAATAAATAGAAAATTAATTTTGGTTCACTTTTCTGCAAATGTTGAAGATCGACAGCAACAACAATCGCTTCCGTGCTTCATCAAGAGCAAACGAGAGAAATCAATATAAATACAGGGTGAGTAAATAAAATAAATGTCCTTCATAGGACGCCGTCTGGGACCTCCACCTCAAGGCAACGCGGAAGATAGAGGGAAAAATATAAGAGAGCAGGATGGATATTTTTCTTGGTATCACAACACTCGTAGTAGCGACGGTTACTCTATAAATGAATGCCATTTTTAACCCAATGTCACCGGCAAAAAAAAATTTAAATACAGGATGGTTCATCAAGTATTTGAAAATTTAATCGGTTATAAATAAAAGGCCCTGCCAGAAAGCAAACTAGATTATCGAAACATACCCAAGACAGAGTTTTGTCGCGGCCCTACGCTCCCGAGTGGAGTGAACAAGGAAAAAAAAAATAAATAAAAGGCAGGAGATTATTTTACTATGAACTTTTTTATTGAAATTTTTTTTTGCAATTTTTTATTGTACACAAACCTTGCAGATGAGCGATTCCATGTCAAGTGATCCAAATACAGTAACGCGATTTTATGTCCCATATTTCTGTACTGTGAATTATTTGTAGAGTTCACAATTAAATTTACAGTTTGTTCATAGTTTTTGTGGTGTGAGAGTGTTGATTGTACATACATATACGTACTGAAAGGTAAAGAAGTCTTATATTTATTTTAAATAAATATTATATGAATACTTCTTTTGTCAAAACTTTTTGGGAAAAAAATATTTTTTTTAATGTTTTGGATTTCTTCTTATTCTTTTTATTAAAAGTCTTTTTGGGGGGCGAAAAAAATTTTAGAAAAAATTTATTATAGTTTTTCTTAACTTTTTGGAAAAAACAAGTTTAATTCTTTTGGGAAAATTTTTTGAAAAAAAAAATTTTATTTTTGTTTTTAATTTTTTGGATCTTTTCTTATTCTTTTTACTAATAGCTTTTTTGAGGCAAAAAAATTATTATACTTGCTTTTTAATGTTGGGGATACAAATTATATTTCTTTTGTGAAATTTTTTTCGGGAAAAAATATTTTTTGTTTTTTTAATTTTTTGGTTTTTTCCTTATTCTTTTTATTAATAGCTTTTTTGGGGAACAAAAATTTGGGAAAAAATGTATTATATTTCTCTTTGAGGGAAACAAATTATATTTCTTTTGTGAAAATTGTTTGGAAAAAAAATATTTTTTTTTTGTAATTTTTTAGATTTTTTCTTATTCTTTTTATTAATAGCTTTTTGGAGGCGGAAAAAATTGGGAAAAAATTTATATTTTTTTTACTATTTGGGAAACAAATTATTATATTTCCTTTTCAATTTTTGGGAAAAGATTATATTTTTTGTGAGAAAATCTTTTGGGAAAAAAATTAATTTTTTTTTTATTTTTGGATCCTTTCTTATTATTTTTATTAATAGTTCCTTTAGGAAAAAATTATATTTCTTTTGTGAAAAAATTTGGGCAAAAAAATGTTTTGTTTTTTAATTTTTTGGATTTTTTTTAATAACTTTTTTTATTTTTTACTTATGTAATATTTTTCGCAAAATTGTTTTTCTTTTTGTTTTTTGAATTTTGTCTTATTTTTTTATGAATAGCTGATGTTATGCTCTGTACTCCTTCAACATTTCATAGCAGAATTGAGGAAACTTTGCGACTTATATTCAAATGCATACAGCAAATTCAGCAACAAATAAGGTGTATCTAAAAAAGGTGTTACTAATGCACGTAGCGACGCTTAGATCGATTTGCAAACGGGCGTAGTTTAGGAATATACCTAAGAATAGTCTCAACATTAACATTGACATAAGAAAAACATCTGAGGGAAGAGTTTTCTAAAACAAATTTCTCAAAATGTTTCACCCAAAAAATTTTGGTTCAAAGAAAAATATTTTTTAGCCACAAAATATAATTTTTAATCGAAATATCATTGCTCTCCAAACAAACCGTTTTCCAATACATATTTTGCAAGGATTACTAAGAATAGTCTCAGCTAGAGATATAAGAAAAAAATCGAGGGGCGAGTTTTCTAAAAATTCCAACAAAAAAATGTTCCTAAACATTTTTAAATTTTTGCGAACCAACAACAAATTTTCAAATAAAAAAAAAAATTTTGTAAGCCTTTTAAAATTTTTGCGAACACACAAAAGCTTTTTGTATTAAAAAAAAAAAATGTTAACATTTTTTGAAAGTTTTGTAAAAATTTTAAATCAAAAATTTTTTAATAAAATCTAATTTGTCAACTAAAAACTTTATCACCAAAATTTTTTTTATTTTTTTACTAAAAAAATTTTAACCAAAAATTTGTTTACTAAAAATTTTTTAACTAAACATTTTTTAACTAAAACTTTTCAACACAAGCTTTTTGCATTTAAAAAAAAAATTTGTTAACATTTTTTAAAAGTTTTGTAAAAAATTTTTAATAAAAACTAATTTTTCAACTAAAACTTTTTTACTTTTTTACTAAAAAACTTTTTGTAGCAATAACTTTTTAACTAAAAATTGTTTTAACGATACTCTTTTTAACTAAAGCTTTTGAACACAAGTTTAATTATATGATTCGGTTAGTCAATACTGTTCAAAATTTTATTTAGGGTAACTCAACAGTACCTGAAAAAATTGCGAACAATCACCCTAATAAATATATACATACACCTATACAGGGTGAGTGGGTGGTTGGTTATCCGCCTGTTGCAAAAAGCAAAACAACAAAAGCAACACAAAGGCGAAAACATGAGTCATCAAAGTAAACACAACGTGCCCGGATACTTGAGCAACAAATGTGCAAATATGTTGTAAGTATTAGTAGGCATTTCGAATGGGGTGATGGGTGGTGGCAGGCGCTTACACCAACTCACCCAACAACTGGCTGGGGTTCCCTGAATAAGCCAACGAATTAAACATTTATATACTTACATAGATATAAAAACACATACAAACGTATATGGGCAATTCCATTAAAATGTCAATAACGACTGAAAAACTAAAAAGGCTTCAAATGTTTTTTCAAGATGAGAACAGAAGGGAACCCAATTTTAGAAATAAAAGGAAAAAGAGAAGATAGGGTTCGGTTAATGGTATTTTTTGGTATATTTTGTTTTTGTCTTGGATGACATCCTACTGTCACGTACGTCGTTAGTGATAAACCATTACTTGTCTACGGCACACAGTGTTGCGAAGTGCAATTAAAATAGAAACAAGTTGACGTTCGAATTTAAAAGAAAAATGTATGGCGATTTTACCTCAAATTTACTAATCCCAAAATATTTTTGCAATAGTATAATAAATACTTAGATACATTTTAAAAGTGATAAGATACATTTTTCAAAGCGAAGGATTTAAAATCAACAATGTCTGGGAGTGATTAAAAATGCACGTGACAGAAGATCAATACTGTAGAATAAGTAAGTTTTTAGACACCAAATTTCATCAAAAACTATCATATTTCACGATCTTTAGAATAATTACTTTTTTTTTACTTACATAAAATTTTACACCAAATTTCATCGCGATCTAATCATATTTAATATTTGGACTCAATTTTTGTCTGTTTAGCGATTGCGGAAGCAGGCCAATCTATACCATCTCTCATATTTATATTTTTATACGTAAAACCGAAGTGTAAGCAGAATTTCATCAAAATCGGACAACATTGAACACTCTGGCCCTCAAGAGAGGTAAGCGTGGCACTACGTCAATATTAACATATTTCCTTTTCCCCAAGTGAAAGTAAAACAATTACTAAGTCTCAGTGAAATCGGCGCACGTTTACTATTTTTGATCATAGCATATTTGGCGACGTCACACTGTGCGCCATTTGTAATTTATCATGCAAAGTAATAATTAAAAGCCAAATATTTGTCACAGCAAAGTTTTCACCGTTTTTTCTTGTTCCCCATTTGATATATTGTAATATAATATGAATTGCCGAAGCTTTTAAAGTTCGGCACGTACAATATTGAGCGTAAGTACTATTAGGGTTACTAATCGAATTGTTTTTTTAAATAAGCTGATAATATGTTTTCTGAAACCTTTTTATTTCTTTCTTAGATTAGGTGTACATGTAGGCACATGTTATATTTAAGGAATGAGTATTTCATTTCCTACGAATAAAAAAAAAATATGTCGCACTACGATAGGTCACGTGAAGATATTAAATTTTATTCATTAAAAAATAAATGAAAGATTTTTTTAGTATTTTAGTGATTAAATATGACGCATTGTAAAGGAAAACTATTTGGTTTAGTTCAAGAAATGAAAAACATAAAAAACATCTCCCACGATTCGCAGACTTTCGTATATTTTTACATGTGACTCAACCTAAGGTCACTTCCGTTGCATGTTGCGTACGATATGCCCTTAATCTGCTCGATATTACAGACACCAAGGTTTCAATTGTTCTGTTGTTTCCAATACCCCTCTGAATGGAACATAACAATCAAATTATTTTTCAGTCAAGTTTGTTTTGATTTCTACAAAGTCTATTCCACTCAATAGGCATACATCGCCGTGGAAATGCCCATATGCCGTATCCCGTTTTGATAGCACGTATACATAAATGTATCCCTTCAGCGGAGGTAATGCGTCAGCACACCGGCGAAGCTTAGTCATCAGTTTGCCGCATTAAGGCGGGCAGGTGAAAGGGGGAGAGCATTGAAGAAAGAGAGACCAAAAGAGAAGTTGCTTAAATTCGGCAACGGTAAAAGCAAATTCAGCAGGCTGTAAGCTGAACATAAAAGCGAAAAGGTTATTTTTAATAATGGATAATCCCAGCCGCAACAGAAGATGTAAGTTATGAAAAAATATGAAACATAAAAGCTTAATACTAATATAAATATAACTTAAAAAACAAAAATTAGGATTTTTTATATGTAAACCAATGCGTAGATGAGCAAATTTCTAAAAATATAGAATCCTGAGCGCAAATAATGAACACATTAGCGATGAGGAGAGACTGAAAGGTTCTTTTAAATAGAATATAAGCATTTTTTTTGTATTTTCCGCCGTAAATGAACAGTAAAATGGGTTCTAAATTTTTGTAAGGATGCCCCAGAGCCGGTAAGCTTTGAAGAAACTAAAAGTAACTTTTCTAGAAACCCAGATTGATTTAATATTTTCTATTGAAGAAGAAACTTGTTGAGAGCATTACACAGGGAATGAACTCAAGCGGTTTGTGTAGTACTACATTCGGAGTATTCATGATTTTGGCCACAAAAATTAGTGTACTTATGGATACGCCCATTGCACCAAGAATAACTAACTCTGTGCTGACCCACTCAAATGTCAAGACAAGAACAAACCAGCGGTTTGCGTATGGCGCCACCTGTGTATTTCTACTTCCTGATAGTACAACACCACAAAAACCCACCAAGCAATACTAAAAAAATAACAAAAATAAAATAATAACAAAAGGAAAATCACAAAAAAAAACCAAAAATACAAAAAAAAAATAAAAAACAAATAAAAAAAACATAAAATAAAAAAAAAATTAAAAAATAAAAATAAAAAAACAAAAGAAAAACACAAAAAATATAATTAAAAAAAAGATTGCAAACAACAAAAATAAAATTTGCTAAACATAAACAAAAATAATACAAATAAAAAGCAAAAATCAAAAACTAGCAGAATAAAAACAAACCCATAAAACAGCAATACAAACAAACAAAAAACTTTAAAAAATTTTAACCTCTTGAGTGGAAATGACCGACCTCGCTCGCCAAAATTTTCTATACTAAATTCGAATTACACCGCAGTATGTTTTAAGGTTTGTTTGATTCCACTTAGTCTCATTGTTACTTAATCCTTAATCCGCGGTGTTTTCAAACGGTCCCCCATCCAAGTACTAACCGCGACTGACGCTGCTTAATCTAGGTGATCGAACGAGACTTTATTCAATAAAAACAATTTTTAATTTAACACAAAAATTGTAATTTCTTAAAAAAAAAATTGAATTCGATATAAAAGTTTAATTCAATAGAAACAATTCTAAATTCAATACAAAAAGCTTTATTTTTAATAAATAATATTTTCATTTAATAAAAAATATTTTAATTCAATAAAAAAATTTAATTTAAAAAAAACTTCAAACTCGATAAACCAAATGTAATTCATTAAAAAAAATTGATTTCAGTAAATAGCATTTAGTTAAATAAAAAATATTTTAATTAAATAAAAAATCTTTTAATATAAATTGCATAAAAATTATTCTAATTAAATTATAAAATATTTTAATTAAGGGAGAATGGGGAATTGTGAGACGGGTTTTGTTTTTGGACCCGTATTACTCAAAATCTTAATATTCTGCATATGTCAACGATGGAATCTTTAGTCAATGAATACTGGAAGCTATTGGTATGGCCTATTTAACAAAACTACAATTTTCCTTAAAATGAAAATTGTATATAATAATATAAAATATAATACAAAATACAAAAATGTGGGGAGTTGTGAGACACCATGGCTTAAATCAATAAAAATGACTTATTTTAGTTGTTAGTTCTTTATTAAGATGAAAAATAGAAAAGAAAATACAATTGTTATAAAAAAGTGTATAAAAAATGCAATGCCATCAATCTGATGATTCGCAGTGAGAACATGTATAATAACCAGTTCGTAAATTGGCATACTTTAGGTGCACAGCTCGATCGCATACATTGCAATGAATGGAGTTGTTTCTGCTTAACTTTTTCGGCATTTGCAGAAAATTTTCATGATATATTATATTTGTATATATGATAATGCATGAATATTGCGAGGTACTTATGACAGATGCGTTAAAACGTCGAAAAAAACGGTGTCTCACAACTCCCCACATTTGTTGTCTTACAACCCCCCAAATCGTTTTTTTTATAAATGGCCGCGTAGTCATAAACACATCGAACGTTCATGCCCAAGTAAATGTGTAAATTCAAAGCTAATAGGACAATTAATAATTTGTATATATTAACATTTGCAATTTGCTTCAACAACTGATCGAAGGTATCGCAAAACAAATGATGAAAAAAACTTACCGAGAAATTCCAAAACACAGTAACTGGAGAGACGCGTCGAACGCGTGTAAATATGACCAATGCTAGCTGAAAAGTGAGATCGCATCGAGAACACTTGTTGACACTTAAAATCGAATGTAAACAAATGAATAATGCCGAACGGTAACAAGGTCTCACAACTCCCTATGTCTCACAACTCCCCATTCTCCCCTACATAAAAGATATTTTAATTAAATAAAAAAAATTAATTCAATAAGACAAATTTATTCAATAAAAAAAACTTAATATGAAAAATAATTTAAAAAAAATCAATAAAACTATATTTGTTAAAGAAAATTACTAAATTTTTTTTAACAAATATAGTTTTATTGATTTTTTTTAAATTATTTTTCATATTAAGTAAAATATATTAAATAAAAAATATTTTAATTAAATAAAACAAATAATTCAATTAAACAAATTTATTTAATAAAAAATTGAATAGAACAAAAATTTAATACAAAAAAATTTTAACTCAATAAAAAAGTTAGTAAAACACAAACTATTTCTATTAAATAAAAAATATTATTTAATAAAAGAAACGCAATTCAATAAAGACTCATTTTAATTGTATAACAAAACTTGTACTCAATAACAATAATTTTTATTAAATTAAAAAATATTATAATTAAATAAAATTAAAAATAAATTAAAAAATAAATTAAATAAAAAAGATATTTCAATAAAATTTTAATTGAACAAAAAATATTTTAATTCGATAAACATAAATTTAATTCAATAAACAAATTTTAACCCGATAAGCAATCGTAATAAAAAAGATTAATTCGATAAAAATATTTCAATTAAACAAATAAGTAATTTAATAAAAAACAGTTTAATTCAATAAAGGCAAATCCTATGATATTCAATAAAATGAAGTTCAATAAAAAAGATTTTAGTTAAATAAAAAAATATTTTAATTGAATAAAAAGTCTTTTAATTCAAAAAAAAAAAAAATGGTTAAATCCAAAAAAGGAAATAATCTCAAATTCAGTTTTCCGTTCCATGCTGATATCCATTGTGATGACCTAGATTTTTTTCAAAATCAAGAATTGCTATCCTGGCAGTCTCCAAACGGAAAGCGATGAGTGTTTTGATGCCAAGTTTCATTCTATCGAGAAAAAATTTTAAAACCCAAACAAAAGGTTTCTTGCCAAAAGAGATCCAAAATTAGTGTCACTTTTACAATTTGAAGAAAAGTCGTTGTTAAATGCAGCTTAATAATCTCAAGTCATCAAACCTCAATCTACTCAATATTTTATATTACTTTTTCAAACTAACGCTCTCGCTAGCTGAGATGCATTTAGCCAATACTCACTCAGATTCAGTCGCCAGTGGCCAATGGTCAATGGCATTTAATTGACGTTTACGACTTTAATTTAACCACAGCAGCTTTAAGTCTAAATAGTTTCAAATTTCTTTGTTCACTTGTCGTAAATCAATGTCGCAGCAGTTGGGTGCAGCTACCACTACTAGTTACTCATACACTGGCAAAAGAATTGCGTCTTCTACAAAATTTTTGCACACACCCGCCGCTATGCACAACCATCATTCAACGATTTTCCTATACTTAGTTTTTAATTTCATACTCGTTTTTGTGTTTGCTCATAATTCATTTGCGCTCCATGTAGCCGCTGTCACTGCCACACGCACACACCTCCCACTACTGCATAGATACCACTACTCTTGCCAACACATGTGTCCTTCATATTGTGCAGCCTACATTTTATTAAAGATCAAATGGTTGGTTTCTCTTCCAATTTACTTTAACTTTCTGCATTCTACGCTGCATACAAATCACTTGTTGGTCGCACCCAAACATCCTTGCAACAAGACAAGCGGACAAGCAGGGAAGCATTGAGAGCTACCTAACTAAGCATATCTAAATAAATCCCCTCGGGTACATGAATGTGCATAAGCGCCCTATTTACTCATAAGACGAGGGAAACAAATTCTTATAAGCTTTTTTGTTTTTGTCTGCAAACGCCTCAGACTCATTATTAATGTTGTTGATATCGCAAAACGAGCTTGCAACGCGTGCATTAGCAACAGCGCATCCTTGTAATCCCATTAAATTCAACTGTCTTTGGCGCATTGAAGGGCATTCGACGGGATTTGGTTTGTGCGGCAGAATGCTGGGGTGACGTATGTATATCAAATGGGTGTGTGTACATATGTATGGCTGTATATGTGTAAGTCATAAAAGAAAGGTTATGTTATCTGGGGTAAGAGCACTCGACAGTGAATTGTCGCCATTTTTCTACGTTGCAAAACGCTGTG
Organism: Anastrepha ludens; assembly: GCF_028408465.1. NCBI lineage: Eukaryota > Metazoa > Arthropoda > Insecta > Diptera > Tephritidae > Anastrepha > Anastrepha ludens. Next base: position 19,935,887 of record NC_071500.1, read on the forward strand.
TATTTATTAGATTGACATTTATACAAGCGGAAAAAAAGCATTTCTACGCAAGGATGTACGAAAGTTTGATGGTAGCAGTGAAGGCTACAGTAATGCATTTGGAGCGAAAAGCAGTGTGGCATTCAAAAAGGGCGGAAATGGAACGCATGGCAACATGCTCCCACATGCATACATAGATACACATACATACATACATATATTTGTGTGCTACATACGCGCATTCGTAGGGCAGTACAGGGTGACCGATGAGATGAACTCCCAAAAAAAACGCGAGTATAATATTTGTGACGGAAAGCAAAAATATCGAATAGAGCGGCTCTAAGCTTGCAATTCTTCGTGAGTTGACCAGGCTGCATTGTGAGCCTTTATTTTTTTGTGTAAAAAAAAAACGGCCTACTCTAACGTACACCGTAGGCTATTGGTAGATAGGTGAAATGGTTGAATACCCAGTCTGGCACTCCCCAAGTAGGACTAATGCGCCGTTTTGATAAAATTTTGAAACCTCTAACAGGCAGATATCTACAACCACCCAGAGCTGTTGATATAATGGAGGAGATTGATGGGATTTAAGTGGACGGACTGCATAAGGCTGTCGAAAAAATGAGTAACCAGTGGCCTTAACCGTCTAGCTGCCAAACCCGGACATTGACAGAGAAAGTGCTCAACAGTCTTCTTCTCTGAAAGCTCCCTACCGCTTCTGCAATGGGGGTTAAATGGTAAACCTAGCTATTTTGCGTGTGTTCCGCTCGTTCAGTGATTACACAGCTGCGAGTTTGGAAATTGAATGGCGTGGAATCCACAGGACTTTCTGAATCCTTCATCTAATGTACTGGGGCCAAAGGGTTTTTCGAAATAGATAGCACATGAAGAAATGGAGCTCCATTTTTTCTGCGCTTTCCTGTGAAATAAGTTGTGCAATTCCCCTAACACTAGCAGTATTCCGAAATTTTTAGGAAATATATAAATTGGCTCATTTAGTGAAAACCCCTGCAATGACTCCCGGTTCAATCTTGGAGCCGTCAGTGAAGACAAAAATACCAGCTCCGGTAATTATTTTTCCCGCTTTTCAATTCTGCCTCCTTGGAAAGATTGCCCTGGCACGGCCCTCAAACTCCAGTTTGCGAATGAAGAGATCTATCCGAAGTTCAGAGAAAAAAAATTAAAATAAAAAATACAAACACACGAAGAAATGGAGCTCCATCTCTTCTGGAGCTTCTCTGACAAACAGGTTGTGCAATTCCTCTTTAACAACAGTCAGGGGGATGCCAATGACTGGGTAGGAGATCTCTGAGACTAATTCAGTCGACCCCTTCTTAGGAAGTTCATTAGCAATTTCAATTCGCATTATGTTCCTATGTCCTTTAACCCGAATCAGAGAAATGTTACCTGTACACCCAGCTCAAGTTCACATGAAAACGGTGTGACACAATTATTTGAAGAAGCTCGGACCATCTCGCTTCCAGAACCGACTGCACACACTTGGCATTTTCTTGTTGGCTTATCGGAAACAGGCAGTTAACAAAATGAAAACAACAATTTTTAATGATTTAAAGCAATCCAGGAGATTGTCACACCAACTCTTCAGGCAGTGATGAACAATTTTGAGGTAAGAAGCCGCTCACTCTGCATCACTTAGTGTGGAAGCCATTTGCAGGCGTAATCTATAACTTTTAAAAATCATTAAAACACTAAACAAAAAAATGCATTACCTTTCAAATGAAATAAAAAATATGAAAAATAAAGAATTACAAAAAAAAAGTTATTTGAGTTTCTTAATGTTGCAAAATTCATCATACATAGCCACCCTGTATTATATACCCACAGAGTGTGTGAGATTTCTTTTATGACTTCATCGCATACTTAGTATATTTTTCTGATGTCTGCAGGGAGATGGAGTTGACGCCAGTAAAGATTTATTGAATTTAGTATTATTTTCAACGTTCAGGGGCACAATTTCAAGGGCAAATTCGTCTTGAAAATAAACTCAATGGAAGGGGGACTAATTTAGCTAAAAATATATACAAAGTATACTCAGTGAATACATACTACTACAAACTGTAAATGTAGATATAGATGACTTTGGTTATAGCGCGAAAAGTTTTCCTTCCAGTTTGGCTAATTTCTTCAGCTTGTGAAATTAATGAAAGTAACTTCTTGAGCTATAAAAGAACCGCTACAAACTACAATTAAACTCAGATGCCGACACAGACCCTTCAAAGAGCTAGTCTTCCTAGATACTAGAGATATGTATATGTACAATTTAAGCAAATATTAATAATTTTGAAAATCGATTAATGGGTGAATTACCACAAAAAACAAATAGATCGAAATTAAAAAAAATATATGTATATACCTTCTGCTCAAATATGAACGAGACGTTATCAATAAAACGGTCCGCGGATGACATATGGCAAAAATAAATTTTTTGTTTTTTGGTAGGACTGTTATAAGCTTACGCGGCAAATTTCAGCGTGAAATGTAGTTCATAGTTTGTTTTCTGTGCTACTGTAAACAAGTCAAGCTCGAGTGTGTTCTTCGAATTCTCTTTTATGACTTCAATTGTCTCAAAATGTTTTCCACGGAGCAGCAACTTGAGCTTGGGAAACAGGAAAAAGTCACATGGAGCCATATCAGGCGAATACGGTGATTGCGGAACGATATTAACATTATTAACGGATAGACCAATTTTCAGAATATTCCCATACCTTAGAGTATCTACACAGTAAATAATAGGTATTTCAAAAATGACTACTAGATGTCACTAGTGAATAATTCATAGGCGGCACCTTTTTTTATGTCATCTTTGACAAACCATAGACAGGCCAGAACAAGTAGATGAGCCAGTACACAGACCATACCAATTTTAACCATGAATACTCAGACGATAGAACAACGCGTTGAAATGATTGAAACTTAGTATGAAAATTGTCAATTTTTATGAACAACAATTAAAAAAATTCGCGATTTTTTTGGTGGAAATAATCATCTGAATGAGTCAATAAATCTTCAGATATGAAAGAAAAATATTGCAAAAAATATATGGGCCTGTAAAACTGCAAGATGGTACCTATCGAATTAGATATAAGCATGAGCTGGAACTATTAGCAAAAAACGAAACCGTGATAGGATTTATAAAAACGCAGAGGATAAGATGATTCGGATGCGTGTTTAGAATGCCCAAGGAGAGAACAACTCGGAAAGTATTTGAATTACGTCAAAGAAGAAGACGCCCCAGAAAAAGATGGATCGAAGGCGTGGAAGTTGACCTTGAAAAGCTTACCGTGGGGCAGTGGAAGGAGGTAGACTTAGATAGAGGCAGATGTCGTAAGGTTGAGAATAAAGCAATGGTTCACCAAAAACTTTGATGCTAAGAAGAGCAAGCAAATTGTTTTAAAAAGAATAAGCGACATTCGGAAATGAAAGCGAAGTTATTGGCCTCAATCAAGGAAAAACTTCGGTTTTCGGACGAGCCAAAAAAATTGGAACAAACTTTGCCACAGCAGCCCTGGAAATACGGTTTAATGAGCGGCAAAGAGCGTTTCGGGCAAACAAACAGAATACTGTGGAAAAAAGTGTTAACAAAATTTAAAGGCTGTATTTTTATGGATTCCAAAACTTTGACATTTGTTTTGATTTTAGCCAACTTCCTGGGCATAAATTCTATGTGGCAAATAAACATAGGAGTGTCTCATCACAATTTAAATATTTATAAGAAGTAAATAAATATAAATAATAGATAAATTTGGCAAAAAAAAAATGTATTTATGTATGTTGTGGCCTGAAATACAGGGCAATGACAAATTTACTAAAGGTGGTCTTATTCAGAAGCGACACAAGGCGTATCGAAAATGGAAACACTTGAAATTTGCAGCAACATACAATGTTTTCAAGGGTCACAGAATAGAAGCCACCAGAACTATTAAACTGCAAAAACCGAAATAGCAGTTCAGCACAGGAATAGGTTGTAAAAAAAAGTGGAATTATCAGGTCAGACCATAAGTTCGTGCGTATTTTACCCATAATTCCACTTTTGTATGATTTTTTGCATACAAAAAATTATTCGCGGAATATAACGGACCTATTTATATTTTCTTAGATATATTGTGCATTCAACGATAGGATACCGAGAGGATACCGTGAGTGTAAGGACTGGGCAAAAGTGGTTTTCAGAATTCCGAAGTGGTAACTGCAACGTAGAGGATGCCCTGCGCTGGTCGTCCTGAAGTCTTTAACTCCGACGCCTTGATCGAACTCATGGAAGCTGAGCCAAATTTGACATTCGATATGATAGCTCAGAGGTTAAGTTCATCGCATGGAACAGTTCACAGGCACCTGGTTCAGTTGGGAAAGGTTTCAAAGCTGGGAAAATGGGTTCCGCATAAACTTTCTGTCGCCAACCTTCAGCAGAGAGTGAATGTGTGTTCTCAGCTGCTGCAACGGCTTGAAAATTAAAGTTTTTTGAATCGTATCGTTGCTGCTGCTGAAAAATGGATCCTTTACAATAATCCTGTTCGCAAACGTCAATGGTTAGATAAAGATGAAACACCAGAACCGACCCCTAGAGATGGCCTTCACCCCAAGAAGATTCTCCTGTCTATTTGGTGGGATATGGCCGGTATTGTTTATTATGAACTTCTGGAACCAAACCAGACGATAACTGCTGATTATTATTCCCATCAGCTATCAAACCTGAATGAGGCACTTAACAAAGATCGGCCGTCTTTAGTGAATAGACGCAAAGTTTTGTTTCACCACGACAACGCAAGACCTCATACCGCAGGGCAAACATTAGGCATGCTGAACGAGCTCGGATGGGAGCTAATGCCGCATCCACCATAATCTCCGTATACTGCACCTTGTGATTATCACCTTCTCCGTGGACTTCAATCCCATATGAGTAATAAGAACTACTCCTCAAAAGAAGCTATAAAAAGGGATATCGAAGGGTATTTTAGCTCCAAAGACAAACAATTTTTTGAGCAGGGGATTACAAATTTGACTAAACGTTAGGAAGATATTATAAATAATGAAGGAAATTATATTATTGTTTAATAAATACTTTAAGCATCTTTTTTATTAATTTTAAAACCACCTTTAAAAAACGCACGAACTTATGGACTGATCTGATATATCCGTGAAGTAGGGATTGGACACAAAAGTAATGATGTTTCCGAAAATATAAATGTATGAACTGAATGAGGAATTTGTAGAACTATCCAGTTGTAGTAGTAATATACGTCGTGAAATGTATGCATGGTGCAATACTTGGTTTTACCTTCTCCATTATTGATGATTATGCAGTTGTCGAGTTCAGACTCAGCGTGAAATCTAATGCGATTGGTCTATGGCATTCGTCCCAAATTTTTCAAATGTTGATTGCCTGATTGCCCGAATTTTACCTTATTTGTCTTAAACCACATTTTAGCCACGTATGTTTTTCCTCACTATTGCAGGTCGTCTAAAATCAACCAGTTTATGAAATCGAATGGGCGCATATTGCCTGCTCAGATAAATTATTTGCTGATTCCGAACCTGCTGGTCAATCGGTGCCAACCTGGTTTAGTTGTAACAGAAACTGTATAACGAGGCTAATTACAGTAAAATTTCTGTAAAATTTTATGATCACAAGGTCATTAACTCTCGTGAGCCCAAATACCTCGTCGTACGAATTCAATTCACTAGATCGGCGCGATCACTTAACCTGCTTAGTATGAAATAAGTTGGCTTATAATCTGAATGATTTTTCTTCGTTTTTGCTGTTCGTTTTTGGATTGCTCTGCCACAAAAGATCAAAACCGTCCGAAGTATATTGTGCCTTAAAAATGAGCTCCTACATTATTCTGCCCACTAAATTGCTAATATGCACGCACACATACACGAATGTTCTTATAATGCTTCCTTGTTCTTCTCCTCCTACTTCCACTTTTTTACAGTCTACTATTTCCCTTTGCCAAATCTTATTCCCTGAGACACCTCTATTTTTAATGTTACTTCTAAGCTTTTGGAATTAAGCTCAAACACTGTAAATAACTTATGGTTGTGTATTTGATGATGAAATAAATAAATAAATAAATGTATCCAGAAGCGGCTGCTGCCTTCCATTCAACATCGCCGATCACCTATCAATTTTTGGTCCGACCTAACCAGCGTAACAAAGAGGATGTGAAAGGACGAATCCATCTAATTGTCCAGTTGTTGTTGTTGTTGCTGTTGAAGTGGTTCAGTATTTCCACTGAAATAATCCTAATTAGGACCAGCACCATCCAAATATAGCAGCAAATTCCTTGTCTCCATGTCTGAGATCACATTCATTTGCTGCAAGAAAGGCTTACCGAAGGAATCATGCCCAAGCTAGTCCTGGACATTCACATAACTAGTGGAAAATATTTTCATTCACCCCTTCCGCTTGACAGCTTCTACAGATGGGATTGAAGCGTAGGCTGAGTCCAGCGTCATGATCGACTACTTTCCAATGGCCTGTAAGGGTTGCAGTGATGCGTGAGATGTTTGGCCGAGAGCATCCTAACAGATCATTCGTCCTTTGGATTTTGTACGACGGCCATGTGTTTTTTGTTGTAATACATGTAGTTAATTTCTTCCATCTTCTTTTGGCCAAAGCATGTTAGTATAAGCAATGGATGCTTTTATTGTGCTGAGTGGGGTGGAGACTGCCACTGCCTCTGCTATTTCTAGTGTCGAACCTTTTCTTGATAGCTCATCCGCTATCTTATTACCCCGTATGTTCCTATGACCGGGAACCCCTATCAGAGTGATTTCAAGCCAATGACTAAGCAATTCCAGCAAGTCCCCAGCTGTGTTCCATATAGAAATTGTAGGTAGTCGTGAAAGCCAAGTTAAATAAAAGTAAGGATGCATGTAGGCGGCCGCCGTAGCCGAATGCGTTGGTGCGTGACTACCATTCGCAATTCACAGAGAGAACGTCGGTTCGAATCTCGGTGGAACACCAAAATTAAGAAAAACATTTTTCTAATAGCGGTCGCCCCTCGGCAGGTAATGGCAAACCTCCGAGTGTATTTTTCGCCATGAAAAAACTCCTCATAAAAATATCTGCCGCTCGGAGTCGGTTTGAAACTGTAGGTCCCTCCATTTGTGGAACAACATCAAGACCCACACCACAAATAGGAGGAGGAGCTCAGCCAAACACCCAAAAAGGGTGTACGCGCCAATTATATATACATATATTATATATATAAGGATGCATTTCACATAAAAACGATTCAGTGTTGCTTAAATGGTACAAATAGGCTGCACAAGTTGCCAAAGAGTGCCGTATTCAAGGGATAATGAAGGCAATTAACAAACAAATTCAAAGAATTTACACAACAAGAAGGTATCATACATTTTCTACCACAAGATTAATTAAATATAATAAATATCCTTTCTTTCAAGATAAAAATTCACGAAGTCTGCGTTTTCTTTCCGAAGTCATTGACGCATTTTAACTAAGGTGAACCTTAAAGTAACCTTTTAGTATATCTGGTTTTAATAAACTTTTAATAAGTGACGCTTATTAGTGAATACATACATACAAAGCTATCCATTGAATTTGATTGGCTTTTTAACTCACCTGGAAAGAAAGAAAAAAAACAGAAATTATAGAAATATGTTCAACAGTTAAGTGTAAATGTTGTCAATGATATCAATACGAGTATTTAGCAAGAATACAAAGCATATACATATACAAACAAAATCGTAATTGAAAAAATAGTAAATAATAAAACAAGCTTACGAGCATTGTGATAACAGGTGTTGCGCAGGTGCCTCAATTATCACTACAATCTCTTCTTCTTCTTAATTGGCGCGATAACCGCTTACGCGATTTTGGCCGAGCTTAACAAAGCGCGCCAGTCGTTTCTTTCTCGTGCTAACCGGCGCCAGTTGGACACACCAAGTGAAGCCAAGTCCTTCTCCACCTGATCTTTCCAACGCAGAGGAGGCCTTCCTCTTCCTCTGCTACCACCAGCTGGTACCGCATCGAATACTTTCAAAGCCGGAGCGTTTGTATCCATTCGGACGACATGACCCAGCCAACGAAGCCGCTGGATCTTTATTCGCTGCGCTATGTCTATGTCGCCGTAAAGCTCATACAGCTCATCGTTCCATCGCCTGCGATATTCGCCGTTGCCAACGTGCAAAGGTCCAAAAATCTTACGCAGAATCTTTCTCTCGAACACTCCAAGCGTCGCTTCATCGGATGTTGTCATCGTCCACGCTTCTGCGCCATACGTTAGGACGGGCATGATGAGAGTCTTGTAGAGTGTTAGTTTTGTTCGTCGAGAGAGGACTTTACTGCTCAGTTGCCTACTTAGTCCAAAGTAGCACTTGTTGGCAAGAGAGATTCTACGTTGGATTTCAAGGCTGACATTGTTATCGGTGTTAATGCTGGTTCCTAAATAAACGAAGTCTTTTACAACCTCGAAATTATAACTGTCTACAGTGACGTGAGTGCCGATACGCGAGTGCGCCGACTGTTTGTTTGAAGACAGGAGGTACTTCGTTTTGCCCTCGTTCACCACCAAACCCATTCGCTTTGCCTCTTTATCTAGTTTGGAGAAGGCAGAACTAACAGCGCGGTTGTTAAGGCCGATGATATCAATATCATCGGCATACGCCAACAATTGTACGCTCTTATAAAATATTACACTACAAATATTATCACTACAATACCACTTCAATATTTACGACATACTCGTAGAAATATGCTATTAAGAGATACAACGGGAAACTCTTTAAATTTTGTATTATAATAACTAGTGAGTTAGGTTAGGGTTAGGTTAATTTGGCTGCTGTGAATATATTTTGCATCAAGGATGATAGATGACGAGGTTTGTTGTTGTTGCAACAATACTAAGCTCTGTCAGTGTAATGTAAATCCCCGGACGTCTTTGTCTAACTCATCTAAAGGTAGGCTTAGGAAACTTACTGTATCGACAGGTTGGGCCCAGAGGGAGAGGGGTGTTAGATGAGTGGATTTGATGGGGGCATGTTAAAAGGTGGTTAGTGTGGTGCGGGGTGCCTTCACATGCAGGACATACGTTTGGTATGGCGGTATCAATTCTGGGTAAGTATGAGTTTAACCTGCTCAAGTATCCAGAACGTAATTGTATCAAGGTTACGCGGGACTCTCGGGGTAGCTGGAGCTCCTCAGCTGCTGTAGGTGGTGGTTGGACTCCGATTACGATATTCGGGTTTTGGGAGCTTAAGCAGGTGCCAAGGGTATCCCGATGAATGCCGTTCATTGTCTGTCTAAACACTGTCCGGTCCAGTAGTTGTCCCTTCGTTTTGTTCTGGATCTCGTCGGCGTGATTGAATAGGTGTCCCCTGACGTGCCTGGGAGACGGCTTTGGTTCAAGCAGGTGTCTGCATGGGTGAAACCTACGGTAGCACCCTAGCAAAAACTGTTTGCTGAGCAGTTTGTTGTGCTACTTTACAGGTAACAGAAGAGGGGACATCAGGAGGCAGCCCGTCGCTATCCGAATGGCAGTGTTTTGGCAAGTCTGAAGCTTTTATCTACTGCGCGTCACCAGTTCCAGGCGACCAACTTCGGCTGCCACGTCATTGGGTACTAGACATCAGCTCTTCTGCTCGCTCATTTCACACATACTCACACACTCGTGCAATTAATCGTTGTTTGGACGCCAACGAAGTGATGTGATTGACAAATTTGTTGATTTTTTTCGTATGCCACCGGCACAATCTCAGTTTGTTTTTGCAAACAACAGCAGTCATCAGCTGATTCGCTGACAGCCGGTTAAAAGTAAAAAAATTAAGCCATATCTACCAATGAGTAGATTGAGGCGATTTAGATCTTTTTTCACTGATTCCTAGCCAGATCTATCATGACACTCAACATATGGCAGATACGGGTATTAGATGCCTTGATACTAAAAAATTATTATTTATTTAAAAATATCTTAAATTGCAATTTCTCTAACTGCTTCGAAATATACAGTCCAAAAGAATTTGATTTTATTGATGTTACCTCCTACATTTCTTCCAAAACTAATAAATAAATAAATAATTGGCGCGAACACTTCTATTAGGTGTTTGGCCGAGCTCCACAAATGGAGGAACTTACAGTTTGAAGTAGACTCCGAACGGCAAATGGGTTTTATGTGGAGCTTTTCCATGACAGAAATACACTCGGAGGTTTGCTATTGCTTTCCGAGGGGTGACCGCTATTAGAAAAAACGTTTTCTATTATTTGATGCTCATGCACCGAGATTCGAACCTATACACGCCCAAATGGTAGTCACGCACCAATCCGCTCAGCTACAGCGGCTAAATTTGTTCTCCAAAAAAAATGCGACATCAATGATTGAATTTTTATTTTTCGAAGTTTTAAAAGCAAATAAAATTTCAGAACGAATGTTAAAAGTGTATAGGGATTTTTCTCCATCCATTAGTACAGTAGAAAGATGGGTTGCTGAATTTAAACCTGGTCTTACAAGCCTTGAAGATGATCCACGTCAAGGACGTCCAAAAACAGCAACAACACCAGAAAAAGTATAGGAAATCGTATTGGGAAGTCGTCAAGTGACTAAAAAAGATTTAATAGAAGCCATAGTCATCTCATTGGGCAGTGTAAACAATATTTTCACTGAAGTATTGGGTTTCAGAAAGCTGTGTGCACAATCCGTGCCGCATTCGCTAACATTGAAACAAAAACACATTCGAGGGCGACTTTCTCAGCAACATTTAGAGTGTTTTCGAAAGGATAAAGTGGAATTTGTGCGTCGAGATCTGGGGCTATCACCATGATCTTAATTCCAAAGAAAAGGCTAAGGAGTGGTGTGAACCTGATTCTTCGGCTCCGAAACGAGTTTGTGTACAGAAATCGGCTAAGAAGGTGTTAGCATCAGTTTTTTGGAATGCGAAAAGAATTTTGCTTGTGGATTACTTGCAAACTGGTAAAACAATAAACTCTGAATATTATTTTAACCTTTTAGACCAGCTGAAGAAAAAAATTCTTGAAAAACGAGCCAGTTTCGAAAAAAGATAAACTTTTTTTTTTATCAGGGCTATGCACCGTGTCACAAGAGCATTTTGACAATGGCTAAAATCCATGAATTAAAGTTCGAATTATTGGAGCATCCACCGTATTCATCAGATTTGACCCCTAGCGACTTCCATTTATTTCCAGATCTAAAAAAATGCATGCGGGGAAAGCGTTTTCATCAAATGATGAGGTCATAGCAGCTATGGATGAGTATTTTGCAGCCCTTCCAGATTCTCACTTCAGGGATGGAATTCATATTGATGTTCAGGGAGACTATACTAAATAATAAAGTGAATAACTTCAAACCATGGAGTTGTAGTTTTCGTTTCGAATCGCAAAACTTATTGAACAAGCTGGCACAACTTGAACTGGTCATCGTAATGAGTTAATGAATGAGGGTGATGATGTTCACATAAAAATTAGTACAGGTAGCACTTGTAATTTTGATCTATACCGCAGTCCGATGGAAACGGAAAATAATACTTAGTAAGGGAAATAATTTTATTTATATGACATGCACATCGATCCACTGTCCAATTAAAAGCCAGCAATCTAAATTCACACTCCATTTAAATTATAAGGAAGTTTCATAATAATTAGTTTTTCTGACATTTTGCATAGACACAATTGCCATTAATATCTGTATATGTATAAGTGCATATGCTGTATGTGCTTGCAGAGAAAATAGAAAAATGATCGCATTTGTTTAATGATACAAGCACTTGCCATGCTTATAACCAATTATGCAACATTTACAATGCAACTACGACAAGGAAAATGTCCAATCAACTAGCGCCCCAATGGCATAAAAATTAAAATCAAAAAACTTTGTGAGTCTATGTACATACACATGGTAGAAAAAGTCTGCGTTCACCCACTGTTATAAAGTATTAAAATAAATTAACGTATTTATCTTAAAACTTTCAGTTATTTCTTTCCACTTATTTCAAAGAAAATTATTCGTAGAGGGTATGAACAAAATTTTTTGGAGTTTGAACTGCGTCGTGTTCAGATAACGGGATTGTAGTACAGTTACTTAAATAGGCTGAGCAGAAAAAGTGTGCGTTCATTTCGAATAGTGACGATTATTTGCATGGCAATTACGTTAAACTTAATTTTAAATCATTCATGTAATTGACGCGGTTAAGAACAAATCTAAAGAGGGAAAAATTGATATTAGAAATACATTTTTTGTTACTATGGACCAAAGGCGAAAAGAAATAGATATTGGTGAAAGGAAAATCAGTGTAAGTTTGTGGTAAAATAGTAAGAGCTACCGGGAAATCGCGAAAATTGTTGGGAGGCAATACTCCTCGGTCCAAAGAGTGATAAACAACTTCAAGCAAACGAATTGTTTGGAGTCTAAGCCTCGTTCTGGGCGTCCAAAAAAACTGACGGAAAGAGAAGAACGCAACATAACTATTCTTGTGAAGTCTAATCCACGACTAACAGCAAGCCAAATTTCAAAAGACATAGAAGTAAAATACCAAAAGAAAATACATCCAGATACAGTAAGAAAAATTCTAAAAAGAATCGGATTTCACGGCAGAGTGGCCCGAAGAAGACCCTTCATATCGCGAGTAAATCGACTTAAGCGGATGGCTTTCGCCAAGGAATACGTAAACAAGCCACCTAAGTTTTGGAATAGTGTGATTTTTTCAGATGAGAGCAAGTTTTGCATTTTCGGGATAAAAGGTCGTAAAATTATTTGGAGGAAAAACGGAACGGCACTTGGAAAGCAAAATCTGGTACCTACGGTAAAGCATGGGGGAGGAGGTGCCATGATATGGGGGTGTATGGCTAGTTCGGGCGTTGGAAATATACAGTTTATTGAGTCGATAATGAACAGACATGATTATCTCGATATTTTAAAAACGAATTTGAGAGAAAGTGCAATCAAACTGGGATTCGGTGAAAGATTTGTTTTCCAACAGGACAACGACCCGAAACACACAGCAGAGATAGTTAGGTTGTGGTTGTTGTATAATGTTCCAAAACAACTTCGCACACCCCCACAATCACCTGACCTTAACCCCATTGAGCACTTATGGGACGTTCTAGAAAAAAAAATACGAGAGCGTACAATAACTAGCAAGGAAATGCTTAAGAACGCGCTGAAAGAGGAATGGGAAGCCATAAGTCCAGAAATAACAGCCAAACTAGTTGGATCAATAAAAAGACGCCTTCTAGAAGTCATAAAAAGGCGTGGATATCCAACTAGCTATTAATTTTAAAACATTTCTATGATCTTAAGCCTTTTATTTAATTATTATTGAAGTGAACGCAAACTTTTTCCGTTTGGTTTGAATGGCCTTTTTAATTTTATGTGATCTCATTTTAAATTGGATTTTGTTATTGGTAGCGAAATATGTGTGATAGTTACGTTTAAGTGAACTAAATAAAATTCATTAAAAAAAATTTCTGAAATATTTATTGTTTTGAACTTTTTCTAATCCAAAGAATATTTGCATAGGTGAACGCAGACTTTTTCTACTATGTGTATGTATTTTAATTATGCAGTCACTCAGGAACTGGATAAGGCCACAATTACTATGCTATGCAATCCGACTTCAGGACAGTCATGTTTGAAGCTTTGGAAACCGCTACTTTGCAGGTGTATCCGCAATTGTTATGCAAATGAAAGTGTGGATGGCATTCTTATTGTAATTATGAGCAGCATACGAATTAGGGATGTAAATACTTTCGTGAACTTATTTTGTAATCCCGGGATCAGGCGACTGGCACGAAATTAACTAAATTTTGTTAAAAAAATGTATATTAACACCTATGTAAAGGATGACGCAAAATTAATCATACTATTTTGTTTACTAAATAAAAAATTTTGACTAAATAAAAAATAATTATTTTCAGTGATCGAAATCTTTATTTTGACCTATACGGGCCTTCTATATCAGCAGGCATAGCTTGTCGGTTTGTAAACTGCAGCTGTCTTGTTCACACGTGTCAAATATGATCGACGTTCGACGCCATTTGCAAAAAAAATAAAAATCTTCCGATAGGGTGATTAGTTTTGTGCCACCTCGTATGGACGTTCTCAACCTATTTCATAATTTTAAACAACAATCAAGAGGGTCACAAAGTAATGTACAAGTCGTATTATGAAGTTTTGCACCGTTGAAAAGTAGTTAATTGTTCTTCCACGTCCTCGTAAACATTGATCCTCCAAACATTAACCGCTAAAAATTTTACAACATAATGCAAAACGGCACTTACTGATACACCTTGTACACCATTATAAGCCGTACAGGCTACTTGCCCCTGATGGTGAGAGCAACGTGTGCCTGACCACCGTATGGTCCCCATCTCTGTGGGTCTTAAAGCCTTACAGGTCTCGTTTCACTGCTCACATCTAACCGAAATTGGGTTCGGGTGGAGCCGTCTGTGACAAACGAGGCAGAAATAAAATTGGGTTCCAGGGTTAGACTCAATGACAGCCCTAGAAGTATTGGTAGAACCTTGCGAGGTTTAGCGCTCACAACGGACCTATTCCGTGGTCTAAGTGGCATCGTTGTCTCTATGTGCGATGCGGCTGCCAAACCTTTAGTGCAATAGACAGGTTTTTTTTAACTGAGCGGAAAAAACCCCGAGTCATTCCGGTACATAGAACCGGCTGTCAATATATGAATGGCTTCTACTTTGCATGATGCGTCAAGTACCACAAACGGAACCTCTACGGCTCCTCGGAGCTCCCCAGAACAACATCAGATCCGACTCCCTTGGAAAACACAAAAACAAAAAACAAAAGAAAACAGAATTCAAGCTGACATAATCACAGCCATTTGTTTTACGTATTAGTGTGCAAATTTCAAGGTCAATACGTAGTGTTGTTGCTTTTTTCTAAATGGAAGCGCTGGTGTGAGTGGAAGTGAGGCGAGTGAGCGCAAAAATAATAAATAGATTAAATAGTAAGAGATAGGAAAACTTGATATCAATAATTGAAATCGTGAAAGAGTACGACGCAAATTCGAATATAGTAGAAAAAATGTAGATGAAATATAAATAACTATAAAAGCCGGGCAAAGTCAATATCCGCAATTGGCAAGCAAAAAATATAGAGACTGAGCGATTCAATTATTTATAGGTAATGAAAAGGTAAAATGTGCAAAAAATAAAAATAAAAGTATTCGCGTGCTGAAGAAAAAAAAATCGATATGTTGTTAGTCACTTATTGGGAACTCGGTGTTGTAATAAATGTGGACGATGAAACAAATCGATTGCAGCTTGTCTGAGATTTTTCGAAAGTAAGACTATCCAGGAGAGTAGAGAATTCATGCCTTCATGCTAAGGAGAAAGTGCTGAGATGGTTCCATCTTATCCTCCATGCAGCTGACACAAACAGGACTCGAAGTAATTCTTAAGCTCACAGCTGGCATACTTCTTGTAAAGGCACCTCCAAAATTCGAGAGCTGAGACTTTCTGCGCGTGGCAACTACCTCACAGGTCTCCTATTTGCCTGCTGATCCTCTTCTCAGTTTGATGGAATGTCCCAGTGGCCAGACACCAATATAAGCCTACTATCAAAGAATTCGTATGGGATGGGAAGAGCAGCTCAGGGCCCAGTTTGCAGCTTGGCTGTCGGAATAGTCATTAACTTCTGTTACAGCTACATAATTGAGCAGACAAACAGCTGCTTCTTGGATTGCAGGAGTCCCTCGCAAAATACTCTGCCGCCAACCCTTCCATCAAACTTCGAGCCGTCTTCAAATGCTGCACCCACTGCCCACTCTTTCCTTGATGGAATGTGAGTGGATGTCGCGCTTGCTCTAAGTAAGGGTGTAAAGTAGGGCGGGTCGATTTAAAAATCGCTCATTACTCTGTGAAAATCGTATTCTAGGGATCAAAATAAGAAACTTTGCCGAAGGAACCATACCTCTAAAACGAATTCTGATGCCCCCAATTTGGGTCGAACGAAAAATCCCACTTTGACCCATTTAGAGTGTTCCAATCGAGTCCAAATGTATGACCGACCCCCACTAACTTTGGACGGCCGATCCACCCATGCCAGTGGCATACCCCCTGGAACTCCCCTGGGGGTTCCCCATACAATCATTTCAAAATATCACCATTTTGGCCTTTGGCCACAAAAGACACTAAAAGTTCGACCCAAATTGGGGGACATCAGAATTCGTTTTAGAGATATGGTTCCTTCGGCAAAGTTTCTTATTTTGATCCCTAGAATATGATTTTCACAGAGCAATGGGCGATTTTTTTGCCTCCCCAGTGACCAAAGTATTCTGAGAATGCTTGAAAGTCCACAAATAAGGTCAAACCTGCAGCCCAAACCTCTCAGTCCGATTGCGACATGTGCAACGGCAGTTTTACCTGCGATGACCACGGATATCACATTCAGATTTGCGTTAAGTGCTAAAGTAGGAGTGGTTCGAAGCGCCCCACTCATTTGATTTTCTCCAACGTTTCACCGACGTTTTTCTCTCGAGTGCGTTAAACGAGATTCCATAAGGATTCCATAAACTTCCCTCTAATAATTCGTTGAACGTCATCTACGTAAGCATTCACTATGCAGTCCTTCTCAGCAGCTACTCCACAAAGCCATTAACAACCCCAACCCTGAGAAATGGTGAGAGTACACCACTTTGCGGATTGCCTCTAACTATCTGCCGACGGAGAGAGACACCACACCACTCTGCCTAGACCGTTTTGTCGCTATACATTCTATATATAAACTTATTTCGGTTAGTACCGAGTTTATCCAGAGATTTAGCGATTGCTTCGGGAATAACATCATTAAAAGCGCCCTCAATGTCAACAAAGGCGCCCACTGCGAACCCTTTCCAACTCATTTGCAACAACTGATACGTAGGACAGATTCTATTGATCTGTTACTACCGTAAGGGTGGTGGGTATGCAATATTTATTTAATTGCGCTTATGCGAATGTCTGTGACTGTATGTATTAATAAAACTTAACAGATTTTTCGGTTCTCAACATAATTAATCTAAAAAAGTACAGAAAACTCGAATTGCTTTGAAACCTCTTTAGTTTGCCACATTGAGCGTTACGTGTCACGCTCAGTTTACCACCTACATTTGTATGACTCTATGGCTCCGTTAAGCGCAAGCAAATTTGTTTACATGCATTAATGACTTCCAAGAAAACCAAAGAAATTGTCGCGAACAAAGATAAGATATGACCACTGAACGAAAAAAGCGAAAAAAACAAAACTACGTTGTATTGTACGATGTGGCGAAAGTAATATGGCCTAGTGATTATACTTATATGGATGTGTTACTACAACTATTAAAAACTATAATTAGCCAATGAACTCCATATCATTTTGAAATATAATTTTGTTGTTGTTGTATTAATAGTATGTAAGTATTGTGTATGTTTTTTTTTTTTTTGTTTTTGTGTATTAATACAAGATGGCACAAAATTAATCACTCTATTGGAGGATTTATCATTTTTGCAGCTGGGGTCATATACCACTCATATTTGACACTTGTGAACTAGACAGCTAAGCATGCCTGCCGATTGGAATTTAAGAAGCATGCCTGCCGATTGGAATTTAAGTGTACTCTGCCCAATCCATAAGAAGGGCGATCCTGCAATTTGTGCCAATTACCGCGGGATTAATAAAAATAAATAATTGGCGTGTACACTTCTGTTAGGTGTTTGGCCGAGCTCCTCCTCCTATTTGTGGTGTGCGTCTTGATGTTGTTCCACAAATGGAGGGACCTACAGTTTCAAGCCGACTCCGAACGGCAGATATTTTTATGAGGAGCTTTTTCATGGCAGAAATACACTCGGAGGTTTGCCATTGCCTGCCGAGGGGCGACCGCTATTAGAAAAATGTTTTTATTAATTTTGCCTTCACCGAGATTCGAACCAACGACCTCTCTGTGAATTCCGAATGGTAATCACGCACCAACCCATTCGGCTACGGCGGCCGCGGGATTAGTCTTCTAAATATCGCCTATAAGGTTCTAGCGAGCGTATTGTGTGAAAGGCTGAAGCCCACCGTCAACCAACTGATTGGGCCTTATCAGTGTGGCTTCAGACCTGGAAGGTCTACCATCGACCAAATATTCTCAATACGCCAAATCTTGGAAAAGACCCATGAAAGGAGAATCGACACACACCATCTTTTCGTCGACTTCAAAGCTGCATTCGACAGTACGGAAAGGAGTTACCTGTATGCCGCGATGTCTGAATTTGGTATCCCCGCAAAACTAATACGGCTATGTAAGATGACGTTGCTCAACACCAGCAGCGCCGTCAGAATTGGGAAGGACCTCTCCGAGCCGTTTGATACCAAACGAGGTTTCAGACAGGGTGACTCGCTGTCGTGTGACTTCTTTAACCTGATGTTGGAGAGCATCGTACGAGCCGCAGAACTTAATCGCTCAGGCACAATTTTTTATAAGAGCGTACAATTGCTGGCGTATGCCGATGATATTGACATCATCGGCCTTAACAACCGCGCTGTTAGTTCTGCCTTCTCCAAACTGGACAAAGAGGCAAAGCGAATGGGTCTGGTGGTGAACGAGGACAAAACGAAGTACCTCCTGTCTTCAAACAAACAGTCGGCGCACTCGCGTATCGGCACTCACGTCACTGTAGACAGTTATAATTTCGAGGTTGTAAAAGACTTCGTCTATTTAGGAACCAGCATTAACACCGATAACAATGTCAGCCTTGAAATCCAACGTAGAATCTCTCTTGCCAACAAGTGCTACTTTGGACTAAGTAGGCAACTGAGCAGTAAAGTCCTCTCTCGACGAACAAAACTAACACTCTACAAGACTCTCATCATGCCCGTCCTAACGTATGGCGCAGAAGCGTGGACGATGACAACATCCGATGAAGCGACGCTTGGAGTGTTCGAGAGAAAGATTCTGCGTAAGATTTTTGGACCTTTGCACGTTGGCAATGGCGAATATCGCAGACGATGGAACGATGAGCTGTATGAGCTTTACGACGACATAGACATAGCGCAGCGAATAAAGATCCAGCGGCTACGTTGGCTGGGTCATGTCGTCCGAATGGATACAAACGCTCCGGCTTTGAAAGTATTCGATGCGGTACCAGCTGGTGGTAGCAGAGGAAGTGGGCGGCCTCCTCTGCGTTGGAAAGATCAGGTGGAGAAGGACTTGGCTTCACTTGGTGTGTCCAACTGGCGCCGGTTAGCACGAGAAAGAAACGACTGGCGCGCTTTGCTAAACTCGGCCAAAATCGCGTAAGCGGTTATAGCGCCAATTAAGAAGAAGAAGAACTAGACAGCTGGGGTATACAAACGGCCAAGCAGAAGAGCGCGCATAGTTCAAAATATAGATTTCCATTACTCAAAATCGTTTATTTTTATTTTATTTTGTTTATTCAAAAACAGAGTTGGATTACTAATTCTTCGCCACCTTATATTGATATACAATAAACTGATTTTTTTTTGTAATGTTTTCATGTCATTATGTTTTTGTTTTTCTTTTGTTATGTTAGAAATTTAAATTTTTAAGCTATAAAATTTGTTAAAAAAATCTTTATTAACTAAACAATCTTAGAAATTACTATCCTTTTTTAATTTTGAATAATTTCCAAAATTTTAAATGCTTTGCACTCTGAGTAAGCACAAATATTCGATCAAAATGCATTAAATTAATGTTTTCGGATGTTCAATTTCAAATTCCTGAAATTCAATGCAGAGTTTGGCTGACATTTTTATTGAAATACGCAGTAATGACGGTCATAAAGGTCGCTCCGTTGCAAAGACAAAGTGGAGAATCAAAATTGAAAATCATTCAAAATCTCTTTGGCTTAAAAGAACTTGAAAACTTTAAAAACGTTTACTATGACTAAGTCTTGTGTAAAGCCTTAACGGAATGGAGATATGTATGGAATTTTATGAGTAATAGCCGGTCTATGCTGTCGAACCACACCCAATGTAATACCGCAAAAACAAATTAATAACTTCATCCGACGAAAAAACCACCCATATATTACACACTTGTTGGCGGACAGTTATCAATAAATGCAGCGATAACACCTTATCTACCACATACCAGCATATGTATGTATGTGTGTGTGTGAGCATTGTGTGTTTATAAATAGCTGATATCATAAAGTCTGATTAAGAACTAAACATGCAAGTCAGTGCATTTCACAATGTTATTTTCATACTGAATACCCATTGGCTTTGGTCATTGGTCGATAAACTTAAAAAACTATAAAAACACAAAGGGCTTTTTGTGCTCTGCTAATGGAGTGAGAGTTCTAAGAACCTGAGAATGATGCAAACAAGCAGGTGGTTTTGTAAATAATGAATCGAAATTCATAAAGCAAATAGATGAATTCAAAAACAAGCAGGCAAAAATGACGACATACAAGACCTTTTAAAGTAAAAAAGCGCGTTGAGTTGAGTTTGCCGATTAGCAAGCAATTTTCTGCAACATTAATTTTCATTAGGTTACTCATGACTTGAGCATCGCTGTGGGCAAATGCGCTAATGTACATGCATATGTATATGTATATGTATGTACACAGCGTCACAATCAAAATAAATTGTACCTACACCACAAACTGACAACTTTTGACTATTTATTTTTTTATTTTTTTTTTCAAAATTTTTTTTTCTTTAATTTCTTAATTTTTTTTTCTTTAATTTTTTTCCATTAATTTTATTTTTCTTCAATTTTTTTTCTTTAATTTTTTTATTTTTTAATGTTTTTTTTCTTTACTTTTTTTATTATTCTTTTTCTTTAATTTTTTATTATTTTCCTTATTTAATTTTTTTTTTTTTTTAATTTTTTAATTTTTTTTCAAATTTTTTTTATTTTTTTTTTTTAATTTCTTTTTTCTTTTAATTTTTTTATTATTTTTTTTATATTTTTTTATATTTTTTTTTTGTTCTATAATTTTTTTATATTTTTTTTATATTTTTTTTTTGTTCTATAATTTTTTTATTATTTTTTTTCCGTATTTTATTTTCTTTATTTTTCTTTCTTTATAGTTTTCTTCATTTTTTCCTATCATTTTTTTTTACAATATTTTCTTTATTTTTTTTTATTTTCGCTATTTTTTTTTATTTTTTTTAATTTTTTTTTTATTAATTTTTTTTTTCTTTATTATTTTTCTTTGTTTGTCTTTATTATTTTTTTTTTTTACCTAAAAAGCAAATGGTTTCAAAATTTATAAAATTTCATCACAATTTAAAACTTTTTAATGAGAATTTTCGCAAATTTTCAGTATGCCGTTTTATAGCCCATTTCATTTAAGTACAACAAAGGGTAAGTTTCAAGCGGCTCAAAATTCACATTGTTTTTTGACAATTTTTTTCCCCTGAGGTATAACGCAATTTCTTCATTATAAAAAAACATTGTACATTCGCTATATGAAGAAAATGCCCAACATGAATTCGTGAAATTCATAAAACTCATAACCACTTATTTTGCCACCCTCTTAGTACCTAAAATAAAGAATGAAACCAAGTTGTACTCTTATATGATATGTTCACTCAAGTACGTGTGACTTGTGTGGCTCTATCGAATAACCCGATACAACATAAATACATAATAAGCTCTAAAAAAAAGTTTGCAAATAATTGATAAATTTCAAAAAAGTTGCAAGGTTTTTGACAAGTTCTTGGAGAGCTCGTAGTAACAGGCGGCATACGCCAGTTGTCGAGCAATTTCGTTACTTTTGGCTTGGTAATTGAGAGCATCAGTCAAGCCAAAATAAGTATAGTCTTAGCACTCTGATTCCCATATAATGAGGGCAAGTTCCCCAAGCGACATCACAATGGGCTATGAGCTTGAGTGTATCCCATAGTGAACAATTGCTACAACCTAACCTAACTTAATTGAGAACAGTAGTTTTTTCGAAGCTCAGGAGACCCGTAGCTCAGGCGCATCGACGAAATGCACTTAGAGTCGAAGTGCACAATAGAAAGCCCCAAGCAAGTGTTCTTCTTCTGCGAGCGTTTTAACGAAGAACGCCAAACGCATGAGTTATTCTTGGGTGAACAGCTGAGCCCAGACAACTTAGTCAATAAAATGTGGGCATCAAATGACTGTTGGAACGCAGTAAAAGTTTTGCAAAGGGGACAATGCTGCACCTGCAACGCGCGGAGTGGTAGCGCAAAACGCAGAGAAGAAATCAGCCCTCGACAGGAGGTGGACTGTCTACGAACTGGCGCTAATTCACAGACGCTCGAGTCAAGTGCTCACGACGGTATAATATTATAGCAACATCTTCTCTTCTGCTGCAGATGCAAAAGAAACTATCGATAGCGTATAACCGCCATACGCCCATGTGAGAGGAACCTGGGAGCATGCCCCACATACCACTGGTATGACAGCACAGAGAAATTAAAAGAGGTGCCTATAACATGAAACTCGCTACAAATATGGTGGGTGAACGTGGGTGAAAAGGCATTTTGAGACCTACCTCACACCCCCCAAAAAAAAGGAGTTTTTCGAAGTCTTCCTTGGTTAAACAACGCCATAATTTTAATTTTGAAAGTTATCGTTGATGGTAGTGACGTAAATGCTATTGAAAATAGAGCATAGAAAAACTGTTGTTTTTTTTTTTCTTTGACGTCTTTTACTTTCTTTGTTTAAAGATTTTGTGTGAGGATACCAATAGTAAGATTTCTAAATGGTCCTTTCGTAAGAGAGCCAATATTCTATTAGGTGTGCAACTAAGTTCTTTGAGTTTGTCAATAGATGCCGCCGATGCAGTGTGGGCTAGTCGCTTCTAACATAACCTAAACGTCATAAATCAAGCTTAGACATATGGTAAACAAACTACTTCGACACATTAGTGATTTTGTTGTGTCATCATATACTTTTGGTTTTGTGAAAATGTCTGATTTTGTACCGAATAACCGCCATTTGCGGGAACTGTTGATTTTCCTCTTTCATTCGAAAAAAACGGCGGGTGAAGCGCATTGAGAGCTACAAAAAGTTTATGGAGATGCTGCGTTAAACAACGTGCCGAGATTGGTTCCATCGCTTCAAAGACGATGATTTTAATGTTGACGACCGCCCGCGTGATGGAAGGTCTAAAACCTTTGAAGACGCTGAATTGGAGGCATTGCTCAATGAGGATCCGTGTCAAACACAAGAAGAACTTGCTTCAGTATTAGGAGTTACCCGCCAATCCATTTCCAAGCGATTGCATGCTTTGGAAATGATTCAGAAACAGGCACTTGGGTTCCTTATGAGTTAAAACCAAGAGATGTTGAATGTCGTTTTTTCGCCTGTGAACAACTGCTCCAGCGGCAAACAAGGAAGGGTTTTCTTCATCACATCGTGGCGGGTGATGAAAAATGGATTTACTACAGCAATTCGAAGAAAAGAAAGTCATGGGGACTCCCCAGTCATGCTTCTACGTCGTCGCCGCGGCCGAATATTCACGCTGCGAAGGTTATGCTATGTATTTGGACCAAGTCGGAGTTATTTATTATGAACTGTTAAAACCAAGCGAAGCCATCACTAGAAATCGGTATCGACTAAAATTGATGTGATTAAGCCGAGCACTGCGCGAGAAGCGGCCGCAATATGCGAAGAGCCATGGAAAAAGTGATTCTACAGCATGACAACGCTCGGCCTGACGTTGCCAAGCCCGTTAAAACCTACCTGGAAACACTGAAATGGGATATCCTACCCCACCCGCCATATTCTTCAGATATTGCGCCGTTCGATTATCACCTGTTCCGATCGATGGCACATGGTCTAGCCGATCGATGGCCAAAATGGCTTGATCCGTCTATAGCCTCAAAAGATGCACAGTTTTACCATGACGGTATACGAGATCTACCGGAAGATGAGAAAGAGTAGTAGCCAGCGATGGGCAATACTTTCAATAATTCACTGTAACCATTTTTTCAGAATAAAAATGTGTTTTCATCAAAAAAACAGCAAGAACTTAGTTGCGCATCTAATATATATTCTAAAAACTATTCCTCGCGAAATTTTACCAAATTTCCCCAAGCTACATACTGCGCTCCGATGAATTTCAACCATAATTTCCCTATTGCTCTAAAAAATAGCAAACTTCATTTGGCCATAAAAAAATGTTTACCTGAGAATGCAAAAAGATTTGAAGGTTTTACTATATGGATATATATACTTCATCCTGAGTTGGAATCATTTCAGCCTCGCTTCCAAATTGCGGAGTTTTTGCCAAACACTTACAGTTTCAATATGAACGATTGCCGTGTAACTTTTGGCTGAGGTGAGGTGCTCTGCAAACTTGCTTTTTTTGTTCCTTAACATTACCTAAAATTCAGATAATGTATCATAGAGGAAGTGAAATACAAAATGTGAGCATCATAAGCTTTTTAAATACTATATTTGACTTTTCTTAAATTTTTAAATGGGTACCTCAAGTATTAAAAAAACAGTGCTTGAGCTCTGAAGAATTGAAAGTTTAACAAAAAAAAACATTTTTTATTTCATTTCCTATTTATTTAGATGCCAAAAATTAAAAAACAAAATTGTAAAAAAATTATCAAATATTTATGCTTCACCTGATTCCAGGTTCTCAGAAGTAAAGTGGTTGCCATCTTGCATGCGGACATATTTCAAATGATTTGCGGCAACAGTGACATAAACGAAGAACTAACTTTTTTACATACATAAGTATGCAGAAATTCGCATCACCTCTTCATTTATGCTAGTATGCGATATGGAATTTTAGAAACGCTGCCGCAATGACGCTATTTTGCGCAGATTAACGTCAAACTAAAAGAATGTAAAATAATCGCATTGGCTCTAAATAAAATACATCGAGGGATGAAAACGAACAAAATGCCTATTTTTTATTTTTATCATTTAATATAGTAATTCCAATCGCTTACTCATTTCAAACATCTGCACATACATACATACATACGTAGATTGTGGCAAAAGTGTAAATCATACGCGCATGACGAGTGCAGATCGACCAGATCAGCCCAACTAACTGCCCATCTGTATGTTCACTTGTCTGCCTTTCTATCTGTAAGCAGCCCCTCTTCATCATCATCATCATCAGCAGCAGCAGCAGCAAAGCTTGACCTGATCATCGCTGCGCATGGATTTGTTTTTCATTTCACTTATGATTACTCGTATGTTTTTGTTGTGCTTGTAAAGACGAGTGTAATGCGCACAAGCGCGGTGTTAATTGCACGCGATTTTCAACACAATTTACAATGAAAGTAATACAGTAGTGAAAAATATATGTATGTGCATATAAGTGCACAGAGACAAAAATGTATTAATACGAAATAGTGGAGTACTGCAAGAAATCGCAATTCGTAGTTGTTCAAGAGGCTTGCGGCGCGATGGCTTTGTTTATATAGCGCTAACGTAGACGTATTGTTTGATATATTAATTAGCGGTGATTTATGATGATTTACATTTAGGTTTGTTTTGTTATAAAAGTATAATACTTTGATATATGTATGTATGTATGTGCATCAGTAGTATGATATTATAGTACATGAATTTCAGTTGTATGCCACACAAATATCGTGTGAGAGGTGAAAGTTTTGCCTCAAAGCAAACGGTTAACTTGGATTGCCGTCAAAGCGTAAATAAATTGTTTGGATTTGATATTATTTGTTTTTAATTTCATACATACATACATACATACATACATGTATTAGTACGTAACCACCTAACTATAAATGACCTACGAGCGGGGCTTATCTATCTCCTTGGGAACCACAACGTAAAGCAAAGTGGCAGACCCACACAAAAATGAAAAATAAAATTAAAAGCTTAAAAAATACTATTGTATAGAATGAAGAAAAAGCAGCCGTACACTTTATACATACAGTGGTTCAATGAAGAACTCGGACATACATAGCATGCAGTTTCAAATTTAATATTTTTGTAATTAAGGTAAGTTAAATATTTTTATTTTTATATGTATTTTTTTATTGGGTATTCAAATAGGATTTTAAAAATAGTAATAATAATTTACAAATCCATTGCCTCCTTTTTATAAAAATTTGATCATGCAAGCATTCGCAAAATAATAAAAATATTTGAAAATATAATGTCTTCATTTCTAACATTGGGTACTTATTTAAAACTCTATTTTTATTTGAAACTCTATTTTTGAAGTCGATTGACATGATTTCTCAAAAAGCAATGAGCGATCTTTTGCAAATTTGTTCACTTGAGGAATTTTTTTATCTTACTAATTTTACAAAGCTATTTATAACAAAAATAATACCTTTTTGCACAAAACTCTATGAAATTAAATTTTTTTAAGAACCGAAAATGTATAAACGAGGGTCCGCGAACTAAAGGTTTTGATGTTTAAAGTGTCATTCTTTCATTTCCATGCAGACACGAGAAGAAAAAGTACTTCTAAACTTTCAAAAAGGTGTAAAAAATTGTTGATAGAGAAAGATCTCATTGCCAGGACTTGCTGGTTAAACAAAAAAAATCGGTTCAAACAATTTTTGAATTAAATCTAAAATATTTAAGACAAATTTAATTTTTCCCTTTTAGACCAAATACCACGTCCCCACTGCTGCTTTAACGACGTGCGTCATCTCACCAACCCGATTTCAACCAAAGAGGTTGGCAACTCGCTCGAAAATTCTCCGTTAAAAGCTAATATTATTATTATGCACTTCAGTGAGTAGAATCATAATTACTTTGCGGCGCACAGTATGGCAGGTTGCCGCCACTAGAGTGCACAATTTAATGCGCCGCAACAAGCAACTGGAACTGGAAGAGATGGGCGATGAGTTTTACAGTAGGTTGAGAGATTTGTTGAAAATTCTGATTGTGGTTGTGGTTGACTTGGAGGAGCACTGCAAAGACGAGTTGCAAACACAACGCAATAGGCAGGTCTAAACACACATTTCAATATGTCCGAGTTGAGTGCAAATGCCGTTGACATTAACTTGCAAATGTAATTTTGTTGTTAATAGAACTTCAGTAAAAAAATATTAAACAGAAAATTTAATAGAATTAAATTGAATTAAGGTAGGTTGGTTGGCAGTGATACTGGGATTAAATTCATTAAAAAAATATTCTATAATAAACTTCACCATATAATCATAAAAAAAAAAACATAGTGTTTATGTATGTATGTACATTACAGGGTCTGGCACTCGAAGTGTAACCAACTTCAGACCGCTCGCGCAGCTGTTCCACGCGCATCAGCTGTCTGTTATTTGGCTAACTGACAGTCCAGAGTATTGTTTACAAGCGCACTGAAGCATTTTGCCGAGAGTAAATGCGAAAAAAGAAAGTCAGTAATGGATTTCAAACGTAATAGTGTGATTGCATTATATCTGGCTGGAAAATCACAGCCAACGATTGTTCATGAGCTCGAGCACCTTAAAGTAAATAAAGTTTTTGTTTATCACACCATTACTGGTTACAATGATCGCGAAACGTCATGGAGGTGGTCATCAAAAGACTGCAACGTCACGTGAAGTGGTGCAAAAAGTGAAAGTATTCTGGAGGTTGCTTTGAAACCACCACACAAACATTTCGGTGGCAAACCATGGACGTTTCAAAAGGAGTCGGCACCGTCTCACAAGGCTCGTGTGAACAAAAAATGTCTAAAAAAGAACGTTCCGAACTTCATAGCGTCCACACAATGGTTCTCAAATTCAACAGTCGCGAATCCGATGGATTATTCTCTTTGGGCCATTTGGGAGAGTAAAGGCCGAACTAAAAGACTCACCAGTTTCGAGAAAAAAGCCATTGTCCGCGAGTGGGCCAAAACACATTCGGGCAGCTTGCGATTCGTTTCTGGACCGTCTCAAGGCCATAGTCAAAGCAAAAGGTGGTCATATCAAGCAAGCGCAAACAAATTCTTAATTTTGTATTATTTTCACACATTTTTTAGTTCAAATTGAATAAAAGTAATTTTCCAAACTAAAGTCATGGCCTTTTTAAATGGTTACACTTCGAGTGCCGGACCCTGTACAATGTTTCAGCAAAAATTTTGAGATTTACCGTGAGTTGGACCGATTTTTAAATGCAAAAATCAAGTATTTATAAATAAAATTAGTTTTTAAAAATATTTTTCCCAAAACATAGCGTAAAATAAGTAATACGCCCTTTTATATTTTGCGCCCAATAATGAAAACACAATAAAATAATAATGAAAACGGCTTTATTATTCTTCAAATTATTCTCTCCTTGGTAGTCAACCAGTTCTGCATTCGTTTGAACTAATTTCCAAAGCAATCTTGCCACTCGGAAGCAAGTACCTCCAAAGCGAGCTATTCAGAGGCTTGTTGACCTCGCATTTTATTTTTGATGTTCGGTAACAAAAACAAATAATTTGCTGCTATATCAGGGCAGTAAAGCGGATGAACCAGTAGTTCGAAAAAAAACTCTTCCGTTTGAGCCGATCCGTAAGAGCTCGCATTGTCTTGATGAAGGGTGATTCGGCGGTTGATTTTCCTTAATTTTCCAAAAACACAAAACTAGCAAACAAATGGTTGCATACCACTCAGAATTTGACTGTCTTCAGTGTCTAGTGGCACAGTTGCAACATGACCAGATTTTCCGAATCAACAGTCACCCATTTGCTTTGAGGTCCTTCTTTCGCAAACAACTTTTGTTTGCTTAAGCTTGTCTTGGAACATCCTTACTGTCTCTCGCTGTTACGAGAGGTACGATTTCATAGATATGCTTTGAACCACCGCGACTGAATTTCTTCAACATTTCTTCACACAGTCAATGTGATTGCTTACTTCGTTCCCACGGCTGTAGGTTCTACGTAACCGGAATGAACCGGATTTTTATCGGGCCAAGGACTATCGAAATTGAAATTTGAAGAGGTCGAGCCAAGGAGGGAAGGAGAAAAGTATCAGAGAAAGAGATATTAAAGAATAGAGACAGAGATAGAGATAGTTAGTCCTGTGAGAATTTTCCAGATTCTTTGGCAAATCTGTAAATATCTACCAGTTTTAGAGAACGAATATTACTCATTCTCACGACATCGGAACCCAAAACTCTTAGCCGTGCTCTAGCAAAGGCAGGACACTCACAGAGAAAGTGCTCAGTGTTATCCGCCTCCTCCTAGCATGACAGGCACAGTGGGTCCTCAATGATTCCAATGGTGGTCATATGCTGACCCCATGGGATGTGTCCTGTAACGATACCGACCATCAACCGAATGTCTTTCCTTCCAAATTTTAGTAGAAAGTTTGACAGTTTTCTGTTCGGACTTATCACAAAACACTTTGAAGTTCTGCAGTGTTCTAGACCGGACCATCCCTCTTTATGTAAATTGCATACATAATCGCTTTTCCAATGATTCCTGCGGAACTGATTCCGATTATTGGCTCTGGCCCTTGTGGGGGAACCGCTGATCCACAGTTGGCCAATTCATCGGCAATCTGGTTTCCTTGAACACCGGAGTGTCCCGGAACCCACATATGTGTAAGTACAAGCCTGTTTTGTCTTGCGACAGATTAAAGCTTCTTCTTACATTCTTGAACAATCTTTGAGATTTGCTTCGCGTTCTCCAGGGCCTTCAGTGCAGCCTGACTGTCACTGAAAACTCCAATCTGTTTCCCGCTCCATCTCCTCTCGATTATCTATTCGGCTACCACTTCAGCAGCATTCCCCGTATATGTATGGGGAATACTTATGCTGCTACAATAACAACAATATTTCTTATTTCGGCATTTGTCAAATAATGCGCCATTCAACGAGAACAAATCTATTTGACGAATAAATCTTCATGAAAAACTGATGGGATGCTGGTCGCACTAATGCTCAAGGATGTCACTATTAATGCTAATATTATTGTTATACCTATTACCTTTCCTCAAAGATTAAACAAAAATTTACTTATATGAACAAAAATATTAGTTCTACACTACCTTACAACCATTTTGCTTTGCAGCTGAATCAGTTGGTCAAGTCAGTATCTGCATCAGTATTATACCAGTTGATGAGTGACAATAAAGCAAATGATTCACGCCGTCGATATTTGTATTTGTCGTTTCCTCAAGGAGGCAACCATTAAAGGTTTGAATCATTTTTTTACAATATTTTAATAGAAAAATATTTATTTTGCATACACTTCTAATTGGTCATTTTTCGAGTGGTGCAATTTTAGCCACTCGCGGACTAGCATGACTTCTTCCATCAAATATCAGAATGTTTGCTTAGCAGTTTGTTGTTTCATTGCAGGGAAATTCGGGTATACATACATGCACACTTACATCATCATCTACACATACATCTACATTTTATCTGCTTCTACAGCTTAGAAGTTAAGTTCAAAATCTTTGTTCATACGAAATAACTACTGCGAAGCTCATTTACTTTTATGTTATGAAAAACACAGAATGAAGAAAATAAAAAAATCACAGAAATCATCTTCGCGTTACTTATTATTTGTACTTAGTGCCAAAATACCGCAAAACTGATACCCTCCATTCTTTTGGTTTCCTTTCTGCTTTTGCACATTGCGAGCAAAAATGATGATTATGTGAAAATTTGTTGTTGGTCGTAGTATGCTCTTGTTGTAAGTGGCCCGGTCGGTGGTGAAGCTTATTACTGTGGTTGCAACAAAAATTATGATAATTATGCAAATTTGTAGCCACAAACAGTCCGTCAGTCATTTTGTCTGCTGCTGCTGCTGTAGCATCTTTGTCGACGACGACTTTCGTGTTTGAAGTTGCAGCCAACATGACGACCGCAGCAGCTGCAGATGCTTCAACAAAAATCGGAAAAAAACCTTGACAGACTTCCTTCGTCACACAAATCGTAAGAGAGAATGGCATACAAAATCTAAACAATGGAAAACTTCGGCAAAATAGCTGGCTAACAAAAACCCGCGCTGCTTGCAACTGCACATAAAGAGACAAATAAAAAAAGAATAATAATAATAAAAATACAAAATTATACGAAAATGTTCTTTGACAGTAATTTTTTTGCAAAGCGCAGAAGGCATCACAAACAACGTCTGCGCTCTTTATTATTTTTCTGCTTTTCAATATTTTATATTTTTTTATATTTCTATTTTTCTATATGTCGGCCGCACGTCGATTTGTATTGCACAGTAAAA
Source organism: Anastrepha ludens (assembly GCF_028408465.1). Lineage (NCBI taxonomy): Eukaryota > Metazoa > Arthropoda > Insecta > Diptera > Tephritidae > Anastrepha > Anastrepha ludens. Next base: position 19,966,929 of record NC_071500.1, read on the forward strand.
GTGTGTCATTCATAATTATTCATAATACATAAACGACATTGACATCTGCACTAGACTAAGTTCTTCAAGATTAAAGTATGAATAGAAAAAGGTGAGATAAGAAAAAGCGAACAAAAAAAAAATGTGATTATTCCAAAGTATGCATAGAAAGTCTCGACGGAAGAAAGTTTTGGTCATCCACAAAATAAAAAAAAAAAAAAGAGAGAAAAAAAAACAAAAACAAAAAAAATTCAATAGTAAATCGCTTTTCGATTTAAAATTAATTTTCATAGCAACAAACATAAGAGCTCACGTTCATGCATCAAATACCGAGATTTATAAGGGCATTTCTATTTTTATTTTATCTAGATTTATTTTATTTTATTTTTTTTATTTTTCGTTTTCCCCAAATTTTCCACATTTTAATGCAATGTCTGGAATTGAATAACGGTACATCTGAATAGTTTATTTAATGACTGTGTCACCAACATAACGAGGTCTCACATCGTCTCTTCGCATGGCTTCACATTGACTCTTTCATTTGCTCTATGCCTGCAGCAGCGGAGTCACGGCCAATGTCACAGCGGCAATGGTGGCGGGCGTGGCTCAATTTTATGCGCCGAAGTTATTCTTTTTTGTCATATTTTGTGCAATTCAAATTGAACAAACAAAAAACCGATAATTACATTCTTAACTGTACTAAGCCTCAACAAAAAATTGATTGCGGTTACGCGCGATTTAATTGCCAATTACCGGTGAGACGTTGATAATCAAAGAGACAAAACAAAACGCATAAAGTTGGCATAGCGGCAGCGCGAAGGTTAAGACTTTTTGAGTTAATTAGCATTTTTTCACAATAAATACGAGTATTGTGCGTTAGAGTTAAATGAAGCAAATTACATACTTGTTTCAAGCAGTTATTTTCTGAAAAGGTGCTAATTAAACGAAATTTTCAATTAATCGGAAGTTGTTTTATGAAAAAAAAAAAGTGAAATGAAAAAATATAATGAAGTGTAACTAAGCGGTTACGTTATTATACAAATTTCAAAGAAACGAAAGTTCTTGAGATCTGGTTAAAATATGCCCGAATAATATTTTAAAAATGGCATAGGTACCCAAAGTTTAGGTTAGGTTAGGTTAAATGGGAGGGCCCACTTGGACAAAAATTTAAAATCTGTACGTTATGATACCCTGCAGGGGGAGGGGAGCAGAAAAGGAGAAGGGGGAGGAACCTGACATACCCAAAGAATTTAACTGCGAAAAGTATTTAAATACTTCAATTCCGAGTTTTGGCAGCTTCTTGCAGTTCAATGAGTATTCAACCGAAAACTTTAAACGCAGTTTTGTCAAAACTAGAATTTTCAAGACGGACGGAGCCATAACTCGAGCAAATCGAGATATCAAGAAAAATACGACTTATTTCAAGAAAAATATGCGACTAAACTCGCTGTTCCCAAGGTTAGGTGGGTTAGCCTGCTTGCGGTATGGTAGGGGTGGTTTCTAGGGGTTAGGGCTGTGTGTGACTCGGTACCCAAAGGTTAGATAGTGTAGGGGTTTGGGGAGTTAGCACACTTATGGTGTGAGACAAAATTTTAAGAAAAATAAGACTCACTTCAAGAAAATTAGTAATCGACTATATCATGTCTATGTTATCTTAATCGATTTTCAGGTGTAGGAAAATTTAGAAACATGAAAATTTCAAATGGCGAAACCTCAGCGAAAAAAATGATATTTGAGCAAACTCAACGCCATTTGAAAAAAGAAGGCTTGTATTTAAAGATGCTATCCTTTAATTTTTGGTAAAAGAAAACATCTGCAAGGCTACATAACCTCAAATATGGGCAAAAACGGTGTTTTTTGCACTTTTAGGTTAGGATATCTCGAAAACCAGAGCTGATAGAGCAATTCTGAGGCCAGATTTGGATTCATCGCATCCAAATCCTTCGAAAATATATAGTCCGGTTTCTGGGTCTGAGATGCTGTCGGCCTGTGTTATTGTTATGTATGAACATAAGCAAATTTTCGCGTGGTACGGCCGGAGTGCGAAGTCAATAAAAATTGATGTCCGTGAAAAAAAACGATGGAACCACAATTCTTAGTTTTTAACACTTTGAAATAAATTATTTATACAGCTTATTAGATTTACAATAAAGGACCTTGTTTCTTCATTTCATTGCCTCGCTGAAAAACATACCCAAAATAGGCTTATGACTTCGGTCGCCACATTATTCTAACCCTTGAAGTAAGCAAATCCCACATTTCCGAGAGTAGAAACCTAAAAAAAGCTCCTTGGCGCACGAAATTGACGAATGTTTGCGATTTTGTTGTTGTAGCAGCATAACCGTTCCCTATATACAATATGTATGGAAAATGCTGCTGGAGCGACAGTCCTGGACCGCAGATAAAACCGGTTCGTTCCGGTAACGTAGAACCAACTGTCGTGGATATGTTTGGAGTTCTGTAATACCACGCTGCCATAAAGAAGCTTTGATATGCCTTAGTTGAAAACTCCACTCTTTAAAACACCACCTGTTGCATATCTAATGGTGGACACACAACCAATCCCCGAACGCATCGTTTCACAAAACAATTTTACCAAAGATTGATGAAGTCTTACCGGAGCCTTCGTCTCTAGACAGATATGATCTAAGGCACATTCAACTCGTTTTTTAATACCGCAATAAATTTGGTGGAATATTGTATCCATAGTTTTGATGAGTACACATATCCAGCAGGCTCTCTAGAATTTTAATAAAGAATGTTGGATACTCTTCCCCCCCTTTGGAATCTTTTGCTATCGCGCACGCTTTTTATCATGTTTTTTTTAATTTCATTTAGTTGTAGTTTTTTTAAATTTCATGTAATATAATTTATACTACAACAAAAACCTAAAACTTAAAATTTCAGACTTAGTACGAAATGAAAAAATTTCAAACTATTGAAATATAAAAATTTCGTGCATGCAATTTTATAACCCATTGAATTTTGAAGAAGAAAACTACCTGTTTTATTGGAAAAAACCAAATTATAGATTGCAGCATTTTTGATTATCTGAGGGTTAAAAATTCTATATATTTATTTATAAGCTAATTGCATTCAAAACTGCTTTTGAAATATTGAAACTTTTATAAGAAATTAAGATTGAGGAGTTCTAAGACGCATCAAACTCTGATTGAACCCAAATGTTCCTGCTTGTCCACATAAGGCTGTTCTTCATTAGTTGTGTGAGGCTATTGAATTCAATTTCTGAATCTATCAATGATGTGATCAGTAGAAGTCACTTCTTCTTTTTAAATGGCGCGATAAACGCTTAAGCAACTTTGGGCGAGTTTAACAAAGCTCACCAGTTGTTTCTTTCCCGTACTAACCGGCTCCAGTTGGACGGACACACCGATTGAAGCCAAGTCTTTCTACACCTGATCTTTGCAACTCAAAACAGGTGTTGTGTCCTCTGCTACCACCAGCTGGTACCGCATCGAATACTTTTAGGATGACCCAGCAAACGAGCTTTAATCGCCACTGGATCTTTATTTGCTGCACTCATACAGCTCATTGTTCCATCGCCATCCAAAAATCTTCCACAGAATCTTTCTCTCAAATACTCCAAGTGACGCCTCATCGAACTCATCGTCCTCGCTTCTGCGCCATACGTTAGGACGGGCATGATGAGAGCCTTGTAGTGTTAGTTTTGTTTGTCGAGAGCGAACTTTACTATTCCATTGCCTACTTAGTCCAAAGTAGCACTAGTGGGCAAGAGAGATTCTACGTTGGATTTCAAGACTGACATTGTTATCGGTGTTAAAGTTGGGTCCTAAATAAACGAAGTCTCTTACAACCTCGAAATCATAACTGTCAACAGTGAAGAGGGTGCCAATACGCGAGTGCGCCCACTGTTTGTTTAATGACAGGAGGTACTTCGCATTGTTCTCGTTCACCTCCAGACCCATTCGCTTTTCTTCTTTATCCAGTTTGGAAAAGGCAGAACTAGCAGCGCGGTTGTTAAGGCCGATGATGACAATATTATTATGGATGGTATTGATCTGGACAACGTTTCTTTTCAACAACGAAACCATTGATCTTTTACGGGAAAAGTTTCCGGACCGTGTTATTTCTCGAAGAGGTAATCACAATTGACCACCGAGATCTTGTGATTTAGGTTAGGTTAGGTTAGGTGAAGTGGCTGTCCTACGACGCACCTAGGCCAGTTAGAGGCCCCTAGTGATACCACCGGAACTGTCCTATCCTACTCAACTTGGTCCTCTCTAAACCATTGTGTGGCCTTTAAAAAGCTAGCTATACTAGATAGTTTGAGATTTGCAACATCTGCAATGCTGTCCAGAAAAGCGAAACCGAGCAATCTCCACCGCCTTCTACACAGAGCCATGCACCCGCATAGAAGGTGTTCGATTGTCTCTACCTCCTCTATATCTTGACAGCTTCTACAGTAGTCATTAGATGGTGCCCCTAATCTACTGGCATGTCTTCCTATTAGACAGTGCCCAGATAGGACACCTACTACAATCCTTAGATCCCTCCTGCCTAACTTAAGTATACTCTTAGTGCGACCCATGTTCCATTCGGGCCACGCTAGCCTACTTATAGCGCAGGTGTTTAACTGCCTCCAGTTGGAGTTAGCAGCACCAATGGTGTATCTGTCTATCAAAAGTTTACATGTTGCCAAGGGCATAGGTATGTCAAGTCTGTCCTGACTAATTTGGAGCGAGGAGCCTAATCTAGCTAACTCATCTGCCTTACAGTTACCTATAATGTTACTGTGTCCTGGCACCCAGAGTAGATTAATAGAAAAGTACTGTGCAAGTGTTGTTAATAAATTGTAACACTCCTTTACTGTCTTAGACGAGTGTTTGCTTGATAGAAGCGATTTCAGAGCTGCCTGACTATCGGAATAAATGAAGATATCTCTAACAGTGACTACGCTTTTATTTAGCATTAAAAGGCTTTCTGAGATTGCCAGGATTTCGGCCAGGAATACGCTACAATGATCAGGTAAGCGAAAGGATAAATTGGCGAAAATAGTTTCCGAATATACACCACCTCCCACTTGATCATTGAGTTTTGAGCCGTCCGTATATATACTAACCCCGTTTTCGTTGTTTGTTAACCCATTCACCCATTCCTCTCTGGATGGAAAATGGACTGTATAAGGCCTGTCTAGGTATGTATTCACCGAGTCACAAAAGTCGGTGGTATTAGGAATACCTGGAAACATCCCAAGTATGCGCGAGTGTCCCCATTTGTTTGTCTTGAGCATCGATGATTCCCTCAATCTTAGAGCCGCTTTGGCGGCCAGTTGTCTACAATATAGGTCAATTGGTAATAGATGCAACATAACGCTTAGAGCCGAAGTTGGCGTTGTTTTGAGCGCCCCAGTAATACTGAGGCTTGCCGCCCTCTGAATACTATCTAGTTTCTTAATGGAAGTTTTCTTATCAAGGGATGGCCACCAGACCAGGACTCCGTAGGTCATAATTGGTCTGACAATGGCCGTATATAGCCAGTGAACTATTTTGGGGGCTAATCCCCATTTTAAGCCTACAGTTCTCTTACAGGAATAAAGCGCCGTAGCAGCCTTCTTTATTCTTTCCTGAACATTCAGCTTCCATGAGAGTTTCCTGTCAAGGGTTAAACCTAAATACCTGGCCTTTTCACCGACCAGCAAAAGAGTTCCGTTGAGTGTCAGAGGCCGACAGTCGGGAATTTTATATTTCCTTGTAAACAACACTAGTTCCGTTTTGGCCGCATTCAGGCTCAAACCACATGTTTTGGCCCAAGTATCCACATATTTTAAGGTTCTATGCATTAGACTGCAGAGGGTGTCTGGAAACTTCCCCCTTATTAATATAGCTACATCGTCCGCGTAGGCCACAACCTTAATTCTCCTCTCCTCCAGATCCAACAACAACTTGTTCATTGCTAGATTCCACAGAAGAGGAGAAAGTACCCCGCCTTGAGGAGTACCTCTACAGACAGATCTGCGCATCACCGAAGAGCCCAACGTCGAGTTCACGAACCTGCTCGTAAGCAACTGCTCAATGAAATTCACAAAGGTTCCGGAAATGCGCAGGTCTGACAGCGTGTTCGTTATGACCTTAGGCAGGATATTGTTAAAAGCTCCTTCGATATCTAAAAAGGCTGCCAGTGTATAATCTTTAACTTCAAATGAGCTTTCAATTGATGTGACCAGTGAGTTTAGGGCCGTCTCTGTAGATTTTCCTTTACAGTAGGCATGTTGCGATTTGGACAGACGTGAATGGGGTATGCTGTTCCTGATAACCGAGTCAATCAGCTTTTCTAATGTTTTCAGTAGAAAAGATGATAGACTAATCGGTCTGAAGTCCTTAGGTTTGGTATGCGAGCTTCTACCTGCCTTCGGGATAAAAATGACCTTAACCTCCCTCCATGCTGAGGGAGTGTGATTTAACTGAAGAGTACTTTTGAAAATGGTTACTAACCACCTTGTGATATGAGCCAGAGGCTGCTGAAGTTGTGCCGGTATTATCCCATCAGGGCCTGGCGATTTATACGGCTTAAAATTTCCTATAGCCCAAGTAATATTAGTTCCATTGATTATGTCTGAGATATCTGAGCTAATCACAAATTCTGATACTCTGGGGTTGCAAGTTCGGGTAGGACCCGAGTTATAGACTTCAGATCTCCCCGGAAAGTGGGTATCTAATAGTAAACTTAGCGACTAGTTGGTAGAAGTCGTCCAGCCGTTGTCTGGCTTCTGTAAAAAGCCAATAGATGTCGTTGATCTAGCCAAGACCTTTCTTAAGCGAGAAGCTTCCGCTGTAGTTTCTATATCCTCACAGAACGACCTCCATGAAGATCTTTTTGCTTTCCTCAACTCTTTTTTATAGACTTTGAGTTGCTCATAATAGAAGTCCCAATCGTCTTCCAAATTAGAGTATTTCGCCTTATTAAATAGTGTTCTACATACACTCTTATGAAGGCTAAGTTCTGAGGACCACCATGGGGGTTTTGTCTTCCCCTTGTGCCTGACAAGAGGGCAAGACTTATTTAGCGCTTTACAACATGTTCCGGTAAACAAATTGACTAGCTTATCTAATTCTTCCTCGTTTTCTGGATAATAAGGGGGAATTTCGGGAAGATTTCTCTCCAACTCGTAATTATACACCTGCCAGTTGGTCCTCCTGTAATTCCTAAAACTAGTTGGTTGAGGGATTTCTTCTTCTAATATTAATTCAATATAGCGATGGTCTGAGAAGGAGTGCTTCTCTAATACTCTCCATTGAACCACCTTATCTATTAAACAATCTGAGACTAGGGTGATGTCAAGAACTTCCTGACGATTCCTGATTATAAAAGTAGGATCGTTCCCACGATTACATAACAGCAATTTAGTACATAAAATGTAATTGAAAAGTAACTCACCACGTTCGTTGATATCCGAACTTCCCCATACAGAGTGGTGTGCATTCACGTCACCACCCAGTATTAATCTGCATTTGGAGGCTTCGCTGTCCGATATTAAATCCACCAATCTTGTGATTTAACACCTTGTGACTTTTTTCTTTAGGGTCACGTGAAAGAGGGTCTACGCCAACAGCCCAGGGTCGATTCAAGACCACAAAGATGGAATTCGTGAGGCTATCGAGGGCATAGGGCAGCCACTTTGCAATTCGGTTATGGAAAATTTCATAAAAAGGATATTGTCCTGTAAGCGTAGTCGTGGTGGGCATTTGCCTGATGTTATTCCCCACTATTAACGGCATACCTTCCTCTTTATAATGAAATAAACTTTTGAATATCTGTACATACACCGAATTTTTCTAAAAAACATTGTTAAAAAAAGTTCTAAAAACTTCTATCTGAAAGTTTTGAATAAAAAATAAATAAATAGTTAAAATTTTGCAACCTGTCGCTCTACTAATACTGTGAACACAAGTGTATGTATGTGTTTAGTATTATTTTTTTCCTGCATCTTTGCATTTTCACACTCAGTCACTCACTCACTCACTCACCAAGTGTCATTAATTTTCTCATCTTACAAACACTTCATTGCACTACACTTATTGACGAATCAAATATTTTAAGTAACACTTACGTGTTATTCACCCCTTCAACGCGTGCTTACTGCGCCCCACCCTAAAACACCCCCTGCAATTTCTTTTTCAACTCATCTCCGTCATCGCGTTTCCTTACCGGTTCCAAATTCGATTTTATGCCATAATTTTATATTTGCCGTACCTGAGTGTCAGTTGGCCCTTAACAAATATTGACATTGGCTTCATGCATATACTCGATGCGGGATGCTGCATGTCACCCTTTGCCTTAGCTTATCCACCCACCAGCTCATATGCTTTTGTAGCGTTAATGCTTATTTCTTATTCTTGGTGTCTTTTTTCCATCCCTTTTCGTTTAATATATTCGCATATTTCTTTGGCAGTGTTTGCTTTTAATATCTGCCACGCAAGTTCGACTTCTACTTCAACTTACTTATAAACCTGACTGCATTGCATTGCTGCAATTCCGCTCAAGGCCAGTGCTTGCATGCCAGCCACGTTTCAGACTCCAGTTGCCTGTGCCTGGTTTGAGTCCACAAGTTAATCTCGATGGATTGCGCTTGTGCATATTTACTAGTGGCAGTTGGGTACCGTATGAACGCCCAACCACCCTCAGCGCTACTTAGTTTCGCAAGTTATTGTGCGCCGCCATTGGTTTTATTTGATATTTTCTTGCTTTTTTTTTTTTTTTTTTTTTTTTGCAGTTTGCTTGTAATTTTCTTAACCGACTCGCCCCACTTCTTCCCTGTGTGCGCGGCGTTCACAACTCAATGTCTGGACCACACCCTATCACAAGCACATATCGATTTTCTAGTGTATGCACTTTAACGACTAACAGTCACCGGCTGCAGAAGCTGAGGCTGCTGTGCTAAGGAAGCAGTAGCTATGGTGGCTCGTCTACTTCGTCGCCGGCAGCTAGTTGTTATGGCAACTTTCCGTCTAGTAGTCTATGCTGTGTATCCTTGTCGACTGAAAATGTAGAGAAAATGCTGGCGCAGTTGCTGTGAATGCTGCTTTCGTCTTTTTGCTTACCCTCTTCCTGTAATTTTGGGTTTCATCTTTTTGCTAAGATACTCGCACTGCTTACGTGATGGTGGCGAACCTTGAGCGATTTGCGAAATTTATGCAACCATTTTGTTTTGCTCCCTTGCTTCGTTCCATGCTTTTTCTACCTTAATTTGTTGTAGGCGGAAAATGCAATTTTCCACAACTTCCTCACCATCGCGCATAAGTAAATAGTGAGTGTATTTGGTCTAGCTGTTTTCTTAACGAAATTATAATTTCCGTCTTTTTTTTTTGTTTTTTGCGGACTCCCTTTTCTTGTTGCTTCCATTTGCAAGTTTTTTAGCGTTAATGACTTCCTCTGCGAAATGAGATGACGCATAGGCTGTTACTTTTTGTTCCGGTATGGAGCTCCAATTTCTTATTTTTAGCTTTGATGCTGTGCAGTGGGTTTTCTAAAGAAAAAAGTGCAAGTGGTTTTTTCGAGTATCTTGTACGCATTTTACACTTAAAAAGTGCATTATGACGTCAATCATTTGCAACATAAAACATTTACATGTTGCATAATTATATTTGGATCCAGCAAATAAAATTATATTTGGTTCCAGCAAGTTTTTCAGTACACAAAATACTCACTCTTATTCTCGTGAACCAATGAATGTATTCACTTCAACTAGATGGCGATTTGACAGGTGACCCTTACATCAAGTTCTCATGCGACCTTGCCACGTAAGTTTTCAGCTGTCATCTGTAGAGGCCCATCGACAAAAAAACCTCAGGCACCCCTTGTGATTATAAATTTTGAAATTTAATTTTTTTAATATATTTAATTTTAACTAGGAAAATTCATCAAAATTTTCAAACGTTTTAATCAGAATTTTAAGAAAACGTTTCTGTATGCAGGCGAAAAAGGCGAACATTTTCAGTATCGCAAATATCGCGTTGATTGATTTTTTTTCTGTTGATGGTGTTGTGATCCGTATAAAACACCTTAAGCAGAAAAATTGTCCCTAAAAGTGTAAAAGTGTGAGTATTACAAAACCAACGATTGATTTAAAAGCAGTTGTCCCGATATGTTAATTGCCTTTCTTTAGTGTTTTTTGTTATCTGAAAAATGTGTGAGAGTACGCTTAGGCTATAAGAGAATCAAACCGCAGCTGGTTTTTGCCACGTTTGTTAAGGCAGTCAGTCAGTTAACTCAATAAGTTTTTGAAATCTAGAAATCACGAAGAATCGTTTGCTACCAACCCTTTACCGCATACGACCCCATATATGACATTGCAGTTTTGATTCAATTTTATCAAAATTTGTTTTTCCAAATAAAGTATCATAAAATAGTTCAAACTATTTTATTAATACTAATAGTTCAAACTATTTTATTCCATCAAATATACAGTGAGCCAAAAAAGTTTAAGTACACCTGAAATTTTAGAAAATTATCAATAAAAACTCCATCATACAATCTAAAAATAAAATTTATTCTTCGAAATAGATATATTTAAAGGTTAAAGAACACAAAATAAGCCTTTTCATGGGTTACGAACTTAAAACATAGAAATAGCTATACAAAAATGAAAAAAAGTCCTGAGCGCACGTCAAATAAGTTTTCGTACACTTAACCGAAAATATTAAAAACATTTGAAAATTCTTATAGGTTAATTGTTATTAGTATTTCGTTGGCCCTCCCCCGGCATCGATAACTGCTTGTAAGCGCCGCCGCATGCTCTTCGCTAAGTTTCCGGTATCATTTTGGGTTATTTTCATCCACTCAGTCGATAAAGCCTTCTTTAGGGACTCCTTCGAAGTAATTGTGTGTTTACATATTCGTTTTTCGAGCAGATTCCAGATGTGCTCGATAGGATTTAGATCCGGGGACTGCGGTGGTGTATGTAGTTGCTTGCAGTTATATAGAAGCCACTCTCTGACCAAATATGACGTGTGTTTCGGGTCATTGTCTTGTTGAAACAAGAACTCATTTATTTCAAACCCCAATTGTGTCGCACTCGTCTCAAGATTTTCTCTCAGGATTTTTAGGTAGAGGTGCTTATCCATTACATTGTCAACAAACACAAGCTTTCCAACACCAACTTCACTGTGGGTACCACTTTTTCACTTTCACTTTCATATGCTCATTTGGTTTTCTCTAAACTTTTACGGCTCCATCTGGACCAAACAAATTATATTTAGACTCATCACTAAAAATTACGTTGCTCCAAAATGATTGGGGCTTGTTCAAATAGTCTTTAGCGAAGGTAATCCTTTTTTTTTTTATTTACTTTAGATATAAAAGGCTATGATCATTTGAGTGATAATAAGAAATAACGGAGAAAAACCGTAAGTTTTGGAAAAAAAAAAACAACGAAAAAATAACAACGTACGTAAACTTTTTTTGGCTGTTTTAGCTCTCTCTCTCTCCTTTACGACAATTATTCTTCAACTCATAACAGTGAGAGAGGTGAAAGGAGTGAAACTAAGTTAACAATATTCTCTTTTTACACTACATGCCAAAAGTGTATGATTATATTTAAAAATAAAAATTATTTTAGTAAATTTTTGAACAAAACTTAAGTGTACTTAAACTTTTTTGACTCACTGTATATTAATTATATTTTTGAAAAATTGTCTATGGTTTTATGATACCAAATAACCTCACTTTTGCGCAAGGGAACGAAAAAGCAGATTTGAAGTGCGACTGAATCAAGGCGAATCTAATACAGGTGGTGTTCGTAAATAAGCTGATTTGTTTTTTATTTTCGCCGTGTCCATGTGGCTGTCAGCTAAGAATAAAACAAGGCGAATTCATTATTTGTTTTCTAGTTTCTCAATACTTTGCTTTGACAATCAAACGTAGAGAACAGTGTTGTTGGTCTAGTGCCACCACCTGTAATGAGTGCGCCTTGGACTGATTCATTTTCATAAAACGATAACAAAGTAAAGCTTCAGTTCCTTCTGAAAAAATTGTATTTTAATGGAGTCGAATATTAATTTTCCAGCTTTTAAACTGATTTTCATAATATATAATACTTGAAAACTAGTTTTTCTATGTGGTTCCTTCAAAAAAAAACTAAAATATCAGACTTTTTCATTATATTTTTTTTAATGCCTTATTAATCATTTAAATAAAGCTATTTAGACCGTGAAGCATTTTTTTCAAGACTTTATTGATTCATGCCTCAAAGGGTTAAATTGTGCTGAGGGCTTTCTTCTTATGCAGCCAAGCATTTTATTTTTGCCGGAAAAAATAAACCAAATTTTCTCCATTATGATTTGACAAAAAGAGTTAAAGTGAATTTTTCAGCAGTATCTTTATTTTTTCTCCAAATTTTTCTTATAAAAATCATAGCTGGTTAGGTCCCTGAAAAAAAGTCAGAAATATCATCAAAAATCTTATTACTTAGATTCCGTTGATATAGTTTTACACAGATCTTTAAACTCTTCTATGAGGTTATCGACATTTTTATTGAAAAATTTGGTTTTTTTAGCAAAAACTTTCGTCGATGCTTGCAGGAAGAATTTCGTTAAGGCGGTCGAAAAATGGTTATTGTGACAGAAACGATCGATGTTATGCATCGATCGATAACGCAAAATCTTCGTGTGACATATCGCGAGATAGAGGTATCATTGGGCATTAGTGGCACCAGCATACATTGAATATCGCATGAAAATTTCGGCGTCAAGAAGATATATTCTCGTTGGAATCCTCATAATTTCACAATAGCCGAAAAAAGCATTCGTGTTGATTGGTGTAAGAAAATTTGAAAGAACATCGTGACATCGTAACAGTTGACGAATGTTGGATCTATGCATATGAGCCGAAAAGCAAACAGCAATAGACAGTAAGGATGTTCCAAGACAAGCTTCATTCAACAAAATTGTTTTGCGAAAGATTCGGCAAATCGGCTTATATTGCAATTTTACCACTAAAGAAGAGCAGTCAAATTCTGAGTGATATACAACCATTTCTTTGCCAAAAGTTTTTAGAGAATTAAGGAAAACCAACCGCCGAAGACGAATCATCCTTCACCCAGACAAAGAGAGCTCTCACGTATTGGCTCACACAAGAGAATTTTTGAGCACTTAAAAGATCAAAGTTATAAGCCATGGGTTCATCCGATTTACAGTTCTGATTTGGCACCTAATGATTTCTTTTGAAATAAAATAAATCATTAAAAATAAATTGCGAGCTCAACGTTTTTAAACACCTGAACAAACTCTTGAAGGTTGTAAACAGCTCGTTTTGGAGGTGTCCAATTCTGAGTGGCAAAAGTGCTTTGAAAATTGGTTCAAGCGAATGCAGAAGCGGAGCGGAAGACTAGCAAGGAGAGATGAATTTTGAAAAAAACAAAAACAATAAAGTCAGTTTTATTATTGTATAATTTTGCGGTGTATTGATTATTGGTCGCAAAATACAAAAGACAAGCCTGGTGTCGCTCATTTTGGAGCTTAAAAAGTGTAAGTAAGTATGCTGAAATTGTCACAAGCTCTTCTTTTTTATGTGTAAAAAATTTTTTTTGGTATCAGAGCCCAGAGATAGCGAGCGGAGAAGTGGCGAATGGATGCTGCCTAGTATCTCATTAGATTAGACTTTTACTTACCGAAGCATAGTAAATTAATTGGACATTTTGAAGCCGTTTTTTTTTTACAATTTTTAATTTTTTAAATTTGGACTTTCCTTCCAGGCAGAAAAAAAAAGCAAACCCTTTATTTACATATGTGCATTCACTGTACTCTGTACTTACGTAAAATAAAAAAATATATGAAAAAATAAGTCCATTGATTTTTGTGGTTTGGAGATCGAGCTACATACAATACGATTATACTTGAAGAAAAAATGGTCGCAGTTCGACATGAAAATTCATGTCGTCTGGTATTATTTTGAGGCGAAAACAATCAGAAGAAAAATGAAAAATAGCACAGCATGTCACAGAGGCTTCGAATCTTATCAGCCCGCACGAGGTCTTGCGTTATCTTATTCGAATGTGTTTTTCTGAATTAATTTTTAATAAAAGAGTGAGTGAGAAAATCACTTGCAAAATACCTCTCCACTAAGCAAATAAAATTCTCTGGATTAACCTTGTATGTGTACGAACTCTTTCAGCTGGTTGCCTCCAAGGTATAACTTAAAGAAAATAATTTCAAAGAAAGAAATTTTTGCACACATGTACATACATACATACATACATACATATACATATGTACGTAATAATTGCTTTCAAGAATAGCAAATAATTTTATAAATTCTAAAAATACATTTTGCATATGCAAGTACATTAGGGCTCACCAAAAAAATGCTGCAGTTTTTTCACCGAAATTATAAAATTTATTATATTTTAGGATTAACGCCAGGATATTTTGAAAAAATTTTGAGATTTCCGTTAAAATCTTGGATTTAAAAATACCATTAAAAATGGATATTTTGGATTTTTTGATTAATGGTTGATTGAAGAATTTTTTTGTTTTTCAAAAGGTTGGATTTTTTTAAACAATTAATTGTCGGTTTTTTTTTCACGAAAATCTGAAAAATATTTCCTGAGGCCGCCATATTGTTAATTTTGAAAAAAAGCTTTGGTCAGACACAAGATTTTGTATTAATAAAACTAATTTCTCTTGTCGGATTGATTTCAGATGAATCTCCAAGGACTTCTGATGATCACCGCAAGGGACTTTTGGAGAAACGGGCTCCACACAAACAGCGAGAACTTTTACAATTATTATTATTTTTTTTTTGCTTTTGAAATTTTGCTAAACTCAAGGCGAAACGTGATGTATTAATGCTATGTTTTTATTTTTGTAAAATAAAGCAAATGACTTGCAAAAAAATATTATTGAAAATCATAATTTTTTCGGGCCTCTGCCTACCCCTAATCCCTTTAAACTTTTAGCAATGAATCGGAACAGAACGGAAGTGGAGGTTTCATATTTTGCGGAAACTGGAAGAAGTGAGAAAATACCTTTTCATTGATATCTTAGAAGTCTAAATTGGTTAAGATTTGGTTGGATTATCCTTAAAAGTCTAAATTGCTTAAGATTTGGCTGAATTATTCAAGTTTTCCTTAAATCTTTTTTAAAAGTTTCATTATTTTAATTCCGTGGATACAATTTTGAAAAATTTGTATGTATATTTTTTAAACTTAAACAGTTTCACCAATCCAGGTGATTTTTTGGGAAAAATACTTTTAAAAATCAATTTTCACAAAAAAAAATTTCATTATAATTGGAGGAGTTTGGAATTTCATGGAGGAACTTTCAAATAGCTCCAACTCACACAAGGCTTAATATTTTTCCGAAATATTTTGGAGGAAGTGTTGGAATATAATAAATTTTATAATTCCAATAGAAAAACATTGATGTTTTTTTTGTTTGCAGTGTGCTGCACCCTAATATGATACATATTAGCATACATACATTTTGAAGATCATGAACGCAAAACAGCAAATATTATATTCTAATCGCCAGCAAAATCAAAATGTGGCAGAAGAAAAAATTTAAATTATTCAACTATTCAGCAAGATCCCACGCAATACTAACACGCGCACAAACCAAGCTCTTTTGTTTCGTTGTATTTGGCAGCAGCCATCAGTGTAGGATATTATGGAGGATCGCTATATAAATTTTCTTAAACTCAAGTACACTAGCACTGGGCAATAATAAAGTGCTTGTGAGTTCTGCGTCAATAATAAATTTCACAGTATATGCACATACAAGATACGAAAATGTGATAAAAGAAAGAAAGACGAGAATTAGAAAAGTAATACAAAAAATATAAAAGAACTAGAAAATGCAGAAATGCGAGTGCACAATCATTTTATTCACACCAACAAATTAACACCAGAAATACAATTGTTTGTGTACGTATGTATGTACATATGTACGTATGTGCATGTATGATGGAGGCTTACAATTGTTTACATATTTATAGGAATATATGTCCATATGTATACATGTACGTTAGGGTGGGTGAATTTTTTTCGGCATCGTTCAGTTTCCTCATAAAATTATAAGAAAAAAGATACAGTAGAGCATAGTTCTAAAATCAGCTGTGAGCCTCCAAATCTTAGAAGAGACTATCTTTAATTAATATGCAGGTAATATGGAGATTTACTTAAGTACTATGAATGTTGTGTTTTAATACAAACTTGTACCTGGGAATTTTTTGGTATGAAGAATTTACTTTTTTTATATATTTACATAGTATAAAGTATTTGTATTATTGGTTATTTAGTTTATAGTATTTTTTATATATATTTCAATGTTAAAAAAAAACATTTTTTTTTTATTTTTGCACACTTTAGTGCATTGCTTTAGTTCCATCATGCAAAATAATTAACAAAAATTCAACGCGATTTTAAATTTCTCCTTTATTATACTAAAACTAAATGGGCTGAAATCTAAACACAGAAAATTTCTAAAAATATGAAATAAACATTTTTTAGTATAATTTCTTCTTTGGTGATAATTTTTTTTTTTTTCAAATTTGTTAGGTAGGTATGTAGGTGGAATGGCTGAAATACCACACTGGCACTCTCCAAATAGCACTAAAGCACCTCAAGTAGCACTAAAGCGCCGTTTAGATACCATTATGAGATCCCCAACTGGAAGATATCTACAACCAAGCAGAGCTGTTGATGTAATGGAGAAGATTGATGGGATTTAGGTTGGCGCACTGCACCAGGCAGTCGAAGAAAGGAGTACACAGTGACCTTAATCGTCTAGCTGCCAAATCCTGGCATTTACAGAGAAAGTGCTCAACAGTCACGTTCTCTGAAAAGTTCCCACAGCTTTTGCGATCAAATGGTAAACCTAGCTTTTATGCGTGTGTGCCGATCGCCCAGTAACAGATAAACACAGCTAAGAGTTTAGAAATAGAATGGCGTGGAGTCCCCAAGTCTTTCTGAGTTCTCCGTATAGTGTGGGCCGTATAGTTGGGTCGTAGCAAAGGGGTTTCGAAATAGCACACGACGAAATGGAGCTCCATCTTTTCTGCGCTATCCTGAGAAATAATTTGTGCAGTTTCCCTTTAACAACTGTCAGGAGGATACCGATGACCTGGTAGGAGAGCCCTGAGGCCAACTTAGTTCCCTTCCTGGCAAGCTCATCAGCAGCTTCATTTGTTCATGTTCCTATGTCCTGGAACCCAGATTAGACAAATGCTACCTGCACACCCAAGAGATTTAATCACCTCCCTACAGAATTTAACCAGTTTGGTTCTGGTCCATGGCGTCGCTAAAGCCTCGTTCGCGGCTTGACTATCGGAGAAAATATTAATATCTCCCTTGATTCCACCTTTCCTAAGCCTTTTGT
Source organism: Anastrepha ludens (assembly GCF_028408465.1). Lineage (NCBI taxonomy): Eukaryota > Metazoa > Arthropoda > Insecta > Diptera > Tephritidae > Anastrepha > Anastrepha ludens. The sequence goes on from NC_071500.1 coordinate 19,984,259, forward strand.
ATGCCAGCAGGATCGCAAAGATTTCTGCCTGAAAAACACAAGCAGTATTTGGAAGTTTTAAGAAAATATGAAAATAAATTGGCTGATGTAGAGAAGACTCCGGCTCCGACTCCCGATTCCATCTTGGAGCCGTCAGTGAAAACAGTGGTGCAAGCTTCGGCGCAAATTTTCCTCTCTATCCAATCTTGCCTATTTGGAAAGATTGCCCTAGCACGACCCGCAAACTCCAGTTTACGGATGAAGAGATCTGTCCGAAGCTCGGAGAAATACGGTGTTTGTTAACTGCCCAAAAATGCTAACATGTCCCTTGAGAAATTGCCTCCAGAGGTAAACCTCCTTTAACCTGATGGCACTTTGAGCTGCGATGGAAAGGACGTAAAAGTCGATGGGAAGTAAGTGCAAAACGACACTCAAGGCAGCTCTTGGGAAAGTTTTACATGATCCGGTGATGCCAATACATGCAGTCCTTTGCACCCTCTCCATTTTAGTGATATTATGGCCTTTCCGAAGAGATTCCCACCAAACCAGACAGCCATACGTTAAAATTGCCAAAACCCTTGCACGACCTGTGGCTTGAGTCCTCATTTTTTGGCGAACATAGCTTTGCAGGAATAGAAGACTGTACTGGCCTTCTTTACCCGATTTGCAATGTGTAGCTTCAATGGAGTTTATAGCCAAGATACCTAACTTCTGATGAAAGTAGAAGAACGTGGTTGTTTCATTTGGGAAGTTTAAAGTGTGGCGGTTTATATTTTTTGGTAAATAGCACCAGCTCCGTTTTGTCAGAGTTGACTCGGAGGCCGCAAGTGGCAGCTCAGCGATTGAGTACAGCCCTTCCAAAATCTCAGCTATAACTGAGGGAAACGGTTCCGGTACCATTAGGACCAAGTCATCGGCGTATGCTACACCTCTATTAAAATATTTTGAATTTTATACAAAAAATGGTTTGGCTTTAAACTTTATTTTTGTCAAAAATTAACGAAAAACAAACTTAAAAATATTTAAAATATTATATCAAGATGAATTGACTTAATTAAGTGAGCACAAGTAGAGCCTCTTTTAAAATTTTAGCGGTCTGAAAATTGACTTTAACGCTATGCGCTAATATACTTTTTTTCTTAAAATTGTATATAGAATCGAGATCTGCTGGAAACGATTTCCAAAAAAAAAAAAAAAAAATAGTTCAATACACATGACCCACCCTAATGTATACACACATTTATGTATTATGTTTGTACATATGGATTATGTAAAAGTGTGCTTAGTGGACACAACTGTGGTCATGAACAAATATTATTTCATTTTTTATTACATTTTTATTTTCTCGATTTTTTCTCCACTTTGTTTTCTTGAAATTTGTTCGAGTAGGCGTCAATAGGGAAACATGAATTAATCGCAGTTGTACAATTTAAGCTAAGAAATGACCATTTAAGTGGAAGCAAATAGAGTGCCAACGAAGGTGACGACATATTGTTTTCGAGCAATTGTGGAAATATTTATGATTGGACATCACAAGCAAAAGAAAGCAGCAATCACAGAGTGTGCAAGTATTTGTGAAAAAATGAAATATGCATGACTTTGCGGGAAAACCCCATTTCCTTATAACCAGAAAATATAAAGTAGAAAAAGATGAAAATCAAACAAAGAGGGGGAAAAAAACGTTACAAACTCGAGTTCCCAGCAATACTTGGCTGAAGGAAATACCAGTGGAAGCATATCGCAATTGCGCTCAACCATTTGAAACCATAGATTTATACAACCCCTAAATTATTATAAAGGCTCCAAAAATGTACAAGTTTTGACTATTTACTTAAGGGGTTATACGCAGTTATGACTTTCAAAAAAATCGATTTTTTTTATTGCATTTTTGTAATGTACATATATTCAAAAGTATACGCACGAAATTTGAAGTAGATCTAAGCAATACTTTCGGAGTTATACCTAAATATGTAGAGATGCCTCGGAACGTTTTAAGGTAGGTATTGAAACTTTAACGTGTTTTTTTCAAAACGGCATTTTTCAAGTCGGTGTACACGATATCTCGAAAACGGCTTGTTTGATCGGTCAACCGTTTTAACTCAATCTTTAAAGATACATTTTCTAGTAATTAATCGTTCCTTTTGTAAATCTGATACTTATTTTCCATTTTATAATCAATTTACGGCCAAATTTTAACGTAAAAATCGAAATCATTTCTTTTAAAAGCTGCCATTTTGTGAAAATTCACTATTTTGATTAGCCGAACGATTAATTACTAGATAATCTAATATATTAACAAAATTTGTTTGGTTTTTTGATTTCAGATAATCCAATCCTGAGTTACGATGTACACCGTAAATCGTCTTTTTTTAAAGGAGGTTCCAGAAATCGCCTGCAGCGCACTCTATAATCAACATTTTCATAAATAAAAAATTTTGTTACGTTCTTGAAGGATGCTTTTATAACCGCCAAAAATTTTCAAATTAAAATATTCTGAAGTTTCTTCAGGATAAATCCTTGACAACCCGTCTTTTATTTGCTTCATAACTGCGTATAACCCCTTAAAGGTCACAGTAATTGAAGTTCTAAATTTTCTGTAACTTTTCTAAAAATTCGACAAATTTCCATCAAAGTCTCGCATTTTTCAATTAAAATGTTTAAAAAAATGTGGGTACGCAGTTGTATTTACATATAGTCCATTAAATTTTAGTGTAGCAAAATAAAAGTTGTAAGTAGCTCAAAATTCTCGTTAATTTTTAATTATTTTCTCCCTGCCGGTGTAGCGTATTTCCGCCATATAAAAAAAATTTCAACACTCTCATTTCTTGTTAAATGTGATACAATAGCATCAAACGCCATTTTTGGAACTTTCTGTCACTATTCAATACCCATAACCATGTGCCCCAACAGCTATGTCATATAATTTTATAGAATTAGGATAATTTTTGAATGCTGGATCCTAACTGAAGCTTTGAGGTTGTTTAAATAAAATCCTATCGTAACGGGGAACAACTAGAAACGCAGATTTACTACCAGTGAGCAATAATATGAGGCATATATCGATTTTCTCACGTGGAAAAAAAGAATTCGGCGGTACGAATCAATGCGTTAATAAAATCACAAATAATTTATGCATAAGAGATTTATTCATTTATTTATTTCATTTAAAAAAATTATTATTCCAATAAATCCCAACCCCTTTGTTCATAATAATAGTAAATATTTTTTTATAAATATTTTGTTTTATAAATATTTTTTTATAAATATTCTTTTTATAAAAAATTTTTTTATAATTTTTTTTTTTATAAATATTTTTTTTTATACATTTTTTTAAATTTTTTTTATAAATATTTTTGTTATAATTTTTTTTATAAATATTTTTGTTATAATTTTTTTTATAAATATTTTTTTTATAAATATTTTTATTATAAATATTTTTTTTATAAATATTTTTATTATAAATATTTTTTTTATAAATATTGTTTTTATAAATATTGTTTTTATAAATATTTTTTTATAAACATATTTTTTATAAATATTTTTTTTATAAATTTTTTTTATTTATTTTCATCAAATTTTTTAATTTTTTATTTGTTTTCATCACATTTTTTTATATTTTTATTTTTTTTTTTGTTAAATAAAAAAGGTTTACTTAAATTTTATCAACGCGATTGGAACCGAAAGTAAGTGGTTTTATGCTTGCGAAACATGAAAACAGTAAGAAAATAGAAAATATCTTTCCACTGATACCTTAGAAACCCACTTTGGTTATTGGCAATTCAAGTTTTCCTTAAATCAATTTTAAAAACTTCATTATATTGATTTCGTTGAAACAATTTTGAAACATTTTTATGCAGATTTTTTAAGCCTAAACTGTTCTATCGTTTGAGGTTATTTTTTGGGAAAAATATTTTGAAAAAACACTTTTCATTAAAAAAAATTAGATTTTTGGAGGTACTTTCAAATTGATCCAGCTCACACAAAACTTATTTTTTCGAAATAATAGGACTATGAATAAGTTCGTGCGGTTTTTTTTCGAAATTTGAAACTTTATTGACGTAAAATGGTTACAAATTTAATATTCAAAATATTGTCCATCGCTTACTACTACTTTTTCCCATCTTTCTGGCAATTCACGGATTCCCTTTGTGAAAAATTCGGTCGGTTTTGCCGCAATCCACGAATCGATCCATTTTTTGACTTCATCGTAATTACGGAAGTGCTGGTCAGCCAGGCCATGTTGCATCGATCGGAAGAGATAGTAATCGGATGGCGCAAGGTCTGGACTATACGGCGGGTGGGGTAGGACATCCCATTTGAGCGTTTCTAAGTATGTTTTGACCACTTGTGCAACATGTGGCCGAGCATTGTCATGTTGCAAAATAACTTTGTCGTGTCTATCGGCGTATTGCGGCCGTTTTTCTCGCAGTGCTCGGCTCAAACGCATCAATTGTCGTCGGTAGACATCCCCCGTAATCGTTTCATTCGGTTTCAGTAGCTCATAATACACAACACCCAGCTGGTCCCACCAGATACACAGCATAACCTTCAGGCCATGAATATTCTGCGCCGACGTCGATGTTGAAGCATGGCCAGGGTATCCATACGTTGCCCGACGTTTTGGATTGTCGTAATGGACCCACTTTTCATCGCCAGTCACAATTCGATGCAAAAAACCCTTTCTTTTGTGCCGTTGAAGCAGTTGTTCGCATGCCATAAAACGGCGTTCAACGTCTCTTGGCTTCAATTCATACGGCACCCAATGGCCTACCTTTCGGATCATTCCCATGGCTTTTAAACGTTTGGAAATGGTTGATTGATCAACTCCCAAAGTTTTTGCAACCTCTTCTTGCGTTTGAGCCGGATCTTGATCGAGCAATTCCTCCAATTCGGTATCCATGAACTTTGGCGGCGCACCCTCGCGTTCTTCGTCTTCCAAGCCAAAATCACCACTTTTAAAGCGTGCAAACCACTTCTGGCACGTTCGCTCAGATAGAGCATGCTCACCATAAACTTCCACCAAGATACGATGACTTTCGGCTGCTTTTTTCTTCATATTAAAATAATGAAGAAGAATTCCCCGCAAAAACACATTATTTGGCACGAAATTCGACATTTTCAAGTGTGGTAAAAATATTGTTGTTTACGCTTCAAATAAAAAACTTATACTGACGTTTGTGCCTTACGACAGTAGCTCTCCAATGAATGTTTGGAAATGTGGATCGATGGAATAATAATCAAGTTACGCCATCTGTTGTAAAACCGAAACGAACTTATTCATAGTCCTATTAGTTTGGAGGAAGTGTTGGAATATAATAAATTTTATAATTGCAATAGAAAAACATTTTTTTTTAAGGCCGGCGGGCCAATTAGATGTCCTAAATTCAGTAGTTTTCGCGAAGCGTTGTAGGATGAGAAAAAAAACAATTAGCCAAATGAAGTTTTGGGGATAGTTTAATATATATTTGAACTAAAAAAAAAAATTTGTACAATCTCCAACAATATATTGTAAGCCGAGTTATCAATAGATTCCCAGAGCGCCTTGCCACTGAAGTATCCAACTTCTGTACAAGATACAACTTGCAATTTTCATCTGAAAACAAAAAAAAAAAAAGATTATTAATTTTGATGTAATTATCTTCTATGTGAACTAAAAAACATCCAAAAACTTTTTTAAGCGACTTTTTTACCCAGTTGAAGAGTTTTTTTTTTCCTTGAAAAACCACTTTTTTTTTCTACCTTCCCCAAAAATTCGAATTTTACGTGTATCTTAGTTCACATCGAAGATAATTACATCAAAATTAATAATCTTTGGCCCGCCGGCCTTAAGCTTAAACTGTTTTATCGTTAGAGGTGATTTTTTTTGGGAAAATATTTTTAAAAATCAATTTTCCGTATAAAAAATTAGATTTTTGGAGGTAATTTGCAGATTATTTTTGCCGGGAATCTTAAAATATAATCAAAATATAATAAATTATAATAAAATGAGTGGAAAAACTGCACCCATTTTTTTCGTACCCTAATATACGAGGATACATACATTTTGAAGATCATGACCCCCAATTTTTTTTTTTTTAACTAATATTTCCACCTAACCTTTTTTATTTTCTATTAACTTTTTTTTTTATCTATTTTTTTTATTTTTTATCTCATTTTTTTTCATTTTTTATAAATTTTTTTTGTTTATTATAATTTTTTTTATTTTGTACCTAATTGCTTGTTTGTTTTACATTTTTTCTTTTTTATTTATTAATTTTGTATTTATATATATTTTATTAATTTTGTTTTTATTTATATTTTTTATTTTGTTTTAATTTTAATTTTTTTACATATCTTTTTATATATTAAATAATTTTTCAATTTTTTTTGCTTTTTTTAACAACTTTAAATTTTTTTAATTTTTTTATTTTTTTGTTATTTTTTATTTTTTTTAACTTTTTTATATTTTGTTTTATTTTTTTTTTTTAATTATTTTTTTAAATTAATTTTTTTTTAATTTTTTTTTAAATTTTTTTTATTAATTTTTTTTTCTTTTTATGTTTTTTTATTTATTTTTTTTTAATTTTTTTTATTTTTTTTTTAAATTTTTTTTATTTATTTTTTTTTTAATTTTTCTTTTTTTTTATTTTTTCAATATTTTTTATTTTTTTTTTAATTTTTTACTGTTTTTTATTTTTATTTTTTATTTTTTTTAATGCTTTGTTGTAATCCTTTTTTTATTTTTTTTTCCTTTTCATTTAGTTAAGTTTTTTGTATCTATTTTTATTTATTTAAGTTTTGTGTATCTATTTCTATTTATTTAAGTTTTTTGTTTTTTTATTAAATTTTGGTTTTAGATTAATTTCTGTATTATTATTTTTTTGTTATATAATTTTTCGTACCTATTATTTTATTTAATAGTAGCTAATTTTTAATTTAATTGTTTTTATTTAATTTTTTATCTAAATTTTTTTTTATTATTTATTTTAGTTTTTTTATTTTATTTTTTGTAGCTTTTTTTATTTAATGTTTTGTAGCTATTTTTGGATTTATTCTAATTATTTTATTGTTTATTTTAGTTTGATTTTTTACCTTATTTTTTTATAAAAGTATAGGTAGTTCATACTACAATAACAATCATATAACTCGGTCATATGATTGAAATAATTTTCATCGAAATTTCAAACTTTTTAGTCATTCCGCGTACATCGTTTTGTAGCCCATTCAAATTTGGTACAATATTGTGCCATTTTAAAGTGGCTGAAAATTCTATATACGAACGAATGCTCCAACTTTTTTATATGACAAGCCCTTCAAAAAATAAAATTTGCCAACGCGAGTTGACACTTCAAACTATTTTTCTATGTTCACATAACCCCACAAAAAGAACTGTGAGCTTGATTTAGGAAAAAACTATGAAAACGATGCCCGAAGTATAATGGTATGGAGTTGTTTTTCATACCGTGATAATGGGATCCAATCCTTTCATATGAGTATAATCCCGACACTTTTTGATGAACTTTGCTTCTGATCGAGATTATCAGGATTTTGGGTATCTTGAACAACTTACAATTTCTCTTACGACAGACATATATTCTACGAAATTAACCCTTCTAAGAACTTGGATTGGGATCACCAGATCGATAGCATAATGAATTCAGCAAATCACATCCAAATTTTGCAAAAGGTGTGCTGACTTATGCAACAGAAGAGTTACCGATAACTTTGCGCTTTCCTTTCTAAGCACTCAGCTGCTGCCACTAAAACACTATTACGTGCTGCCCATCTAGAGCCTAGAACTCAACCCTACTGAGAATTTATGAAGAATCATGAAGCGGGAACTCACTAAAATGCCAAGACCATATTTTAAAATGGATTTACGACGGAAAGTACAGCTAATCCAATTAATTTTTTATCGGAAAGCTAAATTTGTGTGTTGTTGCTAAGAGCACGAGGTCAGTACAAGGAAACGTAAAATCGCATGAATAAAAGCTAAGTGTCTATCTTTTTTTGCCACTACTGTATATCTGATAAAAAATAGAAATTACTCACAATTCTCTTGCTATTCCACGCCTAAGTATGCGCGCATGCGCCACACAATTAGAATAACATAGTACAACAACACCAAATATGAAAAACAATAGCATTATTGCTCATACTGTTACAACTTCAAACGCACAATGAAGGCATATTAATTAAGCATATTTTTGGCGTGCAGGTATGCGCTTACGTTTGTGTGTGTGCCAGAAAGTTGTAGTTGAATTCACTTTTATCACTTTTCATAGCAGTTGGGGCCACTTGAAATGATAAAGTGGGGAAAGGCCATGCCAGTGACAACTTCATTCTACATTAGCCAAAAGTTATTGAAAAAGAAAAAAATCTAAAATTGACAAATTAATATGCAAACACGCTTTCAAAAAGCAAAACAAAGTGAAATGGCTTAATACTTATTGACCGTCGGTCATTGTCATTGGCGTTGTAGCGCAAACGTCAATCAGGTTTGCTGACTCGAAGAAAGCTACTCAAAAGCCAATTCCCGTGAGTTTACAAAAATAAAAGATATAAATTTTTGTTGAATAGCCACAATTACTAGCCGCTTAACCCGCTTTAGCAGGCCTATTTAAAACCTAAGTAGGCAAATATTCGTACGTTCAAATATGGCAATCCATAATCCGCATGCAAATTTCAAATTAACTGTCATTTTCGCCGGCTGTGACTTCTGGCTGCAATGTGTGAGTGCTTGACTGATTGTCATGTTTACTTTTCGCTTGAATTTCAGTTAATTTTTATTTATTTATTTATTTTTTTGCTCAGTCTTATTTGTTTGCGCTGTACGTTTGTTTATCTATTTTATTTGCCTGCCTGTCAATTCCGCACTTTCGGCATATTCGTATGCATGTGTTGAGTAGCTACAAAAGTCACATGCGCGAGTGAACTTTGGGTTGGAAGTAACAAATTTCATTTTATTTTTTATTTAAAATTTTTCGGTTACTTTCCACTTTATGAAATTCATTCGACCAACTTGTTAATTATTTATGCAAATTTTTCTTCTTTTTTTTTCTTCTTGATATTTTCTGTTTACTATTGCAAAAGTTTGCATTTGCCTTAACGCTTTTGATAGTGATCGCTCGATTAAGTTTGCATACATGGAAATGTGTGTGCACATGTGTGTGCATATAAGCTTTTTTGATAAATGTAATCATAAAATTAATGTACTTTTATACCAAACGTGAAATTATTCCGGCGCCAGAGAGGAAATTCTCATTTCAATCTATTTGCAAATAGAAATTTAAAATTTTTTTAAGTAGGAGAAATCAGTTAAAGTAATAAATTTTAAAGAGATAAAAAATTTGGACGTGTGTGCATCTATTTGAGTGGAGGAATTTATTCAAGGAAATTTGAGAGATTGCATGAATTAGGTCTTTGGGGTAAATTAAGGTCAGAGAATGTATGCAGAAAGACGAGCACCTGCAAGCTCATCTATTCCTTTTAACAAAACTCGGATAAGAAATTTCACCACAGCAAAGCCAGATTGATTCTAATTTCCAATTCCATTTTTTTTTTTATGCGTTCCAGTTTAATTACGTTTAAGGGGTTACATGGGTTTCGTCGCGTAAAAAAAGGCTTATTTAAAATTTTTTTTTTTTTTCTATGTAAAATATTATTTATTTAATTTAAACTTTTTTTGTCTTATAGACACATATTTAAAGAATAATTTCTGAAATTTTCAAAAAAAAAAAAAAATTAAAACTCCTCCATTGTCACGTCATTTCGAAAAAAGGTGCGTCCGCGTTGTCAGCATAACTTCTGACAGGATCATCAAAAATTAAACAAAAATAAGTGTTTTAGTTAAGACTATAAACTCGTGCTTGAACGAAGGAAAGCAAAAAAAGGAAAAATTGGAATTTTGGCAGACATTTTTCCAAACAAAAAAATGAAAATTTCGGTAAAATTTGCTTGACATTTTGTTTTTTTTTTTAAATAGTTCTAATTGAAAAAAAAAATCCTTCGTTCAAGCTCGAGTAAATTGTATCTTTAACACCTGTGTAAATTTCATCAAGATCAGTTGAGTAGTTTTCGAGAACATTTGACAACCGACTTTGAAAACACTTTGAGACTTTGAGTAACAATAAAAGTGGCTTGGAGCGAACACATTCCAAAGGCTGTATCTCCGAACATATTATTCAGATCGACTTAAAAATTTAGGATAATATTCTTGAGATATTGTAGAAATTATTGTAATAAGCGAAAAAAAATCGATTTTTTGAACCCACGAAAGCCATGTAACCCCTTAAACGCCCAAACTCAGTTTACAAAAATTAGCACAGTTGACTAAGCATGAAGAAACCCATTCTACAAAAATGTATACAGTTGGGGCCCGTTAACCCAAGGATGATATATTTCAAGGTTTTCTTGATAGCTGTGGTGAAAAAAAAACATGGTTTGACGTCAGCTCGTCAGCTGATTCTGTCGAATTCGCTCAGAGCCGAATAACAGTCTGCTACATAGACCGCCCCCGAAAAAAATCTTTTCACCATGCCGTTAGCCGGCTTTCAGAGATTTTGAAGAAAAGAGCTGATTAGCTGACGACGGTTTGTTTACGAAAAAACGGAGATTTCGTTGGTTAATATACGAAAAAATTTATGCAGCGCCCGCCCATTGGATTAGTGTGTGTGAATATGTGCGAAACGAGCGGGCACAATTCTGCAGCCGAGTCCCAGGTGACGTGGCTGCCGTAGTTACTCACACAATTTTGCTTTTCGGATGGCCAAACCTGGTAATCTAGCATATCCTTGGAAAAATCGGTCCGGATTAGGTTCATTAGCTCCTTTTACCAAACTCAAATAAGAAAGGGACTTGGAAAAGTTACGTTGTTGTTGTTGTTGTTGTAGCAAAATTACTAAACCCAGTTAGTGTAGTGCAAATCACCGGTCGTCTTCGTCTGACTCTCATTGTGTCAATGTTATGTGGGTCTTACGGGGAAGCTGCTGTACGTGGTGGCTGGACTCCGATTACGGCGTTCGGTGGTCGGGAGCTTAAATTGTCTGTCTAAACACTGTCTGGTCCAGTAGTTGTCTGTTCGTTTTGTCCTGGATCTCGTCGGCGTAATTGAGGAGGAGTCTCCTGACGTGCCTGGGAGGCGGCTCTGGCTCAAGCAGGTGTTTGCAAAGGTGAAACCTGCGGTAGCACCTAAGCAGAAACTGTTTGCTGAGTAGTTTGTTATGCCGCTCTACCGGGAGCGTTTGTGCCTCGTTCTGAAGGTGTTGAAGAGGCAAGGGCTTTGAGGCCGACAATCGAGTCACCGGAATAGCTAATGAGCTGTCGAGCTAGACCTTGCTAAGATAAGAACTGTCAAGTGTTGTCATAGATAACTAAGCTACAAAAAACCAACTGGACAGCTTCGCTTTCAATATCAAATGTACTGGAAGCACGAGAGAGAGACACAGTTGTTGTTGCTACCGTTTACCAAGCGCTGCCAGACACAGTGAAATCACGGGCCGCCAGCGTCAATCTCCTCTAATGGTAGCCCCAAGAAACAAGCACACAACTTCTCATCTTCACGGTTACTTTCCCTCACTGTGTGGCATTTGACTTCAGAATATGGAAGAACCTTCCTTCTATACTCTAAATCAGTTGGGTGAATTTATTAAAAAAAAAACTGATGAGAATTAGGAGTGATGCCGGTTAGTTTTACGTTGCCGGAATGGCGAAGAATTGTAATTTCAAAGCCCAAAAAATTAAGGCGAATGCTCTTTGCTACTACAAAAACAACAGTAATGGTCCTATTTATTTATATATTTTTGGCCAAAGTGTCCCGCTGTCGTCGGCGACACAGCCATTGCAACCTAACCTAACTCAATCTAATCAAGTTTTAACTCTTTTGCATCGCCGCTCGAAATGCGTGATGTACTCAAAAAAAATTGCGTTCTAACACCTTACGTCGGCCAGGTTTTTACTGTTTTTTTAATGAAAAAAAAATGTTACAGCATTACCAAAATTATTTATTTTTAATAAAATAATAATTTTCCTTCTTGGTGATAAGAGAAAGTTTTTGTTTGCTCGGACTATTCTGCTCTGGTTGTTATAGGAGCGAGTTTTTGTTGGCGGATTATTCCGTCGCGTGATGCAAAAGGGCCCATAATGTCAAACACACAGGGTGGCTGAAATACTAGTATATTTTTAATAATTAAATTAAACTAACAACCACATAACGGGGTAAAGTCGCAACCCCGAGGCGACCAATTGGTATTACCAAGACGCCTGATAATACGCTTTCCGAAGTGAGTACAAGAAATGTTGACTTTCTTGGACTGTGTAATATGCCGAATCATTGTCATAAAACCAATGGTTAACCAATAGTACAGGCATAAAACGACTAATATCATTTCCCGCAGATACGGCTGAAATAATGTGAATTTTTACCCACGACCTCATCAGTATTCATTAACATTGAGTGCACTTATTGACATTCGGCAGGCCATCCGCCAGCAGCAACCACTTAATTCATTGCCAAAATGGTCAGCGAATGCCTTCCAACTTCAATAGAGTAATTAAATACGTAGATCGAGCATACATACATACAAAAAATCATCAAAAAGGAGTAGCAAAAAAAGTGTGTGTCCACTTAAAAAACCAACCGATAAAACACGGGAATCAGATAGTCTAGACAAGCTATTCCATATGGAATGGTGGAAATGTACGAGTATGTGACGCACAGCGCGCAGAGACATAGTCCAGCTGACACATACGGTCACACAGCAGAAGCTATGCGGAAGTAAACAACCCCCACAGGCAAACAGACTGTCGCAGCAGTAGATGCAGCCAGCAAATAGCTTACAAAAGCCGGCATACAAAACAATGAAAAGGCTGACCAGCAATGAGGAGTGGGAATGTGCACACGACGGACAGCCAGCTGTGTTGTATCGATGCAAGATGACTGAAAATGAAGGCAGCGTATAGGGGTGAGTCACGTGTAATGGCGGAAGGGGGTAGATTAGCAGCGCGCCGAAAGTAGGGAGGGTATAGCGTTAGCGGTGCAAACGATACTGGCGTGACTACACCAAAAAAAAAAATGCAAATAAATAATTGCAATAAATTAGGTAGCGAATTTTATAGTAGAAAATTGTCATTACCTGCATTACAATGAAGAAAGTGAACTGCTTTATGTGCTTGCATTGGAGTGTTAAATTCAAAAATAACGATTATAAAACGATTTCACACTTACTAATATGGCGCACATTCTGTTGTGGCACGAATGTATGTATGCAAAAATATGGCCAAGAACCCAAAACACGTCAGTCTACAAACACTTGCAGACGGAGGAAGGAGCCACGCACTAAAGACACTGAATCGTGTTCAACTTATGGCGCAGACGGCAAACAGATTTACATAAAAGCCACAAAACAAGTTTAGCCACAAATGAAGCGAACTAAACTACAGAAAAAGATAAAAAATTATTTTCATATGCATACATATGTACATACAGTGTACATATTTTTACTATATTGCAAAAGCTACACAATTCAAGCCCCAAACGAAATGAAATTAAACAAATCGAAAAAGTTGTTGCCAAGAAGCAAAATGACGAACGGAATAAGAAGATATGGCAAAACAACAGTGCCCGCAAAGTCCTGCCCACGGGCCAAAAACGCTAGTTCAATCAGGCAAAATATTCTTTTTTATCTTCATGAGTGTTTGTTGCTTGAAGCTCAACGCAATATTCACTTATTACCTTAAGATATTTGCATTTTTTCTTTTTGGAATTTAAATTTTTTCTTTTTAATATCTTTCAATTGTCAGCGTCTTTCCATATTTCCTTTTATATCGTTCTTCAGCATAAAGAATACTCGCCAAATATGGCCGGTAGCCAATTGACGGCCGGTTCTATTCCGCAGAATAAACTGCCTGGCCGACCGGCCAACCGCCGTCCGCGTCATCGAATGTAGTCCATTAATGTGTGCTGACGCCACAATGGGTTAATAGCCAATGTGTGTCTCGTATTTTAGTGTCAGCATTATTGAATGTCATAAAGATACACTCGTATATTTTCGCTTTTTCGTTTCAAGAGAGACCGAGAGCGCATATATTAACGAGTTGAAATGATAAAAAAAAGAGTGCTGCATTTTTTTTAACATAATTCCTTTTAGAGTTGCTTGCTGGTCCAGTCTTATTAATCGAGCCGATAAGCTATTCCTAACTTTAAAGTGCACTTTGACATTTTTATTTTGCTCCACTGCTTGACAAAGGTACAAAACAAGACCAAACACTGGCGTGAAGGTTCACTATTTTGCTCAAATATTTTCAAGACTGGTAATGGTGGTGAGCAAAACAAGTTGTTCTCTATTAATTTCACTTCACTTTAAACCTAATTACACATTTTAAAGGAGACATTAACTAACACTTTAAATATAAATATTCCAACTCGAAATTGACAGGAAACACTTTTATGCTCAAAAAGCCTCCTAAGATGGCTCAAAATAAAACATGGAGAAATAAGCATAAAAATTATGTAGCAAGAAGTCACCGAAAAAAATTGCATATGCACTCATAGCACGCTTTTGTTTATTTATCTAAGATATGTGGGTGTATATGTGAGAATTTTAGTCATTTTATTTAAAAAAAAGTCTTGTTCCGAAAAGACCCAAGTTCTAGGCAGCTGGCTTTAAAGCGCTCGGCTTAATGTACCGCCCAAAATGATAATAAATAAAAATTGCCGGACCAGGTGAAGAATATGCACCGGTTAGCTACAAAAGTAAAAGCAGAAATAAAGTTCTATACCACTTTTTAGGCTAATTACAAAGGTCTTCAAAGGTCAAAGATCAATTTTAAGCATTTTAAGAACATTGATATGAATTGTTTAAAAAAAAACATCGGTAACTGTTCATTTAAAAAGCATGGGTTACACATAAGTCTACATTTTTTTTTGCTGGAATGTTGGTACAACTGTCACCTATAGTGTCGCAGAGTTTGAGCGTGATCTGTCAATTAGCTTGTTTTTGGCATTTAATTATATCAGTCAACCGCGGGTGTGCTCTGCGATTTTTACAAAGTCTAAAAATATCGAACATAGAATTTGTCTTAAATTTTGTGTTTTTAACTGGATTTCGCGTGCCGAATCGTTGAAAATGTTGCAGAAAGCCTATGGAGAGTGTGCTTTATCAAAAACACAAGTGATATAAGGCATTTGCAGAGAGCTGAGAAGTCGTGGACTATTTGCCCCGCACTGGTCGCCCATCAACGTCTTCAACGAATGAAAACATCGACAAAGTCAAGGAAATGGTACTGGAAAATCATTATTTCAGTTTGGGGGAGGTGGGTCGTGACCTTAGCGTGTCTCACGTAACAATTCGCGACATTTTACAGCATCAATAGGGCATGAGACGCGTGGTTGCTCGACTCGTTCCAAGAGAGTTGAATTTCTTTCAAAAAGTTAATCGGAAGAAGGTGGCTGAAGACATGCTTGAGCAAGTGAATTCGGACCCAACGTTTATCCAGCGCAACAACAGGTTATGAGTTAAGGGTATACGAGTTTTACATGCAAACCAGTCAACAGGCGCCTGAATGGCGCTATGCACATGAGCCCAAACCCAAAAAACCACTTCAAAGCCAGTCAAAAGTGAACGTCATGCTACTCGTTCTCTTTGATTATTATGGGGTTCTGCATCGGAATTCGTTCCATATGATTCTACGGTAAATAAAGAATATTATTTGGAAGTTATGCGACGTTTGAGAAAGAATGCGAAGAGGAAACGGCCCAATTTGTGGAAAGAAAATTCATGGATCT